>NW_026947484.1:200422981-201652056 GCF_034190915.1 Cavia porcellus
GTCCCAGCTTGTGGCTTCCTAGTTGTATGATCTTGGCGCCTTCTCATCCACAGCCCCTAGGTATAGGTAATGATGCCCGTGGCACGGTGTGGGGTGCAGGGACACTGGAGGGGCTGTGCGAGCCCAGGCTCACAGAGGACTCGGGTGACACTGACCTCTGCACTCCCACATTTGTCTGTCTGTAGTCTGTGCTCAGGGCTTCTCCGGATGCTCAGAGCTTAGCATCCTGACCCCTGGCTGCCTGGAGGGGAGGGCAGGGTCAGGGGAGGAGAGGGTCACAAGCCAAGCCTCTGGCCAGTCCCAGCTCGCATGCCTGCTGGGGCCATGTGCCCAGGCTGGGATTCTCTGAGCCAAGAGGGCTTGCGTTCAAAACAATTAGCACCAACATCTGCCCAAGCACCCATGCTGCTTTTGTATAATTAAAACAAGGCTCCAGATTCCCACTGGACACTCTTTAAAAATGACTCATTTTCAGCATTATTTACAACAAGGGGATGGTGTGAGGGAGGCACCTTTCTGGCTGCCCCTGAGGAGAGTCCTGGAGCCTTCACTGGCATTGGGCTTCCTGGCCACAGGTGTCTTCCTGAGTGGGCAGTGGATCGAGGAAGAGGCTGTGGGGCTGGGAGCCCTGGGTGAGACCACCAGCCCATTGCTGGGCCTTAACGGTCACGGGGAAGTGGGGGCTGGGAAGACAGGAGAGGGTTGGGGCTGCAGGGCAGGAAGACAGAGGAGGGGGCCTGACAGTCCTCTGTTTGGGGGGAATGCTTGAATCCTGATGGCTGGAATTATTTATCAAAACTCAGTCAGCTACTGCAGCAAGGAAGCGGCAGCTCTTAAAGCAAAATAAAATAAATTAATAGCCAACCATCATCGCATTGAGCCCTTCTAGCTTAGAGAAGTGGGGAATTGGGCAGAGGGAGTACAGAGGCGCATGCAGGGCCTCCCCACCCAGCGCGCAGCCGCATGTATCACATGTATTAAAGAGCAACCCAGCTCTTTGTCAGATGCGTGTGCCCAAAGCATGTGAGAGCTCATGCGTATGAAGGCTGTCCTGTGGGCACACACGGCAAGTGTTCAGTGCTGGGTTTGCATCCGTGCATGCATACCCGTATCTGTGCACGCACCGAACTTGCATTCCACACACCCAAGCACATGTGCACACACATGCTTCCACACTCACTGGTGACCACACGCACATGTGCAGGTGCAGTGGGGATTGTGGGCAGTGCTGGCTGAGAATACCTTCGGTCCCCTGCTCCCTCCCTACTTCCTTTCATCAAAAAGCCCAGCTCTCAGGAGCGAGTGATCCAGGGTGCACTTGTAGGGGTGAGAGGGAGGCTGCTGGCTGGGCTGGGCTGCCCCCGACACCATGACTTCTGGGGTTGAGGCTGGGGCACACATGGCTTTGCATTCTTAGGCTGTGATTCTCTGCTTTCAGCGAAGGAAACCCTGAGGGCTCTGCTGAGCACTCAGTGAACCTCTAACAGGGGTACCCCTCTTTCTGCGGGTCTGTGCTCTCCAGCACGGTCAGAGTGCAGAGGGATGAATGCGTGTCCAGGCTCAGTGGAGAAGAAGGAGAGAGCTGACTTCTCCTTGGCTCCTTGGCATGGAGACCTAGGCTTCTGGCTGGCATCTTGCAGTGTCGTCGGGTCATCTCGGAGCTGGCACACCAGCTGGGGCTCCTCCAGACGGCCGAGCCCAGTGCAGATGATCCATCGTGTTGCTCAGAGAAACAGGTGCCGCGGGGCCTTGGGGAGGCAGGCTCTGGAGGCAGCCGGCGGTGCTTTGAGCTGGAAGGCAGGTAGGGCGCACTGCCCCTTCCTCATGGTCCCCACCTGTGTCACTTCATCTCTGTGTAATGAGGGTCATCTGCTAGCTTGGAGGAGTGTAGCCTTTTGGGTTTAGCTGAGCGCTTTCTCACCTGCCCTCCCAGGGGCAGTGACAAGCCTCAAGGGCAAAAGAAGAGCAGCCTGAGCTGTGAGAAGGCAGCCCGAGGAGCCAGACAGACCTGCTTTGGAATCCCAGTGTCTGTGTGACTGTCACCAAGTTGCCTCCCCTGTAAAGTGGCAGCAAGGAATTGTCCCCAGGATTCCATCAGATCATACAGGGCAGGGGCCTGGTACAGCCCCCAGCACAGAGCAAGCATTGTGCAGGTGGCTTCTGTGACAGCCACAGGAATTATCTACTGGAGCATTTAGCATGCACAACAGTGCTGTGCAGGAGGGATATTTCTAGTCTCTCTCCCTGGGGGAGGGGATGTCACATTTAGGATTTCTCTTGTGTACCCCACTCCCTTGCAGGTCTGTCTTCGTGATGACACCAGGAGCACCAATGGTGTCATGGGCCTCTGCTCCAGGGGAGTCTCTTTTCTGGGACTTGGGGATTGGGGTTGAGTCCCAGCATTTCCGGCTGGCATCTGTCAGGGTTAGGCTGGGTGGGCTCACGGGGGTTCCCAGGAGAAGGAGGATAATGAAGCTGAGCCTGGGCCGGAAAGGTAGGGGCAGCTTTTGCCTTTGGGGTGAGCGGCCACCTCCTGTCTGGTCCTGTGGCTTGGGATAGTGGGGACACACCTGTTAGTGACTGAGCTGTCCTGAGCCAAAGCCCCGCGCCCCTGCCCTGGGGCTGGAAGAGAGAAGCACGTGCTGGGGCCTGGCAGATCTTGGCCTAAGTTCACGTGGTCCCTGCCTGCTGAGCCTCAGTTTCCCTGTCTGTAAAAGAGTTGCTGGTCAAGGCTGCCTGGTAAAGTGGTCAAGGGATCTGGTGTGACCATGATGGAGGAGGAGCCACAAACAGCCCTCAAGCACACGGACACCACATGTGGTCCTGCGTGTGAGGAGCCACCTGGGGAAACCTGGGGGACCCGGAGGGTAATAGTCCTCTATTTCCAGGCTGTGTGAGGTGCAGGGCAGGCCAGGGAGACTGGCTCTTCTGTGGCTCCTGTGACTTGGGATGGCCCCAGGGACTTGGTTACCTGCGGACCGACTCACTCCAGACTTCCACAGCGCCACGCTTCACAGGTGGCCCCAAGGGTCTCTGACTTGAGGAATAAAGGCAGTGTCATGGGCCCTGGCCTGCCTTTGGCATGCTGAGCCCACTGCTGTGACTCGTTCCCCACTGTCCAGTGCTCTGCACCCTCAAGAGTCCTCCCAGATCCCTGCCCGACTCCCCTACCCTACTCAGCCCTTTGTGTTTCCCCAGTTTTCTCTCACCCTGCGTGTGTCCTTCTGTCTCCCATTGCCAGCAGTGCCCTTTCTTACTGCAGTGGAGTGACTTACACGTGGCCTACAGCTGGGGCAAAGTCGAAGAAGGAAGAGAGCATTTCTTGAGCTCCTCCTATTTCCAGGCCTCGTGTACACACACCTCATTCAACTCACCAAACTTCGGCTGTTAGGATGATTATCCCCATTTAGCAGATGAGGAAACCGAGGCAACTCAGGCTTGGGCCTGCGTGACTCTGAAATCTGGTCTCCCTGTCCTTCTCTTCGGAGACCTCTGCACCCTGTGCCCTGAGGCAGGACTCACCCCTCCCTTAATTGTAATTCAACTACTTGTGATATTTTGGTACCAATTAATATTGATTTTACAATTGGTTTACGGAGATGTTGTTTTATTACTAATATATTTAATGTGCAAATCAATAAGAACACTTGCTTGGCCCTCTCCCTGGAAGGTAATAAAATCAAATATCTCAGGGGTGAAATGCTATCCGATCTGTGAATGGCAAAGCAGATGCTTAATGTAATAGTTAAAGACTCGGCCGGGTACTTGGCAAAGCCGACTGCTTCCTGGCCTGGCTTTCAAGGCTGCCAGTATCGAAGTGGCTCCCTGGGCTCCAGACCCACTGGAGCGCCGGGGAGGTGCCCACTGCTCTGGGGGGAGGGCTGGGGCTGGGGAGCAGGAGGCTCTGGTCTGAGGGGCCACGCCACCGTTGGGAGCTGCTCAGGGCCTGGCCTGCCTGTGCCGCGGCCCATCCTCTCCTCAGCCTGTGTCTCCCTCCCTCTCTCTCCTCTCCTGTCCTCCCCTCCCCTCCCCTCGCTTTCCAGCATTCTCCTTTGTTAATTTACCATCAAGTCCTTCCTTTGTTTATCGGATCGCTGTTCTTATGCTTTCCAGTTCATCCAGCGTTTATTCATCGGCTCATTCAAGGGCTGGTTTGTTCTTTTGCTCGTTCATTCATTCCTTTGCTCCTCCATTCGGGCATTGGTTCAATCGCTCAGCCATTTTTTGTTCAGCCCTCTGTCCATTCATCCACCCGTGCAGCCTTTTGTTCGCTGACTTGAGTTTGCTGCTTCTCGTTCCCTCTTCTGTTCTGCCAGCCGGCAGATCGGAGCTGAGCATTCGCTTCGTGTCCAGTGGGTGCTGGGGTTTGGGGATGGAGCTCTGGACAGCTGTGGGCCCTGCCAGCCTCTGGACTTCGCTGCGTTGCTGGCTGTCCGCCTCCTGTTTGTCTTCTATCCAGTGGCTCAGGCTGGAGCTGAGGAGGCACCCTGGGGCCTTTGTCCCTCGGGGTTTCCCTGAGGACACTGAGGCCCAGCAATGAAGGTCTTGTCATTCTTGTAGACATCAGACCTGGGGTTTGAATCCAGGTCTGTCTGACCTCAAGGCCTGCTCTTTACCGCAACACAGTGAGTGGCCCGGGCCCTGGAGCTGGGCAGCTGAGCTGGAATCCCTACTGCTGGCTATGAGGCCTTGCTTGACCGTCTGTGCCTCGGATGGCTGTTGCAAGTGTGACTCTGCCAGGGCAGTGGGCTCCTGAGGAGCAGGCTCGTAGGAGCTCTTGGGCCCACAAGAACTCTTCCCGGCAGATGGTGTGCAGCAAGCCGGTGACAGTGCAGGGCTGGGGCCAGGGCTGCGGCAGAAATCGGTGCCACTCTTAAGACAGGAAATGTTGCAACTCCCACCCGCCTGGCTCCAAAGGCTGAGCGCCACTGGGGATGGGCTTCTGCCTAGGACAGCACAGAGGCCGAGGCCGACCAAGGCAGGCCTGCCTGAGCCAGGCTCCCCGCTGTGATTTATGGGGGAGCTGGTAATGAAGCTGGCTGGCAGTAAATAATCAGACATGAAAATCTTACCATTTAATTAACCAAAAATAAATGACCAAGGGCCCTGAGAAGAAGGGAGACCCAGCTACCCCGGAGTCAGCTACTGCTGTGGGTACAGAGCAGAACCCCCCACTGGTTCATGGTGCACTGCTTCCTACGGGCTCAGCCCTTGCAGTTCAGTGGCTGTCGTAATCCCATTTCACAGAGAGGAAGCTGAAGCCCAGAGCAGGCCAGGCTCCTACGGAGTCCTACAGGAGTCAGCCAGCAACCAGGAGGAGATTCTGTGGCCTCCGAATCCAGGGTCCAGCTCATGTTCTCCTCTAACTCAGATTCATTTCTTCTCACCCTGGTGCCTCTGCCTCCAGGAAGGCCTCCTGGACTGCAGCAGCCCAGTGGGATGTGAGCGGTGACCCACAGACCTGGGTGGTCAGAGGCAGAACTGAGTGTGGCTCTGTTCCTTTGGGGGAACATCTGCCACTCAAAGAAGACACTGACTGCATCTCCTTTGGCGGGGAGAAAGGATTCACAAGTCTATGAGCCCACAACGTTTCTGCCCCCGGGAAGCAGGGCTGTGTCCCTAGAGTCCCAAGAAGCTCTGTAGAGGGCCCAGCTCCATTTCTTTTCTTTTGTTTTTTGAGAGTCAGTCTGCCCCCGGCATCCTGTAAAGTGAGCCCATGCCAGCCCCGTCATAGAAAGGCCAGGACGTGTGTCCCATTGTCCTGGCTGCAGTTTGAAGGTGCAGATTTTTTCTCTCTAGACGTCTTGCTTCTTCTTCTTCTTCTTCTTCTTTTTTTTTTTTTTTTTTTTTTTTTTTTTTTTTTTTTTTTTTTTTGTGGTGCTGTGGTCCAAACCTGGGGCCTCATGCATTTTAGGCAAGGGCTGTACCACAAGCTCCACCCCAGCCCCGGGTGTCTTGTTCCTAATGTAGCAGAGCTGACATTTTATGCTAAGCACTTCATGGAATGACATCGCTCGGTTTTCAGCAGAGCCCTGTGGAGTATTTATTATCTCCACTCTCAAGTTGAAGAGTATCAGGCCCAGAGAGGGCAGTGACTTCCCAGGAGCTAGGAGCTGGCCAGCTGGAGCTGCAGCCGTGTCTGTCTGAGCCCAAGCCTCCCCTCTTTGCTGGTTCTCTCTTCTGCCTTCCTGTTGGCAGCTGCCACAACCTCAGTGCTCAGTGCAGGGGCTCCAGACCCCTGGCCCAAGGACCAGGGCGAGACTGCTGGTGACTTTCATGGTGGTCTGAGTTTGAGCCCAGAGCTGAGGGTAATTGGGAGCACACGCGTGGAACCATACAACCCTGACTTTGCACCGTGGCTTTGTCCCCACAATCTCTGTGGCTTGGAAAGTCCTTCCCGAGGGACGGCAGTGGCACCTGCCTCTCAGGGTGCAGGGACAGGTCTGTATGCCGGTGTGTGCACAGCCGGGCGCGCCGGGCCCGTGCCAAGGCCACCTGAACGGAGCCTCTGTTGTTTCCGTTAGCGCCGCTGCACTATGCAGACGTAGTTAGTGTGAATCCTTTTTGTTTTTATTTGCAGGATTGTTGTAAGATTCAGAGATAATATATTCCAAACACCCGCGTCAGTACCTGGCCCATGCGGGGCAGTTGACAAATGTGAGGATTACTTCTTTTGTGTGAAACAATGTATTTATTTATGTGCACGCCCATCCCAAAAAAAGTCTGGAAGGAAAATACCAAAATATCAGCGGGGGTTATTTTTTTCAGGGTGAGAAGGTTGCTGGTGATATTTTTCTTCTTTGCAGTTTGCTGTTTTCTACATCTTTCGAGTGAGGAGGCACCATTTTTGCAAGTGAAAGATAAAAATTGTCATTAAAAAAAGAAACCAGAAACAATAGAAGATGCCAGGAAGGGGCAGGGCTTCCCTGCAGTCCCCACAGACTGTTTAATTTCCTGGGGGACACTGACTGAGGAGAGCTGGGGACATGCTGGACCCCAAATCTCCAATTTTGGGGGACTTGGAGATCCATTTCACTCATCTTGCCTCAAGATCTCCCTTGGGGTGTCCAAGGCTGGGCTCCGATGCCAGGATCCTCCTGATGCTTCCTTACAGCTGGGCACCCCTCCAGGGGGGCCAGCAGGTCTCCAGTGCCCCCACTTGCTGCCTCCCGCCCCCTCAGCGTTCTGCCACTCCAGCCAATCGGCATATGGATTGTGGAGACAATAGAAGCTGAGTTAACCACTGTTTACAGAAAAAAAATGGTACAAGATTTATTTATTGGAAGGTGACTGAGGAATATGAATTCTACACTCCATTTAAAATGCTTTTTATTTCTCTCAGCCTTGGGGCTCAGAGTACATCTAATTTCACCCACAGCTATAATTCTCTACCAAGCAGTTCCTGCTGTTCCTCTGGGGTCCCCAGGAACCGAGTTAGTTTATGATGAGGCTCAGGCAGGGGCAGCGACGGCTGCATGCCAGTGCATTTGGGAAGCCTCCTACCCATGCCACCCCTGCACGATGGGCCAGCACTCAGCCTGGGCTCCGTGGGATGCCTGTGGCATCAGGCCCTGGAGCCTTGGGACAGTCCAGATTCCAGGCGGCAAGCGGCCCATATCTCACGTCGGACGTGTTGATTGCTCCAACCTCAGAGCTAACAAACAATTAGTTTGTTAGTATATTTATCCCGTGAACATTGGAGCCTGTGATTACAAATCCAATAGCAGGATGGTGGCAGCATTTGGAGATAAATCTGTGCTCGGGGCTGGAGGTGTCAGTGGTGGGAATGGGGGCACTTGGAGGCGCAGGAGGGGCAGGCCTCTCAGGCATCTTTCATGCACATCCCGGTGGCACTTTGTCTGTCTGTCTGTCTGGATGCTTCTGTCTGGCTTTGTGCAGCCTGCTTGCCAGGAAGTCCGCCCTCTTCCCTGTTCCAGCCCCTGAAGCTGCAGATATGCACAAGAAAACCCCAGGCCCGGAGTTCCGTCAAGCCCTATGCAGGAGTCAGCTGGTGCTGAGCAGAGGTGACCAGCAGAGCTCCAGGGGTCTCCCGGGAGGAAGGGACCGATGCTGCCCAAAGCTCAAGGGACCTCAGGGCCCTGACCAATGGCCCTTCCTCCTCCTCCTCCTCTTCTTCTTCCCCTTCCCTTCTCCTTCTTCTTAATTCTCCTTCTCTTTTTCCTCCTCCTCCTCATCTTCTATTTCTTCCGCATCTTTCTCAGCCCCCACCCTGAGAGCCTGTACCTGTCTCTCCATCATGTCAACCTTGGCATGCTGTCCTCAGTGCTCCCTTTGCCACCCAGGACACCAGTCACCTTCCTGAGGTGAGATTCAGCTCTGTAACAGGCACCCTCCCTTCCACCTCTCAGTGCCTTGGCCACCGTTGGCTCCCTTGCTGGGGTGACATCTTGTGCCCTCTATGTACCATGGTCCCTGGCTGTCTCCTCCAGCTGTGGCCAGGCCCTCTTCTCTGCTAGCTTCTTTCTTGGGCTGTTTCTCGGTCAGGCCTTCACCCTCAGTCCTGCCTTCTCCTCCCTCTCCCCTGGGACCTCATCCTGCTCCAGCCCAGAGCACTCTGTGACCTGAGGTCCCAGGCTCTTCTCCCCTCTGGGTCCCAGAATCCAGCAACCCCAGACACCCACTAACCAAGTAGGAACCTGGGAAATGTTGGTCCTTCTCCACTCCCCTGGCCTTTGTCCACCCCTGGCCAGCAAGTGACCAGGCTTGAAAAGTTCTCTTCCCAAACACTCCCAATATCTGCTCTCTGTTCCTTGGGCCCTGTCTTCCCAGCCCTCAAATGGCCCCCCAACCTCAATGATCCACCATAATACCCTCACTGTTTTCCAGCCTTCCTGAACCTTGGAGCTATGGGGGTAGGGTATAGGCAAATCCTCAAAGTGGGGATGGTATTAGTGGAAGGACTTAATGAGTGACCAATGCTATCACCGGCCCACATATGTTATTATAGCACTGCACCAGCCAATTTATCTGAGGCTCTTGTTTACTTTTCATGACAACCTGGTGAAGGCGGTAATGTCTCCCATTTCACAGACACAGAAACTGAGTCAGAGGGGGGAACACCTGCCTGAGATACGAGATCCTGTGTGGTGCAGCTGGCATTTGCACAGGGGGCTGTCTCCACTGCCTTGGGAGATGCTTGTTCCAGGACGATTTTAGAAGCTGGCCCAGAGCTGGCCCTGGGCCTGTGACCACCTATCCTGAAGGACCAGGCTTTCAATGCTCCTCAGGGCGTTTGAGGAAGGACTTCAGGATTCTCATCAATCAGCCTTTTCAAAAATATATTTCATATGCCATAAAATTTATCTTTTAAAGGTGCACCGTTCGGTGGCTTTTGGTGCATTGACAAGGCTGTGTGCAACCATCACTGCTGTCTAATCTGGAAGGCATCACGCCCTGCCCTGGAAGAATGCCCTGCCCTCCCGTCACTTGGCCCCTGGCAGCTACTCATCCACGTTCTGTCTCTATGGCTTTCCAGGAGATTTCACTGTAAATAGACTCATAGTCCATGGGCCTCTTACCTGGCATGATGCTTGTCCATGTCATAGCGCATGACAGCTCTTTATTCCTTTCTGTCACCCAGTACTAGTCCACTGTATGTGTATTCCATGTTTTGTTCACCCATTCATGCACGGATGGGCAGGGTTTGGATTATTTCCGCTTTTTGCCTACCGGGACCCACACTGCCCTGAACACTCCTGTATGCATCTTTGAATTTGCAGTGCGTATGAACACACGCGTTCTTTCAGGCCTCCTGGACATGCAGGAGTAGAACCACTGGGTCACATGGTAACTATTTGTGGGAAATTGCCAGGAGCCATCTTCCAAAGGAGCACCTACTTGTGATCTTGTTCTGGTGGGGGACGTGGGTACCCCCTAAGCCATGAGCAGCCTTGCAGGCTGGAATCCAGGTGAGGGCTGCCCGAGTCCACTCTTCTCACCATTTCTCCCTGAGAGAGGGATTGAGGGCCTTTCCAGTCACTCTGGCCAGACTCTTCCCACCTGTGAACTTACTGAGTCCCCAGAGGAGCCTGGGATGGACCTTATAACCGAGAGTACTGACATGAGGTGATTTGTCTGTGAGAGACAGACTGAGACTCGGACCCATCTATGCATCGCCACCTGATTCCAAAACACTGTGTTTAACCCCAAATTAAAGTTCCCACAAATGGGCCAGGTACTCTTATGGCAGAACAGGAGGCAGGAGCCGGAGGGGCTTGGCACAGGCGGTGTTTCCTCCAGTGTCTGACAGCCTCTTGCTCCTTTCTTCTGTCCCTCCCTCTGGAGGGTAGGAGGTGGGCACACTACTGGCCTCAGGCCTTTTAGGGGGCAGCCAAGTTGGATCCAAGAGAGCAGCCCACTCCATTTCATGGGTGGGAAAACAGGGCCAGAGAGCCAAGTGGCAGGCCCAAGTGGGCGGTGAGGCGGTGGCCACCTTCTAATGATGCCTCCCTGAAGGGGAGGGTTGGATCGTGGGGTTGGAGGGCCGAAGAGGGAGGTGGGCGCTGTCCTCGCAGTGACACCAGGCAGGGCCTCTCTTGAGAGGGATTCAAGAGCTGTGGCCCAAGATACTCAAACTTCTCCCTGTATAACTAGGACATCTGGGACCCCAGAAAGGTCATCAGCAAAACCTTAAGGTAAGCAAAGCCGAGGGGGAGTGGGACAGAGAGGTTTGGGGACACTGTTCCCAGTACAGCCAGGCGGGCTTGAGGCAGCACTAAAGGATGCTGGGAAAGAGCCACCTCAAATGCTTTGTGCATGAGGGCAGTGCGGCCAAGAGGCTCATGCCTGTGCCCTGCCTGGGGTCAGTCTTCTGGGGTTTAAACCTCTGTGACCTTCAGTTCCTCTTCTGGAGCATGGAGGTCAGAAGATGGCTCACCGCAGCAGGGGTACTTTGAGGACTTGGATGGCATGATACATGCCGAGTGCTCAGCAAGCTAAGTGCCCAGTGACTGTGACTACAGAAGTCCCCTCCCAGAGGGAAGAGACACAGGGGCGGCCTGGCTAACTGGAGGTTGAGATGGAGGCCAAGCTGTGTCAGTGTGGGCTGGGGTGAGTGACCCAGAAGCAGGTGTGAAGTCAGGCTGAGTCCCATCCACCTCCCCCACAATTTGATGGCATCCTCTGGTGGACCTGTGCCCTGGGGTGATGATGCCACCACTGCACAGGGCTCCTGCAGCCTTTGCCATGCACCATGCCCTGCCAAGAGCTCTTCACAATCACTCACTCGGCCCTTCCAGCATCTCCTGAGGTAGGTTAGATTTTATTCCACTTTTCAGCCAAGGGTATTGGGGCCTCAAGAGGCACATACCTTGTAGGTGGAAGAAATGGGGTATGGGTCCACGTGTGAACCCCTGCATTCCAAGCCTATGGGATAAATTCAGAGCTCATGCACCAAGAGGTGGAGGCTGCTGCAAATCATTTCCTTTCCTGAGTCAAAAGCAGTCATGCCCTCTCATTACTAGGGTGTGTTCCCCTCATTGTTAGGATGTGCCCCTCTCATGGATCTACCTCCACTTTGTAAATAAGCTTAAATTTGTCCCCAGTAGATGCCAAGGTGAGCCCCACAGGAATCATAATGGCAATGGTCATTGCTGTTTATAGACACTTACGGCTTCTCTGTCCCAGCCAAAGGGGCAGGGCTGGCAGGGCTCTGCAGGGAGTGTCACCAGTGGAGCCTGCTGCAGGCCTGGGGGTCAGATCTCAGACATTCCATCTCAGATTCAGGGAGACTCAGGATGGCCACATCCTGTGGAGGGGAAACAGAGGCTTGTGTCAGGCTTCAGGGGGTTCTGAGAAAGATTCTATCAGTGGTGCAGGTGGAGGAGAGTCAGTGTCTTTAGACACAAATTTGAAGGTGAATTTCTCCCAACCCAGAGATGGCAATGAAGAAGCTAGGACATGGGCTCTGGGACCAACATTCACGCATCTATTCTCAGTAGACATTCTCTGAGTTTCTTCTTTGCCAAATACAGGTGACAGGGATGATAGCCACACAAGACATTAAGACAGGACAACTAGAATTTGCAAGCTAGGCATGCAGCAGTTCCTGCTCTGTCGCTTCTTGCTATGTGAACTTGGGTAGGCGAATAACCTCTCTGATCTCTAGCTTTTTCATCTGAAGGATGGAGATAACAGTACTTCACTGGGTTCCTGAAGAATTAACTGGGGATATATATATATATTCACAAGCCCTTCCCCACAGTTCATGCACAATAAGTGTAGGCAGAGTCTGCTTCTTTGGGCCATTTCTCATCCATGTTGGATGAGTTCTGAGGATGGGAAAGAGAGGAAGAGAGCTAAAAGGTGCCTCCAGGGGGATTGAGGGAGACCCAGCTGCTGGGCTCCAACAGTGCTCTTCAGGTGCAAAACTTCCCGCTCCTCAGGGACTCTCAGCCCACATGGGCGTCCTTCTGGGCAGTATGTGGAGAGGGGTGGTGTGGACGCTGCTGTGAGGAAAGGGAGAGGCCCGGCAGCACCACGGACAGAGGTGGCCGCTGTCCACGGTCCTGATCGTCCTCACCAGCCTTCTCAGCTGGGGCCGTCAGACTGGCCTGAGGCTGCTTGGGAACTAGAAGGAGTGTCGAGAGAGAGAGAGAGAGAGAGAGAGAGAGAGAGAGAGAGAGAGAGAGAGAGAGAGAGAGAGAGAGAGAGAGAGAGAGAGAGAGAGAAAGACAGAGACAGAGAGAGAGAAAGACAGAGACAGAGAGAGAGACATAGAGACAGAGAGACAGAGAGACAGAGACAGACAGAGACAGACAGAGAGAGAGACAGACAGAGAAAGAGAGACAGAGAGATACAGAGAGACAGTGAAAGAGACACAGACAGAGACAGAGAGAGACAGGGGGGAGAGAGAGACAGAGAGAGATAGAGAGAGACAGAGAGAGAGACATAGGGGGGAGGGAGAGAGATACAGAGAGACAGAGAAAGACAGAGAGAGACAGAGAGACAGAGACAGAGACAAAGAGAGACAGAGAGAGAGACAGAGAGACGGGGGAGGGAGAGAGAGACAGAGAGACAGAGAGAGACAGAGAGAGACAGAGAGACAGAGACAGGGACAGAGACAGAAAGACAGAGAGACAAAGAGACAGACAGAGAGACAGAGACAGAGACAGAGAGACAGAAACGAGACAGAGAGAGACAGAGACAGAGAGACAGAGATGAGACAGGGAGACTGAGAGGGAGAAAGAGACAGAGACAGAGAGACAGAGAGAGAGGGAGACAGAGAGAGACACAGAGAGAGACAGAGACAGAGAGAGACAGAGACAGTGATAGAGAGACAGAGACAGAGAAAGAGAGAGAGAGTGTGTGTGTCTTCTTGCAGACAGTGATCAGCCTCAGAAGATTTAGTCTGACTCCCCACAGGAGACAGGGATCCCCAACCAGACAGGAGAAGAGAATGTCTTGAGGAAGAGGGGCACCATGAGGTGACTTTCTCAGCATTAAAAAAAATTCCCCTCCATCCTAAAAGAACCTGAAAAAATGCTAATTCTCACCCTCTTGAGGAGAAACTGGAAGAAAATGATCACAGTGGAAATCACGGTAGGAAACATTTTCTGAGATCTGAGCTTTTTCACTTAACCGCTACAGTTTCCTTACACACCTACGAAGCAGGCAGCAGGCACGGAGCTGCACAGCTTATTCGAGTCTATCACACTGGGAGGGCAGAGCTGGGCTTACACACAGGCAGTGTGATTTAGAGCTGTGTTGGCGAACCTGGGGCACGCGTGCCGCAGCAGGCTGGTTGTATCATTGAAAGCCTTGGAAGTTTCGCCATCACTGACTTAGAGTCTTCTCTCTTGATTATAATACCAGAGACTCTTCAGCACAAGACTGAAAGAACGATAAACCAAGTTCTTCTGCAAGGAGCCCCTGGACAGATTTGTAGCCAGGCTGTGGGGAACACTGCTCTGTCCCTCATCTAGGGGGGACCCAAGAGAGATGGACCTGTCCACCCTTCTGCTGTTCTGGGCTTGTCTTTGACCAAATGAGAGTCACCCTGGTGGGATGCCAGGCTCTTTACCCACCCGCCTGGGGGACTTCGGATTGGTTTGACGTCTCAGTGTTTGAGGGGTGCTGCATAGATAAATGCAGGGCTTCCTGTCTGCTTCCTCTCCCTGCTGGTCTAAGAGCAGTGTCACGGCCACCCTCCAGCAGGGAGCCTTTCCCTGAGGCTTCCGGGCACACAGAGACTCAATGAAGATGTTGGCTCAGTGCTTTCTGTCTTCTAGCTTCTATCTCCCGCTCTCCTTTCGTTTCCCCCTCTGTCTCCTCCCCTCTCCATCCTCCCTGCTGCCTTCCCCTTGCAATCTGCATGTTGATGGGCAGAATCCGATTCCACTATGGAAACTTGGGAAGAATGGCTTCTCGTGTGTGCTTCTGTGTCCTCTCTGAATGTGCTCCCACAAGTCTGTGCATGGGGATGTGGGATGCCCAGCACTTAGACGCCTGTCTCTCTGGCTCTGGCTCTGCAAGGCATGCCTGTGGGGTATGACACTGCCAGAAACCCTCTCCCTTCTCCCCACCGACTTCCTGACTGCCCTCACCCCAGGCAAAGTTGTTTCTTTGAAATGCTTCCAGCACCTGGCTTAATAGACCTTCCTGTGAGCATATTCCCAGTTCTGCACCGCTCCCCAGTGACTGGGGACCTTTTGTCAAGCACATATGAAATTAAGTGAAATAAAAATCATATTAAAAATTATTACCATCTAACAGCCATTAGTCTGCACACTGCTGTCAGCCTGTGATGGATTCCTCACTTACTTCAATGAATGTTCTAACGACAGTGATAAAATCACTCAGAAAAAATAGAATAAACTGTTAACCCTCTCCCCATCGACACTTGTTTTTCTTTGACTAAAACGCAATCAGGTATCTTGGTTATGTGACAGAGCCATTTGTGACTCTCTGGGCCGTGGATGAGCTGGAATCAGGGTTCCAGGCTTCATCCTCTGAATTTCAGGAGAGAATTTTGCTCCAGGCCCCGATATGAGATCTAGTTTCTCAGCTGAGATTTGGGTTCTGGGTTAGACACTGAACTGTTTCTGAGGCAGGTCAGGTAGGGCCTTGATCTTGTATTTCAGACTCTAAATGAGGTTTATTTGTTGAAAAAGATTTATTGAGCTTCTACATCTGATAGGAAGGCCCAGGTGAATGGTAATGTGTATCTGGGCTGTGACAGTGGCTGGAGGCTGGGGAGAGGGGTCAGATCGGAAAGATGTATAAAAGGCAGGATGGACGGGACTGGCTAATGAGGTTTGCTTGCAGGAGAGAGTGAGCTCTCCTGGATGTTTATTGCTGAAGGAACTAGAAGCCAGAGGACATTATTCACTCAGAGAGGGAGAGAACAGGCAGGCTTCCTTTCGTGGGAGGAAGGAAACTCAGTGTGAGTTTGTTGGTTTGGGGGAGACCTGGACATCCTAGATGGCCATGGAGAAGGCCTCTGTGTTCCTGGGTCTTCAGAACCACAGGGGTTGGGGTGGAAGGGGCAGATGTGATGTCCTTGGCACTCACATGGGAGGAGGAGCCAGGGGGTGGATGGGGCCATTGCAGAGGTTGGGGGTTCTGTGGAGAAAGGAGTTGCAGGACAGCACCTGAGCTCAGCTGGTCATTGAGAAAGCCCCAGAAGGAGACAGGTGTGTCTGAGAAGGTGAAGAGTCCCTAAAGGGCTGATGTTCCTCTGCTGGGCTTTGGTCTCCTGCCTATGGCAATCATCCTTGGGACAAAATTGGCATACGTTTGCCAGGAGAGCCAGCCGAGGCAGCACCTCATTTCCCTTGAAAATGGGAGAAACTCTCATGACAAATTCGTTCCAGTGTCCCTCATTTTCAGTCCTTTTGCTTTCTAGGGCAGGAATGAGCACCTGCCTTTCCAGATACAAATAACCAAACCCATCACACCTAGTACAAGGTCTAATAGCTGCCTATTCCAAGGATCTCAGTGTCTCCAGGAACCCCAGGCCAGGAAACGGAGCCCAGGATCCAGGTCAGAGAGCTGTCAGGCGCAGGCAGCACCATGTCCCCATCTCTTTGTTTCTGGAGCAAAGGCACCTCTCAGTCAAGCATTTTCGTGCACGTCCATTGCATTCTTCTTTGCACTTGGGATTGACTCTGTGTTTCCCTGTCATCAGGGTAAACCTAGACTGATTTGTGTCCCAGTGGTGTGGAAAAAATCCTTCAGTCCTGGGGCTGAGGACCTATTAGTCCCTAATTGTCAGGTGTTTATCTCTTGCCTAATCAAGTATGGCTGGAGCCACGCTGCGATCATAATATAGGTGAAAAAGAGCTTGGTGATGACGATAACAGCCAGCATCTACAAGTGCTTGCCATGCACTGCTGCTAGTGCTTCCCATGTCTAATTCACTTTCACACAACACCTGTGCGGGAGGGGTGCTATGGATGAGCCAGGGTCACACAGCTGGTGTGCAGCTGAGCTGGACCTTGAGTTTTGTATTTGGATCCTTTGCACCAGACCACTGTACTATAGCATCTCCTCAACATGACTTCCAGGTTCATGCCTAGACTTTAGGTCAGGGAGGGTAGGAGCTGGACACACACCTCTAGAGTTGTCTGCTATGTACAAATTCATAGATTGCTTTATGCAAAGATCAAAGAAGCCTGGGTGGAAGCCCCAAGTGGACACCCTCAGCATGGACCAGAGCAGTTGGGGCTGGGAAAAACTGGGCAAGTGCCAGCCTAGGGGAGGCTTCGTGTTGAAGCTCATAGTGCACCAGTAACACAGCAGGAGTTTCAAAGACAGCCATGGCTTCCCAACCCCACCGAGATGCAAAGGACTCTGGATCTGCCTCTGGGCTGGAACTTCCCTGACCCAGGCCTGTGTAGGGTGGAGTCCAGGGGTAGCTGTGGGAGGCTGGAGCCTCAGGGGCTGAGACAGACAGGCACCGCCACCCTGATCTGTGCTGACCCTCCTGATTGATTACCCATTGTCACCTCCTGGTCCTAAGTTACTGATGTATCTCAATCTATGAGCCTTCCTGGGGGGTGGCCTCTGATTTGGGCATCAAGAACTAAAGCATCCCTCTGGCAGTATCTCTGATGAAGGCCTTGGGAAGCCCCGTTTGCCCCTGTATAAGGTGAGAATATTGTTACTCCTCTTGGGAATGCATGAAAAAAGCTCCTGCCACAGCACCTGGTGTTATTGAAATTAATCCTTTTGTCCAAAGTTTAAGTCACAGCCCTCGCTTTCAGTGTCTCTGTTCTGGGTAGCTAGTAGCTCAGGAAAGTGCTGCAGTCTTCCCTGAGACACAAAGCAAAGCAGTGCTGGAGGGAAAGGCTGGAGTCCCTTCTAGATGGATGGGGCAGTCTCTAGAGCCAACAGCTGGGCAGCCTGCAGACTGCGGCACCAGCTCAGTCCCAGTATACTGTTTCCTGCGCAGTCTGCTCCCAGGTTCCCTCCCAGCCTACTGTGCCATTCCCACATTTCAGCCCCAACAGCACCCCACCATTTGCCTATGGGGAGCAGCTTGCATGCCCGATGCTGGCCCCCAACAGGAATTTCCTCCATGCAGCTTCTGTCTTGCGACCCACAGGGCCAGGAAGCCCTCAGCTTTGGACTCCCAGGGTTGCCATCCCCAGTAAGTCCCCAGCTTAGCGAGTTCCCCACTGGGAACTTAAGTCAGCTTTGTGTGTGAGTCCAACAAAGTGAGCCTTCACACCTTTGACACAAATGTACATTGTAAAGCATAAAGAAACCCAAATCTCCACACCACCACAGCTTTTCCTATCACTTCCAGACAACCTGAGCTCTGATTGAGCACTGTATGACTGCACATTGTTTTTCTGTGCAGGAGACACATGGCAGCACGGCTGTGACAATGTGCAGCAGATGTGTGAGCTACCTCTGTGATCTGATTTCATTTCCCTGCGTTTGTAACTCGAGGTCCATTGTTATCTGTGAAAGTTTGCAACTTGAATATTCATAAGTTGGGGACTTACTGTGCCCAAAGATGGAACTTAAAGCAACAGGAATCTATGCTCCCACAGTTGTGGAGGCCACAAGTCTCAAGGAAAGGTGTGGGCCAAACCAGGCAACTTGCAAGGCCTCTGGGAAGGATCCTGGCTTTGTTCAGCTTCCATGTTGCAGCCCCTGCCTCTGCAAGGACACTGCCTCCCGATAAGCTCACGTTCATAAGCTCTGGGTGTTAACACCTCAACATGCATTTTTTTAAACTTTGAGACAGGGTCTCACAAAGCTACTAAGTTTCCAAGCTGGATTTGAACATAGAATCTTCCTGCCTGAGCTTCCTAGAGTTCTTGGATTACAGATTTCTGGCTTAACCTATCCTTCTGAGGAACACCGTTCTACATGAAACACCTCTAAAGAGGGTCCTAGAGACCCTGACCATGGCCCGCTGAGGACAGGCACTGTGATCAAGGGGGAGAGGGACTAACCTCAGCACCTAGAAACAAGGATGGGGTCTGCAGAGGTCCTGCATTAGGCTGAGGAATCCATTACCACCATCCGCCCCTCTGGTTGGTGTGCCTCCCGCAGTGGGGCGCTGCACCTCAGCGGCTGCTGGGGGCCTCCAGAAGGCCGCTGCTTGCTCGGTCATTCCTCAGCATTTCTTCCAGGCCTACCGCATGCCAGGGATCACAAGAGGTGCAGGGGAACCTCCCAGAGTGGGACACTGTGGAAGTGACTCCAGTGACCCCTGGTAGTCACTAGTGCTGCTCTTCTGAGGAGCCCAAGCAGCAGTGAAAAATGTAACAGGGAGACTGCAAGGAGAAATTAGCAGAGAGGGAGGGATGAGAAAGGAGAGGCCGGGCCAACATTTGAGTGTGTGTGTGCGCGTGCATGTGTGTGTGTGTGTGTGCGTGTGCGCGCATGTGCATCTGCATGTGTTGAAACCTCAGTAAGAGGGAGCAGAGTTCCTCTGAGGGCTCTTTTGTGGGTGTTGTGGGCGGGGCAGCTGGGCCAGGGGAGCTGGCAGGTGACACTGGCTGTGTCTCATGGATGTGACCTGGGGCCTATCAACAGGGTTGCCTGGGTGATGCGGACTCTGACCAGCTTCAGGCTGCTGTCACTGCTGTCTAAAGAGCACTGTGACGGGGTCGGTGCCTTCCTCTCCCTGCAGAAAAATTCTCTCTCAGGACCAGAACTCCTGGTTTTGCCAGGGAGAGGAGAGGGCAGCCTCCCCGGCAGGAAGCTGGAGTGCAGCAGGGCCTCTTGGCAGGGTTCTGGTCTCCGCAGGTGGGCTGCCCAGCAGGGAAGGGAAGCTTCAGGATGCCTCCCCTTGAACACACACCAGGACCCCACTCATGGCCGTCAAGGTGCCACTGACCCTCTGGGTCCCCAAGTTCACTTTCTCTCCTGCTCAGGGTTGGTTCGGAGACCCTGTGTCGCTGATCCTGCAGAGCAGGGATTGTGCAGTGGGACCCATGACCCGCTGAATGGTCACAGAGCAGTGCTGGTTATCCTGACTCAGTGAACGGGCTGACGACCGGACCAGGGATGAGGATCAGGCTGGTGGGGAGGTGCAATGGCCACCAGAGTCTGCTGGGAGTGGAGGAAGCAGAGGGTGAGGGAGAGGAGAGAGGTCTGAACAGGACCTAAGCACTGCATAGAGCTCTGGAGACTTGGGACTCTTTTCGGGTTCAAGGGTCTGGAGATCCCCACGCTTCCTGGATACAGGGCCTGACTTTGCACAGCCGGTCCTGGAGCTGAGAAGCCACGGGATGAAGGGAGCCTAGGAGCCCTGATGGTCCTCTGCCTCCCACACCAGACCAGCAGAACACCCTAGACCTTGGTCTAGGTCTCACCTGAGCTCCACACTTAAAAGCCGCATGACCCAAGGCAAACTCTTAGCCCTTTCTGGTGGATTTTTCTCCCCTGTACAATGGGTATGGTGGCATTTTGCCTCCAGGCATTGTGCCTAGAGACAGAATGAGCAGCATTTGGTCCACGGAGGCCAGCGTGAGGTAGGGGCTTAGGGACTGGGCGCTTGTGGGTGGGAGTAAAGCAATGTCCATGACCTTGAGGGGAGCAAAGTTAGTACAAATGGGCCTAGGGTAAAGGACAAGAATATCTGTGCAGAGGACCATTACCTAGAATATATAGAGAACTCAGAAAATTAGACCTCCCCCAAAACAAAAGACTCAGTCCAAAAATCAGTGATTCAAAGTTAATGGTGCCCACCTATAATCCCAGCACTTGGAAGGCTGAGGCAGGAGGATCGCTACAAGTTGAAGGCCAGCCTGGGCTATGTACGTAGTGAGTTTAAGGTCAGTTTAACTACACTGTGAGACACTGTCTCAAAACCAAACACCAAATAATGGGCAATTGACATGAACACACACTTCTCAAAAGAAGTATAAATGACCAATAAAAACATGAAAAAATGTTCAGCAGCTTCAGTCATTAAAGAAGTGCAAATCAACAATGCCGCGATTCCATCTTACTTCAGAAAGAATGACTCTCACCACCCTCCCCCAACCGAATGCTGGGATTGCGAGGAGAAAGGAACACTTCCACGCTGCTGGTGGGAAGGTAAGCTAGTGTGACCACCAAGAAAATCAGTATGGGGCTGGGGATTTAGCTCAGCGGCATAAGCGCCTGCCTTGCAAGCAGGCAGTCGTGAGTTCCATCCCTGGTACTGATAAAAAGGAAAAAGACAAACAAAACAAAACAAAACAAAACAAAACAAAACAAAAAACCACAAAAAAGAAAATCAGTGTGGTGATTCCTTGCAAAAGTAAAAATAGAAATTTGGTGTAATGCAGGGAGACCTTGAGTATCTTCACATGCACACCCATGTTTATAGGAGAACAATTCACAACAGCTAAATCTTGGGAAGGGCCTGTAGGTCCATCAACAGATGAATGGATAAAGAAAACATATTCATACACGATGGAATGTGCCCAGCCAGGAAGAAGGATAGAGCTGGGTCACTTGTGGGAAACCATAACGCTAAGTGAAATAAATCAGGCACAGAAGACTAAATATCACATGGTCTCCCTTACAGGAAAAACCCAAATAAATAAAGAGTAACACAAAATATGGGTGGTAGGAAACAAAAGGCAGACCTGTTAGAAGGGGAAGGGGTTCCACAGGACACAGGGAAGGGGGGAGGAAGTGATTAAGGGGTGCTGTGTAGACCACTATCCTCCCACAGGGACTGTATCCATTATGTGTCACCAATAGGTGCTACTAATAAAAAATGTCTGTCCCCTCCTGGCCCCATAAGCCACAGAGCGATGTGTCCCTCTCTGCAGATGAGGGCCACTTCACCAGGAACACCAGGGACTTGGGGTAGTGGATGAGCATCTCTCCAGTCTGCACCAACCCTGGGTGCCGACAGCTCTTTGGGGGCTGCAGGCAGTGTAGACAGGCGGGCTTGCAGCGTTGACACAACCTCAACACGATGGGGCAGGAGAGTGCCTGGGTGGTCCTGCACCCATCTTGTCCATCCCTGGAGAATCCCCGTGCTGTCCCCTGCCAGTGTGCTTACAGGACAAGGGGTGTGTGTCAGGGAAGTGTGGGTCGTGCCCTCTGGTGTCCACCACTGTGGAGGTCTGAGGGTCACAGGTCACTGGTAAGCAGGTACACAAAATGATGTCTTCCTGGTCACAGGTGATTGAGGAACAAGATGTTAGGATGATGCCAGGGACATCTATGTACAGGGCTGCGGCTGGCAGAGAGGAGCTGGGCACACAAAGAGCTGCTTGCATGCAGGAGAACACGAGTGCCTGTCAGCACCATCCAGGCTGAGCACCTCCTTGCATTCTGCCCCCGGTGCCACCCTGCCTTCCATTCCTGTCCTGACACTGACATTTTATGCAGTCTGCTACCTGTACTCAGAGTCTTGGGTTGAATCCATGTGGAATCTACTGAGCTCATCTCTCCAGCCAAGGAAGAAAGGGTTAGCACCAGGCAGGTGGAGAAACCTTAGTCCTTCTCTCCCAGGTGAAGCATAAATGGCGAGTTCCATTGGCTGCAATAAAGGACAAGTCCAGGGAAGGAGTTGGCTACAGGTACAGCTGTATCTGGAAGACGGAGATGACCCATCCTATCACTGACTGATGGCTACAGCCCTGTAGCACAGTTCATTCCTAGCTACCGGTGAGGGGCTACAAAAAGCTTAGATGATGCCTGGCAGACTAGATGTCCCTTTCTCTCTGCAGATGGACTCAAAACAGATGAGTATCCTCAATATTTCATTAGCTCCGGGCCTGTGGGTGTGGTTTCTGCCATGCCCAAGTTGGGACTTACTCTCATTGGTTCCAGGGCGGGGCCAATGTGATACTTCAAACCAGGCTTCATTCTCATTGGCCCTTAGCCAAGGGGTGGGGCCTATTGGCAAAGGCCATAACGCCTATGCCCAGGAACGCAGGCCTCATGTGTCGCCTTGACAATTTTTGGCACATCTGGTGTACTCCTTGCGTGATTTTTTTTTAATATATAAAAGTTTATTTTAAAAGGAGAATTTACCTCACTGTTGGATACACTATAGTTATGAAAGATTCAAATTATGGCCCTGGCACTTATTAGGCATGAGAGCTCGGGGTCAGTGCTAACCTCTCTGTGCCTCAGTTTCCTTGTCTGTGCAGCAGGGATGATAATGATCCTATGCTATTGGATGTCCGAGGATTAGATGGTTAAAATATGCAAAGCTCGGAACAATGCTGGGCTTCTTGTGAGTGCTGGTATGTCTCGGCTGTATTTTTTATCATTATTGTTACTAAGGGGAAAGCAGGCCTTGCATGCTGTGGATGGAAGCAACTATAAAAATAAAGAGAGTGAAAACACAACAGGGTTATTAGGCTCCAGCCAGTGTCCACAGGCTGTGGGCAGCTCCAGCCACAGCCCTCATCTCTGTGTAGGAGGATGGTTTGGGGCTTTGGAGAAGCATCCACAAGCCAGCACCAGAGAGAGTCTTTCTTTTTCACTGAGCAGAAGGGAAAGGCAGGGAAAAGAAGAGAGAGTTTCCTGGACTCCCCATAGGAGCGACCCCATCGCCAGCCACCTGAGGTCCGTCCTTTGGGAGTTCGGGGCAGAGGCAGGGGCTGGGAAAGGAAGAGATGCTCTAGCACTGGGCTTTGGCCAGTTGCTGGCCGTGTGGCCCGGCCGGGTTTCTCCCCCTCTGAGCCTGAACTCCTCTCCTGAAAATTGGGCAAACCAGGTGCCCCTCCCAGGGCTGCCTGAGGAGCGGGAGAGATGACGAAGTCAGAGCTCAGCCACGCTGGCCCACTCCATGCTCGGTGTCGTCCTTCTGAGTCAGGGAGCCCCAGAGACACGCCGAGGACAGGACAGTGGGAGGCCGAAGGGGTTAGCTGAACGGTGTGATTTGCAGGCACCAGTGGGCCAGGCATTCTGCACAGCAGCTCTGTGCTCACGTGCAGTTTCTGTTAAGGCTGAGGAAGCCAGTGGAGGGGGCAGGGTGCCCCTGATGACGGTCAGGGGAGCCGAGGTGGCCTCCGTGCACTGCCGTCATCGAGGGGCCAAGGGGTCTCGGGTGGAAGCTGCCTAACGAGCAGCTGGGGTGGCAGATGTGGCCTGTGTACCCCACGCTCACTGAGCAGAGCAGTGAGACGTGACGGGAGGAATGAGGGGCCTCCCCACACGCCCGCATGGCCAATTTACTGGTGACCCCTTGCCAGGCTCTTAACCTCAATGCCTCAGGGTTCCCATCCGTAAAGTGGGGAGGGGCCAGAGCTCTTGCCATTGGACCTCAGAAGGTTCCAGAAGAGGCAGCCATCCAGTATGAAGGGGGCCATCCAGGTTCAAGAGCTGGTCTGCTAGGACTTGCATTGTGACCTCTGGCAAATCTCTGCCTGTTGTGGGGTCTCAGTTTATGCATTGGTTCCTGGCTTGTTCTGGGTGAACCCCGCCATCTCAGTCAGCCTTCGGTGGGCAGGGACTTGGATTCTGTGGGCTGCAGAGAGATTCCAGCAGAGGTGGCTGAGAAAGACTGAGAAGGAGACTTCCTGCCATGGAGTACCCCTAAGCACTCCCTGCCTGCTCTGAGGGACCTGGCAGGGGCTGAGGAAGGCAACCTGGGGCTTTGGTGTCAGTCATGCCTGGTAGGAATCCTGGTCCCTTTCATGTGTATGATCTGGGCAATGGTATTCTATTTCCTGAGTATCAGTCTTCTCATCTGTAAAATGGGGGCAATGGCAAAGCACGTGACAGTGACACTGTGAGGGTAAATTGTTGGTCTGCCTTCTGGAAGGGCTCCTTAAGTGATGGATAATAATAATAATAATAATAATAATAATGTTATCAATGATTGTTGTTTTGCTATTGATTTTCTCATGCCATTTCAGAACCTGGAAAGGCAAGATAATACAAAGGCAGGAGGCCAGGGCAGGCTGGGGCTCTGGGAGCGGAAGGGTTAAGTCTCCATGGAAACAGGCATGCATTATTTACATGGCCTAATGAATAAAACATTTATGTGGTAGGCTAATAAATTCCCTCACACAAAGCAAAGTAAGCTATGATTTAAATATCGGCCTCTGTTGGCTGGCTGAGTTATGGAGCCTGCTCAGGGGGACCCTCTTGGTTTATACCCCCACCCGCTGGGGGGAGCAGGGGCAGAGAGGGAGGGGGGGGAGAGAGAGGGAGAGAGAGAGAAATATAGGGCTCTGTCCTCCTGGTGCGGGGCTTTGCATCCCTGAGCACTTTTCTCCAGAGCCAGAGCTGTGTGTGTGGGTGGCGAGGGAGTGGACTGATCTGGTCATGGTCGGGACTGGCCCCTGTCCCCAGGACTGGCCTTTTTAGGATAGAGATGGCCAGAGGTGAGAGCAGCCTGCCAGGGTCTCCTGAGGGTCTCTGGGGCAGATGGGCCATGCTTCTGGGGACTGAGGGGCTTGGAGCCATGCACTGGGCCATGTGAGTGCCACCTGGGGCAGACGGCCATCGGACGTGGAGAGGAGCAGGGCAGGCCGTGGGGAGCTGCGGAGGGGACAGGGAGGACAGGAATAGCAAGCGTGGGCACGGAGAGCCCAGGAGGAGGCCACCTGGGTTTTCGGAGCGGGTGGAGCGGCTCCTCCTGGCCTCTGTGATGTCATCTTTCTGATTTCATCTCGTCACTCTTTGTCCCATCTCCATGTGTCTTTTGTTTATTTCTGCTTCTCCACCTCTTGCTGTCATATCTCTTTCTTTTTCTTGCTGTTTCTCTCCTTCTTTCTCTGTATTTTACCCCGTCTCTGACTGATTCCCTAGCTCTGTAGCCTGGACACGTCAACCCACCACCTGCACCTTGTTTTCTCTTCTGCAAAATGGGGGCGTGACGGGGCCCCGCCTCCCGGGGCTGCTGTGAAAACCGGATGAACTCCTGTCTGTGAAGTGCTTGCAGGGCGCCACCACATGCTGTGCCTACGTCCTTTGTTGAACTCGTGGTGCTTATTGTGTTTGCAGAGATCCTGCAAGGACGGGTGGGCACTCAGTGTCCTTCTAAGTGGGCATTGGTGTTGACAGTACCACGCCTGTCCTTTGATTGGATGGTAGGGACATTGTTTAACCCTCTATCACCCCTGCAAGAGAGTTCCTTTGGTCCTCATTTCATAGATGCAGCGCAGGAGGCTCTGGGAGCTCTTTGGGATTTTAACGAATTATTGACTTGATCTGAATTTGAGGAAGTCAACAGAGTCCCAAGGGGTTAAGAGCAGGTCAAAACTTCACAACAACTGGCTTTGGACTTGTGTTTATTCCAGTAACAGTGGGACCAGGGGGAAGAGCCATACCGCCTGCCTGCTCTCTACCTCCTCCCAATTCTCCAAGTTTCCCGAGAGCTAAGCAGGGGTCTCTGAAGGCAGGCTGGGACGGGGCCCTGGGACAGTTGAAGCAGGGTGTGGAGAAAGCCTCTCAGAACCTGTCATGTGGAGGCTAGGCGCCCTTGTCCAGGGAAGGCAGCGGAGGAATTTGGTGCCATGAATATGATTTGAGATCCTTCCTGCAAACTGCATCAAGACAGATGCTAACAGG
This sequence comes from Cavia porcellus, assembly GCF_034190915.1. Classification (NCBI taxonomy): domain Eukaryota; kingdom Metazoa; phylum Chordata; class Mammalia; order Rodentia; family Caviidae; genus Cavia; species Cavia porcellus. Next base: position 200,448,941 of record NW_026947484.1, read on the forward strand.
CAGGACAGACGCCATGTCTGAGGACAGTGGCTTCCACTTGACTTCAAACACTCGCCACCTCACTGGCTCAGGGGTAGGACAGGTGCTGGTCAGAGAAACAGCTGGGGGAAGCAAGGAGACCACAAATCCAGAACAGTGTCTCCTGCTAAGGGGCCACAGGATGGGTGCTCAGGAGGTAATGAACACAGAGCCGACACAAAATACAGCATTTGGGGGTGAAAACGATTCTTGCTCTCTGAGTTTTTGTGGGCAAACCAGCTTTTTTGGGCCACCTGTTCAGGTGTGAAGAGCTACCAGGAAGGCCAGTTACCTGTCCCACCAGCAAAGCTTCCATCACTAGAAATGGCTACCAAATTGGGTGCGAGGGGGTCTCTAATGCCATGTCTCTGGAGACAGTACCTGTTCCCACCAGTTCCTAACGGGCCACCGTGTGGTCCTGGTTGGGCGCTGTCACCTGATCGCTGATCAGAATCACCTCTCCTGGTTTTTTCCTGTGGGTCTCAAAGTCATTTCTGAAATGATCTCAAACAGAAAAATATTCATTTCACTTGATGATTCATCAGTGTGGTTTGAACTAGAAGGTTCTGGGGAGTCAAGGACTTGAGAGCGGGAGACGCAGATTCCAAACCTGGTTCTCTCTGTGACCTTAGGTAAATCATTCACTCTCAGTCTCTTTTATCTTCTTGTGGTAATGAAGGGTGACGCTGTGCATGCTGGGCTCTAGAGTTAAACCCAGAGAGGATGCAAAGGGGCAGAGACAGAAGCTACACTGCTTTGCATATTTCTTGTTTAATGTGTTTTATTTTGGAATCCTGTAGCTGTTTTGCGTAAGCATACAACAGAAATTTCATAAAAAATTGGGAGTGAAATGAGACGAATGGACCCATGTGACCAGTTGGTGAAATGATCACAAAAAGAGAAACTGGCCAAAGTGGCTTTAAAATACAGAAATTTGGCTGGACATCACAAATGGGAGCCACCCTAAGGACCAAGGAGCAAGACAAGCAGTCCTGAGCTGATTTCCAGAATGGCATCCTGGGGTTAGATATGTCACGGTAAGACCTGTGTTCAGAGTGAAAGAAAGCAAGTAAGTGATTGTGTTAACCAGCCTTCTGTTACTATGACAAAAAGCCTGGAATAATCAATTTATAAGGAGTAGAGGTTGCAGGGCACGATCAGCCACAATCATAATCCCAGTACTCTGGGAGTCTGAGGCAGGAGGGTTGTAAATGAGAGCCCAGCCTGGGGAACTTAGCAAGTTAGTGAGAATCTGTTTCAGAATAAAAACTAAAAGGTAGAAAGGCCTGGAGGATGTAGCTCAGTGTGAAGGCCCTGGGTCCAACCCCTGGTACCAGTACAACTAAGAAAACATTGCCAAACTAACTAACTAACTAACTAAATAAATAAATAAATAAAACAAAACAGGGGAAGAGGAGGAAAGGTTTACTTTGGCTCCTGGTTTTTGACATTCTAGGCTGAGGGTGCCAGGCCTGAGCACTCGGAACCTGTCACGCGCAGTACATCACGGAGGAGCACACACAGAAGCCCGTTCACTGCGAGGGTCCCAGAGGGAGGCCCGTCCCAGCTGCCCTTCGAGAGCCCAGCCCTCGGTGACTTCACCCCTCACTAGGCCCTGACCCGAAAGGTTCCTTCCCATACCTCCCAGGGCGGGGCCTCGGGCACCGAGTCTCACTGAACCGTTGCAGTGGCTATGTCAGCGTCGTTGAGACCTTTTCCTTTTTTGGCATGTGAGAAAGGAAAGGCAGACGAAAGATCTGGGAAGCTCAGTAAGAAGCCTGCGTGCCCGAGCGAGCTGGAATAGTACAAATTCGTGATGTGTTATGCGCTAAAAGGCGGGGGAAAGAGCCCTTAGAGGCAATGAGCTTATCTCTGCTTACTGAAAAATATCAAAATAGGTGAATAACTCAGTGACAGTTAGTACTCCTAGTACTCAAATTATGTCCCCAAATACCATTTTCCCCACTCTGAGAGGCTGAGGCAGGAGAATTCCAAGTTCAAGCCCAGCCTGGGCAGTGTGGCAAATTAACAAGATTTTGTCTCACAATAAAAAGTACTAACAGGGCTGAGGATGTAGCTCAGGTGAAGGCTCTGGGTCCGGGCTCCAAACCACAGACTTCCTCCTTGGAGCTAAGATTTCTTGGAGAGATGGCTGACTCAGATCGAGGGTAGGAAACGCACAACGTAAGTCTGGAATATTCTCTTTCCAGAAAGCAAACACATCAAAACTTCCAAAGTTATATCAGGCAGACCAGAAACAAATCTGAGAAAAGATACATGGTTAGTGTCAGAGGAGCCCGAACACGTAGAAAGATAATAGCCACGAAGGGTTAAAACAGATCAAATGTGCACATTCAAGAGTTCATAATGATAATAAAAAACCAAGCCACACTAAAATACAACAAGCCAATACTCAAAGGTCACTTGGGAGGATGTTACAAAGTTCCTCATTATCTTGAATCAGATAAAGAAAAGGAAAGAATAAAGTACTCATCCTACCATTAGTGAATGAATGTTACCTGAAGTACCAGTTAACTGAGGAAGGGAAATTTCTCTTTATAGATGTTAATACAGCTGGTAACTAAGGAGGGAACAATAAATTGGAATGCCACTGCTTTTCAGCTTTAATGAAATAAAGCAGCTTCAATTGTTACCAACACTCCCAAAAGAAAATAAAAGAAAGCAGACATGATACTGATAGGAAAAGACTACGCTACCAACTTATAGGAAATATAAAGAACAGAGGCACATAGCGACCGATACCACAGGGATGCAATTAGCAAAATACAGGCTAGTGAATATTCCAGGGGACAAATGACCTGGCTTCTTCAACAAACCACCACAAAGCAAGCCAGAAAGAAAGAGCAGGATCTATAGATTAGAAGACATACTGTCATTTATAATCTTGACCATTGATTTGGAGTTTTATTCAAACAAACTGCAAAAGCTTTACAACGCTGTTTTTACCTGTGCGTCTCCTCTGGTGTGGGTTATCTCTAGGTTTTCCCACAACACCCCACACGTTTGTAGGAGGTTTCAGGAGGTAATTGGATTCTTATCAGAGGATCAGCCCTTGATGAGATCAGAGGTAAACGTGGTGTTAGGTTGCAAAGCTGGTCAGAGGAGGAGGGTCACTGTGGGCAGAGCCTGTGGGGTGTTCTCCCTGGATGCTGTCCCTTCCTCTCTCCACGCCATTGCCCTCCCACCATTCCCCTCCACCATGACCACCTTATTCCCAGTCATCCCTTTCTCAACCCGTCTACAAAGATTCTTCTAGACCGGTTTGACCTTAAAAGTTTCGTTGTTGGTTTGTGTGAGGACCGCGGTCTCCAGATCGTCCAGGCCTCCTGTCTTTGATTCCTGTCTTTCTCTCTGAGGTGACCCTCAGACTCCCGCTCGCCTCTGGTGTCCTGGAGGGAGGAGCTCAGCAGGCCATCGCCATCCCTGCATCCTGACCCCAGCCCTTCCTCAGAGCGCTTAGGGTTCTTCCCCAAGCGAGCCTCTCCACACCTCCTGTGGGTAAATCCACCCATGGCGTCAAGGTGAACATGCGCTATGTCCCCCAGATGGCTCACTGTGTCAAAGGCTTGCTTGGGATGGAGTTCTGGGGAGCAGCTGAGTCATGAGTAGCCCAGGACAAGATCATAATTTGATGGCGTTATGGGGACGTGACCTTGAGACTATGTCTGGTCCTCCAGTTCCTTCCTTCCTGCTTGTTTCCCTTTCTCTAAGCTTCCTGGTTGCCATGAGGTGAGCCACTTTCCTCTGCCATACATTTCCGCCATGATGCCTCTGCCTCACCACAGGCCAAGAAGCCGTGAAGCTGGCTGGCCACAGACAGAAACCTCTAAAACTGTGAACTGAAACCAATCTTTCCTCATTTAATTAATTTTTTTCTTCAGGTTATCTCATCACAGTGACAAAAAGCCCAGTCCTCAGCAAGTCGACAAGGGTGAGGCTGAGCCAAGGGGTCCACAACCCCGGAGGTGGTCTCTGAGACCCAGAGACTCACACTGCGAAAGTCGTCTGTCAGGTGACCGGCCTATCCCTGTGAGCAGCTCCTTCCTCCCCACACCCCCTCCCGTGTCCCTGCCTCCAGGCTCATGACTTCATTTGACCAACAGAATGTGGCAGAAGGGAAGTTTTGAGATTTACTGAGCTCAGCCTCGAGTGACCTTGGGGAGTCCATGTCATCTCAGAGGTGAACCAGTAGCCATGCGAATACGTCTGGTCATTTTTTCTAATTTTTTATTTGTATTTTTTATTAAGTTTATTGGTACATTTTAGGTATACATGATGATGATACTCATTACAGGAAATTTGTACCTGTACATTACATAACTTGATTCTATTTTTCCCCATTCTTCTACCCTGCCTTCAGCTTCTCTTCCTCTCTACACTTACAGAAGCTTGTATTTTCATTTTTTCCCTTTTTTCCCATTGTTTTTCTTTTCCCTTCCTCCCTTCCCTCTTCCCTCTCCCTAGTTCCCCTTCCTGTTTGGTAAGCCTGGTCATTCTATAGCAAGATGAGACCTCATGGGCCGAGGAAGGCCAGGTGACGTGAAAACCAAGACCCCAGTCATACTGTGTGTTAGAAGCTGTCTCTTCTAGCACTCGGCCAATTGGGCCACCTCCCTGATTTCCGTATGCATGAGTGACACCGTCTTGGTCCAGCCTCAGTCAAGCCACATAAGACATTACTGTATGGACCATGAATGAGCTGTCCTCCTGAATTATGCTTTAATTCCCAAGAAATGGAAAGATTGTTGTTTTGAGCCTTTAAATTTGGGGTGATTTGTCATACAACAACAGGTGGTTGAGGTATCCTCATCAGTTGAGGTCAGAGGTCATCCAGACAGCATCTCTGTGGCCCTGGAGAGCAAGACGGAGATCAGGATGTTCAGAAGACCGTGTATCTGAGAAGAACATGGGATTTGGAGACTATCACTCAACTTTCTGGGACTGCCACTAACCAACAGGGGACTAGGGCCTTGCTGGATTGCTTTACATGTCTGAAAATGTAAACAATTCTATCTTTTAGAGTATCACTTTCCAATACAACTTTCTACAGTGATGGAATCACTTCTACAGTGATGGAACCACTCTGTCTCAGAGATGACAAATACAGAAGCCATCAGTCACACGAGGTCATGGGGTAATTGAAAAGAGGAGAATCCTAACTGGTGTGCTCTGTCAGTGTAAAACCCACACATGTGCATAAGCAAAAAGAATGTTCAGCACCTCATTAATGCTTTTAATATTATTATGTATTTAAGTAATATTTTGTATTCTTGGGTTAAATAAAACACACAGAGAGTCCTTTCTATGTATGGTTTTGGCATCTGAGGATTCATCCAACCTCTGATCAAAATTCTTTTTTTTTTTTTTTTTTTTTGGTGCAGGGATCAAACTCATGTCCTCATGCTTGCCAGGCAGGCGCTTATGCTGCTGAGCTAAATCCCTGAGGCCCCTGATCAAAATTATTTTAAAAATTCACTGTGCTGATGTCTACTGTGCAGTCCAGCCTATGATGGTTGTGTCTGTGCTGAACCTGTACAGACCTTTTCTGCTCCTCCATACAGTATAATGACTTTCCACGGCTTTTTCTATTGCATTAGGTTTTATAAATAATCTAGGGATGATTTAAAGTACATGGGAGGATGTGTGTAGGTTACCTGCAAATACTACCCCATTTTAAATATGACACTTGGGCATCTGCGGATGCTGGTATCCTCGGGGGCCCTGGAACTTGTTCCTCATGGATATGGAGACGTGATTGTGTTGTTGAAAGTAATTTCATTGGCTGTTATTTTTACAGAATTGTGTCTGTGGCTCATCCCTAATTATGGCCGTCAGACAGTGCCGGTACAGCCGAGAAGATTAAATAATGTGTGTCCAGTGCTCAGCCTGGCACTTGAAAAGCCCTCAGCAAATGGCAGCTATTACTTCGGTAAATATTGTTCTGAGCAGGTGAAGGCCAGAGCTCAGATATTAGCAGGTTAATGTTTGGGTTCCTGCCAGATGGGTCCCCAATCTAAGGCACAGAGGAAGGGACTTTTCTTTGAGGTTCTAGCTGTGTGTCAGTGACTGTGACAGGTTCTACTTGGGCCACGCACTGCATCCTCACGATGGCCTGTGGAGCGGACAGTATTTTCCTGATGGATAGACGGATGGGGAAACTGAGGCTCAGAGAGGTGACGCGACTCCTTAGAGCTGGCAGAGCTGGTTTTGTGTAGAGCAAGACTTGTTGCTGGGGGTAAGGGCTCTGCCTCAGTGCCTCACCTTGCCCTGGAGGTCACGGCCAAGCTCAGTCCAGCTCCCCGATGTCGTCTGTCTCTTGTTCTCCCAGCTGCTCCGTCTCCTCTCTCGGGTCAGGGTCCTCAGTGTCTCCTGATTCCTCCCGTCCAGCCCGGGCACCCAAAGGCACCAATTTATTTCTCCAAGTCTAAATGGACTCCTTCCCATAAAGGCACTGCATATGTGGTTTCAAATGTTATTTGTTAACTTCATCAGACAAAGTACAGTTCTGTGGCGCTAATGTCAGTCTCCACAGCTCATTGGGTTTCTTAGAAGCCGGAGACGCAGCTCTCAGCCCCCGACCTCCGCGAGCAAAGCAGCGCTTCAGCCAGCGCGGGGAACCGTTTGCTTCTCACCCCAGAAAGAGCCATAAAACATGCGCAGCGCCGGAGCACGCGCCCATTTGACAAAGACAATTTGATTTGTCCGCGGCTTCTAAAATATTCATCCCACTTTGATGGACTATCGTTTTATAAATATAGATTATCATTAACCGACACCGGCGGTGCGCCGCTGGCCGACCCAGCGCCACGCACGCCACCGGTTCGGGATGAAGACGTCCAATAAAAAAAATCATTATCTCTGCCTGCGAACCCTGATCTGTATCGTTTGCCTCATTTGCAGTGCAAGGGTCAGTAACTCACGCTAACTGCTTCTGTTTGTGTGTTTCACGGCCTGGCCACCCCTGCTGGGGAGATTGGCAGGATGCATCTCAAGTTTGGGCCTGGGGAAGAAAACGGGGTGGCTGAGGGGGCGGGCGGGGAGGAAAAGGCTGGGCAGGGACATGTGGAGATGACAGGGGCTCTGTCTGGAGAGGTGGCAGAATGCGGTGCACCTGGGCATGGGTTTTGGAGCAGGTCAGACCCACCACCACTGTTTGCTAGCTATGAGGCCTTGGACAAGTGAGTTTCTTGGCATTTTTCTCATGTGTAAACTGAAAATTACAATCAAACCTGTCGCCTATGAGATCAAGTTCATGGTATTTAAGCATATGGCTTAAATAGTTCCCAGTACACACTGGTTGCAAGAATGGTGATGTGTATTTGTGTGTGGGGTGCAGTGGGGGGGGTGCTATTCTTTGCCTTAACAAATTGCTGGATTTCCCTGGGCTTCAGGCTCTTGGTGAGTAGAACACTTTCAGTGATATCTGCCTACATCTGTGATAAAGCCTTGTGAGGTAAGCAGGGCTTCATCACAAAGAGCTCAGTGCACTGAATGGGACACTAAGTGGCCTGCAAATGTCATTTCATTTGACCTTAGTGGAAACCAGACAGAGAAAAATGTAGAGCAAATGTCCTCAAGGGCCCTGGCTGTGGGGTCCTTGCTCTTGGGGGACTCGGAATGCAGAGGGTGTGAGCCTGGGGAAAAGGTGGCTCGAGGCGTCAGCTTTCCCTCCTTCTGGGCATTCTGGGTTTTGGGGGGACCCAACGAGACATGGAGGTGAGGTGGTGAGCCTCTTACACACTTTCCCCAGTGCACAGAGCTGCCAGGGAATGAAATTCAAGGTGGAATAATAAGTTTGCCTCACTTTAGAAACAAAACCATGTCTGTAGCGTCCCCTTTTATACTTAGCTGTTTGAAAGCAATATATAGCCAGGTGTGAGGAGAGAAGCAATCTCAGCGAAATCTCTGGTAGACAGTGGCCTGAGGGAAGGGAGACATAGCAGGAGCTGAGAGCAGAAAGCTAACCTCTCTTCATCCTGGACAGGAGTGGAAGGAGAAAGGATGAAAATCAACCCCAGCCCCAGCACGGCCTAGCAGGACAGGTGATTCAGAGCCTTCCGCAGGGCCCTGATGCGGAGTCCCTCGCTGTCCTTGGAAGCAGAGCAACAAACCGTATTCAAGATCTCATCCTGCTGGGGAAAGAGCCCGGGGCGCTCAGCCCCAAAGTTTATTTAAGTGAAAAAACCCATCCAGAGACAAGAAGGAGTGTTACACCACTGTCAAGTGTTAGACGCCGCCATCAAGCAAAAAAAATTACATCCCGTCCTGACGAACGACTAATCAAGGCATGGCAAACGGTCCTGCAATAAATTACTCCGGCGCGAAATAAACCACACAAACAGACCGATGATAATAAATGTAAATTATTTCTCTGAAGAAATTTTCTTGGTATATGAGTAATACGAACCATCAGGAAGGCGTCTTCCTTAACATTAATTACAGAAAATGACAAGTGAGCTGATGACTGGGAAGGCTCATTATCTGAGAACATATTCACAACTTTGCAATTTGCGCGAGATGTACTCCGGCTAAATTAATCTCCCTTCTTTGCATGAGCCTCTTCTAATTTTCATGTTATTAACAGGTTTGCAGTATCAGTCAGTGCTTGTCACTCTAATCAGGTTTCAGCATGTTCGAAAAAGCGAAGCGTCATTTATAAGGATAAGCCCTCATAATGGTGCTTGCTTTCATGTGGAGAATTCTACAAGGCTGCTTTTAATAAGGTACTTTAATCATCTCCTTTGCTCAACTTTTGGCCCCACTGTTCCTTTATGAAGAGTCATTAAAAGACTTTGAAGTTCATCAAGGAGGAAAAATTCATGACATTGTTCGGTGGAGGTTGGGGCTTGGTTCTTAGGGGGAATCTAGAGGCAGGCAGGGGCAAAAGGGTGACCACGGGTGACCAGGGCCAGCCTGTGCCTCTTGTGTCTGTTCGTGTCCTGTTCTTGGCTGACCCCAGAGCCCCTCTGGGGAGTTCTTCAGGCCACAGTGCAAGTTTCAAGGGCTGATGATCGTTATGGGAATGGCTGGCCGAATCAGGACTCTGGACAGCTCCCCGCGGGGCGCCGGCTCCAGTGTCTGAGTGTCTGGGGACTGTTTTTAGATCTGTTTTCAAGTTTGTTTCCACTTTGGAAATTTCTGATTCTTGGTGGCCAGACGATCTCCTTGAATGCAGTCATCCTCATTCTCCTGTGAGAATTTAGTTCAGAGGGAAGGCTACGTTTTCTGTCCCAACTGGATAATCTACAGGGTGCTTTCAGCCTTCGTGTGTGTGTGTGTGTGTGTGTGTGTGTGTGTGTGTGTGTGTGTTCCTTTTGCTGCATAGTTCACAGAGAAAAGACAGAGCTTGTCCTAGAATCAAGGCTCATGGAGACCCCTTCGTCCTGCTCTGTTCCCTCAAACGTCTATACTCAGAAACATTCTTAGGAATTTCCTTGCGCAGAGATGCATAATGTTAGCTTGGCTCCAGTGATCCTTGGTGGCCTCTCAAAAATATTGTTAACTTGCTGTTGTCACAGAGAATTTTTCTGGCTGGGGTGACTCATCCATTAGTGGACAGAGTACTAGATGATGAGGGAAAATGACAAGTTCTAGGCCTACCTTAGTCACTGAACCATTCCGGGACCTTGGATGAGCCACATTTCCCTTCTAGCACCATCTGTGAAACTTTTAAAGGTTTTTCCAGTGTGGATCTTCCTGAGAGTATTTCTGTTGTTTATTGGAGCCTGAGCCTCCCACTCCCACCAAATGATGGAGACAGTGACCTTATGTTTCGGGGTGGCCACATTGTCAGAGATCACAAGAGAATAGTCTTCCTATGGCCACAAGAATGCTTCTGTCCCCATGCATGTGCGTTGGCTGTGTGATGGCCTGGACTCTGTCCTGACTCTGTCCTGACTCTGTCCCAGGACTCTGTCCTGGGGTACTGGTCGAGTACTTCTATGGCTGAATCTTTGCTCAGATCTCAGCCATGGGTAATCTTTGAGACCTGTTCTTTGATGCTATTTGGCCATAATGCTATTACCCCTGCTTCTGGCCTGAGCTGGTTGTGTCATAGCTCAGTAAGCCACAGTCCCCTTTTGTGAGTCTGCGATTGGACAAAGGGGAGATCTAGGACTCAGACATCAAGAGGAGCAGGGCAGGTGCATCTCCCGTGGCACCTGGAGAGGTAGGAAGGCAGGTGCACAGGGAGGGAGGGAGGAGGAAGAGCCAGACAGGGAGGTTGGGGAAGTCTGGTCCCTGGCCCAGTTCCTTCTGGAAGCCCTTCGGTTCTATGAGCCATTCCTGGATTTTAAACTGTATCTTCTTTTCACAATTGAGCATATTTCTGTTACTTTCAACTAAAAAGACACAGCTTCCCTAAATACGGGAGGCACAGGTCACACAGGGTGGAGCTGGCGGTCTAACTAAGGAGGCCTGGAAATCTCCTGAGCTGACATCGTCCGGGTCCTCAGTTCTCCGTGAGGACAAAGACCCCACAGGCCTTTTGGGCTGAGCCCTCAGTGTGCGGGTGCTGTATTGGAAGGATACACCATGCTGCAGATGGAGCAGGCCTTGGGGGTTAGGTAGAAGCAGATAGGCCTGGGCTCCAGAGTGGCTAAGGCATTGCACCCTGCTCCTCATACTGCATTCTGTGAGTAGGACTCACAGAAGCCTGAGCGCTAGGAAAGCAGCCTCTGTGGGACAAGACCGAAGCAGTCCTAAACCACAAGGTGAAGATGAGCCGTCTGCCAAGCTCTGATGGTTCCCATATTTACTTTTATTCATAAACCTTTCATTTCCTCTCCCTTTATTTTATTTTGTGTTTAAAGAAGGTCTCCATATAAAGTTCAGATTGGCCTTGAACTCAACTAGGTAGCCCAGGCTGACTTCAAACTTATAGAGATCTTTCTGCCTCAGCCTCCCGAGTTCTGGGATTACAGGCATTTGCTACCATACCTGTCTCCTCCCTTCATTTTAAAGTGTATCTACATTGGTGGATGCCTAAAGTTGAGCTCTCTCGGCCTGTTAAGTAATCCGGTCTCCTGCCCACCACAGGAGTGTGGATTCCTGTGTGGGTCTTGGAGGGGGTGGTGTCTGTGGATTTGTTTACAGGAAATCAGCAGGGGTGCTGGAGACTGTGGAAGCGTGATGGGCTCTGCCTGGGTGGTGGAATAGCCTCTGTCTTTCTCTCTCTCTCTCTCTCTCAAGCCCTAGCGGAGGGACCTGGCGGGCAGGACAGAACAGAGCACAGCCAGGCAGGGCAGTTTGAAGGGCTCCAGCCGAGCACTCTGAGCCCACAGACACCAGGCCATACGTCACAGTGAGAAGGCTTTCTCCAGATGCCTCCTGGGGACTCTGTGCTCTTCAGGTCATAACTGAGTGTCCAGAGAGGCAGACCCTTGGAGGAGACTGTGAGAAGCCTGTCGGGGAGGGATCAAGATAGGTGAACAGGAGGACCCTGCTGTGTGCCCAGCCCCAGCACCCTCATTGGCCTGCTCAGGTGTCACTGCAGGGATGAGACTCGAAGGTCTCTAAACGCAGGGAGGCAGCAGCGCCTGGCCGGGTGGTGGTGACTCCTGTGCAGTGATCCTCCAGGCACAGACCGTGTACTAATGAGCCTGCCATCATCCCAAGGTCCTTCTGGGCCTCAGGAAGCACCCCTGAGCTGGGACTCAGGGGAACACAGCGCCTACAGACCTCAGCACCATTTTGCTCACTGCCCTTGTCAGATGGGGCCACTGAGGCTGGGTTGGGGGCGGTTACTCTCCCTGGGCTACACAGTGAGTTACAGGCATCTGTCCAGCATCTCCCCAGACACCTGGCCTCCTCCTCCCGAGGGCCACTCCTTTCCGTGGTATTGTTCTCCAAATGGTCTAAGTTCTTCCCTTGTCAGGCTGAATTTATATAAACTTTCCTATATGCAGGTGTCACTTGGAAGCAGGTGGGATCAAGCCAGCCTCCAACCTGGCCCCTGTGACCACCACCTCCTGGGAGTCACGCTCCTGTCAGTCTTCCCCACATTAAACCTTTGTGTGTGGCCGATAGAGGAGGGCAGAAATGACACCGAGTCCCTTCCGAGGACTGTTATAAAACATGGTGACTTCTGTCTTGGTTGTTCCTTCCCACCGCTTTGGGGGAAGCCAGCAGCCGTGGCACGAGGGGACCCAGGCAGGCAGTGGAGAGGCCTGTGAGGAACTGGGGTGACACATGAGTGAGGCTGGGAATCCCCAGCCCTGCTGAGGCCCCAGCTGCCTGCAGCCCCAGCCTCAGCTCCAGGGTCACCTGGAGGGACACAAGCCAGGGCACCCAACTGAGCTACTCCCAGATTCTCGAACCTCAGAAACAGAGGTGACAGACATTGTTGAAGTACTACATGTTGGAATCTTTTGTTACACAGCAATAGATAACTCACATGCTGGTTTTATTTTGTTTTAGTAAAATAAGGCTGGAGGTTTGGGCAGCCTCCGATTCTCCTCAGGGGAAATGACTCTCAGGGGAAGAGTTAGAGCCAGAGGATCCGGAACGTCACAGCCTGGAACACGAGGTCTGCCTCCTACTTCAGCCCGAGATGCATATGTGGCTTAGGCTATGAGTCCCATTGTGGCTGAGGTCAGGACACAGAGATGATCAAGTCTCCTATGTGCTGGCAACAGAGGCAGGGAAAGGCTCCATTCCATTCAGCAGGGAGGAATGATCACCCCCCAGGTACACGTTCCATGGCCTATTCACTGTCTCCCTGCCCTGTAATAGTGGTCATCCCTCTGCTTGGTGACTCTGCGGGGAGACTGAGGCTCAGGAGCTTGAGCTGTGTCCTGCAGACACAGGCCTGGGCGTGCTCTGGACCCTGGGTAGCTGGTGGTCATCAGTGGAGAGGATGGCAGGGAGGAAGTAGCAAGACGTAGACTCTTGGGCCCCGGTGGAGGCTGACAAAAAGGACAGGAAGCCCTAGGGAGTGGTGGCAGGCAGCAGTGGCTAGTATGGACACGGTGACCTGGATAACTCGTGGTTTTCTGACGCTGGACTTGGGGGACACTGGTGCTGTTTTTCATCAAGAGATAGAGCCCCCTTCAAAGGTGCTTTACTGGGGATGGAGGGTAAAAAGATTCTCTTGGGGACAAGTTGAATTTAGGGGCTGTGGGATGTCCAAGAGATGGCCACTTGTGGTCCTGGATGGTGCTCAGAGGTGCACTGGTGTTGGGATAGCCCGGGCATGGATAGGACTGTGCAGAGCACGTGGGGTCAGGAGAGCACCGCCAGGCCTGAGAGATGGGTGCTGAGGAAGACCGAGAAGATATGGCCACAGGGGAGAAAAAGAGGATGAAGCCGGGGAGGAGGCAGCTTCAGAGGGACCCGGTGGCTGGCACCACCCAGTGCTGCCGAAAAGCTGTTGGGGGGGCAGGGGTGGAGCCTGCTGGAGCGGGTGAGTGTCCAGAGCACTCTGATGACACCAGAGCACTGCTGTCCATGTCCCATCAAGGCCCAAGGGAGAAGCTACGGGAGGATCCTAATAACCAGGCTACTCAAGTGGTAAGGGCGGGGGCACTGGAGGAGTGGGGTGGCGATGTCAGAGTGCCGGCAGGGTAGGAGGCGGGTTAGACCCCCAACAACATCTCCCTCGACCCTGAGAGGAAGAAGGAGGTGAGCCAGCGGAACCCGCGAGCCGCACATCCTCCTCCCTTGGTTCCTGCATGCCCAGCCTGTTTTAGAAGGAAGGAGGAGGCCGCGCCTCCCTTCAGGCCTGAGATGCCACACACCTGGCCTCTTCTGGTCCCCCTCCGTGCCTCCCTCCCTTCCTGCCCACTTCCTGCTGCTGTGTTCTGCGGCTCCCAGCCCCAGCGCAGCCCGCGGGTGACGTGGGAAGGAGGAGGCAGGGGAAGCGGCCACGGTTCTGTCCACATCAGACACGGAGCCCGCTGGAAATGCCGTGGGCAGGGTGTGCGAGGGTGGTGCAGGCTCCTCTCCTGCGGCCACCTTTCTGTGACTCCTTCTGTCCCCTGAGGGATGGGGCCAGGCACCAGGTCTCCCAGGGCCCAGGTGGACTTGAAGGGCAGAGGGAGGCCTCGTCCCAGCCCAAAGCATCCTGTCCTGGGCCAGCACGGGGACCCCAGGCTCTTGCACCTGGGCGCCTCTCTGACAAGGTGGGGTGACGAGCCCTGCCATTGCCACCCTGACAGCCGCCTTCCCCCCAGCATGGTGAGGTTCACCCACGAGAACATCAGTGAGCTCTTCAGGCTGACAGAAATCCCGCAGATAATTGGGAAGAGCGGAAAATGAAAACATTAAAATTTGCCCTGTCATGTATTCCCTTCTCTGATTGCCTGATACCCACCGTCCACTGACAGACGCTGTTATTATTAACACTTGATTAAAAATCACTTCGGGTTCAAACCAGCCCGTCGAGAAGGGAGCGCCTTGACAAGACTTGTGGTTGGTGATTGACAATTAGTAATATTCGGTGTGTCACAACACAGATAGTGTGACATATTGGTGCCAGTGTAATGCAACACATTTCATCCGAGCGCCTCAGATTGGTACATAGGAAAAAGGGAGAAAAGATGGAGCCTCGTTCAGCAGGCTTTGATTACCAACAAAGGGGAGATCGCACGCCCGGCTCTCGGCACACTCGACCCGGCTTCTGTCAATCAGCCGGCGCTGAGATCCGCTCGGAATGGAACCTCCGAAGAGCTGGTCTCATTATGCAATCCCGACCCCTGTATGCAGCCCAGGCCTTCCTGTCTGGAAATATGAAAGATCTTCATCTGACGCTGCCTCCGAGCCTCGGAACTACCAGCCTGCTCTTCTTAAAACAAAAGGCTTCTCAGTTTTTAAAAATAAAACGATCATGTCTTGATTGACGTGCTACATCCTTTTCCCTGAGCTATTTTCTCCTGACTTGGTGTCAGCGGGAGTTGGATTCACCACCGGCCTTTTTTCTTTTTTTTTGTCTCAGTTCTAATTCAATTCCTTTTAAGTGCTTTTAAGAGCAGTTGCAATTCGAGGTCTTTCCTTTTTTGGATCTGACCTGAATTTTGTTTTCTTTCTTTCTTTCTTTTTGGGTTTCCTTCTTGACTAAGATAACCCAGGCAAAGAATGGTCTTCTGCCTTAGCCTGACACCATGGGTTTAATGTGGTTAATCTGCGCAGACTGGGGAGAAGGATGTAGGTGGGATTTCTGTGCTTTGCAAAGCTGTGTACCTTGTAACAGAGAAGGAGCAAATGTTTTTGTGGGCTCGCTCTCTCTCCACCCGGTGTGAACTGACTTCTCAGAAGCCACCTAACGTGCTCCTTTTCTTTGCTAGTTCACTTGTCTTTTGATTCTTGCACCCACCCTGTCACCCAGGCCCCCCAAACTCAGGAGAGCGGTGGGGCCCCGTCTGTTTTGTGCACTGCCTCATTCTCAGTGCTGGAATCTTCTCTGGCAGAGGGAAGCGCTTCACAGTTATTTCTGGAGGGAATGACTGCACTGATGGGGCCCAGTCTGGGCTTGGAGACGAGGACCGGTGCTTGGATATTACGTTTTTCATCTTCTCGGCTTCTCAGCTCAGCCCTGGACCCAGCTTTATCCCTTCCAGTTGGGTCCCAGGACCTTCTCGGGCCTGTCCTTAGGAAATCATCCGAAGGTCCTCCGTGTTACCTCACCACGGGCAGCGCACCCCAGATGAGCCCTGGGGCCGAGCCTACCCCAGCCTTGGCACATTCCTGGTGCCGCATCCCTCAGTGGAAAATTAGAGCAGGGTATGTGCTGTCAAAGCCTATATGGAAATGAGCTTAAGACCCTGTGTTAGGTTATAGAAGAGGTTCTGGGGGCAGAGGCCACACCAGAGGTGAGTCTGTCCTGAGTCCTCAGAACAGGGCCTGCCATGCGGCAGGGGGTAGGTGAGACCAGGGCAGGCTCCAAGGCACACCAAAGGCAAATCAGCCCTGTACCCCTCATTAGCTGGGTGCCTGAGAAAAACAACTTGACTTATCTAAGTTTGTCCTTGGTGAAATGGTGAGATTGAAGGAAGCCACTTCGCCCTGGCCAGATGCAGACTCCTTGGCTGGTACGGGTCCCTTTCCTGAACAATGGTCTTTAAATGCACAAGATAACATACACAGGATTTCACACAAGACCAGGGGACTGAAGTATAATGATCAAAACTTCATATTTTGTGCAGATCAAAATACACACTTCTTTATTAGCCCGTCAGTAGCAAGGTGCACTGGCAAGTCTAATAGCATCATGACTCCAAGGTGGGATAGCACAAGGAAGCATCTGAGAAACCCACGGTGAGGTGGTGTCAGAATACCTGTGACTCCCACGGTGACAGCTGTGGGGGTTACTGCTAGTGCATTTGTGAGGGAAGGAAATGTTAGATCTCAGTTGGAGGGATGACCTTCCCTTGAATGTGCAGAAGCTTTGCTCTGAGGGGTGCATGTGAGCCAGAGAGGGGGATCAGGGAGAAGCTGCAGTAGGGGCAGAGGTGAGAGGGCTCCCAGGGCTCCACAGGGGGCTAGGCTGGCCTAACAGGGGATAGCGTGGGGCTGGGCCCTGGGTTCTGAGTGTGAGTCCTGCATCCACTGGTGGCGTCTAGCACAGGGCGGGGGCTGTGTACAGGTAACACGGACGTCACTGTATCACAGTTAACAACAGGTTACATTCGCTGAGTGTCTCCTATGGGTCACGGCCATGTTGTCACATCTTATTACTGTCTTGATTAATATGGCTCACACCTTTCAGAACAGGAGACTGAGCTCAGAGGGCCTGTGACACCTGCCCAAGGCCAAGCAGCTGGCAGGGGGAGGTGGCTGTAACAAACTTACTTTTGTTGACTCTCAGGCCCATGTTCTTAACCACTTGGTGATGGCTAAAGTGCTTATCTGACAGCTTAGGAGGCCTGAAAATCACTTCATGACTTCAGACCACTTAGGAAGTAAAGTTCTGCTCACACCTTGATTTATGCAGCGCTTTGCCTTCTGGGTGACCTGCCCATTCCCGGACCTGGACCCTGGCCCATGTCCCTCAGCTACTCTATCCAGATTCGATGCCATTCTTATGAGTGTGTACAGACTCTCTCAATGCTATGGATATTTACTGCCTTTGGAGCAGTGGACATGATCGGGCATTTTCACTTACAAATTCCTCCTGCTTGGCAAACATACAAAGAGTATTTCAGTGACCACTGCTTGAATCAGTTCCTTGTTTCCAGGTAGTAATATTTTTACTAGTAGGATTCATTATAAAAGCAGCTCATGGCATGTTAATAGTGGGCAAGGAGGCCTGGTTTTGGAAGGCTCATGAGACTGTCTCATCACCAGACATTCAGTTCGAGACATTCAAATGAAACATGGGTTCACCAGGTGGGGTGGTACATGCCTGTAGTCCCAGCACTTGGGAGGCTGAGGCAGGAGGATCATGTGAGTGCGAGACTAGCCTGAGCTACAAAGTGAGCTCAAGGCCGGCCCAAACTGCATAATGAGACCCTATCTCAAAAAGACAAAAACCCCCCAAAAAACAAAATTTAAAAACCCCCAACAATAACAACAAAATGTAGTCTCCAGGCTGCCTGCTGGTGATGCTGTTTGTTCAGCGTGGTGGTGCCTGGGTCTCTGCATTTTCTGATGCCCCCCTGCTCGTGTGGGCAGCGCGCCAGTCTGTGGGGCAGCTTTGTAGCACCAGGTGTCTGAATGGTACAAGAAGCCCCAGGTTCAGAAGAAGGCAGCCAATTGTTACCAGACTTCTGAGCAAGTTTCAAGTTTCAAATTCTGCCTCTGCCACTCATGAGCTGGATATCCTTGGATAAGTAAATCCCCAGAGCTACAGTTGTCTCAGCTGTAAAATGGACCTGATAGCTGGTATCCAACTCCCGGACCTGTAAAGATAGATGAGATTGTGTATGCAATGCACCAAACACAGGGGCCGGCCCATGGTTCAAGCTAAGTAAATAGTATTAGTTCATTTTTTTGTTATGATAACAAAAAATCCAAGACTGGGAGCTTTATAAGAAAAAGAGGTTTATCAGGCTCACAGTTCTGAAAGTTCAAGGGCGTGGGACCAGCTCAGCCCAACCGTGGAGAAGAATTCACAGACAGTGGCTTTGTGAAGGTGAGAGAACACAGATGGGGAGCAGTGATGCCTTGCGGGAGAGAAAGCCAGAGCACAACTAGGCTCCCACGAAAACTGAATTAATCCCTTCTGTGGGCAGCTCCCCCAATAACTTAAGCGCCTCTCAGTAGGCCCCTCTGGCGCTGCCGCACTGAGGATCAAACCTCCAGCACATGAATGTCTGGGGACCAAATCGTATCCAAACCATGGCACAAATGTTGGCTGCAACATTTAGGTGCCACCATTAAAATTTCCCTTTAGATTATATCAAATTACAGTTTCTGCACAGCAATGGAAAGAATCAGCAGAGTAGACAGACAGCCTCAGAACAGGAGAAAATCCTTGACAGCAATTCACCCGACTAGAGGCCTGATATCCAGAATACAGGAAGCACTCAAAACTCCTAACAGCAAAAAAGCCCAGCAGGCTGATCAAAAACAGGCAAATGCTCTGAAAAGCTTCCCAAAAGAAGTTCAAAAGGGCAATGCGCATATGAAAAACACTAAATATCTGTAGCCACTACAGAAATGCAAATTAAAACTTCACTGAGATTCCAACGCATTCCAGTCAAACTGGCTATTATTAAAAAGAAACATAAAATAATAAATGCTGATGAGGATGTGGAGAGAAGGAACCTCATACCCTGTTGGTTGGGAGTGTACTTGGTACAACCATTATGGGAACGTGATGGAGATCACAGGAGAAACTAAAAATAGAACTACCACACAATCTAACTGGACCACTCCTGGGTGTGGAGCCAAAGATGGGGAGCCAGCATCCCAAAGAGGTGTCCGCTCTCCCGCCTTTATCACGGCCCTATGCATAACAGCCAAGGTGTGAAGTCAGCCGAGGCGCCCACCGACAGACAGGTGGATAGAGACAAGGTGGGACCTACACACACTGGAATACTATTCAGTCATAAAGAAGAATAAAATCATTTGCAAGAAAATATGTGAATCTGGAGGGCATCGCGTTTAATGAAATGAGCCGAACACAGAAAGACAAGCGTCACACATTTCCCTTCATATGGGAAAGAAGAAGAGGGACTCTTAGGGCCTTTTAGGACTCAGGGTAAGGGAAGGGAACCTGGAGAGAGGGGAGAAGTGATGGAAGGAAGGGCAGACATGATCAGAGTATGATATATGAATGTATGGGAACAGCATAGTAACATACACTCCTTAATTTGTATAGTCAGTAATATGTATTGATAATTATAATAAAGGCAGCAAAAAAATCTTGCTCTCAACAGGATAAAAAAATTCTTTTTATACCAGGGATCAAACTCATGACCTTGTGCTTGCCAGGCAGGTACTTATGCTGCTGAGCTAAATCCCCAGCCCTAGGATAAATATTGAGGCAGAGCATTTGCTCCGATGAGCCTGGACTGGGGTGCTGGTCGAGACCTCATCCTTCACCACAGTGTCACCACGTGGCCACCAAGCTCCCAAGCCAAGAATATGCGTGGAAAGCCCGAGGGTGAGGGGCGCACTTTGGAGTCAGTGGGGCCCAGCCAGGAGGACAGAACTAGGGGGCTTCTGGAAATCAAACTACAATGCCTTGGGGAGCATGGTGAACTCGGGCGTGTCCAGGCCAGCAGGCAGGGGAGCTCTGGGGGCCCACGTGGTGGGTGGGGACAGTGACAAGGACAATGCAGACAGAAACACCTGACAGAGATGAAGGGACACAGGTTCGAGTCCCAGCTGTGCCACGTGATACCTGTGAGATCTCAGGAAGTCTCTTATCATTTGTAGTTAGTCATACACACATTTCAGAGATTTAAAAACCAAAGACGTCATGGAAGAAAGAGGCTTGGCCCATGGGCCAGACATAACCCAGAGACTTAGTGACTGTCACTTGGGTTAGCACTTTGGGTTCGTGGGGAGTCCATTACAGTTGTAAAGGGACCTTTTCTAGCAGCTAGGGGTGCTGGGCCAGATGTCATAGAGGGAAGGTGGCCGAGAGGGTGTGGCGAGGGCCAGCGTCTCAGGGCGGGGCCTCAGCAGGCGGCAGCCTCTGGCTTCCCCAGGTCTGTCAGATGCCAGCCCTGGGGCCCCACAGAACACCAACGCGGCAGGGTGATCTCAGTCGGTGTGGGCCAAGATCCAAAGGGAGAGACTCAGATGTGCACAAATGAACAATCATTTAGCCAAGTGGCTACCGTGTTCCTGTATTTGAGCCATTCTCTGCCAGAAACTGCGGTGAAAAAGGGGCCCTTTCTCAGAAGCAATGGGAAAATACTTAGGAAAAAACTTAATGAGAAATGCGTGTGACCTATATAAAGACAACCACAAAATTTTATTGGTGAAATAAAAGAAGACCAGAATAAATGGAGAAGCACACTACCTTTCTGCATGGGAGGACTGAATATTGTAAAAATGTCAAAGTGCCTCCATGTTAATTTGCAGATTTAATGCAACACTAAACAACCCCGCAAAAGAAACCTGATAAAGTGATTCTAAAATGCATCTGGAAGAAACATTGATCAGAATATCAAAGAATACTCTAAAAAAGCGTGACTGCTGACATACGGCCTTCCTGAATATTAAAACATATCATAGAGCAGCCATAATTAGAACGGTGAGAATATTAATGGAAGAGACTGATTTTAATGTATTAGAATAAAATGCCCAGAAATAGAGGAGATCACATTTAAAAATTAAATATGATGAAGAAGCCATCTCAAAACAGTGAGTGGGTGATGAGATATTTGATAAATGCAATTGAAACAAACTGATTAGCAGTTTGAAAAAATAATTTGTAATTTAGATATACCTTATACCCCATCTCAAAATAACTTCAGCTGCATAACAAATGAAGCTCAGAGAGAACTAAACACTGGAAAACACGGCAGAGAATAGACTTGGATATTATCAGATCTTCAGAACACTGATTTTAAAGGGGCAATAAAATGAATTACATAGGATTTAAATATCTATATACAATAATATGATAACCAAGTAAAAATTGTTCACAGGAATAATATTCAGGAAGATATTTTTTCTTCTAGTTTTAATAATACTTGTTTAGTAAGTAAAAATTAAGGGTAAAAGGCCCATGAATTATGTTATACATGACTAAATATTAGAAAAGCCTAAATATGAATTAACAAATAATCCCTTTACTATTGCTTCTATGTTTTTAAAGAGTTTTTAAAGAGTTAGAAAAACATTTAAGTCAACCTAATCTCTTTGGTATAATCTTTTATGAGGAGCTAATGAAAATGCTTTCAACTAATTCTTTAATTTCTACGAATTTCTGTATTATTTTCACGGGCTGGGGTCAAGCATTTTGCAGATTCACCCTAAGAATTTTATTTTGTTTTTTTTTTTTTTTTTTTTTTTTTTTTTTGTGTGTGTGTGTGTGTGTGTGTGTGTGTGTGTGTGTGATGGTGGGGATGGAACCCACACTAATACTATGCAAGCACTGTAGCACCTAGCTGCTCCCCAACCTTCAAATAATTTTTTTGGTACGAGGGGTTAATCTCAAAGTCTTCACACTGGGCTACATCCCCAGTCCATTCTTAGTTTTTATTTTATCTTGAGACAAGTTCTTGATAAATTTCTGTATCAATCATTTTCCTGCTGCTGAGACAAAAATACCTGACCCTTGCAACTTAGAGGAAGAGGAGTTTATCTTGGCTCATAGGTTCAGTGGGTTCAGTCCATGGTTGACCAGCTCCAAGACAGAAATGGCAGGATGGAAGGTCCTGGAGGCGAAAAGCTGCTCAGCCAGTGGTGGTCACAGAGCAGAGAAAGGAGAGTGGAGCTTGGTACACGAATACAAGTTACGTCCACAATGATCTGCTCCTTCTGATCAGCCTCCCCTCCAAATGTCAGACTCTTGAGAGATAGTTTGGATTTAAATCATAAGATTCTTTTCCTGATCCCCAAAAGGGCCATGTCTATTTCATCATGAAAAACGCACCTAGTCCATCTACCAATGTCTTTCCAGTTCCAGCACTGAAAAGTCCAAGTCCAAAGTCTCTTCCAAGACTATGGACAAATTTAGCTGTGAGCCTCTGTGAAAATCAAAAAGAAAGTTAAACACTGCCAACACACAGTTGCACAGGGTAAACATTTCCATCCAAAAGGAGGAATAGGGGAATAGAAAGAAACTGGATTAAAGAAAGGCAGAAACCCATCAGGGCAAACACTAAATCTCGTAGCTGCTGTTATGTGGCATCTTTGAGAGGTGGGTACTACAGTTTGAATCTGAATGTCATCAAAGGCTCAGGTATTGAAGGCATTGTTTCCAGTTTGTGGCACTTTTGGGAGGTGGTGGAACCGTTAGCAAATGACTCAAGTGGAAGAAAGTTAGGTCACGGGGAGCATGCTCTTGAAGAGGGCTTTGGGACTCCAACCCTTCCTGTCTCTCTTTGCTTCCTGGTCATTGTAAAGTGCACAGAATTCTTCTGCCATGTACACCTGCCATGATGTATTGTGCTTCCACAGGCCCAAAGCAAGGCCACCCAGTCATGGACTGAACCATCAGCCAAAGTAAACCTTTCCCCCTTTTAATGGGTTAGTTTATGTGTTTTGTTACAGTAACAGAAAGCTGCCTAAAATCATAGGGCCTAGTCAGAAGCAATTAGGTCACTGAGGATACTGCTATCAGAAGAAATTAAGCTTTTCTTGCAGGACTCTGGTTGATTCCCAAGACAGAATTGTTATAGAAGAGCAAGGCTGTCTGCTCCCTGGTCTCTGTCTTGCCATGTAACTCTCTTTCTTGTGTATACTGCCACCACTTAGATGCTTGTCACCATAAGGTCTTCCAAACTCTGCACTACATAACCCTCTTTCTCTTTTAAATCACCTAGCCTCAGGCATTTTGTTATAGCCAGAGAAAACTGACCCAGATAGTCCTTTTCAGCAAAGTCTTTTCAGAGCTGCAGGTAAAGATTCTGTGAGCTCATTGCCTACTGATCCATGCTGATATTGAGAAGTACCAGAGTGAGAGATTCAGCCACGTTTCAGTGTGCCAAGAGCCAAATGCCAGACAGTCAAATTCAGCATGATAGCCACAGGGCCAGAAGTAGGACAGCCACCTGGAGACCTGCTAAGGGAACAAGCACTGAGTGAGGCTTCTCTTGAATGAACCTTCAGTTATAACACTATGTACTGACTCCCAGCAGCTTGGAAATTGGAGGCTTCAGCATTCTGTTCTTTTGGGGACATCCCAGACCCAAGTGTGGGAGCAAAAGGAGCTGAGAAGATATGGTCTAGAAGGGGACTGAGCAGCTAGGATACAGCAGCAGGCAACAGCTGGCAGCAAGGTATGGACCAGTGACACAGCATATGGGCTGTCATTCTTGACAGAAGGTTCCAGGCCACTGCTAAGGTTTTGAGAATGCGATAGACCCACTCCTACAAAGAAGGGATTGGCAAAGCTGGCCAGGGTGTCAGCTGTGGAGAGCAGGGGACTGAGGCACAAGGACCAGCAAGTGGCTAAAGACAGGAGCATGGTGCCTGGGAGGAGCCAAGAGAGTGCCAGGGAGGAGAAGTCTGGCTTGGAGGCTCTGCGGCACCCACCTGCATGCCAGGTGTTATGGTTTGGGTCTAGATGTCCCCCAAGGCTTCATGCAGCCACAGGGATTTTCAGAGGTGGCTGAATCTGGAGTGTGTGATGCTGGGATTGAGAGAGTGTGATGAGTAAATCAGGCCACTGATTGGTTTGGCTCAGCTCTGGCTAGGACTGGGGGTGTGAGTGTTATTTCCACCTTAGGGCAGGTAGGCTGTGAACAGTACAAGGGGCGGAAAGGGGCTCGTCCCTTGCTCCCTAGTTGCTTTTGTTGTCTTCCGCCATACGAACTGTTGCCCTTCAGTCATGCCCCCTGCCTTGGAGTCAGCTGATTATGCACTGAAATTTCTACAAAGTGTAAATAAACCTTTTTTCCCTTCACTTTGAGTGTTGGTGTCAGCAACAAGAGCCAGACACCATGCCCAGTCCCTCCCCATGGGAGAGGCAAACACTGACCACTGCAGCAGCTGAGGCTGTGGGGGACTCCCAGCCCCTCCTAGGCAGGCTCATTAACCCACGCAAAAAACATTTACTAAGCACCTATGTGCACCAGTCTTCCAGGTCAGAGGTGCAATTTATGTTAAAGAATCAGTCTCAGACTGCTGCCCTCAAAGATGACCTTCCAGTGGGCAGAGCTAAGAAATGAATGGATAAAAATCTGGGTGTAGACACGTGTTATAAAAAGCAGTAAAGAATGAGGCAAGGGATAGGTCTGATATTTAAATAGCGGAGGCTCTCTAGTTCAGCATGATCAGGAGGGTTCCAGTGAGAGGACCCCAGCAGACGGTGGAGGAATAGGGAGGCATGGCTCATGCTGATACCTGAGGAACAAATGTCCCAGGAGGAGAGAACAGCAAGTGCAAAGGTCCTGAGATGGCAGCATGCAGGGAATGTTCAAGAAGAGCAAGGAGTAGGGGCGGGGCAGTGTGACTAGGAACTGGGGGTTTTAAATAAGTTCAGAGTGTTGGGGGTAGGGGAACCCCTAATACAGTCCGGTGAAATCCCAGCTGACAGTGAACTCACAGTCTGGTAAAAGAGGGGCTCTGTAGTGACTATTTCTCAGCCTCCTCTCATCCAGTCACATTTATTGATGCCAGGCACAGAGGTGATAGGGACAAGCAGACAAGATGAATTTACAGTCTAGGTGGCTCCCAGCTGTTCTCATGATGCCTGCAGGAGATTCAGGGAACCTCCTCTCTACAGTTATCTCCTCTGTCTGAGAGTGACCAAATGTCCTCACATCATTTCTGTGTGCTGACTCTACCCCTGGAACCACACTAGCTCTGGGGCCGAAGCAGCAGGTACAATAGGCTTGACCCCTGCCCTGATGGGGCAGTGTTTGAAATCAAGGTTAAACCGTAACTGTGAGTGTCATAGCAAAAAATAGGTTCTGAGAGAGAATGACAGGAGATCTCGCTTTGATTAGGACATTAGAGAAAGCATCCTTGCAGAAGTGACCTGTGACCCAGATCCAAGGGGGAGAGTTGGGGCAAGAACATTGAGGAGAGAAGGGAAAGTAGGTGCAATGGTCCTGGGGTAGGAACAGTGCTTTGATTTGTGCTTTGAACAGTGCATGCAGGGTCAGTGTGAGGCCAGCTCAAGTCTTTCTGACCAAGAAGTTTGAATATTTTCCCATATCTGATGACAATCACTGGTGGGCTTGGAACAGCTCGGTGATATAATCTGCCTTGACCATTAAAAAGCTCTTCTGTTCCCAAAAGCTATACAATCTAGAGACAATAATTTAACAGTAAAGAAACCTAGTAGACATCACCTGGGTCAACTGACCAGGTTAATTTAACATCACCAGTGCGCTGGGTGGGCACAGAGTTATGGGGAGGACCTTTCACCTGCGGTATTTATCCTGAAAACTGCACCCACCACCCACCCCCAGTAACTGTGAGAAACACATCAGACCTCCTGCCCAGTCCGCCTCAAAGATGTCAAGGTCGCAGACCAGAGAAGCACAAGGAAAGTCGACGTCGTATCCTGGATTGGACCCTAGACAGAAAAAGCCCATGAGTGGCAACCTGGTGACGTCCGAAGGACAGCAGGCGTTCATTGTCCCTGAGAGCCCACGTCGGTTTCTTGGTGTCACGGAATGACGATGTGACGCGCTGCCAGTAGAGGGCGCGCTACGGGAGCGTTCGCTGTAGCTCTTGCAGCTTCTGTTCACCTAAACTGTCCAAAAGGAAAGTTTAAGAGAAAAAAAGGTGGATTTGAGCACCTGGACGGAGGACGATGGGTGTGAGGGGAACAGGGAGATCTAGCTGACTCTAGAGGGAACCCGAAGCTCGGAAGGCAGGATGTGAGCTGGAGGGGACGTGTCCAGGGATCAGGGTTCACAGGCTTGGGGGTGGAAGACAGAGGAGACAAGAGAAGTAGACTTGGAGGGAGCATCTGCCAGCCGGCCCTGGCTCCCTGTGGCCCTGTGATGACCAAGGAATGGAGACCAGGCCTTCCTGGACCTCTGCCTCTTTGGGGAGAGCAGAGCTCCTGCCTTCTCAGATTTACAAACCACAGCTCCCACCCCTAGCTCCCTCTCCCACTACCCAACGCTGTAAGGGGCGGAGATTTCAAGGACGGTTGCCCCAGAACCCGGGGGCTGGCATAAGTGGATTAGGGCCCCACAGATCAGGCTGACGTCCAGGTATGTGTCGGGGGATGTTCAGCTCAACTTCTAGCTTTCTGGGATAAATTGCTGAAGGCCCTGGCTAGCAGGGTTTCCCCTCCAGGTCACAGCCTGAGCAGGGGCAGGGAAGAGGGCAGCGGTGAGTTGCAAGTCTTAGATGTTCAGGTTGGGGCTGGGAGAACCATGGACTTCTCCCAGGATCCGAGTGCGAAACTCAGCTCTGCGCATGCGTGTTTCCAGCTCCGTGCACCTGCGCATGCGTGCCTCAGCTTTAGGGACCTGCGCATGCGTGTCTCGGCTCCTTCCCAGCAGGTACCCAGTGATGAATCTAGCTCCTGCGGGAGATGACTTCCCCTTTGCTGAGCCCCGCCCTGTCCTTTCCTCCCCTTGAGGCCTGTGCATCTCTGCACTTTTTTTTTTTTTTGGCTTGCTCTGGCTGTGTCAGGGACATAGTTCTTCCCTGAGAGTGTTGGACTTGGACATTTATGGTGTGTCACACAGAGGGAGAGAGGAGAGACACAGACCCAAAGAGGCAGAGATGCTGGAAGAGAATTGGGGGACTTTGCTCCCCACTTCCTTTGGGCAACCTGGTACTGCCTCCTGGTCCCATCTTCTGGGCCCAGTGGCATTAGAGCCACCCAAGCACCTGGCTTGAGCCCCGGACCCCGCCCCTCCCCCCTCATTTAGCTCTTTTACTTTTACTGGGTCGGCATCACAGGATGTGTCCTTCACCTTTGACACCTGCCTGGGCTCCTCACCTGCCCCACACTCAGACTCACTGGCAGAGTCTCTCCCTCCTGGGGCTCATTTGCCCAAGCTTCTCGCATCTCTGTGGCAAGCTCGGTGCAGGGCAGCTGGGCTTCCTATGGGAACAGGACCGAGGTGGTGCTGTCTGCACGGAGCTTGTCATCTGGGGCTCTGGGGTCTGGGTGATGTAAGTGGAGACTCTGTGCCTTTGCATACAGAATCTCAGGCGACTGTGCTGACCACAGGGCACTGTCTGGTCCAAGGGCGTGGAGCGATGGGAAAGGTTTGTATCAACTCTTCATAAAAATCTTTATTAGTGCGCGTTTGCCGTACGTGATTACATTCGTGGGGGGGGGGCGCGTTGGTACACACACATAACCTATCTTCACTGTTTTACTGCCCCTCACCCTCCCTTCCTCATCTCTAGTTCCCCTTCCCATTTGCAGAGAATTTATATCTGCCTATTTTGGGTTATGTGTCTTTTATTTTGCTCTTTAAATTATTTATACTCTACATTTTTCCTAGTAGAGAAACCATGTAATATTTGTGCTTGTCTGATTTATTTCACTAAACAATAAGGTCTCAAGGTCTTTTCTGCTCCAAGTTTTCAGGGACTTTTCACCATGAGGGAGAGAGGGATGGTGTCCACTTACCTCCGCCCTTTGTTTGGGAAGATTTCCTTCTCACATGGCATTTAATCATCTTCAGCCTTCAGCCCCTACCAGACAGCCAGCACCCAGCAGGCCAAAGCTCAAAACTCTAAAAGGCCCACATTGCCCTTGGTGCCCTAAGGGCCTGGTCTGGACTGTAACTTCCCTGGATCTGGGGCACATTTAGGTAACAGAAGAAGAAAGAGAAGCCTTAATGGAGGTGTGTGGCCTGGCAAAGCCCTCCTGCCTCAGACGGTTGGTGATGGGGGAGACACGCCAGGAGATGTGACAACGGGTGTCATTGAGGAAGATGTGCCCAGCTGGTGTCTGGGGTAAGGCAGAGCCCGTGGGGAAGGGGCTGTGGCCTGAGACCTGGAGTGGGGCTGGGGGCTAACCAGGAGGAGGAGCTGGACATGCCAGGGGAAGGCTCCAGAAGGTTGGGGCACCAAAGAGTGGTGGGGGAAGGGGCAGGGAAGGATGCTCTCAGATTAACACCTGGGAAAGCCTCTGTGGTGAGAAGTCAAGGTTAGAGACGGGAGAACAGTTTCTTTCCCGGTAAAATGGCAGCTTCACAGAAGTGGCACAAAGGCAGGAGGCCAGCACATGGGGAAAACACTTGGTAAGGAGCGCTGGTGCCATTATTCCCAAATGAAGAGAGTGAGTCACAGCTGCTGGGAAACGTCTCAGCTCCACCCCTGCACTGTGTCTCCTCATGTTCATCCTCATCCGAAAATCCCAACTAGCTCCAGAAGATTGCTTACTACCAGGCATGTTGGTTCATCTAGCGGCCAAAAACAGCCACACGAGACAAATCACACAAATTACAACAATACCTCCATTGCCTTTTGTTGATCATTTTATTCAAGACTAGTTCATAAAGCTGGCTTCCCCTTGATGTAAGTCCTCAAGCAACAGACAGTCATTAAGGAGCTCTGGAGGTGAGGGCGAGGCCAACTTTTCTCTCCTTGGCCCAGCAACTCCATGTCCCATCCAGGGACAAACTTGTAGGGCCACCCATAAACCCCCAGAACCCTCCGTGCTTTCTACCCATCCTGGTCTCATCTCTCCGTCACGTAGGCCTTGAAATGCGTGTGAGCACACCTGCAGGGGTCTTGCTGCTCTCACCCCCGGTCCCAGGGTGGCTCCTCACCTGCAGCCAGTGGGCATTTCCCAGAGTAAAGCAGACCTGTGACTCTTGTCTCCAAGCTCCTGGTGGCTCCTCATTGTGGCTAGAATAAAATCCTGGCTTCTTCTTCACCCACGGAAGCTGGGTTCCCTTCCTGGCCACTGTCATCTTTTGCCCTGCTCTTGGGACCTTGTGGCACCCATGTAGGCTCCCCTGTTCCCAGGCCTTTTTCTGCCTTGGGGTCTTTGCACTTCCTGTTCATGCCACCTGGAAACTCTGTCCTTATGTCTTTACGTGACTGGCTTTTCCCTGTCATTCCACTAAAGTGCCATTTTCCCACTAAGAAAGAGTAAGTGATGACATCTTAGTGCTCCTCCAGACTTATTTTCTCAATGGCACTTATCACTGTTGGAAAATCTTTCTTATTCATTTACTTATTTTCTTGTTCAACAGGTATCAAAATCCAATGTGAGCACTGGAAGCAAAGGAGCCTTTCCTGCCAGTAAGAAAACCGTGTCCAGCACATGGTGCACGTTCTATATGTAATATGGAATGAATGCACAGTGGTCGTGGAGGGGACAGTAGTGGTGGTGATGGTGGCAGCAAAGGGTGGCAGTGATGCTGAGGAGGAAGAGGACAGACGGCCTTGGTCCCCAGGTGTCCTTGACTGGTAGCTGGTGTCCTTCCCGTCTCTGTATTGCCTGCTGCTCTTTGTGCTACCTCTGAGCATCCTGTAGCGCCT
Organism: Cavia porcellus; assembly: GCF_034190915.1. Lineage (NCBI taxonomy): Eukaryota > Metazoa > Chordata > Mammalia > Rodentia > Caviidae > Cavia > Cavia porcellus. Next base: position 200,478,461 of record NW_026947484.1, read on the forward strand.
CCCACGCCTCAGCTGCAAAGCCCACACACCTCCCAGCTTAATATTTAGCTTAAAGTTTACACACTCTGTTTAAATATTTCCGCACCTTCTCCTCCATTCCGATCTCACCAAAATAAAAATATTTTGGTACTGCAAATAAAAGCAAATATTTGATTCCAGTTGGCATTTTTCAGTGCATTAATTAGCAATTTGCTGGATAAATATTACTGTGTAAACCAACAACTACTTCCCAATAATTAAAAGCCAAGCCCGATGTTATGAGAAAAGCCTCTGGTGTGTGCTCTGAGCTCTGGGAAATGCTGTCTCATGGCTGTGGCTGCAGTGACAGGGTGCAGAGGTCTCAGCTTTGGCTTTGGAGTGAGGGTGGGAGATGAAGGTGCTGGAAATGGGCTGGCGTGGATGATGGGCACCCTTTTGGGGGCCTGAGCCCTTCGGGATCCCACAGATCACTGGGAAAAGTATGAGAAACAGAATTGGCCAAGGCTTTGTTGTTAGAATGGAAGCCAGTCTGTATCTATAGTCATATATATTGGTAACCCAGACTCAGTCCCTCACTTGATGTGTGACCTTGAAGAAGGCACTTCTTTCTTGAGCCTCAAGTCCTTTGTCTGTCCAGTGGTATAAAAGTGTCAGCTCGGAGGACTCAGCTTGGAGGATGACAGGATGAAATGCACATGCTTAGCACACGGGATACACTCAGCAATACTGGCTGCTGGCTGTTGCTCTGGGCGGTTTGCTCTGGATCTGACCCCTGCCCCTGTGTCTCTTCCCTTTAGGCTCATCCCCAGTGCTGCTTAGTCAAGCAAGGTGCTGGACAAAATCATGGCCCATCACCTCCATGTTCAGCCTGTCTTCAAAATATCTTTATGATGTGTGAAACTAAATACAAATGGCCAAGTGTCAGCCCTCCCCAACCCCCAGCTTGGCAGGAGTCAGGAGGCGAGCAGAGGCAGTTCACAGTGGGGCCCTGTGTGACCAGGCTGCACAGGAAGATCCTGTGGCCACAGCTGTGATCTCCAGCCTGGGGGATCCGGATACTTGGGGTGGATGAGACCTGTGGCTCAGGAAGAGTGGCCTGAGGGGGCTGTGAAAGATGCTGAGCTGAACTTTTATCTTAGAGGCTTCCTCCCACCTCGTTTTCCTCTGAAATTACACAGGGCTATAAAAATAGGGGATTGTGAAAGATGCTGGCAACACGGAGGGTGATGGTGAGAAACAGTGAGAATCTCTTGCAGGCCTGGAGGAGCCTGGCTGGGGAAGGGGTTGGGCGTTTGTGCAAAGAGCTACCCTGGAGTCATCAAGCTTCTAGTGATTTCATAGCTACTGTGTGCCAGTCCCTGACTTGAGAAAGTCACACTCACCACCCAGTAGTGAACTTCTCATCCTTAGGGACAAGGGGAGTGCCTCTGAACCCTGTCTTAGTTACTTCTTTGTTGCTGAGACACCAAACCAGACACCTGAAAGTTAGAGGAAGGGTTTATTTTGGCTTCTAGTTTGTGGAGGTTCAGTCCATGGTTAGCTGGCTCCTAGGCAGGATGGTGTAGCACAGGGACATGGCACAGGAAGAGTATGGCAGACAGGAGGTAGAGCCAAGAGAGGAGGCAGGAAGGGAGATACAAACTTCTGGTTACACCCACCGGTTACACCCTCTCCTAACAGCAAGCCAGCTGTAATGCTGCTGTAAGCCACTCACCTTCCAGTAGCCCCACCTATGTTCCTGTGAGGCTCTAGAGGGCATCTAAACATAAACCATAACAACCTTACCTTGTGCAAGAGAGGGGAGGCCCACAGAGAGCATCATTCATAGTTACTATGCCAGTAAGAGGCTGAGCTGGAATCCCAAGCCACGACTGTCTAACTCCAGAGCCCATGGCCAATATTCCCAGGCCTGGTGGGCTCCTTCAGTTTAAGTAGACCTAGCAGAAGTCTGTAAGTCATCTGAGCACAGCTTGACTGAGCCTAAAAGTGAGTGGGCTGCAGGGCAGGAGCCGGCCCCAATTCCTTATGTAGCAAGCCAAAGTGCCAGCTTAGAGCTTTCAGTGGAGACTGGCCCACAGAGTGGCGTGCAGCCAGCCAGATAGGGAGGGCCACACCCTAGTCAACTTTGAGCTGCACCCAGATCCAGAAAGAGGGCCCCAGAAAATACAAGAGAATTGAATTTAAAACTACTATAAACAGCAGGAGGACTGACAAGATGCTGGGGTGCAAACCAGTTCTGTATACAAAACCAAGCAGTTAAAAAGTGTAATGGGAGAAAGTAACTTCTGCAATAGCTGGAAAGTCCAGGAATACATTTGTTAGGAAATTTGCATGAGCTGTGGCTGGCTTCTCCATTTCATTTTGCTAAAGTGCCATTTCCCACCAACAAAGACTTACTAAGTGAGGACTCCTTGGTGCTTCTCCAGACTTATTTTCTTAATGGCACTTATCACCGCTGGAAAATCTTTTTTATTCATTTACTTATTTTCTTGCTCAACAGGCATCAAAATCCCGTGCAAGCACTGGAAGCACAGGAGCCTTACCTGCCAGTAAGAAAACCATGTCCAGCACATGGTGCGTGTTCTATAGGTAATAGAGAATGAAAAACATCGGTCAGGAGAGGACAGTGGTGGTGGTGAGAGTGGCAGCGAGGGTGACAGTGGAGGTGACGACGATGCTGAGGACGGCCTTGGTGCCCAGGTGTCCTTCCTGTGTCTGCGCTGCCTGCTGCTCTTTGTGCTACCTCTGGTGCTGTCACATGCACGCCCCAGGATTCCTACTCCTCCTAGATACTAAAACCAGAAACATGGATTCCTCCCCTGAGCTCTCCTGCTCCTCTCATCTGGGTCTGGGAGATGAGAGCACAATTCTCATCTCAGCCCCCAAGATGAACAAATGCTCACTGGGAGAGTGAGCAAGTGGAGAAAAACCCACTGACCACCTGGTAAGATGCAGCGGTGAGTGGAACAGATACTCCCCTTCAAGAATTTCCGAGCAGAATCAGTAGAAATCTTTAGCGTGTCCTCCCATTTTTGTACCCCGTGGGATTTCAAGAGACACTCTATAGCTGAGAAAGGTAAACTTGAGATCGGAGAAGACAGGATTCAGCGGAAAAGTGTAACAGTTGCTGTTTAAAGGCAGGAAATAGCAGGTGGAATAGTGGGGGAAATAGAATGGAGTCCTTTAAAAGGTGGTCTCAAAAAATCTTATAATTCACAAGCTAGGAATAAAGAAATGAACGCAATTACTGAAGGAAGAGCCAATAAATAAAATAAACAATAGTACAATAATAAAATAAAATTATCCTTTTCATATTAGGTGAAGTTAAGGCAGAGATCTAGAACCAGGTGAAATTTTTGGATTTTAAGGATTAAGAGGGGAGATCCTGTAAGTATCCAGGCAGGAAAAAAATAGAAATAAATTTGTTACAGAATAGACGTGCGTTATATATGATTTAATTAGAGGATAGATTAGTTGTAGAGTAGTATTACAGAATAGTATAGAATTAGTTGCTATGGAATTATTTTAGTTATAGAACAGATTTGTCTATGTGTGCAGAGGGAGTCTAAAACAACAATCCTAAAACAATAGAAACATTTCATACAATAATACAAAACTATGAGGTTCACAATTTATGTGGTTCAAGGTTTGCATATAAACTGTAATCTATACATTTTTCCAGTCTCTAAAAGCACAGGTTCCTTCTTTGTTGCTCTGCCATTCTTAGTGTTTTACTTTTACCTACAAAGATCCTTGGAAAGGCAGGGTCCCTCCCCACTTCAAATTACCACCAGAGGGTCCCTATATCCTCTTTACATGCCATTGGCCAGAACTTAGTCACATGACCACCACTAACTGCAGGGGAAGCTGGGAACAGTTTTTACTCTGAGAAGCTGTATCCCCAGTTAAAATTAAGTTCTGTTATTATGAGAGAGATGATAACTCTTAGAAAACTCTTACTTCAATACATTAGGACTTGAAATTTAAGGTGAAATGAGAAGAAAAGGAAAGCAAAGCAAAAGCAAAACAGAAATAACCCTTCTCTACCACCCAGAGATTTCTTAAATTCTGAAAAAATTACACTTGGGTAAAAAAAAAGAAAATTTAAGAAAAAATTGCAGAGAATCTAGCAAATACAATAAACTACATATTGCAAGTCATGGGAAATAGTTGAAATAATAGAAGAAAAACCTTAGATTTTTGATGCCAATTTGATCTAAGAAGTTAGAAAAAGAACCAAACAAACCAAAGCAGAATAGAAGCAAGAAATTAGTAAAGATAAAAGAAAGTATGAGTTAATAAGCAAAAAGCAGGACTAATTACATGAGGAAACAATAAAATCTATACATCAGGAGATGACCTAATTAAGAAAAAGGAGAAGAAAGTCTAAATATGTAAAATAAGAAATTATAAAGGAAAAATAACCACAGAATGGGGAGTAAGTAAAGAAGCTTGAAACTGCTTAGGTAAACATGTAAATATGTTTTAAAAATAACCTAGATGAAGATGACAATTTTTCCCAATGTATAGCAGACCCAGGAAATTCTACAGAGATCCTAATTAGCAGGCACTTCCAGTATCTCATGTTCAGAATCTTAAGAGGGTGTATTTGTGTGGGGTGTTGGTGTCTTCTAATTATCTTACTAATGCAAGTATAATACTGATACCCAAATGTAAGAGATTTGCATAAAATAGAAACTATGGTCAATATAAATAATACTAAATGAAACTTAAGTAAGCCATGTCTAACGGCATATTTAACAAAAAAACCCATCATGACTAAACGATTCTTTCATGAATGTACAAATTATTCATTAAGGGAAGTATTAATACAGTTAATTGTGGTCATAGATTTAAAGTGGAAACATTGTGTTCATAGATATAAAAATGTATTTAAAAGAAATTCAGCATTCATTTTTGATAGAAACAGCTAATAAAATAAGGGGCCTTTCCTAAAATATCTGTCTTGGTACAAAAGTCAATGTCATGTTTCATGAGAAAACATGAATGTTTCATGAATGTAAAGTAAATAAATAAACAAATACATACATACATAAAAGCAGGAGCAAGACGAGAAACAAGAAAAAATACCTGCTCACATCCAAGTATTACAAGTTGACAATACTAACCACAAAGAAATTAAAGAGATAAAAAATCAGAAGTGCAAGTCAAATCATACTATTTGCAGGTATTATCATCATACACCCAGAAAACACCAAAGAATCAGATTTAAAACTATTGTAAGCAGCAGGAGGATTCAACCAGGGGTGCAAATTATTTGTGCACATAAAAATAACCAATTAGAAAGTACAATATCTTTCCTAAGAGCAGAAAAATCCAGGAATAAATTGATCAGGAAATCTGCATGACCTGTAAAAAAACTTTGAAACTTTCAGAAAATCTAAAGAATATATAAACAATTGGAAAACCAATTCTTAAACAGATAGTAAATAGATACAAATAGGGGAGGTCACAGTAACATTGTAAGTTTATCTTTGGTGATTACACAGTTGATGTTTTGGTCATAACAAGTAATACGCATAGCTTCCAAATGGCCAGAAAGCACTTAAAAAGAGGGATCATTGTTGTGGTTTACAGCGTCCCCCAGAACTCCCGTGTATGTGGAAGGTGGTTGGGTCATGGGGGTGCTATACTCGCCTGTGGATTAATTAACTGATGAATGCATAGCTGGCTGTGCTCTTAAGGGGTGGGCTGGTCCAAAGAGGCAGAAGAGATGTGTCCCTGGGTGGTGACTGAGAGGATACCTCCCCCTTCCCAGGTCCTCCCTTCTGTTTCCGTGCCTCTACCGTGTCCTCTGCCATCCCATTTCTGCCTCAGAGAAAGCTGACTATAGACTGAAATTGTGAGCCCAAAGCAACCTCCTTTAAATTATGAGTGTTGGTTATAATGTGCCAGTAATACGAAAGTAAGAACACCATCAGCAAAGCCGGGAAGAAGACCCACAATATACCAAAAGAGAGAAGTCCCTGATGTAAGGGAACTAGAAACTAATTACAAAGAGAATACAACAAGCATCTTCTTGCAAATGGAAAAGTAGTCTTCTAAGTAATTATTTTGTGAGCTAGGAGCTGGGCTACAGTTGCAGAGTGTTTACAAAATAAGACAGTGACAAAACTACATATGAACGCAGGGCATGGCTATTCCTGTACTTACAAGTCAATTCACAGCTTCAACTGATTTTATTATTTAGGGATCAAAAGTGGAAATAAATGGGCTAAGCACCTAAGGCAAGAAATTGGAAAAAAAAAGCAAACTAGAAAACAGAAGAAAGAAATTAATAAGATAATAGATGAAGTTAATGGTATAGAAAATTTTAAAAGCATACATGATTTAAAAACTTAAATGCCCCTTCTTTAGGAGCATCTATAGAAAGGACAGCTTTTATGATAAAATCACTAAAAAAGAACATGAAAAATGAAAAAGAAAGCATTGTAACAAATGAGAAAGCAAGCAAAACAATAGATGTGGGGGTTTCAAAACTGTACAAGAATATTACATGAATAAATTTGAAGACTTCAAAATGAACAATATTCTAGGGAAACATAAAGTAACAAAAGAGAAAACACAAGTGTACAGACGACAACCAAGGTAGAAGTTCAGAATTCAGTTAAAGGCGCTTGGCATAATGGGATTTTCGGGGGTATTCTAATTTATACCAAAGAGATGGAAAGCTTCTCAATTCATATTATGAATCTGAGTGCATTCCTTAGACATTTTAGATGTGAATCCTGAGTTAAAGTCCATCAAAAATTCAGCTGGGATTTTTTTCCCTTTTTCAGTTCTGGGGATGGCATTCAGGGATGTGCATATGCTGTACCACTGAGTTCTATCCCCAGCTCTCTGCTGGGACTTTTATTGAAATTATACTGAGTCTATATGTTCATTTGGGGACAACCATGATTCTGAGTCTTTCTAAGTTTGAAGTGATAAATCTTTTTATTTATGTAGAGCTGCACTTATTAGGGAAATGCAAATCAGAATCACAGTAAGACATGAGTTCACACCCATTAGGATGGCTACTATCAAAAGAACAGAAAGTAATAAGCATTGATAAAGATGTGGAGAAATTGAGACACTTGTACCCCACGGGTGATAATGCAAAATGGTGTAGCTGCTACAGAAAAGAGTATAGAGGGCTTCTTCAAATATTTACAAATACAATTATCCTATGATCCAGCAAATCTATTTCTGAGTATATATCCCAAAGAAATGAGAACTATTCAAAGACATATCTACAAATCCATAGTTCACAGCAGCACTATTTATCAGAGCCAGAGGTGGAAGCAATTCAAATATTCATTGACAGATCAACGGACAAACATTGTGTGTCATAAACACACAATGGACTGCTACTTAGCTTTAAATGTAAAGAAAATTCTGATATATGCCACAACTTGGATCAACCTTGAGGACATTATGTTAAGTGAAATAAACCAGAAACAAAACAGAAATGCTGTATGATTCCATTTGTGTAAAGTGTCAAAGTAGTTAAATTCATAGGGACAGAAAGTAGAATTCCTAGGGATTTTGAGAAGAGCAAGAGGAGAGTTAATGGGTATAGAGTTTCAGGTTTGCAGAATGAAACAGTTCTGGAGCTGTATTGTGCAACAGTGTGAATGTACTTATCATACTTAGAGATACCCATTTAAATGGGGTTAGGATGGTTAATTTTATATTTTCACCACAATTAAACAATTTTTAAATTACAAAACATGAACTGTTGTTTACTTATGTTAAGTCTTTGTCACTGTGACCAAATACCTGAGAAAAACAATGTAAATGAAGAGAGGTTTATTTTTGCTCAGTTTCGGAGGGTTCAGTTCATGGTTAGCCAGCTCCATAGCCTTTAGGATTGTGGCAAGACAGAAATATCACAGCAAAAGGGCATGGCATGGAAGATGTTCACCTCATGGCATCCAGGAAGCAGTGAGACAGCCAGAAAGAGAGAAGGGGCAGGGGACAAGATGTATCTCCAAGGTCATGCCCAGACCCCTCCCTTTAGCCACACCGCATCTCCTGTGCCATCACCCCAATAATGCCATGGGACTATGCTCTCATTAGTGGATTAATCCACTTGAAGAAGTTAGAACTTGCATAATCCAATTACTTTTCCAAAGTCCACCAGCTTGCTTTTGGTGACATACTGATCCAAATCACAATATTACTGATCCACAGGAATTATGTATAGTTAGGGTCACTTTCCTTTATTGGTCATAAACAACCTTGCTCAATCCTTCTGTGTGCTTCCACAGTTTGTGTGTGGTTTCTGTTGGATTTTCAAATGAAGACAATCATATCATCTGTGAACATTCCTTTTAACCTTTGTATTTTTGTCTTATTGTATGATATGCAAACTCCAGTATACTGTTAAGTAAACTTGTAACAAAGAGCATTTTTGTCTTATTTCTGATATAAGATTATGCCCCTCACATATCACCAAAAAATAAAATATTTGAGATCGGTTTTCAAATGCTATCTTCTCTGCTCTTTTTTTGTTAAAGTGTGTTCCCCTATAATGGGCATTAAATTTATTATGTGCTTTTTTAGACAGATTGGAATAACTATATTTTTTCTTTGTTAATTTGTTAATGTAGAAAATTACACAGATTTATCCTATACTCAATCTCATTGTTCTATTTTAAAAATGATAATTTTATTAATATTTCATCTATAGTTTTTTGCTTCTGTATTCATGATTTAAGACCCTATTTTCTATATTTTATTGATATGTTTTAATTTTAAGTAAAGATATTTCCAGCATCCTAGAAAGAGTTAAGCAATGTTACCTTTTTTATTCTTGTAGACAGTTGTTATGACATGTAATGCTTGCTTTTGTGTCCATTTGACCGGGTTATGGGGTTCTCAGATATTTGGTCAGATATTATTTTGAGTGTATTTGGTGAGACTGACATTTGAATCAGTAGACTCAATAAGGCAGATTGTTCACCCTGATGTGGATGCCCCTACCTCCAATCAGTCGAATGCCCAAATAGAAAAAAGAGGCTGACATGCCCAGAGTAAAAAGGAACACCACTTTCTGAACTGCTTTGAAATAAGATGTTATAGTTTGTGTTTGGATGTCCCCCCAATGCAATCATGGAGGCGGCTGAATCTAGCTTTTGTGATTGCTTCATTGCCTAGTGTCAGGATTGGCCATCTGAGTGCTGTACCCACCCACAAGTGGATAGCCAGCATACAGTATAAGAAGGGAAGGAGGCATGCTTTTCCCTTTCTGGCCTCTTCGCTCCTGTCACCTGCAGCTGCCAGTTGAAGTGTTGCCCTAGTACCATGACACCCTGCCTTGCAGCCAGCTGATTATGGACTGAAACCTCCACAACCTGTAAGCTAAACAAATCTTTCTTTCCTTCATTTTGGGTGTCAAGTGTTTTGTCTCAGCAACAAGATAAAAGTAACCAACACCTAAGACATCTGCATTTTTCTTGTTCTTACTAAACTTTCCTGTTTCATACTAAAACACTGACTCTTCTTGGGGCTCATGCTTGCTGACATTTCTACTACAGCTGTATCACTGGCTCTTATTCTTAGGCCTTTGGACCCAGAATGGAACTGTTGGCTCTCCTGGGTGTCCAACTTGATGACTGCAGATACTGGGACTTGTCAGTCTCCATCACTGTATACATGAGCCAATTCCTTATAATTTGTCTCTGGATATAGATAGATCTTATTTGTTCTGTTTCTCTGAAGAATCTCGGCTTTCACAAGGGGATTATATGTTCACTGAATGTTTGGTAGAAGTTGCCTGTTAGGTTGAACCCAAATCTAATTTCATACTGAGTTATATCACTCACCTTTTTAAATTTTGAGACAAAGTCTTGCCAGTTTGTCTAGAGTAATCTCAAACTTACGACTTCTGTCTCAACCTCCAAGTATCTGGGATTACAGGCAAGAACCACCATACCTGGCAGTGATTCAATGCTGCAGTGACTGTAGACCTTCTCAGTTTCTAATTCTTCCTGAGACAAGAGGAAATTGGACATTTTAGACTAGATTTTCAGTTTCACTGGTGTAAAGTTGTTTGAAACTTTTGTTTTTGTTTTCTTGAGATAGAGTCTTACCATGTAGCTCTCAAGGCCTCAAACTCATGGCAATCCCCCTGCCTCAGCCTCCCAAGAGCTGAGATTATAGGTGTGTGTACCACACCTGGCTTGAAAACATTCTTTTATGATATTAAAAACTGCTATTTTCTATATATGTGTATTCTTTATTAATTCCTAATACTATTTATTTATGCCTTTTTCTTAGGTAGGTTTTGTTGATTTTAAACATTGCTTATTTTTAAAATTTAACTATTTTCATCTAGTTACTGTTGCTTTCATTTTTTCCTTTGGATTATTCTGTTGGTCTTTTTCTAATTTGTTAGGTTTGTGGCTTGTTAATATTCAGTTCTTTTCTTATCTACCATAAATCTAACCCTTGTCCTCTGAGTAGCACTTGATATGAACTATTTGAATGATCTATAGCTATTCTTCCTTTGATTTAAAAGCTGTTTTAAAATGTATTGTAGCATGGAGTTTTACTGCTTATTTTTGAAATGTATTTTTATTAGTGCCTGTTGATTTTACAAAATACTAGATTTCAATGTGGTCTTTTCCTTACATGCATTTCTTTTGATCATCTCTACCCCATCATCCCTCCCTTTACGTTTTCCCTCTCCCTCTTATTCCCTTCCTCTTATCTAGTAACAGGTATGTAGTAACTGTCTCTCTATTATTTTCATGTCACCTCTTTTAGATTTTACATATTAGGGAAAATATGTGATGTTTGTCTTTCTGGTTCTGATTTATCTTGCTTAACATAATAATGTCTTATTTTATTCATTTTCCTGCAAATGACAAGTTTCATTCATATTCCCACCTGAATAATATTCCTTTTTGTACATGTACCATAGTTTCTTTTTCCATTGGTCTGTCGGTGGATACCTGGCTGGTTCCACATCTTGGCTATTGTGAATTGTACGTCAGTAAACATGGATATGCAGGTATTCCTGTAGGATGCTGATATTAATTCCTTTGGGTATATACCAAGGAGGGGTCTAGCTGGCTCATATGGTGGTTCTGTTTTTAGTTTTCCAGGGAACCTCCATGCATTTTCCGTAGTAGCTGTGCTAATTTACATTCCAGCAGTAGCAAGTAGTGTAGGAGGTTTCCTCTACTTCTCTACTACCATTTACTGTTTTTGGTACTTTTGATGATAATCACTTTGATCAGTGTAGCTGACTTCCATTTCCCTAATGGCTAAGGATCTGAAACACTTTTTCCCTATGCATACTAGCCATTTATACTTCTGTTGAAAAGTCTCTGTTCAATTTATTTGTGGATTTTGCTATTATTTCCTGTGCTATTGACGTCCTATTCAGAAAATCTTTACCTATGCTTATGGTTTCTAGTATTTCCCTTTTTTTTTTTTTTTTTTTTTTAGCAATTTCAAAGTTTCAGGTCCCATGCCTAGGACTTTTATCTACTTTAAATTAATTTTTGCACAGGGTGAGAAAGATAAACTTTCAATCTTCTACAAACGTATATCCTGTTTCCCAGCATCATTTGTTAAACAGACTGTCTCTTGAGTCTTTCTTCAGGAATTGGATGGGTAGAGGTTTGTTTCTGTGCCCTTTGTTCTGTTCCATAGTTTGTGTATCCATTTCTCTGCTAGTCTCAAGCTGTTTTTGTTACTGACAGCTTTGTAGTTTAACTTTTTTTTTTTTTTTTTTTTTGTCTGTTTCCTTTTTATCAGTACCAGGGATTGAACTCACGACTGCCTGCTTCCAAGGCAGGCGCTTAGGCCGCTGAGCTAAATTCCCAGTCCCTTGTAGTTTAACTTTAAATTGGATATTATGAAGCTTCTAGTGGTTTTACTTTTTTTGCTTAAGATTGTTTTGGCTATTCTGGGTCTTTATGTTTCCTTGTGAATTTAGGAGTTTATTTTCTAGTTCTGTGATGCATGTCATTGGGAATCTGATGAAGACTGCATTATTTTAACAATATTATTTCTGCTTATCCATAAAGATCTTTTCCATCATCTAGAGTCCTCATTTTTTTTTTTTTCATTGTTCTGTAATTTTCATTATAGAGGTCTTTCACTGTTTTGGTTGATTCTGTGATTTTTTTTAAAGAAACTATTGTGAATGGAATTGTTTTCCTGATTTCTTTTTCAACTAGTTCATTATTGCTGTGTAGAAAAGCTATTGATTTTTAATTTTTTACACTGTTACCTTTTTTATTAATACAGATTCAATATCATTGTGGTCAGAAGAATTATCTTTATGTTAATAAACTGAAATTTGTTGAGATTTCCTTTATCATTTTGTGTCTTGTCAATTTTTGTAAACATTCCTAATGTACTCGAAAAGAATGGGGTTTCTGTTACTGTTTCAGGGTTTCAAGTTTGTTCTTTTGAATCTTTTATGTCCTTACCAAATGTTTGTCTCCTTTATCTATAAGTTACTCATGGAGTCTGTTTAAAATTTTCCACTATGATAGAGAATTTTTTAATTTTTTAAATAATCTCATTTTTTGTTTTATATAGTTTGTGAGATGGATTTTAGGTGTTCATGTAGCAATAAAGTTGTTATATATTATAGGTGAGGTGTTCCTTTTATCATTATCTAACTGGTATTCTTTGTAGTTAATGAAAACTTCTTCCTTAGAATCTATTTTCTCTTGCTGTTAATATAGTTACCTCAACTTTTATTTTACTACTCACTTTGTGTGGTTTTTCTATCTCCTTACTTTCAATTTTTTAGTCCACAAATAAATGGAGTTCCACTTTAAAAGTCAGTCTGAACATCTGATTTTTGAGTGGATGGAGTTTAGTCCATTTACATTTATTGTAAATCACTGGGCCTGTTTAACCTACTGTGTCATTTTGTACTTTCTTATTTACCATATTTTTAATTTACCTTTTTTCCTATCATCATTTTTGTTGGTTGAATTTATACTTTCTTGTCTTGATATACATTCATTTTTTTTAAAAAAGACTTAATTTTAGAATAGTTTATGTTTAAAGAAAAATTATGAGTTTAGAACAAAATTCTATACATAATACCCTCAATTTTCCCTATTACATCTTACATTAGTGTAGTTCTTTTGTTCCAATAATTGAAACAGTATTAGCCTACTGCTATTTCCTAACGTATTTTATTCATATTTCCTTTCATTTTACCTGATGTTCTTTTTCTGTTCCAGGGTCCTACTCAGGATACCAAATCATATTTATGTTTGCTTGGTTCCTCTTGACTGTGTCTGTTTCTCAGATTTTCCTTGTTTTTGATGACAGTTTTGGGGAACGTGATCAGTTACTGTTTAGAGTGCCCCTCATTTGGAATTGGCATGGTTTGTTTCTCATGCGTATCCTGGTGTGATGGGTTTTGAGAGAACCCCTAGAGTTCCCTGACAGGCCATCTTTGTGGGATACGACATTAAGGGCTCAGACGTACTCCTGCGTGACGTCCCCTCTGTGCTAACCCTGAGCACGTCTCACGCTTCTCCTGTAGAAAGTGACTCCTTTCTCTGCTTTCCCATTAGAATATGGAAAGACCACACTATGTGCAGCCCACATTTACAGCATGGAGAATTAAGCTCCTCTTATGCAGATTATCTGTAGAAATTATTTGGGATTCTTTTGCATGAAAGATTTCTCTTCCCTCCCCATTTGTTTATCACTTATTTGCCTCATAAAAGACTCATGAATATTTTATACTTCAGTCATAATGCACTATTCCTTTATTTCATTGCTTGGATTGTTTTAGTTCGGTCATGGGGAGTTTTTTGAGCTGGGTTCCCTGTCCCGCGGACGTAGTCCTATTTTGTGTGTGTCTGCACGAATGTGTGCATGGGTTTTAGCACTTTCTTACTTTCTGGCACCACAAGATGCTCTTGACTTATTTTATATGTTTTCTCCTTCAGGGCTAAGATTGACCATTTTTCTAAGAAGCCCTTGCTTTTTTCACTGGAGAATGATATATACCAGAAACTTACTTCAAAAATTTTAACATTTATGCTTGATTTAACAAATATTAAGGCAAAATGATAATAATGACCCTCCTCCTTCAAAATCTTATGCATTTTAACTCTAAATGTCCTCTCTAGGCTTCCCTAGTATGCTTTTGCAATATTTAAGTTTTGTCTTATTGTCATACTTCTAAAGTCCCCAATTATTATTGATTTTTACACATCTTTTAAAAACTTTTTCCCCCTTTTTTATATAGCTTGCATTTTAATGACTCTCACAGGCATGTGGGTTAGAAGTCTGGCCCCTGGGGTGATGCTATGGAGAGGTGGTAGAAATTTGAAGTGGTAGAAATTATTTGGGATTCTGTAGAAATTATTTGGGATTATTCTATTATTCATATTTAAGTCTTTGGATCTGTGGTCTTGAAGGTGACTTTGGGTCCCCAGGCTCCTCTTCTTTCTCTTTGCTCTCTGACCAGTAGCTGAGTGGTTTTGCTCCACTGCAAGTTCCCATCATGATGTGCGGCCTCAATCTAGGCCAGAAGCAGTGGGGACAATTGATCATGCATTGACACCTCTAAAATCATCACCCAAATAAACCTTTCTTCTCTATGAGTTAATGAGCTCAGGTACTTGCTTACAGCAATGGAAAGTGGACCAACATATCATTGCTCTTGTGTCTCATGCTTTCTGTATTCAATTTCATTCTCCCTAAAGCATCTCCTCTAGTAGTTCTTTCAGAAGCAGTCTGAAATCTCATTTATTCCTTTCCTAATCTTGAGGAGAGTTTAGTTGTACAGTAGGCCTTTTGCATAGGCAAGTCCATGTTTATGGATTTAACAAATCCTGCAGATTGAAAATGTTTTAAAAACATTCTAGAAGGTTCCAGACAGCAAAATGGGAATTTTGCCACACCAGCCACCACACTGCATCCTCATGCTGCACCCTCCCTCTATCTCACAGGTCCTGGTCTCCCCATTGCTCCCCAACACTCCTCAGCATTCTCTTTGCATCTCGTTTAAGCACAGAGTGGTTGCACTCCACAGGTGCAGCTATGTTTTCCTGCCATTGTTCCCTAAACAATACAGTGTATCAACTATTTACACAGCATTTACATTGTCTTCTGCATGCAGAATGCTGTGCATAGTTTATATGCAAACACTAGCTGTGGTGGGCCCTCAGGCCAGTCCGCTGCAGATAAGGAGGGACAATTGTTTGGGCTTCTAAGGTGACAGTTATTTTCCTTCACCACTTTGAAAATATTATTATTCCATTGTCTTCTGGCTGCTGTTGTTGCCAGACGCGTCCTGTCGCTTTCATTTCCATTTTCCATTGATCTTTCTCCTCCTCTGTCTAATTTTTAAAGTTCCTTACTTTCACTTTAGTGGCCGACAATTTCATTATGTCATGTCAGGATACGGATTTATTTTTATTTATGCTTCTCATGACACATTGGGGTTGCAAATACTCAGAAGTTCGTAATCCTGTTTTAAGTGTGCCGAAAGGCACCCTCACAGAGTTTGCTCTTTGCTGCTCCGCGCATGCGCTTCCTTGGCATGCATGCCTTCCATGCAACCATCGCAGCCGTCTATTTCCAGAACACTTTATCGGGCAAAGTTGTAACTCTTCCCGATTAAAAGCTCCCCTTCTCCTCCTCTCCTCACCTCTGGAAAGTGTCACTTTTTTTCTGCCTCTGTGAATTGGACAAGGCTCCTCACGTAGGTGAAGTCTCACAGGGCACCTATCCTTTGGGTGACTAGCTTATTTCACTGAGCTGAAAGTCTTCGAGATTTATCTACATTGGTGCCCATATCCAAATTTTCTTTCTTTTTAAGGCTGAATAATTTTCTGCCATACACACATGCCACAGTGTGTTTATCCATCCCTCTGTGGGTAAAGAACTAGGTTGCCTCCATCTCTTGGCTATTGAGAATAATGATGTTAGGAACAGAAAAATGCAAGTATCTCTAGCTGTTTCCATTCTCAGATCACTGGATCATAGGATAATCTTTTTTTTTTTTTTTTTTTTTTTTAAGGAACCCTGTAGTTTTCCATAGCAGCAAAACTGTTCCACCAAAAAGATACAGGATTCCAGTCCCCACATCCCTGGTTTGGTTTGGTTTTGCTTTTTGTCCTTTTGAAATGGTCTCACTATGTACTTCAGGCTTGCCTTGAACTCACTTTGTAGCCAACCTGGCCTCGAATTCACAGGAATCCTTCTGCCTCAGCCTCCCAAATGCTGGGATTACAGGACTCACCTCCTTTCGATGCTTATTATTTTGTATTTTCTGATAATCGCCATCCTGACAGGTGCCAAGTGCTATCTCATTGTGGTTTTGATTTGCATTTCCCTGCGCTGGGTGAGCTGTGCACTTACTGGTGTTTGAGCCTAAGTTAATTCTGGGTAATTCTCAGCCATTCTATCCTTGAAAGCTGTCACTCCCGTTTCTGTAGCTCCTCATTTTTCCTCCTGCACTAAAGGCAGCACTTTCCCAGCTCTGCCACCTCTGTGAGCTCACACTCATGGCCAAAGCCTCAGCTCCTGCTCCATGCGACCAATGACTTCCTCTCCCTTGCCCTGGGCAGCCTCAGGGATCGCCCATGCACTTCTCTCGCTGGTTTTCAGTTTTCACTTTAAGTTTTACCCCTGGAAATGTCCTCTGCTTTTCTGTAAACTCAAGTATTCCTTACAGAGCATGGAGCATTTGTGGGTGTTTGTGGCAGGGAGACTTTGGGGGTATCTGATCCACACTATTTCTGTAAGTAGGAGCCTTCCAACTCATTTACAAAGCTAAATAAACCTGACAAAAGATGGCAACGAAAAGAAGGCTGCAGGCTAATCTCATTTACAAATATAGATGCAAACATCTTAAATAAAAGATTAGCAAATTGAATCCAGCAATATATTAAATGAATATCCCACAATGACCAGGTAGGGTATATTATTGGAAAGCAAGGACAGTTCTATTTTCGGAGCTCTATTAATATAATTCATCATATTAATAGGCCAAAAGGGAAAAACTGGGAATGATAAAAAGGCATTTGATAATATTCAGCATCCATTTCATAGAAAAATCTCTCTTAGAAAATAAAATAGAAAGATTCTTCTTTCTATAAGAAAGGCTCACTGAAACATTTCCTCTTTGAAGGGGCAGACGGTTCTGCCTGGAGACCTTCTGAAGGTAGAGAGGGTTCTCTTTGGGTCCAGAGAAACAGAAATGGATGTTACGTTGGGCAAGCAACTGGTATGTGCTGAGTGTCTCCAAGCCTCAGTTTTCTCATCTGTGAAATGGAGCTAAGAGCTTCTCTGCCCTAGGACACTGACATGGAGCCCCTGTCCAGGGCCAGGACTCAGCGAATATTGGTAGCTGGATGCTTCTCGCATATCTCATGTCCCAGTCTATGGGTCTCTTTTTCTTTTTCACATCTCTGTAACCCCAAACCTGGCCAGCTCACTCTCCTTACCCATGCTAAGCCTCCTGGGTGGGAGAATTTGGGGACCTCAGGACCCTAAGTTAGCACTAAAAGTCAGGAAGGAAGCCCCTGGGGACTGGCCTCAGCCAAGGCTGCTGCTCAGGCAAGAAACAGATTAGTGAGTCCAGATGCCAGGGGTGCTCTGGAGGTCAGGTGGTCCACCTGGGCCCTGGTCCCATGGGGGAGGTTCCTGCCTTCTGGCCCAACAAGGAAGGTACCAGGGTGAAAAGGTGTCTCCTGCAAAGGACATGCGTCTAGGCCTGCTGGGCTGCCATCAGCTCTCCCCATTTCTGGGTTCTTCCCTCTGGACCACAGTCCAGGGTCATCACCCACAGCTGCTGGATGAAGACCAAAGCCAGACCTTGGCCCCAAGTTTGGGTCCCTGCTGATGGTACCCTCATTCTCTTCCACAGACCCCTGAGCTTTCTTTACCATCCCCAAATCTACCTTGCACCCCTCATGTCTACCCACCCTGTGCCCTGTATGAATGCTAGCCATGAACTAACGGCGCCTTTTATTCTTTACAGCCCAGAGCTCTGACTGCCCAAACACATCCCGTCCGAGCCTCGCTCCCTGCCCCTCAGTGGAGACCACACTGGAGCCGACATTTCCCCCTCACCCACTGCTCTCTGCCATGGCCCTGAGCCCCTGCTCTTGGGATGAGGACTCTCATCCTCATCTCTTGGTCCACTGTGGCTGAATCATAATAAAACCTGCAGAAGCAGTGAGCACAGGCCTGGTTGTGCTGAGGTAGTGACTGCTCCTCGGGTCCTCAGTGCAAAACTTGCTGCTGGCCTTGGTGGTGCCCTGCTCCTGGAGCCACACCTGTAGAGCTTACCCGTCATCCTGGAGGGTGAGAAAGTGGAAGGGCTTGAGACCAGCACTTAGAGTCCTCAGTCCAGAAGCAGAGCACACTACCGGGGTCCTGGCCAAGATCCCCAACTGCCTGTATGAGGGCCACAGCGAAGGATAAAATAAGAAATAGAGACAAATTTAGTAATGCATGATGGGGGGCTGGGAGGTCAGCGTCTCAGGACAGGCGAAGACCCCATCCTCCAAGTCAGCCGCTGGTTATGGGGTCTGCACAATGCAGTGGGTCTAAACAGGGATAGGAGGGGCTGGGGGAAGACTCCAGGTTGGCAGAAGATTCAGAGGTCTGTGACACTGCAGGCAATGGATAACCCTGGGGTGACTCAAGAAGGTGGGAAAGACCTTATGCTAAAGAGGAGCTTGCCAGAGTGTTCTTCTTCATCTTAGTAGTCTTAGTTTAGTCTTGGTGGGTGGGAGAGGGTGGCCCATCCCAAGAGGTAATGGGAAGTCTCTGAAGGGTGACACCATAATCCCAAGCCTCCATTTATCCCTTGGGGAAGTATGCAAAATTAGCCATTGTGAATTTGTGGTCCCCATAGCACACCAGGCGTGGGCATGGCTCGCCCCATGCAGTCCCCCAGTCCCACCCATCCTCAAGGTGGCTGTGGGTGTGGCCCTAGGTGCTGTCTGGAGTAGGAAGGAGGCACAGGTGGAGGGAAGCCCTTATTTTGTCTTTTGCCCAGACAAAGTGGACCAGTTTAACGGTGCGGTCAACTGGCACTTTAAAAAAGTGAAAGGTTGAAACCCAGCAGGAATGAGAGAAAGAGAGAGAAAGAGGGAGGGAGGGAGAGAGAGAATAACTGAGAGAGACAGAGGCAACCAACTCTAGTCCCAACCGGGCAGACACAAATAGCGACTTTTAATTATATAATCTGCTTTTGATGAATTTATTTCTGACAGTTTTATAGGTTGACGAGGAGTGCATTTTAGATGCAAAAAACCCCATTATTCATTCCAGACTCTTTGAGCATAAAAATTGTCAAATGATTTTAATACAGTTTTAAGTTTTATGTTTATTGTCAAGGAAAAAAAAGTCCACAGCAATTACCAAGTCACATGCCCCTTAAATCTTTATGTTTCTGACAGCAAGAACAATAAAATATGTTTTTGCCCAAACCTTTTACCACTCAGATTGACGTGGCTTCAGCGACAGCTGCTTTTCTTCCATCAGAGAAGCTGTTTATGGGAAAGGGAACTTAGAGCCACTTCTGTGGGGGGCGGGAAGGGGGAGTCCCTGCTGCTCTGTGGAGCAGAGGCTCCTTGGTAGAAAGATTCAGGTCTCAAGATCTGAGCCAAGAAAGGGAAGTGGAGTGAAGCCAGATGGGCAGATCTGAATTTTTAAATGACCTCTGGGGTACCTCATTGATTTGCAGAAGCCTGGTTGGGCACCCTCTATCTGTCGAGAACCACTAGCCATAGATTCCTACAACCAGAGAACCCCCAAGAAGACTTTTCACCTGCTGTGGGACAGGGCTTACTGCCTCGATTGAGGTTCCTGCACAGGGAGAAGCTGGGAAGAGGATTTCAAATCAAGCAGCCTCTTACTACCCGCCATTCCCGGAAACAGGAAGTGACTCCCCCGGAAGTGATTCCCCCGGAAGTGGCAGTGAGAAAGCAGGAAGGGAGGCAGATGGACTAGTAGAAATGGGCTGCAGGAGACCACGAAGTAGTGTGCAGGGAGCTTCTGGAGCATTGCAGGACATGCCTCTGATGGGGCCAGTTGGGGGCCAGTACAGCTCGACTACTTGCCTGGTGGGCCTCAGTCATATGGGCCCAGGGTTGCTTCTAGAGGCAGGAACTCTGGCCATCTGGCTTGCCTGAGCCTGGGCTGAGTGTGCTCCAGGCTGAAGGAAAATGCAGACCCAGGGCAGATGGTGGCAGGTGTGACAAGTAGGAGCAGCCTCGGTGACAGTCTCTGGTCCACAGGTGAGGTGTGGGCACATTGAAGGGCCAGTAAGACCCGGCTAGCCACCAGAGCACTGGAGCCTCTCAGGTGCTGAAGTGAAAGGAGGACTGTCAGACAGGTCACCCAGGTGTGGACGTCTCTACAGTCCTGAGCACTGAGCGCAGGGACCGCGTGATGACCCAGCTGCAGAATCAAGCATCTCACAAGGTCCCCAATAGAAGCACTAGTGAGTGGGGTTTCTTGGCAGGTTTTAGGGACTGTGGAGGAGGCTGCCGTACATGCTCAGTGGCCAGGCCCTCTGCTGCTCCTCTGCAGGGGAGTCGTGTCTGATCTTCCCCTTCCCCAGTGCCAGCCTGGTGTCAGCCCCAGCCCACCACTCTTTAGGGGACCGTGGGCCTCACAGTTGAGCTATACCCCAGGCTCTCTGTACCTCAAGATGCCCACATTCAGCTGCTGCTCAGCAGTGCCAACCTCTTGAGGGTCCCCATCACTCTGTGTGGCTTGGTAAGGGGCTTCTGTCTAACAAGTCCCAGGAGGCTGTGCAGTGTTCAGGAAGCGTGCCCCCCACACTGTGCCAGTGTAAGGTGGACAAGGAGCACTGAGCAGAGTGTCAAGGCCACTGCTTGGCCCAGTCGGGGGAGGAGGATCCACGGCTCCAGGCAGGGGCTTGTGACCTGAGGTCACATTTTCACACATCACTGAGCCAACTCAGGCCTGGGTCCAGTTGCCCAGCCTGCTGCCTGAGTGCCCTTCCAGGTAGAGCTGATCTAGCATCCTGTCCTCATGGGGAATGCAACTGGGCCGCCCTGTAGCTTGGGTGCAGTACCAAGAGTAATGATCTGGCCACAGAGCCCTGGCCAGGTGTCGAGCCCGTGTGACAGGGACTTGGCCTTCAGGGGCCACAGGCTGAGAAGGTCAGGTGCAGCTGCCTGGGCTTCCTTCACTGTGATAGGCGTCTCCCCAGGGCAGTGTCCTGCTACGGCCTCCATGGTTTTGAGTGTTGCTTGTTACAGTTTTAGTACAAATGATCATCACTCATTGTAGATCTTTAATGCTTCTGTTTCTTCTGGCTGTAAACCCTACAGGGTCCAGGTCATGGTCTGTTCCACTCACCGCAGTATCTAGAAGGCTGCAGGGTACCGGCCGACAGCAGATCCAATTACATTTGAGAGGATGGATGAATGGACGGAGGAACGGACAAAGAATGGTTGGGCAGACGTCACTTCTTGTGGCTCTCAAGCAAACCCGTCCCTTTCCTCCTGTCCCAGTCTCCTCTGAAAGAGGATCTGGCCACGTGACTAAGTCTGGTCAAAGCAAATGATGCACTTCCAGGGCTGAAGAAGAGAGCTCTGAGGTCCCACGGGAGAGCAGAGGCACAGACGGAAGGCGCCCGGGCGGCTGAAGGACTGTGTGGCCCAGAGCCCCGCCCTGTGGCTTCTGCACCTTTACCTGAGTGGGAAATTGACTGCAGTTGTTGAGCTGCTGCAGGGCAGCAGTTAGTCACTGTGGTAGAGAGTGACTTAGTCCAGCCTACACGTAGCTGTGTGGGACAGAGGTGGCAGAAAGAGGCAGATCTGAACTTCCTCTGCTTCCGGGGCCCTGTCTGGATGCTTCCTCAGTTAGACTGGGCCGGATGAGTTTCCAGGCAAGAGGGAGGAGGCCATTTCCAAGCATTTGTCCCCTAGACCCATCCTGTCCTGGGAGGGGCACAGGCCTCGCCCGCCTGAGACTGGAGCAGCAGAGACAGCTGGGAGGAGACGCGTGTTCAAATCCGGCGCTGCCTGGCTCTGCAGCTTGCTTGTCACTCGCGGGGACACCCACCCTCAAAGGCTCCACTGCCGAGCACACAGCAGAGCGCCTGGCACCTGGAAGGCTCCATCACAGAAAGTTATCATCATTACTGCTATTTTCCTCAGGTTCCGGCCTCTCCGTGGCAGGAAGCCCCACCTTGAAAGCCTTTTGTCTTGTTCCATTTCCCAGCCAGACGGCCCCATTTTTCTCCCCGTTTCCACGGCCCTTGAGCGGCCACAGTGCCTATTACACAAACCCCAATGCATCTTTGAAGTTAGCAGCTAATTATGTCCGGGAAGTTATAGATCTGGAGTTTCCCGGGTGCCAGAGGCAACGGCCCGCTCTGTCTCTCATTTCTTTCCACGGCCTGATTGAGGCTATAATTGGGCGCCCCCTTCCTCCCAGCCTTGGGGGGCCCTGCAGGGCGTCCTCTTTGGACCTTGGGGAGCCAGGCTGGCCTTCCCCTGCCCAGCCCCCAGCCTCCAAAGTCCCTGCTGCTCTGCAGCCCATGGCAGGATGTGGCTGGGGCTGCAATGGTCTGTTCTGGGCTCAGAGATGTGGAGGTGCAGGCAAGGTCCCCACATCCCAATGTCAGGGAGCCCCCGTGGGAAGTGCCCCCCTTCCTGGTCAGGACCTGGTTGGTCCTTCACTAGGACGAGCAGTTGTTTTTGCTGATGAATGACTGAATGACTGTCTATTAAGTGTATGAAAGGTGCCCCCACACTGCCACCTCCCCCAGCTGCCTTCCTGCACCGAGCCACTTGTGTCTGCTTCCCCTGCAGCCAGACAAACACCCCCACCCACTCCAGATGGCCCCCAAAGCTGTAGAGTCCCTAGATAACCAGCTCCTCCCAGAGCCACTCAGCAAACCCTGGTCCCACTGACCTGGGGGGAGCACAGCCAGGACCAGTGTCAACAGGCCCTGAGCAGGCCCTGCCATTGAGAAGTGCCCAGACACCAGAGGCCCTTGGAACCTGATGGCCTCAGAGGACCGTTTCATGAGGGCATCACTGGCTGAGTCTGCACAGCTGGCTCATGGGGCAAAGACCTGGCTGTCTCGTAGAACCTGAGTCCAGCGTGGGCCTAAAGTGCAACGTGTACCCTGAGAAGGGTCTGTCTTATCCTTACTGTGGGCCAGACACTGTGCTGGGCATATCTACATCCTCACCCCGTGTGATCACTTTTATTTTGTAAATAATCATTTCTGAGGCATGAATAGTCCATGCTTGTTTTGCTTTAAATCTTGTCTTGTCTGGATATATTTGAATGGTTATTTAAATTCCCAATGCAATCTTACATACCACAGTGCCAGACACTTTACTAAGCACTTCCACATAAGTGAGGTCATTAGATCTCTGACTTAAGGGTGTATTAACAGAGATATAGAGTCTAGAACAAAGGAGGTGATGGTTTTGATAATTTCTGAAGGAGTGGAAATTTACTCCTCCTTGGGAGTGAAATATCTTGCTAGTTCTAAATGAGCTTAGAGATACCAGATGCAAAGGTAATAAAGAGGAAAGATGAAGGCTGTGGAGATTTTGAACATGGAGGAGACAAATCACTGCCTTCCATCATGTGTTTTAACTTATTTCATGAGTACTACAATTAATGGTGGGAGGCAGCTCCCAGACCAGAGCTGGCCCAGGCCAGGACTTCCCGGTGAGCTGTCTGGCCGTGGAGGGGCTTCTGAGTGGGTGGTGATCTCCCATTACCAAAAGTAAGCAAATGGAAATGAGACACCTATGCTGGAACAGCGTATGGGAGGGATGTGCTTTTACACTCTTCCCTAGGTGAGACTGAGAGCCTCTCTAGCCACAGACATTCCAGTCACCCACCCATCCCCCTGCCCCACTCTTCCTACTTATCCACCTGTACATCCATCCATCCACTCAACCATCCACCCATCCATCCATTCACTCATCCATCCATCCATCCATCTACCTACTCATCTACCCACCCTATCATATGCCCACTCGCCTAACCCTTCATAAACCTTCCCTCCATCCATCCACTCACCCACTCATTCACTCATCCCTCCATCCATTTTCCCATCTATCCATTTATTCATCCATCTGCTCATCCACCCACCCATCTACCTATCCATCTATTCAACTATCCATTTACCAACCCACCCAAACTTTCACCAACCCCTCCCTCCCTCATCCATCCATCTACCCACTCATCTATGCACCCATTCATCCACTCACCCAACCCTCCCTCATCCATCCATCTACTCACCCTTACATTCACCTAATCCTCTACCAACCCCTCCCTCCCGCCCTCATCCATCCATCCATCCACTTAGTCATCCATTCACCCAACTTTCCACCAGTCCATGCACCCATCCACCCAACCACTTACCCATCTGTCCATCCATCCAGTAGGATCTGAGCCCCAGACTGTACAAAGCAGAGTGTCAAGCACTGGAGGACACTGTGGTGAGGAACAGCCACAGTCCCACCGTCCCTAACAAGCTTCCATTCTAAGGAAAGAAAACCCTTCAGGGCTTCTGGGCCTTCCTAAGGGGTGGGAGGTGTGGGAACTGGACTCTCAAGGCCTGAAGCTCAGCTCCTCAGTTCAATGACTTTCCAGGCCCCACGTCACCCTGTTCACTGCTAAAATGCAAAACGGGACAAGGTGGAAGCTGTCCCTCTGCTCTGGCTGGACCAAGGGCATCCTGACACAGTGTTTGGTGTGGAGGAGACCTGGGGGTGGGGGTGGAGGGGCTCTGAAAGGTGAATGGCGGGACTGAGGCCATTAGACCTGTTCCAGCGCTCTGAACTGGCAAGTGGCGATCAGAGCCCAGCTCTACCCCGGCCTCACCTCCACAGTGCTGTGTGGCCTGTGAGTTCCTGGGACTGTGTCCCCTGCCCAGTGGACCTCACTAGCCATCAGGCCACCTGAGCGGCATCCGTGGAGCTGCCAGCTGCCTCACCTAGCTGGGTCTCCAATTCCCTCTAAGGACGTCCAGCCGCCTCTTTCTAATGAGGAGGATCGATCGCCCCAATGGAGAAGCTGGAATCAATAGAGGAGTTGATTAGTTAAGCGTTCTCACTGCTATCAGTTACCCACTCGATGGGTCAGAGAAAGGGCACCAGCTCAGGTCGGCAGGGGGAATGAATCCCTGCACACTTCCCCTCTCTGGGCCTCGGCTTTCTCACCTGGGAAATGGGGCTAAGCCTGCTGCCCAGTGGGTGAGTGCCTGGCACACAGCCGGAAGCTCAGGGAGCAGAGAAGGACGGTCTTCATCAGGCTGTGAGCATCCAGGTCCTGTGAAGGTCACAGGACACCGGGATGTCTCTGCCTGGTTGGCATCAGCGTGCCCAGCAAGGACCTCAGAGCCGGCTGGAGGTTCTGTGGGCCCACTTGGCAGAAGGGGAGCTCGGACACACATGGCTGGGGAGGGAGTTCTCCCCGCTGCTGGAGAAAGCGGGGTTGGGGCTTCGGAGCCCCACCTCCCCACTCCCACCCCAGGATGGGGAGGTGAGGGAGGCAGTGCTCAGCTGCGACAGCGACAGCGGGGAGGAGCCTGGGAGAATCTGCCCCCCTGAGAACTTTATGATCCGCTTTCTTGTTTATTTTAAAGCAAATTTATTGCTTTTCCTTGACTATAAAGCTAGATCAGGCTTAACAAATACAAAAGAAAAAGAAGAAAAAAAGAGATTAAAATCTTTCTTAATTCTCCCATCCAGAAATCACTACCCTTCACAGAGACCCTTCTTCTCTTTTTTGTTTTCTAGTAGGAATGAAAAAAGCCGCTCTTTTCCTTCGTGACCAGCGGGCTGCCCATGCCTTCTCTCACCTGTGTCCTAGTTACTCATGTGGGGGCAGGCGGGGGCGGGGGGGAGCGCCTAGTTCATCATCACTCTCCTTGAGAGTGATGAAGGATTTATTCATTCAACAAACGTTTGAGTGGTGGGCAGGCTGGACAGTCCCCTCCCGTGAGGCGTTCATCTCAGGCGGATGCTTCTGGGCCAGGCTCATTGGCCCTGGCCCCGGGCTCCTTCCCATTTGCTCCTCCTCCCTGACACACCCTGCCTGTCATTTTAGGTGTGTCCTGAGTGTGTCTTGCACAGCAGGACACAGTCCACCTGCACTAGCCAGCATCTGGCTTGAGGCCATGGATCTGCCTGTCAAGCTATCAAGTCTCACTGCTGCGCCCACAGGAGCCTCAGAGATCCCCACAGCCCGGGGACACCATCATCAATTAATTAGCTTGTGTCCCTGGCCCTCCAGTGGCAGCCAGGACCAGGGCTCCCTTGGTCCTCAGTGGTACACGGCGCTGGTCTGGGGGTGTCCTATGGTGAAGGGGCTAAAAGCAGCCAGAGGAGCACAGGCTGGGCTGCAGGAGGGGGTGGAGGGCAGCTCTGGGCCTCGCTGGCCTGTTGCTGGGGGAAGGTGGATTCGAGATGACCTCAAAAGTAGCAAGATTACAAACGGGGCCTTGGGAACTCTGCTGGCCTGTCCTCCTGCCTGGCCAGTGGCCGTGGTCCCTCTATTTCCACTCGAGTCCCTGAGCGCACTCACACACTCACACATTCCCCGGGCTGAGTGGCCACTGTGTGCCCTGGGCGTCCACGGCTCACGTCCTGCCCACCGCCCTGTGCCCTGAGTTCTCTCTGGCTGACAACCCCTCATCCAGCTCAGCTCTTTCTCTCTGGCTCCCTCCCTCTCTCTGCTCTGTCTCCTGCTCTGTCTGTGTCTCCTCCCTTTGTGTCTTTCTCTGCTCTGTGTCTCTTTCTTTCTCCTCCCCTCTGGCTCAGCCCGAGGTCCCTCTCCTGGGCCTGGGCTGGGTGTCCTGTTGGGCACGCCCAGGGGCAGCCCCTTGGGCCCTAGGAAACCGCCCCCCTGCCCCCCAACTCGGGAAGGTGCTTCCCCCACTCCACCTTCCCACCCGGCTGGCGTGGGTGCGGTGATTTCATCTGCCTTTGGATATGAAGCTCAAATTGCACATCAAGAAGGATAATGCATCTTTAAGCTGTTACAACGACTTCTCAATTTTTCATTTCCTGTCAGGGTGGGAGCTGCAGGAGGCAGGGGCGGCCGCGGAGCCTGTCTCCTGCCAGCCAAGTGTCTGCCTGGATTTGAGCAGTAGGAAACCCAGGGGTGATAAATCGCTATTTCTAAGTAAATTTCATGCATTTGCCCTTTGGTTAAAGTCTCCCCTCTCAGCACTTTCCCTGTGCACACAGCCCGACTAATAACGCGCCGTGCAAGCTCTCTCCGCTGTGACAACTGATTGCACTTTGAAGTAATAATGGCTGATTTAATAATTGGTATAATTTTTCACTAGTACCTGAATGTCATCAATGCACAGAATAAGCTACCTGGACCCATGGCTGCAGCACTTTGCCTTCTTGGGGAAATCAATAATGCATTAAACCCCCAACCTGGACCCCAAGAGGCCAGGCCCCGGGGGAGGATCTTGTAAGGAGGGGCCTGGGTCACCTCATGGAGCCTTGTAGGAAGGAAGACTTGTCAACCTTTGGGCAGGCTGGGTCTCCCAGCCCAGCCTGAGAACCAGGAGCCCCAGACTGCTTCCCAGCTGCCGCCTGGCCAGCTGCCTCACTGATGTGTGAAGGTCCAGCCCTAGAGGGGCCTTGGGGGTGGAAGGACCCATCCCCAGCACCACTGTCACTCACACAAACCGTGTGAGCTGTCTGCGTGTGCATGCGTGGGATTCAAGTCCAACCACATCATATTCAAAGGGGTCCCTTATGATCAGGGGCTGTGGTGGGGCATAGTGGTGAGACCCACGTGGTCCCTGCCCCCCAGCAGTTCAACATTTTGTGGGCCACGTGTGAAGGCGTGTGCACCCCCCTGAGGGAGTGTGTGTAGTGCACTCATCCTGGTGCTGTGTGAATCGGTGTGATGGGTGTGGGTTTGCTGCGTTGTGAGGGTGTTGGGGTGAAGAGTGGAGTGAACCCTCCTTCTGCCAGCCTTGGCCTTGAGAGTGTGCCCCTTCTGGACCTGAGGCCAGGACTCCTTCTCTACGCGGAGCCAGGCAAGGGGTGCAGAGAACCTGCCTTCAGGTGCAGATCGCCTGTGCCTCCTCCTCCGCACCCCCCTGTGCCCTCCGCTCCTCCCATCCCCACCTCCCGCCTCTTCCATGCCAAGGGTGGTGGCGCAGCGGGATGGCCGCATCCTGTCCTTGGAATCAGACATTCTAATCTTGAGGTCGTATTTAGAGAGGGCACAAAAGATCCTGGACTCCCAAGTCCCGAGAAGATAGCAGAACTTCAGGCTGCGAAGTAGGTCCTCCATAAATGTTAGCTCCTAGCTCTCCTTCCTGCCTCTGTGCAAGTCGTGTGAGTTGGCTGAGGAAAGGGATTGTGTTCATTCAGGCCTGCAGGTCAGTGACCAGGACCAGCCAGCACACACGGCCGGTGCGCTATAAAATCAGATAAATGGGCTGCTCCATCAGAACACAAACTCAAGACACGGGTCTGTAGAGAAACCAAAATGCTTTGGTCACGGCTATCTGTGAACTGTGTAGTTTGTTGGAGTTTTGCAGAGATGGGGACCCTGGGCCAAGGGCTGGGGTGGGACGGTCCTGGTCCCAGCTAGAAAGGGGCCGATCAGACCTAAAGAACCCCCACACCCCAGCCCTCTCCCCTCCCGCCCTCTACCGTCTGGCTGTGAACCAGGGAATTGATTTCAACTTCATCTCATCTCAAGACCCAACATCTTAAGTGAGATTATTCACATCCCTCCATTGTTTCTAACTCATTTCCTATTTTCCAGTTGAAGAACCCTGCCAGAAGCATTCTATGGGAGAGATTAGAACAATTTCGGAAGCAGGCACCCAGGTCTTCTCTGTGAATGTAAGCAAATTGGATGTCTGTGAGAAGCAGGCAAATTTTATTATGAACACATAGTTTGCTACTTAACTATCCTTCAGACTCGGGGTGCTTCAAGGCCCCGGCAGGAAGCAGGATGTAGGGCAAGAGGGGTGCGAGGAAGATGGACCCCCAAGTGAGCCCCCATTTCTCCTTGCACAGCGGTGAGCAGGCAGACCCTCATCCAGAGCCCAGGCAGATTCCAGCATCCTGGGCAAAAGGGAGGGGCCCTCACTTGCTGGATCCCACCAGTCCCAGGCACCAAGCCGGACTTCTCTGGATCATTACAAAGCCTTTGGAGAGGAGAAGCTGCTTTGAACAGTTTTCAGATGAGACAGTTGAGACTCAGAGAAGGGAAGTAACTTGCTCAAGGTCACACAGCTAGTCAATGTCCTTGGTCACAATCATGGTGGACTGATTGCAAAAATGGCTGTGATTCATCATCTCTCCAGCAGTTCCAGAGTGGCAGAGGAGGGGCCGCCACTGAAGGGGAGCTTGCTAAACCAGCCAAGGGCATCCTGGACTAAACTACAGCCAGCAGTCCCCAGACATGTCAGAAGACCCAGCCCAGAGCAGCCAAGCTGTAAGGTCACTTATTAACTGCCATCAGGATTGGCTGGTAGACATGTCAGCAAGGATAAACAAATTGCTTTAAGTGACTGTCACTAAGTTTGGGGTGGCTTGTTACATAGCTATAGCTGACTGGTACAACCATCTGCACAAATCCATAGGACAGGGGAAGGAGTCTATGACATAGGAGTTGTTAATTCCCATTTTATAGATCAAGAAACTGACACCCAGAGGGGCTAAGGAATGTATCCATAGACAGAATACGGTGGCAGTGGAGTTGAATCCATCACGGCCTTCTGTCTACCTGCCTGATCTTTACCCAGGGCCTGGGGTCTTTTCTGATTCAAGCAGAGGGTCACAGAGGCCCCCAACCTGGACCTGCTCAATGCTGCCATTTCTTAGGCTGTGAGTCTTCCTATGTCAGAGCCCCAGTCTGACCAGCAGCTCACGTTCCTGTCTTCAGGGTGTCCCAACCAGGAATGCTGAGTTCTGATTCTACCATACTTCTTGGAGACTCTTTATTTCCCAAACCTCAGTTGGTTTTGTTTTGTTTGGTTTGGTTTGGTTTTTGAGACAGAGTCTCACTATGTAGTCCAGACTGGCTTTGAATTCTCTATGGAGATTAGGTGGACCTCAAACTGGGGCAATCCTCCTGCCTCAGCCTCCTGAGTGCTGGGGCTGCAAGCCTGGGCCACCATGCCCCACAAAGCTGCTTTCATCTGGGTTTAATTGACACCCTCTGAGTCACTTTAACTTGCAGGCAGAGTCCTTAATGTCCTCCTGGCCCAGGCGGCAGGGGTTTCTCTAGTGCCAGATCACCCTGGGTGTCACCATCTCCTCCTAGGCTGTCCCCTGTGCTCCGGGGACCCTTATCCCTGGAGCTCTCCCGGGCCCTCCTGGTTTGTAACACCTGTCCACCCGCCCATCCCACTAATGAGGAGCCTGATGTGGGGACAGTCAGAGAAGGCAGGGTTTCAGTCCCCGGGGGATTGTGGCCTGCTGGGAGAAGCAGCAGGGCTGATGAGGAGAAAGCAGTGGGGCCCCTCCCCAACCCCTGTGGCTGCCTGCTGGGAGAGGAGGTGACTTCATCTCCACACTAGGCTCTTCCCAGGCGGTTCCCTTAGCAACAGGGCGTCGCTTTGACAGCCGCCCTTGAAGACAGTCTGCTTTCCAGGGGGTGCTTGGTGCACCAACCCCACCCACTCTGCAAGTGACAGTCTTTGAAGCAGGGGCTTCTGGTGGCCTCTTCTGGCCCTCAGGGAGCCAGAGCTACCCCCAGACCCTGCCGCCTTCCCAGCCTGTGACCATGACCATTGTCCCATTGATCCGGCCTGCCCATCCCAGGGCTTCCTGCTTCCTGCTGCAGGTCCTAATTAATTTAATCTGGCTTTTCTCTCGCCCAGCCCCCTCTGCCGCCTGGTTGCTTTTTCTACCTCCTGACTCCTCTCTTCCCTCCAACACACCTGCACCCCACCTGTCTTTCACCCGCACATTAGCCGTGAAAGTGCCTGTGCTGACATTTAATGTTCCTAATATAGGCCTTGGTGACAGAGTTCCCACACTGCTGGGGAGGCCTCCCCCATCCCCACTACGGCAGTCTTCTCTACCCCACCTGGGGGGCTCTTCAGGGAGGTCCACACACACTAGTTCCTTCCGCTCTGGAACTCTTTTTTGCAGCCTTTGTTAGGTGACCGGGAGTGATGCTAAGAACCTGCTGTCTGTCACCGCTGTCACTTGCTGAATTTTACAGTGCGATGGCGCCCCGTGGGCACCTGTGTTGCGGGTTGACACATCGCTGGTCCCGTCCCACAGGTTGGAACTGGAATTTTGGAGGGTCAGCTAATGTACAGAAGGCCCTCAGTTAGGAAGTGGGGTGTCCACCTTGACAGAACAAAATCCTCTTTGTTTCAGGGCACCCACATCATGGAAACGCTGAGCCCCCACATCCTGGGACAGGACCCTGTGAGGTCTGTCCATGGCCAGCTGCCACCACTGGCATTAATGCTGGGGAACCCTCCAGAATACTCCGCTCTTGGCTGCTAGGTGGGCAAAGGGCTCCCCAGAGCATGATGTGTGTAGCAGTCATGAGATGCAATCCGTTGCCAGGGAGTGATTTAGGAGACAGTTGGATGGCTCCTGATTTGGTTTCCACCTCAAAGAACCCATAGTTTTGGGGCAATGCCAGACAAGCTGTTAAAGGGGGCATCCACCTCTCCAGGCAGAACCACCATGGCATTGTCTAGACTGGGGCTGACCACCGTGGGTTACTCCTCCCCAGAGGAACATCATCAAATGCTGCTCTGGGGACAGAAAGACCTGGAAGTCGGGAGGGAGGGCTCAGTCACTGGAGCAAGTGTGGTCCCTGGATGGAGACCAGGGAGGAGCCCAGGCCCACCAGGAGGGCTGGCAGCAGAAGTGGAAGGAGACAGAGGAGCAGGGAAGGCGGGAGAGTCTTCAGCCGGAGCTCCTAAGGCAGGAGGAGGGTCTCACAGAGGAGGGCCAACGCTCAGGACAGGGTCAACACTGTCCCGAGGTCAGGGCGATGAGGGACAAGGGGCAGCTAGTGGGCTTAGCAAAAGCAGCGCTGTTGGTGGTGATGTCGGGTGTAGTTTTAGCAAAAAGCTAGAAGAAACCAGATCATGTAAGCACTGGCTCAAGATATGGACGGGAAAAAGGAGGCAGCCAGTGACTCTCCCGGGATCAGGGAGCCTGCAGTCCTGTTAACACACAGCGAGGAAGTTTTTGTTCGCTTGCTTTTCTTAGGAGTGGGTTTCTGGGTAGGTCCACAGTGCAGGGGAGTGAGGTGAGGGTCGGCCAGTCTTAGTCTTACAGGCAGAGGGGCTGGGCCTGAAGTACTGGTCCTGACGTGGAGTTAGTGTGGGCAGGGGGGATCCTGGCCCCTCCATCATCCAGGAAGGAAGGAGGCTGGAGAGGGCGGGCGGAGGGAGGTAAGGGTGTAGGGGCCATGGGAGCGCCTGCGACATCACCAGCTAAGGGGACAGACAGGATGGTGCAGGGATGGAGGAGAGTGCAGACCAATGACGAGAGAGGGGGACAGGAAGACGGCTGACCAGGGAAGTGGGCGAGGACATTACCAGGCAATGATGGAACCGTGGCACTGAGAGAGTAGCCATTCCTTTGAAACACTTGGGGTGTCAAACATCCTCTGTTGGACAAATACATTTGGGAAATACGTTACAGGATTTCTCAGGGCCATTCACATATATATTCAAAACACATCATGTAGTTTATTTATTTTTAATTGTTTTGGGTTTTAGTTTTTGGATTATGTAGCCCAAGCTGCCCCTGAACTTGCTATATAGCCCAGACTGATTTTCAACTTACATCCTCCTGCCTCAGCCTCCCTAGTTCTGGATTCCAGATGTGTATCACCATGGCCCACTCAATACTTTTGATCACAGTATTTTTCGGCTGCAGACCATCTCATGGTCTAATGTGTGCGTCTGTTTCTGATTCCACGTCCAGTGACATCCTGCGGGTATCCTGACATCAGCTGTGATGGGGGTCTTTACACCACAGGAATTGGCAAATGCTACCGACTGTGGCTTGTTCCCCTGGAGAACTTGTTGTTAAATTTTCACCATTGAACCGCAGAAGAAATCTTGCACCAGTCAATGCAAAAAGAAAAGAAAAACAAAGAAGTGGTAAAATCACAAGAAAAGAAAGTGCCACATACTACATATTATATGATTATTTACCCAGGAAACCCAAAAGAGCAACCAAGAACTATTACAATTAATCAGGGAATTCAGTAAGATGCTGACTTAAAAGAAATATTAAAAAATCAATGCCTTTCCTATGTACAGGCATTAATCATCTAGAATAGATGATGGAAAAAAGATGACATTCGTGGGAGCAACAAAAATAGAAAATATCTAAAAACAAACTTGGTCATAAATGTGTGAAGCTGAAATTACAAAAATAAGAATCGACTTGTATGGAAATGCTCGCTGTGTTCTTGGGAAAGAAGATTAAAAGTTGTCAATTCTATTAAGATTAATCCATACATTTAATTCAGTTCCAATTAAATCTCAAATGCATTTTCTTGCTCTCAGCACTAGTTCATTGGGGTTATAAATAGACAAGAGTGCTTAAGAACATCTTAATAAATACAATTGATGGGGGCAGGCGAAACTCCTAAGGTCACATATGAAAGTGCGAGTCCCAAGAAGTGTGGAATCTTGATTTCTGGAACAGCGCCAGTCCACAGGACTAGTGGATACGTATTTGGTGAATAAGTGAGTTAATGCAGGATGAATCAAAATGCATCTTAAAAATATAATAATTTAAAGCAGTAAAATTGGCACAATGAAACAAATGAGCCAATGTAGGAATATAACCCAGGTATCCGTAACTATTTATTATGTGATGGAGGTGGCATTTCAGAACAGTTATGTAATGAACAGTGCTATGCTAATTGGGTACCCATCTGAAAACCTGAAGTCAGACAATTGGACACACACTAATACCGGGATGGGTTAAGCGGATTATGTAGCCTCTGTATGATGAAACGCCATGGGCCACAAAAGCCGGGTTATGGATGAAGTTTCTTGGCATGAGTCACTGAATCGCTGGGTGGAAGAGGGAACAGGAAACAAAACAACAACGTGGCTAATAGGACAACCACTGGCATCCGAGCTCTGTGCTCATTTTGGCTGCATGACGCTTGTAAGCTGTGTGATCTTAAGCAAGTCACTTAAGCTCTCTGTGCCTCTGTTTCCTCATAGGCAAAGCAGTAATAATAAAAGTGTCTATTCTTACTTGATCTTGTGATCAGTAAACAGAAAATGCGTGCAAAGTGCTTAGCGTTGGGCTTGTCATATAGTAGGAGGTCAACAAATGTTCCTCGTTACCCCTGCGTTTACTGAGCACCCCCAGAGGTGTAGGATGCAGCTTTCACCTTGCAGGTACACACCTTGGAGCAGGGGAGGCCCGCCTCATAGGCTGGGCTGCCCATATGCGCAGAGGAAGGACCTGGCCCAGCCAGCAGTAAGAGCTGCTTCCCCGAGAGCCGGCCCCAACTTTAGTCCCAGAGGACCCCAGATATTAGAAAGACAGAGAGGGAAGGAGGTGTATTTCAGACAGGAGCAGCAGCCAACACAGATGACAAGGGACCAGGTACACTAGAGGGCAGATAGCATGGAGATAGGGGAAGAGGTGAGACCAAGAGTTGGTCAGGGCCAAAGTGAAATGTCTGAGGTCCCCTTGCATGTGGGCACAGGGTCAAAGGGACAGTTTGCTGTCACCAGTCTGGCTGCTGCACAGAGAAGGGACGGGATGGAGGAGGCTGGGATCAGGGAGACCTGTGAGGAGGCCGTGAAGGCAAGTGACAAAAATGGCCACAGTTGAGAGGTGATGCAGGGATGGCTAAGTTCTGAGGACCAGGAGCAGATGGGATATTGCAAATGAGGGGTGAGAAGAGCCCAGATTGACACACAAGTCTCAGCCTTGGGCGCCCAGGCAGATGTGGAGGACAGACGAGGAGGGACAGGGTTAGGGACAGATGGAGGATGGTGGGTCTGGCTCTGGACAGTTGACGCGTCTGATCTCTGAAGGAGATGCCCCCAGAATGAGTCACTGTGAAGATGCTCCCCATTCTAAGTCACTGTGAAGCCATCTGTCCTGAAGAGGCACGTCCAAGACACCAGCTCCTGTGCGTTCCAGGCTCAGCAGGGTCAGTGTGGGAGACAAAGAGGCAGGTGTCACCCCTGGGAGGGCTGCAGGGCAGGCAGGGGAGATGCCGAGGAGCAACAGTTAGCACAGGAGCAGAGGACCAGAAGGGGGCGGGGGGCAGAGCCACACCCAGTCTCCCTGGTGACAAGCAGAAGTGGCCCACAGACTGGTAGTGGAGGATTGATGGAGAGCTTATGGGAGTGTGGGATGGTTCATGGTAGAGACAGGGAAGCGGTTAGGTCACAGGGGACCTGGGAGCCAATTATGCTTTAAATGAATGTCTTATTTTAGAATAGTTTCAGGTTCACAGGAAGATTGAGAAAGTAGCACGGCGGGCTCCTACACACCCCATACCCAGTTTTCTCTATTATTAGCACCTCATGTTAATTGGGTAGGTTTCTCACCTTTAATTTTTACCTAACCCCCTATTTCTGCCCTGGGATGCCACCCACCCATCCTGCATCATTTTCCATTTAGTTGTCATTTTGTCCCTAGATGCCTTTTGACTATGACTTTCTCAGACTTTCCTTGCTTTGGGTGACCTTGACAGTTTTGAAGGCTCAGACATCTTGCAGAATGCCCCTCTTCTGGGATCTGTCTCATGTCCTCTGCCATAATTAGGCTGGAGCTCTGGGTCTCAGGAGGAAACCACAGAGGCAGAGTGCCATGTGCATCATCACACCTCAGGGCTCTCTGCTGTGACCTTCCTGCTGATGCTGACCTTAACTCCCTGGCTGAAGTATATTTTTCAGGTTCCCCCACCCCATGTAAAGCTACTTTTTCCTCCCTCTTTTCCATACTTTCTTCCCTCTTTGAAAGGAAGTCATCATGCACAGGCCCCAGGCAAAGCGGAGAGCTTTGTCCTTCTCCTGGGCAGCAGTATATCTGCTACTAGTCAGCTGCAGGTTCTTTTGCTCAGTTCAGATGGAAATCACAAACAGGCAAAGTGAGGCACCTTTGAGTGCTAACAGCCCAGAGCATTGCAGGTCAGAGTTTGTCAGCTCTCAGTCTCAGAGGGCCCTGGCTGCCCTCGTGGAAGCCAGGGACGCAGTGGCATTTGGTGCTACCAGCTCAGGCTTCTCTACTTGAGAAAGAAATCATGCAAATGCAAAAATATTTTATCTGAAAGGGCCTTTACTAAGACTTATAATGTAGCATCAGGGGGAACATAATGGGGACGAACCACCCAGGGAATGCTTAGAGAGAAGAAAAAGAGGGGCTTGGACATTACAGTGTCAGACTTTGTGTTTAGTGATGGGTAGGGGAGAGGCACCTTGCAGACCTGACTGCAGACAGCTGCAAAGGCTGTGAGGCAGAGCCATACAGGACAAGTCCCCCTGCCAAAGCTCGCTGCAGCCAAAGCATATGTCCCCTAGAGCAGACGTAGGTATCTGATGTAGCCGTGGGCAGCTGCAAGGCGTTTGGGGCAGCCATGGAAGAAAGAAAAAGAATTCTCTTTTAAGGAGCATCTGGCCTTTCTCTTTGTTTCATAGCTGTGCAAATTCTTTAGAATTTTCTTGCACAACACATTTGTCTCTTCTCCCCAGTTTATTAATTCACCCACCTGGTTGCATTGTGACGAGTTCAGGGATAGCTCGGGGGCTACATTCCACAAGTTCCTTATTTATTTTGTTGCTTAAGCTGTTCCAGTCCTGGCCCTTGGGAACTCTCTGTTGGTCTAGGGGCCACTTTTAGAGATGAGTTTTTGTGAAACCAGACCACAGTAAATGTGGGGTCCAGTACTTGGTTCTGGGGTCTTGCTGAGCAGTGGAGGAGGCCACTGAGATAAGGAGCAGAGGAGACATCAGAAAACCCATGGGACAGCCCCTGTGGGTTGTCCAGGCTGTGTCTGGAAGAAATAAAAGCATTGTACTGGGGCAGCAGACCTGTGGATGTGAACCTCTACACATAGCACCAGGCACTGAGCCTGAGAACTGGCCAGCAAGACCAGAAGTGAGCTTCTGAGGTGCCCAGTCCACTACAGGCTGCACGCTCAGTATGAAGGCGCACATGATCCATTACTCAGAGCATAAAGGCGGGCACATCTGGTCCCCTAGGTAAAGATGTCAGGCACTGTGCTGGATGGAGGTGGCCATGGTGGGGACAACTGGGGAGGATGTGGGAATGGGCTTCCCTCAGTGCCAGGCTCCAGGTAGCCCTTTAGGTGTGGGAGGAGCCAGCGGGCGCGGCGGAACCTGGCTGTGACCTTCCCAGTGTGTTCACATCTGTATTTCTCTCTTGTCTAGTAAGTGCTACTTCTGCAGGTATAATAAACCCCTGTGTATTCTAAACACATCCTTGCCCCCCAAAACCACAGTGGCTGAAATGAGTGCTTAATGGAGCTGATGAGATATCTGTTTTGTTGGAATCAGAGGCCACCTCAAGGTAGGCATTGAGGCTGCCAGTTACGGGCAGGGCCACCATCCGGCTACCAGGAGTTCCACGAGGGCCTGAACAGGGCTCCCGCCCTGCCCTACACGTCACCAGCCTACCAGCCCCACCAGAAACAAGGAGGGGCAGCTTTCACCTCAATTTCAGGCCTCAGTGTCCCCTCCCTGTGGCTACGGTATTGGGTGTTCCCAAGTGACCTTCTGTTAATGACCAATCAATCGATCGATCGATCGATCAATCAAACAAGTGAGCACACTTCTGAGGTTCCCCTTCCTGGGCTCCTGTGCTGGTCTCACCACTCACCAGCTGTGATCCTGGGCAAGTTGCTAATCTCTCTGTGCCTGATGGCGCTTGAAGCAACAGAGATGATGTTACAGGTGAGCCTTCCTCAGAAGGCTTCATCTTTGTGAGGATTAAATTAATGAATACTTGTAAAATTCTTAGACTATGGCTGGGTGTGTCCACAGGATGTAACCGTCCACAACCCTCTACGATAATGGATCGGTTCTTGAGCTCCGAACACCATGGACCTCGCACGATATCTGCTGTATGGCACTGACTCCTCCCCAGCTCCTCCGCATCTGGGCCTCTCCTGGTTACAGAGGAGCCCACAAGCCTGCCTCCCGTGCTCCCCAGCTCTGGTTTCCCCACCGTGCTGGTTTCATGCTGTCCAGATGCATGAAGCCCGGTGCTCCTGCAGGCCCAGAAGTACCTACTTACTTCTCTACTTACTTACTTAGCATTTTAAGCCTTTATTTTAAAATGCAATTGCACATTTACATAAAAATGGCAAGGATAATACAATGAGCACTTGTATATTCTTATTTTTTCATCATTTTGAGAAAAAGTCTCAGTAAGTTGCAAGGTTGCCCAATAGTAAGTGATTATCCTGATGAATGTGAAGTGGTATCTTGTTGTAGGTTTTGGTTTTCCTTTCCCTAAGGACTAATAACGTTAATCATCTTTTCCGTGCTTATTGGCTACTTCTGTCCTCTGGCTTCTTGGGAGAAGCAGCTCTTTGCTAACCTTTAAATTGGGTCGTTTACCTTTTTATTATTGAATTGTGAAAGTTCTTCATTCACTCTGGACACGAGAGCCTTTTCAGATACACAGTTCGCAAATGCTTCCTCCTTTTCAGTAGATTTCATTTTATCTCTCTCCCTTTTCCCTTTTTCTTTTCCAGTGCTGAGGATCAGACACAGGGCTTGCTGTGTGCAACCCAGGCCACTGCACTTTCTTCCTTTGATGCATGAGATTTTTAATTTTGATTAAGTCCAAATCACGCATTATTTTCTATTTCTTTGTGCTTTTAATGCCATATTTTAAAAAACATTGTCTAATCTATAAAGTCATGATGTTTTAGATCTATGTTTTCTTCTAAGAGGTTTTTAGTTACATTAAGGTCTCTTTTCCGTATGAATGAATTTTTTATATGATGTGAAATAGGGATCCATTTGATTTTTTTTTTTGCTGTTGTTTTTGGTTTATAGAGACCATTTGTCCCAGTACCATTCACTGAAGGGTCTTTTCTTTCCTCGTGCTGAATGACTTTAGTATTCTTGTTGAAAGCCAATTGATTGAAATACATGAATTTCTTTTTTCTTTTTCTTTTTTTCTTTTTTTTTTTTTTTTTTGTCTTTTTCCTTTTTATGGGTACCAGGGATTGAACTCACGACTGCCTGCTTGCAAGGCAGGCGCTTATGCCGCTGGGCTAAATCCCCAGCCCCCATGAATTTCTTTTTAGCCTCTCAATTCTATTCCATTCATCTGTATGTCTATCCCCGTGCCAGTGCCACTCTTTTTTTGTTTCTTTCTTTATTGAGTCAGGGTCCCACTGTGTATAGTTCAGGCTGGCCTTGAACTCACTACATAGCTCAGGCTGTGCTCGAATTTGTGGCAATCCTCCTGCCTCAGCCTCCAGAGTGCTGGGATTACAGGCCTGGTGATGCCTAGCAGGTGCCACACTATTTGATAAGTTTTGAAATAGGGAAGTTTTGCTCTTCCTTTAAAGACTGCTGGACTGTTCAGAGTTTCTTGCAACTTCATATGAATCTAGAATCAACCTCTCCATTTGTGAATAAAAGACAGCTGAGGTTTGATAGAAATTTGATAGTTTTACTTCTGCCTTCTAATCTGGGTGTCTTTTATTTCTTTTCTTGACTAATTGCCCTGGCTAGAACTCCCAGTACTGTGTAGAATAGAAGTGGGGGGAGCACATATCCTGTCTTCCTCCTGATCTCAGGGAGAAAGTTTTCAGCTCTTCCTTGTTAAATATATCATCTGTATGATTTTCATAGGTACGCCCTCATCAGGTTGAGAAATTGTTCTCTAAGTTTATTGATTTCAAGGGTTTTGGACTTTATCAAATGTTTTTTCTGAATCTACTGGGATGGTCATGTAAGGTTTTGCCTTTTTTCTTGCTAAGTTGGTGTATGTATTACACTGGTTTTCCTATGTTGTACACACTCCTGTGAGGAATTACTTACAATATAACGGTGTATAATCTTTGTAATATATTGCCGGGTTTTGTTTTCTAGCATTTTTCTCAAGAACTTTTGCATCTGTATCTCTAAGTTGCGGTTTTCTTGTATGATCTTTGTCTAACTTAGATGTCCAGGTAATACTGGACACCTAACATGTAACAAACAAGGAAGTATTCACCTCCCTGTTTTATTTCTTCTTTTCTTAAGAGTTTCAGGATTGGTGCTAATTATCCTTTAAATATTCGGCAAAATTCATCAAGGAAGTTGTCCGCTGGGCTTTTCTTTGTTGAAAGTCCTTTGACTACTGATTTAATCTCTTCCATTGTCGTAGTTTATTGGTTTTTTTAATCTCTTCTTGAGTCAGTTTTGGTATTTGGTGTATTCTTAGAATTTGTCCGTTGGACCTCGCCTTGTTGGCATGCAATTGTTCACAGTGTGATAATCTTTCATTCTTGATTTCAGTAATTTGAAAATTTTACTTTCTTGGACTTGCTAATTTGGTTGATCTTTTCAAGCAACTAATCTGTGATTTTCTAATTTCTTTATTTTGGCTCTAATATTCTTTTTCTTATTCTGCTTTCTTTGGTCTAACTTGCTCTTCTTTTTTTAGCTTCTTAATGTGGACGATCATTTTATTGATTTAATATCTTTCTTTTTTTAAAGTAGGTGTGCACAGTTACACATTTCCCTCTGAGCACTGCTTTTACTCTATTCCATAAATTTTTCATGTCTTATTCTCACTCATCTCAAAGTATTTTCTAATTCTTCTCATGATTTTTCCCTTGACACATTGTTTATTTAGGAGTGTGTTTATTTCTACTTATTTATGAGGCTTTCATATTTCTTCTTGTTACTGATTTTTAATTTTAATCTATATGAAGGAAGGCGATACTACATATGATTTTTATTTTCTCAATGCATTGAGACATGCTTTGTTGCCTAACATATGATTCATGGAGAATGTTCCATCTGCATTTGGAAAGGACCCTTACTCTGCCGTTGGGTGGAGTGTCATGGATGACTGGCAGATCAAGTTGGTTTGTAATGTTGCTCAAGCCCCCTATTTCCTGTCTCCAGCAGTTATTGAGGAAATGTCTATTTTCTCCTTTAATTCCATCAATATTGGGTGTTCCTTTCTTAGACATACATATATTCATCATTGCAATAACTTTTTGATGGATTGACCTTTTTATCACTATAATAGTGTACTTTGGTTGTGTTTCATATAATTTCTATGTTGCAATTTATTTTTTTCTGTTATTGGTATAGTCTTTCTGCTGTCTTTGTTTCTGCATACAATATCTTTCTTCATCCTTTTATTTCCAATCTATGGGGTCTTTTAATCTATAGCGTATCTTATACATGCTACATTGTAAAGTCATTTTTTAAAAAAAAAAATCTGTTTTGCTATCTTGTACCATCAACTGGAATATTTAATCCATTTACATTTAATATAATTACTAATAAAGAAGGACTTAAACTTCTGCTGTTTTGCTCTATTACTGCCTTATTTTGTGTTAAATGGGTATATTCTAGAGTACTTTTTCATTCCTTTTACAGTATATTTTAAATGTCATTTTCTTAGTGATTTTTCCTGAGAACTACAATTAACAACTTCATTTATAACACTCTTAGATTAATACCAATGTCATTTCAACATTGTATAAACAATTTGTTCCTGTATAGCTTCACTTCCCCAACTTATGTTGTTTTGATCACAAATTATACATGTATACAATGTGTAATATACATTTGTATATTACATTTGTATTTAATATACATTTAATATTATTACATTTAATATACATTTAATGTTATTACATTTATATTGTATATTACATTTGTATTTAATATACATTTGTAATTGTTATAACAATAATTTGGCATTGTTATTTAATGTACTTGCTTACTTAATCTTACAGAAGAAAAAAAACTTATGGACCAAACATGCAGTAACTTTGGCTTTTATATTTATCTATGTAGTTACCTTTACTGGTATCCGTATTTCTTGGTATAGCTTTGAGTTATCATCTACTGTCCATTCATTTCAGCCTCGAGGAGTCCCTTCAGTATTTCTAGTAAGATCTATCACAGCAATGAGCTTCCTCAGTTTGCTTTTCTTTTTCAAAATTTGATTGTGTTTTGGCGTCTTCATTTCTGATCATAGGTTTGCTGAATGTGGAATTCTTGACAGGTTTTTTTCTCCTCTCAAAACTTGAGAATACTTTTGTTTTCTGACCTCCATGTTTTTAATGAGAAATTGGCTGATATTATTATTATTGGAGATCTCTTGTCAGTGATCAGTCGCTGTCTCTTGCTGCTTTCTCTCTCTTTGTCCTTGACAGTTTGCTTATCATCTGCCTCCACAGGGATATCTATGAGTTTATCCTACTGGAAGTTCAATGAGCTTCTAGAATGTGTAGATTCATGTTTTCTAACAACTTGGAGGAGTCATTGCCTTTGCTTCTTCAAATGCTCTTTCCGGCTTTTTCTCCTGAAGTTTCCCCTATGCAGATGTTGCTATGTCTGGTGGTGTCTCATAGACTGCTCAGGCTTCGTTTGCCTGTCTCCATTCTTTTTTCCTTCAGGTCCTCAGGCCAGTAATCTAACTTGTTATCACCAAATTTGCTGATTCTTTCTTCTGATGGTTTAACACTGCTATTGATTGCCTCTAGTGAATTTTTCATTTCAATAATTGTATCCAATTTCAGAATTTTCATTTGCTTCCTTTTTAATAATTCCTACTTCTGCAGTGATATTCTCTATTGGGAGGGACATTATCTTCATGATTTCATTGAGCTGAATGCAGCTTTTTTTTAGTTCTTTTGTCATAGCTTAAGCCACTAGCCTTTGTCTAGTTATCCCAAAGTCTGACTTCCCGTGGGGATATTTTCCCTTAATTACTTTTCTCCCCAGCGTCTAAGACACAGTCTGTTTTTCTGCAGCCCTCTCCCTAGCTTTCTGGGATCCAGACGCCCAGTCTTCCTCTGAGTCTTCAACACACTACATCTTCCCTCCTTGGAGCCTTCATGCATGATTCTTTCGCTGGGGCCACTTCTCTTTCCTACATAATGACTTTGCACTCCTCAGTCTTTCATTAAAAAATCACTTGCTGTAGATATGAACTATGAAACTACAAACAAAACTGCCTTTATTTTTCTGAATCTCAGCATCGCTTCGAGCCCCCACTTGGTGAGTTACAGGGATGGGAGCGTTCCCTGTCTCTGTGGTTTCTCCCTCCATTCTTGCTTCCTTCTGGACCTCACGTGCAGGTGGCAGACTTCACCTTGCCTCACCCAGCAGCCTCCCTCTGGGCTCTCTCTGCTTCTGCACCATCAGTGAATATCAGCCCCTTTCACTAGGCCCCGAAGACCTTTGCACCTGGTTCTCCTTTCATTTTTCTAGCCATGACCCTTTATATTGTCTTCTGCCTTTACCTGGAAATCAGCGTGCGGGGTTGGGTGGCTGCTGGATGACGTGTAGCCTTTGTCTCTCCAGAGGAAGAAAACTGACACTGGGTTCCTAAGATGCTCACAGAAATAAGGCAGCAGGGTCACCTTCTTGGCCCTCCCCTTGGTGTTTTGAGGTTCTTCCATGATGTCTGGTGGGCTGGAGTGGACTGAAGGAAGGTGGCAGGTAAGGCCTGGAGGCCTGATGGGATTCTTGACCTGGGTGGGATCAGGCAGCTTGTGTGGTAGCCATGACTCAGGGGTCAGTTTTGGAGAAGGATGGCATCAGTTTCTTCTGGTACAAGTATCTCAGTGATATTGGACAGGATAGGAAATAGAGCAATGAGTGGATGAACTGAAAGAACACTTGGGGCTCAGGACGCTTTGGGATGCTGCAAAGGTGCCCAGGAGGG
This sequence comes from Cavia porcellus, assembly GCF_034190915.1. Taxonomy (NCBI): domain Eukaryota; kingdom Metazoa; phylum Chordata; class Mammalia; order Rodentia; family Caviidae; genus Cavia; species Cavia porcellus. Next base: position 200,522,308 of record NW_026947484.1, read on the forward strand.
CGTTCCGGAGGCAGCATGGCCTCCCAGGTGATGGGCAGCACATGGGTTTCACGAGGAGGTACAATAACCAGGATGGAGAGCCTGGGGGTGCGGGAGGTGGGCTGGCGCAGCAGCAGGATGCCCTGGGCTCTTCAGGGGATCATCACAGAAACTTGACTTTGTTTCAGGGTTTTGCACTGGGGAGGGTTGAGGACATTTGGATTCCAATGAGAAAAAGAATAGAGAGGAAAAGAAACAGTGAAGAGATCAGGATGCAAGTGGGGCAGAGGAGAGGTGGGGAAGAGGAGCCGTGGACAGAGGCTGAGTGGGGAGAGGAGAGAGATGGGGGAGAGAGGGAAAAACCCTTAGCAATGGATACAAGTTGGAAGTGAAAGGCATCTGGCAGCCTCGCCTTGCCTATGAAATGATATTAACATTTTAGTATTGTAAGGTGAGCTTTTTAAAACGGAATTTTAAATGTTACCCTGCTGTTCAGGAACACAAAAACCTTTAATTTTATGCAAATGAACAGCGAGGAGCTGAGCGCTTAATGTAAACGAACACTTTCTTTGTAGGAGAGGTTGGAAGGCAGAAAAAAAAATTCCCCAGGATTCTTTAATTGCTGTCTGAAATTATGTAAATCCCAGCACCAGGCAGAACACAATTACCCCGCGGCCCTCCCTGCCAGCGCTGCTAATGTCTAACAAAATATCGGTGGGTGACATTTAGACGAGGTAATGCAAATGAGAATTAATTTTTTTCCAAGACAAAGGGCAGCTGAAAGATCACCTCATTCATATACAGAAGCCCAGAAAGCCACGAATGCTGGGGGTGGGGCGAGGTGCGGTGGACAGGAAGCCTGGGGCAGGTGCCCTCCCTTGGGCCCGGGTCCCCAGAATTCTGGCCTGAGGACCCTTGGTCACCAATAATCTCATCGCATTCCCAAGCAGTCCTTTATGGGAATCGGGTTAACAAATGTAAGTAGTCATTAAAAAATATATTCCTGCGCATGGAGGTGACCCTTTCTCAGCCTTAAGGAGCATTTCCAACTTGTTCTTCCCCAGTGCTCCTGGTGGGCCTCAGGCTGCTGCGTGAACTCACATAGAAAGGGGAGGAAACTGAGGCTCAGACAAACCTGGTGGCCCAGCCATGGGTGCAGAGGCTCCTGATGAATTCCAAAGGCATGAACTGTTGGTGTTGTGTTGCTGTTTTCTGGTAGTGGGGAATTGAACCTGGGACCTCACACTTGCTGAGCAAGTACTCTACCAATGAACTACATGCCAGCTTCTTTTTATTTTTATTTTGAGACACACCGTTGCTAAATTGCCCCTGTGGGCCTTGAACTTGTGATCCTCCTGCCTCAGCCTCCTGAGTAGCTAGAAGTATAGGATCTTGGTTTGTATTGTTTTTATCTTTTCATTCACTTCTTTTGCCTTCTTTTCTCCCTTTTTTCTCTTCTTTCCTGATTGCTGTACTTATGAAATATTTTCAGCAGGGCACAGCGGCACGCACCTGTAATCCTAGCACTGTGGGAGACTGGGGCAGGAGGACTGTAGGTTTGAGCCCAGCCTGGACTACTGTTGCAACTTAATGAGACTCTGTCTCAAAATAAAAACATAAAATAAAGGCTGGGAATGTGGCTCAATTCAAAGGCCCCTGTGTTAAATCCTATACACACACACCCTTTCATTTAAATTAAAAAGTTGTTTTGGTAAGCAGCTTGCCAAGAGAATGCCAGGGCCCTAATTTAGCCCCAGCCCAGTCCAAATTCTCTCCTCTTGTCAGAACATCCTCTGTGTGCACCAGTTCCTATCCGTCCTTTAAGTCTGAACTTAGAAGCCACTCCCTGGGAGGATTCTACCCTGACCTGCTCCCCAGCCAAAGTCTCAAGTCCTTACAAAATCTGCAGTCAAGCTGACTCCTCCCTGGGAGGTTGTAAATTCCAGGAGGGCAAGGACAGGGTCTCTCCTGGTTACCCCTCTAAATCCAGGGTCCAGAACACTGCCAGGCACTGCCTTTGCTCAGTAAATGTTTAATGACTTCATGAATAAATTAATGCTCTAAAAGGAGATTGTGGATTGGTCAAAGTGAACATAATGGTCTCCATACATGAAAAATGGGAAGCAAGAAGTACTAATAATCCTCTTAATTAGTTCTGGAATTCTGGAAATGCGCTGGCAATTGGAGGGGTGGAGGCAAATGTCTGGTGTGGAGGGAGCCAGGGATCTTGCAGGTTAGGAGAGCTGCTCCCTGTCAACCTAGTTAATGCCAACATGGTTACATTTTAAGGTTTGCAAACTATGGTAACTTAGTGTGGTCAGCTCCTGGTGGTTTATTGATTGTTTCCACCAGTTCTTTATCCTGAGATGATCTGAAGGATATTTTGCTGGCTTTCCCCAAACCTGGAAGCAGGCAAATCTACCATTAAAATTAAACAAAACAACCAAATACTTAATTATCTACGCTACAAAGATATTAGCCAGCCAGGCTTGGTGGTTCATGCCTATAATTCCAGCACTCCTGGAGGCTGAGGCTGGAAGATTGCAACATTGAATGCAGCCTGAGCTGTGTAGCAAGATGTTGTTTTTTTTAAAAGCAAAAAAAGAGAACTCCTGAGATCCAGCCATGGTGGGACTCAGGCAGCTTATTCACCTGCCCTCTTGGTAAGTGCCTGTGGTGTGGGCCTGGAAGAGAACCATTACCTGTGAGCCTATGGCCATGCAGGCTGAAAATCAAGCACCCCCCACCCCCTACCCCCCCACACCCCCCACCCCCGCCACCCCATAGCTACTGGGGATAGATGTCTCAGCATATGGGGGATTTCCTTCTATCTTCTGTTTGAAGGCAAAGGTTATTTTCACTGTTGTGTTTTGTTGTTTCTTTTGCTCTATTCAGTAGTCTCAACTGGTTTTATAATGGTCTGTTTTTGGTTTGATTTTGCTGTAACTAATTGACTGGACAACTATTGTGAAGTTAAAGAGATATACCATAGTACCTATTACTACTATCCCAGTACCCTACTGTGAAATCCTGTACCAATTTCACTGCATTGTCTCGATTGGCTTGTTCTGTCTTGTGCTGTTGCATTTTTACTACTTTCAAAATAAAGTTAAAAAAAAGCAAAAAAAAATCACTTGTGCCTGTAATTTTGAAAAGATTATCTGATTCATTCATCTGTTTTTCTTTACTTAAAAAAAAATTAAAACTAGAGAGCAAAGGATGCAGTTCAGTGGTAATTTGGCTAGTACATACAAGTGCCCGAGTCCTATCGCCAGCACTACCAAAAAATAACATACAAAAATAAAAAAACAGGGGCTGGGGGTTTAGCTCAGCAGCATAAGTGCCTGCCTTGCAATCAGGCAGTCGTGAGTTCGATCCCTGGTACTGATGAAAAAGAAAAAGACAAAAAGAAAAAAAAATACAAAAACATATGTAGAGCTACAACCATGGGAGAAACGGAGAGATTTTTCTAAGTTTCCCACTTCAAAAAGCTTGAGGTCCAGACAGTTTGGAAAGTGGGTTCATTCAAATCTGTTAAAACCAGATTATTACAGAACATGGCAGACAGATAGCAGCAGCTACGCAGTCTCTCTCCCAGACCCAGCTTAGAATCCAGGAATGGTGCGGAGGGAGGAATCCTAACCAAGAGGAGATGTACCCTGCTGACCCAAGAATGAACTGGGCTGAGAGATACCAACTGGCAATGCAATCCTGGTGCTGTAACAGGAACAGATAAAGCCTCAGCATGGAAGCTGGAACCTGCGCCATTGGAAGCCGCGATTTGGGTTTCCTGCTGCCGCGGCTGCATCTGAATCAGCTCAGCAGGGAAAGAGACACGTGAAAGCTCTGAGAACGGGAATCGGTGAACGGAGTTGAGAGCGAGAGGGGCGGGGAGCCGTGCATCCACCTCTGGTGAGTGAGGGAAACTGGGACTCTTCCACGGTCTAGGAGGCTCCAACAGAGGACATTCTGGGACCAGGCAGACTTGCTGGAACAGGGAGCTGTAGTGACTTCAGTCACATATCGCCCTCTCAGGTGGGATTGGTGAGCAGTGCCTAGCCTACGTGACGCTGCTGGCTGAGACCCAGTAGGCTAGCACAACCCAGATCCCAGCGCCTGAAGGTGCACCCTAGTGGTGAGGCCTTTTGGTAGTGTTGACCTGGAGGGGTGGGCCCCGCATAGGCTGCCCGGTCCATAACTACCTGGTGCGCTGCGGTGGGCAGGAACACCTAGCTGGTGCAATTTAGTCAGACTGTGGCCAACAGGGAAGGAAGCTGGGCCTCCTATATACGCTTGCATATATAAGGAACAAAGAATATGGGAAGAGGGAGCAACAAGAAAGGCTCCTCGCCCCCAGTCCTGAGAAACAGGCAATAGCAAACACAGCACCAATAGACATAAAAGGCTATCTCCAGAGCCTCATAGACGAGTCCAGGAATGAAGTTATTAATGACCTGAAACAAGACATAAGCAGAATAGTCAGAGAAATGCTAAGCACTACCCAAGAAAAAACAGATGGTGGAATGGAAGAACAGAAAAAGAGGGGAGAATTATTTGATGGAGAAAATAGAGAACATGTAGAATACGTGAAGCAGGTTCAAAGAGATTACCAGGAAACTAAAAACTCTGTCGAAAACTGGCATAACAGCTTGAAAGAAACTAAGGACAGATTATCTGAACTGGAGGGCAGATTTGTAATATGAGAGCATGAAATGGAAAACTTCTTAAAAATAACAAAAAACAAACAGCAACAATACAAAAACTAGAAGATGATAAGAGGATCTATAACTTAAAAATTAAGAACATAAGAGAAGAAGTGGGGACACAAACAAATGGACTACAAAAGCTATTCACAGAAATAATCCAAGAGAATTTCCCTAATTTAGCAAATGGTAAAGATACTCAGATATATGAGGCATATAGGACTCCAGCTACCTACAACCCAAACAGAGCTACACCCAGGCATATAATAATCAAAATTCCAGAAATCCAATATAAGAACAGAATATTAAAAGCCGTCAGAGACAAGAAACAAATCACTTACAAGGAAACACCCATCAGAATTATAGCAGACTTCTTGGCACAAACCATCAAATCACGAAGAGCGTGGGGGGAAACAATTCAAGCTTTGAAAGATAATAACCTCCAGCCAAGATTGAGATATCCTGCACAACTATCCCTGGAAATTGATGGAAAAACAAGGTGCTTTCAGGATAAAGAGGAACTAGGGGAATATGCAACCACCAATTCAACTCTACAGAGAATACTGCAGGATATTCTAAAAAAGAAAAATACGAAGAATCTAGAAATAGTGGCAGAGAGGTCACATGAATGGAGCAGAAAACAAAATGAAGAAGACAAGCTGACAACTAATGACAGAAAAAGAGCTCAAGAGAAATGAGGCAGAGAAGATTGGATGATAGGAACAGCTATCTTGGAGAAAATGACATCATAATAGGTAGTGCTGATTTGGTATCATCTTATTTTGAAGTCACATCAAGCTTTTGTTCTTCTGTCTCCATAGGTCTTAACATGTTGTACCCTATTGGATTTTATTATATATGATAGTATAAACAAAAACTTTTATAGACAGGAGATTATACAGAAACCATAGTTCATTATCTGTTAGTTGATTCTAAATACCCTGTAATACTGTCATTCTCTTGAATGGTTATACATTGTGTTGATATATTTGATGCTACAGTATACGAAGTTATACTCAAAGATCTCAAGGAAAGAGACAATATGGTAACTACTTTTATGTCGGGATTATCTTGTGGTGAAACACTAATTTGCTTAAATGGTTATGTATTGATCTGCACTGTTTAGTTGTTATGCCCTCTTTTATCTCAGTCTCCATTTTATTATTTACTTTTTTATTTTTATCCTTTTAATTAAAGGAAAAATAAATTTTAAAAGAGCAGGGTATATTATAGTAACCCACTTTGACTTTCCATTATCTTGATTTGAAGCCCTGTATTGCTCTCACCATCTTGTTTTGACTGATGTTCCTCTATTCTGCTTTGCTTGATAGTACCAGGTTCAAAAGTTTAGGCAACAGCTGTGAAGATAGTGGGATTCATTATGACACCCATTCTGGTTGACTATTACCTACTTTTGAAGACCTGTAATGTCTCCAATGTTTTGGTTTTGTTGGTTTCGTTCTTTACTGTTTTGTTCAATTTTATTATAACTGATGATATAGGCAATTATATTAGAGACAGTGGGAGGCATTATGGTAACCATTGTTGATCACCTTGTGTTATGTTTTTACATTATCTATTATGTCCACCCTTTTGATTTAACTGACTCTGTTCTGTTAAGTCACATTTGGTTTTACTCTCTTCCAAAAAAAAGCAATAAGAACTGTGGGAAAAACCCAAAATGTGCAATAGTCATTGTACAAAAGAGAGGAAAAGAAAGTGCTCTAAATGGTATAACTGCATGTAAATTTAAGTGTATAAGATAGACAATGATATTACTGAGTTTTGTTGGATCATTGAACAGAACTGCAGTCTCGCTGTTTGAATGTCCACTTTATATGCTTTAATCTTGTAACTTGAACAAATATTTCTAAGATGACAATATGTAATCCATTAACTAGTGATTTCCTACTGTTTATTTTTTTTCTGAAATTCTATATAACTTGTACCCTTTTTCTGCTTTTTTTCATTTTTCTCCTTAAATTAAAAAAAAAACAGGTTATAACATTTAAAAAAAATTTTCTAGAACATAAAATAAGAACTTCTTCCTCTTTCTCTTCCTCCTCTTCCTTTTTATTCAAAGGGAACAACACCCATATATATATCCCCCCAAGGTTCAGGAGGAATCATAGGATGTTATTTATGGTTGATAAATTGTGTCAATTTGAGACGCTTAGAAGTTTAACTAGGAGACTCAGCAGGGAGCCGGGATTCTTACTTTGTAAATATCCTCATTCTGTGCACAGGAGGGCAGAGATTTTGTGAGCTACATCTCCCCTGGAGGGCTGCGGGTGGCCTGTGTGCAGTGTAAGGGAAGAAAAGAGACTTGCTCTTCCCCCTTTTGTTCTGGCTGCTTTTGCTGGCCCCTGCCTGGAAGTGTCGCCCCTGTGCCATGCCACCCTGCCTTGGGACCAGCTGATTATGGACTGACACCTCCACAAACAGTGAACTAAATAAACCTTTACTTCCTTCATTTTGGGTATTTTGTTCCAGCAATGAGAAAAAAGTAACCAAAACACTGGATAAGTCACACAGAGACAATTCAATATGGAATAGCTCACCCACATGATAGAAGAGCTAGAGCCCCATAGGACAGTGGGGCCACCCAGACACTGGCACGCGTGAGAAGCTATCACCACCAGGGGAACAAAAGGAAGGTTTGTGCTGGGTACCAAAGGCAGAAGCCACTAGGAAGAGGCTGGAGACAGAACATATGCAGTCAGGGACGCAGAAACTCCTCCAAGACGGTAGGGAGAGCAGTTCCTTACTTTTCTTACCAGTCAACCCCTGATTGGTGCTGTTCCTCCCTTTGGGTTGGCCACCGGAATCCAGCTGCTGGGCTGCCCCACCACCCGTCTCCTGATTCAGGACCAATCAAAGGAAGCTGGAAGCCCAGATGAAAGAACAACACATCACACCAGATGGAACTCAGGGACAGAACACACACAACTGTCGGAGTCAAGCTGGTGGGCTTTTCATGGGTGACAGGGGACAACACTGGACCTCTGATCGGTCTTCACACCCAAACAAGAGATATTTGGAAGCTTCTGGGAGAAGTGTGTAGCACTTCCTGTAAAGAACTCCTGCTAAAATATTGAACCTCAATTGGATCATTACTAAAACCAATCATGAGTTTACAAAACAATCCAGAGGAGAGGAAAACACGTTAGAAATACTGTGAGACACAGTAGTAAGATCTAGAGCATAGGAAACTGCAGGGCCATTGACCATTTTCTTCAACAAATAAGTGGGGGGAGATTTAAGACCAAAGGATACTTTAAGGGTCCCTTAAATCAAATGCAACAAATTTTTGTTTCGATCTTGGGCCAAATAAATCACTATGAAAAAATATTTACAGGTCAGTCAAGGAAGCTTAGGTATTAACTTGAACATTTGATGATACCAAGAAAATTTGATATCAAGATGTTTTTAAGTATCATGGTTATATTGTGATAATGTTTTTTTTGTTTATTCTGAAAGAGCCCTTTAGAAATATATATTGAACATTTTCAAATGAAATTATTTGATATCTGGGATTTGCCTCAAAAATATTCAGTGGGAGCCGGAAGGATGGATGGAAATAAAATCAGACATGAGTTGGTAATCAGAAATCAGGGAATAAGTATATAGAGGTATCCTTCTCTATTCTCCCCACTTTTATGCATAAAAATTTCTGTAATAGAAAGTTCTAAATATTTGAAAAAGCAAAAATAACAAACTAACTAAAAACTTTTAGCCATATGCAATATATATTTATGATCAATGCAATCAGATAAAGAAAATGAAACATACATACGTTAAAAAGAGGTTAAATTATTATTTGCAGGTGATGAGGACTTTTTACTTAATAAATCTCCTTTAAAATACATTTATACTGAAAATGGTGCAGTGGTAAGCAGCAGAGAAAGAGCCTCTCTGAGAGTTACCGTTCAGACACTGGAATATAGCAACTTAAGGAAGACAGGAAGGAGGGAGGTGGGTCCCTTGACCCAGGAGAGATCTGAAGCAAGAATTGAAGCTCTTGGGGGAAACGACAAGGAGACTTCAAGGAAGAAGGAGGTACCTCGGTTGGGACTCACTGCGTGAGAGGAGCAGCTGAACCCTGCAGATGTGTGGTGACCACTGGGAACAGCAGAGGCCTCCATGGAGGGATGCAGCTGTGGGAAGAACAGTGGATGTGAAAGACTGCACTAGCTGCAGGAGAGTGCTGAGGGCTTGGCAGTCTCATAGAAGAGGACAGCTGGCTTGGGGTCAGCTTGGACGGGGGCAGCTGAACAACTACTGGGTTCATCTATCAGCTCCCAGCTGCCTGGAGCCTGCAGAAGGTGCACTGACTGCTGCAGACCGAACGGGTCTGATCCTAGCCCTCATGGCCAGAATGCAGCCTAAAGGTCAGGGGAAATAAAGGTGCAGGCTCGCTGAGATTATCCACTACCCTGCCATAAAGCTACTGCTGGCTTGCTGGGATAAATCAGCACACACCTGGACTCTGCCTCACACATTGCCTTCTGGTGACAGCAGAGACAAACCCTGAAGTGGACATTTTTTCTTTTTATTTCTCTCATTTTGTTGTTGTCATTGTTTTGGTTTTATTTTTGTTTTCTCCTTCATTGTTTGATCTTGTTTTTTGGTTTTTTAATATATTTTATTTTGATTGGTTCCGGGGATCAAACCCACAACTGTCTGCTTGCAAGGCAGGCGCTTATGCCACTGAGCTAAATCCCCAGCCTTGATCTTGTTTTTATCTGAGTATGAATGTGGTTTCTAGCCTCTTTGAGGTTGTGGTTCTGTTCTGTGCTTTTTCACATTTCTTCCCTCTCTCTTTCCCTCCTGTTATGTACCAGTTTCCCAGAGTTAGCAGGATCCTACTTTGTCCTCCAGCCTTGCTTCTAATCTCTTCCTCTTTTTCTACTTCTCTTTTTTTCCCCTAACCCCTTTTAAATTTTAACACCTGAGGGTAAAATTGACATATTAAGGACTTATATACTGCATATAATTTTTTGGGTTGCTTTAGATTTTTGTAGATAATCACAAATGTAGTTCATACAGTTAAAGGTGGCAAATTAATGGTTACCCCAGTTGGCCGTTGTCTCAGCCATATTTGATGCTATTGTGATTGCTGATGGTACCACTTTAGCCAAAAGTAACATGATTGTTCTAATTAACTGTTCTTTCTGGTATTCCAAGACTGAGACTGATTAAGGATCATAGCAAATACTGCAGCACAGTGCCAAAGAACCAGTGGCTGGGCCAAGCAGGCAGCAGCTTCTCATCCCCAACAGAAGAGGTAGGCTCTTGTAACAGATTCAAAACCCAAAAACCAGCTACACCTGAAAAATACCTCAGATAAATAAGTGAGGGTTCTCGTAAGGGTTCTAAGTACTAACAATAAAGCAACTCTCCATAGACACTTTACAAGCATCAACCCATGAATTAAACTTAAAACAAAAAAAAAAAAGAATACAAGATGCAGCCCCAGCATCCAGTTCACCAAAGGTGAACCCAGGGGGCAGTGAGGAGGGAGAGTCTGAAAGGCACCCACCTGGCCTCTCTGCAGTAGTAACAGCAAAGCAGTTGAATGAGGTTATAGGAAAAATCAAATCAGAAATAATTTCTCAGGTAACTGCCACAATGGAAACCATGTTTAGTGACTCTAGATTAGGTACAGATAAAACATGAAGGAGCTTAAGAAAATGATGGAAACCATGAATACTCAGCATAGCAAAAAAAATGGAATTCATAAGACAGATTTAAGCAGATATTCAAGAGAATAAAAATTCCATTGAATGTACTTGCAGCACAATGAGCCAATGCAAGGACAAAAGCTCAGGCTTGCAGTTAGCAATCATGAAAAGAAAGATTTCTTAAAAACAGCAAGGAACTCAGTAACCCCTCTCCCCCCAAATAGCAAGGCACCATGAGAAATCAATCCAGCAGCTGCTAGATGATGCAAAGAATAACTTAAGATTGATCAGAGTCAATGAAAAAGTAGGAGATAGCACAAATGATATGAAATAAAACAAATAACAACAAAAACAAAAACACAATCGTTTAAAGATACTATGGCTGAAAACTTCCCTGGTAAGAAAAAAGAATTTGACATACAGATAAGTGAGATATACAGAACTCCCAGTAGCCATGATAAACGTAAGTCTACAGCCAGGCATATCCCGTCAAGAGTCCAGAAATTCAACACATGAATACAATATTAAAAGCCTTTAGGGAAAATAAATGTATCACTTATAAAGAAAATTCTATTGCAATCACAGCTGACTTCTTAGCACAAATCCTCAAGTCAAAGTCAGCTTTGAACTAAGTATTTCTCACAGACTCTAAAGGAAAGCAACATCCAATCCAGACTGGTGAACCCCACAAAATTATCTTTCAAAATTGATGGAGAAATAAGATACTTATACAACAAACAATACCTGGGGAAATTTATGACCACAAACCAGAACTTTAAAATGTTCTGAAGGACATTCTAGAAAGCGATAACAAGGACTACAGCTCCATGACCACAACAAAAGGAATCCACCAGGAAAGGCAAATAAACACAGGAGGTGCCAAAAGGGGGATGCCAACAACAGGAAAATAATATATAAGGGGAGTCAATGCATGTCAGTTGTAATCACCCATGTTAATGGTCTTGATTCAGCAATCAAAGACACAGACCGGCAGAACAGATCAAGAAGCAAGATTCAACTATATGCTGCACACATGAAACACATTTAATTAAAAAAGAAGTTCGTAGATTGAAAGTCAAAGGATACGAAACAATACTTCATGTCACAAGAACCCAGAAAAAAGCAGGGTAGCTATTCTATTTGCAGACAAAGTGAATTTCAAGCCAAGACTGATTAAGAGGCACGAAGAAGATCACTACATCCTTGTGAAGGGAACAATCCAAGATGAAGAGATAACAATCAAAAATATATATGCAACAAATACCAGTGTATCCAAGTATATAAACAAATATTAATGGACATGAAACAATCAAATGAGCACTAACACAATTGTATTAAGGGATCTCAATACTCTATTACTAAATAAGACAGATTGATTAGACAAAAAATCAACAATGAAATGTTAGAACTGAACCAAACTTTGAACAAATGGACTTAGATTTCTACAGAGTGATCCACCCCACATCAGAATATACATTCCTCTCAGCTGTACAAAGGACATTCTCCAAAATAGACCACATACTAGCTCACAGAATATGCTTAAGTAAATGCAAAGGAATTGAAATTATCCCATGCATATTATCAGAGCTAGTGCAATGAAACTGGAAGTCAAAGGCAAAAGAAACTGTAAGAACTTCATAAACAAGTGAAAATTAAATAACATCCCCCTGAACAACCAGTGGGTAAGAGATAAAATTAAAGAGGAAATTAGACAGCTTTCACAATTAAATAACAATACAATGTACTGGAATTTATGGAACACAATGAAAGCAGTCTTACAAAGGAAATTTTTACCAGTGAATACCCAACCAGGAAAACAGAGTGGGTACAAATAAACTACTTAATGTTGTACCTCAAACTTCTAGTAAAAGAAGAGCAGGCCAAGCCTAAAGCTTATATGAGGGAGGAAATTATAAACATCAGAGCAGAAATTAATGCACTGGAGAACATAAAAAATGAATGAATTGAAGAATTAGTTCCTTGAAAGATTAAATAAAATCAACAAACCCTTAGCCAACCTTGTTAAAGAAAGAAAAGACTCAATCTATGCAATTAGGAATGAAAAGGGTGAAATCATAGCAAACCTTGCAGAAATCCAGAAGATCATCTATACTTAATTTGAGAACTTGTATTCTAATAAGAAGGAAAATGCGTCAGATACATATGAGTTACCAAAGCAGAATCAAGAAGATATGAAAATCCTAAATAAAGCAATACTAATAAATGAAATTGAAGATGTAATTAAAAACCTACCAACAGAGTAAACCCCAGGCCCTAACGGATTCACAATTGAATTCTATAAGAAATTTAGAGAAGATCTAATACCATAACTTATCAAACTCTTTAATGAAATTGAAAGGGAGCCAATATTCCCAAGTTTACTCCTGGAAGCAAGCATTACCCTGATATCAAAACTACAGAAGGATCCAACTGTAAGAAAGAGAACAACAGGCCAATCTCTCTAATGAACATAAATGCAAAAATCCTCAATAAGATACTGGCAAATAGAATGCAGCAAATCATCAAGATTATACACCGTGACCAAGTGGGATTCATGCCAGGGATGCAGGGATGGTTCAATATACATAAATCAATAAATGTAATGCACTGTATTAACAGAGTGTCCCGGCCCACGGGTGAGTCAACGTAGACGCTAGAGGAGGAGAGGGGATGAGAAGAGACGAGGGATGCGAAGAAGGGAGACAAGACAAGAGTCTGATCGTCTCATTTATTCAAAGAAAGAGTAATGAATATGTAGGGTATAGGGGAGGAGGGAGTTGGGTTCTGAGACCTCAGCAGGTAACTTAGGGATAGTGGCAAGACTGAGGGTTATGGGATAATTCAAATCTCTGGCGTGCAGGCTCTTAAGGCAGGCTGATTAACATAATCCCTGAATGGGCCAAACAGGCTAGGCAAGGAGCTGCTTAACTACCAAACTTAACTCCTAGAGGGGGTCAAGGTGGCTGCTGCCTGCAGATGTAAGGTGGCAGCCAGTTACAGGGCTTCCCACAACAGAGCCAAGGACAAAAATCATACGATCATCTCAACAGATGCAGAAAGGTTTTGACAAAGTCCAGCAACCATTCATGATAAAAAAAGAGAAACCTACAGAAAATTGGAGTAAATAGTCTTTACTCAATCTGATAAAAGCTATCCATAACAAACCAACAATCAACATTGTACTAAGTGGACAAAAACTGAAAGCTTTCACTCTAAAATAAGGAACAAGACAAGGATGTCCACTGTTCCCACTCTTATTCAACGTAGTTCTAGAAACTTTAGCCAGAGAAATTAGACAAGAGAAGGAAAAAAGGAAAAGAGGAAGTTAAATTATCATTATTTGCTGATGACATGATATTCTACATAGAAGATCCCAAAAATTCCACTAAAACATTGCTAAATTTAATAAACAAATTCAGTAGCATATCTGGACACAAAGTCAACACTCCAAAATCAATAGCTTTCCTGTACATGAATGAAAAACTCACTAAGAAAGAAATTAGGCAAACAATACCTTTCACAATAGTACCCCCCAAAATGAAATACCTAGGAATCAACCTAATGAAGGATGCAAAATACTTCTATATTGAAAACTACAGTATTCTGAAAAAGGAGATTGCAGAGGATACAGAAATTGGAAAAATATCCCTTGATCTTGAGTAGAAAGAACCAATATAGTAAAATGACCATACTTCCAAAACTTATACAGCTCCAATGCAATTCCAATCAACATTCCAACAGCATATCTCACAAAATTAAAGAAAAAAAAAACCTTAAAATTCATTTGACATCAGAAAAGAACTAGAATAGCAAAGGTGATTCTGCTCAACAAAGGCAAGGCAGGAGGCATCACAATCCCTGACTTGAAATTATACTGTAAAGCTACTGTGACAAAAACAATATGGCACTGCCAAACAAACAGACCCAAAGATCAATGGAACAGATCAGCAGATGCACAAATAACTCCACACACACTTAGCCATCTTATCTTTTTAACATTTCATTCAACACTCGTTCCATATCTTTTTTTTTTTTTTCTTTTTTGGTACCAGGGATCAAACTCATGACCTCACGCTGACCAGGCCAGTGCTTGAGCCACTGAGCTAAATCCCTGGTCCTCAACCATCTTATCTTTGACAAAGATGCCAAACACATTCACTGGAAGAAAGATAGTATCTTAATGGATGTACAATGGAGTACTACTCTGCCATAAAGAACAATATGCTTGAGACTTTTCTAGGAAAATGACTGTGCGTTGAGTCCATACTCTTAAGTGAAATAAATCGGACACATATGTGTGAATACCACATTGTCTCTCTGGTGTGAGAAGCTGAAAGTGTAAAGAAGGACCAAAATATAATTTGGAATTAGGAGGAAAATGTTCAAGTGGGGAGGAGAACAAGAGGGGCAGAGGGGAAAAGGAAAGAAGGGAAAAGTTTTAAAAAATGAGAAAAGAAGGAAAACATGGAAACGAAGCTTTGTAAACGGGGAGGGAGGAGTTGTTGAAAGGAGGGTAGGAAACGGGGAAAAACAAGTCATGTCATGTACGGGTACAAATTCCGCGTGACGAGCATGATCAGTATGTGTATCTAAAGTATACCAATAAAATCTAATATAAGAAAACTTTCATACTATTAGAAACAGTGAGATAATAGGCAAGGTAGTTGCAAAATCAACAAAGGAAAACAAATAGTTTTCCTATACACAATAAGTGAAGATCCGCCAATAAAAGTCACAAATAAGTTTTAATAAATGGAAATAATTTAGAAAACAGATGTGGAGTCCCCACAAGGAAATTTCTACAACTTATGTGGTATACAAAAGAAGAGCTGACTCAATGAAAATGCATTCCTTGCTCTTAGGGAACCTAATAGTATTATAAGTGATCAATTTGCCATTAATTAATCTGTAGTTATATGCAACCCTAATTAAAATCCTAGTAGGAGTTGACAAACAAATTCCAAACTTCATTTGGAATAATAAACATATAAAAAACTAGGAAATATTGAAATGGAAAAAAATCTCAAAGGAAGATTTCGGATTTTCTCAGGGCAGTAGGTACCCTGAGAAAGCCTCCTATATAGTACACTAAAAATCCTAGGTGACGTTTAAAGGCTTGTTTTCAAATCTGCATCTGGAAGGCCATAAATAAAGTCCAAAGACCATGGAAGGGATAATTCCACGATGAGAACTTGTTCGCTGAAAGCCCCTGTTGATCTCATATGCTCTAGTCAGGATTTGAAAGGGAAGAGATCTAACACAATGTGCATAATGTATAGGGTTATTGTACAATATTCACCCAAAGAGCGAAATGCAGAAGACTGTAGATCCGTCCAAACACTAGCGACCTGAAGAATCCAGCTGAAGACCTAGAGGTCATGGCAGCGCCCTCCACATCCAACTGGAGGCCTCGAACCCATGACATCTCACGCAAGTCTGTGTCAAGGACCTGCACTGGGAAGGCCTGAAGGTCAGTGGTGGAAGCTAGAAAGTCTGGGGGGGGGGTATGATCTGTGCCAGCAGGCTGAGGGATCTGCACTGGGGCCAGAAAGCAATGCTCAAGGTAAAGGCCAGAGCTGCCCCAACAAGAACCGCAGGCATCCTCAGCCACAGCGAGGACCGGAGCTCCTCTGAAGATGAGAAGAGCTGAGTTCGCATCAGGTTCTCCAGGAGCATCAGCAACATCCCCCCTCCCCCCTCTAGCTCTCCTTTTCCGCTGCTGGCAGCAGTCCTCGCTCAGGGGGGCCTTCTGCACCCAGAGCTGCGCCGACTCAGTTCAGTGGGGTGCTCTGAGTGGAGTATTAGTTAACCCACCACACCATAGAAGCAGGAAAACTTAATTAAGAACTCCCACAAATCTATTACCTCAACTTTCCATGACACTCCACACTGTTGTTGGGAATACTTGTCCTTTGGCCTTGCTCTGAAGAGTGAAAAAAAGATTTAAAAAAAATGTTTCCCTGGAGAATCCCAAACCACACGCAGGTCACCTGGTGGTCAGGAGACAGAACGCACACCGGCTTAGCTCAGCCCTTCACTCACAAGAAGAGCTAGAAATCATTTGAAGTATTCTTGTCAGTGCTTTCATGCAGAAGCCGGGGGTAATTGTCTCTGGAGGAATGCATCTGAAACCCAAGCCTGAAAAGCCCCCACTAAGTACACATCAAGAGATTTTGAGTTTACCCCCAAAACTCCTGGAACACACAGAGCAGCGAAGCCCCAGACATGGGAGGTAGCAGAGATAAAGAACTGTGGGGTCAAACCTGCAAGCACGGTGGGAACAGGCGGAAAATAAAACAGTTACGTCTAACATATTTAGAGGAATAAGAGACTCGCATAACTTAAAAGGCATATTTTTTAAAATCACAAAGAATGTGAGGAAATAAAAGTGCGATAATTGACCTGGGAAATTCAACGAATGGATTAAATGCAGATTAGGCATGGCCAGAGTAAAAGATAATTACCTGGAAGAGTGCGCTGAACAAATTACCGAGGAGAGAGGGGGAGAAAGGACACAGAGATCATGAAATAGAAGTCGTGACACGCTGACGATAGAGATATTAAGTCTAAAGCGTTTTTCCCCCCGAAGTAATGGAAGGAGCTAATCAAGAGGAGGTATGCGAAGAAACGTGTGGATTTTCAGAGCTGATGACACATTCAGGAAGCCCAGCAAAATGATCAGGAACAATAAGAAGACATTTATACCTAAATGCTTTGCAATAAAACCAAAGAACAGCAAAGACAAAGACACCATGTAAAAGGCAGCCCCAGGTGCAAAGCAGATTCCCCACATGACAAGGACTGACAGCTGCCTTTCCACGGCGACACCACAGCCCAGGAGACTGCAGAATGTTTTTCAAAATGTGTATCCATGGAAATTATCATTCAAGAACAATTATAAAATAAAAGTGTGTCAAAGCAAGTAAAAAGCCAGAGGGTATATACTGATGAACTCGCTCATTTTTTAGACATAAAAAAGGTAATTTAAAAAATGATCCTAACAAGGAAGTTTGAGATGGAGAAAAAATGAGCAAGGAAAATGGCAATTATATCAATACATCTAAACATTTATAACATAAAATGATAAAAAATATCAAATTGGGAGACTGCAGAAAAAGAAAAGAAAGTACTAAATAGCAGAGTATGTAAAAGGGGTAGCATTTATGAAAGACCTTAAAATACATTAAAGTTTTAGTATTGTTTGGGAGAAAAGTAAAGATGTTGATTAATTTCTGAGTTTATTTCAGCAAAATATGGTAATTTTTAGGGTCATAAGCAAGAAATGTGATATTTATTGTAAGTTTTTAGGGCTTACTTGTTACACACAACTAATAGGTAACCAATACATTTGCCCTTCCAGATATTAAAAATACATTTTAGATCTACAACGTTAAAGCAGTTGCTGGTATGTTAATAAGACACATTAAGTAATGGAACAGAATAGAGTCTCAAAGTCAACCCACATTGTTCAAAAACTATTGAGCACGTGCTGTTGGGACTGTTTGCTTTCCAGAGTTGCTAGGTGACTGGTTTTTAAATCCTACACAACAGTTAAAGCCTCTGTGTGGAAAAGGCCAGCAGGAACAGAGCTCTTAAGGGTTTTACTTTTACCATTATCATTCACCATGAGTTACAACTCAAAGGCAGAAGCACCAAGTTCAGGGCGGGAGGTCGCTGTGTGTCGGGGGCAGAAGGTGGCATCAACCATCATGAGCTGCTGGACGCGCGCGGCCTCCTTCGCAGCGGGGTTAGGGCATCTCGGGGCTCCTGCGGGGAACCCTGCCTGCTGCTCATCCAGCACCTAACCGTCCCCGCATGTCCTCAGGCCTGAGGACGCCCAGGGGAAGGACGACGTGGCAGCCAGGGGAACCGCTGACTCCAGCACGATGGAATGAGAGGCAGTCAGGAAAAAGACACACACACACACCAGACAACGGAGCCAAAACAAGGGTATTGGGGAGGGGAAAGGAAGAGTGGAAGGAAGGGTACAGAGTTTTCATTTTCTCTCCGTCGCTGGTGCACAGTGATGTTTGTCTTCCCCTTATTCTGCATTTGCCCTATTTTTGTACAAGCACAATTTTTTATGAGAAAAATATTTGGGATGTTTTGAATCACTATCAACTTCCTCAGAATGCTTTTGTGTCCATGTATGTGTGTGAATTTTGTCTCCTCTTTCACAAATTACTGGCTCAGGTGCTTTGCCAGTGGAGCCTTACATTTTTCCTTTGCTGATATAAAAAGCATAATGGAGATAGTGACCACTTTTGATTCTTAGTTTGTTGCTTGCCTTTTGCTTAAATTAAATAATTCTATAAGTAGAATTAAATCACCTGAATCTAGTGAAATTTATCAACGTGTTCTCTTACCATGATGCTTAGCTGGGGATTTAGCTCAGCAGCATAAGCGCCTGCCTTGCAAGCAGGCAGTCGTGAGTTCGGTACCGATAAAAAAGAAAAAGACAAAAAAAGAAAAAAAAAATACCGTGATGCTTATTCCTAAACAAGCCAGGAGACCTCCTCTTCCTTCTGTGGAGTTACACATGCTCTTTATTTGCGTGCATAGTTTTCTAGTTTTCCTACTTTCCTTTCCATTCTGTAAATCCTATCGACATTAAATTGGTATTTGACATAAAATACAGATTTTCCTTGACTTTTTAAAAACTATAAATAGTTAACATTCGTAATCTGTAAAATCCGAACTTAGTGTGGAGAAATCTGCCCATCCACTTTTGAAAGCTATTTTTCATGAGCCCCTTCTATCCCAGGTGGCCACATGACCCAAATTTGGTCCACGATGGACTGCTGGGGACTCGGGGAGTTCCGCTTCTCCATAAACACTGCTCCTTCCTCCTTCCCGCCGCTCTCATCCCTTCCCTCTCCTTTTCCTGGCTTCCCTCCCTCCATCCTCCCTCACTTGCCCATCATGCAGGTGGGATAACAGGGTGGAGCAGCCATTGTCACAAGCCCTGGATGAAGACACACCGAGCTCTAGGGACAAAGGGAGAAGCAGCCCTGATCCTGCAGGAGCTGTGTCGTCCTCATCTGTCCCTGCTTGGCCAGCTTATTTCAAAAGAGAAATCACCAATCACCAGGTTCCTGTTCTGTGCATCCGCACATAGCTCACCTAATATGCTGATGGACTTAGATGTTAATGTCAACTGTTACAGGTAAGTTCTCATAACGTCAGTCTTCTTTCCTGGCTATTTATCACAGCCCATCGAATTATCTGCCAAATACAGCAACAATGAGACTCCTTTCAAATGACCACAATAAGTTTGTTGGATGAGTCTAATAGCCCCTCATTATTTCCCCTTCCTTTTTTTTTTTCCAAAATAGCTATACCGAAAAATTTATGATGAATTTTATCAAGTTGGTCCGACCCATTTCATCTTTTGGATGGCACTGTATTACACCTACAAACCAGTGTGGGAAGCAATCATGCCTCGACTGCATCTCACCTGCGGGACCTTGAGCCGGTAGCTTCTTCTCCTTTCCAGTCCTCTCCATCTTGGAAAGAGCTCTGTGGCGTCCTCGTTTGTACTTTCTGTGGTGGTCTTATGATTTTTGCTAACTGTCCTATGTGTTTATTGCGATTGTAAATAGAATCTACTTCCTATTATATCGGATAACTGCTTATTGCTGGCACAGAGAACAATTATTGATTTTCAAATATTTATCTTGTGTTTGACTGCTCTTTACCTTAGAGATTTTTTGTATGAGATACTTGCATGTATCCTAAGTGCACACTGTACCATCTTCAAATGAAGATGAGCTGATTCTCTCTTTTCAAATAGATCTCTTGTCTCTGTCTACATGTTCTGTCACAAATTGAGCAGGACAATGTTAAATAAAAAATAAAAGTGATTATACTTGTTATCCTCTTGATTCTTGAATGAATACCTCCATTTTGTCCCCATATGTGTAATTATATTGTTTTTCTAATTATAAAGTATTCTTTATAATGTTAGTGTCATTCCTATTCCTGTTTTTAAAAGAAGCTTTAAAAGGTAGCACTAACTATTGTTAGTTTTTTCTGTAACCATTGAGGTTATTGCTTGTGTTTTACTGGTTGTTGTCTTTCATATAAGATTATCCTTAAAATTCTGGGATTAAACCATAGTTGATTATGAAGGATGGTTTTATAAATACTACTGTGTTTTAGACCTGGAATGTTCTTGAAAGCTCTCAAGTCTCAGAGGTGGGGCAACTGGATTATGGGAACTCTATACAGTTTGCTGTTAAAGGTGGAGCCTGATTGGAGGTGTGCCGTTGGGGGCGTGGTCTAGAAGGATATGTCCTCACTTAGGCTCCTCCCCTGACTTCCTGCTTCCTGGTTGCCACGCTGAGAGCAGCTTTTCCTTACTATGTTCTTTTGCCGTGATATTCTGCTTGGAGCCTGCTGATCATGGACTGTAACCACAAGCCAGAATAAATCTCCTTCTTTAAACTGTGGATGTCAGGTATTGTATCCCAGTGATGGAAACGTGACTAAGACAAACATTATTATTATTATTATTATTATTATTATTATTATTATTTTGTCTTTTTCTTTTTTATCAGTACCGGGGACCGAACTCACGACTGCCTGCTTGCAAGGCAGGCGCTTATGCCGCTGAGCTAAAACCCCAGCCCCAAGACAAACATTATTGTTGATTGTAACTTATTAGTATTCAAAGGATTTTTCACGTTTCAATTTCTAAATTAGATTCATCTATAATTTCCTTTGCTAACTTTTTTTTGCTATCTCTGTTAATTGTTGACTTTCAGTTTTACTAACTCCATAAAATGAAATATGTGCGGTATACTGAACTGTAGTCCCAGATGTTTGCTCCTTTATAGTAGAATTAGACATCCAAACCCCATCATGTCTTCATACACTGCAGAGTATATATTCTGCCCCCTTGACGTTAGATTCAGACATATGACTTGCTTTGGTCTGTGGGATTTGAGTATGTTTTAAGGGAAGAAGTTAAGAATGTGCTCCCGTGATGTGTTTCCTTTCATGTGATTTCACCGGCACCATGCATAAGAAGGACATATCTCAACTGGATTACTGATCCAAATGATGACACGTAGGGAGCACACTCAATCTTACCTGAAACTTGGGCTCAAGTCTAGCAAAACCAGTATGGGATCAGCCACCATACCAGTGACCTACAGGCCTGAGAGCAAAACGAGTGATTGTTATTTTAAACCATGCAGTTTGGAGGTGATTTGTTATGCAGCATCATTATGCCACTAACTGACTGACACATAGGTAACTTTCCACCTTCTCCTTATGTCCCCAAATAATTTACTGTAGCATGGGAACTGTTTTTTTTGCTCACAAGTTTGAAGGAACTCACCAATAAAACCAACTTTTTGCCTTGCTTTGGAGGAGGGTTTGAAATTTAATTTTTAATTTGTTTTTCTTTCACATCTTTTAGAGTAAGTAAGGTGTTCCTCTAAATCCTTTCAGGGCCCTATTCCTCTTCTCTCTCCACAGATAACTACCATTTGGGCCCCAGGTGTATTCTTTCTTTTAAATTTCTAAATTTTTGCCATTTAAGATATGGATCTATAAAGATATACAATATTTTACTGGTTTTAAAATTTTGCAAAAATGATGTCTTACTGTAGTATCACCATATAATATACGTGTTCTATATAATATACGTGTTCTATATGACTTGATGAGTTTGTGTTGTTTCCTTTTTCTTCTAAAATTACATTTCAGTAAACATATTTGGAGACATTTCCTTGTACATCCTCTCTCTTTTTTAAAAAAAAAATTAATTTTTTTTATTTTAAAGAGAAATTAAAATACAGGAAAGAAAAACAAAAAACATGAGATATACAAATAACAACTATAAGAACAACAAAAAACCCAAAACAATAACAATATAGACTTTCAAAACAGCATGATAGGAATTTAACAATGGTTGTAATATTGCATACTGTTATCTTCAAAACAGTTGCTTAGATTACCAGAACAACCTGTCTCTCTTTAAGCACTGGTTTTTAAGAGATTTTAAAATTACAGCTCATGACATTATACCACATTGTAATGCACATGAGCCAATCTAAATAAAGCCTGCATGAAATAGTGTAGTATTTATCCTTATGAATTATTTAACCTATTTTCTGTTCTATTATGTTTAATATTGGTTTCAACTCCTCAATCTCATTCATGACTTTTTTTTTTTTTGTACCAGGGATCAGACTCGACTATGTGCTTGCAATTCAGGGGCTTATGCTGTTAAACTAAATCCCCAGCCCCTTCGTTCATGACTTTTTAATGGACATGATACACTCAGTTTACAAAATAGTACACTGAAGTATGGGCCCACGTGTGGATATACTTAGTCATCAGATATGAGCACCTTCAGCTGTATTATGTGTTATAAATTGTTCTCCAAAGTGGCTATAATTGTTTTAGGCCTACCAGTACTGCACAAGTTCCCATTTCACTACATTCCCATAAACAATATTGCTTGATATTTAAGTTTTTATCAATCTAATGGATATTTAAAATGAGTTCTCATTACTTTTTTATTTATTTTTAATATTTAATTTCATTTTTGACTGATATCTGAATAGGTGACATGCATTATTTCAACACATGCATATAGCATGCGGTAATCAAATCTAGTCTTTGTTTATCTACCCAGCTCCATCCCAGCCTTTAGTAATCACTATTCTACATTCAAGTGATTTTTGGTTTAGTTTTGTTGTTGATGTTGTTCTTTTTAGAGTCTCCATATGAGAGATGGTACTTGTCTTTTTCTGGCTTATTTTGCATAATTTCTTCCAGTTTCATCTATTTTGTTGCAAATGACAAGGTTTTATTCTTTGTAGATGAAAAATATTCCATTGGGTATATCAGCTTTACAAATATATTTACAGGAATTCTACTTCCAGAAGCAAAAGAAAGGTAACTACCACCATAAAAACATGAAAGTATAAAACTCATTGATAATGTAGACACACAAAAGAGAAACAGAAAGTAATCCAATCTTATGACTACAATAAACCACAAAGCCATAAAGATGAACAAGATAAGAACACAACAAACGATATTCAAAACAAACAGAAGAAATTTAACAAAATAACAGGAGCCTGGCCCTGAATCAAGGTCAGCAGCTTCCTGACACTGTTGGTTTCAAGCAGGAGCCTAAAGAGATGTCTTTCTGTGGTCTGTTGGCAATTTCGGAACTTGGGCAGTGAAATGGTCTATTCATTAAAAAGAAACAACTTGAAACACTGCAATCCTCCCCACCCATCTGGGCAGCAGTGAGTGTGGCAGGCTGCAGCAGCCCAGTACGTGTCTAAAACAACTTTGAAGGTAAACATACTAAATGTCTCAATTAAAAGATACAGTCCTGCTGAATAGATACAAAAACAAGACTCAACAATATGCTGCCTTTAAGAAACTCACTTCACCAGTAAATAAAGTGAAAGACTGGAAAAAGATAGTACATGAAAATGAAGACCAAAGAGCAGGAGTATCTATTTCTTGTGTGAGGCAATATAGACTTAAGATGAACTGTAAAAATAGACAAAAAAAGTTGTCTTAGTTTCTTTTTCTCTCATTTCTGGGAAAAAATACTCAACACCCAAAGTTAAAGAGGTTTCAGTCCAAAATCAGTGGCTCTGAGGCAGGGTGGTATGGCAGAGGGGCAATAATTCATGGCCATGAAGACACCAAAGGGAACAAGAGTGAAAAGGGAAGAGCAAGCCTCTTTTCCTTCCTTAAATTGTGTGCAGGCTACCCACCCTAGGGCAGGAGCAGCACGCACACTCCCAATCCTAGCACTAGATAATGAACTAATCACAAACCCCAGATTCAGTTATCTCCATAAGCCCACTCCCCTTGACCATATGTGGCTTTGGGGGTTATCTAGACACAAACTGTAACAGAAAGGAACTACAGAATGATACTGAGAGGAAGATACAATTGTAAATGTATGTGCACCTTAGCTGGAACATCCAATTTTAATAAATATTTTTAGATCAAAAGGAAGAGATAGGATCCCATACAATAAGTGGGAGACTGCCATATCCCCACTTTTCTCATTATAGTTTTAATGCATATTTTCTGGTACTAATGATGTTAACGATCTTTCCACAGGTTCACTTGCCTATTCGTTTTTAGGTGAGTTGCCTTTTCTTGTTACTTTATAGAATTGTGTGTGTGTGTGTATAATAATAATGTATTTCTTAGTATGTACTGTGATAAATATATTCTCCCAGGATGTCACATCCTTTTACTTTCTGGATAAACAAAGGTTCCCAGTCAATATAATTCAAATTACTTATTGTTTCATTTATAGCTTGTATTTTTGTTCTTATTTACACTGTGTTCATAAAGTTATTTTCCTAAATCTTTTCAAATATTTTGTTGTTTTAACTTTCACACTTACACCTTAAATTCATCTGTAATTTTCATCTTTCAGTTCTTAATAGTGTGAAACAGATCCATTGCTTTTGTGAGGATAACCAATTTTTCTAATCCTTCTTTCCCTAGAAGATTTGCCATCTCAGCTGTATTATATACCACATTTCTTTGAATGCAGAGCATTGATTTCTAGGGGCTTAATTTTGTTCCATTTGTCTATTTTGTGTCCCATGTCATGTCATCTTCTTTGCTTTAACAGTATCCCTCAATGATCAGTTAAATCTCTCAAGAATAGATTTTTTTAAAATAAATTTTGCAGTTTATTCTATTATTAGTCCACTCGGGGTTTTGAAAGGTGTAAACTTTTAATCAGTATTGTCCCAGAGAATTGCCTGTTTTATTGAGGTTTTTCACCAAGAGTGGAGATCTCCCTGATAATTCCTCATTATTACATTATTTTTAGAAAATCATTTTAGCTGTTGCTTTATGTTTTTCACTTGCATCTTGATTTATCAATGTTTCATCTTACATCTTTTGTTTGATTTGTCAGATGTTTGTCTATTTTTGTTTTTATAAATAACTGTTTTATTTCATGGATTTTTTGTTTGTCTACAGCTTTCTGTGAACTTGTAGTTTTACTGATTTTGTTCATTGTGTTCACACAAAGAAGCCAAGACATTCTGTTTTTAAAATAGACTAAAATTACTTTTCTGGCCTGAGATATGAACAGTTCTTATAAATTTTCCAAGAAAATCTTAGGTTTAGGTATAGTCCCTTTATATCAATTTTACATAATTATTTTAAAATTTATTTTATAACTTTATGAAATTAAAATTAATTTAAATACATGTTAATTCTTTTTTTACATAATGAAATGGTGAGGTCAACATATGACTCTTTAATCTACTTGACATATAAAAAGTGAGACTCTTAAAAGTTTCCCCCAACAATTATTTCTGTTTATTCTTTTTTTTTTTTTTTTTTTTTTTGGCTTTTTCTTTTTTATCGGTACCAGGGATTGAACTCACCACCGCACACTTGCAAGGCAGGCGCTTATGCCCCTGAGCTAAACCCCCAGCCCCTCTGTTCATTCTTTACATTTCTAATCATTTTGTTTTATGGATATTTTGATACCAAATTAGTAAGCATGTAAACATTAATGCTGTATATATAGTCATTGTGGATGGTAATTTTGATCAATATAAAATGAAACAATATTATCTCGATGTTTACTTCTTTGGTTTTGCCTGATAAGATATTTGCCCATTAACTATTTTTGTTGTTTTTCTGTTTCCTTCTAAGTAGAAAATAATTGGATTTTGAAAAATTGAACAATTAAATTATCAAATCTTCCTATATATATTCATATTTATATATTACGTATATTTAATAAGGTCCCAATAACTATACCAACAGATTTTTAAAAATTGAAAACCAAGTATAAAGGTTATATGGAAAAGAACAGCTAGCAACATCCTGAAAAAGATGCCTAATGAGGATGCACTAACTCTGAAGTATGTTCTAGTGAGTTATTTAACTTCAGCAGCTAGAATGTTGTAGCCATGGTACAAGAGCAGAACCACTGACGACTGGCTACATAGATGCCAAAACTTTATCCAGTAAGAAGTGGGATGTTCTCATATGATGAAGGCAATATTTCCTATGAAAATGAAACAACAGGTTATTTAAACATGG
This sequence comes from Cavia porcellus, assembly GCF_034190915.1. Taxonomy (NCBI): domain Eukaryota; kingdom Metazoa; phylum Chordata; class Mammalia; order Rodentia; family Caviidae; genus Cavia; species Cavia porcellus. The sequence continues at coordinate 200,548,745 of NW_026947484.1, forward strand.
TGTGGGAACAACTGGTCAACCATATGGAAAAAGACGTGAGGTCACTACGTCACTACTCTTATATTAAGGTCATTCCATACAGGGCAAGCATTTTTTTTTTTTTTTTTTTTTTGTCTTTTTCGTTTTTATCAGTACCAGGGATCGAACTCACGACTGCCTGCTTGCAAGGCAGGCGCTTATGCCGCTGAGTTAAATCCCCAGCCCCCAGGGCAAGCATTTGAGTACAAAAAGTTTAAAACTGTAAAAGGCATTATTAACATGGAGATTAGAGATAATAATGTTGTCATAAAGGAAGGCTAAGAAAGACAGAAAGCCCAAAAACTATTTCTTAAAAGTCTGTTAAATTCAATAAAGAAAAAATTTAATGTGCAAAAAAAATAAGAACCCAAGGTGATAAGATTATACACCAGGGAAAGTGTTTGCAGCAGATAGATCCGTAAGTGACTGATTTTGTAAAATATGAGTTCAATATTCCGTATCAGCAGCCTCCAACGACAAAAGGTTACAAAAACCCCTGAAAGATGTGGGAAAACAATCTAAAGTGCCCCTTTGCCAGAAAGGGAGCATTCCTTTTTTTGTCTCTAAAGTGACTTGCAAATTTTGCAATCTATTTCATCTATTTAAACACATATAGATATTTAATGTGATATTTTAAAACTATCTCGTTAGAGCTAAAGGTGTGGAAAACACTTGCCTAGTATGTTTGAAGCCCTGAGTTTCCTCTTCAGCGCTGCAAAAATGAATAGACAATAGATAAATATTTCATCACCGATGAAATTACAACAGCCTCAAAATCTTCATGTGAGCACTGAGAAGAAAAGTCTGTGTTTATCTGTGGGTCTTCTCCTTCACCATGGCCCCAAAAATGTCCTCAAAGGGAGAAACATCTGCTAAACCAATCAGTTCCTTGAATCCATAGCACACACTTCTGTAGTTGTCTTGAAACTCTCAAGTTCTATCCTGGCACCTGTGTTTTGTGACTTTAGTCTGCTAGGGTGACAGTGTGAGCTGGGGCTCGGTGTCCAGGTTGCATGTCTCACTGGAAAGTGCTAGAGACAGATACACACCTACTGCAGGGCAAGGAGGTATCGGGACTCACCCTGGCTACTGCACCACGGCACATTCAGGTGAACCAGCAGGAGCTTCTGGCCCACGCCAACCCAATTTCTAAGTGTCCCACAGAGAGGTGCCATTCTGCAGGGAGCCACCTGACGGCCACAGGATGGGAAGGAGAGATGGATTACTCTGTCCTGGCTGGTCCAGCCCTGGACACTGCCACGTATGGCCAGCATCCTCCCCACACCGCCAGGACTAGGGGGCAACTCTGACAATCCCACCCAGTAGAGCAGTACTAGGGACTGGGTGATGGGGGTGCAAGGGAGAGGGAAAGGGACCAGGGATGAGTGGAATACAGCGACACAGAGAAATTCTAGGCTAAATGTCAGGGCACGGCCAGTCTGTTGGACTGAGACTTAGTACATGAAGCCCCCAGGCCAGGCTGAGGTAGGGTCGGTCTGGAGGTTTAGAGGGTGCAGTAGAGAAAGATGGTAAAAATGCCCCCAGTTCTTCCTCCCTCCCTTTCTGCTTCTGGCCATATGCCTCGTAGCTCCCTTCCGTGGAAGTGGCTCTAACTGTCCACCTTTTGAAGCCTTCAACCAACAGAACACAAGGAAGCCATGGTTCTGCATAGAAAGCCACATTTGTCACCTGGAAGAGTCCCACTGGGTTCCGGGATGTCTCAACTAACCTCTCCGCAAATTGCTGGAGGATGGTTCTTGTCTGGTGCAGGAACAGGCTGGTGGGCAGGGTGAGTTCAGAGCTGCCTTATGACGTAGCTGGCCTCTGGGCTCTGGAACTGGTGTCAGGTGATGACTTACCTGAATCTGGTTCCAGGCTGAGCAGGACAATCAGAGGGAGTATGAGTCACTGGCTCGAGGCTGAAGTCCATCCTTATGTCTGTGCGGCTCAGTGCAGGTCACATAGTATCTCTGAGCCTCAGCGTTCTCATTCATAAGTGGGGAGTTCTTTCCTAGGATTGTTCTGTGAATTAAGTGAAAGAACACACTTGGTGGGCCTGGCATCTAGGGAGCTTCGTAATCCACAGCAACAGCAACTCCCAGAACATCCTCTGCTGGCAGCTGGCCCCTGCCTGGCTTTGTGCAAAACACCGAATGTGACCTATGCTGTCCCCACAGCTCCTTTGCTGGGTCACACTAAAGTTGGCTGTGATGCTTGATTTTATGTGTCCATTTGACCATGCTACAGGGGCCTTGCCATTCTAGCCAGGCCATCAGGGGCTGGAGGGCTCCTGTCTGATTGCCTGAGCCGGGGGTGGGTGGTCATTTCCTGTCCTCTGATTTGGGCTGAGGCATCGGCTCTTCCTGGGCCTCCAGCCTGCCAGCTTCTGAACTGGAACTTACACTGTCCACTGCCCTGGGTCTCCAGCTCACTCAGGGCAGGTATTGGGGCTTCCAGTTTCTATACTGAAAAGGGCCAATTTCTTATAACATGCATTTTGGCATGTGTGCACATGCGCGCACGCATACACACATACACTCTGCTGGTCCTATTCCTCTGGCTGCTGCAGCGGTCCCTTCATGGACTGGGCTGGGCATCCTCCTCCTCCCTGCTTGTCCCGTCACAGTGTCCCCTGGGAAGCCACTCTAAAGCAGCTCTTTACGAGGATCCTCAGGCCACTTCTCCAGCTCTGCGGCTCACATCATGCACACCACCCCACTTCCGTCTCGGGGTTCCTGCCCCAGTCCAGGGGAACTGCCCCTTGGGCCCCACTCCTCACAGACCCCTGGCCTCCTGCCACTCTTCTACCTTCACTCGGGCTGGTGAGGGGACCCCTGCCCCAAACTCCAGCTGGAGAGGACAAGAGGGACTGTCTCTCCTCCTGGGCTTCCTGACCATGTGCTTAGCAAAGCTCAGTCAACCACCCCCTCCCTGTCCAGGTAGCTGCCATGAGACTGTGTCTGTGTGCGTGTGCCGAGGGCCAGCAGCTGCCCTTCCCTGCCCCTCCAGCCCAGCCTCGTCCCCCGCAGCTTCTCTCCAGCCGGGTGCTGGATACTGCAGACTTGTAGGCTGCCCTCATTAATATTTATGACAAAGAGAGGGAGTTGCATAAATCTTCCTTGATACTTAATTAAACCAAACTTCTGATTTCCCCACTTTCTGCCTTGCCGAGTGCGGCCGGCATGCCTCTTAGATGTTCATCCTCTCTGTGTTCAGGTGCGGGTGGAATCCACAGCCACCCTGTGGCCAGGGACTCCGGCCATCGGCAGGACTGCGTGACCCCTTTGCACTGCAGCAGACTGTTGCGTTGGGCACAGGTTCCCTGAAGCCTCTGGGGAGTGGCAGAGACCCAGGAAGACCCTGGCTGCAACTACCCCCTCCATGGCCCCCTGGACCCGAAAGATAAAGGCGCTGAGGACAGCTGGGGAGAATCTGTGACCTCCCGTCTCCTGCCGCTCACCCAAGGGGACACTGTGACCCCCAAAGCCCTGGAGGAGCAGCTGAGCCCCGTGAGGAAGCTGATGGGGGCTGAGCCCCCCCCCCCTTACCGCCTTGGCACTGCAGCAGGGGACCCCAGTGCAGGCCAGCGCCTCTGGCTCCGGAGCTGCTTAGCGGCCGGCTGACATATCTTTGATATGGAATCATACCCAGGAAGCAACTTGACCCCTTAAGGCCCCTCTTAGTGTGGGATTGACACCGAGCATTGACTTTGCTTCAGGCTTATCCACAAATCTCAGCCAATTTTATTAAAGAGCCGTGTGTGGTGTGGAACATGCCAGGAAGACAACTTTATTTATAGATCTTGATCGGCAGAGAGGAGCCCACGCTTGACTCCGCCGGCGCCCCTGCCGGCCTCGCTCCACCCCAGGTGGGAGGGGTGATTGGCAGGTGCAGCTCCTCGCCACTCCCCCTCCCTGCCCGGCTGTGCCCAGACTCACAGACACGGTGCAGACAGACACAGGCAGTAACCCAGGCCACACACACACACACACACACACACACACACACACACGCACGTTATTATGGACTGTCCTCTCAAAGTTCGTATGTTGAACCCTTAACCCGAAATGTGACTGTACTCAGAGTTGGGGCCTTTAAGAAGTAATTAAAGTGAAATAAGAAATAAAAGTGAGGGCTTAACGTCCTTGTAAGAAGGCAACGCTGGGTGAAGCAGTGGATGCCCATAATCCCAGTACTCTGTCTGCGAGGCTGAGGCAGGAAGGCTCTTAAATGTGACTATCTCAAAATAGGAAGGGCTGGGGATGTAGCTCAGTGTGAACAGCCTGGGTTCAATCCTTAGACCCATGAATAGAAGAAAGAATGGTGGGGGGGGGGGAGAAGACACTACAGAATAGCTCCTCTTCCTCTCCCCTCCCCATTCTTCTCTCCCTCTGGTGATCAGAAAGGAAATGTCAAGGTGTTGCTAGGTTTTGGCAATTCACGGTCTCCTTTTAGAAGTGTTTTCTAGGTTTTTCTTGTCTTGGACAAAGAATTAGACAAAAGAAGCACAAAAAGTAGTGAAGTTTTACATTTACTAAAGATAGGAAAAGGAACATGCTTTGCAGAGCAAGTTTGGGCCAGGTCACAGCAGGGAAAAAGTTCCCTGTGCAGCGTGAGAGTGGGTGACTGTGTAGCAGCACAGCAGCAGAGAGCCCAGTGACGACCTTCCTCTCATATCTCTCACTTCCCAAGCTGACGTCAGTGCTAGGCTGTCCTATCAAAAACTCACCCGAGGTCCCCCAGCATTGAAGGCAGCACTCTGATTGGCTCAGTGTGAAGGGCTTTAAGAACTATTCTGCCAATGTGTCCTGAGACTTTGCAATTAACAGATCATGCCATTTCCCCAGCCAGCCTGCCATGCCCTAATCTCTTGCCTCAAAAGGAGGATCCAAGGAGAAGGTGGCTGTCTGGCAGCCAGGACGAGAGCTCTCACCAGGAGCCAGACTTGTCAGCACCCTGATCGTGGGCTTCTAACCTGCAGAGCTATAGGAAAAGAAATGTCTGTCATTTAAGCCACTAAGTCTGGGGTGGTTTAATCCAGAAACTGGAGCTGACAGGTGGACACACATACCTCACAGCAGGCACTCACCTACTCACACATACACTGAAAAACAGATATACAGGGACCAAGGAGGCCTCTCCTTCAACTTGCTTCTAGCCTTACCTGCTAATCCAGGGAGGATGCCCAGGGGTGGCCTATGGGAAGAAGGGGGAGGAGCCAGTGGAGACAGACGGAAAGGTGGCCCATAAGCACATACACCTGTAGATGTGTGTGGACAGCCACATACAGCTGTGGTCTCTTCAAGAACATGTGCAAACTGCTGTAACTACCAAAAAGGCCTGCACAGCTGGCATAACCCAAGTAAATACTGTGGCATGTACTGCATGTTTATTATCAGCCAGGGTCTCACACATGGCATCTCGTGACTCTGAAAAGCATGACCCTCCACATAGGGAACACAGACATCAGGTACTATGCCCAGAATGGCACAGCTAAGGAGGGTTGGGTGGCTCAGGGCCCATCCTATCCTCTCTCCCGCCCAGCCCACGGCATAGGGCATGGTTTTGGTGCCCTAGAAGGCTCACCATGTACTCAGCATGTGTTCCCAGCACCGTGAAGCTCAGGGCAGCAGTTCTGTGCTCTGGTAGTGTGTTTTTCTATAACCCACTCGCGAGGGTTATACGCAACCCTGTAGGAGCAGAGGCTGAAACTGTTAACTCAGCCCAGGAGGGCAGCGCCGAGAGGACCCGTCAGCCGTGGCCATGAGGGCAGCTATCAGGAGAGGGCTTCCTGGCTCCACCGTACTCATTTCAGGCTGCCACGGGGCCATTACCCTGGACTAAATCCAGACATGAGCAGGTGACCTGTCTGGGGAACTGTCAGACAGGGTTTCTCTGTGGCCACATCAAGGTCAGACTGAAAATGTTTCGGCTCCAGAAGCTTCTCTCTGTGGAGACAGGGCTCTGAGGGGACACATGGCCTCCTGCCAAGTGCGAACATTCAGGGAAGATGGACTTCAACCGAAATTTCTCTGGCAGCTTGTGCAGAGCCTTGGGCCTAGGACCCACCGAATCACTGCCAGCCGCTACCCCACAGAGGCCGTGGTGGTGCTGAGACTTGTCCCTGATGCTGCCACTCAGAGAGTTGTGCAGGGCCAGGGCAGCAGCTGGGTGGACAGGGAGATCCTGGGCTCAGTGAGACGGTGCCTTGTGATTTTCTCATCAGTGGACAAGACATTCACAACTTAGAGGGAGGGGAGATTACTTTGCTCATCGGGTTTAGAGGATTCAGCCAGCTTCAGGCAGGAGGGCATGGCACAAGGTCTGTGCAGAGAAAGGCTGCTTTTAGGTCCTGGTGGCCAAGAAGCAGAGAGAGACGGGAAGAGCCAGGGACCCATTTGGGTCACTCCCTCTGTGAACCATTTCCCACCAGGAAACAGCACACCCAGCTGCTGCAACGTTAGTGGGTAAATCCTCTGATGACTGTAATTACAGCCCAATCACCCTGCACACACATGAGAATTTGAGGCTCATGCTAGATCTAAATCATAACAGACAGGGACTGTGCAAGTGGCCTGTGAAGGCCAAGCTCTTTGGGTCTGGGGAGCCTCCGACTCTTCGTTTTAAACCTGGAGGTGATAGTGCTGAACCCAGGGGCTTGCTCAAAGTGCCAAAGGGGATGGCCATGTCTGGGTGCCCAAGACGGTGGACTCCTGCTTCTCCTTCCTTAGAGGAGAGGCACACGAGGACCCTGGTAACCTTCTGCATGGCCCAAAAACCCAGGAGCTGACTCAGGCAGGTTAGCAAGGAGGGAGGGCCACAGAGGAGACCCAGATTGGGACCAGGAGCCAGGTCCGGGCCCTGGGGATGGGCAAAGTAGTTCAGGAAGGTCAGAAAGCCTGCATCCCATCCAAGCAGGCCTTGCAGGGTACAGCAAGGCTAGACCTGAGGAAGAAACAGAGGCAGGCACCCAGCAGATAGACGGGGCACAGGAGAAAGGGTCCAGGCGGGAGGCAGGCTGGGCTCAGGGCTCTGGGCCTCAGGGCTAATGCAGAAAGTGGGTTGACCCAGGACAGGGGCTCTTCCACCCTCCTACTATGGGGGTGGGTGAGCCAGTGTGGGGCCAGGCTGCTGGAGGAGTGTGGGCAAGGTCCTGAGGCAAACAGGGTGACAGGGGCCCCTACCGACACCCATGACAGCAGGGCCACCTGCAAAGGTGTCATTTCCAGCTCGGCTGAGAAGTGATTAAAACCACAGGCATGCAGTGTGCCTACTCACAGGGGAGGGTGTTATTTGATGAAAATGTTTGAAAAATCGATAGAGGAGGTGTTTGCAAAACACTGTGAATGTATTAAATGCCACTGAACCATTCGCTTTTAAATGGTTAATTTTACATTATGTTAATTTGTACCTCAATTTAAGAAAACGAGCAAGGGTAGCTCTGAGCTTTATGCACCTTCCCTGCGGCCCCTGGTCTACCACTGGGGAACCTTGCAAAGGTCTTCATCTGTAAAATGGGCTAATATTTATACCTACTTGATTATTGTGGATAAATTGGTGGGGTGGATTTGAAAACACCTGGAACACAATAGGACCCACACCTGTTTGTAAAATGAATCCAAGACTCTCCAGATGGGCCTCATGATCCTCAGTAGTTCGAAGTCTGAAAGGCAGGTTCCAACAGTGCTTGGGACCACAGCTTGTGTTCCACAACCAACCAACCCCCAGGACAGATTTCTAGCGGGCAGTGAAGGATGAAGCTCTGAGCAGAATCAAGAGGACACGAGAAGAAAAGGTGGGTGGCAGAAAACTTGTTTCCATGTGTGATGGCATTCCAGAAGGGTTTCTAGGTTCATACATGATCAACAAAGAACTGGATGTGGCATATGGCCATAAGGAAAAAGCAGCAAAGTTTAATGAAGTTTAATTAAGCAATGTGCGCTGAGCAGGCTCATGCTACTAGAATGGAAAATGGCATGAACACGACACATTGAGTTGAAGAATTTAACATGTTGCACACGGTCTATAGCTGCCTGCTATTGGTCTTCAGAGCATGACGGACAACGTGATTGGTTGTGCTGAATCACAGCCAATCACAGCAAGGTGTGGAGTCGGGTCAGCTGCATCTGTCCTTTCCCACAATTCACTGATATAGCTGGATGAATAAAATGCAGTCCATATAGCTGAACCATCAATGAATTAAAAGTGAAGAATGGTTATAATAGGTTATGCTGGTGAATCTGCCACATAAGCATCTTGGTTTGAGAGTTTGGCATTTTCAACGGTGAGTCCACGGCTCTTTCTCTTTCTTATCTCTGACTCTTGGTACAGTACCAGGCTTTAGGACAAAGGTCGGAGGGGATGTGCCCAGGTTTAACTGAGTAGACCCTGGTTGTACTGGCTATAAACCCACTAAGTCTTCCTTCGTTCTGGGTTCCTCTAGGGCATTCCTGGAGGAAGGATGCCATTCCCTGTGGGACAGAGACTTTCTAGGGCATCTGGCCCGTCTTGAGTCCTCTCTTCCCAAATCAAGGCTGAGGTTCCTGTGATGCTCTTTCTTGTCTGCCACCTAACTTGATTCTTGAGGAAACAGAACAACACCAGGAGAGGGAAGGGGTGTGCATCCTGGGGACTGTAGTTGCCCCTGAACTACTTCCTGTGGGGAAAGGTCACAGAGGCATCAGAGTATTCAGGATACACTGTATTGTCCTTCTCATGACCAGGCAGCTTGACTGGGAGGTTCCTCCTTGTCATAAAATGTGCTCTAATGTAACATTAAAAGAGTGAGACCCACCGGAATGAGACCATCTGAATGACTTCTGTTTGAAATCTTAGGGGAAAGTGAGGAGCCACCAGATAGTTTATGGGTCAGAGGTCAAGACTCATGAACAGGAAAGGCGAGGTGGTTTCCGCTTATCAAAAGATTCAGCATTGTGAAACTCGAACCCTGGATGGGAAGCGCACATTTGAAGGGAAGTTTTGCCATAGGAAGCATCATAAATTTTAGAAAGCATTTGCTTTGTTCCTGCAATAAAACTCAGGAACACATGAACATTATAAAAATAAGATTGTAAGACTAAAGACTGAGTTGCAAAGGAATCTAGTACTAGTTTAATAGATTTAAAAGTAGAATAGCATCAGATCTACAAATATAAAAGAAAATTACATAATTAAAATCAGCACAAGAACAAAAATGAATAAGAAACAACCCTGTAGTAAACAGAATTAGTGATGTAGGAAGAAACTTGGCCAAAGGAACTAGGAAGCAAATGACAAAACAGAGACTCAATTAACCAGTAATCAGTCATGAACTAGCAGGTCTTCTTGAAAGTAGAAGAAAATGGACCAGAAGTACTAATTAAAGATACTTTGGAAGAAAATTTTTCAAAACTAAGAAATTAATAAACCCAAGATGATAATATTCAAATTAATTATTAGACATATCCACATATACAGGTGAATGAATTCCACTAGATTTTTTTTATTACAAGAATAAAATCCTGTGAAGATATAGGTTGGTAGATTAAAAAGAAAAAGTTGTCTCTGCAAAACCAGAATTAGTTCTGCTCAGATCTGTCCAGTGCAGTAAACACAGGATAACAGAGCAAAACCTATACAGTTATGAAGGAAAGATTTTGTGTCATAAGAATTTTATGCTTGTCTTGTCTAGCACAAAATCAGCTGAAGTATTTTCACAGATATAAAAACAAGCTGAGATGTCTCCATCTCTGGGCTTATCCTGAAAAGACACTCTTTGGCACTATTCAGCTCGATTCTTCACAAACTTTTTCACATGAGAGCACAGAAATGAAGAGATGGTGCATCACACACTGGGGAAAGGTCTTCTCTCACTGGTACCCACGGCAGTGAGATTTAATCCTTTGGAAGAACATTCTAGATGCAAGGATAAAACAGGCTGGGAGGAAGAACAGTGGCAGAAGGCGATCTAAAGAACCAGGTAAGGTGGGAGGTAGGAGGAGGAGTGTGCTGTCCTGGAAGCCAAGCGAAGAACAGGTTTCCAGGAGGAGGAGGAACAATGACAGAAGGATGGCGACAGGTCAGGGAAGGAGGGTCAGGAAGAAGCCTCACCCAGTGTTAGCAACGTGGTGGTCACTAACGGACTGGCGGGGAGTGGCTTCCAAGGAAAGATGGGTTTCAGAAAGAAAGGAAGAGTGAAAAGTGCAGAAAATGGGTGCAGCTAACACTGTTAAGAGTTTTGTGGCAAACAGGACTTGAGAAACCGGGCAGTAGGTGCCACAGTAGGGACACAGGTGAGCTAACCTACAGCACAAGAAGCAGAACCCAGCTGGCTCAGCTGAGGACCTCCCACATCAGCCTATAATCATTGGCCCGAAACATGTGAAGGAGCCCAGCCCAGACTGGCAGGGCCACCTCTGCCACGAAGCTGACCATCAGAGATGCTATAGTGAGCTCAGCGGCCTGAAAACGCATACATCAAGTAAGTGTGTATCACTGCAAATTGTACTGATTTTCTATCACTAAGGACCAAACCACCACAAACTTAGTGGTTCAAAACAAAACCCATATATCAGCTCACGGTTCTATAGGTTGCAGTCGGGTGGGTTCCAGGGCGTTCTCTGCTTCGAGGTGTCACTGGCAGTTCGTGTTCACTGCCAAGCCGCGTGGTGGAGCTGCCTTCATGTTTCCTTTCACAGGCAACCTGGAGTTGATGGCTGCTAGCTTTTCTGTTTTCTTAGATTTTTATGTCACCATCATCATTCAAGTGACCTTTCAGATACTCCCTTTCATACATCCGGTGTTCTGCTGTGCCTGATGTGACTCTCCCCTGTTGGGTCCCTTGTTTTCTGGGCCCTGACACATTGTCTTTCCTTCTTAATCCCTCCTTTTAATGAAATCCATCTTTTTAGTAATTCTTAAAAATGGTGAATGGGAGGAACATTGTTTTTGCGGGGAGGCTAATTTGTGAATGTTTTAGTCCTCTCTTCCAACTGGTTAGTATTTTGATTACATACAGAATTCCAAGTTAAAATATTTTGTGTTCTCTCTGCTATGTGATGACAATTGATCCACTGTCTTCTGGTTACTGTTGAGAACACGAGTGCTATTCTTTCCGTGTGGTCTCTTCCATCCCACTATGGAAGCTTCTGCAGTTGATTTTGGGAACTAACATTCTGAAATTTCATGATTATAGGGCCCCTTGTCAGGGCATTTTCATTCTCTGCTCTGGATCTTCAAAGGATTTTTCATTCTCAGAATGCACGTCTTTAAAGCCCAGGAACTTGTCTTCTGTTGTTTCTTTGGTGGTTTTTCTCCCTGCTGTTTTCTTTATGCTCCCTGTTTTGGGAATTTCTGTTAGTGTGATGTTGGGTTTCCTCCTTTAATTTTTATATCTTCTTTTTTTCTCTCTTTTCTATTTCTGCCCCCATGGGAAAAGGATCGATTAAGTGGAAATTTTATTCAATTGTGTCTTTAATCTCTGTTGTTTAACCTTAAAACTTCTGGTATTGCATTATATTCCAACAGGAAGCAGAGCTCTTTTCCATTTTTTTTTTTTTTTACTGTGTAGCATAGAGTTCACTCTTACAGTAACTTCTCTTATGTTTTTGAAGATAACAGTTATTGCTTATTAAGTTTCTGTTGATTCACTGTTTCCTCTGATTGCCTGGTTTCTGTTGGTTTGGGCCTCTGTGTTTCACATGGACTTGCTTACCTTCACGTGTTAACCACCCCAAGGTGATTCACCTCACTTTCTTTCATTTTTAAGAAGAGGACTTTCTGAAGAAATTTCTGTGTAGTGGGAATTGAACCCAGGGCCCTTTCACTGAACCCCCACCTTTTTTTGATTTTTTAAATTTTGAGGCAGAGTCCCACTAAGTTGTTAAATTGCCCAGTCTGAGTTTGAATTTGCAATTCTCCTGTCTCAGTCTCCCAAAGTGTTGGAGTTACAAGCATGCACTAACCACACCCAGCTTTAGAGGGGGACTTTAGAAAGTGGTTGTAAAGCCCCGTGTGCATGGGTGGAATTTATCAACAGGTAGAGCTCAGGCAGTAACTGAGTGGGGATGCGGCCAGTCCACTGGGAACTTGTAAAAAATAGTATCCATGTGTCTTTTCCTTAGGACCTTATATTTCTCAAAATGGAAACAAAACACCAAAAATTCTTCCATCTCCTACTTTTCCAGTCTTTCCCAGAGATTATCCTCCTGCTGTTGGAGCTTTTAAGAAGAAAGCAGCAAAAGGATGAGAGCTGAGGGGCTCCCCATTCAGTGTGCAGGCTTTGGTTCACTCTGTGTCTGCAGCATGGGCCTTTCCCGTTGCTTTGGACCAGGGCCCCTGGGGTGAGCCTTTCTGGTTTGTTATAAAATATATGGCTAATCTGTGCTGGGCAAAGGAAGGACAGTTGCTGGGTGGGTTGGTAAGAGACTAAGCGGGGGGAAAGGACATTAGCCAGCTTTCAGCCCCTGGGACAAAATATTGACACACACAACTCAAAGGAGGAACGTTTTCTTTTGGCCATGGTTACACAGTTTAGTCCCCGGCTTGTTAGCCGCCAGGTAGAAACATCAGAACAGGAGGGCATGGTGGAGGAAGAAAAGGGCAGAGGACCAGCCCAGGGAGGAAGAGGCTGGAAACAGGGTGCACTCTTTAAAGGCGCATCCCAGCGGGCCCACTTCCTGGCAGCACATGCAGCTCCAAATGCATCAGTCGGTTAACCCACTGGAGAGATTAGTGCCCCATAATCTAACGTCGGCCCGAAGTCCCACCTTGGACACGTGAGCTACGGGGGGCATCTTTTATCCAAATCATAACCAGAGGGATGGGGGATCTAATGGCTCCTTCTACAGACTCTCAACCAAACCCACTGACACGTAAACAGTCTTCTGTTTTTCCCATAAAAACAAAAATCTCACTTCATACCCTCTCCAATGTTGCATCGCATGTCTCCCTTCTATTTATAGCAAAACTTACTGAAGCAATGACCTCCTGTGCGTAGGGCAGCCGCCAGCTATGCATGGCCTCCAAGCACCTGCAGGGTGGCAAGCCAAGGTGTGACATGTCACAACGGTAAAATCCACTCCAGACTTCAAAGATTAGGGACAGAAAAGAAGACAAAACATCTTGCTAATTATTTTATATGGATTGCACTTGTGGGGATAATATTTTGTATGTATGGCTTAAATAAAATATATTAAAATTAATCTCACTTCTTTCTCTCCTCTTTTTTTCTTCCTTTCTGTATTGAGGTTTGAACCTAGGGCCTCTGCTCTACGTTCCCCAACCCTATCTTTTATTTGTAATTTTTATGCTGAGACAGGATCTGCCTAAGTCATTATGTTGCAATCTGCCTGTCTCAGCCTCCCAGAGTGCTGGGATTGCAAGCAGGACCACCATGCCTGGCTCTTTTTTATTTTTATTTTTATTTTTTTAAGTGTGGCCACTGTAACCCAGGCATGATGGCTCATGCCTGTAATCCCAGGACTTTGGGACTGAGGCGAGAGGAGCACAAGTTCAAGCCCAGCCTGGGCTGTTCAGCAACGTAGTGGGTCCCGTGTCGAGATAAATAGGGCTGGTGTGCAGCGCACGGTCACGGCCCTGGGCTCGCTCCCCGGACTCTACCGTGTAAAAGAACAAAGGAAAATGTAGCTACTCTAAAGCTTAAAACTGCTTATGCACCTCACGGTCTGTATGGACTGGACAGGGCTGGACATGACTCTGACTCCAGGTCCTCTCCTCTTATTCTCTCCTGACCTCTGTCCTTCTGGCCACCACCTGGACTGGGCACTGAAGTGACTTCAGGTTCAGGGCCAAAGTCAACACCATGCTTCTGTCTCTCCTTCCTAGACCTTCTCTTGCTCAGCACCCCAGTAGCGTAAGGCAAAGCAGCTCATTTCCTCCTCCTGGACTGTGTTGTCTATTTAACCCCAGGACCTCTCCTATCTCCATCTCCTCCTCTCTCTGATTTGTAATTGTTGCCATATGGAGTCCTTGGATTTCCTTCCTGTCTATGAGCACTGCTTTGGTGAACTCACTCAATGTCACAGTTTTGAATACTTCTTGTACATAATTTGACCCCTGGCCCTTGGCATCAAGCCTGCCACACTTCCCCGAAGTCAGTCAGTGTCAGCCACACTGGTTTCCTTGCTGGGTCCCAGACCTATTCCAGCCTCAGGGCCTTTGCACTTACCATCTTCTCTGATGCAGGCGAACTGTGCCCAGCTTTTGGAATGATTCACTCCCTTCTTGCTTGCAAGCCCTTACTCAATCTTAACTCTCTGAATATCTTCCCTGACCACTCCTCTAACACTAAAGCCCTCCCTCTCTGAGGAACGTGCCCCATTGTTGTTATACTCGGGCACTCTTGTCACTAACAGCCTCTCCTTGCCTTGACTCTTGGTCTGTCTGTCCCGCAGGGACACGGCTGAACGGAAGCAGAAATCTAGACAGCACGGGTCTTGGTGTTCACCAAATGAGTCACCAAACAAGCGTCCTGATTCAACTTCACCCCTTGGCCCTTCCCTGAGAGGCTGGTGCTCCTGCTCCTGCATCTTTCTGGGGTGCTGTGCTTTGGGGAGCTCAATGCTGGATCCCTTCTGCCAGCACACGATGCTTATCTCTTTCAGCTCTTTAAACTCCTCATCCTCATTCCATCTCCCAAAAAATATATTGGAATTGCTCACACTCACTTTATCCTTGTAAATTTATATCATGCTTATTTCTTTGCTTTTAGCAAGGTTTTGAGAAAAAGCAGAAATAAAAACCTTTTTTTTTTTTCAGCCTACTATCTTTAGCTACCAGTGCCAACATCATACTTGGGAACATGTCTTTTACCTTTCATTGCACAGAGTGTATGCAATCTGTGTGTGTTCATGTGTGCATGTGCATGTGTGTGTGCCATGTGTGCGTGTGCATGTGTGCATGTGCATGTGCATGTGTGTGTGTGCATGTGAGAACACCCATTGTAACTGGGTGCATGAGATTGCTCCAGGCTGACAGATCCTAACTTACACCAATTCCCAACCCAGAACTATTAAAATTGTTTCTAATTTTTTGTTATGATAAAATAGTAGGATTCATATTGTTACAAAATATCTTCTTCTCTCTGTGATAATTTAAATCTAAAGAGTCAGTTTGCAGAGGCCAAAAGGCATGCATATTCAAGCTTTTTGATTCAGGTTACTAAATTACTCTTCACAAAAGTATTCCAATTTACACTTCTCCCCGCCATGACTGCCTGGGAGAGCCTGTTTCTACATGCGCACACCAGCAGTGGGGATTATCATTATTTTAAATCTTTAACAATGTGATAGGTGAAAACTTATGTCTCGCTATTATCATAATTTGTATTTTCCTTAATTACTAGTGAGGTTGAACATCTTTTCATATTTATTAGCCTTTTGTATTTCTTCATCTGTTCATGACATTGTAAAAGATAAAGGCAGGTTACAAAACATTTTGTATAATATGATCCTAAGTTTGTTTTTTAGAAACGAGACTGGCAGGAAATAAGCCCGATGCGAGCTGTGACACAGGGATAACGAGTGGGTTTTCTTTTTCTAACTTGCGTATTTTCCAAACTATATACAATGATCATGTATTATTTTGTAGCCCAAAACAGTGTGATTTTTAAAAAAGTAACAGTTATAATAATCACATTAAAATAGCCCAAAGTTCTTAGAATAGATTCAAGCAGCCCACAGGGTCATGAAAAAGCACAGCCCAACAAAAGCCCCAAAGATATCAGAGATCGGCTTCCTGGCCACTGCAGAAAACCCAAGCTGATCTATTCTGCCTCCAGAAAGGGCAAAGGTGGGCTGCTGGGGGCAGGGCCCCGGCTGAGATGTGGCCGAGGTGCCAGGCGCTCACAGGCATCAGTGGGTAATTACATCTCCCTTTAACACATGCAAATTGTATCAGTATTATTTATATATTCAAAGCCACGGATGAATAATATATGCATTTATGCAGAGGTAATTGCCTTAGCCAGGTTCTTCCTGGGACTTTTATTGTCTCCCCAGATACTAAATATTCAACTTCCCTCTCTGACCAGCGCTGGGGGCACAGCAATACCGTCTGAGGCCCCCCGCCCTCCAGGGTCGGAGGCAATCCGGTGAGTGGTGTGGGCTGGGTGTCACGATGCCCAACTGGCAACTCCAGCTAATGTCTCTCTGAGACACACTGGGGACGAGGAACATGGGGCCAAGGACCTGGACTTGGAGCTGAATCCCTCAGGCTGTCCTAGGGTGATGCTTGGCTTCTTTCCCTGGTGCAGACCGTCAGTCCTGTGGTGCCTCACAAAACCAGGATGTCCACCTCGCCCTCACAGCAAGCACACCTGATGGACCATCGCCTGCTTTGTGCTGCTGACGGCCTTCTTTCTGAACCTCTCACCTTGACCTGCGCTCTTTATAAACCACAACGGTGAGGCTCAGTCAGGATGTGGCCATGACTGTGGTGGGCGCTTCTGGTCTCTGTCAGGCAACCTGGCTAGACACCCCCAAACCTGTGTGGGCTTCTCCATCTGGGGCAGGGGTCCCTATCTCCAGAAGTCCCCTGTGAGGGCACAAGAGGGACCAAGAGGGCATCTTTCTAGGAGTGGTCAGTTGAAGGGGAGAGGAAGTCAGATTGCAGCGGGTGAAGGGGGCATCAGAGTACTGGGCCCACTAGGGAAGGGGCAGCCGGGAGCCAGGCATCGCCCTTTGGCACCTTTTCTACGCATCTCACGGAGCATCTCAGGTGCCACTTTGGAAAAATGCTCTCCTCCCTAGCTGCCCTCCTTAGCCTGCCCGGACCAGGCTATGAGCCCACTGGGGTATCACTCGGTCACCTCGTCCTTTCTGGTCCCTTTCTTACCAGGTCTGCACTCTGTCATCCCGTCAAAGCAGCTCTATGACAGTCACCAGTGACTCCGGGTTGCCCAGTCTGATGGCCTATTCTTTATGTCACCCACCAGCATGTGGCAAGGTCACCATCTCCCTTCTGCTCAAAACACACCCTTCCCCTGGCTCCCAAGGCCCTTTCGCTCCTCCTTCGCTGCCCTGGCGCCTCGCTGAGTGTCCCTTGCTGGTCCCTCCTCGTCTCACCCTGCACCTTTGTATGCTCAAGGCTCAGGCCACAACAGCCCATCTTGCTACAGTCACTGCCGGGGGATCCTCTGGGTCACCCAGCTTTAGATCCCGTCGTAGGCTGGCCCCCAACACCCCTCACACCCTGGCTTCTGCATCCTGGGTGTGGCTGGCTTCCTCTGTTTTCTGTGCCTATGGCACAGCCCCACAGCCTGGGAGGTGAAAAAAATCCAAGTGTATTTGGCTCTTGCTTGTGGAGACTGAGACATCCAGCAGCACGGCGCTGTCATCAGTGAAGGCCTCTGCACTGTGTCGTAACAGGACAGAGGACAAAAGAGGACAGGAAGATGAAGGAAAGCCCATGCACCAGGACCCAGTCATATGGTGACTGACCCACCCTGGAATAACAGCATCAACCCACTTCTGAGGGTGGCGCCCTCAGAGCCTAACGGCCTCTGACAATCCTACCTCTGTACAAGGTCACAACAGCAATCGAATTTCCCTGTGAATTTCAGAGGGGACATTTAAACCACAGCAGGCACCACACACCTGTTGCGTCCACAGCACATTCCCTGGTAGCCTTGCTGTACTCACCAGGGCGCTGCTCCAGCTAAAATGCTTGGAGACACTGACCACGCCTCCCTTGGTCCCTCAGCCCACGCTGACCCCACAGGAAACCGGTCAGCAATGCTTTCAGCATAGACCCTGCTGGCTCAGACCATCTCTGGCCACCTACACCGCCACCATCTTGATGTGAGCCATGTCATGGTCATCCGGAGCCACTGCAGCCTCCTGACAGGTCTCCCTGTCTCCATTAGGGCTCCTACCAAGCAGTTCTCTGGGAGACAGCCACAGGAACCCTTCCACAGCGTGGGGAGAGAGGTGATTTCTCAGCTCTTCCAGAGCTCACTTCAAGCAAAGCTCCCCACGATCTGCTTCCCATGGCCCCCCTGCCCATGGCTCCAGCCTCCTCTCTCCAAAGCTCTCCCCACTCAGGTTGACCAGCAACACCGGCTGTCACCGCGTGGGGCTGGCTTGGGGCCCTGCCTCAGGTTGTAGGTGGCAGCTGTTGCAGTTCAATCATGCTAAATATCATCTGAGGTGACATGGAAACCAACCTGCCAGCGCCATGTCAGGAGATGCCTGGGCACGGCCAGCTGCTCCGCCAGGTCATGATTCCATCGGGCTGGCGTCTGCTCCACGGTGCACAGGGCATTGGGACAGCAGCCACCGGGGACGCTGCAGATGGCAGAGAGGTTGGCACTAGCCAGACAGCAGCGGAGTCCAGGCCCTGGCTGGGAAGAAATGACTGGGAGCAGGGGTGGCAACTTACAGGAAAGGCGACATTTTTGAAATTATAAAAAAGTTGCAAACTTTCTAAAATAGGATGAATAGTATAAGGAATCCTCAGTACCTCCCCCTTCCCGGCTCCTAACCAGTTTTGTTTCTTTGTATTCACACTCACCCTTTCTCAGGTATTTTGAGCCAAATTCCAACATGGTAACATTTCTGTTGTAAATATCTTAGTGGTGCCTGGGGCTTCAAGGTTATCAGAGCCAGACACAGGCCAGGGAAGGACCCAGGATGGAGCTGGGCTCTCTCGCTCCAGGTTCTGGCTTGGGATCCCAAGGCAGCACTGTCTCAGCCTTGGGAAAAGACCTTGGTGGAAAGAGAGGTTGAGATCTGAGGACTGTCACCTAGGGACTTCCCAGAGCTGGAGCTGGGAGAAACTTGGCAAGAGAGGGCACAGAAGTCAGACCAGGGGTCCCGGGACCCTTTGTAAAGTGAATTATAGAAGAACATGGATCTCATCCAAAATCCCACTGAATTTTCTAGTGTAATTGAAAAGTTGATTCTAAAATGGACATTGAACAGCACCAAATCTACAATAACCAAATCAAACTTTCAAAAGGAAAATAAACTTGGAGGATTTATTTTACCTGATTTTAAAACTTTCCAGTTAAGGTACAGAAGTGATCAAGATAGTAAAATCTGGCATAAAGGTGAACAAATAGGTAAAATAAATAAAATCCAAGGTTGATCAAAAGACTGTATGTGGTGAATATTTTTTAAAGGTATTATGCTAAAAAACACATTGCCATTAATTTCCCTCACAATATTCCCTCACTTCAAACACACACGGTGCACTGGCTCAGCCACTTTCTGAAGCAGTTCCTGACATCCTCTTTCATGAGGGCCTAACTCGGAGCCTGCTGCTGCCCAGGGCCGTTCAAAGACAGGCTCGTGCAGCCATCACGGTGAGTCCCGGGCCCCGAACTAGCCAGACCCGGCTCTGTGCAACTTCTGGCTCCTCAAATGACCGTGAAAGGCAAACGTTTGCAGTCAGTTCAGGACATCAAGGCAGCCGCAGCAGTGCGACCCAAGACACTCATGAACACCCAACTGCTTCACAAGATGGGCTCAGCGTCTCTGAAATACGTAAGGGGATGTTTTAAGGGGTCTCGATGGCAGTGTGCACTTTGCCATAATAAATTTTAAAAATTTAAACATTCACAGCTGTAGAGCACAGGAGCAGACCCACCTTCGTAGATTTGTTAATTTTTTTTAACCAAGCAGTAGCTGTCCAATGGGAAAAGAAAAGCCTTTCCAACAAGCAGTGATGGAATAAGTATATGAGGAAACGAAAAAAAAAAAACAAACA
Organism: Cavia porcellus; assembly: GCF_034190915.1. Classification (NCBI taxonomy): domain Eukaryota; kingdom Metazoa; phylum Chordata; class Mammalia; order Rodentia; family Caviidae; genus Cavia; species Cavia porcellus. Next base: position 200,568,470 of record NW_026947484.1, read on the forward strand.
GAAAAATCTCAGTTCCTACCTCACACCCCACATAAAGATTAATTTATGGGGCTGAGGATTTAGCTCAGCAGCATACATGCCTGCCTGCCAACTGTGAGGTCGTGAGTTTGATCCCCGGTACCAAAAAAAAGATTAATTTACAATGGACTGTTAAAGCCCAAAGCAGGAAACTCCTAATGCAAGCATAGGGGAATATGTTCATAAAGTAGCCAGAGATTAATTTAGGAGTTCACAGAAAGAAAGAGCAAGAAAGAGCTGATAAGCTGAAAACACTTATCAAAAGTGTCTTTTCTTCTAAAAGACACAGAAAAGCTAAAATTTCAGAGAAAACATTGACAATATACATATCTAACAGAAGCCTTATATTCTTAATATGTAAATATGTCTTACAAGTAAAAAAACCAAACAACCCAAGATGCATATACACTTTACAAAAGAAAATATAGAAATGGCTCATAATCACACCAAAAAATAATCAATAACATTAATTACAAATAAAATGCAAATTAAAATCACAAATAGAATGGCTAAAATTAGACTGACAATTTCAAGTGTTGACAAGAATATGGAGCAACACAAAAACTAACTTTACAGGCAAAGAATAAATACAACTTTTTGAGGAAACAGTCTAACTATTAAGGCAAAACTAGGGGCCATAGTGTAGCTCAGTGGTTTAGTCCCCAGAATCCTGGCCCTCCAAAAGGTAAACATCCACTTATCATTTGACCTAGCAAGTCATTCTTAGGTATTTATCCAAGGGCAGTAAACCCCAAAAGATCTATGCACAGAGGTTCTCGGAAACTGTTATTATTACCATAGCCAAACCCTGAAAAGCCCGGAATATCAAGCCCAAGTGAATGGGTGGAGAAACTGGCCTAGCCAGCCAGGGAGGATCAGAGTTCATTGTTATGAAGATAACACAAAAAACCTATTTATGGCAAAAGAAATCTGAATGATTGCCTTGGGAGTAGGGCAAACAGCTGACTGCAAAGGTACAAAAGAAGGAATTTAATGGGGGGGACTGAGATTTCATAGTACGTCACATGTATCTCCTGCCCCGGGACCAAAAACAAATAAACAAAAAACCAAAAAACAACTGAAAAACTTTCAGATGATCCACTCCTATCTCTCCTGAGACTCAGAGAAGGCGAGGGACCTACCTAAGGTCACACAGCAAGTTGGGGAACGACTCAGTTCCCTTAGGATCTCTAATCTGACCCCCGGTCCGCTCCACCTCCTGCTCACCTCTGAGATCCCTGCACCACATGAGGAGGGAAGGAAGACAGAAGACCCCGAGGCCCACAGAGCTGAGGCCCTTTGCACGCTGCACTTGGGCAGCCTGGCACCTCCTCCCTGGCATTAGAGAGGATTCGAACTCAGAGCAGGGTCAGAGGAGGCTCGGGAGGTCGTCGGAGCGCACGCGCGGAGGGCGGGGAGTGCGCCTGCGCAGTGCTGGCAGGTGTGCAGGAGGGGGAGGGGCGGGGTGGTGCCGAGCTGAGCCTTCGCGCTCCTGCTCGCCCCTAAATCACACGACCGCATGAATAATAAATAAGGACCGCTCGGATCCTTAATAGTAGTTGCATGTCTTATTAAACTAATATTTCACAAACTTTATTCTCCCTGTGGTTGGAGGTCGGGAACAAAGCCTAACGCCCTCCCTGGCTGGCTGTGCATGGCAGGCAGGGGCTTCTCGGGAGACCCAGGGGTGCCCCGGAGCGCAGGAGTCAGCCGCCTCTGGGTCAGAGCCACTCAGGGGACCTGGGGATGAGTCAGGGGAGAGAGACCCCTAAACAAAGCACTGACCTTGAGAGTGACCAGACTGAGCACGAGAAGCAGCACGCTGTGAAGTTGATCTCTGCCCCAGGCTGCGGGCTTGGGGGGACAAAGGACAGTGGAGGAGTAGGAGGCCACAGGGACCCCCCACCCCCCGACCTAGAAAGCACCATTCGGGGAGCAGGTCGGGCTCCTGGGGGCCTAAGCTCAGAGCTGGACCCTCTTGCATGTCTACTCCTCTCTGCAAAGGTCTTGTTCTTAAAAACCTGGACCAGCCCGGGCCCTGTCTTCATCTGTGGAAGCAGAGCCAGAGTCCCTGCTGAGCAGGTTCTTAAGGAAAAATGGGAGACAGGGGCCCCCCGGGTGTGCGATCACTATCTGCTCCCTTCCCCATCAGAAGCCACACCTCTTGGGCAGCCCCTGGGCTCTGTAGACTAACAGGAGGGGATCAGGGGATCGCTCTGGACTGCGCCCGCCCAGCGCTCCTCTGTCCACACCCGCAGTGTGGCCCTGGGCTCCAGCCTGCATCCTCATAGTCTGTGCCCGGCTTGGTGCTGAGCATCCGGGCTCCCGGCATGGGGGGTGGAGACAGGCTGTCTGCCCTGAAGAGCTCCCAGCAGTCCCAGGTCAGCCAAGATGCAGCCACCAGGCAGGACACAGGGCCTGACCCACGAACCCAACTCTATGGCCATCCCCACCCCTTCTCCATGGGCTTCTGGATGTGACATCTCCCAGGTTTTTCCTCTTTGCTAGCCCCATACCCAACTCCCCATCTTCTTGTAGGCCGCCAGTCGCCTTTCTCCCCGTGTGAACCTATTTATTTATTTATGGCTGGAATCGAACTCAGAACCTCACATTTGCCAGGCAGGCATTGCATCACTGAGCTAAACCCCCGGCCCACCTCCCCGTGTGAATGGCCCCATTAGTGGGGCCTCTAACTGACTCTCAGGTGTGCAGGTCCTCGCCCCACTCCCCAGGTCTTCTGGTCACCCCACTAAGGTTAGTCCTGCCCCTTCCAGCCATCTCTCCTGCTTCCTGCCCTCCTCTCTCCCAGGTTCAGGCTGACTCCTCCTCCTCTCCCCCACCCCTTGCATCAGGCTGTCAGGTAACCTCCCGGCCCCTCAGGTATGACATCAGATGGCCTCTGTGCCCTCGGAGAGCATAAAGTCAGAGCCACGCAGGAGCCTGGTGTTCAGAGCTGTTGTCCCTGCCAGCTGGTACCCACTCACCATGTGAGACACAGACCCCACCCCTCCTTTACCCCCAAACCCATGCTGGCCCTGCCGCTCACCCTCAGCTTGGGTGTCTGCAGAATGGGGAAATGAACAGACAGTCACCGCCAACCATTCTCAGAAATGGGGGTCTAGGGTGAGTCTCAATAGCTCAGGAAAGATTCTAGACTGGGCCACCAAGGAGGGATCCGGGAGCCGCAGAGGGAGGAAGGGGTCAGCCAGGGGAGCCCTATCAGCCTGCACCCCTGCCTGTCTCCAGGGGGCTGATCCAGGGGGCAGGAGCTGAGCTGAGAGAAGGTACCCAGACTCCTAGAAGGTGGACAGTGGGCTCTCCTGGAACACACTTAGACACGGAGACTTAGACAATGTGAGGTGGATGCAGAGACAAACAGCTTCCAATCTGGCAGCCTACACCCAGCCAAGGGAGTCTCCAGGACAGTGCGCCAGGGCTCAGTCCTGCTCTGCTGTGGTCTCGGTCCCTGGTGCTTCAAGATCCCACAGAGCAGGGGGAAAAGCCGTGCTGGCTCCAGATCCAGGGAAGGAATCACGCCCTGACGGGGGCCTTAGCCTTCAAGGGACCTCCCTTCCCACCTTGCAATGAGGGCTAAGAGATAGGCCCAGTCAGGCGGAGACGGAGTACATCAGGGAGCCCTATGATCTCTTAAATTTGAGCCCCCGAGCATGGCAGTGACTTAGTCCCAGAATGCGTGGGGAAGGGGCCCTGCGCAGTAGGGGAAGGAAGGAGTCTGATGGCAGGCTTTTCCTCTGGTGCTGAGCACTGAACAGGCTCTGTGACACAGAAAGACACTGAGGCTTTGGCAGGACAAAGAACTCTTGTGCCATCCCCCGGTCAGTGGCAAGAGGGCCAACACACTGCCCCAGGTTGAACCAGGTCAGCACCCACTGCCCCACACTGCCTCCGGAGGGAGCCGGGCTCACCAGCCTGCGGCCTGCGAGGTCTTGCTCTTTCCGACCCGGAGCAGATCGCAGGCGTGGAGGAAGGGGAAAGGCGGCACCATTCACCTGGGCAGTCCCCGGCACCACTGCAAGAAGCCCAGGCTCTGGGCAGCAGAGCTGGAGCACTGTGGAGCCTGGGAGAAGGAGTGATCCTCCGCCCTTCTGGGGCCACCTGGCCGGACCTGCCTAGGGCAGGGACAGCTGGAGAGGAGACTGGTCAGGCAGCCTAGGAGCCACATTTGGAGCAGCTGCAAGTGGCAGCATCCTGTGTGCTTCAAACGCCTGAAGGGTGGAGTTGGGGGGTGGGAGAGGAGGGGGCCAAATAGGAGCTTCAGGGGCAGTGCACAAAGGCTGGTTTGGGCCTCGGATTCCACATGAGTGGTAGTGAGTTCCCTGTTCCTGGAGGTAACCAAGTTAAAGCTGGGTGACTGGGGGGGGGGGCAGATACTATAGAGGGTGGAAATCCAGGTGCTAATGAAGACAGAGGCGCCAGGCCGGGAGACTCCCTGTCCTGAAACACTGTGCAGCTTTCCCATAAACCTGCCGTCTGGAAGGCCACCTCCAGAGGCTAATCAGACCTTTGCTCTCCCAGGCTGCCGCTCTCCCAGAAGCCTCTAGGTCGGCCCTCGCCTCCTTTCCCACACTGACTCCCCATCCCATGGAAGCAGAGCAGAGTGAGGTGCAAGCAGCAGGACACACGGAGTGACTGGCACCCACTGTGCTGGGCACGGGCCCCCAAGGGCACCGACTTGATCTTTGCAATCCTAAAGGAGGGCACCGAGCTCCAGGAGGGAAAGTCACCCAGCTGGGGCCAGGGCTACAGCCAGGACTGAACCCCACACTGTCTGGCTCGGAGGCCAAGCTCTGGGTCACCCCGTGATGATAACACGGGTCAACATGTGGGAACGCAGCGCAGAGGCGACACACAGGAGGCGCTTGGCACACAGCCTCCGCCGCCCCGCCGAGGTCCTCCTCTCCGGGCCCTCCTCGCCCGTCCTGTCTCTGGCCGCTTCTCACCTCTCTGGTTTGTCCCTCCTCCCTGCCTTGTCTCTGACTCTCTCCCTCTCCCGCGTCTCCCTGTCCTTCCTGTCTTTCTCCTCCTCCCCCACCCCGTGTCTGGCTCTGTGTCTCTCTCCGCCATCCTCTCCCTCCCCCTGTCCCTGTGCCTCTCTGGCCCTCTCCCCTCTGTCCCTGCCTCCTGACCCCTCAGAGCCACATTCTGCTTCCCCTCTCTGCTTGGCGCCTCCCACCACCAACGCGTCCTTTGTCTTTACCAGCCGGGTTTCTCCCTCTCCATTTATGAGCTTGTGTGCTAGTGGACAGGGCAGCGAGATGGAGGCCACTCACTAGTGACCCGTCTCTGTGATCACCTCATTATTTATCACCAGGGACGCCAGTGTTTCCATAAATTACCCCGACCTGGAGCCGCCTGCGCCAGAATCGATAGTCGCCTCTCGCCTAATACCCAATTATTAATAACCACGGGGAAGGGTGGTCGGACGTGGCACTGCGGGCCCTGGGCAGGCAGGGGGAGGGGCAGGCTGGGAGCTGGCACCGTGCTGTGAAATGCTTTCCTGGGGCTAGAGCTGCGGCCTGCAGAAAAAGCCGGCATCTCCACATTCTCTCGGGGCTGGGGAGCAGGGTCTGAGGTCTCAGGGGAGAGGGTGAGCCCATCTCTGTAGGTGACACTGCCGAGCACTGGAGTCTGCTGTGTCTGGAGCCCTGGGAACCAAGAGATGGGAGAGCCTCTTGCCCAGGGAGGGAGCCACGCCAGGCCATTGTCCTGCTTGCTGCAGGCAGACTGGAGGCTGCCAGAGGCAGGGTGCTGGGGAGAGGACGTAGTACCAGCAGGCTGTGGGGTCCAGAGATGACACCCTCTCCATGCTGAGCTGTGCAGGTGCATCTGGGTGAAGATGGGAAGCTACGGGCCCTCGTGACTGGGGGAGGAGGCCCCAGGAGCAGATGCAAGGACAGAGGGCAGGACGGACCGTCTTGGAGGGTTTTCAGGGGGACAGAATCAGGGTAGCTGTCCTCGCAGAGGAAGTCCAGAGAGAGCGGAGGCTGGGGGAAGGGGAGGCAGAGTTCCCAAAGTCCCTGACGTTGGTGTGTGCACGTGCATGTGAGCATACGTAACCTGGGCCTCAGCCTCGCATCAGGAACACGCCCGGCACCCCCTGCACACACACAAACCAAGGGTGTGGAAATGCATTTGTACGCAAGGCCTTCTTTCAGAGGCAAGCACTCAGACATTACACACACACACACACACACACACACACACACACACACACAAAGACACAGACACGCAGACACACTTGGGCACACAAATAGTTACATACAGGAAAATATGCCCACGTGTGTACCGATGGAGAGAGACCCCTGCAGATACACACACACACACCAGTCTGCAAGTGCTGGACGTGTTGTCCCTCCCCACCCCGGGCCAGCACACTCTCCCTTTTTGGTGCTCAGGGTGTCCACCAGCCTCTGAAAGCCTCTTGCCAGAGCTGGCTGGGGCTTCCTCCTGCTCCATACCCAGTCGGTGCCAACACTGCCACCGTGTGGTCAACGAGGCACACTGCAAGGCCACAAGGCCGGGACACCGGGCCAGCAGGGAGGGAACCAGAAGGGATGGCAACCCCGGTCTCATCCCAGATCCTGGGCTTCTCCATCTGGGTGTGCTCAGCTGCCAGTTGGCCACTCCAGAGTGAAACTGGGCACCATCCTGCAGAGATGGGGGTGGATGGTGGGATCCAGTGCCCACCAGCTCAGGGCCTGGGCTACCCTCTTCGAGCGGTCTCTAGTCATGGTGGCCAGGCAGCCCTGGTGCTAAGCTTTCCCAGAGAGTCCCACCTGCGACTTCATTATCCACATGTTCATCAATACTGAACTTATCTGAGCTGTAGTCTGAGTGTGGGGCAAGTGCCAAATGGGAACAGGGAACACTCTGGAGAGGTAACACAGTCTAGGAAATCACCTTCTGTGTGAGTCCTCCTGACTCGCTCCAGTGGTGGAGAATGTCATTACTGCCATATAAAAGGGTAGGACGCTTAACCTGGGAGGGAGAATGTCATAGAAGGGGAACAGGGGGAGTAGCGATTCAGGAGCTGAAGAGGTTGGGAAAGGCTGTGCAAAGGCCCTGAGGCAGGAGGAGCATGGGTGATGTAGCAATCACAGGCCAGTTGTGGAGAGCACGAACCAGAAAGTGAAGGCTGTGAGTAAAAGTGGAGGAGCCAGGGAAACGGCGTGTTACCATGTGGCACAGGATGTGGCTAGCACAGGGACCTGGGATGTGAGAACTGGAGAAGGCAGCAGGCAGCGGATGAGCCCAGAGCCCGTGGAGGCACAGACATCCTTCAGGTTCCACACCTACCTCAGTTTATCTTCTAGCTCTCTCTAGTCCACAGAGGAAACCGAGGCTGGGGGAGATTAAGTCACATTCTGAGTGGCAGCACTGGGATTTGACAACACAGCTGGCCTCCAAATTGTGCTTATTTCTTAATCTTTGGTGCAGACAGTTGAGCTGCTCACGTACCTCAGGTGTACCTGGGCAGAGTACCCCGTCTCCTGTCTTGTTACTGCTAAGAGATTGGTCCACTCCTGGATCTCCATTGTGCATTAGCTCAGTGACAGGACACACAGGGACACCCAAACGTGTTCAGTGACAGCTCCTGTCCTTGCATTTGTGTCTGAGGGCTAATCAGAAATTCATGCCTTTCAGTGAGAAGTAAATGCGTTATGATACATCTATCTCAGGGAATACTATGCAGCCATTAAAACCAATAATGAGTATATATTCATTTATCAATGTGGAAAAATATTTAAACTTTGTTCCAATTGTTTTAAAGATGGACTGTAAAACAGTATTCATGAGCTGTACATGGTGGTTCATCTGTAGACCCGGCTATTTGGTAGGCTGAGGCAGGAGGATTTCTTGAGTCCAAGAGTACAAGGTCAGCCTGTGCAACACAGGAAGGCCTTGCTTCTTCAATAAAATGTAGTACATGGAGATTTTCATTTTAAAGAACAAATGTGTGTGCACATATTTTCTTGATTCTAAGATGTGAACATTTTTTATATTTTAACATTTTACATCAGGGTGTATATTGTAGTTTCTGTATATGTTTAAAGTGGTCATTCTTTTCTCCCTAAGAGGTGTGTTGTTAAGTCAGTGATGCATCCTATAACCAGTGCTTTCCAGAATCAAGCAAAAGCATGTGTGTGTGCATTGTACGCACATGTATGATAAATCCTGCAAAGGTACAAACTAGAACATTAATAGTCATTAATTCTAACTGACTTTCACTTTCTTCTTTAAACCTTTCCATACAGTGGATTTTACAAACTGCACGCAAATTACTTGTATAATGAGAAAAGAAAATCTATTTCTATATTGCAGAATAAAAGTTTCCTGAAAAAGTTTCAAAAAATAAAAACAATGAAGAATCCAAAGCTTCTCGTACATAGTGGGTCACATCAGCTGCTAACCAAAGCCCCCAACGTGGGCTTTGAACCCCAAAACAGGAAAGCAGGAGACAGAGAGTCAGGGAGACTTTGCAGCCCAGTGTGGGGAGCAGCCAGGCCTCCTGAGACAGGAAGGATTTGGGTGCATAGAGAGCAGGCTTGGGCACCTCAGGGGCAGGGGACGTCCAAGAGGAGGTCTGGAGACCAGGAGCTGGAGGGCGATGGTGTGGCTGGGGTCCGGGCAGGCCACGTGTGGTTGTGGTGGCAGTTGGGGTACTGACCCCGGCTAACGTCTACTGCCTGCTTACTCCACGCCGGGAACTGCTCCAAGTGGCTCACAGACATTTGCATATTTTTCTGGGTGGAATTATATCCCCCTAGACGGGTATGTTGACACCCTGACCCCCACTACCTCCGAAAGAGACTGCATCCAGGCCAGGTCTTTAAAGGGGTAGTGAGGGTGAAGGGAAGCTCTTAGACTGGCCCTAATCCAGGGAAATGTTGTCCTCCTAAGAAAGGGTGATGAGCATGGAAAGAGCACGGGTGACACAGGAAGCAGAAATCTGGAAGCCAAGAAGCAAGGAGGGAGGACCCCAAAGGAGACAAACCTGCAGACACCCTGATCTCAGACAGTAAGAAATGCATTCCTGCTGTTTAAAGCCACCCAGCCTGTGGGACCATTGTGGTTGTCCTAGCAAAGCTAAACATTTGATTGTCCCCACACAAGGAGAAGAACAGGGAGAGGGTGTTTCAGTTATCTCCTGCTGTGTAAGAAGCGGCCCTAGAACTTAGTGCCTTAATATAACTGTAGTGATTTACACACTCCAAGATTTGGCAGGATCAGCCTGTGTTACCTTCACATGGTGGCAACTGAGGTAGATGACTTTCAAGATGGCGCCCACATATGGCGGTGACCTGGTGCTGCCTGTAGACAGAACACCTCTGGTGGCCTCTCCACTTGGCTATTGGCCTCCTTACCAGTGTGGTCACTGGATTCCAATGGCAGGTACCCCAAGGGAGCAAGACACAGTGTCTGTATGACTCAGCCTCGGGAGTTTTCCTGTCAAGGTGTGACCAAAGGCCGCCTGGATCAAGGGGAGGGGAGCGGTGTCCCCTACGAACCCACGGAAAGTATGAGCAGATCTCACGCAAAGGGAACATACGATGTAGCTGCCATCTTCAGAAATTCACTCTATCACAGTGGGTGCTCTTATGGTCCCCATTTTGCAGACAAAGAAATGCAAGCCGAGAAAGAATTTTACAGGCCAAGATCACAGAGCTTGTAAGGGGTGGTGCAAGATCGTAAAGAGCCTTGAACGCCAAGTGCAAGGTCTAGGTTTAAAGTAGGTGGGCAGCTGGGAGGAAACTCACTCTGCCTGCAGCACAAAGAGGCGGAGAGGAAGGAGGTCTGGAGGCACAGAGGAGGCTGCGAGCACAGTCCTGGGAAGAGGCCTGTGGCGCAGCACGGGAAGGCTTGGGGGAACAGAAGGACCCAGCACCTTACATCTACTGGACACCAGTGAATAAGCGAGTCAATTCATGAACGAGTAGCGGGAAGCAAAAGAAAACCTACTAATAATAGGAGATAAAACTTACTAATAATAGGAGATAAAAAGGCAATTATGTCTTAAACACAAAACTACAAGGACGTGCAGGGTCGGTACCTGGAAGAGTTTGAGACACCTCCACAAGCCGGAGGAGAGCAAGGAAAAACCAAACCAAATCAAACAAATCCAAACATCCTGAGCATGAACCATGATTGGATATTATGGGTGTCAGTCATGGCTGCTCAGCCAACCAGCAACTCCCATCATCTCTTCAAAGATGGGTTGGACTTCAGAAGCCTCCTAAGTTGGAATCCTTGTCCCTAAGTGACCGCAGGGACATCTCCAGCAAGAACTGCGGAGGCTCCATTTGATGAGAATGGCTTGCCTTTTCCAAGGTTGGAGAATGGATTGTGTGGTGCTAAACTGACAGCACCAGCTCCAGGAAGCCCAGGGCCACAAGACCCATGAAAGAGCCAACCAAACCCACAGGGAACAGGGTGGCAGTAAATGAGGGACTTTCTAGCAGCCAGGAATGAGACAGCAAGAGAGAAAGAGGAGGCAGGAAGGGGATGCTTGGGAGTGAAGGAATACCTACAGCATCCCCATTTTACAGATGGGAAAACTGAGGCTCCACAGCTTACAGCTAGGGAAAGCTTTGAGTGCAGGCCACCCTAATCCTGACATCACATGCTTTGTTGAAGATCCGACCACATCTGGACAGACCCAAGAAGGGCAAGGGTTGGGGGGGACATTAACAAGGTGATAGGGAGTGACAAGGTGGCAAGATGCCTTCTCCCAGGCCCCCGTGTCTCAGGCATCTTTTCTAGGCTCCCTGTGAGTTGGTCCCTGAAAGTTTCCTCTGCATCTCCAAGGAGTGGTCACCATGCAGAGCAGCCTAGACTGGGAAGGCATGGAAGAAGCAGAGTGTTCTGCTGTGTGCCTGAGGCCAGGGCAGCTGTGGGTCACTGTCCCCCTGGAGGGATGGGCCAGCTGAGAGACTCCTGCAGGGTGAACACAGGCACGGAAGGACTAGGACAGGCTGGTGGCTTCAAGCTACCCCACCTTCTTCCTGGGGAGAAGGGATCTGAACACAGGGCTGGGCTTTGGGCTTCAAGCTGAACTCAGCCACTGTCTTTAGTTTCCTGTGACCCTCAACCAACTGGAAAATCTGTTGGTCACCACTTAGCTCCTCTGCTGCCCTGGCCAGGATGAGGGGCTCAGCTGGTGCCAGCAACAACGGGCATTAGAATTGGCCTTGTTGCCCTGAAGCCATCAGCAGCCGGGCAGGGCCTCAGCCTGGCCCGCACCCCCTCCAGCTGGCTCAGCTCAAGGCCCAGCTCTCCCAGCCCTTTGGACACTGATCTGAACAGTTCCCCATCTAGCGGCATGGCCTGCAGCCAGGGCAGGCCTGAAACAGTTCCCCTCCACCTCCCCCAGCCCCACGTGTCCAAAGCCCCCAGGCCCCGCCCCCCCCAAGTGTGCCTCCCCCCAGTCCTGTTGGATCTGACATCTGCCCTGTGGCCCGGACTCCCAGGACCCCCCGCAGCCCTGCCTGGGGACCCAGCCCGGGTTCCAGCTGGCTGGTGAGCCCAGCCAAGCATCACAGCTCCCACGACATCTCTGAGTGACAGGAAACAACTCGCTCCTTCTAAGAGGCGAAACTCTGACAAACACTCACTAGGAAATAATAAAGTGGCAAAATAATTCTGCATCGGACACACTTACCAGAGCAGAAAGCGTCTGCGGAGGAGACAACATCTTGTACCATCTATCTTCCTTAAATCCCCACGCTGTGACAAAGTGGAGGGCGAAATCATGATGAATGATCGGACACATTTAGCCGGTACCTGTGCTCTGTAACGAGCGTGGCCCGGGAAAGAGGCTCTAATGAAGATCTGTCCCCCGCCCAAGCCGGCCTCCATGGAAACAAGTCTTTATTACAAAATTGGCGCCTCGTTTTCATCCTACGCAGAAGAGAGGCGCAAGGTGTGACATGAATTAACGGGCACCTGCCGGGTCACCCAGCCTCACTGGCGCTACACAGACAAACGGGTTTGGCTCCCGCCACCCACCGCCCTGCGTCTGCTTGACGAGGTGCCAGTCGCCTTCCTTCCGATTGTGCGGGAACACGCCTCGGTTTTGTTGCTACCCGGCCCGCCATCATTTATTCTGCTGCCTCATTTGAATATGATGAATACTGTAGTCCTTTATTTGTTCACAACAACCAAATAATTGTAGATCCGTGGGCTTCGGGGCAATTAATCACATTTTTCCCTCCACCAATCCACTATAAACATGACATTGAACAATAAAGTACATTAACCTCTGCTTTGCACAAAACTTTGCTTATTTAAACACCGCAAGCTTATTTGTTTTCCTCCTTGCCACTAGGCAGGGTGGTGGGGAGACAAGGCCCAATTCCCACCGGCAACCGCGTGGCCCATCTTGGTCTGAAGGTCGGGGAGCCAGGTGGGGCTGCAGGTCCGGAGTGCAACAGAGGTCAGGCTGTGAGACGTCCAAGGCTGGGTCGTAAAGGCTGCGCAATCTCAGCCTTGTTCACGGAGTGCCCAACGACCACGAGGCCACCACACGGGAGAGGTCACAAAGGAAGGTCCCGAAAGCTCTTCCCAGCCCAGACGCCAAACATGTCTCTGAAGACACCTCCGAGTCATTTGGTTCCTCCCACCGAGGGCCCTGGGTGAGGAACGGCAGAGACAAACCGTCCTCCACTGTGTCCTGCTTGCATCCCGAGCCCCCGAAATCCAGGGGCGCAGCAAAATGGTGTTGCTTCAGGCCACTGAGATCGGAGTTATTTTCCTTCTTTCTGTTTTTCTTTCTTTCTTTCGTTTCATTTTGTTTTTTGACACAGGCTCTCACTGTGTAGTTCAGACTGGCCTTGAACTTGCAGCGATCCTCCAGCCTCAGCCTCCCAAGTGCTGGGATTACAGTTGTGCACTATCACACCCAGCAGAGTCATTTTCTGTGCAGCCAAAGAGAACAGCTACCAGGGCCTGAAGTTCATGCCGTGCATGTGGGTGTGCGTCTGTGATAGTGACGTATCCTGCATTCGTGTGTGTGCAAGGAGCATTCATTCCTTCTTTCCCTCACACCTGCGGAGAAGACCCTCTTCAGGTCTGTGACACACATCAGTGAGCAAAACCACGTCCGCATGGAACTTTCATTCTAACAGCAGGCAGATAGAGCCACGACCTTTGTTCAGCTACACAGCATGGTACCCGGTGGCCGGCCACTGCTATGGGAAAGGTTAAAACTAGAGGTGAGTTAGAGGGCTGGGGAGAGCCGGGCTGGGGGGGGGGGGAAGCTTCTTATACAGAGTGTTTTACAGGGGAGACGGTAGGAGGAGACTGAGGAAAGCCTGGGCACACGCTTTGGCCAGGGTAGGGGCTTGGGTTTTATTCTGGGCTAGGGGTAGATTTCCTGGTTGGATTGGAATGTGAGGTATGAGAGAGGACTCAAGGACAACCCCCAAAATTTCTGACTTACGGACTTGGAAGGAGGGAATTAGGATCTAATAAGGTGAGAAGAGCTGTAGAAGAACAGATTCTGGGGTGGGAGAGCTCAGGGGTATGTGTACCTGTGTGTCACCGTATGCACTGACCCGTGTGAGAATGTACGCAAGTGTGTTTAAGTGAGGGTCTGCATGGATGGTGATCCTGTTCAGCTGGGCTGTGTCATCTGTCTCTGCCTATGGGTAAGCATTTTTGTCCTTTAGAGTCTGAGTGGGTTTCTGCCATGTGTTTGCATATGTGTGTATGTGTTTATGCATCTTTTTGTAACACGTAAAATATGTCTGAGGAGCATGTGTGTGTGTGTGTGGTGCTCTGGGGGGACAACTTGGGTGAAAGGGAAGTGGGAGGGCTGATGCCTGTGGAGAGGGAGGAGCTGAGGGTAGTGAGCCTGCCCTCAGGGGAGGGGGACCAAGTCCCCACCTGCCAACCACAGGACACTGGCCAGGGTGGATTAGGAGCGGCCTTCAAAAGGGGCATCCTCAAGGAATAGTTAATGATTTGGAAAAATCCCTAATTAGTGAAGAATTCTGATAAAATTTGACAAACTAGTCCTTACAAAGAAAAGAGAAGCCAGGGGCTGGGGATTTAGCACAGCGGCATAAGCACCTGCCTTGCAAGCAGGCAGTTGTGAGTTTGATCCCTGGTACCGATAAAAAAAAAAAAAAAGACAGAAAAAGAAAAGAGAAGCCATCGAAGGCCTCTGCTCCCAGCTCCCAGCCACGGCCCTCTTGCTCTAGGATCGGTCCTGTGCTATCCTGCCTTCCTTCCCAGGAGGCTGAACAGCTCTGCCCTTGAGCTCTCTGAGGCTCCTCAGGAGCTCATCCCACCTGCCATCACTGGGGCCCTTGTTGAAGCTGCCAAGGTGGGCACAGTACCATTGGTGAGAAGGTTGGTTCACCTCAGGTATGTGGTGTGCTGCCATGGATTTGGTGCAAGCATTCTTTTCTGGTGCAACCAGAAACAGACAGCAATAGTTATTCATAATTTTGCCCTGGAGCTATTATAACTCCTAATTTTCAGTCATCAAATGGTACAAGAAAGTCTGGGCTGGTTCCACGCAGCACTGGATATCACACTGATCTGGCTCATGAGTGGCATCACACTGAGACAGATAAGCCAGACATGTCTTGTGCTTTGGAAATCTGAGGAGGATGCATGCTCACCAGAGAATGTTTGGGGATTTATAATTCGTGTACATGACATTGTGTGACACATTGTACTGTGCTCTTATCTTGTTTTTGATTGTTGCTGGGTTTTTAAGATCTGTGTTGCTGTGTTTGTACGAACTCCCGGCTTCATCCTCACACTGGAGGGCAAGCCTGGCCGCCACCAGTTCTTCCCCCATCCCCAGCAACGTGCAGGACGCATCCCATGGATTTCCCATTGCACACAGACGTTAGAATTTGCGGGGCCCTAGGGTGTGCGTGTGCTTAATTCCTATAGGTACCGTGTACTCAGTCCCCAAAAAAGACCTTCATGTGTGAGGAGACCTAGTTTCCTCACTCCTGCCATTAATTGGTATTACCCAGCTTTCTAGTTTTTGCCAGTCTGAAGGTGTAAAGTGATATCTTGCTTTAATTTGCATTTCTTTGACTGCTAATGAGTTTGAGCATCGCTTCATCTGCTTATTAGCTTTTGGGGTTTCCTCTCCCGTAAATTGCCTGTCATACCGCTGGCCCATTTTTTCCACTGGAGTTGATGTGCTCCTCTTGCTGCTTAGCAGAGTTCTTTGTATGTTCTAGGTGTTAATCCCTTGTCACTTTTAGGCTTAAAGAAATGTAGAAAGCCTATCGCCTGGCTCTTAATTGGCCTGCACTGTTTCTTTGTTAAACACAATTTAAAAATCTTGATGTAATCAATTCCAGTACATTTATGCGCTATGATTTACACTTTTAAAGTTTTGTGAAATAAGCCCCTTTCTTTTTCCTCAGCCCAGATACCCTCCCTGCGTGTTTCTGTTGACTCCATGGATTTTTAAAATTTTTTTAAAATTTTATTTTAAAGATAAAATCCAACAGATCAAAACAAAGCAGCAAAATTGGTACAGAACTTCAAAGCAGTATACTAGGAAAATAAGAATAGCTTCCATAGAATATCTCATCTTCACAATAGTTTTCCATTCCATCAGGTACAGCAAAACCAAGCCAAAAACAAAACAGAATAAAACCAATCAAAACAGACTGTTGAATAAAGCAAAATAATTCATCAGAACTAAGCAAAGCAGGAAGAACAACATTGGCCTTCAGAGACAAGACAGAAGGAAACCCCCATATTTGCTATATTGCATGCTGTCATCTTCCCAAGAGATGCTCAGACAGCTGGTCCCAGGCCTGCAAAATCAACTAAACGATACAAGCATTGACTTACTTTTTTGTATCTTAGTTGCTATCAACTCAGCCTGTTCTTTGAACCAGCTGAATGCTTATGGGGGTCAGAGGTGAGTGGGGGAGGGGGGCGTTCTCAGCCAATGCACCAATAGGCTCACGGGAGGCGCTATCTGACTTCTCTTCCTAGAACCCGCACGGCTTGGCGGTTTACCAGAGGTCTGGTTAGTTGGCATCGCGGTCTGTTGCTCCCAGTCCTAGTGATGGTTCTATGGATTTTTTTTTCACTAACACCTTTTTTTTTTTTTTTTTTTTTTTGGTACCAGGGATTGAACTCAGGGTCTCATGCTTGCTAGGCAGGCACTTGTGCTGCTGAGCTATATCCCTGGCCCTTTTGGCTAACATTTATGTCTTCCACCCACCCAGAGTCCCCTTGCACATGAGGCTAAGCAGTGACTCAGCTAGAATGTTCTTAGTAGAGTGAGATGGTTTTCTCTAGTTTATGGCATTGGCAAAACAATCCATCCTTTGCCAATGATCTGTGTGGCCATGCCCTTTATCCCAGTAAGTTTCCCATACAGGGTATTCAGAAGGAAGCCCTCAAGTTCTTCTTCTGTTTCATCTGTCCATTCCGTGCCAACCCACAGTCAGTAATCACTATGGCTTTATAGGTGGTGTTAATACTTGGCGAAGTAAGTCACCTCCCTTAATCCTCTTTTAAAAAGTTGATTTAGTTTTTAATGGACCTTCCTTTATCCCAGATAATCTTTGGAGCAGATTTACTGAAAAAAAAAATCCACAAAAACAAACAAACAAAAATATACATATATATATATATATATATATATATATATAGAGAGAGAGAGAGAGAGAGAGAGAGATCACCCAAAATATGTATATATACTTTACTAATAACGGATAAATGCCTAGAAACTAAAGGCCACCGCTTTGAGCCTCTCTTGTAATTTGTAGAAGTCAATGGTAACATGATAATCTCATAACACCTTAATAAATTTGGTGTAAAAATATTTACACAAATTTTTCTTTTCCTTATGTATATATATTTTAGCTCTCTCTCTCTCTCCCCATATGTATATGGACAATTAGGATCCAGTGAATTTATGAACTAATTGGAGAGGGTTGCCTTGGTTACAACAGTGCTATCCTAACCAAGGGATGTCATTTGCTCAATTTTTAAATTAAATTCATTTAGAGGTCTTGCATGTTGTTGGTTTAATTCTCAGATACAGTATTTTGTAGTTTTTGTTGCCATGATGTTGGTGTCGCATTTTTACTGCATTTATAATTTCTAATAATTAGTTGCTATATTGATCACTTTTTGTATTGAAATTTTTACTACATTTTCAGTTTATGATCACTGAAGTGGGCAATTGTAGGAAAATCTTGTGTCTGGGCAACGTCAGCTGAATTCTCAAACTCATTCTAATAACCAGACTATCAGTTCCATCCGTAGCCATCTAGATGGACAATCACATCTACAATGATAGCTCTGTGCCTTCTCTTCTGAAAGTCACAAACTTCCTTTCTGTATCAGTTAGAATCTAATGCTGTGTTAAATGGTATCATTATAAAAGGTACCATGGTCTTAAAGCTATATATCTAAAATGTTTCTATTTTGTACTTTACTTGCTTTGAGATGCAAAAGTTTTACCAAATCAAGTAAATTTTTAAAATTTATTTTTATTTTAAAAAAAGATTAAAATAAAAGAGGACATAACAAAACAGGTCAGAACAGAACAATTTAAGCAACATAGTGTTTCACCACAAGACAACCTGACATAACAGTAGCTACCATAGTGTCTCTTTCCTTGAAATATTTGAGTATACCTTCATATACTATAGTATCAAACATAACAAGACTGTATAAAACCATTCAAGAGAATGAAAGTATTACAGGATATTCAGAACCAACTAACAAGTCAATTTTTTCTACTCCAAATTTTATAATGTTTACCATTAAAGAGTACTGAATATTATCAAGTGTTTTTTTACATCCATTCAGATTATCATACATTATTTTCTCCTTCTTTTAATATGCTGAAATAAATACACATTTTTTCTGATGTTGAAGTATCTTGGAATATGATGTATTATTTTTAATAAATTACAGGGATTATCTGGCAAAAGTTTTCCTTGGGATTGTGTGTGTGTGTGTGTGTGTGTGTGTGTGTGTGTGTGTGTGTGCTGAGCACTGTACCCAGGTCCTCATGCTTGCTAGGGAAGCACTCTTTCACTAAATTTACACTCCCCACACCTCATATTTTTAGGGTTTTGGAACCTATAGTGAATTAGGCCATGATTTTCCCCTTTTTTTGCATAGTTTCTACCTGGATTTGGAATCAGGATTAAATTAGACCCATAAAATTAGTTGTACAAGTTTGTCTTGTTTATAGAACAATTTGAATAAAACATCAAACTGTTCCTTAGAAGTTTAGTAGCATTCATATGGTTCATATGTAGAGCCATTTAATCCACCTAGATCTAGGCTGTTTAAGTTTTTCATTTTTATTTTTGGAAAGGGGTAGAAAGAAAATAATTTACTACACTCCTATTATTTTTAATATTTGCCCATCACGTTTGTGTCTACACAAGTTTACTTCCTCTTGTACAAGTTCTGGTTTTTTTTTTTGTTTGTTTGTTTGTTTTGTTTTTTCTTCTTTTTCCTTTTTATCGGTACCAGTACCAGGGATCAAACTCACGACTGCCTACTTGCAAGGCAGGCGCTTATGCCACTGAGCTAAATCCCCAGCCCCAGTTCTGGTTATTTTATATTTTCTTATAATGCTTAAGTATTTTATATGGATTCTGAAACTTGTTAGCAACTAGTTCTTCATAATGTTTTCTAATTATTATACATTTCTATCTCTTTTTAAAATCAGTTTTTTTCTGAGGATGAAATCTCGGTTTTATCTTCTGTATGTTTTTCCTTCACTGTTTCACTGATTGGTGTATTCATCATTATTTTTCTCATTATTCATTGAGTTTGTTCTGTTTGATCTTTTTTCATTCCTTATTTCTTGGTAAAAATGATATATGTGTACATGTATATGCCACAGATTACACGCTGTATATGTAAATCCACTTTCTGTTACCGAAAGAAAACTCCTACGGAATCAGATTAGGCAAGTGAAAGCTTTGTTGGCCTCCCCGTTTTGGAAGTTCCACTCTACAGTGATTTGGTCTCACTGCTTGGAGCCTGTGGCAAGGCAGCACATCAAGGCGGGAGTGCTCGGTGGAGCAAAACCACTCACCTCCTCAGCCAGGAGCAAAGGAGAGGAAACAGGTGGCAGAGGCTCCCACAGCCCTGCAGGGGCAGACCTCAGTGGCTCAACGACTGCCCGCTGCATCCCCGCTCTCGGAGTCTGTATCACCTCCCAGCTGCACCGTCCTGGGGTGACAGCCTTTAACACGGTCCTTCGGGGCATACTTAAACAGCCGCAGTGTATAATTTTGATGTTCCCTGTAGTAGTTCAATGTCCTATTTGCACTTCAAACTTTCATTGCCCAATATGAAGATGAACTGAAAATTGATGCTAATCCAAACTGCATATTTTAAAATAACCAATTCTCAAACACATTTTCATAACCATGTATTATCCTAACGTATAATTAGATCAAAATACATTGACCAAAATTAGTGCTAATGGCTTTTTAAGATTACTGGCCTTCCTCTTATATAAAATCTTATGATCATTCAGCACGTAGCAACAAGCAAGCTTCTGGTATAAATCAGTTAACATCAATCAAATAAATGACATGATGATTTTCTTAAATTCTTATAGGTACACTGAAAAACTTACCAATTCTCTCAGAATATCACACCAATTGATTGAGCAGTGGATGAGTGATCTCACTACTGAGAATTTTTAAATCCCTTTTAACTTAAGATTTTCAGTTGTGAATGGCCATTGAAATGGTGATCTCTAGGCTGAAGTTTGCTGGCCTTTTGCACTTCTGTGATTTATCACACTATTGTTCACCTCTTTGATACTCAATATTTATTTTTCCTTACTGATTAGCGAGAGGACTTCATATAGCAGCTCTATCTGTCATCTATTGCCAGTTGGTCCTACTTTGTTGTTTGGTTTATGATTTTGCTTTTTTAAGGCTTTTAAAGTGGGTTTTTTGTGTGTACTTAATAACTAAATGTATTGGTACATTTTAGAGATACATAATGATCATATTCATCATAGGAAATTTGTACCAGTACCTGATAGATCTTGATTCTTCTTTTCCCCATTTCCCACCCCTCCTCCTCTCCTTATTTATAAAAGCTTGTTTCTATTTTTTCTTCTTTTCTCTTCCTTCTTTTGCCCTTCCCCCTCTCTAGTGCCCTTTCCCATTTGAATA
This sequence comes from Cavia porcellus, assembly GCF_034190915.1. Taxonomy (NCBI): domain Eukaryota; kingdom Metazoa; phylum Chordata; class Mammalia; order Rodentia; family Caviidae; genus Cavia; species Cavia porcellus. The sequence continues at coordinate 200,588,668 of NW_026947484.1, forward strand.
TTTTCTTCCTATTTCACAGTGTCTATAGTGCATTTGGGTCTCTACTTATACTTTCAGTTTCTCACATCAGAGAAACAATGTTATATTTACACGTGAGTGGCTAGTTTATTTCAGGTAAGAATGGTCTCAAGTTGCATCCATTCACTTAAAAATGTCTCAAGCCTATCCTTCTTTATGGCTGAGTAGTACTCTATTATAGAAAAACAAAACCACAGCTTCTTTATCCATTCATTGGTTAATGGGTGTTTGTGCCATTTTCAAGATTCAGCTATTACAATCTGTGCTGATGTAAACATAGGTGCACATATACTGCTGTGATATGATGCTTTTAATTCTTTCAGGAAGGTACCAAAAAGAGGAGCAGCTGGGTCAAATGGAACTTCTAGTGTTAGGTTTTTGAGAAATCTCCACAGATTTTCACAATAGTTGCACCAGGTTACACTTCCACCAACCACTTTACCAAAGAAGTGTTCTTTTTTTTTTTTTTTTCAGCCCAACCAAGCTGTGCTATCAGTTGATTTCTTGGTAATAGTCATTGTTTTCTAGAATGAGATAGAATCTCAGAATTCAATGTCTTGAATGACCAGTTATGTTGGACATTTTTTCATATAGTTATTTGCTGTTCATACGTCTTCATGTGAGAAGCATAGATTCATTTCAGATGCCCATTTGTGAACTGAGTCTTTTTAAATTGGGGTGGGGGTCTGATTTTTTTGACTTCTTTATATATTCGAGAAAGTAGTCCTTTGAAGAGCAGCAGGAGAACATGTTTTCCCACTCTGTGGGTTGTCTCTTCACTCTGCTGCTGGTTTCTCTTAATGTGCAAAAGCTTTTTAATAACTGAGATCCCTGCTGTTGATTTTTTGTGATGATTCCTGTGCAACTAGGGTTTTGTTCATGAAGTCTTTGCCTACACCAATGTCTTTAAGGGTTTTACCTACTCTACTCAGCAGATTTAATGTTTTGTTTTGATGTTAAAATCTTTGACCCATTCCAATTTTAGCTTAGTACGTAGTGAAAGATATGATGGGTTCAGTTTTAATCTTCAGCATGTTAGTCAGTTTTTCCAGCACCATTTATTAAAGGAGGCCATTTTCCTTCCAGTGAATGTGGTAGGCACCTTTGTCAAAGATAAGGTGGCTTGTGTGACTAGAATTGTTTCTGCACCTTCTAATCTGTTTCACACGTCTTTGCGGACACCTGTGGCTTCAAGAGTCCTACCCATTCCCTCCTCGAGCAAATTTAGTGTTTGTTCTATTTTAGACCTCTGATCCATTTTGACTTTAGTCTAGTGCATATTAACTTTACAAAATAACAGGTTTTATTGTGGCATTATTATACGAGCATATATTTTAACCATATTCACCCCCCGACACTCCCTTCTTCCCTCTCTATCCAGAAGTAAACATTTTCACATGTATTCGTGTCACACTGACAGGCTGATTTTAACTTTACATGACATGTTTTTTCTTGAGTGTGATCGTATTCTTCAGGTTTGTATTACATGTGCGTATACACATATGAGCACAAACACACACACAGTCTTTCTCCCTGTGGCTGGCTGTCTTTTTTTTTCTTTTTACCCAGAGGCATCTGTGTATGAAACATCCTTTTGTGAGAGCCTGTTTGTTTCCTGCTGTGAGAAGTACAGTCATCCAATGGTAGTCACTTCCTGACCTTCTCACCTGCCCTCCCCAGCCAATTTTAGTTACTACTGTTAGTTGGTTTACTTTTGTCTTCTTGAAATGCTATGCCTAGCAGGGGGTTAGCTCAGCAATACAAGTGCCTGCCTGGCAAGCTCGAGGTCATGAGTTCCATCCCTGGTACCAAAAACAAAAGAAAAGAAACTTTATGTTGTCCTTCTGGATTTTAGGCTCCAAAAGACATTCAAGAGAACACCTACGAGGCAATCAGCCAGCTGACCGCTTGCTTTCTCTTGGCCTTCGTTTTTGTTCACTGTATCTATCATTTCTACACAGCCAGAGCTCAACCTGGATTTTGAGAAGGTCCTGTGTCCTCTACTTCTGGACTGGGAGCTCAAAAGACACTAAAAATAAGGACAATGAATGCAAGTTTTTGCCTCTCCAGGCTCCTTCCTCCCACCCTTAGGCTGGCCGTGTTTATCTAATGTAACTGTTCCTCTCAAAGCGGTTGAGTCCATCCAGGAATCAGCGCTCTCCACCTGGGAATCTGGAGGTGAGGCCAGAGCAGCGCATTCTCTCTTGTACCTTCTCTCTTGTACCTTCCAGAGCCCCACAGCTCTCAACTGTCCCTTCAAAACTACACCTTTCCCGAGTCACCCCTTGGCCAGTACGTCCTCTGTCTCCTGCTGGGACCCAGTAGAGACGCATACGATTTTATCACCTGTATCCCCATCTCTCCTCTGGAGTTGCATATAGTCAACATTTAGAAGATCTTATGCCCGAACTTCTCCAACTGTTTAATTTTCTGGGCATCTTTCTCTAGTATTCTTCTTAGAAGAAATTCAGAGGGACAATGTTCTTTGGAGTCCAGCATTTCATAGCAGACAGGTTGGTAGCCTTTATACTTTAATACAAATCCTTGGCCTATTTACTTTCCTTCCATATCTTTAATTTGTTCAGTTTTAAAACATAAAACATTACTGTACAGAATTGTAATTCCCACCTGATTTCCTTCTTCTTACAAGTAGCATGGATTTTTGTCTTCACGCCTAGAGGATTTTTTCGGTGTTTTTAGTATAACTCTCAGAGCACGGGGTCTGCCTTCATCTCAGGGCACGTACTGAAGCTGTCTTAATCCTTTCTTATTCCTCTCCTCCACCCTTCCCTGTTCTCTCTCTGTGTCTCTGGTTTCTCTTTTCATTTGCAAAAGATCTATCTCCCTGTTTCCTATTGCCTTTAATTTTATTTTTTAAAATTTATTTGTACGTCGGGACTCTCCTATAAAAGAAGTCATGTGCTAGTTAAGCTTGTGTGTCTGATTTATCTCTCCTAGCATTCTGGTCTCAAGGTGCACCTATTTTAAAGGATTTTTATTTTATTATTAAAGAACAATAACACCAGACTAAATCTCAGTGTCAATGATTCTATGTTAAAAACTCCCAGGACAGAATGTACCCTTTTAATATTTAGATTTAAATCTTCTTCTATTTCAGCAAATGTTTTAAAATTCAGGTTTAAAATGTTTACTCTGTTCTATTATTTAGGCTTTATGGCCTTTAGTTATACCTATGTTGGATCTCCTGCACCTGACTTTAATAACTGTCATTTCCTCTAAGTCTTCTTACTTTCTTTCTTTATTCCTGTTTGATCTTCAGTTCTATTTTCTATCTTTATTGTTATCACTGATCCTTTGAGGATTTTACTCACTCTTGTATTTCTTTTCATTCAAAATTTGCTTGTGTAAAGAAAATCCTCTTTGTTTTCCAATACTATCAGATTTTTAAAAATCCCTCTCACGGCCTGGCATTTCCTGGCTGAGCTCTTCTCTTGCTGGTTAGTTCTGTGTTTCCACATTTTCTTAGCTGCTTTTGGCTCAATTAGCTTTGTGTTTGCGTATGTTTTCTTTCTGTCAGAATAGCATTCCATTTATTTGCATTTGCTCCTTTTTTTCTTATACAAAATCTTTGTTTGAATTTAGATTGCAATCTTATTCCTATTTCTGGAATAACACAGAATTTTTTCTCTGAATTCTTAGAAGTAAGCTGTGGGGTGGTGGTGGCACGCCAGGAGACTTTCTGCCCTCTCTGTTGTTGCCAGGTGCTAGTTTTTTGGCATAAAAGTGGCTGAGGGGAAGAGCGCATTAGGTCTGGTAACCTAATCCAAAATAAGAAAGCAAAGACACACAAAACAGTAATGACCATTGTAAAAGTAAACACAACAGATAGTTAGGAGCTCAACTTCACATAAATAATTTGCAAACCAGAAAAACTGACAGTTTTACCGGGAAAAAATTATAAAAATTGATTTTAGTTGAGGATTTAGCTCAGCGGTGTAAGCACCTGCCTGGCAAGCATGAGATTATGAGTTCAATCCTTGGTACAAAAAACAAAAAAACAAGAAACAAAAAATTGACTCTAGAAGAGAGAGAAATAATAAATGGAAAGATTAGCACTGAGGAAATAGAAAACACTGTTAAAAATTTACCCAGGTTTTCAAAGAATAGCGTATTCCAGATAGATTTGCAGGGAAATTGTGTCAATTTTTAAGGGATTCATAGTTCCAATGCTACTTACATTGTCCTGTTGCCAAATTTTTGTACCAAATTGTTTTCATGAAGCAAAATTATTTGATCCAAAAACCCAAAAATGATAAAGCAAGTTTGGAAACCTGCTAGTGACAGGATGTAGTGGGTCGGTGTATGCTTGTTCACCGTTACACTGCCACTTTGGGATCTGTTCAAACGATTTCATAACAAAAGGCTGGGGAAATGTCTATTAATATAATTCATCACATTAATAGGTCTAAGGAGAATGATCATAGGATCATTTCCACAAATACTGGAACGACATTTGACAAAATACAATATCTATTCTTAATTTTTAGAACATTTGTTGAAATAAGAAGAGGTAGTTATCTCTTTAGCATATAAAATAGATTCAATCTAAACCCATAAGACAACATCATGCTTTTATTAGGAGAAAATAATTTATGTTTAGTGTTTAATGAGAGAAACACTAAAAGTATTCTCATTAAAGTCAGGGTAAACTCGTGTGATTAAAGAAAAATATTAGAGATATGAAAGAAAGAGAAATGTTAAATTATCTTCATTTGCAGATGATGTGTCTGTGTGGGTGGAAAGTCAAACTAAAAACTATTATACACTGTAAGAATGTTCAATAATGTGGCATGCTATAATATTAAAAGAAGAACTAGCATATACACACACACGGACATAATACTCAGCATTTTATCATAACAATAAAATGTGTAATGCAGGTAAAACTTTGAAATACTTTCACAATTATAAGGTCATTTCATGTTCTTGAATACAATGACAAAAAGAAGTTATTAGCCTTTTTAGATTGAAAAAATGACACAATAGCTATTTTATAAAAGCAACTGATTTCAGAGTTTTGTTAAAAATGAACAAATAAGCCGGGTGTGGTGGCTCACACCTGTAATCCCAGCACTCGGGGGGCTGAGGCAGGAGGATCGTTGTGAGCTCGAGACCAGCCTGGGCTACAAAGTGAGCTCAAGGCCAGCCTGAACTGCATAGAGACCCTGTCTCAAAAAAGACCAAAAAAATGAGCAAATAAAATAAGAAATCAATTTTTATAATGTCAAGAAATTGGATAGGGGAAGAGTCCATTAGATAATAAAACACATTATAACACTGTAAGAACAGTACAGTAATGGTACATGTAAGCATAGATGGATCAACAATACAGACAATAAATCCACAGATTAGTGTGTAACACCAGTAACCTTTCAAATTATAGGGTAATGTGAGGAAATTGATCATTCAAAAAGCGATCTTAAAATAACAGGCAGTCATCTGGGAAAAAAGTTGGGTCGCTGCTTCCTACTTTCCCTTTAAAATAGATTTCAGGTGGATCACAGAGTTAAACATGGAAAATAAAATCATAAACTATGAGAGAATGTTTTTATAATTTCTGAATGACAAAGGCCTTTCTAAATATGATAAAGCCCCAGAAGACGTGAGAAAGTTGATAAATTAAACTACATTCTTAAAGATCTGTAAGTGTGGCTTCAAAATCCACACACTACCGTGAAGTCACAAGAAAGTGAAAGGTGGTGGTGGGGAATTATTTGCAACGTATATTACAAAAAGCCAGGTTCTCCCACATATGAAGCATCCTCCAAAAACAAAAAGAGTGAGAATGACCACACCACGGGGGTGCAAAGCGCTGTTTGAAGTATACATTCCCAACGCTGTGACGCTGCCCACAAGAGAGCAGAAGCTATTTTAGATAGCTCCATGGTTTGTCGCTCTCCGAAGGACAGCCACAAGGAATAAATCTTACTTTTTACTATTTAATTTATCCCATTAGGATGAATTTAAAGTCAACTAATGCAGCAAATAAGTTCATTTTATTAATTATAGTAATGTAAATTATAGTATGGAGTAATTATAATTTAAAATTAATTCATGAATTAACTAATTAATAAAATTAATTAAATGAAGTGAAAATTTCTGCTTAGGGGAATGATAATGAAAAAAGATTGAAAAATATGAATCTAAACAAATGGTTGCTAAAAAAAGAAATACAGATGGAACCACATATTGTACAATTTTATATACATGAAATGTTCAGAATAGGCAAATCTATAGAGACAGAAGGTAGGTAGATTCGTGGTTGATTAAGGTTGGAGAAAATGAGGTGTCTGAGAGGGGACAGCTAACGGGTACAGGGTCTGGGGTGGTGAAAACGTTCTTAAATTGGGTTGGTGGCTGTTGCCTCGTGGACACACTAAAGGCACTCAAGTATATGCTTTAAATGGGTGTGGCATCTTGAGGCAGGAGATTAGAGCGTGGTAAACAGTCTGGACAATTGGGCATGACCTGCCAATCATGGAGATCTGCCAGTCACGGCCGGGACACAGGCACAGAACCGCTGCAGCACCCTGCACAGGATGGCTGGGCTCTGCCTTCAAATGGGGGTAAACGCCGGCAGCCACTGGCCTCGTGGGCACTGTCTTTCTCTCGCAGTGGCCCGCACTGCATGTAAAACGTATTTTCTTTCCCCACATTCACTTTTCCGTGCAGTTGTTTTTCTTCCAACTCCTTCTCTCTTTTCTCCCTATGTTTCTACCTCCTTTTACCTTTAATAAATGAAAAATAAGCATGAAAAAATCTCTATGTCCTTCACTCATCTTGTCCAATTCCTTGTACAGAAGAACAAGAGCTCAAAAGGATCCCAGGGCATCCCAGGATCCAGTAACAGTTCGGTGCATGAATTATATCCATTAACTCTGTTACCCCTGAAAGTCACCTACAGTAGTGGTTCTTAGTCTTCCTCCAGCGTGGGCCACTCTGAGGTCACTTACAAGTGATAGAAACTCTGTGCATAAAAATTCACGCATGTAGATAAGTTTGCATTTGATGTCAATGAGTTGAAGAACTCTTTAGGAGTCCATGCAGCTCGGAATCAGTTTCCACTGGAAAACATTTAGTGATATAGAAATCTGTTCATTAACTGTCTGTAAGTGTAAAGCACTGGATTATAAAAATAGAAGTATTAGAGTGGGTTCATTTCTAGGCTATGCACGCATGTGCGTGAGCACAGAATTAAAAATTTCATCATTTCAAAACAGTGATAATCTCTGAGTGACGGAAGTATGGAAAATTTGAGTTTTGTTCTTGTTTGTATTTTGTACAATAAATAAGTTTCAGTTTTTTGACAATGAACAGTATAATTATCTACAAAAGCTACTTTTCCAACTAAAGAATATTATATTTATTAAGGAAAACTTTCATTATTAATCATTTTTTAATAGTTTGTCAATTATTTTAACCCACTGATTTCTTTGGATGAGTTTTAGTATCACTTTGTGGGGGCTGGGGATTTAGCTCAGTGGCATAAGCGCCTGCCTTGCAAGCAGGCAGTCGTGAGTTCGATTCCTGGTACCAGTAAAAAGGAAAAAGACAAAATAAAAAATAAAAAAAAAGAATCACTTTGTGAAAAGACTCTTACCTACCTCAATTCTACGTGTGTTATTGGAGGTTTTGACAAATCTTAGGTTCATTTAAAGAGAATTAACATCTTCAGAATATAAAATCTTCCCAACCTGAAACATTTCATGTATATTTCTTAAGTCTCCTTTTATGTAAACCATTATGGTTCTCCTCATGTAAATATGTACATTTTTGATTAAAAATTTGGGTTGGTTTTATAATTGTAGTTTTTTCCTAGCATTACTTTTTTAAAGTTTTATTTCTGTCATTTATTTTGCAACCTGCTACCATCCTGAGCTTTATTAGTTATCTGACTTTGTACTCCTCCATCTTATTTAATTTTAGTTTAAAATGAAACTATCATTATTGTTTTCTGAGTAAAAAGTAACACATGTTCATCACTTTAAAATTCAAACAATTTAAAAGAGTAGAGAAGTGAAAGCTCCTTAATAATTGTATCCCCAGGGATAACCACTGTTACTTTTTAGTTCTAAGTAGGTTTCAGTTAATTATCTGGGAAATCATATCATCTTTAATTAATGCGTCACAACATAATATTTTGAGGATATTAAACCAATGCATTTTCTTTAAAAAAAGAACTTTAATTATGAAATATTTCAAATGCATGAAAAAGTACAGAGAATGGTGAACAGATATCCTTGTCAGCACCCTCAGTGTAACAGCTAAGGATGCGATCATTAGTAAGGTGCCAGAATTAAAGTCTCCCCCATTCCTTTATCGCTTCCTCCTCCAATAAGGGTACCACGTCCTGGCATGGTGGGTTTCATTCTTGTATGCTTAGAAATATGAGTGTGTAGCATAACAACAAAAACAAGTCTTCGGTGTGTTTTTCATTTTATATGATCAGCAGCATAATGTCTATACCTTTAAAAAAAACCTGCTTTGAAACGCACTCATGTTGCTCCGTGTAGGTATAGTTCATTCAGTGACCTGCTTGCCAGCACTTTATTTGTCTTAAAGGTACAGTTATTTCCATTTTAATGCTGTTATACAGGGTACCTGTAAAACAAACACAAATACATACAAGCATAATATGTGTGTGTGTGTGTGTGTGTGGTCATATCTTTCAGGCTCAAATTTAGGGTGGACATGTGGAAGTGCAGCTGCTAAGCCACAGGCTGCGCCCCCTTCATCCTGTCTAGCTCTAGGGTTACCAAAGCGTCTGCGATGTGGGTGTGCCGATCTAGCTCCACCAGCGCTGTGAAGAGCTCTCATTTCCCGCCTCCTCACCATCACCAGGGACCATCTGATATGTATGCTGTGCTGGGTGACGGATGTGAAGTGCCTCTCACTGCTGCTGTAACTGCGCTATCCTGATTACCAGTGAGGTTGTAATTTCTCACACTTGTTTACCATCTCAGGTTTTCTCTTCAAATCCCCTGGACAAGGTGTGCCCATGGCCCCATGTCTCTTCTTACTGATTTGTAAACGGTCATTTACATATTGTGGGTACTCATAGTTAATGGCTAATAATTTCTCTCGGACTATTGTTTGTCTTTCACTTTCAGGTAATTTTACGTTTGTAAAGATTTTATTTTTAGGTAGTAAAATGTATCTGTTTGCTTTCACGATCAGCTCTTTGCTTAGCAAATTTTCCCTACTCCAGTGTCATAAACATGTGCTCCTATATGTATTTCTAAAATTCTCAAGATTTTGCAACTCACAATTGGAGTTTTTGTTCATCTGGAATTTTTTTTACATGAAATGAAGTAGAGATCTCATTTATCTTTTTCTCACGTGGATAAGAAATCATCCCAGCATTGTTTTCATGTCCTTTAACTTTTTATTTTAGAAAATGTCAAACACACAAAAGTACAGCTGAGTGTGGGCGCTCATATTGTAACCTTAACACTTGGGAAGGCGAAAGCAGGAGGACCAGAGGCTCGCACCCAGCCCAGCCGAGCCGCGCAGCGAGCAACTCAGTAAGGCTCCGCCTCGGTCCTTTTTTTTTTTTCCCCAGTCTTTGAAGGGCTAAGGCCGCAGTATCATTTAAAAACAAGAATCAAACAAAAAACAAAACAAAACAAAACAAAAAAACCCCAGTGAATAGGATCATAAATGTAGTCATGACCAGTCTTGCTTTATGTGTGTTTCTGAACACTTCCCCTTAATAATTATTTTAATTTTTAAATTTTTGATTGACAATTGTACAACTAATAGCATTTCATCTCAAATATTTGAGCATGAACCTTTAAAAGATCAGGTTTCTTTATAAGCACAATAACATTACTATATCTAAAAATAATAATTACACTTTTTCAATAAATACATTTCTACAATATATCATGAGATTCTTTTGGCAGATTTTTTATGGCACTCTGGGCAAGTGCTCCACCACCAAGCCATGCTCTTAATTTCCTTTATGTGGTTTACTTTACCAGGATCCAAATAAAGCCCATAGATTGCATTTGACTGGATGTTTCCTAAGCTTATTTTAATGTATAAGTATCTGCAACCTTTTTTTCCTTGAAATTTATTTATTTGTGTTTACTTATTTATTTATATCAGGACCAGATTCACGACCTTTTGCTTGCCAGGCAGGTGCTTTGTGGCTGAGCTGTATCCCTGGCCCCTTGAAATTTATTGATTTTAAAAATGAATCGTTTGCTCTGTAGATTTTGACATTCTGGGTTTTCCAAGACGCGCCCTTTGTGCTATCAGCTAACCTGTTCCTCTGCAGCTGTTTCCTCTAAACTCCCAATCCAAAACCTATATGGGATCCGGGTTTGGTATTTGGCAGGAATATCAACACCAGGATGTGGGACGCTTTCATCACAGGCATTTCTAACATCCCTTCAGGTTTGCTAATTGCACTTACACGTAAAGTCATCTGTATCTAATAATTTTGTTTTTGTGGTTAGAGTGTAACATAGTGTCATGATTTTATTAATAGATATAGACCCAGTCCGATCTGTGGAGGACCCCTGGGACAGCTGCCCGTGAAAGAAGACACTTTGTTTCCAGCTGGATTCACCCGTGCCCTACTTTCCTGTGCTGGTAGGTACAGAGCTGGCTAAGAAGATGCTCCCTTGACCCTCGATTGACTTTTAGCAATGCAAACGGGTCCAGCTGAGACTCTGATACATGCAGGCTTTGATGCAAAGCTACAGGTGTGTGCTGCCCTGCTGAAAGCCCCCCACTACTCAGCATGAGCTAGGCCAGGAGACCCCGCCCCTCCGGCGGGGACTGAGCTTCCAGAAAGAATGAAGTCCCAGGGCAATGACAGCTAGACTTCAGAGCTGACCCAAAACAGGCTATTTTCTCACACTGTTACGCAGATTCCTCCAAGCTTAGAGGCTACCTGTTCCGGAATCTGGAACGCTTTCTGCAGATGTCTCTCTGCACACGGCAGAGTGCCATTGTGCCTCCTTCCTGCTAGTGTACAGTGCCTGGACCTGGAACCACTCCCCTCTTACAGCTAAGGTCAGCGCAGGTCGGTGCCTGTGTCCCAGCTGCCCTTGTTCCCTCTGGACTTAGGAGCCCCTTGGCTCCCCACAACTGCAGGTACGCCTTAGTCTCTTTCTTCTCATCTGGGTTCCATTGGAAATGCAAGATTGGAATTAATTTGCGAGAATTCCAATAACTTTTCCCTGGTATTACAATTTATAAACTCCTCCAGACTGTGACAAGGGCCAGCCAAGTTCTACGAGATCTTCTTGCCTTTCGTTTAAAAATTACATTTCTCTAGAACATCTTTCCAAAAGTTAATTTGTTATAAAATTCTACATCATAGCCTGTGACTTCTTATAGCTGAAGTTTTGTCCTCCATCCTTATTAGTGTGTATTTTCTCCTTTTTCTTGACAATCACATCAAAAATTTTTATATTAAAATATAAACTTTTTCCCCCCCTTTTATCCGGTACCGCGGATCGAACTCACGACCGCCTTCTTGCAAGGCAGGTGCTTATGCTGCTGAGCTAAATCCCCAGCCCTTAAAATATAAATATTATTTTAAAGTATTGATTTAAGTATTTTATTTTATATTTACTTTACTTATTTTAAAGAACCAATTTAGAGTCTTGTTTATATTTTGTACTGTTAATTTATATGTAATTGCATTCTATTATTTTCCTGTTTCTTTTTTTTCTGGTTTTTAAATTTTTTGGTTGTCTTTAAGTTAATTTTGTCTGTTTTTCTAGAACTACGCTTAACTCATCGATTTTTAATTTCTTTCCTCAGCATTCCTTTCTTTAAGTTCTGGAATATGACCCTTTTATCTTTGTTTAATTTTCTAAATGAATGCAGTGTTTTGGCAACCTCGTTATAATTCATGTCTAATTTTATTACATTGTTATCAGAGCCTATGATCTGAATGGCTATTCTGGTTTATCACCTGCCTAATTTTTATAACTGTACCACAGAACTCTGAAAGGCTCAATTTTGTGCCACAGAACTTTATAATGTAAAGCTTGTTAATTGTGCTATTCAAATCTTCCTCTTCCTTACTAATTTTATTTTTCATTTGTTTGTCATATAAGGAAGAGGAAAACTTGAAAGTCTCCCTCTATAATTATGGGTTTGTTCACTTTTCATTGTAACTCCAGTAACATTTTGCTTTATATATTTTGAGGCTATTGTTAGATGCGTAGAAGTTTGAGATCCTTACATCTTCCTTGTTAATTTTCTTATTATATAACGTTACTTCTATTACTTCTTTTGCCTCAAAATCTGTTTTTGTCAGATTTTAATATGTGCAGCTACACTCATTTTTAAATGTATTTTTGGATTAAATTTCTCTAACATGGTCTTTCTGTATTTAAAATTCTCGGTCTTTCTGAAACAATTCGTTCACCACATTGCTGTTGCTGCTTTCTTTCCTGGTCATTTAAGACGCGAGGCCAGCACACCTAGTCAAAATAATGAGTGCCAACATGTGTTTCTACCATCTTATTTATTTCCACCATCTTGTTCTCTATGATTTTCCTTTACAGCTTTACTCCCACCCATTTTCTGTTTTCTGTATGAACAATCAGATTTTTAAAAATTTCTTCTTTTTTTCTCCCCAAAAGATTTGGAAGTTTGATCATCAGTTCTCTGCTTACATTTTTTATAAAGCACATTTGAGCTACCGAAGTTTGAAGCTCATCAGTACCCAGGCCCTTGTCCTCAAATATTAAGGGATATGATGAGCACTTCCTCCCATTTGTCCCTGGTGTTCTTTTCTTTTCTTTTTTTTTTTTTTAAAACCGGTACCGGGGATCGAACTCACAACTGCCTGCTTACAAGGCAGGTGCTTATGCCGCTGAGCTAAATCCCCAGCCCCATCCCTGGTGTTCTTATAAAATTGTTTTAAAACTTTTCCAGTTTAATTCCCTATTTAATATCTGGCCCCCTCAGTCTAAGGCTACTGAATTTCAGTTTGTATTCTGGTAGCTCTGGCTCTTGAAAATATCCTTCTTTGTGGGATGTTTTCCTCGGGTGTGTGTGTGTGTGTGAATGTGTGTGTCCACACGCGCATGTGTGTATAAAACAATGTATTTTGAAACATCATGGAATTTATTATGCTATATTTCTAGGAGGATTCTGGGTGAGAGAAGGGAAGGGTATCATATTATATGAGAGTGTTATACTGTTGTCTTTGTCCCGATTTTTCTAGTCCTTTATATACTTAAAAGCATAGAGAAAATAGTTTCTTTTTTTTTAATGCATTGAGAAGAAAAGGAAAAATAGAATCACACTCATAGCAGCAGATTTTTAAAGTATTCTCTCTTATGTATGTCATTTAGATAAAAATAAAATTAGTAATGATAAAGATTTGAACAATATAGTTAATGAGCTTGAAATCATGTTAAGAATTCTACAGTCAAAACAGAGTATTGACTTTTCAAAAGTTTGCATGTGTCACACCATCTATTCTGTTCTGCATCTTTCTTTTTCCAGTGGTGATAGGCATCTTTTCCTGTTGTTATCTATACATCTACCTAACTCATTTTAACATTGTAATACATTGTACAGTATGGATTTAATAGTTTATTGAATCACATTCTGTTTGATGAACACTTTGATTATTTCCAGGTTTTGTTATAGAAAAGGAATGCGTAGCAGTGCTTCTTTCTCTAAAGTAGAGGGGAAATGACGAATTGTTTCCAGTACAGTTATTTATTTTTTTGAATTTAGGACTTTAATCCATTGGAACTTTCTCTTTATGGATAGTGTGAGTTAAGGCTCTAATTTTTTGTTTCCAAGTGGGAGGCAATTATCTCTGAATGACTTATTAAACTCTACATACGTCCCTCAAACATTTGGCATTGTATCTTATTTAGTGAATAAATGAATGAACAAGGTCTATCAGTGGTGATTACACAGAAATATTCTCTACCCTTATGTGGCTTAAACTTTTTATCTCTGGAAAGTTATTAACATTTTCTTACTGGGTTAGAAAAATGATTAACTTTTTTCAAAGCTAAGTGGAACGTGTTAAGATTATGTATTCTACATTTCTAGATTACAGATTTTAAATATATCTAGTAAATAACCTTATTAATGAAATTATTCATATTTCTCATATTTTCATTTCTTTTTGCCTACTTGACTTGACAAAGACTAAGCAATGTAATAATATTAAGGTATCCCATTAACTTTGTGATCTTGCCAAATTCATCTTGGTAGTCCTAATAGCTTTTGCTTGTATATTGCTTTTTTAAAAATACCATTTATTAGCTTTCTTAATATAGAAAATGTTAAAGAAGGTCCTGTAATCGTACCATCAACATAATCTTTAACAACCTCCGACACACACACACACACACACACACACACACACACACTCTCATACGCATACAAACACAGGAAATTCCAATTCTATATATATTTAAAAAAAAAAAAAAACCAAAACTCACACTTCCTACTTTACTATCCATCCAGAGCTTGCATGTTCCCTAGACACCTAAGTCTTAAAAATTTGGTCCTCAGGGTGGCGCTACGGAGGTGGTGGAACCTTTAAGAGGTCTTTAGGTGGGTCAGTAGGGGAGGAGCAAGGAGCTTTGGGGGCCCCGCCCCTCTCCCTTCCTCTGCTTTCTCCCTGGCTATGAGGAGAGTGGTTTTGCTCCACCCCTTGCACCCAAAGCAACAGGCCAACTACTGTTAACAACATGGTGAGTGTCACCTGCAGTGACCTTCTCACCTTCCAGCGCTGTTCTACAGAGACTGCTTCTCTATCTGAAGACCTGCTGCCCCAGTGTCTTGGGGTAGGGTTTTCAGAGCTGTAGCTCTGCCTCTTGCTTGGAAGGAACAGCTCAGGGCTGAGACATGTGCCTTCTAAAACAGTGCTTTTTTTAGACATTTATGTACACAAAAATCCCTAGAGATATGGATTTAAAAGCAGATACTGATTCAGTAAGGCTGGGTGGAAGCCAAGATTTGGAATTTCTAAAAAGCTAAACAAGCTGTGTGTTCATGGGATGTAATTTGATCAGCAAGGCCCCATCCTTTATATCAATTGCACTTTGGAACACCCTGGGGAGTTTCATAAGACATCAGTGCCTGAGTACTGCCCCCAAGAAATTCTGATTTAATTGGTATAGCTTGCAGTATACATGTGGAATAACAGAAATCTCCTTAGGCAACTCCAGCATGCCGCAAAGTTCAAGAGCCACGACTGCAGAGCAGCTTCCCTGCTCCTCTGAATGCCTGTTTTTGTCACACAGTACTCTCAGCAGATGTCTGAGCTGGTGCTGTGCTGCAGGTTTGTCATCTCCGGTCCTGGCACCAAGTGAGGATCACAACCCCTGCCACACACCCGTCAGAGTACACTCTCTTCTCCTTGCCAGGTCCCTGGCCTGGTAGATATTTTTACTTTTTACTTTCTGCACGATGGGGATGTTCCCGCAGCCTTATCTCCGTCTATGTTCACCTTTTCCTGTAGGAAGGCACCATCTTTGTCTTGTGGCATCTCCCACAGTGAAAATAAGGAAATAGTTCCAGCTATGATGACAATGTTCCTAAGCAAGCATCTCCTGCTCCATCTCACTCCCTGTGCTGAATGATCCTTCCCGGGAGATGTTCTCCATCAGTCAGCATCCTGGGATCACAACTGTGCCAACACCTCGATCTTGATTCAGAGAAGTCCATTTTGAACCGTTGACCTTCAGAGCTACAGGCCAAAATGCTGGGGTTGTGTTAAGCCACTAAGTGGGTGGTAATTTGTTACAAGGTAAGAAGGTAAAAGCCTGCATATAGTTAAGCTTTGTTCTCCCTGTAACCAAAGTGCCCTCTCTCCAGTGCCTGTCCACAGATCCACTACCTCCTGGCTTCTCAAGGGTCAGACAGCAGCAGCCTTTATCCTGCACCTGGCTGTTTTAGTGCTTCCCATTCTGCTGAAGCCAGTATTGTGCAAAGACAGCAAGGGCCTAGTAAAGAAAGACCCAATAACCTGGTGCAACCCAAAGTCTCAGCCCTTAAATATACATTTGCTCTCCAAATTCCTCTCCTTGTCCACAAGTTGCTCAGGTCAATGTATCAGACATGAATAATTTTCTGAATAAGCAGACTTGACTTTTACATTAGTCATCTTTCTGCTCCTGAGGCAAAATAAGTGACATATACAGTTTAAAGGAGAAAAAGGTTTTTGGCTCATGGTTGCAGAGGGTTCAGTCCATGGCCTGCTGGCTCCATTGCTGTCTGTCTCCTCCCTGGCTCATGAAGTGAGTGGTTTGCTCTACATTTCTTTCCTCCAGGATGTGCTGCCCTTGCCCAGAGGCTTTGAGAGAAATGTAACCATCCACTCTTGAGCTTGAATTCTTGAACAGAACTTTCCACTACAATTTTTTTTGTTCCAGAAATCAAACTCACCACCTTGCATTTGCCAGCCAACTGCTTATGCTGCTGAGTTATATCCCCAGCCCCTGAACCATCCATTGAATAAACCTTTTCTTTCTATAAGTTAATTACTTCTGGCATTTCATTATAGTGCTGGAAAGTTGACTACTCCAACCACTTTCCATTTTGAGTGGCCTCTTCTGCTACTTACACTCACATTTCAAAATAACTCTTTACATTGCTAGCCCCACATTTTAAAGTCTTCAGTTAAAAAGATGAGGATTTAATTCTCTTATACCACACCACACTCTTCCTTCTTTCCAACATAGCTATATTAAAATTTTTTGAGCACTCAATATTTATATAATTAGGATTATGTAAATGTTGATCATAACTGAGCCACAGAGGATATTATTAATATATTATTTTTTGGCTCAACTTTTGTTTTTCCCAGTGTTAATAATTGCTTTGCTTTTTCATTTGCTTAGTTTTCAACCCACATTTTTTGTTTGCTTCTCCATCGGATCTTATTTTTTAGATCCTACAGCCATTGCATGCTTTCCAGTAGCATCCCAAGAAGGAATGCCTAGAATACAACTTCATTTTTATCTTGCGTGTCTGAGATTGTGTTCATTCTGCATATACAGTTATTTGAGTGAGATTGAGTGAGACTGAGATTTAGAATTGTTGGCTGAAAATAATTTTCACTCAGAATTTTTGTCTCTATTTTTTCTAGCTTACAGGTTTGCTATTGGAAAGTTCAATACTCCTGGTTTCCAATTCTTGGTATGTAACTTTTTTTTCTGGGATGTTCTAGGATCTTCTCTTTATTGTTGGTATTCTGAAATACTGTAATGATACGCCTAACAATGGTGTTTTTTCCTTGGGTTGGAATGTGCCTTGTTTTCAATCTAGAAATTTCTGTCCAATTTGGGAACAACTTTTTTTTAATCATTTCTTTGAGAACGTCTTTTTTGTCTCTTTTCTTTTTCTAGAACACCTGTTGGATTATTCTAGATCTCCCGAATTGCTTATGTTTCTTCTCTCTTTCTTGACCTCCCACTGGTTAGATGTTGGCCCTCCTTGGTTGATCCTCTAATTTTCTCATAGCATTTTTTTCTATTTTAAAAAAATCTTTATCTTTTTATTTTAACTCTTGCAATCCCTGGATGCTGTCTTCCAACTCTTTCAAATAGTCTCAAAATCCCATTTTAATCCTTTTTAATCAGTACATGTTCACATTATATAATGATCGTATTCTTTGTGTGGAGTTTGTATACACACATAACATATCTCAATTTCTTTTTTCATTCTCTTTCCCTCCCCTCCCTCTCTCTCTCCATCTCTTGATCATCTTCCCACTTGCAATCTCTTTACTTCCTACTATTTATCTTTTATTTTGGGTTTTGCATAGAAGAAATATTTAAGCTTGTGTGTCTGATTTATTCACTTAACATTATGGTTTCAAGGTACATCCATTTTGACACAAATAACTAAAGTTTATCCTTCTTTATAGCAAAGCAGTGCTCCATTGTGTACAAATACTACATCTTCTTTATTGGTTCATTTGCCAGTGGACACATAGACCGCTTCCAGTATTTAGCTATTATGAATTGTGCTACTATAAGTGTGGCTATGCACGTATCATGGTAATAAGATGTCTTTAGCTCTTGGGAAGGATACCTAGAATAGCCAGGTCAAATGAAATTTCTACTTTTGGCTTTTTGAGGAATCGGCATTCTAATTGCCATAGTGGTTGTACTAGTTTACATTCTCACCAACAATGTAGAAGGCTTCCTGTTCCCCTGCAGCCTCACCAGCATTTGTTATTATTTGATTTCCTGGTGATGACCCTTCATGCTAGAGTAAAATGCAATCTTGGTAATTCTATCATTTCACTCTTCTTTCGTGGCTCCAGTGTCTTATCTTTCAGAGGCTGTAATTTATGGGTACTGATTTACCCATGAATTGTCTCTCCTAGTTGCTTTTTTCTCTTTTCCAGAATCTTTGGTTTCCATGCTTCACCTTATTTTCCATAAATAGCCTCATAGCTGGCTGCCACTCGTGTTTAGAAGTGAGAGATACAGCAGTGACTAGCAGCTCTATGCACACCCACAGGGACTGGGCAGAGACTGCCCGTGTCATCCTCAAACGATGCTCTCTGTGGACCTCTTCTTTTATGCCTGGCAGCTGCCCAGATAATAACTCTCCTGTCTCCTGACCTAAGGGGGAAAGAGACGGGGAGACGACCCTCAGTGCAACTGCCAGCACGCTGTGGGCGGCAGAGAGGAGAGGCATGGGCATCCCACACTGAGGTGCTTGCATTTCTTACGCGTCCAGGTTTAGCCGGGGCCTCACTCTCTCCTCAGCTCTGCCCAAGGCCAGAGCCTCCCATCCAGCTCTCTGAGGTGCCTGCCACTGGCCCACACAGGCTTAGCCTGATTCTCCTGCTGCTCCCTCCTCCCTTTCAGAAGCGCCCAGCCTCCCATCTGAAACTTTCCTGAACCCTAAACTGCAAGGGCCGGGCTATTGTGGTGGCCGCCAGCTCACTGCTGATCTGTAGCCTTAGGATTTACCCATCGCTGCCCCGCCAGTCATCAGCACCCGTCTCCTTTCAGCTCCCAAGAATTTGTTCAGCTTCCAACATTCTCATCAACTTTTGTCTCCTCTCTTGTCTTTACCCTGTGGGCTTGTACCTTTTTAAGTTTCACTAGGGCCCATTTGGGTGGCATTTCTAGAGTGAGTAGAAATAAATATGTCTTCAGTCAGCCATTTGATGGGAGTTCCCGCCTCTTTCCATCGCTTTCTTGGCCTGAGCCATATCTGCCTTCCAGTGCCTTAAACCGAGCCTTAAATGCCCAGTCCCTTTCTGCCTCGGAGCCTTCAAACACTGGCTTCCCCTCTCCTGGGACACAGTCTGCCTGGCTCACTGTGACGCAGCACACCCGTCTCTGCTGAAAGTCCCTCCCTCGGTCCTGGGCATCTTGTCTCCCTACACCGACTCCAGTGGCCAGGACTCTGCGCACCAGCGCCGTTCCCCAGACCTCCTTCCCACGCACCGCAGGGTTTCAGTAAGCAGGAAGAGGGAAGGAAGGCCTTGCCGAAGCCCTCCCAAGCCGGGCTGTCGCCTTACCCATGCAGGGCCCATGGCTGCGCCCTGAGGAGCCAGGCTGGTCCCTGTGTCCCTCCTGATGGCCACCGCAATGTGAGGTCAGCTGAAACAAGTCTTCCTTTGTTCTCTCAGCCTTGCCACTCCTCTGAGACTTTTAGTCACACTATTTCACTGTCCCTGTCATTCCTTGTGTCTCTCTGCCTCCCACTCGGTCTGTCCCTGGGCCCCTGTTCTGTCCTCCTCCTCTTCTCCTCCCACCTTCCCTTCTCCCTCCCTTTCTCTCTCTCCATCTCCCTCCCTGTCCACCCACCTCATCTTCCCTTCGTCTTTTCACAGGCTCCTCCTGTACCATCTTGAGCTCGGGTTCTGGGGATGCCCCTCTCTCTACCTGGCACCCTTACACCTCAGGGCCCCTGTGCCCCCCTCGCCTCTCGTCAGGTGTGTGTCTGCTGTGGCCTTCCTGCTTTGAGGCCCAGGTGTGTCGTGGCCCGGTGGCCACTGGACCGCCTGCTGTCTAACACTCTTGTAAGGTTACTATTTATCTAGTGCAACCAAAGTTGGCACACACATCTGGCGCCTGGTACTTAGCGCAATTATTTATGATTTCCACCAAGATTTAAAAGCTCATCGCCGGCCTTGTAATGCAGTAACTGATTGCGCTGCTAATGTAATTAAGAAAAGATTATGATGTCCACGTGGCGTACCAGATGGTGGCATTCATAGCAATCGCGTGCACAACTGGCAGGCAACCGCACAAGGGCAGCCGAGCGGAGGCAGCTGGAGACCAGAGTCCTCCTCCCGCCACTGGGGGGGAGAGGGGCTGGAGCTGGGGCTCGCAGGACTGGGAGTGGAGGGAAGGCTGAGGAGGGTCCGGGACCTCTGATCCATCTCAGAGGCTCCTATGTCAGCCTCTTTGTTCCCGCTTCCCCAGGAATGCACACACTGATCAAATTCAGCCCACAGGCACACAAAGGCACACGGAGACACAGATCCGCACGTAGGCTGACATGAAGAAGGGACCCACCCTTTCCTTCACTCACTCAAAAGCATTGAGGAAGTTCCTCACTGAGCTAAGCCCTGGAAATATATGCATAAGTAAAACAACCACAGGCCCCTTCCTTGGTGAGCTCAACGAACTAGAGAAGAAAAAAGCCTTCGATCAAGTACTTACAGCAGTAGACGAATTGCAATCCATGTCACAGATGAGAGGTGGGTGGTGTGAGGTGGCTTCTCTGGAACATGTGGCCTGGACAGGGAGTCCTGGGATAGGGGCTCAGGTGATGTGACAACTAGGGTAGGATCTAGAGACCAAGCGCTAACAGTGACAAGACAAGGGCGTGTTATGTCACAGAGAGAACACGTACAAAGGTCCTGGGGTTGGAGAGAGCATGACAAATACATGAGTCTAGCATGAGGGCAGTGGCTAAGAAGAGTCAAGGCAAACCTGAAGGAGAAAAACAAAACTGGCTGGCAAATAAAGCTCTAGTAATGAAGGCAATGCTGTGTTGACACAAGAACAGAGAGTACAACCAGGGAAGCCAAGGACCAACAGATTCACACCTAGAGCACAGTTATTACTTATTTATCACAGCGACAACACCGTAGTCCAATGGGACTGGCCTCGTTGTTTCAATAAAATCATGCTGGAATTAGTTGGATAGCCACAGGAAGTAGGGTATATCACCCGATCCCTACCTCACATCACACACAAATATCAATCCATGTGATCTGTGGAGCTAAAAAATAAAAGTAAAATAATAAAGCTTTTAGAGAAAAACAGGGGAGGAAGTCTTATGTCTGTGGAGGAAGCAAATGTGTCTTTAACAGATTACAAAAGGTTGATCATTTAGGAAAAGTCCAAAATGCAAACATATCAAAATCAGAAATGTCTATTCGTAGAAGTTATCAAGACAGTGAAAACCTAACAAACGAGTGGGAGGAGATGTTAGCAACTCATGTATCTAACAAAGAACTTAGATTCACAAAAGATAAAAATTCTGTAAATCAATGAGAAAAAGACAATCATTTTTTAAATTGAAAAAGAAGTCTCAACAGACATACCACAAAGTATATTTTCAAAAGGCTAACAAACATATGACAAAGTGTTAAATGTCATTAGTCTTCAGAGAAGCCCAAATTAAATACAACAAAATTAACACCCACTGTAGAACTTTGAGGAAGCTCAGTTTCGAAGATGCCACACTCAGGAATATTAGGGTAGCACGTGGGATTTAAAACAGTAGCATTGCCCAGAGCTGGCAAATGAAGCTATCTATCTCTGTCCTCCTCACCCACAACCGTATTCCTCCTACACAGAGAATTCCAGGGCCCCAGCATCTACACAGACAGGAAATCAGGGCTTTCTGTACGGAAACTGCTCAGACAAGAGCGTTCCTTTATCTTAACCCTGCCTCACTGGGGGTCTTGGCTCAACCACACCAAAGCCCTAGGACTCCCCATCAGCCTCTAACTGTCTCCACCTGAATATGAGCAGATAACCGACATAAAATGAAATCAAACACATGACTCCAGAGGAAGTAAAGACAACACAAGAGATAGGAAAGTATTTCAAAGTAATTCAACTGATGTCTCAGAAAAATTAAAAGACAAGCACCTTGAGAACAGATGACTGGTTATGAAAACAGAACATTTGAATAATGATAAAAATCTCTAAGAAATTAAAACCAAATTGCTAAAGTGAAATTTTCAATATAATTAAAAAACAAGTTCAGAGGATTCTCCCAAAACATAAGATCAAGATTTTTAAGGCAGAAAATAGAAGAAGAAAATAAAAATTAACAACTTATTTAAAGGTTTCACTAACTGGCTAGTGGTAGCTCCAGAAAAAGATTAATTTAAAAATAAGAGTGAGAGGAAGTATTATTATTAAAGAGAAAATGCAAGAAAATTTCTTGCAACTAAAGAATACAACCCTCCAGAATACATAGAGCCACTGAATGCTCAAAAATGGGCATAAAGTGATACACATACACATACATTGCCATTAAACGTTGAAAAGGTGGCAGTATTAAAACCTTCAGGAAAGAAAAATGGTACATATGAAGGATTGAGGACCGAAATAGAATCCGTTTTCTCTGTAGTTACATTAGATGCAGTATTTTCAATATTATCAGAATTCTGAGAGAAGTAACTTTCAACTAGAATTTATATGCCCAACAAAAATATTGATAAATGTGAGGTAACAAGAAAGATAGTTTCAGAATATTTAGCTCCATGCTACCTTTTGTAGAGAAAATTCCTCGAGGATGTGTTCCAGCAGAACGAGGGCATAAAGAAATACACAATATCTAAAAAACAAGACAGAAACACTGGAAACAAATTCTAGAAGAGAAATGATTCAACAGATCTGAGGAAAAGTCAGCCTATCTTAGAGATAAGAGTTTCCTGGAAAGGGAGGACATACTTAAGTACAAAATTAAATGCAAGGGCCAGAATAAATGACGTTATGATAAGGACCAATAGCACAAAGGAAATTTCAGGTAGAAAGAAATCCCAGGGGAAAGTGGTAGTCACCGAAGAAAACACCATTAAAGTACTACTTGACTCTGTAATGGACAATATTTTAGTGGTGTTTCTGTAAGCTAAACCCTCACCTATCACAGCAGGAATGCAGTGAAAAATGTGTTAAATATATAAATGAAGAAACAGAGAAGCTGTAAAGTACAGCTAAAGGAGTGGGAAGTGGCCTCTTGGATTAGAGGACTGGGGTAGAAATAGGATGGAGATACCTCACTTTTAACCAGTGCGTATA
Organism: Cavia porcellus; assembly: GCF_034190915.1. Classification (NCBI taxonomy): domain Eukaryota; kingdom Metazoa; phylum Chordata; class Mammalia; order Rodentia; family Caviidae; genus Cavia; species Cavia porcellus. Next base: position 200,611,950 of record NW_026947484.1, read on the forward strand.
ATTTTATATGACTTTTAAGTTTCTGTTTCATTCTGGCTGCAGAGCAGCAGTGGTGATGGGAAGTTAAGAACCGGCAGAGAGGAGGGGCAAATCCTGCTGGAGCAGTGCAGGCAAGCAAGAGTTTGCTGGACTAGATTGGTGGCAGTGGACCCGGGGACAAGAGATAAATAAAACACGATTAGAAGATCAAGCCTCGCCGAGGGGCTGGATAAAGGCCTGGTGAGAAAGCTGAGGCTGGACGATGCCTAGTTTCCTGCTCACATCTTTAGGCGCACAGTGGGGCTGCAGACTGAGAATGTGAATCAAGAAATTGGTTGCTGGGAGAACGTAGTGAGTTTAGTTCGAGATGTGTGATTTGGAGACATGGAAGAGATGTTAAGTTGTAAACACAGCTTCTGAGTCAGACCAAATATTTAGGGACGTGGACTGATAAAAGCAGCTGAGATCTCCCAGGGAGTGAATAAGCATGCATGAGAGAAGGTGTCCATGTTTAAGGTCAGCACTTGGTCTCATGGTGGCTACTCTGGCACGCAGTCCCAGACTGACATGGATATAAACAGAGTCACAAATCACAGCATTACAGGCGCACGCATCACCAACCCAGACTCCCTAAGGATTACTCCTTAATTTAATATTCAAACAAAGCAGTTCAAGCTCTCTCTCTCCCATACTATGGACAATTGCACCAATATTTCTGTGGGTTTCCAGGACTCTCTTATGCCCAGCCCCTAACTGTGCCTCTGACCTCCATCTTTGGCTGTTTGCACCCACTCCTCCTCTTGGCTCATTAATTCTCCCTAAACAGCAGCAGTTACAGCACACAACAAGAAACAAATTAAAACTCACTATCAAGCATCACTATTCCCAGAACTGTGTCAGCTCTTTTCCACACGGGGAATTCTGCGCTGGCCCCGACTTTCCACGGAGTCCCCGCCTGGCTGTTCGTTGGATCCTTTTGGTTCTTTCTGATGCTTCCTCCCATTTCTTCGGCCTCGTCTCTGTGCACCTCAGCTCCTGCCTTGTGGGCTGTGCTTAGGAACAATGCAGAGGACTGCAGTTTATAAGACAGAGGGCCATCTCACTGGCGATGAGCGTATCCCTACCCTGAATGGCAAACTGGATGCCTTCTGATCCTTTAAACAGCACCCATGCATGCACAGTCAGCTTTACAGCCATTCTGCTGCACACACACACAAAGCTGCACACACACGCTTATGTGCACACATCTACATCCACATGCTCTTGGACATGTGGGCACATTTAGACGCATTTAACACTGAGCTTCCTGGGAAGACCTGGAACCACTCTTTTAGGCTAACCCTATCTAGAGTGTGTGTGTGTGTGTGTGTGTGTGTGCGCGCGCGCGCGCGTGTGTGCGTGTGTGCGTGTGTGTGTGGCTGCATGTTCCTGTGTCTGTGTGTGTGCTGAGGTTGTGCATACACATACTTGTGTTGTACGTACATCTGCTCTCTGCTGCTCCGGTCACGGTGTCATCCTCAGCGAGTGTCCATGTAGACTGGTGCCTGAGGAAGGAGCATCTTCTCAACTCATCTGGAAGCCTGAGGACTAACACTGGGCTCTGCCCTTTGGATTCTAAACACAGTGTCAAAGTGGCAGCCTCATCCTGGGCAACCAAGCCAGAGATGTGGGGCTCTGGTTTGACTTGAGGGGGAAGTAAGGGTCAGAGGAGTCAAGTTGCACCCTGAACAGCCCACCGAGGGGTGTCCTTCTAGAACCGGGGGCCATGAGGCTCTGCGTGTCTGTGTCTGAGCGAGGGGCAAACATCACCTCCCACAGGGTCCCTCTGCAGGGACTCATGGTCTGCAGGCGATGGTAGCATGCTACTGGTCTAGAAGCTGATTGCAGCTTGTGCTGGGGATCAGACTGACACACGTCTGGGTCTGGCCTGTCTGCACCTGTCCACGGCCAGCTGTCCACCGAGCATGTGTAGGCTAGCAGGGGACAGAAACCCCAACCCACATGGAATAGCTCTGGGAGAGGGGCACTCCTGGGCCAGTTTCTCTGGGAGATGGGTCCTGGAATAACATCAGCCTCACGTGCTGTTGTAAAGATGAGGCAAAATCAGGAGCGTAAACTTTCTGGAATATAGTAAGAGTGCTCAGGAAAAGGAATATATGCTTTTTCATCCTCAAAAGCCTGGACACCCAACTGCAGGATCACACTCTGGCCACCCTGTAACTGATACCCATCAAGCATTAGCTGCCCTAAGAATGCTGGTGCCCAGGGCCACCCTGAGTTTTCAGGGACTTGCAAGAGATTAGGACCTTGGCCCACAGGCTGCTTCTTCAACCTCTGTGTCCTGTGAGTAAGACTTCCTCAAGTAAGGGTAGAAAATCCTCCTAGAAATTTAGCTGTGAATGGTAAGAGAGCACCAACTCATGTTGGTATTTGTAACTATGGAAACTGAAAATAATCCACATGTTTACTAAGTAAAATGGGCCTGTTAAGTAAAATGTTATGTATCCATACAAAGGAATCTATGCATTTTCTAACAATGATGATGTATGCGTGGGGAAATAAAAATCTGTTCATGATATATGAAATTCCATTATTAAAAACTAACAGCATAAGGTCATTTTGGTGCATACATGTGTTAAATACATGCAAATACCTTATGATATATACACACATCTCAGATGCATGTACAAGTACAAATATTCATATATAGAGACATATTTGTGTACCTGTGCGAATGTACAAAATTTGAAAAAGTCTGAAATTAAGTAAACCAAAATGTAGTGACTGAAAGGTTATCACCAATTAGTGGAATTTCAGATGCCTTTTATTTTCTCCCTGGTAGATTTATGCATTGTCTGAAAAAAATTTCCAATGTGTATATACTAGGATTTTTCACTTTTTAAAAATAAAATTTTTAGACATACAAACAGTATTGAAAATGTAATAACATATGAAACCACCCATCAGTTTAAGATATATATTATCTCTTTTACTAAGAGAACAATTACTTTGAATTATTTCCATGAATGCATGTCTGGTATTATTCAAACCATACAGGAATGTATAAAATAAAGTCTTTAATCCACCTCAATTTTCACTGAATTATGAGAATTTTTTCCAAAATTTAAAATGTAATGTGAAGAAATGAAAAATAAATACCCTATTTTGGATATAAAACTTTGATATAAAAAGGCTATTCTTCCAACATTAATGTATAAACTTAACATAATTCCAATTGTAGTACTATTTTTAATTGAATAAAATGATCATAAAATTTATGTGAAAGAATAAATGCCTAACAATGATTGCCTCATAGGAGATCTTGATCTGCCTTACTGATATTAAAATATACTGTAAAGCCATTAAAATCCAATAGTATGTTATTGGTATTGAATTATTTGATTAACAGAAAATTCTGGAATAAAATAAAAAGCCCAGAAATATATGCTAGATGAAAATTCAGTGCACAATAAATATTTTACCTAGCAAGGAAAAAAGATTAATTAATGAATACTGGCAAAAAGCAGCTACCCACTTGTAAGGAAATGAAATCGGACCATCATTTCATACCATAAAAATTAAATTCTGATGAATTAATAAGTCTCAAATGTAAAAATAAAGCACCAATTATTGGAAAGCTTTTAGGTAATTATATGAGGTATGTGTAATCCAGGGATTAAGCGAATATTCTTTTTACCTAAGGGAGGAAACCTAGACTCTATAAAGAAATAATCATTTTTGACTGCATAAAATTTAACCTCATTAAGTTGACTTTTTATTTCTGGTATTGTATTTTCTTTGGTACTAGAATTCCTATTTGCTTACTGTTATAATTTATTTCCCTGCTCAAATTTGTTGTTTAATCAGTCATTACTGTAACACACTCTTCTTCATGTCCTTGAGCATAGTTATGGAAGTTTTGAAATATTTGCCTTTTAATTCTAACACATGAGTCACCTTGAGATGGATCTCTGGTGATAGCCTTTTCTGTTAAATATGCATCACATTTCCCCATGTCTTTGTATGTCTGATAATTCCAGAGTGCATCCTAGACCATGTCAAAGATAAGTAGTAGAGACTCTGGATTCTACTGTGTTCCTCTAAAAGGGTACTGATTTTTTATTTTAATGGGGAGTTAATGTGGCCAGACTTAACCTGTGGTGAGCAAGCAGCTGAATTCTCCATACAATTGTTTTAGCCATGGTCAGGAACCTAGGAGTTTCTCAAGTGAATTCATGGGTTACAAACAGCTAGAAGTTAGATAACATTCATAATCAGAATTTAGAACACTCGCTCCATGATTTCTCCTCCCTAGGATTTCTCCCTTTACTTTCCAACTTCTCTAGAAGTCTCCAGTGTTGCCCTCTGGTTCCGCAAGAAGGCACACTGCACATTTCTTTGCAAGGTTTAAATCATGTGGTACTGCCTGGGGCCTCCTGGTAGACACAAAAATATATAAATAAGAAACTCAAGAGGAGAGGAAGGGAGGGTGGGGGAATGGGAAAAAAAAATCAAGTTATATCATACACAGGTACAAAAGTCCCTATAATGGGGGCTGGAGATTTAGCTTAGCGGCATAAGTGCCTGCCTTATAAGCAGGCAGTCGTGAGTTCGATCCCCGGTACCCGTAAAAACGGAAAAAAAAAAAAAAAAAAGTCCCTATAATGAGTATGATCATTATATACACCTAACTTGTACCAGTAAACTTTTAGTTTCTTTTTTAGGTCCTAAGGATTGAACTCACGACCTCATGCTTGCCAGGCAGGCACTTAGGCCATGGAGCTAAACCTTTGGCCCTGCACTAATAAACTTAATTCTCTTTTTAAAAAGAAAGAGAGAAATTCGATGTTGCTCACGTCTTGCAAATGTCAGTCTCTCAAGCTTTCTGTCTGGTTGTAGTAGTCAACTTTCCTTAGCTGGGTGTGGTTGTGCACACCTGTAATGCTAGCGCTCAGAGGGCTGAGGCAGGAGGAATGTTTCGAGTTCAAGGCCAGCCTATATTACAAAGTGAGTTCAAGGCCAGCCTGAACTGCAGAGTAAGTGAGACCTTGTCTCAAAAACAAAAATTGTTTTTTTTCCTTTTTCTGAGGCACAATATCTGACACGCATAACTTAAAAGAGAGGTTTAATTTGACTCATTCAGGGGACTCAGTCCATGGTTGGCTGGCTCCAAGGTAGCAGCATCATGATGGAATGACATGACAGAGACAAAGCTGCTCAATGCATGACAACCAGAAAGTAGGGAGAGAAGGGAGGAGCTAAAGAAGAAAAAATACCCTCCAAAGCCAGGCTCCTAGGACATGCCTCTTCGATTCAGGGCCCCCACACTCCGCCTAACTACACACTCAGCTGAAAATCCATTGAAGGGTCGATCCCTGATAAACATAGCACCCCGTGAGCTAACTGCCACCCAAAAGTCCCACCTCTGGACCTGTGAGACTTTGGGGCCACGTCCTAGACCCAAACCACTACACTGGGTTGATCATTTTCAGTGCTTTTACAAAGCTTTTTAATAGTTTGTCCAGAATTTCTTATCCGTAAGAAAGATTGTCCTTTATCAAAAGGGAACTCACTACGTAAAATTGAACTATTTTAGATGGATATCAAGTCCCATAAACAAAATTAAAATACAAACATTAAATTGGGGGAAAATATATTTGCAATGCTTGTGACACATAAAGAGTTAAATTTTAGCGCTTACAAACTGTTAAGAAAAGACGAAGCATCTAGCAGAAAAATGTTCCCAGGATAGGAACGGGTTGAGAGAAGAGTAAACCCAAACGGGCCAATAAACATATGGCTCCAGCTCCAACTTCTCAGGGAAATGCAAATTGACGGAACACTGAGGAATCGCATCGGACTGACAAAAATTCAAGAGAATGTTCACACCTACTCCTGACGGCAGGGAAATGAAAAGTATCATTTTATAGATAGCTGGTGAAAAGAAAAATTAATAGTGCCTTTTTGGAAAGCAATATGGGAAAAAATCGATTTTAAAAATTCAAATATGTATCATCTTTCAACCAGCAATCCCCCCCATAAGGATTTGTCTCATGGAAATAAACAAAATCACTTTGATGCAGAAATATATAAAAGTGTTGAGTACAGCAATATTTGTAGTAGCCAAAGAGCTACACAAATATCCACCCGTGAGAGAGTGATTATATCGCGACGTGTTCATGCCACGGAAGAAGATGTGGCTATTAAAAGAGTAGACTCACCTGAATGGATTTCTACGGGTGCACTGTTAGCTGGGAAAATTGAGAAATATACATAATATGACTCACTTTGTTAACAGTGATCCGCAGGCCCTGTGCGTGCCTGTGCAGAGCCATGTGGAGGCCTGGGAGGACTGCAGCAGTGGTGAGAGCTGATTTGGAGATTGTTAGGAGAGATCAGAGAGTTGGAAAGGGAATCAGACAAGGGAGCTTTCCGATGTCCCTGGAGAAGCCACAACGCAGGGGGCCATGCGTGTACATGCAGATGCATGTGCGAAAGCAGAGGAACAGACTGTGTCTGCCTGTGGTCGTCACTGTGACTGATGAAATTTCAGGGACTATCACTTTGCTCTTTCTCTATTTTTCCCCCAGTGTCACGATTCGAACTCAACCTCGCACTTGCCAGGCAAGCGTGTGTGCCACTGAGCTATAGCCCCAGCTACCTTTTTATTTCTTAAAAACCTTGTAAGAATGAATAAATCATATGAAAAGAGAAATCAAGGTTATTTTTATCATGAGGAAATATTGAAAACTATCGAAGTATTTAAAGTAAGATCTGAGAACTCAAAGACCAACCCCATTTCTATTCCCCAGAGCTAAGCGCTTTTGACATTTTGATGGATGTGTTTCCAGGTTACTTAGATTATACGTACAAACACATGGACACATACATCAACACTAAATATACACACATACACACACAAGGAGATATATTTTATCTCCTTTTAATGAAAAAATCAGAAGAAATACTAAGAAAGGAGATGGGAAGAAATTAGAGGTACCCATGGTCTTGATGGTGTTGGTGGTCTCATGGATGTATAATTACTTCCAAACTCATCCAGTTGTATGTCTGGAAGGCATACAGCTTTTTAGATGTTGATTATACTTGAGTAAAGTATTTTTTAAGAAACTATCTCTTGCCTGCCTGCTCCAAGTGTCCACAAAAGATGTGCCACCTCAGCAGGTGTGATCACAGGTTCTACCTGGACAGCCCTGCGCCAGCCACACTGCGGCCAGCCCAGGCCCCTGTCTTCCCAGCCGGGGATGGTGCCATGAACTAAACTGTGCAGCCGCCCCCAAATTCTTATGTTGAAGCCCTAACTCCAAATGTGATGGTTTTCCAAAGCAACCCCTGGTTCGGTCCACTTCCAAACCAATCCTGCAGCCACTGCTGGCGATGCTGTGAGTTTGATCCCTTGGTTAAGGTGCTGTCTCTCCCAGACCAGATTCAAAACTTCCGTTTGAAATTAGAAAGTAGTCTACTAAGGAATGTTTTGAAATCATGTGGACATTCTGTGTCCCCAGGATGTCATCTTACAATCAATTAAGGTATCTTTTTTCAATCAAATATTACATGGGTGGTTACAAAATTATGATTTTTATTATTTCATCATTTCTTCCACTGGTATTCTCCAATCTTCAGGAAAGAACTTTCCTTCTTGTCCTCTTGAAGTATCGGTATAGATTCACAGGTTACTTTTTTATTTTTTGTAGTTCTAGGCATCAAACTTTATGGATTCCTTTTTAAATCTATGGGCTATAATCTCTTACTGTCATTCTTTTTTATGTTCGAATTGTTCAAAACTTGGCCAAGTCCCTCCAGCTGTCTCCTGTGTCCTTTTCACATGACCCCAACAGTCTTGGGAGACATCCTTGCTCTTTGGCATAACAGAATTACAATAATTGGAAACATGTAAGTATATGCTTTATGTTAGATATGACTAAACCAGTGTTGGTCTCTTGGATACAATAATGGTATCATGGCGATGTAAGGGGATGACCTTACTCTAGGAAGACACTCTGAAGTATTTGGTGGGTGCGATGTCATTTCTGTAACCAGCTTTGAGGAAACAGAAAGAAAACCAACCGTGTGAAATTTTAGCAACTGGTAATACCAGAATATATTAATTATACCCTTCATTTCAATTTCTTAAGTTGAGCTTTTTCAAAATAAAAGTTAGGGAAAGCCGGTCCCACTCCCGGTCACTGTCACCCCACACACTGCCACCACATTGGCCCTCCCTGCTCTTGTTGTCCCCTACACCTTACGTCCTTACAGGTCCTGGCTCCTCGGTGTCTGAGTGATTAAGACTTAGATGGAAACTTGCCATTCCTTGCCAAAAGCTAGTGACTGCTGTCACAAAATTTCTTTACTGAGGTCCCTGTGGCCTTTCCTGGCCCTGCTTACCTCCTGTCCCTCCCTCTTGGCCCTTGCCTTCTCATCATACTAACCCCAGGGCCTTGGCACAGGCAGCTCCTTCCACCAGAACCCTCCTAGCCCAGCCTTTCACATGCTTTTCTTTTTCCCATCATTCACCTTTCAGCTCCTTGTCACCTCCACTGACTCCACCGCCTCCTCCTGTCCACTCTTCTTAAACTGCGTCCCCACTCACACCCTCATCAAGTCTCTCTCTTGCTCTAAATTAATTTTTTCTGAGTTCTTGTCTATTATGCTGTGTCCTTAGCTCAAGTCAAATCTCAACACATAGTAAGGACACAGTTAATGCTTAGGAGGTGAAATGATATAGACGTACACTGATAACGAATGGAAACACTTGCACAGGGAAACACACTATCACACAGAGGACGCACAACAAAACAACCACATGGACGTATCCACACACAAATAGATGGCTGCTATAAACACACAAGTATACAGCCTTATGCGGGACACACAAAGACACACTAATCTTTATATGTACATATGCAAATCAGCATGCTTATAACAGGTACATACATCTCACACACACGCGCGTGTGCTGTCATGGATACACTACCGACAGACACAGACATGCCTGTACACAGGCATGAGTGAGCACCCACACGCACACACACAGAGATGGACACACAGTCTCACTGTTGCCTGACCCAGGCCTGCATGCCCTTGCCGAGGGCAGCACAAGTGGGCCTTGGTGGCCACTCCACAGTCCCTGGCCAAGAGAACCCCAAATCTCCCTCCTAGGACAGGTGATCTGAGAAGAGGTGGGGCAGCCAAGCAGGCGCCCCCAATTTATGACAGTTCTGAGGCCTCTGTTGGGAGCAGCAGTGTCACCAAGGCCACCAGCAGTCTGGACAGGGCTGTAAAACACGCCTGGCTCTGCATCCCCACTCCTGCCACATTTGCCTCTGTGGTCACTGTGCCTCCGTCGGTGTCTGAATGCTGAGGAGATGAGAGGACAAGGGCAGCGGGGCAGCCCCCAGAAGCCCTGAGTGGCCCACTCCCTGGCTGTGGGGCAGGAGAAGTGGGGATAGTGGTCCTGAGCAAGACGAAGCGAACACCAGTCAAACCAGCAGGGGCCAAGGGGGGACGGGGCTGTGGCCGTCAGCAGAGGGCTGCAGAGGTAAGCCCACAGGTGTCTGCCACTCCTGAATCATCCTCTATGCCACACCCTGGGCAGCAACCCGAGCCTGGAGGCCAGTAGCTGCACTCAGAAAGTCTCTGGGGCCAGGTGGGAGACCCCAAAGCCACTTGCATGGCCATCCTGTCCATATGGAGCCTTTGGGTAACACCTGTGGTGGCCCAGGAGTGGAGGGGAAGGTAACAGAGGGACCCTGCAATATGTTTAGGAGCCTGGGCACTGGGGAGAAGAAAGGTCATCATGGGCTCAGCCACAGAGCTGTGCCCAAGGCCAGCACGTTGGAGGATGAGGCAGGGAGGACACAGCGAACTTGAGGATTGAGAGAAAACCAAGATGGCTGGAGGGGAGAGCAAGGAAGGGAGGAGTGAGACGGCCGGTGGGTGAAGAGCAGATGGGTGCCCAATCAAGTCACCCAAGACAAGGCCTTAGGGCTTTAACCTAAGGGCACTGGGGAACCATGGGTGGTTCCTGAGCAAAGGAATAACGACACCACACCCTCTGCCATTCCCTGTGGCCCACGCCACTATGCCCAGTACCACAGTGCAGAGGTGAAATGGGACAGGAGACGGAGGAGACACTCGGCTGTGTGTCCAGGACTGTGCAACAACCCTCTCATATTTTTGGCCCAAAGAATAAAGCCTGCATCTGGTGTTCCAGAAGCTGAGTTTCTTCCATTCATTCGTTCACCTATGTGTACATTCATTGATCGAGAATCCACCATCATACAAACCTCACATGTGCATTGTGGAGGTGGAGATAAACCAGATCCTGCCATCTGGGGAGGAAGGAAAGGAGAGGGGCGGGTGGGACCCCGCATGCATGGAGACCTGAATACCAGGCATCGAGTCAGGCAGCTGACACACACATGTCCTTTTGGCCTTGCAGTCTCCGGTAAGGCGATGCCTCCCATGCCACTGTACAAACAGAAACTGAGATTCGGGGTGAACTCTTGGACCCGAATTCTCCCAGAGAGCACCAGCCCTAGCAGAGAGGCTTCAGAGGGTGACAGAGAGCAGCCTGAAACACTTCAAGAGCCATTTCCATCCCTGTCTTGAGGCACTATGAGGCTCTGAAGTTTCCAGAAAAGATGAGCCCTGAGGGGATTGGCCCAAGGGCTCACAGGCTCCCAGCCGGGCTGTGATCAATGCCTGACAGCACCCTCACTCAGGGAATTCATTAGACTAACACTTTCCACTGTGAACCTCGAGTGGCCCTCTGATGAGAAATCCCAACCTCATTGGGTCTGAGCCCCAGATGAACAGGCTGCAGTCCCCCGGCTTGTGAGTGATGTCACCGCATCCGCAGAGGGAGGTCGATAAAGGCTCTTCATCAAGACCACGGCCACTCCTGCTGCCATCAGCCAGGTGGTTCTGCGGCTCCCCTGGGGCTGGCCCTAGGCTGCCAAGCAGGATCCGGAGGGGAGGGCTGTGCCCAGCAGAGGGCAAGACAGGGCGCTTTAAGGAGAAAAGCCTGTCCCCTCCACCCCCCAGGGAGTCAAGGCTGCCAGATTCCAAAGGATTGGAAGTCCTGCCACACTTTGCCTTGACTTTGATGCTCCCAGGGGCCCACTGAGGAGTAAGCATGCAGCCTGAGGCCATAAGTGAAAGCACCTAGACCTCAAAGGTGGAGGCAGGGCAGAGGATGCTGGAACCCAGTAGGAGGAGGTACAGAAATACCACCAGTAGTGGTTGCGGTAGGAGGAGAATGCATGAAAGATAGCAGTAGCACCTGCTGAGTGCCTGTATGTGCCACACACTGGTACCCTATTTTCACCGAGCTTTGGAGAAAGCCCACATCCTTCCTTTTTATTTAATTATTTGGGGAAGGGTACTGGGGAATTGAACCCAGGGCCTTCACACTGAGCTACATTCCCAGCCCTTTAAATACATACACTGTTTTTCAGCCAGAGCCTCGCTAAGTCACTAAGCCGCCCACTCTGGGCTCCAACTGGTGATCTCATCTTACACCTGGAGTCCACAGCAGTCAAATACTGCTCCAAGTCCAAGTCTCAGGATTCAGGCCTAGATTTCCTTACCTGTCAGCCATTCAACGGGAACTTGCCAAGCGGTGGCTTTGTGCCAGGCTGCACGGTGCTAGACCCCGCAGGCCAGGCCTGGCCCTGCCCCCCTGGATCCCGGAGCGCCTGGGGAGATTGTAGGCACAAGGAGGGTTTCCGGGGACATGTCCCCATGGGGTGGTCTCAGGAAACAGGGCTGAAGATCAAGGCACTGAAGGTTACAACCAGGGGCAGAGAGAGAGCACCCTGCGGAGCAGAGAGCAGCGTGGCCACAGCAGACTGTGGCCTGGGAGAGTGGGCGGGACAGGAGGACAGGGATCCTGCAGGGAGGGAGGTGGGGCTGGCTTCTTCATGGAGAGTGGACAACTCTCTGTTCCCGAGAGGGTGATCCCTCCTGAGCATGTCCCACAGCAGTAGGGGAGGATGAGTCTCGCCAGGCAGGATGGATTCAGTAGAGTTGGGGCCCAGCGGGATAGAGGAGGCCAATGGCAGCTGCAGAGCCGCAGAGAGGAGTAATACCTGGGGCCGCCAGACGGGGGCGCCCGGGCAACCTCCTGCCCTCAGCTCAGCTCTGGATGCAGGAGCTGTTTATTCCTCCGTGTTCTGACAAATGGGTGGGCCGGGGACCTCGCGTGCACCTTCTAGCGTTGTAAAGTTGGGGCCCACCACAGCCCCTCCTTCCATGACTCCCTCTGATCACGACTCCGCCCTGGTTTTGAATTCACCTTGCGAGTGACCCTCCATTCATCCTTGACCCTCACTCAGCCCTTCTAGCTAGGCCCAGCCTCACCCCAGTCCCACCTTTCTTCCCTCCCTGAACCCCACCCCTGCTTGCCCCAGGCTCCACTCCCTTACTGTGTTCAACCCCAATTCGGAAAGCTCCTGCTTTCCGAATCCTGACCCACCCCACACCCCTACCCAGATCCACCTTGCACACCCAGCCTGGGCAATATTGCTCAGGATCTTGGAGAAGAGAAACCAAGGCATCTGTTACTCACATTTCTTATACATTTCATTGTGTTTATTTTATCTTCATTTTTTGTCTGTTTGCTGTTTCGGTGCTGAGGATGGGACCTAGGCAAGCACTCATACATGGTAAGCAAGCACTCACCACTGAGCCACACCTCCAGTCTGCTTGGAAATTTTGTTTAAAAGGCCCTATTTTTCCTGGAGGCCCAAATAACAGGTGGGAATTTCAAAATGTCTTTCATAAGACAGGTGAGAATTTCTGAATGACCTCATTAAAAATGCCACGTACAAAATGACCAGAGTTGCAGCCATCAGAGGAGTGGTCTCCCCTCAGGAAGAGGCCAGGGCTCTCCAGAGGCCAGGGTGTTCTCTCTCCAACTGCGTGTGAGGCACACAGTGTGGGTAAGATTAATTTATAATTTGTGTGCTTTTCTGTGTCTACACCATACTTCAGTAACAAATTTTTCTGACAGATTTTGTGACGAAGCTGGTGGGACCCCAGGACTGCAGGGCTGGTAGGTGTGGGACATGTGGAACATGACCACCCGGGAGACTGGTCAGGTGACTTTCTCGAAAGGACCCTGGGAAAGGCACAGTCTGGCCCTCGGTTGTCACCACAAGCTTTCAATCTAACAGGCTGCTGACAAGGAGCCCCCCTCCACTAACCACACACCCCACTGTCCGCTGGGACCCCGCCTCCGTGCCAGCTGCCGTTCCTACCCTAACAGCTGTATTTTTCAGGTACAATATGACAGGCTCAATCTATTCCTGTTATATATTTCCCAGTAAATGGACAAGGTGAAAACAGTGTCAGTTCAAATCACTATCATGACACTTAATTCTGATTTACTGTACCTTTTGCTGCAATCTTGAAAGTGCCTGCATCCGTGCTGAGCTAGATTGCCCAGCGGGCCCCACGAGGTCTGAGTTAAGATCAGTTTCAATAAAAGAATTTAGGGTAAGGCGGCCCCAGGTGGGCAGGGGGCAAGCTGGGGCCCAGAGGACGAGCCAGCAGAGATGCTGAGGCCGCTGTTCTCCCAGCCTCCCTCCCTCCAACTCTTTGTCCCCAGCCCTGTGGTTTGCAGCAGCTGGGAAATTTATGGAGGCTCCATAAACGGGTTTTACAGACAGCTGTTAGAGCGTGCGGAGCAAGGCTTGGCTGTCGGGGGACCTCGTCGCAGGCTTACAGCCAAGACACTTAAATATTATGGCTGCACATATATAAAAAGTGTGCCATGCGCGTCCTCTGCTGCCTCCCCCTCCTGACCCAGGGGCACGGGGTGCGGCTGCTGGCTTGGTAAGCCTTTGCTCCAGCTCCGGCAAGCAGGCCTGCACTGACGGTGTGGGTGCACGGAGAGACATGCGAACAGCAGTGCCAGGCTGCTGGGCTCATCCCACCCTGCCCCGCTGAACCAGGCTCAGAACACCAGGTTCTTGGAGTCTCAGGACCTCCTCCTGCTGTTCCACTGCCTGCAAGCTCCTCCTCCCCATTCTCCTCATTAATCCCTACCTCTCCTTCGGGAACTCAGCTTAAACACTGGCTTCTCTGAAACATTGTCCCCAGGCTCCAGAGTTGGGTCTCCAGTTATAAATGCTCATAGCCCCTCTGGACTTCTTCATAACGTTTATAACAATTGCAATTAAATAATTATTGGTATCATTATCTGCTTAATGTCTGTCTTCCCTTCTGGACAATAAACTGTGTGAAAGCAGGGACTCTATTGGTATATGCAGAGCTAGGTGCTCAATAAAGATGCCACAAATGAGCAAATTCATGAAGGAGCATGCAGAGATGAACCCCTGCCCACCCTGAGACAAAGCACCAGGCAAAAGGTGCTCATCTCCTGAGAGCAAGAGAAAGGCATATAGAAGCCTCTGGACACAGGAATCAGGGAAGGCTTCAATGAAGAGATGCAAGTGGACCTGATGGTATAGGAGTAAGAGCTTTCATTTAGCCATGAGGCTTGCAATGTGAAACTATGGGCTAATTCTTTAATCTCCGAGCCTCAACTTACCGGTCTATAAAATGGGGTAATAATGATGTCTGCATGATATGGTTGTTGTGAAGGTTAAGTGTACTTAACACGTGTAATGAATCCCCTAAGCTATGTTACTACCACTTATAGCTAGTGCTTGGGGATTCCAGGCAACGGTACATAAAAACCACTCCCCCTAGCATCCTGCTGCCTCGGAACCCATGTTTTATGCCTCAGCCTGAGCTATTAGAATATCTGACCCACTTTGAGACAGTCATTGGCTTGCCCATGTCCTCTGACCTAGGACACGCTAATCAGAACTCCCGCCAGGTAATTGATTGAAGACATGAGAAGAAATGGCAGGAAGAGCAGCTGCTAAAAGCTCCATGATGGAAACATCATTGCATGCAAGAATAAAAATCCAAACTGAGCACAGTGGGTCAGAGGGACCCAGCCCCCAGCCCATCTGCAGCCTATGACAAAAATCTTACCTTTTTCTGCTTGAATAGGCAATGAAACTGGACTTGCACTTAAAATCGTACCAGCTGTGTGATTTGGAACAGAATACTTAACTTCTCTGAACTTCAGTTTTCTTATCTGTCAAAAAACAAAAAAACCATGAAAGCATTTCTTCAGAAAGATGTACAGACATGATGTGGAAGGCTGTACTCCCATCCCGACACTGAGAACAACCAGCCTTGCCTAAGATATCATGACTGCCTAAGACTCAGTACTATCCTTGGGCTTTCTGTCTTTCCAGGTTAGAAAACGACGCTGACAAATCTGCTTAGCTTCCAAACTGGGTGGACTCCAGTGTGGAAAAGGGATGGGTATGGCCACACAAAGTGCCAAAAATCAACCATTTTCACCTTAAAAGTGGATTTTGTGTGATTCAGCCTTAGAAAAAAGGACATGGCAAATTTCCAGCTGGACCTTCCTCCTAGAACAAGAAACAGGCCCTTATCAAGGAGAGTCCCCAAGCCCGGCACGGGGATCCCCTGAACTGTGTGCCCAGCACGATTCCAGAATCCCTGCAGAGCTGTGACTGCCGTGTGTCTCTGTTCTTGTCCCTTCAGAACGGGAATGTTTAACTGTGAGCACTTGTCCCGCCTCGCTGCAGATGGGGCAGTGAGGCTTGTTTGAGTCATAGAGCTCTGAACCAAAGATGGGTCAGTTATCTCTTCTGTCTGATAAAGCAGTTCCAGGCATCATGGAAGATCTTGGGCTTTGAACTTGAACTCAGTCACTTGTGCCCCAGCCCCTTGATGTCAGTCTTAACTATGTGACTTACTTTGGTCAGTGAAATTAAGCATGGGAGCACTGTGCTTTGCTAGACAGAAACTGTAAGAGCCGGTTTGTGCTTTGCTGCCTTTTCTCCTCTTAGGAAGCAACAATCATAATCACAATGCTCCATACAGAAAATTCTTGGGCTCTGTGGATCCTGGAAGGAATATCATCAGTCAGTCAGTCAATAAAAATGTTGCCAGGCCTCAGCCAACTTGCCCTGGACCAGCTGCTTGCTTGAGGGACAATAGACCTTGGCAGTTGTAAGGTGTGGGATTTTGGAGTTCTGTGTTCCTGGGCCGACCCTGACTGGTAACGTGGTATGCAAATAGCTTAGCAGAGCCTGGCTCAGATTAAGTGCCATCATCATTTCTATTAAAAGGCATGGAAGCAGGGTTTGGTAGAGAATTTGATCTAACTGGAATCTTGGCTCCATGGAGGGGATGGTTTACAACACAAGTATAAAGGGAGACTGGATTAGGAAAGGCGTGGAATCAAAGTTATATGTCTAGTTTAATCAACACAGAAAAAAATCTCCCCATTAGAATAAAGAGTCTTTCTTCTCTCCCCGCAGCACTTGTCCTCCAGGCCTCCTCCAGTCACCCCGAGCTGAGCTAAATCTGTGACCCTCAGCAGGAACCAGCTGTCTCACAGTGACGCCCAGATAAATCTCCCCGTCCACTGGAGGAAGGGCCTGAGTTCCTGGCTGCTGCTTCTGTGCCTTGCGGTGTCGCAGCTGCAGAAAGACTGGCTCAGAGCAAGCAGCACAAAGGGAGCACTGGATTGATGGTGTGACACTAAAATGTGAAGTTTCTAAGCGACAACAGACACCATAAACAAGCTGAAAACAAGCCATAGCCCGGGAGAAAATATTTGCAATTTATATCACAGATAAGGGATTAGCATCCAGAATATACAAAGAACTCTAACAAATCAATAAGAAAAAGATAAATGACCCAATGGAACACTCAGCAAATGATAAAAAAGAAGTCGATTTATAGAAAAGGAAATTCAGATGACCAATAAACTTGAAGAATGTTCATTTTCACTAATGATCAAGGAAATAAAGCATTATGCTACTATGAACCATATTTTTCTCATTCGATTGGCTAAAAAATTTAAAACTTGACATGTAGTGTTGATGAGGGAACAGAAATAGGAAATTTTAAGTACCTCTGGTGACACTGCAAACTAACACAAGCACTTGGAAGCACAGAAAATCCATTTGCTAATATCTCACATGGAAAAATATTTGCACACATGCACCGGGGTGCCTGTGTAAGCATGTTTACTGTTGTGATGTTCAATGAGAAAACCAAAATGTCCGTCTTCAAGGAATTCATGAAATGTCCATCTCCAGGGGATCCATGATTGTGAAGTTCTATGCAACTGTTTAAACATGGTAAATCTGTGACATCATGCTTGAAGAGGTATTGTGCTATCAGGCAAATAAATCAAGTGACAAATCACCACATATTATATACAGGGACAAAAGAGAAGGAGAAGTAGAATCACAATATTTATGGATAAAAATTCATAAAAGCCAGGTGTGGCAGCACACACCCGCAATTCCAGCACTCAGGAGGCTGACCCAGGGGGACCACCATGAGTTCAAAGGCAACCTGAGCTACATAGTTCAAGACCAACCTAAAATACAGAGTGATAGCTTGTCTCAAAACTCAAAACAAAAAAAAAAATTCATTAAAAGATTTGAAAGAACAATTCAAAAAGGGTTGCAAGAAATGGTAGATAAGTCTCCAAGCAAGGGAGTTATCTGAGGATATACAGAGAATAATATTGCCATTTGGAACACATCTGCAGACACAGGTGGCCTCTGCTCTGTCCAAAGATCAAAGGAGACAGTTGAGGTTTTACTGGGAAAGAAAGAAAAGTTACATAAACTATTTCGCAAGTTCATCAGGGTTGGCAGTGTCTTTGGGGGGCTGGTAAACTCTGACCGGTGACTGGTGGCAGCTGCGAGGTAAAGCTTGTCATCTTAAAGTCATTCTAGGCCACTTTGTTGGCTTGGTTTTTTGAGACAGTGTCAGACAAGTGTTTTTGCAAAGATGGTGCTCCTGGAGTTTCTGTAGTCACCCTTTGGGTGACTCATGTAGTGAGCTCTGGTTTGGAAAACTTGGTTGTAATTGTTCCTGTTCTCAAGCAAATTATAGATGACAGCCCTCGCTTGTGTCTTTCTCCAGCTGTACACTGTCAGTTTGACCCAAGTGACTCCATTTTGAATCTGACAACTCTGCCTGTAACAACATTCGAGACTGTTGGAAAGGTCCTTGTACAGTGGTGGTGGTGGTGGTGGGTTAGGAGGGGGGGAAGGACTAAAAAGGGACTTGCATTTCATTGTTAACGTTTCCAGATTTTTACAAATGAGGAGAGTGAGATGGTCTTTATGGCCAGCCTGTATGATTAAAAGATAATTATATATAGCTGGGCATAGCGGTGCATTCCTATAATCCCAACACTCTAGGAGGCTGAGGCAGGAGGAATACAAATTAGAGCCCAGCTTAGGCAATTTAGCAAGACCCTGTTTTGAGAGGACAGTAGCAGTGGCTGGGGTTGTAGCCCAGTGTAAAGGCCCTAGGTTCAGTCCATAGTTCTGGGGAGGGGAAAACATAATTATGAATGGAGAAAAAAAAAACTACAGAAAAATCCAGCTGTCAGCCCAGTGAAAACCCTTCAACTGACACAGCACAAAGGGACACATACGCCCTGCACTGATGGAAAGATGTTTTTCAGAGTGTCACGCAGGCAGAAATTGTGGGTTAGTCAGGACAAGCTAAGTACCACAGCTAACAACACCACCGTCTCTTGCTTTGACAGCAGAAACATGTCACTACACATGCCCATATGCAAGAAGGGGAAGTGGGCTGTGTGGAACTCAGGCCCCTTCCGCATTGTGATTCTTAAGATGATGTCTTACTGGCCGGGAAATTACCTGCCTCACATGCTATTGGCCATAACTTACCATTTAGCTCCACCTCACTGCAAGGAGAACTGGGAAATGTAGTCTAGCTGGGTGCTTAGGAAGATGATGATCACACAGTGGTCTCCAGCATTCAGCCGTAGTGGACTCAGCTTCTGTTCCCACAGCTGTTTTAGATACACCTCAGCCCAGCTTCTCAGAGCGCCACCCACTTCCCTGCACCAACCCATTTTCCCCAATACACCTCTTAGGATTTAAGCCTGGAGTGTCACCTGAGTCTTAAGTATTGAGAGGTGTGGCTTTAGGAAGGTTATTGTCACATGAGGCACTCTGCTTATCAGTCATTGATGAGTTCATAGCTGAATATGCAGTTCAGACGTGAGACAGGTTAGCAGGAAGAGCTGCTGGGCTGCGATCTGGAAGAGTGTGTTCTCCTCCTAGGCTGCTCCACGCAGACTCTGCTTCCTGATGCAGGGCTGAGCGGCTGGCCTCCACCAGGCTCTCACCACACTGTGTCTGTCTTACAGCTGGCCGACCACGGGCTGAACCCACTGACGCTGTGAGCTGAAATAAGACTCTCCTCCTTTAAGCTGCAGGTGTTGAATGTTTTCTCCCGGTGAGTGGACCGTGAGTGTCTACTTAGCAGGGTGTTCCAACTCCACTGTTCTCTGAGCCTAGGCCAACTCTCTGTCTGCCACGTAGAGCAGCGGGTACTTTCACCTTTGCTCCAGGTCCAAATGCCCCTCCACTGATTGTAATCTTCAGGGGAATATTTTGGGGGGTGGTGCTTGCTTATCTTGTTACATAACACTAAGGAATGTAAATTTCTACAGAAGCATTGGAAAGTTTGGGGAAGTTTCTAAGGGTGACAAATCTACCCTTCAGAAATCAGTGACAGGAGAGTGTGGAGCCACTCCTGCCGTGGTTCCAGTGATGGATGATAAGCTCTGTGCTCAGGGTGTGGGAAGATGCCCCAGAGAAGACGTAGATGGCCATATGGAGGCAGACTCGCTAGGATGAGTGGGGCACAAGGCAGACTCCTTAGTTTTGGGGAGACAGCAGCTCCTAACACAGAGATGAGGAGCGGGTTGGGGCAGAAAGCAGGCTAATAACTCCGAGTCTCAGAGGTTTGGGGACATTCAGAGGAAAGCAGCCTGCAGGCAGCGGGGCCGAGGCACCTGGAACTCAGAAGCCAGGTTGGGCCTATAGCTGAAAGGTAGTAATCCCTTTGGTGCTTAAGGGATTGGGTCACTAAGGAAGTCTCCAGCATAAGGCTTAGTGCCCTGCAAAACAGGCAAAAAGCATGTCTCATGCCTTCCCTACTGTTATGGTTTGTATCTTAAATGTCTCCAAAAACAACTCTGTGAAAGGCTTGGGCCCTCGCCTATGGCCTCCTGGGAGAAGCTGTTCACTGGGGCACACCCCCAAAGGTTATGCTGGGACCATAGCCCCTCACCTCCCTTTCTTTCTGTTTTCCCTGCTACCTGCCTCTACCATGATGTTCTGCTTTGTCACAAGGTTCAAAAGCAGCAGATTCCAAGTAACCATGGGCTAAAATCTCAGGCACACGGTGCAAAAACAAACCTTTCCTCCTTCTAAGCTGATTTTCTCAGGTATTTTGCCACAACAACACAGCACTAACCTATCCACATCCTGAAATTATGCTGGCTTAAAGGATGGCCTTCCACACACTGGAATGGCTCTGACAGAAGGCAGAGAACTGGACCAGGTTGAAAAGCCCTTGGTCCAGTTCTCCTGCCAGGAAAGAGGCCCAGGGAGACCATAGGCTTTCTGATAGGTAGTGACCAGGCCAGTGGAACTAGAAAGGAGCTGTGAGCCAAGGCAGGAATGTTGCCAGGGACAGCAGGGACAGAGTCATGGGCAGGAGATCTGGGAAGTCCTATCCATGCTCAGGAAAGGCCTGAGCTTAGTTGAACATTTTTGCTGCTGCTTTTCTGAAATTCTTAATAATTTTGCCTTTGAATCTGTATTCTGACAGTCAAGTCCAGCAGACAAAGGAATGTGCGGGTGGACAGAGGAAGTGACCACAGGAGGCCAGAATTCCAATAGACCCACAATGCTCCAAAACCAGGGAGACTCCAGGTAGTTAGAAGGGAAGTGTGGTATTTCCATGACTCCGAGGGTGCCACAGCCCCCAAGGGGGCATACTTTACCCTCAAATCAGAAAGTGCTTAGAACACAAAGGAAGGTACAGGTTCTCTAAGAAACACGAAGACCGCACCCACCTTCCCCTACCAGGCCCTTTGGGATTCATGTGCCTCCCAGTATTAACCAACTTTGCAAGCTGAAAACTGTGACACAGAAAGAAAGGAAACAGCTGGAGGGAGACACTGTGAGTTGGATGAGTGTGTGTGTGTGACAGTGAAGACTGGCTGTTGACTTGGTTGGCCTGGGTGTCACTGAGGGAATTAGTAAAGCATACTTCTGCGTGTGCCAAGGCGGGTCATGGGGATGTGCCCTTGGGGGACTCTGCTGGTCCCTGGTTCTCCTCCTCTGCGCTCTGCTTCCCGGTCTCCGTGAAGTGCCCTGCGCCATGATGTTCCTGCCTTGGAGCCAGCCAATCATGGACTGAAGTCTTGGGAACCATGAGCCGAATACGTAAACCTGTCGTCCTGGAAATAGCAGGCTATGTTGTCCCAGTATTGGGAAAGGATGGATACCATGTGTGTTGAGAAGGAGGAAGAAATCAGTAGTTAGTTGGAAGCAGAGTTTCTGTGGTTCTAGTATGAACAATATGCCTTCTTCTATGTGAACTACAAAATAATTTAGAAAGCAACAGTGCCCTACCATTTGCATTTGAAAGTGACTTTGCAAACTATGGAAAATGCATGCTAATAATTTAAAATATTCTTGCTTTCTTTACAGTGACGTGCGTAACAAATAAAAGTCTTTACAAGTCAAGAGAGAACACTGAGGACAGACCAAAGCTTCTTTTTTGGTGTCTTTCATTGCTGCCTGAACAAGGGGCTCAGGTTTTCATTCTGCGTTAAGCCCTGGAGTATGTGCTCCAGCCCTGAGTGCGCCTCCCCAGGACCTCGTGCCCCCAGGAAAGTCTGTGCTGCTGGGAAAGCATTTGGGCCTACTTCTTTCTTGGCCAGGGATTTGGGCTCTTCTGCATCCAGCTCCGCCTCTCCTCCTCGTGGCAGATTGACCCATGGTTCAGAGCTGGCCTTGAGCCAGGCTCCCTCAATTCACATCCCAGTTCTTTATTTGTGGGTTGTAGGATCTCGGAAAAGCTACTCAACCTCTCCATACCTCAGTTTTGCTATCTCTTGAATGGAGACTTTGATAACAGTACCTACCCTAAAGAGTTATTGAAAATGTTAGAGGCTTTAATATCAATAACTGGCACTCGGTGTGTGAGCCGTTACTGTCTCAGCATTTTCCACAGTGGAGAGAGTTCCTGGTGCGCAGTCCTCTGCTACCTGGGTGACCTCAGAAGATTGATGAGGAATGGGGCCCACTAGCAGGCTCTGGACTTCTGCTCTGTGGGGACGTGCTGACTCTGGGACTCTGTGTGAGGCTAGGGAGGTGACAAGGGGCATGAGTTCACTAGAGGGGTTTCGGGGGACTCAGACTTCCCACGTGTCAGTTTGCGTGTACTGCCACACAGAATACCACAGTCCAGGGGCTTGCACAGCAGACATGGATTTCTTCACATCCTGGAGGCCAGAAGTCCAAGGTCAACGTCTCAGTAGGTCTGGTGTCACCTGAGGGCCACCTCCTGGGCTTGTAAGGTCATCTTCCCTTTGAAATGTCATCTGGTTGACTTTTTTTTGCGTGTGTTTGTGCCCTGATTTGTCCTTCTTATAGGAATACCAGTCATACTGGATCAGGGCCCACGCTGATCATTTAAACTCAGCGACCTCTTCAAAGGCCCTACCTCCACCCATAGTCACATTCTGAGGTAGTGGAGGTTGGACTTCAACACATGGCTTTTCAGGGACATAATCCAGCTCATAACAGGGTCTGTGGTTATGTGGTAGCTCTGTGGGTCCCACGGACCCCATGACTGTGTAGGTGTGTTTCCAAGTCAAGCTCTGTGCGTGTCCAAATGTCTGGTCTTCAGGGGCACTGTCCTTGGGAGTCTCTGTTGCTAGGGCTCCTTGATCTTCTCCTGCCCTTGTTGGTGAGAACTGGGGTCACCTGAGGGGTCAGGGGTCTGTCGACGAACTGATCTGGAATCCCAGGTATCACAGTTCCAGAGAGTGGGGCCAGTCAGAGTGAGATCCGCCGTCTCTGGGTCCCTGGGATGTGGGGCGTGGTGAGCGTCTGTCTGTGTCCCTCTAGGCGGCTGTCTGTGGGCTGTGGCCAGAAGCCAGGATGTGCAGGGAGAGGGAGGGAGCCTATTAATCTGAGATGAAAGGAGATGGTGCCTGCAGAAGCAGAGGCACAGCAGGTTCAACATATGCGGGCATGGGCAGCAAGGGACAGTGCGGAGGCTGGGCTGGCTCCGGGGCGAATTCTGTGGCATGCTGGCCTCCTGAACACTGGCACAAAAGCTGACAGAAAAGCAAAACAATGGGGCAGAGTAGAATCCGCAGTGGTGGCTGCAGGGGAGGAAGCGGCAGCCTGGGAAGGTGAGACTTCATGAAGCAGCCTCTGTCTCAGTGCCAGGGCCCACCGCCGTCCCCTCCTGCTCTGAGCTCTTTCCTGCCCTCCACCCATGTCCTGTGGCGGAAACAAATCTCTGCACCCAGAGGTGGGTGTGACCCTCATGGCCAAGCCGCATCAGTCTGCTTCACAAGACTCTGCTGTATGGCTCCCTATAAGCCTGCATGAGGAAAGGGTCATTATCCCCATTTATGAGTTGAAGACTCAAACTCCCAAAGAGACAGTCACTTGACCAGGTTATAGCAGCCAGGACTCACACAGAGGTCTGTCTGGTTGATCCCAGGAGTCCATGGATACTGCTGTTTTGAAAAATGAATAGATGGATGGATGGATGGATGGATGGATGGATGGATGGATGAAATGATAAAATATTGCCTGTGCTTTGACATGAAATCTACGTCCAAATCCTGGTTAAAACTCTCAAAGGTCTTGGGTGTTAGTCCTGGCTCTACCACATAGGGAGCTGTTGAATCTTAAGACTGATCACATGTGTGGGGCTAAAGCAAGACCAGCCCTGAAAACACAGAGAGCTCAAAACAAGCCACATAAACAAGCTGTTCCAGCACCAAGAAGGCGAGGGGCCCAGGGCTGCCAGGCAAACAAGTTGCTAGGCAGCAAGGTTGAAATTAAGGCAAGGTATAAATAAACTTGCTACAGTGGCTGAGCAGCTCCTTCTCTCCCAGCAGGAGAGCAAGGGCCCCACCTGACCCCTTTGCCTCTTCTTTATTTTCTCACCCTCTCACCATCCTTCCCCCTGGGAACATCTAGAGCTGCAGGCCATGGCTCTGCTACCACACACCAACCTATTCTTTTCCCCTCTCTCCTGTGCCTGCCTTATTTTCTCTCTCCTCCACCTCACTGGTCAGACCCAGGTGCACAGCTTGTGTTGCTTTATCTCCAGGTGCTGAGGACAGGGGGCCCTGTGGTTGTACCCACTGGGTCTTTCTCTTAATGGCTTTGTCATTGTTGTCTGTGAACTCACGCTGAGCAAGGCCTGTTTGCCTGGGCCACCTGTATGCCCTGGGTTGTCTGTAGGGCACTTCCACTGGGATCTTTCTGGCATTTTTAACGTAGAAGATAGATAGATAGATAGATAGATAGATAGATAGATAGATAGGGAGGCAGGCATGGGTACTACATTTTGTTGGCTTCGTGGAGCTACTCCTGGGAGTCTTTTATTGCCAACAGATAAGTGAGTTGGCCCTGTGACTCACCACAGAGCTACAAGGAGGTCCCCATGAAAAAAGCTATTTAATGGCAAGTCACCACCCTTCATCCAAAGAATCACCCACAAAATTGTCAACATGGGAATCACATTTAAAATAAGTTGTCTGCTTTTACTGTGGTAATCTTAATATTCACATCACATCCCTTCCCAATTAGAAATCTTAAAGGCCTCTCATTTTAATAATTGCTTACCTGTATGAGAAATTTTTCCCATAGGGTGCCTATCTTCATCTTTTTTTCCCCGTTTCTACAACAAAATATACGAGCCTGGGTAATTTATAAGGAAAGAAATTTATTTTTGGCCCATGATTTATAGGCTGGGATGTCCAAGAGCGTAACACTGGCAAGGGTCTCTTGCTCTTTCTATTCATGGTGGACAGTGGATGGGCTAAAGGAGGACACATAAAAAAGATGAGATACCAGGGACACCCTGCCTTTACAAAAGCCCATCCTCACTGGAGCTAATCTGGTCTCCTGAGCACAAGAGCTCGCTTATCCCAAAAGAATGAGCCCAATCCCGTACAGCAGCATCAATCCCTCTTAATGGCCTGACCATTGTTTAAGGCCCCAACTCCCAATGTCATCATGATGGAAACTAAATTGCAACATGAGTTTTGGCGGGGATAGACTACACCCCAACAAGAGTATCCCTCGATGTGAACTTTGTGCATATCATTTAGCTTCAATTTCTTAGGCCAGAGCATTCCACATTCTGGCGTCCTGCTCACACTGAAAATGTCAGCCATCTTCCCACATTGCAGTAACACACAGACAGAAATGGGCTTCTGCTTGCGTAATACTGCAATGCCTTTATTTTTCTCATTTCCCCGTTTGCATTTCCTGTCTCACCAACAAGCACTGGCTTGTGCATGGGTGCTTGGAAATTACAGAGCTGAGAGAACAACAGGAACCAAGGTCCAAAGCTGAACGCAGAAGAACTTGGCTGGGAGCCAAGGGCAGCCACACGGGCACTGGGTACAAGGCTGTGTGAATGCAGGAAGAGCAGGGACACACGGTGGGGACTCGTGACAGCTTCCGAGGGACCTGCGTGGTGAGCTGCAGAACAAGGAACTGCCAGGACCTGCAGGTGCCAACCAGACTCCGTCTGCTCCTGCAGCCTGACCTCACCCAGCCCCTGCAGCTCCTACCCTCCAGCCAGACTGAGCCTCCTGACATCTTCACCACTTACTGGTGTGTTTGTTCCCTTTGCATATGTTATTTCTGGCCGGATCACCCTCTTCCTGAGCATGAAACCTTACTGTCTCTGTCTGGCCAGCTTGTATTTGTCCCTCAAATGGCACCTGCCTTGTCCTCTTCTTCAGACCTAAAAGTGAACTATGCATTCAGCAGAGGGCGCTCTTTCTGCCTGAGCCTCAAGGCTGACATATTTGGGTGTGAGGTGTAAGACAGAAGAAGGCAAAGCTGATGTATGGGTTCATAGCTAAACAACTGGGAGTGGAGTTTCCAACACGTGAGCTGGACAAGACTGAGAGAACAGAGGACTCAGACGGATGACCAGGAGCTGAACTCTGGGTGTGTTACATCTGGGATGCCCACCAGATGAATCACTGATAGAAGAGCAAGGAGTTCCCCAGCACGGACCAGGCTAGGAGCATACATGTGGGAATCAGCAGCGCATAGCTAGATTCAAAACCATTTTTATGAGATTATATGAAAAGTAGCTCCCAATGTTCCTTGGCAAAGGACAATGGATCCTTCCAGCTGGCACTGGCCGCCTCTCAAGCTTCTCACCCTTCCTCTGAGTGCTGCAAATATGTGTAGCGGGCCTCGTTGGCTGGCCTGGTGGGTACCCCTCATTTCTCAAGGGCCACCTTATACATTCTTTCCCATACCTTCTTCCTGGAAAAATGAATATTTCTATTCTCACCTCTTCTACAGCACTCTGACTTTATGTATTGAGACCCTTGGCAAATTACTTCTCACTATACTATAATACCTGTGTCATTGATAAATATTTCAGAAGATTACCCAATGTATTTTTTCTTGGAAATTTCTTCTAGCACCTTGGCCTGAGCTTTTTTCCACTGTAAAATTTAGGTTTAATGCCTTAGGGAAGAAACAATATAAAACTAAAGCAAAAACACAAAGCACAGCAAGTAGTTAGTTTTTTGCTTTGAGTTTTCAGGTCTCACTACTAAAATCTAACGTATTGAGTGAATGAGAAGACAAACCACAAACTGGGAAAAATATTTCCAAAAGAAATCTCTAATTGGAGACTGTTATTCAAAACATTCAAAGAACTCTTAAAATTCAAAATAGGAAAACAAATAAACTGATTAACAAATGACTCCAAGGCTTTACCTGGCACCTCACCGAAGAAGAGAGCGACATGGTAAATGAGTCCAGTGAAAAGATACTCTATACCATGTATCATCAGAGAATGCAAATTAAAACTGCAATGAAATAGCACTGCACAGCTACTGGAATGGTCATAATGCAGAACACTAGCAACCCCAAATGCTGGCGAGGATGTACGCTTTCACTCACTTAGGGTAAAAATGCCAAATGGAGTAGCCACCTTGGATGACAGTTTTGTTGTTTCATAAAAATTAAACATAATTGACCATGCAACCCAGAAATTATGCTCCTTGTTACTTACCCAAAGGAATTGAAATCTTATGTACACACACATACACATACACATACACATACACCTATATATGGGTTTTTATAGAAGCTTTAGTCACAGTGGACGAAATTTGGAAGCAACCAGTTGTCCTTTAGAAGGAAGATGAATAAATAAACTACAGTCCATCTAACACACCACGCAATGGAATATTATTCAATACTAAAAAAGACAGGAGCTATAAAGTTATGAAAAGATACAAAAGAAGCTTAAGTAAAATAACTAAGTAGGTGACCTAAATGGGAAAGACTATGCACTGTATGTTTTTCAACCATATGACATTTTGGAAAAGTCAAAGCCACAGAGGCAGTAAAATAGCAGTGGTTTCCAGGGCTGGAGGGAAGATGGGAGGGAAGGACAAATAGGTGAAGCCCAGAGAATTCTCAGGGCAATGAAACTACTTGGGATGACATTATAGCAGCGGACATGTGTCGTTACAAATTTGTCCAAACCTATAAAATGTACAGCACCAAGAGTGAGTGAACCCTCATGCAAACTATGAGCTTTGGATGATAAAAATGTGTCAGTGTAGGATCATCCATTGTAATGCATCGTACAGCTCCAGTGGGGTGTGCCAATATTGTTGGGAGAGGCTGTGTGTAGTGAGGGTGGGGGAAGTTCTGTGTTTCCTGATCAACTTTTCCAGGAACCTAAAGCTGCTCTAAAAATAATCTCAAAATAAGTTAATAACCATCCACCCTCCAAAAAGTCCTTGACAGATGAATAATCTGAAAGACAATATGCTTTTGATCTTCCGGAGCCAATTCCTTTAAAAAGAAAGGAATATTGGTGTGTGAAGAACCAAAATATGGGGCATAGAGTTTAAACCTCATAGGAGGCCTGGGTAAAGTTAGAGCAGTTATCTGCCCACCCACACATATACACTAACAGAGGAGAGATGGAAGGAAGGAAGGAAGGAAGGAAGGAAGGAAGGAAGGAAGGAAGGAAGGAAGGAAAGGGAAGGGAAGGGAAGGGAAGGGAGGAGGAGAGGGGAGGAGAGGGGAGCAGAGGGGAGGGGAGGAGAGAGGAAGGAAAAGAAGAGACTGAGGGAGGGAAGAAGTTTCTGGAATGGCAAAAGACTTGGAAAGGTTTAAAGGATAGAACCAGAATATTGAGATGCTGGTTATAGAGTAAGATAGAATTAAGGAGAAACAGCCATATTTGCTTATTTTGGGACCATTTAGGAAGTGGTGCATGGTAGCCGAGGAAACAAGCCAACAGATTGTCATCACACAGCTTGGAGTAGTCCATTGATGCTTTGTCTGGGACCACTGGTTTTCCTGACAACACTTCCTTGTGGAGGAGCACCTGGACACTTATAGGATACTACCCCTCTAGACAGTTTTGATTGGAGCAGGGTGGTCACCTGATCATAACTAGCCAATCAGAATATTTCCCCAGGGTTTTAATGGTGAATCTTAGCCAACGATTCTTGTATGGTAGTAGAAGTAACAAGAAAATACGACACTGTCAGCAGTCTGCTTGTGTCATGTGGAGGGAGAAAGTGAGTCTGTGTGTTGAGAGAGGATGAGGTCAATATACAGAGCACAGAGTGATGGTCTGACATGGAGAAGTTCCTTCTGGCATTAAAGTCTCTGTGCCTTCCTGAGATTGGACTGCTCAGCTTCCCTGTGTCTTGGCACAGAGTCTGGCCCATGGGAGAAGATAAACAGATGTGACCCTGTTGTGTGTCTCACTTTAGTGGATCCAGAGTAAGCTGAGTATTATGGGGCCTGTCAGGTCCTCATCAGTCTGCAACTGGGGCGTACAGGTAGTTGTTAGAGTCAGGGGTCCCTAGGGCTGATGTGACATAAAGCAAGAGCAGAGGACACCGTCATGGCATCCATATTAGACTGTGAATGGGAGAAAAGGAGAAGAAAGTACAGCTTGAGTGCATTTCTGTTCCTATCAGCCAAACGATTACCAAAGGACAACATCTGCACTGCCATCCAGACTGCGCAACTTGGAGGCAAAAATCATGTTTATCTCTCTAAATCTAGAAGTCTGGCCAGCACTTCCAATCTGGGGGTGAAGGACCAGCTGTGATATGTAGAATCAGGGCTCTGACCCACATAGTGTTCTCTGGAAACCTGTGCCAGAGTTCTGTGCAGTGAAATTCTGGGAAATCTGCTTTCTCTCTCTAAATTGCAGTTTCCAGAGGTACAACGTCGGGATGATTGTCCTTGATTCACAGGAATGATATCAACACTGATTAAAATAATTTATTCAGAAGGAAAGGCCCAGCCCAGTGCCTGTGCAAAAGAAATGCCTTGTGGAAAATGATCAGGATTCCCAATAACTGCCCTTGAGGGCTAATATTATTCATTCCAGAAATACTTGTGGAGTACCTCCCATATCCCAGAGTGCTAAATAAGAAAGGCAAGGTGCCGGTCTACTGGAAGCGACTTTTCTTAACAGAGTTCTTGGTTAAGATCGTGGTTTCTAGATCGCGGTTCCCCTCTTTTACGGGTGGTATTGAAAGTCTCACTATTTGGGTCTCTCATTATGCAGTGCTTTTGTGTAATCAAAGCAGATCTCTTTATGGTTTCTTAGTTTCAGCGGCACTGTTTGTGCCGGGGAGTCTATGCTTATTTCCTACATTTCTCCAGTCAAATTCTTTTGAATGAGAGTCAGTCACATGCACACACTGTCCCTCCAACGTGAGGATACCTGCCTGCCCTTGGCTCCTAGAGTACCTGTGTACAATCTGAGAACAGAGATCAGTCCAAAAATTATGCAGATCGAAGTGATGTTTAGCCAGCAAGACCAATAACTGATGAGAGTTTGCCCTGCTCTCTTCAGGCAGAATCAATCCATTCTAGTTCCCACAAATCAATATCAGAAAGCAGCCCTAGGAGTAATGATGTATCTATTAATGGAGAGAGCCCCTAGGGAGGGCCACAGTGGGACAGAGTGGGATCTAAGCTCTGGGAAGCTGCCAAATTGCTCTCCACCTGTGGATGAAACCTGTGAGTGGGAAGCCCTGCTATTCCCTCATCTACCTCTTTCAGAAAAAGTTCTGTTTGTGACGTTGAACACCCCCAGGATCTTTTCATGTCTTAAATGCCCTGACATTTCCCCCTGATTACAAAGGTCATATATGTTTATTATTAACCCTTTAAACACCTCCATTGCCTTCTCTGATAATAGAGCACTGATTTTTGTTATTAGACTGGCAATAAGACCAGGAGGTGGTCATGATTAAGGAAGCCAATTTCCCAGGCTGTCTTGTTGTGAGGAACAACCACATGACCATTTCTGGCCAATGAAATCTTAGAAGGCCTGCTGGGCAGATTCTGGGAAAGGTTTTCTTTCCCATTTCTTGCCTTAAAAAAGAGAACAACAGGCCACCTGAACTGGAGTGTGTCCATGACCATGAGGCAATGGCATAAGGATAAAAAGACAGCAAGTTGAGAATCTCAGAGAGCGCTGGAAAAATATGTGTTATTAATAGCTTCATTCTGTCTTAATAATACTAAAGATAGATGGCAGCCAGCTAATAAAATATACACCTAGTGTTCAAGCTTTTGTTGTTTGGATTTTCTGTTGTTTATACCATATTCCCAACTGATACAAACATATTAAAATAGGAAATGATACTTCCTGTGTAAACCAGGAAGTCAACACTGGGGCCTCCAACCCCTAAGCCATAGATCAGTACCACCCCCTGGCCTTTTAGGAACCAGTCCACACAGTAAGAAGTGAGGGGAGGGGCTGGTAAGGAAGCAAAGCTCTATCTGGATTTTCAGTCACTCCCCATCACTTTCATTATCACCTGAGCTTTGCTTCCTGTCAGATAGTAGTGGCTTATATTCTCATAGAAAGGAATCTTACTGTGACCAGTACATGTGCAAGATCAGGTTGCACACTCACTATGAAAATGTAACGCTGGATGATCTGAGGTGGAGCTGAAGCAGTGATGCTAGCCCTGGGGAATGGCTGCAAATGCAGGTTAACATTAGCAGAGAGGTTTGACTGCACAGAGATCATAATAAATCAGTTGCCTGCAGATTCATATCAAAAGCATATCAGTGAAAACAAAAAGCCTATTAGTGAAAGGCAAGTGACAATTACACTGCAATTAGTGAAAGACTATATATAGTGACAAGTGAGATGGTGTACTTCAATTTTATAACTGCATCTGATAGCAGGAATTACAAATCCAAAAATTATCTTAGTTCTGGTGCAGCCTGCTTATTATTTTATTTACCACTTTCATCTGCACCTTTTTCATGTACTATACACTTACTTCAGTTAGAGTTTTGGTAAGGTCACAAGATAACCCTAGCCAAAATGATTAAAAAACAGAGACCTTGACCTAATGATGAGATAGCAGAAGAATCTAAGACTGCCAATAAAAAGACAGGTACATTTCAAGAAAACACCAAGAGTCTCACTTAAATTATAGGCTCACTGCAACAGGTGAGTCACATTCTCCAATTCTGCTGTGTATAATAGCTATCCAACAAAGTCCTGAAACCTTCAAAATTTCTTCACCATATAGAGACCAAGAATCCTGCATTAAGAGATGAGTATTTGGAGTTTTTCAAAAGGAAAAACACACGAACATGAAGAACAGAACCTATTATTGAAAGCCATCGTTTTATTAAATATATCTGCACTGACAGCATGATTCTTAATGTCTGACACACTGCTTAAGCTAAGAAACCCTTTACTATTGGTTCAGAATTGATCCAGTCTGATGCTGAGGACATTTGTAATGACTATTAAGAGAGGCTGCAATTCAAAAGGTGGTGCATGTTCCTTTTTGGCTAGCATTAAAACTAGAAGCACTGACTACATAGCAGAGAACACTGAGGCACAATTACAGAGAATTAACAAATCACCGTGGTATCGGTTGCTAAGTCTACCAGTGTTGACAAGAAAGTAGCAATGATTGTTTTTATTGGATATATTTTTCAAAAAGATGTGCATGACAGTATGTTATATGCACTTTTGTTGCCAACCAACACCACAGCTGCAGAACCATTCAAGTGTTTGAATGATTACATAGTTGGAAAACTAAATTGGTCATTTTGTGTTGGTAAATACATGGATGGAATGGCTGCCATGACTGGATGGCTTTCTTTTCAGGTTTGACTCAAAGAGATCACTCCTGAATTCCAGTTTACACACTGTGTCATCCATAGAGAAAGCTGGCTTACTGAAAAATATCAACTGATTTTAACTGGATGTCAACTGAATTTGACAACATTTACAATTATCAACTGAGTATGCTGGTACACTGTAATACTAGTACTTAGGAGGTGGATGCAGGAGGCAACCATGAGTTCAAGACCAACCAGGACTACATAGCAAGACCCTGTCTCAAAAAGATAAAATTATCAACCACATTAAAGTACATGCCTTTAATACACATCTCTGCAAATGTGTGAGGAGATGGATACAGACACACACTTTCTCTTATACTTAGAAGTGACATCGTTTTCTAAAGGTAGATTTCTGGCCAGAGTTTTTGAATTACAAAAGCTCTCCAGAGATTTCTTTTAGAAAAACAATCACCACTGGTAGCACATTTCAGTCACTCAAGAATAGGTTGCAAAACTTGCTTATTCAGATGACATACTAAATCTACTCAACAAACCCCTAACTGTCACTTCAGGAGAGAATGAAAACTGTGTCCAAGTCACAAATACTGGGGCTGCATTCAAAGCTAAACTGGAATTATGGGGCAATGAGTGAAAATATTGAGATTTTTGACATGTTTCAAACATCAGCAGGGTTTGGACTTCTTTCTCCCTGCTGCTGCATAACCACCTTCTAGGCTTTCAAAGGAGTTTTCCCACCACCTCCCAACCACAAAAGACCTCAGAAGTGGCAAGGAACGAATCCTCAGCTCTCTTATGAATAAGTCAGGTCATCCATGCTAGAAGAGGTTCAGCTGCTTGAGGTTACAAATGATGGTGATCTTAAAAATATGTTTGAGACATCTTTGGACTAACATTTTGGACTAAAGTCAAGGCAGACAGTCTGCCACAGGAGTGCTGAAAAGCCTGCTTCCATTCTCAACACCCCATTTTTGTGAAACAGGAATTTTTGCAATGATAGAAACCAGAACAAGATTATGGAGAACACTGGACATAAGCAATACACATGGGGTGTCACTGTCTTCTGTCCCCCTAGATAGAACTGTCTAGTTGCAGGAAAATAAGCTCAGTATTCCAATTAATTCTGCATTATGATGAGTTGAATAATTATTTCATTATATAGTATGTATTATAATAATAATAGGAATAAAGTGCACAATAAAGGTAATGTGCTTGAAGGATCCCAAAACCATCCCCCAAACTTTGGTTGTCTCGGTTACTTTTTACTCATTGCTGAGACAAAATACCTGAAGCCCAAAGTTGGGAAAGGAAAGGTTTATTTCTTACAGTTTTTGGAGGTTTCAGTCCACACTCAGTTGGCTCCAAGGCAGGCAGGCATGGCTGGGCCGCAGTTCATGGTGGCTGCAAACAGCAAGCCGGAACCAGCAAAGAGAAAGACACACCTTCTTCCTGCCATTACATCACATCCTGGCTCCACCCCTTTGTGGGGGGAGCACTGACACCATCAATCTAAGCACTAGACAATGACCAAATAACAAATGCACAATTCAAACTCATGAGGCCTGGGGGCCACAGACAGAAACCATGACATTGGTCCATAGAAAAATTATCTTCCACAAAACCAGTCCCTATTGCCAAAAAGGTTGTGGTCCACTGATATAAATTATCCCCAAGACACAGCCATTGTTCAAAGCTAATGTTTAGTATATTTTAAAGTGTTTAAACAAATCTGAATACATATAAATACACACATGTAATTGATAGGTTCATAAAATAAATGTACCCTGCCTTTTACTTAACAAATACATGATATTCATATATTTCTATGTTAGTACAGTTTTTTAAAATGACCAATCTTTTATTGCTAGGCATTTAAAGTATGTCCAATATTTTCTCATTATAAGCAATGCTGGAATAATTATCCTTGAATAATTGAATGTATATCCGTGAATGTATATCCGTGGGCACTTGTCTGATTGTTTACTTTGGATAAATTATTAGACATGGACAAAGAGAAGGCACATATTAAATGCTGACACATTCTCTAGGAAAATGTTCACTGAGGGGCTACCACGTGTGATACAGTTATGCTTAGTGAACCAAACAACTACACCCCTGACTGGGGTGGAGCTTTTGTTCTGTCTGGAAGACTGACAGTCGCATGGATAAATAGGTGGCCGATAGTCGCTATTATATTTAGACCTGCACTATCTCCATGAAGTCTCATGTGTTTGGAGATGGGGCCTAGTCAGAAGATGAGGGCACTGGAAGAAAAACCTGGAGGGTGTATTCTTGTCCCAGGCTCCCTACCCGCCATGCTTCCTGGCTGCCATGCGGAAAGTGACTTTCCTCTATTAAGTCCTTCTGGGATGGAGTTTCTGCTTTGGAGCCAGAAGACCATGGACTGAACCCTGTAAAACTGTGTGCCAAAATAAATCCCTACTCCTTTAAACTGCAGGTATCGGGTATATTGTCCCAGAAATGGAAAAGTGACGAGCGCAGTTACAGATTATCGTGAGAAATAAACAGGAAAAAATCTAATGTGGTATGGAAACAGGGACCTATTTAGAGAAGTGACCAGTGCAGTTCTCCAAGGAATGACATTTAAACTGAGAATTTAAGAATTTTAAGAGCCCAGGCCTGTAATGACAGAGAAGTGCTATTGGCAAATTACCCAGGGAAGAAATATTTGATATTTAAAGATTTGAAAAGAAGCCAGTGTGGTTAGAGAAGCTAACAGTACGAAGGAGCAGGCTAGTTCCTGACAGCATGAGCCCTTGTAGGGCATGCTGGAGCAGCTGAATTTTATTTTATTTCATTTCACAGGAAGTCATCAGAGGGCATTAAGCAAGAGAGTGGCCTGTTTCATTTTATTATTAGTATTTTTTAATGATCACTCTGGTTGCTGTTTTCCATTGTCTGGACAGGGGCAAAGGTAGGAGACCAGTAACCAAGTTATTGGAGTGGACCAAGCCAGGTAATTTGGGTTGGAGTTGGGTACATGGGAATATTCAAATTTGTATATCCTGTTGGTATTGGAATATGGAAATAGAGCAAGGATGCAAAAGGAGCATTTATAAATAGGATTTAATATCTGATAAAAGTATATGTTCCTACACTAGTGGCCCATAGTTTTATTTACTGAGATTTTACATTATATTTTAATATTTGTTAGAGCAATATTCCCTTATTTTTTTCATTTTAAAATTTTCACTTCCTTTTATCTATTTATCAAGAGAAACTTTGAAATAATTCTGTCATGTTTTATCCCACCCCACACTGTGAGTCATATTGGTTCTTCGATATAGATTTATAAATCAAGTTTGGAAGATAGTTTTGCAATGTTGAGGCTTCCTGTCCAGAGACCTGTTATATTTTTCTAGTTAAAAGGTTTTTTTTTTTTAATGTCCTTAAGTGAGATATTATTTCCTCCTATGGCTCTTTCATTTAGAATATGCTGTATACTATTTATTGATATACCTTTTTCATCATATTTTCTAAATGGAAATCACTGTTGTTTGGTGTTATATACAGGTGGCCCTAGAAGTAGTGCTTCTCTTTCC
The DNA here is from genome assembly GCF_034190915.1 of Cavia porcellus. Lineage (NCBI taxonomy): Eukaryota > Metazoa > Chordata > Mammalia > Rodentia > Caviidae > Cavia > Cavia porcellus. The sequence goes on from NW_026947484.1 coordinate 200,647,831, forward strand.
TTCTTTTGAGTTCAGAACAAACCAAGTGTCTTACTTTTTTGTCGCTAAGACAAAATATCCAACACCCAAAGTTAAAGGAGGAAAGATTTATTTGGCTCACAGTTTATAGAGGTTCCAGTTCATAGTAGGCTGCTTCCTAATCAGTGGCATGGCGTGGCGGGGAGGCATTGCAGAGGAGAAATAGTTCATGGCAGTCGGAAGGTGGCAAGGCAGTAAGCCATAAGTCACAAGTAGCAACCCTCTTTCTTTTATTTTATAATAAAATACCTCCCTTATATTTTATTCAGGCTACCCACTCTTCCGGGGAGTAGCACTCACAGCCAGGGCAGAACAACCTTAACCCTTGCATTGTACCATGAAGCAATCCCAGTATAACATCCTTTATCCCAGCAGCGCCAACTCTAGATCCAGCTACCTCTGAAAAGCACCACCTCTGACCACCTGAGGCTATGGGGGACATCTAGATACAAGCCGTAACACCAAGTCATCGATGAAAGGAACACAGGACATAGAAATACTACCTTGATTATTGATAAACATGATTGGAAAGTGTAGCTTTTGATCTGTAGCTATAGTTCTCCTTCAATAGATCTGTTTCTTGTAGTTGCAGGCATTTTGGGCCAATGGTCTCTCTCTAGCCTACAAACTTACTGAATGGTAAAAGCACGTGAAAAAAAGTATTTGTTTTCTGCAGTCAGCGAAAATCCAAAAAAGAGAATTCAGAAGCATCTGTTCTTGTCTAATGCTTCTCCTAAACTTGCTAACTACTTCAAAATTTACTCATCCTCACTTCGGGTGGAGAGAGGCCAGGACTTGTCCCTCTATATAGGGAAGAAAGCTGCCCCCAACAATTGGGAAGGCTATTGATTCATCTTAAAGTTGGCTACCTTACCAAAGTCTGTGATACTTTTAGTTGACTGCTTTGATTTTTATTCTTAAGGAAATACTACCAGGAGCGAAAAATGAAAATATTCTTTCTTCCCACTATTTATACTTCTTGTTTATTTTTCTTAACTTATTCCACTGGCATTAGTTTGTAGCAATTTTAGCAATTTTTGCTTTGTTTCTGATTTAAATGAGAGTGTTTTTTAATGTTTCACCATGAAATGTGTTGATGTCTTCTGGTTAACTTCGTCAAATTTAAATTTTTTTCCTAAATTTTTTTCCTATGTCGTTGGTATTGACATTTATCAAATACTTTTAAACCATCTATCCTGTGATTTATTTTCTTTTAACAATGCAACGAGTTTACAGAGTCCCCAGTGTTGCATCTTTTCTTTGCACTTTGGGAAGAAACACATATTGATTGAGGTGGTTTTAGTGCAAATTCTATTAAAATTGTTAAATTCTTACTTAGTAGTTTTGCAGCTACTATACACTTAAGGGTATTGGTCCATAGTAGTGACTCACATACTGGAAGCTGATCAGTGAGCTTGGCAAAGGTTGTCTTGGCTCAGCTGAGTCTGGGAAATGCCAGGTAAAACAAAGCAGACAGGTGTCTTTATTCCTAGACTTCATAGAGACTTCCATACACTAACTTTGTGATAATCCAAAAGGTGGAGAATCACACAGTGTAAGTTATCCAACTGCTAAAGTCCTCCTGCAAGACAGGGGACTCGTGTTCTACATTTATCTGCACTTCTTCTTTTGGGTGTTATCTTTGCTGGATCTTGGTATCAGAGTTATGCTAAACCTGGAGAATGAATTTTTCCCTTGTGAACAGTTTAAACAACACAGGACCTGGTCCATCTCCTGATGGTGTGACAGAACTTGTCGAACTTGCTGTGAAACCACCTGAACCAGCAACATTTCTAAGTGATACAGATGCTGGGAATGCACACCTTTGGGTGACAGCCCCACAGGACATTTCCCTCCACAGCCAGTTCTGCTTGGCACCTATTCTTTAGGATCAAGATATTTTGGAAAATCCTAGAACGTGTGAAAATGAGGCTTGATGTGTTAGTAAATTGATGCTGATCATCCTTGCATGGTCCTCTGCCCTCAATGTGCCAGTTTCTTGGCCAGCATCCTTTTAAGCAGCACACCCCTCATCCTGGGGCGGTTGGCTAAGGCTGTGTAGAACCTTTCTGGTTAAGGGGACAAAGTCTGTGCCTGCCTTTCCTTCCAGCTACTCCAGCCCCCCCCCCTCCGGTCCAGCTCTGGATCCTCCTCCTCCTCCAGGTCCATTTCATCCTCTGGCTTGTACCCTTCCCCAAGTACTGCAGGGGCTGGACTCTTGCTTAAACCTCTGGCTCTCTGTGCTTCCCCGAGGCTGTGTGGACAAATCATTTGCCCAGCAAAAGGAGCGGCTGAGAATTACTAGGAGATTGGGGTCAGCCTAAGAGGCCTGCCTGTTAGGTCAGCTGGGCAGTGGGAAGAGCTGAGGGGTTGTCTTGGGGTTTAGTAAAGGCTAGAAGGGCTAGGTGGAAGGGTGTCCCCAAAAGAGGCCACTCCAGTTAGTCTGGAGGACCTGGGGGCTTGCAGCGACCAGGCTGAGGATGCATCCTGGGTGCAGTGAGGCCTAGGGTCCAGGGTCCAGGGAGAGACCCACTTGGAGGAGGGGATCGTCGATGTCCCGGGCTCCAAGAGGCGCGGGACTGCGGGGGCTCTGAGGCTGGCCTGCGGGCGCCCCCGGCTCGGTGGGGCCGGGGTCCAGGCCCTGCCCGCGGCCAAAGGCTGGGCCTGGGGGGCGGGGAGCGGGGCGCGGCGCAGGCTCGGGCGCGGCGCGGGCTCGGGCTCCGGGCGCCCGGGGCTCCCGCTCCCCTCCGCCGCCTCCCCGGCCCGGCCCGGCCCGGCCCGCCGCCGCGGCCCGCGGAGGGAGCTGTCGCCGTGTGGTGGCCGCCGCCGCCGCCAGGCCGCGCCCCGCCCCTCGCCGCCGCCGCGCCGCCGCTCCCGGGGAGCTCGCGCTCGAGCTGCGGCGCCGCTGCCGCCGCCTGGGCCCCGGGCCCGGCCCCTCCCGCGCCGCCCGGGCGATGAGAAGCTGCTTCTGCGTGAGACGGAGCCGGGACCCGCCGCCGCCGCCGCCGCCCCAGCGGGGAACAGTTAAGTCAGGCCGCGCCGCGCCGGCCCGGCTGCCCCGAGCGCCGCCGGGTGGACCGGAGGACGGGCGGGCGCGGGCCGGGCCGGGCCGGGCCGGGCCGGGGGCGGGAGCAGCCTCCGGGCTCAGCCGAGGCCTGCGGGCTCCGTGCCCGGCCCGCGGGGGACAGGCCCAGGCCGCCTCTGCGGGGCCCACCGGCCGCGGCTTCGGGTCTCCGGCTCGGCCTCGCGGGCGGGAGGCAAGAGGGGACCGGGGACTCGAGTGCCAGCAGCGCCCCCAGACCCGAGCAAAGGACAGGCGCCCAGAGCCACCTCTGCCTTCTTCGGAGGAGAGGCCAGGCGGCCCACCTGGGCACAGGCTGGGGACAGACAGTCTTGACCGACAGGCCCTGGGGTCCGGCCCTCGGTGCTCATGTGGATGCAGACCAGTGTGCACCTGACCCTCGTGCATCATCTGAGGTGCTGGCCACTTCTGTGACCTGAACACAGAAGAGAGGACTCCTAGGTCCTTGGGCACCTGTCTGCAGAGTGAGATGCCCAGGCGTGAGCACTGCAGGCCCAGGGTACCAGTCCAGAAGGTTGACCAGCATGTCGATGAACACCCTCCAGTGACCCCAGTGCACCTGAGGTGCTGGGCACAAGGTGGGGCAGCTAGGACATAAGCTGTGGCATAGCACCAGGGAGCGTCAGACCCTCAGAGACAGTCACAGTGGAACACCAGCAACATCTTTGTCCTCTTTGTTACTAGTACACAATGGGTTCCTAAATTATTTGCCTTTCTCCCCACCAGAGATACACATACCAGTCCCCTGTCCCCAACAGCCTGCTCAAGGGGCACAGAGGAAGACCACAGGAGGGCACAAGGCAGATAGCTCCTGCCTCTTCTCTGCTTCCTGCCCCCATCCAAGATCCCTAGCCCTTGGTTTTCAGCCACAGAAGCAGACAGCAGGCCAACCTCTCTTAAGAGGCCTTTGTCTCTGGTGGTTCTTTCTCAGAATAATCTCATTGCAAATTTCTGAACAGCTAGCTGGATCTCATCTCCTTTTAACAGAATTGGCAAATCTTATCAGCAACCCCAGAAAAGACTTAGGAAAGTTAGAAGATAAGCTCTGTGGAATCCTAGGCTAACTGAAAAACAGTGTGCTCAGAAGGTTTGTTACAGGAGATGGTGACACCTTTCTTGCTGGCTGGAAGTCATGTAGAGTGCTTTGTGGAACTGTGCCATGCCCAGAATATTTAAGTGGGAGGCCTCTAGAAAAGGAGCTCCTGGAAGGTCCTAGGCATCAAGATCCATGAAGAGCAGTTGATGTGGTAACTACCAGTTCACTGGAACTTAAAACCTTTGCTGTAATTCACATTTGTCATTCCTTCTGATACAGAGGAATGAAACTCCGAACCTACTATGTCTGCAAATTCGTGTTCTCTAAAATCGAAGAATGAATTTTAGGAACAACGGAGGTTAAGAGCAGAATATATTTATTGAGAGAAAGAAAGCTTCTGTCTGAAGAGTCAGAAGGGGTTGCCAAAAACTGTCTTTTCCAAGGACTATTACAGAGTAAAATCATGAGATGAGGTGGGTCCAAGGCGGGGAAGACTGGGAACTCACACAGCAGATGGGCATAAGGTGGGACATAACTATAGTTAGCCAATAAGATTAGTAGTTCAGGTAAAATTGATTAAATTGGGGACAAATGGGAAAGCAAGTCCTGTAGGAAAGGGGCATTCTTAGAGCTGTGACTCTTGCCTAGGGGGATGAGATGGTGACCCTAGGCTTTCTCAGGGTGATAGGGAACTGTTTAGAATACCAATCCTCAGGATATGGGTGTATTTGTTTGGTCTTTTGTCTTGAGGCCTGGCCCAGTGCAGGAGGTGGCAGTCTCCCTGGTGGTTGCCAGGTATCTCTACTGGCTCCATGGAGGAGCCAGCCCTGTCTGACTGCCAGAGTCAGACTGCCTATAATATTTCTAACTAACTCAGCTGCCTGCAACACTTCTTTCTAGTTTTGAGGTCTCTGAGGTAGGTTCAGGTTACTTTCTCTGCCCTATCTGCACCCTGCACCCAGTGGGGCCCCTTCACTTGTAGAATATTGCACCACAGTTAGAGGCAGGAGCTTTAGAATTAGGTCTCAGCTTTAGTCCTGGCCTTCCTACTTCCTGTGTATTGTTGAGTGAATTAACAAACCTTTCTTAATCTGTTTCTTCATCTGAGTGAAGCTAATGACTATAGCTAAGCTCCTAGTGTTAAGGGATAGGTAAAGAATTGCAAGAAAAAAACTTTAGATTAGAGCTTGCCACGTGGGAAGTCATCAGTAAAAGTTAGTGGTTATTTCTAAGTTGTCCATGAACTAATCCCATAGAAAGCTTATTTGTTTGTTTGTTTATATTTAGAGGACCTTTCTGTTTGTGGGTACTATCTGGTTCTTATCAGGGCAGGTAGGAATAGTGATACAGAAGAGTGAACACTGGGTTTGGTCTGGGGGCCTGGGTTTGAATCTTAGGCCACCACCTGGACCTCAGGTGACCAAGAGATGTCCTGGAACCTTTCTGAGTCCTATTTTCTTAAGCTACTTTGTGAAAGTGGTTTAAAAATAAACAAGTTAACTCATAAGCGTGACCAGGAAGGCTGAACAAACCAAAGGATGTGACTTCATCATGAAAGTTAAGTGAGACTCAGCACCCAGCAATAGATCCTTGGTTTGTTTGTTATTGGAAATTGAACCCAGGGCTTTGTACAGAGCTACATCCCCACTCCTTTTTAAGTCTGTAAATTTTGAGAGTCTTCCTCAATCACCAGGCTGAACTAGAATTTGCAGTTCTCATACCTCAGCCTCCCAGAGTGCTGGGATCACAGGTGTGCGCCACCACGCCCTGCTTCAAATCCTGGTTTTGTAGGTCTGATATTTACAGTTTTTGATAGTGACCAGGCTATCTCATCTCCTTTTAACAGAATTGGCAAATCTTATCAGCAACCCCAGAAAAGACTTAGGAAAGTTAGAAGATAAGCTCTGTGGAATCCTAGACTAACTGAAAAACTCAGTGTTTTGTTTGTGTTACAGAACCATACAACTGTGTACAAACATACTGCTGGTTGCCCTCTCAGGGCTTTTGAAGAGGTAAGGGAGAGAGACCTAGAGTTTAATCTCTAACCATGTCATGGCAGGTCTGCTTCTCAGGAATCAGAATCCCAGTAGCCTGGGCTCCTGTGCAAAAGCAGGCTTGAAGTGCTCTCTGCCCCAAGAGCGACATCCTTGCCATACTGCCAAGTAGCAAAGTGTTAGTGTGGAGCATGGGCAATGTCAAAGGTGCCCTCGTGGTGGGAAGATAATAGATGACTCTGTGGGATGTGGTTGGGCTGAGGACACTGGTTAGTGGGCTGTGGCTGAGTGAGCAGAGCCTCCTTTCCCAGTTGGGTGGTGAAGGTGGGTGTGGGACCTGGAGTTAGCAGCCTCTCTGGGGCTGCTCAGCCTCCCAAGGCCCCTGCGGGCCTCTCCCTGGCCCTAGGGCTCCCCACGGTCTTCCCCCTCACTGGTGCCCTTGGGATCTGTGGTTTTCCTGTGCTTGTCTGCCTTTCCGCAGCGGCCTTGCCTGAGGCAGATCTCTTCTCTCTAGCTGCCTGGGGGGCGAAGCAACTGTGGGGTGTGCATTGCATCACCCTCCTTTTTGGGACATCCTGTGGGGCAAGGGTTGGTTTATTTGACACGCTTCTGGCAAGAGGCAGAGCTTGGCCAGGTAGAAATATGAGAGCCCTGTGGGCTGGGGCCCAGGGCCTCACAGGGGAGTTTTATGGCTCGTGGCTCCCTAAGGGTGGAGGCCATCTCCTTGGGTCTGTGGCTGGGATCTGCATGAGTTTATTCTTCGTAGACAGAGAAGATGGTATAGATAGAGATACATACATGGGCACTTCCTCCCCCTTCCTTCACAGATTGGCAGGGCAGAATGTCCAAAAGAACTTCCTCCACCCTTTAGAAGAGAGAAATACTTTCAGGGAATTCTTAATGAGGTAGCTGTGTCTGGAGTGTTTATAAAAATGCAGATTCCAGGGCTGGGTACCCAGACTTTAAGGAATCAGAAGTTCTAAGGAAGAGGCCCTGGAATCTGTGTGTTTAACAAGCACTTTCTCTTTAAGAACCACACTTCTAGGTACTTTAAAAGAAGTATTAAATACACATAACATAAAAATTATTAGATACATGTACGCATAACAAAACTTGGCAGAGTGTGGTGGTGCATACCTGTAATCCAAGCACTCAGGAGGTTGAAGCAGGAGAATCATCATGAATGTAGGGCCAGCCTGAACTACATAGTGAGACCCCCCCCTCCAACAGAACAAAAAAGCCCCATGGTAAGCAATTTTAAGTATGTAGCACAGTGGCGTTAAATATCTTCATATTGTTATGAAACTAATCTCTAGAAGTTTTTCAGCTTGCAAAACTGAAACTCTTACCCATTAAACAACTTTCTGTTTCCCCGCTACACAGCCCCTGGCAGCCACCATGCTTACTTTCTGCTTCTGTGTGTTTCTCTGTCCATGGGGCCTCCCAGACCTGCAGTCAGACAGTGTGTAACTTTTGGTGACTGGCTGGTTTCGTTGGGCAGAATATCCTCAGGTGCATCCTGGTGTAGTAGCCCGTGGCTAGTAGCCCCTTATCAGGTATATGATTTGCAAATTGCTCATTTCATTGAGGTTGCCTTTTCATCCTGTTGCTTGTATCCATTTACAAATCCTTGCTGGTCTATACACATTACACTCCTGTGGAGAAAATATTACCCACTATTTCATTTGAGGGCTACACAGATAAAATACTGTGTTCTATCAAATGTATGTGCCGTCTTTTGTGGATCTGGGCCACAGATGGACACTTAGGTTGCTTTTACCTTATGATTATTGCATATAATGCTGCTATGATCATGCATTTAGAGGTATCTTTGAGACCCTTCTTTCAATCATTTTGGGTATATACTTAGAAGGGAATTTCTGGATCATGTGGGCATTTCATTTTTAACTTTTCGAGGAACTGAAATGGTTTTCTGTAACATTGTGGTTGCATTTTATATTCCCACCAACAGCACATCAGAGTTCCCAGTTTCTCCCATCTTTGCCAGTGCAGTACTTTGAGTTTCTGGTTTTGTTTGTTTGTCTTTGTTTGTTTTGTCTTTTTGGTAATAGGTACAGTAATGAATGTAAGGTTATAGCCATTGTGGTTGGGTTTTGGCTTGCATTACCCTAATAACTGGTGACGTTGGACATCTTTTCATGTGGTTGCTGGGCCACTTGCCTGTCATCTTTGGAGATGTGTTTATTCAGGACCTGTGCCCATTTTTCAGATGAATAATTTGACTTTTGTTGTTGACTTCTAGGAGCTCTTTGTGGATTTGGATAGAAGCCCCTTATCAAATATATGATTTGCAAATTGTTTATTTCATTCTCTAAGGTTGCCTTTTCATCCTGTTGCTTGCATCCATTTACAAATCCTTCCTGATTTATACACATTTCACTCCTGTAGAGAAAATATTTCCCACTATTTCAATTTTATGGGATGGAAACTCATCTAGTTTGGTTAATTTTTGTTTTGTTTTGTTTTGTGTTTTTTGTTTTTGAGACAGTTCACTCTGCAGTTCAGGCTGCCCTTGACCTCACTGTGTAGTGTAGGCTGGTCTCAGGCTTGCAGTAATCTTCCTGCCTCAGCCTTCTGAGTGCTGGGATTACAAGCATCACCAGGTTAACTTGTTGAAAATCACACAGCACTAACTGTTAGAGCTGCACTTCTAAAGTGGGCTCCTCTGACTCCTGAGCTTGCACCCTTCCTGTTCCTCCGCTCTGCTTGCCTCTCAGCATGGGAGTCCTCAGCCAGTCCGGTCTGAAGGAAGTACTGTTGAAGGGGAGAGGGATCCACTGGAAGACCCGGAATCCCTTTGTGCACCACTGGGGCGCTCCTGCATGTGGGTCTGCATTATTGCTTTACCCCTTGGAAGAGGCTGAGAGCTGCAGGTGTAGTTGTTTTGTTTCAGTTGAGTTTAGCTGGGTTTTATTTGTTTTAATATTTCGTAGGTTTCTTTCCATGTCCATCTGCTGCTTGTTGTTCCCTGGATGGCCCATGTTTGTCCATACTACTGTGCCTTCGTGGGTGGCAGTCTTCTGGCTGCAAGGCTTGCACACTCGCCACCCTCTGTCTTCCAGGATAGCCAGCTCTTCCTCCCTGCCTTCCTGTCTCAGCAAGGTGGAAGGAAGTGTCCCCTCGTGTGCAGTGCTTTGGGATATTTCCTGCAGCTGGTGGGCACTGTGTCTTGTTTATCAACTTCCCTAGGCATTGTGGAACTTCTCCTTGGCTGGGCAGTATCCATTCCCTGCCCCAGCTCAGAGCTCAGATTCATTAAATCAGAACGTAGGGTGGAGAGCGGGCCACTATAGACTGGGATGCTCCTGGGGGCGCTCTTCTTCAGCCAGCTTGGACCCCCTTGGCTCTTGCTAGGCCCTCATCTAGCTCCTTGCACTCTTGGAAATGCCTGGAAGTACTGTACTCTCCACTGGTGCTCCCTCCTGAAGCCATGTGTGTCCCGTTGGGGACATCGGCCACTCTGTGTGGAGCTCCACTGGAAAGGGCTGGACAGTCACTGTTGCTTCTGCTGCATATGTTTTCTCCTTAATCCAGTAAAACTAGGACAGTTTTGAGAGCACAGGAACTTCATTCATGCTTTATCCATTATCCATGTAATGAATATACATAATATACCTTTGAACAATTTGTGTCCTGCTAAAGTGTTACAGCTCTCTGAGTGGCAAGGGTGTATATGTCTTTAGACATGTGTGTAAACCCAGCTGTGCAAGTGTGTGTGCTAATACCACATGCTTAGCTGGTATCAGGATGCTGACACCACCTGTGTGGCTGGAAGGTCTTAGGGGATGGGAGATGTGGCCCAGAGTTCCAGTGTTCAGCTTGGTGTCCATAGTGGAGGAGCTGGTGCTCTTGGCTGACCTATGAAAGGGAGGGAGAGTCGAGGAGTCTTGTTCTCAGACTGCTCTTCTGCGAGGCTACCTTCAGATTCGTTCCATTTATCATTTGTTCATCAGACACTTAATAAGTAACCGTTATTCGGGACACAGTATTTGAATTGTGGACTAGTGGTTTTAGCTGGGAGCTTGTTAGAAAGACGACTTTCAGCAGTCCCCTCCCAGATGTATGGAGTCAGGGTCCCTGGAGATGCGGCTCATGAGTGTCTGTTTTAACAGCTTCTCCAGGGGATGCTCGTGCATGCTACAGTGTGATAACTTATATCAGGGATGTGATCAAGAGTCCCGATTGCCTGTATCAAGGGTACAGTGAGAGGATAAAATAAGAAACAGAGACAAATTTAGTAAAACATGATGAGTGACTGAGAAGTCAGTGCCTCCAGATGGGCCAACAGAGCAACACTCAAAGATAGCTGCTGTTTATTGGGGATATCAGAGATAGGTGGGGCTAGCGGAAGATACGAAGTACAAAGACTCAGGGGTCTATGACTCAGCGGGCAAGTATAATCTTGGGATGACTCAAGAGGGCAGAGACAATTCTATGCTAAGAAGGATCTTGCCCTGGAGTGCTTTTTGAATTTAGTGGTCTTAGTTTTATCTTAGTGGCTTGGAGAAGATGGCCCACCCCTAAAGAGTTAATGGGAAGTCTCAAATGGGTGATACTGAGAATCCTAAACCTCCATTTATCCTCTAGAGAAGTATGCAAAATTAGTCATTGTCAATTTGTGGTTCTCAGCAAACTCTTGCTCTCTGGTGCAGGACTGTCCGTCTTCATCTCTGCTCTCCCTAGACATCTGTGGACTCTTGGTGATGGGCTCTGTTAAGGACTGGGAACATGGTGGGGAGGGGGGTTTGGATCAAGGTCAGCCACGCTGGAGGCATCAGCAGGACATGCAGGTAAAGATGACTGTCAGGTTATTCTGTTGTTACCCACCGTGGTCTCAGGAGAAAAGCCCAGGTTGTGGAGGTTGTTTTGGAAGTCATCAGCAGGCAGGTGGAATGATTAAACTACTGGATGCATGGAAAGAAACTCCCAAGTCCCATGTGCAAGTCAGGTTGACAACATGGCACTATGATGGGAGCCCTGATAGGAGTAGAGACCAGACAACTCTCACTTCCAGTGATTGTGAACAAGTTGGGGTGGTGCTCCCACAGGTGCTAGAGGGTACCCCACCCTTGAACAGTGTTTCTTGACCCGAGTTAGAGTTAGGTTTATATGGAGCAGGGCTTTGGCCTGGGCAGCGCTATAAGCTTGATCCTGGATTTATTTTGGGGGGAGAGAATTCTGGGCTGTGACATTGCCCTGTGTTAGCTGCAACCTGAGCCCTAGACCTGGCTCACATGGGTTTTGGAAACTGAGAATGGTCATCAAATGGTTAATATAAAATAAATCTAAGCATAGGTCGGATTGAATTGATGCATTCTTGCATCAGATTCTCCTATTAAAAGAAGCAGACCTTTAGTGAAAGGAAAGGAAATGCCCACAATTGTTAGTTTCCTAGCAGGAAAATCCTTTGTGATCCTGGAAAAGCTTAGAAAAACACGCGCTTTAGTTCCCCAATATCCGAGCACCCTCCCAGCAGCCCATGGCCTGCTGCCACCTGACTGTCCCCAATCGCATTTGTCCCAGGATTGTGACTGTTGCTGGCCTTCAGGTTATCTGCCTAGGTCACAGGGCAGGTGGTGCTGGTGCTGTCCTGAGGTTCTGTAGCCGACACCATGCAGTCTGCGCTGTTTCCTTTGGGTGACTTGAGAGCCAGCTGCCCACATGCTGTGTGCTGCTGGCCCCTGCCTCAGCTCTCAGCTTCCTGAGGAGGTGGTCTCTGCACCTTTGTTGCCGGGAGGTGGCTGGCTGGCTGTTTCTGTGTTCCCACCTTTGGGACGGAGATTCTCCTTCTGTGCCTTGCTTGTGGCTTTGTCAGTAGAAAGGGCTGCCACAGGGAACATTGAAGCACTTCCCCACGATATCCACTGTAGCTGCAGCTTTTATTTGGGGACTGCCTGGTCCCTTTGGCCATTTCGCTGTATCCCACAGCGAATGAAATATTTATTTCCTTCCCTTCCTCAGCCCCGCCAAGTAGGTAGATGTGGGCAGACAGTTTATGTCTTTGGTGCCCTTGACTTTGGAATTCAAGCAAACTGATCACAGGTTTATCCTTCTATAGGGACTTAATTAACCCAATGCTTTTTGTCATTTCAATTACAGGAGCTCAATTTAACCTGCCCCTGTTAGTACTTTGAAATTATTCTCCTCAAAAGTTGTGCAGTCACGCCTTGGGCCCAGCAGCAGCGCTGGCTCTGCTTCTGAGCTGGCCTTCCTAGCCCGGCAGGGAGCTGAGATGGCAGGAGGCGGATGCCTCCTTTGAAGACTACACCCCGTACCCCCTGCAGTCCTGGCCCTTGAAAGCACTTTAAACTCCTGCGCCCACACCCTGCCGCTGGAAGGGCCTCAGTGGAGAGAGGTCTGAACGTTGTTAGTTGGGTTTTGATTTCAGTACTGGAGTTGATAAAACGAGATAAACCCCAGGCTCACTAGGCCGTGGAAATTAAACAGAGATGATATCAAAGTTCCCCTGAGTTTTCAGCTGTGATACAGTAGCTTAGTTTTCTCCAGACTGGGGCTGGGAGCAGGCCTTTGATTCTGAAACAATGTTCACGTCAGTTCAGCCCAGCACTGCTGACTTTTCGGGATTAGGCGCACTGTTGTGGTAATTCTTTGATCAGCTGCGAGGGAGCAGTGTGCCATCTGTATGAAGAGGCCTCCTAGTTAAACTTCATTTCCCTGTGAACCTGGATGACAGCACCTGCAGGGCCTCCTCCCAGCCCCGCCTGTCCTGCAGTAGGAGTTGACCTTGGCAGGGGGACCAAATCCTCCTGGCTTGGGAAACATCTCAGCTGAACCCTCTGCATGTTGCCCAGTCCACACACAGGGGCACGCACACAGTGCGTATGTGTGTACACACATGGCAGCACCTCCATGCCTTGGGGAGGTCATCTCAGGCAGCCTGGGAACAGCTGCCTGCAGCCAGGCCTCGGAATAAGCTAGGCTACAGGCCTGCCTAGGGGAGAGGTCCCCTGGGAATGGAGACGAGATGACCCAGGAGGCTGAATTAGGATGGCCCAAGGTATTTATTGCCCCCGGCCAAGAGCAGCCATGACTGAAAGTGCCCAAGTACCTTCATTCCTTAGTTAGCTGGCCTGGGATGAGGACTGACGTGATTTCAGATGGGCTAAATGCTAAAGTTCTAGGAACAAAAAACAAAACCAAAACTCAACCTCTGCTATCTCGCCACCCAATGCTGGGACTGCGCTTGGCTTTCCCTGTAGAGGTCCTCCTTGCAACCACAGCTAGATGACACAGGCTTCCCTTTCTGGCTCCCTCCTCGGCCCGTCGGGTGGGCCTGGGACTCATGGAGGGTAATGGAGCCCCTGTGTGCCGTCGATCCTGCATGCACCAGGCCGTACATCAACCTGTTCCCTCCTGTGCTGTGCTCGGATCTCCCTCATTAGGCCTGAATTTACCTCCGTCCCACACAAACATGGCCTTAGCTCATTTTTATTGTTTTAAATTATTTATGAGGGAACTGTTGAATCTTGAAACTGAGTGCAAGGGAAATTAATCCCGTGTTACTTTTATCTTTCTATACTTTTCTCCCCCTTGCTTTGACTTATTGAGCTGTGGCTAGAGAAAGAAGAGCTTTTGGCATTTTAAAAATATAATTAGGGTTGAAACTGCTTTGCCAATTGGGTGGCACGTTGGGCTTTTGTGCACAGAGTAACCAAAGCCTGACTGGGGAGAAGTGCGCCTCTGCTGGCTGTGGGTGCATGGTGTCTGGGAACCTGGGACCTCAGTTTGCTGTCCTATAAAATTGGCATGACGTGGCCTAGCCACCCTTTAGGTCCGATGTGTGTCTTAACTGAGAAGGAGCCTGAGGAAGCTTTTTGACTTTTGTAAAGTGCTGCACTGATTCAACAGCAATGTGTTTGCATATAAGCAGTTAGGATATTGAGCTGCAGATGCAGGTGAACCAGGAAGGAGATTTCATCTCCTGCTGAGATGGGAGCAGGCATTTTTAGGCCAAGGGGGCCTCGGGTGTTTTAGCAGCATGGCCTCATGCCTGGCACTCTGATCTCTTGCCCTCCCTGCCCCACTTAGAGTTGCTCTGTGGGTTCAGATCCCTGACCTCTGCCATCCTGTGGCAGAGGCCTGGCCTGCAACCCTGGGTTGCTAAGGATGCGCAGTGCCATCCCTTTGGGCTCCAGGCTCCAAGCAGCTGGAGTGGGGGGGGCATGCGGAGTGCTAGTTAATAAATGGCCTTTTGTTAGGAAGGTCAATTGAAGTGACGGGGGAGATGCTGTTAAAAGTAATTTGCAGTCAGAAAATATGTAATTCAGGGCAAGCAGCTTTGAGCGATGGCCTCTGCCATGGATATCTTGGGTGTTTCTCATTAAAAGCTTCCTTAGCTGGTGGTGGGACTCCCTCCACCGCAGCGGAGTGGGCCACAGCCCCGCACGAGAGAGCAGCCATTTGTCTGTTTCACAAAGGCTGCCTCATCCCCAGGGCACCGCAGTTGGGGGAAGGGGGAAGGGGCGGGCGCGGAGATGCGCTGAGCTCTCCCTGGCTCTTGGGCAGGCACTGGCGCCCGGCTCTTTGTCTGCCTCAGCTGGAGGCCGCCTGCAGCCATCTTGGGAGCTGCTGCTGGGCTGTCTCCGTGGGAGCATCCCCGAGCATCCTTCTCCAGAGCAATTGGCCCTCCTGCAATTGATAGCATGCAGCAGAGCAAAAGAGCCGTAGTCATCGATGCCTGGCTGTGCACACTGTGACCGGAGGACATGAATCTATCAGCAAATAAGATATATCTCACTTAGGCTTACCTTCTGTCTGTCTCTCTGCCTTTCTCTCTTCCCTTTCCTCTCTCCTCCCTCTCTTTTTTTCTCAGCCCCCCCCCCATAGTAAAGGCAATACTATCTTACAAAAAAAAAAACCCTTCACCTCACATGTTCTTTATTAAATTCACAGCGTGATATTTAGCACTGGCAGAATCTGTACATTCTGTTAATGAGTTGTTAATTGCAAAGCATTTTTGGTAACCAGCAGCAGGTACCAATATTTTGCAAACTGCAGCAATGTTGTGTTCATGTTCCTGTTAATACAGGATTTTTCAAGTGCAGGCACTTTTTGGTCGGCACACGCTTTGGATCAGGCAGGTGCAGATATTTAACTGGAAACCTATACTGGGGGCATGCATACATAGTCACTCAATAAATATTCACCCAGTGCCTACTGGGTGCAGGAAGCACTAAGCCCTGTGCTTTATGTAGATAAACCTAGCTGGTGAATGAAACTGGAAAATAGGAAATGATAGAGTGATTTGATGTGGTCCCCACCCCCTGCCCAGACCTCTATAGGCTTGTTTTCAGTAGAAGTAAAGGCTGCTTAGTTTCTCTTTTGTCATGAACAGAAGCTGAGCGTGCAGCTGTGCCAGGCACCTCCTAGCTTTGGTTGGGGACTTGGCTCTGTTGCACCGACAAGCCCGTTTCCGGAGCCTTTTGTGGGTTCCACTGAGTACACGGGTAACTTGCATGCAGCGTTTTGATTGTCTCTATTTAGGAGGCTGCAGCCATTTTTAGTGGTCTCTGCCTTTTGTGATTCTAGGCTGAGATGTAAGAATGCTCCTCCTGCCTGCCTTCCTGCCTGCCTACTTAGGGTACCTGGTTTACTTTCAAAGCAGTAACCAGCCCTGAGAGAGCTGGCAGACCTACAGCCAGTGGAGTTTAATTGCTGCAGAACGAGGTGGAATTTAACTGGCTCCTTTTTTCATGGCTTGCCCTTGTAAAAGTACTTACATTCATTTACATAAGGTGTTGCGTTTTTCATTTGCTTCCTGGTGGCATGGCCACTTGGGCTGCCCAGGCCTGGTGCTGTCCATATTGTACCTGTCTCCTCTGGTCCTGTCAAGGACTGCAGCAGCAGAATAATAATTCTGCCTACTTTCCTCTTTCAGCCGGAGTGCTCGGCAAGAGTTAGGACCATTGTTTGTATTTAGCTTTGAGTGAGTGCCCATGTGACCTGTGCACTGGAGACCTCTCTAGGCTCCTCATTTACCGTGGCCCTCTTAGCTCTTGCATCGACTCTGAGGGTGTTGGTATCGTAGCCTCACTTTATAGGTGAGCAAATTGAGTATCCAAGAGGTTAAATTTCTTGCTCAAATTGGAGCCTGAGCTCAAAACATCTTTCCTGTGCCCCATGCCCAGAACACTTTTTTCTCCATGTTTGCAAAGCTCCTTGTGTGTTTGCAGAGCTCTGCCTGCAGAAAGTCCAATCTCTGCACGGTAGGGGCTGTGGTTGGGAAGCCTGTGCCTCTATAAGGCAGGATTGTAAAAGGAGAAAAACAAAAGCTGTGTTAGACTTAGCTATGTTTGATTTAACCTCAGAGGAGCTACTAGTATCTATTCAGAAGGCAGGCAGCTGGTGATAGTGTTAAGAATGATATGCTTTGGGCTTGCATCAAAATACCTCCTGAGATCAAAGATTGCCCTCAGCTTACCTTAGAAAAGCAAGGGTCAGAATAGAGGTGATTGGAATTCTTGATCCGAGGAAAGGATCAAATTGCCCCAAGATTCTGGTTCTATCTGTGTGTATTGCTCACATGGAACACTGTTTGAATTGTGTGCTTTCTTTTTCCTTTTCTGAACCAGGAACAATCCACCATGCCTGAAGTTAAAGACCTTTCGGAAGCCTTGCCAGAGATGTCGATGGACCCCATCACGGGAGTCGGGGTGGTGGCTTCCCGGAACCGGGCCCCAACGGGCTATGATGTAGTAAGTCAGGACACTAGTTTGTACATTTTGCTCACTGACTAAACACATATTCACCTCTTGTATCCTTGAGTCTGGCCTGTGTGTGAGATGTGCTGCTTCCCTCTAGGAACTTAAGATAATTAGAGGGGGAGGTCATCACTGGTGAAAGGCCATGGCCAGTGTCTGGCTAGGGAATCAGAAGATTCCTTTCCTGGCTTGCGGTGTGGCTGAACTATTTGACCTCTGCGATGATCATTTTTACCTTCTGTAAAATTAAAAGATTGGATTCATTGACTTCCAAAGTCATTTCTAGTTGTGACATTTTATGAAAAGGATCTAGGACCCTAGGAAAGACTATGAGGTGATCTCATTTAGAGTCCCTGGAAGCCCGGAGGGCAAGTGGCTTTATCTGCACTTTGGTAATTGGGAGAACCCAAATCCCACATGAAGTGACAGAATCCCAGTCCTTGGGTGCAGTGGTTAATCAGAACCAGACCTCCTCCCAGGTCAGATGCGGTGACCCACAGCCCAACAGTCTAGCAGAGAGCTGTCTTGCTTTTCAGCAGACATTTGTGCTGTGTTCGGTAGCCCTGTGTGTTGGGACTGGTTATTTTGTTGTTTCAGTCGATAAATTCCAATTTGGTAGAGCTTAAAGAGTGCAGAGTGACCTTAAGAGGGTATAATAATGACTATCATCATATGTTTTGAGATTCTAAGGTAATCTTATTTTTACTTTTCTCATTTTGTTTATGGCAACATTTTATCCTTGTTCTTTGAAAATGTGCACAAAGAATACATAAAAAATACTGACTAGATTAGTGTCTGCTGGTCCTGGGGTAGAAAGGCCTGGATGCCTGGTCTTAGAACAGCCCCAAGGTAGAGATTCTCAGCCTCAGCACTGTTGACATTTGGAGCCAGATAATCAGATAGTTCTTTGCTGCGGGTCTCTCTCCTGCATCGAATAGTGTTTAGCAGCGTTCCTGGACTCTATCCAGCCAATGCCAAGAGCAGCTGCTCTTTCTCCTTCAGAGGCAGCAGTCAAATATATCATCCGACATTTCCCAGTGTTCCCGGGAGGAAGGGGTGGGTGGGCAAAATCCATCCCCACTGGAAGTCACTGCAGTTAAGGCAGGTGCTTACTTGGGCCCATCAGTACTGGTTCCTGTGTGTAGACCAGGGAGCCTGTTCAAATGCTGCACATCACTCTCATCTGTTTGAAAGCTTATAAACATTTTAAAAGTGAAAGAACGAAGGGATCTTTTGACAAAGATTTGAGTCTTACCTGCTGCCTGTCTTCAAAGCTCCATTGGAATGTATAACTTTCCATAAAATAGAATCATTAGCTATGGCGTTGTGCCATAAAACTCTTGGGGAACCTAATAAAAACGTTCCTGATTTGAGAAGCCAAAGTGTCTTTTGATGAGTGAGGTCTGAGGCAGTGCACTGTGAATCAAGGCAGGGCTGGCTCGGAATCCGTGGGAGTGCGGGCGCCAGGGTCCCTCTCTCGGCAGGCTCCCGCCCTGGACCTGGGTCTCCAGCCTTGCTGCCTTTCTCTTGCCAATCTGTATCTGTAACATTCTGTTTGTACCTTTGGGGTCACTGTGAGTACTTGGCTAGTGGGCGGCAGATGCCCTTTGACAGTTTGGTTTTCTGAAAGTCCTGGTAAGCCTGACAAGAGCACAATCTATCCCTATCATTTTCTCCTAATGTCGAGCTCAGGGCAGAAGAGCGCAGTGTCAAATGGATGAAATTAATAAGCACATTTCATGATCATGCTGTACCATGCATTTTAGTGGAAGGTGAGCAGGGCAAGGGGCTCAAGCTAGCTCGCCTGGTAATTACCCAGGCTGCACGCTCCCTCTAAGAGCCCTTTGGGGAGAGGGTGAGAAGGTAGGAGTCAGCACTTTGTTCTGGCCTCTGGACTTTTTTCAGATAACTCAGGTCTGGTCCTGAGTTCAAGAGTTCAAGGGGAACGGCGCAGAGGGCAGGGTGAGAAGAGATCCTTCCCTGTATTTTCATCTGGAATTTTACATTAAGTCAACAAACATCCAGACCAAAGTGCGCGATGTGTTTGGTGGCCAGCTACAGGGATGCCCAGGCAGAAGTGCAGAGGACGAGGGAGCCCTGTGTGCTGACCATGTCGAGGCCGTGTCTGCCTGGTGTGACTGCTGTAGGATTAATCTCCCTGCACAGAGTGGGCTAAGCAGGGTGACCCCACAGTCCTGCTTGTCGGGCACCAGACGGGCTGCTGGCCTTGAGCTGCGCAACTGCTTCAAAGTGGGCTTAGGTGCTGCTGCTGCTTGAAGTAAAAGAAGCAAAGGGTTCATTTATAAAAACTTAATTTAAGGGTTTCCCTTCTCTTTGGATCAGGGAAGCTTCTCTGGGTAGGCGCTGGGATTATTTACTAAACTTTTCAGTCTGTTGTTCCTATTTCTGCAGTCTCCCCTCAGCTCCACCCGCTGTGTCCGGTAGCCACACTCTCAAATCTGGGCGTGACCGGGGCTGGTGGTCCCTGCCATCAGGGATCGGGGGAGTCTGGTGCTTGTGATGCCGCCACATGAGGCACGATGGCCATTTCATCCTGGGTTGGGGGTTCGCTTCCGGAGGGTTGCCTCCTCTGTGCCCCATGTTTAACCTTTGATTTCTAGCTCACTCTGGAGTTTGCAATTCCTCAGAGACATGGAGCTGGACATCACGGAGGATCATTTTGGGGTGTATTTCTGTGTATTTCCTGTGCTGTATACCTTGCTTTTTACATATATGCCTTTTACCTTTCAAGCAAGTGCTTACAACTGGCTACAGTACTGTGTGTACAAGGTGACCTGTGTCATCATACCTGTGCCCCCACTTTTCCATATTCCCAACATGCCTCCACTCCTTCAGTTTGGTTTTTTGTTTTTGTTTTTATTGTGTTGGCTTTTGGCTTTTTGTTTTTTTAATTACTCATCCTTCGAAACGTAGTTCACCCAGCCCCGCAGTGAAACTTCTGGTCAGCGCTCACTCACCTACTCATTAGTGTCACGGATACTGACTGACCATCTCCTACTGCACAAAGCACTGGAAGTTGAGGGTTCTAGGCAAGTTGGTCTCTACACAGCAAAAGTCAGAAGTAAAGACAGGCAGATGAATGGGGCCCAGAGCTGTGAGCCGTATTGAGTTTGGTTATTAGTTTGGAGGAGTTCAGTAAACAATTTGAAGGAAAAGAGGTTCTTAGGCAAATTTGTATATTTAAAAGTTCAGGAGATTTGCAGAACAAGGAAATAATTGGAACAAGGCATTGAGGCAGCGGCTGAGTTTTGAGGCTACCCATTAATGCACAGCGAGGTGGCCCACAGTGGGCCATGGAAAGGAGATTGGAAGTAGGCGATGGGAACCCAGTTACACTTCTTGGCAGAAGAAAGGACTGAATGTTGGGAGCTGGGTGCAGAGGTGAGGGAAAGGAAGGCTAGAAATGACATAAGGAACTCTTCCCTGAGAGCTGGAAGGATATTGATGCTCTCGGTTGAGACAGGAACACAGGCAGCCTGGGGGAGGAGCAGGGGCTGGGGACAAACAGGGCCAGTTTGAGACGTGTAAAGTTTAAGGTATTTATGTGACATCCAAGTAGAGTCCTAGTTCTGAAGGTCTGGAGAGAGGTCTCGGGGCGATCATGTGACAAGGACCAGCGGGGCTCACCCAAGGAGAGGCTGTGTAAGCAGGAGAGATGACGTGTCACGCCGGACCCACAGCTGAGTCACCTGAGTCCTGTGGATTGTTGCTGGTTGAGGAGGGGCAGAGAAGGCCCAGAAGCAAGGAGTGGACTTGAAGTCCATGTGGGAGATGACAGTGACAAGCAGAGGGTGGATGGCTTTTGAGGAAGAGAGGTGAAGGTAGCGAGGGGATGACAGGACTCCAGGAGCCTTTCCCCCTTGCTTGAAGGTGGGCAGATGTGGAGTGTGTTTAGCTGTCTAAGAGTGTGAGTGACTTTAGAAGAGGGGTGACTGGTGGAGGGCGGAGAAGCTGGGGCTGCCGGAGCCCAGAGGTGACGTTTGTGGAACCATTGCTCATTCCTGCAGCTGGGTGCTGGGAAGCCAGCCTTGGTCATGGCTACTGCGTCCCATCAGGCCTCCATGGCAGCACAAGAACCCAATGCCCAACAAATCAGCACTACTCCTCCCCCGGCGTTCTCTCTTCCTCTGTCTCCCTTCTTTCAACACTGTTGAAACTTACCAGGCAACAGAACATCTCTCAAAATTGCTTGAAGTAGATAACGTGTATATGCCCAAAATGTACCCTGAAGTTTTGAACAATTGGAGTTTCAGGTGCTTGAGCTGTCCAGTGTGAGGCGCTGTGGAGGCACCAGGGAAAATCAGCTCCTCCCTGAATCAGTGGTCTGGTTTAGGATGCAGAGGGAAGGATCATTTTGAAATCCTAAACCTTACATGAGAGTTTCATTTACCAAAGCAGAGAAAGATAAAATAAAAGTCATTCAATGCTGAAACAGTTTCAGAAAAACACATATTTTTATTTTTATATGGTGCTTAAGGAATCAATGTTGGGAAAAGCTGGTGAAGATGGTAGCACCATCTTTGGTAAAAGCATATGGTAGATACCAGGTGGCAAGTGTGAAAGGCATGTGTGTGGTCGGATCACAGCTGTCACATGGTCTCCAGAAGGCCACAAGCAAGGCAGGCAACCAGCCAGGTTCCTGGGACCAGGATGCAGGACGCAGGGCCTGGGCCCCTGCTGTGCTGGGAGAGCCCACCTGGGGCAGCGCCTGTCCTGTGTCTGCTGCCTCCTGCACAGGGCTTTGCTGGTAGGAGGTCTGGGGTGGGGTTTGCCCCGGTTCCCGAGTGGAAAAATAACTTCAGGCTCTCAGGCTAGTTTATTTTCAGAACCAGAGCTTGATTGATACAAGACATCTGGTGTTCTGCCTTTTTTTTGTTCTGCCTTGTTTTTATGAAAAATACATTAAATTCATATTTACTGAAAACTCAGAAGGTGGTTTTGTGGCCAGCCTTTGGGCCTTTATTTCCTGTGGCCTGCATGGCAGACATCTGTTAACGCCTCCGCTTGTCCCTCCACCAGTCCCTGTTAACCTGTGGAGCAGGGCCCCGGGGACAGGGCTGCTCTTCAGAGGAAGGACATGGCATTCCCAGCACAAGACCCTGATCAGAGGTGTTCTCCATGGCTGCCATCTTGATGATCTCATCGAATGTAGCGGCTTCCCCTGCTTGGTGACAGAGGAGCTGGTCTTGACTTTTTCTAGGCTTCCTTCTCCCACCAGCCATGAATTTTCAGTGTTGACCCAAGTGACTCAAGTTCTCACCACTGACTTCATAGTGGCTTCATCAAGAGGGCGGCAGGGACTCGCAGCTCTGGGCCGTGTGGGAGGAGCAAGGGGTGGGAGCCTGCGTGTGGTATCTGGGGCGGGCAAGGCGGCAGGACGGCACCCTGAGGATGTCTAGTGTGAGTTATTTTGGTGGACTCTGGGTCACAGAGGTGGTTCCCATTGTCAGGAACCTGGCTCTAGGGTGGCGTGGGGCAGGGACTATAGGAGCTGGTGACAGAAGCAGCAGGAGTACGACTAGTTTGTATCTTAAAAGTGTAGTAAAAAGCAAGTCACTTCCTGTCTCTGCAGATTACCTAAATGGGGAGGGCTGGTCCCTGCCTGGGTCTGCAAGACCCCAAGATTGCAAAACATCATAAAATATGGGGGGCCCTCATGATGCAGTTACCATCAGTATAGAAATTCCCTGTGTTGCCCCTTTGTGGTCAGCTTTCTCCCCACCAGCCCTCCTCTTGGACCTCAATAGTCACCAATGAGTTCTCCAGTTCTACAATTTTTTCAATCCAGAAATGTTATATAAACTGTTGTGGTGGTGTACACCGTAATTCTAGTGCTGGGAAGGCAGAACCAGGAGGATCGCAGTGAGTTCAAGGCTATCTTGAACTACACAGCGAGTCTGTCTCAAAAAAGAAAAAGAAAGAAATGTTGCATATGTGAAATTGTACAGTAGGTAACCCTTTGTGATTGACTTTTTCCCCCAAAACCTCAGCATAATTTCTCTGGAGATTCAGCCATAGAATCCATCACATATGTCAGTAGTTTGTTGCTTTTATTGCTAAAGTCCATGATACGAATGAACCACAATTTATTGACTCACGCATCCAGTGAAGGATATCTTGGTTTGTTTCTAGTTTGGAACAAAGATGAGTGAAGATGCTATAAATACAGGCAGACTTTCCTGTGAACATCAGTTTTTGTTTCTGCGGGATAAATGTCTAGGAGTGCATGTGCTGGATCATGTGGGAGTTGCATATTTCCTTTTTTTTTTTTTTTTTAAGAAAATGCTAAACTACTTGCTTGTGTGTCTGGGGTGTATGTAGGAGTGGTGTAGCTTCTCCACATCTTTTCCAGCATTTGTTCTTTTCAGTCTTTTTGTTCCAGTCATTCTGACAGGTGTGTGGCAATCACTCATTTGATTTTAGCTTGTGTTAATTATGTGCAACATCATTCATGTGCATATTCGCCATCTGTAGATCTTCAAGGAAAGTCTCTTCGTGTTGTTTACTCATTTTTTAATTGGGTCATTTGGTTTTTTACTGTTGAGTTTTGAGAGTTCTCAGTATATTCTAGCTGTGACTCTTTGGTGGGATCTGTGGTTTGTGAAAATTGTCTTCTAGTCTCGGCTTACTTGTCTTTTTTGTTAAAACAGGGTCATCCACAGAACAAAAGGATTTAATTTTGATGAAAGCAACGTGTCATTTCTCCCATTTATAAATCATGTTTTGGGATCAATTCTAAGAACTTGTTACCTAAAGCTCCAGATCCTAAAGATTGATTTTATATTGAAGACTTAAGCTTGTGGTCCATTTTTTATATGAAGTGTGAAGCTGGGTTGAAATTTTTATCACCCTTCAGAAGACCAACTACTTCAGCACCACTTGCAGAAAAGGCTGCCTCTCCTTTTGGACCTTGTCAAAAAGCAGTCAGGCATATTGTGTGGTTTTCTGTTTCATTCTCTTCTATTAATCTCTTTTGTTGCCAGTATCATACAGTATTGATTAATGAGTGTATATAGTAAGTTCTGAGATTTGGTAAAATGACTCCTTCTATTTTATTCTTTTTCAAAAATTGCTTTAGCTACTTGAGTTGTCTGTCCATATACATTTTAGAATAATCTTGTCTATGTCAACAAAGATCTTTTTGGGGGGTTGATGGCCCTTCATGTTAAATCTATGTATCAATTTGAAAAAAACTCAAACCTTTACTATGTTGAGTCATGAACAGTATATCTCTCCATTTATTGAGTTATTTAACATTTTGTAGTTTTAAGTAGGCAAGCAATATATATATATATATGTATGTATATATTTAAGCATAGGTGTTGTGTTTTTTAAAAATTTTTGAATGATTGTAAATGGAGTTGTACTTTTCATTGTAGTGTTCACATATTTATTATTATTAAATAGAAATTAGATTATTTGAGACAAGGTCTTACTATGAAGTTCAGTCTGGCCTTGAACTCACCATGTAGCTTACACCAGTCTCAGACACACATGTGGTCCTCCTGCCTCAGCCTCCTGAGTGCTGCAACCATAAGCATGCACCACCACACCCAGCTAGATTAATTTTTGTAGACTTTCCTTATGTGGTGTGATCTTGCTGAACTTACTTATCAATTCTAGTTATTTTTGTTGATTGCTTGGGATTTTCTATCTAGACATCCTTTCTTCCTTTCTTATATATGTCTTCTATTTCCTTTCCTTGTCTTATTGCAAAGGCTAAGATAGAATTTCTAGCCCAGTGTTGTCTAAGAACATCTTATGTTACTACTGATTATAAGGGGAAAGCAGTATTTCACTGTGAAGTATAATAGTTATTTCATTAAGTATGATAGTGATATAGCCATAGATTTCTTTGGAGGTACTTTTTTTAAAAATCAAATTGTAGTTCTTGTCTAGTTTTATTTTTGTGAAAATTTTTATAATAGATGTTGAATTCTGGCAAGTGCTTTTTCTGCATCAGTTGACATGACCATGTGATTTTTTTTTCCTCCTGATTTTATTATGATTGTGGTTACATTGAATGATTTTTGAATATTGAACCAGGATTACATGCCTAAAATAAATCCCACTTGATCATAATATATGATTCTTTTTATTTATTGCTGAATTTTCTATTAGTATTTTGTTAAGAGTTTTTGAGTTTACATTCATGATGAGTATTGACCTGTAGTTTTCTTTTTTTTTTAAACTGTCTTTATCTGGTTTGGCAATATCAGATTAGTGGATTGGAAAATGTTCCTTCCTGCCTCTTCTATTTTGTGAGAGACCTGGTATGACTTAATGTTAATTATTCTTTATATGTTGGGTAGAATTCTACACTGAGACTATCTGAGTTTGGGGGTTTATTTTTAGAAAGTTTTAAAGTTTTGTATTCTACTCTATTAGTGTAGTTGTTAGTTGTTCAAAGAGTCAATTTTATATTAAGTAAGTTGTGGTAGTTTGTATTTTTTAATGAATTGGCCCATTTCATCTCTTAGCAAATTTATATGTGCAAAATTGTTTGAAGCACTACCTTCTGATGTTTGAAGGATCTATAATGGTAGACATCTTTGATACTAATAATTTGTGTCTTCTATTTTCTTTGTCAGTCTTCTTAGAAGTTTTTCAATTTTATTTTTTTTTTTAAAAACTGCTTTCATTACTTTTTCTCTTTTCAGTTTTTCTATTTTCAGTTTCAGTGATTTATGTTTATTTTTTTTTTCTGCTTGCTTTGGTTTATTTTCCTCTAGATTCCTAAATTGAGTGCTTGGATTATTGATTTGAGACTTTTCCTCATTGTTAATACATGCATTTTGTGGTAAAAATTTCTATCTCAGTGCCACTTTAACTGTATTCCACAGATTTTTATCAGTGTAATTTTTATTTCATTTCATACATTTTCTTTTTTTTTTAACTTTTTTTTCTTTTTAAGAGAATGAAACCAAACAAAATAAAGTAGAATAAAGTCAAACAAAACAAAACAGTGAAAGTGACACAGAACCTCAAAACAAGACAGTACGAATTCAGCAGTGGCTGCCACAATCCTCCCACCATCCTCAGAGTAGCTGCCCATACCATCAGACATTTCAAAGTCAAACAAAACTGAACAGAATAAAATCAAGCAAAACAAAACAGTGAAAGTGATACAGGGCTTCAAAACAAGACAATAGGAAATCAACAGTGGCTAACATAATGCCTCTTGTTATCTTCAAAATAGCTGCCCATGCCATCAGATACAATAAAATCAAACCAAACAAAGCAGAATGAGACCAAACCAAACAATGAAAACAGTACAGGACTTTAAAACAAGATAATAAGGAATCAACAGTGGCTACCATAATGCCTCTTGTTATCTTAGGGTTAGGCTCTGTGCCATTGAGCTGTGTTCCCCAGCCCTGTTGTACACTTTGGATCCCACTGACTTCTTTAGCTTTTTTTATGCTAGGGAGACAACATGATGTTCACCCATGTGAGTTTGAACCGTTTCAGCCAAGAGCATGACCACAAGTTGCATCCATTTACCTACGAGAGCCTCATGATTATCCTTCTTTATAGCTGAGTAGCTTCCCACTCTATAAAAATGCTGTGTCTTTCTTATCCATTCTGCAGTTGATGGGCAAGTAACCCTTGCTTTTTTTTAATTCCCTATTACATGGAACATTATTTTTACTCCTTAACTTTCTGTCTATGAATTTCCTTTTGAGTTAATGTATTTCTTGTATGCTGCATACTGATGGATCTTGTTTCTTAATCCACTCTGCCTGTATTTCTTTTTATTGGGGAATTGAGGCCATCTACATTAATGGGTATGGCCAACCTGTACTGGTTTGTGTCTGCCATGCTTTTCTCCTACCATTGGCTCCCTACTTTATCCCTCCATTCAATTATCTGTCCCACTCAGCGATCCCACTCTGCTGCTGTTCTGGAACCGTGGTCATTTTTATCTCTTTCTAGAATGTCCTTCAATACACTTTGTGGAGTTAGTTTGGTGGTCATGAATTCCTTCAGTTGTTCTTTGTCATGTAAGTATTTTATTTCTCCATTATTTTAAAAGATAGTTTTGCAGGGTACATCATTCTGAGCTGGAAGTTGTTTTCTTTCAGGACTTGAAATACTTCATTCCATCTTCTTCTTGACTTGATGGTTTGTGTTGAGAAGTCTGTTGTGATTCTGATGGGTTTTCCTTAATAGGTAATTTTTTTTTTCTAACAGCCTTTAATATTCTGTTCTTATGCTGAATTTCTGGAATCTTGATTTTTACCTGTCTGGGTGTAGATTTATTTTGGTTATGGCTAGTTGGAATCTGTATGCCTCACTTATCTGTATGTCAGGTCCTTTTCCCATGCTTGGGAAGTTTGCTGCTATTACTTCTGTAAATAGCTTTTTTAGTAGTTTGTGTTGACTCCTGCTTTCTGCTGACACCTATCACTCAAATTAGTTTTCTTCGCATCTTATTGCAGCTGTTGTATTGTTAGTTCCTGGATCCTTATTATTTTTAAGAGATCTTTCCTTTTGTGATTGCTAGCTGCCATTCTGTCTAAAGGTCTGAAAATCTTATCTTCAGTATCTTTCGAGTAGTTTTGTCAGCTTTCAATGGAGTTTTTAATTTCCTGGATATCTCTTTGAGTCTGTTTCATGCATTCCAGTTCTTCTCCGTATTGTTCATTCAGGGTTTCCCTCATTTTCCTATGCTCCTTTTTTATCTATGTCTTTAGATATGCTCAGTAACCCTTTTATTATGTTTTCACTTATTCTTTTACCTGATATTATTTCCAATCTGATTTCTTTCATGGTCTCATGAAGTAGTTTCTTTCCTTCAGTTGCCATCATCCCAGAAATTTCAGGTGTGCAACTTACACTTTCTTCTGTGTCTAAGTCTCCTAGACTTGTTTCATTTGGGCTAGAGACCAGATATTGCCTTTTGCGCCTTCATCTTGACATACTCTTGGGTTCCTCCAGACATGTGGATCCCAGGCATTTCCCACATTGGCTACCTGTTCACTGTAAGGGGATGGGTCAGGCACCTGAATTTATGCTAACCCAGGTTCCCTGGGGAAGGGGCGTAGGGTGGACTTCTCTAGACACTCATGGCTTCTGGAAGGCATGGCTGGCTAGTTCCCCTTGCAGGCCCTGAAGGTAGTGGCAGCCAGCAGGCTTGTAGGGGCAGGGCTGGCTGCTGTTTCTCCCTGCTGTGCTGGCTCCTCACAGAAGAGACCAATGACACCATTCAGTATATTTTCAGTTTTTCTTTTAGACTTTTTTTGAGCCATAAGATTATTTAGAAGTGTTAATTTCCAAGTACTTGAGATTTTCTTATGACCTTTCTGTTATTGATTTCTAGTTTGATTTCATTGTGGTAGAGAACACATTCTGAATGATTTCATTCCTTTTAAATTTGAAGAGGTCACATAGCCCACAAAAAGACATATTTTTGCATATGTTTTAAGGACATTTGAAAAGACTGTGTATACTGCTGTTGTTGTATGGGGTGCTCTGTAAATATGATTAGACAATCTTAGTTGACAATGCTATTGTGTTCTTTTACATTCTTACTGATTTTCTGTGTATCAATTTTTGAGAGTTATATTGAAGTCTTCAGCTATAATCCTGAATGTATCTTTTTCATTTCTGTCAGTTTCTGCTTTACATATATTTTGTAAAACTGTTGCCTTTTGCTTTAGGGTCACTGTGTCTTCTTGGTGAATTGACCTTTCTGTCTGGTTATTATTTTATCTGATATTAATATAGCTGCTCTTACTTTTACTTCATACTTCCATAAGTCTCTTTTCCTACTTTTACTTGCATGTCATCTGTAGCACTGTATTTGAACTGTTTCTCTTAGACAGATATAGTTATGTTATGGTTTGAATTCACTCTGCCAATCTTTTTTAATTGCTATTTTTAGACCATTTATATTTATTATTATAATTACTGGTATGTTAGGGCTTAAGACTGCCATTTTGATTTTTGTATTCTGCTCTGAGTTTTTTTGTTGCTATTGTCTTTGTTTTCTTTTTCCTGCCTCCTTGTGGGTTGGTTAAACATTTGTTACCATTCTCTTTTGGTTTCTCTATTTTGAGTGAATTTCTTTGTGTTTTTCAGTGGTTGTCCTAGGTGTAACATGGTGTTTGTGTTTGTCTGGCTTTCTGCGTTCTTAAAAAACAAATCTGGGGCTGGGGATTTAGCTCAGCGGCATAAGTGCCTGCCTTGCAAGCAGGCAGTTCTGAGTTCGATCCCTGGCACAGGAAAAAAGACAAAAAAGAAGAAGGAAAAATAACCCAAAACAATCTGTTAGTTGATATTTTACCAGAACAAGTGAAGATAAAATTCTTACTCCCTTTATCTCCTTTTACCTTTTCTCATTGACAATTTAATTGCCTTAAATAGCTCCTATAAATACATTTAGAACTATATTGGACAGTGTTACAATTTGTGCTTCCATTATTAAACATAATTTAGAAAATCTAAGAGGAAGAAAATCTATTTACTTATATTTTTATTATCATGTTTTCTTTTTTTTTTTTCTGAGAAGGTCTTTGTTTTCTACTTCATTCCTGAAGGAAATCTCACTGGCTATAAGATTCTCCGTTGAAGATTTTTAGCAGTTGATAAATGATGTGTCCATGTGATTTATAATGAGAAATCTGCAATCACTTGAATTTTTCTTCCCTTTTAAGTAAGATGTTTCTCTCTCCCACTATGAAAAGTTTTTCTCTGTTTTGATTTTTCAGAAGTTGACTATGATGTGCCTTGGTGTGGACTTATTTGGACTTACTCTGTTTGGGATTTTCTTCTCTTCCTGCCTCTGTAGATTTATGCCTTTTACCAGATTTAGAAAGTTTTAGCCATGATTTCTCTAAGTATATTTTCAGCCTTTCTCCTCTTCCTCTCCCCTCCTGCGCAACCTGCTCCCCTCCCCTCCTGTCCTCTCTTGTCTCCTGGATCTCCAGTGACACAAAACTGAGAGCTCTTACAGTTCCATAGGCCCCTTAGGCAACACTTCATTTTCTTTTTGTGTTTAGTCTATTTTCTCTCCCTTCCTCAGATTGGATCATTTCTTCTCTGTTGCCCACCTCAGTGAGTCTGTGTTTTCTTCCATTGTTCTGTTGAATCCATCCATTGAGTTCAATTGTTATGTTTTTCAGTTCTAAAATTTCCATCTGGTTCTTTAAATTCATCATGTCCTTTGGTTTGGGTGTGATTTGAGTGAGTCCTACAAAGATTCACGTGTTGAACTTTAGTCCCTGTTATGAGGCATAAAGAGGGTGAAAACAATCTGATTCTATGGTGTTTAGAGGTGGGGATTTGGGGAAGGGATTGGCAGTAGATAAAGTCATGGAGAGGGCTCAGGATTGAGTCATAGCTTCATTTGACATGAGAAGAATTAGAAGAAACATATGTATACATACCTGTTCCCCGTCTCTCTCCACAGGGTGACCTGCACTCGCAAAGAGTCTGCTAGCAAGAAGGCCATCACCAGATGTGACTCCACCACCTTGGCCTTCAGAGCCATGAGTCAGAATAAAATTCTTTTCCTAAAAGTATGCTTGGTGTGTGGTACTGTGTTATAAGAGGTAGACTAGGGAATAATACATATATGCTGAGTCTTTTTTTTAGATTATTTCAGGTGTGTTCATAATTATCTCATGAACCATTTTTATGATGGCTGCTTTGAAACTTGTGTCTGTCATCCTGGTTTGGCACCCTGTAATTGCTGTCTTCTATTCCGTCTGAGATTGTGTTTTCTTGCTATAAGTGGTAGTTTTTGTACTACAACCTGAAAGTTTTGGGGGTTATGAGACCTGAGTCCTATTTAAACCCTTGTAAAGCAAGCTTCTACTGTCACTGCTCTAGGAGAAAAAGTGGGAGGGGACCACCTCTTTATTGCCAGGCAGGGATAGAAGTCCAGTTCCCTGTGTGGCGGTCACTAACACTCAAGGAGGCGGGGTTGCCTGTTACCACTGACCTCCTCACAGGTGGATACCCCCTGGAAGTGATGGGTTTGCGCTTGCTGGGGGCCTCTGCTGACCTCACATGGCTTGGAGGGGACCTGTTAGCTATGACAGTGAAGGTTCTGATTGCTGCATCTTCAATGTCACCCCACTGCGATGGGGACTAACACCCACTGGGGGTGGGAGGCCTTCTCTGACCCCATCCTGGGGAGGGTGCCGGACATCCCTTACACTCTGTCAGATGGGAGCCTGGCTCTGTACTCTGGCTTTGCTGTCCTGGTAGGGGCGCGTCCAAGTGTCTCACGTGGTGCTCAGTTGGAATCCAGTGGTTTTGTATACAGTCTTTGTGTCTCGCCAGGCTGCCCTTTGACTAGAGAAAAAAGGTCTTGGTCATTGCCCCCCACTCACACTTGCTGCTTCTGAGTTGCTGGTTTCTCTGGCTTTAAGTCGGTGAAATATGAAACCAGGGGCTGGGGATTTAGCTCAGCGGCATAAGCGCCTGCCTTGCAAGCAGGCAGTCGTGAGTTCGATCCCTGGTACCGATAAAAAAGGAAAAAGACAAAAAAAAAAAAAAAAAAAAAAAAGAAATATGAAACCAAAAGAAGGCCAGGGCACTCCCCACCACGTTGCCCCTTAGGCCCGAGTTCCCTGCCTCTGCCCGTTCTCTTGCTTGGTATAATGTGTGTCTCATGTGGTGTCCAAGGGTTTTACCTAGAGGGAGACTAGGAAACAGTGTGTTTACCTACTTACTCTGTATTCCTGAATATCTAAGTACCGGCTTGCTTTAATTTTATGTGAACCGAAGTAACCGAGAATCCGTTCATTGCTAAACCTGTCAGAAATCTTTCCAAACATTTAGGCTTCAGCTTATTACTGTGTATACAGGAAGGAAGCGTGCTACTGTATGCTCATAAATTACTCGCCAGTTACTCCTGAAAGTCTGCAGAACTCCAGTGCTTCAGAACCACTTTCTGGCTTTTGTCATTCAGTTTTACGCTGTTAACTGTCCATTTGCATGAGGTCTGGTGTACACTGCCTGGAGGATGGGCGGCCTGAGTTGAGGATTTGGGAGGTGAGCTCAATTAGAGGGTGGTCACCTAGAGATGTGCTATGGATTAAGAACTGGTGGGCAACTTAACACCAGCTGAATTAAATCAGTAGGGCAGTGAGGGTAGATGTCCCATCTGAGGAACGTGCCAGCATAAATAGAGAGGTAGAGAAGGAGAAACTATGTGTTGGTGCGTTGAGAGGCATTGAGGCACATTGAGGCATTGTAGGTTCTCTTACATGTTGCTGTTTGAGCCGTTGGTTCTCATGGAGAAGCTCTGGTCCTCACATTGAGCATTGCTTCCTGGCTCCGGAGGAGAAGACTTGTGCTGCTTGGTCTCCAAGATGAACTTGTCACACTGGCTTCCTGGCATGTACTCTACTGTGCTTGTCGGAGGAGGAGCTCAGGGCCTCCATATCACTGAGGATGGCTGTGGTGCTTTTCAGGATAGCCCCGGTCTTTGTTGTGAGTGTGATTTCTTGGCTGCAGCATAGAACCTCAACCTACCAGCACAGCTCCTTCATCCTGCTGGCACAGACTTTTTGGCTTCCACTGCTGACCTTTGGGCCTTCCCAGCATGGGCCGTGCCAGCATGGATCCATAAAAGAGACTGGCATGAGTCCTTCTGTAGCCCTCCAAATGGACTCATGGGAGGCACTGTCATGAGCTCTGGGTCTTCATCTGGACTCATGTGGGACATCGCTGTGGGATTTAGGCTCTTGGCTAGATATTCTATGTCTTTAGTGTTGTGGATAGATTTCCTGCAGTTTCTTATGTTAACTCTGGGTGACCGTCATATAAATAATACTTTAAACTCCATGTCTTGATTCTAATTGTTCTCTGCACAACCCCTGACTACAACAAGATATCTCCAAACAAGGAAGATTAGATGAGCAGGAACAGGCTGCTTGGGTGATTGCAGTAGGCAGACATTGAAGGACTCTGGAGATTGGCTCTTCACTCATTCTTTTGTGTCATTGTAAGAATGGTTTTGTTTTAATCAGAAAGTATTATACAAATGTATTCTCACTGTAAGATTCAAGCAGTAAGTAAGTCTCTGTCACTGTGTGCCAAGAGGCAACTGCTATTAACCATTTGGTCTGCATCCTTCCAATCCTTTCTAACAGTGCCATGACTATCTGTTTTTAGAGAGAGGCTGTGTAGTTCAGTAATCAAAAGCATAAGACTTGGGTTCGAATCTTGGCTCTGCCACTTAGCACTGTGACCTTTGTAGGCTTGTTTTCCTTAGTTTCTTGGAAAAGTGGACATTTTTAACAGAACTTTCCTTGGGGAGTTTCAGTGGAATTTTAAATGAGCCGGTGTTAAAGTGTAGCCCACTGATGATCCCAGCCTGAGGACTGTAGCTGTGAGGTAATTATTATTTAGACACACCCTCTAAGTAACCATCCTTTTGACTTTGCCCTCCCTCAGCAGTGCTGGTAGAAAATCTTTGCCGGGTCATCACTCACAACTCAGCCTCGTTCTAGTCAACAGCTGGATGTTTCTTCCTGGGAGGTGGTGACTGGTTAACCTCTGCCCTGCTGGCGAACACTTGGATACCTCTTTTTGGTGTCTGAAAAGCAGTGCTGTGATGAATACCCCTGCATATCTCAGGATGTGCACCGGCGGGTGGATGTTTTAAAGGTGTGCACATTTCAGATGGAGCAGTTACTGCAGGTTAGCGTTTCAAAAATGCCAGACCACAGTTTATATATTCTCCCAATAAGCAGTGTTCAAAAATGCCTATCATGCTCATCATTACTTCTTATTAAGTTTCTTTTTCCCCCAAAATTTATTAGGCCTCTGAACTAGGAGCTTAGTGTATGAACTTATAGGTCTGTTTAGTGATGAAGTGGAACATCTTTTTATGTCTGTTGACCATTTGTATTTTTACTGTTAACTTCTGAGCCTTTTAAATGACACATTTGGCTAGCTTTTTCTCACTGATTTGTAGGATTCTTTCATAAGTTCTATTAATTCTTTGTCTATATTATATGTATTAACAAATATTTTTCTCTCAGACCATCGTCTTTCAGATTTGTTTGCAATATGGTATCAGACTTTGTTAAGTTGGTTGTTATTACATATTATCTTATATAAAAACCTTAAGAGTTAACTTGTAACATTGCATAAAAGGTTATGACTCCTGGTGTGGTTGCCCAGAGTTAGTAAGTTGAATTGAAGAGAAATAACATGTGTATAGTACCGAGTTTTCTCATCTAGGGACCTGGCTTGTGTTCTTACTTATTTAGGTCCTGTTTTATATCAGGACAGTTTTATAGGATTCCCTATATATCTTGTCATTTCTATTGCTTTAGGTATGTGTTTTGCTTTGTTTCTATTGTGTGTGGATTCTTTTTATAGCTTTAGTGAGATATATTTGATACACAGGATTCTGCATCTATTTAAACTTGATGGGTTTGGACTTGTGTCTGTGCATGCTGGGAGACCATCACAATGACGGTGTTAAGGAAGCTGTCCCCCGTTGCCCGGCTTTCCTCCTGCCCTGGGGTACTGCACGCCCCTCTCCCCTACCCCATCTCTGTTGCAGGCCCTGCTCTGCCTCTGTCATTGGACACCGTGTTGCATTTTATAGAATTTGATACTTTCTTCCTTTTGGGGGTCTGATTCTTTTCCCTCAATTTGAAATCTAGCCCTTTCCTCTTGCACAATTATTTTTAGATTGATTCATATTGTTGGGTATATTAGCTCTGGCCTGTTTGTTTAGTGCCTGGGCTCCATAGTGTACTTGTGTGACAGCTGATGATGGTTGATTGGGTTGTCTCCAGTTTGGGTTATTAAAGCAGAGCTGCTGTGAACACGCACATGCATCTGCTTTCATTTCCTTTGGGTAAATTTCCAAGAGTGAGATGGCTGGATTGTGTGGTCGGTGGATGGTTTACCTTTTTTAGGAAACTACTATTTTTCAAGTGGTTGTATCATGTTGCAGTCCCATTGGCCCAGCATTAGGGTCCCACTCATTCAACATCCGTGCCACGTTTGATGTGGTCCTCCTCAATTGTAGCCATTCCAGTGTGTGTATGCCTTTATGAGCTTATTTGTGTTTCTCTGATAACTGATGATTTTGCGCTCTTTTCACTGTAAATATGTCTTTCTTGGTGAAGTGTTTTTCACTCATTTTTTACTGAGTTGTCTCTTTATTCAGCTGGAAGAGTTCCTTGTTTGCTTTAAATACAAGCCCTTTGTTGGACATACATTTTGAATATATTTTCTGCTACTCTGTAGCCTACCTTTTCATTTTTGTTAATAGTACAATTTGAAAAGGAAAGTTCTACAGTCTAGGAATATTCGGTTTATTATTTTTTCTTTTATAGTTAGTGCTTTTTAAAATTATATTTAAAAATCCTTGCCAAGCTCAAAGTCAGGAGTTTTCCTTTTGATCCTCAGTAGGAGTTTTATGGCTTTGCACTTACATTTAGGTCAGTGACTTATTTTAATTTTTACATATAGTGTGATGTGTGGATCAAGAGTTTTCTATGTATTTGGTGTCCAATTGCAGCACTGCCTGTAAAGATTATCCTTTCTTCACTCAGTTTGGCATTTTTGTTAAAAATTCACTGATCATGTCCACATAGGTGTTTGATTCGGCTCTGTGTTCTACACCATTGATGGACTTGTTGTATACCAGACCCATCCTGTTTGCTGTAACTTTCTAATCATTCTTAAAATGCGGTCATCTTTAATTTTATTCTCTTTCAAAGTTATTTTGGTTGTTCCAGTTTGTTTGAATTTTAATATGAATTTAAGGATTAACATGTCCATTTCTACCCCCCAAAGCCTGATGGGATTTTGATTGGGGCTGTATTACATATATGGGTCAATTTGTAGATATTTGACATTTAAACAATATTTGGTCATCAGATTCATGACTAAGGGATATTTATTTATTTAAGCCTAATTTAATTTCAGAGATCTTTTACTTTGCAGTCTACAACTTATGTAGATCTTTGTCAGATTTATTCCTGGGCGTTTCATATTTTTGAAATATTTATTTTTCCCCATTCTGGTTTCTAGTTGATTTCTGTGTATTAGCTTTGTTATTCTGAATCCTTGTTAAACTTATTAGTTCTTGTGGCTTTCTAAAATATTCCTTGCAATTTTCTACATAGGTCATAATCTAACAGTTTTAAAACTTTTTTTTCCTTGCTAGCCTGTTTGCTATTTTATTTCTTTTTTCGTTTTTTCTCCTGTCTCTGTCTCTCTCTCTGTCCATCTGTCTGTCTCATTTTCTCTCTCCCTGCACTGGCTAGATTATCCAGTACACTGTTGATGGGATGTGGTGAAATCAAACATTATTGTCTTCTTCCAAACCCATTGAGAAAATCTTTAATGTTTGGCTACTTTTAAATATGGTGTTGGATCTTCAGATCCACGAATATGGTATATTTATTTTTAATAGATACTGCTTTAACTGGAAGTACCTTTCCAGGTAGTTTTGATCATATATATTTGTCAAATCCCTTATTCTTACCCATTAGGGTGGTAAAATTTTTTAAAACTTTTAATATGATGGTCATTGGAATGTTAAACCAAGCATATTACTGGGATGAATTCCCACATGGACACAGTGTATTGTTCTTTTTATATAGCAATTCAATTTGCTAAAAATTTGTTTAAAAATGTGGGGTGTAGTTTGGTGGTAGAGTGCCTGCCTCACATGTATCAGGCCCTGGGTTCAGTCCCCATTATGGCAAAAAAAAAAAAAAAGAAAGAAAGAAAACAGTGTTATATATATAGAATATCTATTTATATTCTGTATATTCATATATGTATTTTTTATGAGAAATGTTGACTTGCCTGTGATTTTCTGTTCCCGTATCTTTGGTTGTAGTATTAGGGTATTGTATTCCTTCTTTATTTTCTGAAACACTTAATGTAAAATTGGTGTTATTTATTCTTTTTTTTTTTTTGTCAGATCAAACTCACGACTGCTTGCTTGCAAGGCAGGCGCTTATGCCGCTGAGGTAAATCCCAGCCCCGGTGTTATTTATTTTTAAATGTTGGTAGTATTCACCCCTGAAATTCTGGGTCAGGATGTGGAAAGGTTTTTAACAACAATTTGATTTTTAAAATAGATAGAGTGCTATTCAGGTTATCTGTTCTTGAATGAACCTTGATAATTCGTGTCAAGAAATTTTCTACTCAATGTAAGCTTTCCAATTTCTGGGTGTAAAGCCGTTCATATGTTCTTTTATCTGCTTAATTTCGGTGAGGACTGTAGGATGCCTTCTCTTTAATTCCCAGTAACGGTAATTGGTGTCACCTCCCTTGTTTCTTCCTCGAGCTGCCTGGCTGCGTGAGGAACCCGCGGCCGGCCCGCAGGCTGCAGGGGCAGTTTGTGGGCTGAAAGCAGCTCTGAAAAGTCCACAGTCCCTGGCCTGGAATTTGTCAATTTTATTTGTCTTCTCAAAGAACGAGCTTTGTTTTCCGTATTTGTCTTTGTATTTTGTTTTCTCTTTATCCTTTTTCTACTTTGAGTTTAACCTTCTGGTTTTTTAAGGGGCAAGTTTGGGAGCCTGATTTGAGACCTCTCCTTTTCTTTTTTTCTTGTGGAACTGGGACTTGAACCCAGCTTTCTCATTGAACTATGTCTCCAGCTTTTGTTTTTGGTTTCTTTTCGTTTGGTGGGGTTTTTTGTTTGTTTGTTTGTTTGTTTTGTTTTGTGTTTTTGGAGACAGTGAAATCTTGCTATGCAGTTCAGGCTGGCATCAAACTCACTGTGTAGGTCAGGCTGGCCTCAAACTCCTGGCAATTCTCCTGCCTCAGCCTTCTGAGTGCTGGTATTATGGGCATGTCCACCATACTCGGTTAGCTTTTATTTAATTTTTACTTTTTATTTGGAGACAGGATCTCACTAGGTCACTAAGTTTCCAAGTCTGGGCCTCAGCCTCCCAGAATGCTGATTACAGGTGTATGCTACCTTGCCTGCCTGGAGACCTTTTTTCTAGTACAAATATTTCACTACTACGAATTTCCCTCTAAGTGCTGCATTGCTGCATTCCTCGAGTTTTACCGTGTTGTATAAAATCTTAATCCATTCACAACATTGTCTAATTTCCTTTTTGATTTCCTTAACCCATGGGTTATTTTGATGTATGCTCTTTTGTTTAAGTTTGTTTTTCTAAGTATGTTTTCCTTATTGATTGGTTAATTCCATGTGGCCATAGAGCTTAGTTTTATGGCCTAGAATAAGTATCAGCAAAGATTTTCCATAGCAGGCCAGATAGGAAATACAAGTTTTGTGAACTACATGTGATTTCTGTTGTTTACTATCATGTTTTAAACTCATAAGGAATATAAAAAGCCATCTGTAATCCTAAGGCATCCGCAAACAGGCTGTGGGCTGGATTTGGGCCCACAGGCTGTGGTTCACTGACCCAAGCTTAGGCTATGATTTATCTTGGTAAACGTTCCAGGAACACTGGAAAAGGATGTCAGGTCTGCCCTCAGTGCAGTTAGTGTTCTCTAGATGTCAACTAGGCTGCACTGGTTGGAGGTGTCAAGCCTGATGTATTTTTACTGATTTTCTGTCTGCTTCTTCTTTCAGTTACTGAGAGATGAGTTTTGAACTCTTGGACTATAAATATGGATTAGTTTATTTCTCCATTTGGTTTTACTTACTTTTGTTCTCTGTATTTTAAAGCCCAGTTATTAGGGATGCAAACGTTTAGGTATGGTGTTTGTTCCATCAGTTGACCTCAGTGTCATGATCAAGTGACTCTATCTCTGGTAACATTTTGTACTTTGAAACCTACTTTGGTATATGTTAGTGTTGTCTCTGTAGCTTTCTTCTGATTGGTGTAGGCAGGAAATACCCTTTTCCATCCTTTCACTTGAACCCATCTGTGTCTTTATATTTGAAGTGTTTTTTTGTAGATAGCATATTATCCAGTCTGACAGCTTCTTCCTTTTAAGTGGCATGTTTAGAACATTTACATTTAAAGTGATTATGGATGTGTTTGGGCTTAATTCTACCAATCTTGCTCTTCGTTTTTTCTGGGGTTTCCCCCATCTGTTCCCTATTTTCCCAACGACTTTTTGATTATTTTTATCCCATTTTATTTCTTCTATTGACTTTCTAGCTCAACTTTTTTTACGTTACTTGTGTTGTTTCTTAGAGTTGCTTTTGACTTATACCACATGTCTTCAACATAGCCTGGTCTACTTTTCCCCTCACTTTTAAGTAATTCATATCTTCATGTGTAGTACAAGAGCAGTGTAATGCCTGTTCCTTCCCCTCCTGACCTTTATGCTATTATTTTCATACATTTTTTTCTATGTATGTTGTAAGCCCCTCAGTACATAGTTAATGTTGTTCCTTAAATTTTATTGTCTTATCGTGACAGTTCAGGTGGATTGTCAGCTTGGTTGGCTCCTGAAAGGAGGAGGGGTCAAGCTGTGGGACCAAAGCCACAGGTGCAGTGAAGAGCCCAGGAACCCAGCGATGCGAGGAGTGCGTTCTGTCTGCTGAGGGAATGGCTTAGTAAAGCACACCTCTGGGTGTGTCCGGCTGAGTCATGGAGGCACAACCTTGGGTACTGTATCTGACTGTTCTCCTCTGGAATGTTCCCCTGTCGATGTCTGTCCACAATGCTGGTTCTGCCTTGGAGCCAGCAGCCTGGAATGAACCCTCTGAAGCCATGAGCAGAATCAAATTCTTCTTCCTTTAAGATGTATAAGTAGAATTCTGACCCAGTGACAAAAAAGCTAGTACATACCATTGGTACCAGCAGCGGAGTCATTGCTGTGATGTGCTTGACTGTGTGGAAGCTTTTAGAACTGACTTGGAAAAGTGTGCTGATGCCTGTGATGGAAGCCCTGGAATGTTGCAAGCAGCGCTGCTGGGTGATTGGATTTCACCTTGATTGACTTGAAACCTTCCGGAAGATTAGTAAAGCACATTAATTTGTGTGTGAGTGGAAATATGAATTAGCAATTCTGATAATAAAAGGAAGTAAAATAAAGATACACAGAATTTAGAAAAGGAAAATAAGAATGTAAAGAGATTTAAAACTTAGCAGATGATGGGTAGCTTTTATGCCATTTCTGACTAAAACTGGAAGTCTTGGTGAGTTAACTTCTGCTATTTAAGAAGAAACTCTACAACAGATCTGCATTAAAGAAACAAACTGGAAATAATGTTAGCATACCAGGGCCTAAACTATTTTCAGGTAACTGCCTCAAATTTTCAAAGAATAGGTTATATTCCCTCAAAATTTCAAGGAATAGGTAATGCTGGTGTTAAGCTTTTCATCCCAAAGCTTTGATAAAA
The DNA here is from genome assembly GCF_034190915.1 of Cavia porcellus. Classification (NCBI taxonomy): domain Eukaryota; kingdom Metazoa; phylum Chordata; class Mammalia; order Rodentia; family Caviidae; genus Cavia; species Cavia porcellus. The sequence continues at coordinate 200,687,999 of NW_026947484.1, forward strand.
CAAAGTATGGAGAACTTCTTATTTTGTCTAGAGAGCTATTAAGCGTGATAATTGGCATTGCCATTACTGCTATTATATTGATAGTGCATTTCCCTTGTATTCTTTAAATGGTTATTGGCTGTAGTTTGCAAATTATACATATAAGAAAACTATGTATTACTACAAGTAATATAGATCAGTGACAACAATGACAGTCATTTTTTTGTTTTTAATTTTAGAACTGGGGATTGAACTCATGACCTCGTGCTTGCCAGGCAGGTGCCTGTGCTGCTAAGCTATGTGCCCAGCCCCAGTGAGGCTTAATTCTGATACACTGGTACATACATATAACCTTTTGATTATTTTCATGTCTCTTGTCTCCCCTTCCTTTCTGTTTTTTCTCCATCTCTAAAAGTACTTTCTCCATCTTTAAAATGAACCTTTCAAAAATAAATTTCTGTGGCACCCAGTAATTGCAGGGAATTTTCTTGTTTCTAATTCTCCACTTTGTTCCCTGGCTGCTCTATGACCCTTCAGCTCAGAATGGCAGATTTTCAAAGTCAGCGTGGTGCGGAGTCCATGGCTGCAGAGTCCACGCATTAGGAGTCCACGCATTAGGAGTCCACGCGTCAGTGGGAAGGGGTGGGAAAGCAGGAAGAGTTTGGGAAGGGGTTGGCCCATTGGCTGACCCCATCCCTGTTCGCTGTCTCTCCAGTTCCTTTGTTAAGGGCTATTGAACTGTCTCCCAGTGCACCCCTTAACTCCATCCTGACCTCCCCTGGCCTTTCCTGAATCCCTGCCACTGGAAACGGTCTAAGACTAGGTCACTCCCTGCTTAGAATTGTGTCCTGGCCCTGGTTTTAGATTCAAAGGCGAATTCATTGTTGACCTTGCCAGTGAGTGCCCTGTCTAGTGGATGCTTCACTGGCATCCTCAGATTTGATTTACTCCTTCCCTACTTTACAGCACTCACCCTGTCCCCTCGACCTCTGTCCAGTTCCCCAGAGGTACTATTGCCATTCTTGCCCCTGTGCCTTTGCACATGCATGCACCATTCCCTTAGGGAGCTGCCTTCTGCTCTGTGTCCTGATAACATCTTCCCTTTCCTGTACTGCAGCTCTTACCAGTCTTCGTGACAGCCGTCAGCCAGCAGTCTCCCCCGGTGACTTGTGTCTTTCCTGAAGCTGTGCTGCTGATGCCCAGCACAGTGCCTGGGTGTGTTCAGACTCCAGCAGGCACACAAAGGACATTTATTGAATTGAGTTGGCTGTTTTCTGTTTGCCTTTCTGTGTCTGGGATATTGGATGCCAACATCCAGCTAAGTTATGCTGGTGTTAAACATGAATTGAAATGCAATTACAGCTGGCAATGTGGTTTGAGAGCTGAGTAATAGAGTCAATAGGAAGAGTGACTTCGTCACGCGGTCAGTTCATCTCCTTTGCTTTCTTGCCTCCTGTCATTGAGCGTGACTCATGAACAGTACGGGTTCAACTTGTCTTCTCTGAAATCCTGTCGCTTTAACTCTTCCTGCCCTCCTTGTCTTGTTGGGTCTGTTGGGGCTGCTGTGTTAAATCCAGTCGGCCCAGAGCCAAGCTGTGCAGTCCGACTTTGCTGGCTCCAGCACAGGCTGGGTGTGCCCTCAGAGAGCTGGACAGAGGTGGGGAGCGCACAGTAGGGCAGAGGGAAACTTTCCTCAGGCCAGCGTCCTTTCCCAAGGCCTGGGGGTCCATACAGGGTCGCTGGTTACAGCTGCCCTCAGGGTCACTGCTTCCTGACTCTCAGCTAAGGCAGACCTGGCACTGTCCTCTCTTTGTGTGTCTCAGGAATCGTGTCCTGTCATTGGACCTACCTCGGCCCCTCGGCTTGGCCTGACAAAGAACAGCTTCCTTCTTGTTCTGGAGAAGGTGCCCGAATGTCTCTCGGGGCCCATGCTGCGGCTGGGGAGCCAGCATCTCTCCGGGTTCCTGAGTCCCCTTGGGCCCCTCTTCATGGCTCACCCTTCTGGCTTGGCAGGTGATGTCATCAGACTGTAGAGAGGGATGTGTTTCTCATTAGCAGGTCTCTGTTAAGTCCCCTTGCTAGAGGCTGGGAACGGACAGGTGAGAGAGTCGGGTGTATTGCACCTGGGATCTGTTGTACCTCCCCAGCCCTCAGGTGGCCCTCTGCCCAGAGTGGCACCCTGGTGAACTCTCCTTTCCTTGTCTTCTTGTCCTGGGTCTCCCATAAATCCAGGGTATTATGGCTTTTTCCATCCATAGTCAGTCCTCTCTGCAGGATCCCCGCTGCCTTGCATCCTGCTGGCCCTCAGCTCCTGTCTTTGTGTGCGTTTCTCTCCCAGACCGTTCCACTCACCATCTTATCTTCCTAACCATCTCTACCTCGTCTCTAATCTTCTTTTTTTCTTTGGTTTTGTGAGTTAGGGTCTCGTTCTTAGTTCAAGCTGGCCTGGAGCTCACTGCTTCAGCCTCCTGAGTGCTGAGATCCTCCTGCCTCAGCCTCCTGAGTGCTGGACTCACAGGCATGGTCCACCACACCCTGCACCCATCCAATTCTTGATTAGTGTCTCACTCCAACCTTTCAACTCCAGCCACTGCCTTCCTTCCTTCATACATACATTTTCTGAGTGCAGAATGAATACGTGTTCATGATAGACTTTTACAAGGTAAAGAAAAGCACAAGGAAGGAAATAAAAGTGAACCATCGTCTTACCTAATCGTACTACTCAGGAAAGCCATTGATACTTTGACAAACGGTCTTTAGTTTTCTCTTTCTGTGTGAATGCGTGCAGTAGTGGGACCCTGTTACATATATTATTTTATAGCTGTTAGTGCATTGTGTTTCTTACTGTACTGTTGCAGTATTTTCTTACGTTGTCAGATATTCTCCTGCAATGCTGCTTTCTTGAGTTACTGGGACCCCTTCCCTTTGATGTCCTGCGTTTCCTGTTCTGCCCTTCCTGTGGTAGACTTTCTTTCAGCTCATACGGCCGCAGACTCAGACCCAGCCTCTGTCACTGTGCTCTTTCCTCACCCGGGTCTGGCCGGGCTGGAACTGCACTGTGTCCCCATGCAGCGGGGCTGCCCTCTCCTTTGTGGTGTATACATCTATCATTCCAGCACTGTGGGAGGCTGAGGCAGGAGCATTTCAAGTGTCAGCCCAGCTAGGTAACCTGAGCAATTTAGTGAGACCGTGTCTCTAAAAACTTAAAAAAAGGGCTAGGGGTGAAGCTTAGTCTGAAGGCCCTGGGTTCAATCCCCAGTACTACAAAAAACAAAATAAAACAAAACAAAATAAAACAACAACAAATCCCCAATGCCCCTCCCCCTGACCCCAGAACCCCATCCCTGCAGTGGAGCCCAGTCCACTGGGAGTCTTTTCAAGAAGTTTCTTCATCTTTTGGGTCGTCCTTTGGGGCTCTGCCTTCGCCCAGGTCAGATCCTCATGCCCTTGGCCCATGGACCAAGGGTCCCTTCCAAAGGGACCTGGTCCCCTGGCATCCCGCCTTTCAGCGTGGCTCTCCCAGTTCTTCCTCCCTGCCCTGAGCTCCCTAGCGCTTCCTGGGACTGGGACGGCCAAACTCTGACTGGCCCAGCACCCGGCACCCCAGCACTTGGAGGCCTGCTCTCCTCTCCACCTCCCGCACAGCCTACAGCTTCGTCCAGCCTTTTTTACTCTCGGCCAACTCCATCCCTTCCTTCCTTTCTTCCTGCTTCCCCTCTGCCCTTGCTGTGTTCCTGCTGCCTCTGCTTCTAGCCCCCCTCCCCCACCTGCTTTCTCATCACCTACCCTGCCCCACACCCTCTGTGCCAGGGGACTCAGCGCAGCCTGGCCCTTGCAGTGCACCCAAGCCTGGCTCTCACAGTCCCTGCAGTCTGTGCCTGCAGGTGTCCTCCTTTCATGGTCCAGCCTGCGAAGCAGAGCCTGGATGCCTGAGGCCTCTTTGGGAGGTACCCAGAGCCAGCATCTGCCTGGACTGCTGTCCAGCCGATCTGTGGACCCTCGAGAGGCAGGGAGGAGCAGGCCTGGCTTATACCTGTACGTGCTTGGCACAGATCTCAAGTGCTTCATAAATACTTGCCAAAGAAAAGTAAAGACTGCTGCTGGAGGGCCGTGCTGCGTGCCAGGGACACCCTCACATGCAGCTCAGGCTGCTTATCTGATGCAGGAGGGAAGTGGGTTTCCAGCAGCCACCAGCGTGCTTCCTGCGCTAGGGCCATTGCCGTGCTAGGTGCTGGTGTGGTGCACTTGGTCTGCATTGTTGATTTTAGTATCACTACAGCCGGCTGTGCGAGCGAGAGAGATTAAGGAAGGGAGCCAGGCCCTGAGCCAAACCTGGGCTGGAACGCATCTCTCAGGACAGACCCGTGTTGTAAACGGCTGCGATCTCCACTGTCCTGACCCAGGACGTGGGCAGTAGGGGCTGTCGTGGTGATTTCAGCCAGAGGGGAGCTTTGGCACACAGGGGCATGGTGAGCAGAGACTCAGAGACCGGCTTGACCTGCTGAAATCTTGGCTTGGCTTCACCTCACTGTTTTTCCTCCTCTGCTCATGCCACGTTAAAAATATAAAAGCTCATTTCAGAAAACCTAAACTCGCGTGGTTCTTATAAACAACAGAAGGAAAATGTTACCTTTCTTTTCCTCTGATCCCACACGTACACATAGATGGTCTGGTAACATCCTTCTAGCTTCCTTTTGTTCTTTTCACAAAAAAAAAAAAAAAAAAACTTCTTTCTAGTTTAAAAAAGAATACAAGGATGCCTTCGTATTTTATTTTATTTATTTATTTTTGTCTTTTTGAGACAGGGTCTCAGTATGCAGTTCAGGCTGGCCTTGAACTTACTTTGTAGCCCAGGCTGGTCTGGAACTCCCAAGGGTCTTCATGCCTCAGCCTCCAGAGTGCTGGGATTACAGGGATGCGCCACCACGCCCAGGCTGTTTTCTTATTTTAAGAACATCAAACAATGCAGCCCAAACTGAAGGACATCCTGGACAGCCCTGGTGGCTGTGGCTGCTGTCCCCAGTTCGCTCACTGGGCCTTGCTAATTTCCTGTTCTGCATTTGTGTATATGAATGACTTGTGGGTCCAGATCATGATAATTTGCGTTCCTAATAAGGATGAGATCATGCAGCAAGTTCTTGCTTTATTTTTATGAGTGCACGTGTTCGGAGGTCTTTCCAGATTGCTGCTCACACATCTGCGTCTCTGGTTAACTGGCCTGCGCGGTGGGGCCGGCTCTCCACCCAAACCTCTGCTAGGAGGCATTACTTTTTCACTAAATAACCCTTAGATGTCCCTCCCTGTCCGGGGTGTCAGGTTTAGTAAATGAAAACACAAGGTGACCTTTAATTGTGAAAAAAAATTTTTGAAATATTTTTTAATTTGAAAAATTATTTGCTTGTCTGACTTTTCAGCTAAACCGATTGAGCTGTGTTTCTTCCGGCAAGTCTGTTCTTTGTGCACAATAGTGAGTATCTGGGAAAGAAATGTTGCTTTGTTAGGTCTGTTATCTGATTTGCAAAATTGAAAATTATATTATGAAACATTTTAAACAGATGGAAAAGTATGAAAAGCCATGTAGTAAATCCATGCAGCTTTTCCAGGTCTTACTATTTTACGAAGTTTATGTGAAGTTTTTTCTTTTGTTTGTTTGTTTAAAGAAAGAAAACATTTACCCATTCTTTACGCTGTTCCGAGTTAGTGTTGATCATCTTATGTATTTTTCCATATTTTCAAACTTCCTATGGATTATGTAATGTGGCGTGTAGAGGGCCTGTGTGTGTTTCCATTGCCTCTTTTGCTTAACACTGTTCTGGAGGCTCACCCTTGCGGACGCATATAGCTCTGCTTCATTTTCAATCTGTATGGAAACTTCTTGCATGTGTACTCTAAAACTTATATATTCACCCCTAGTTAATGGGTTACTGTCAAGATTGATTGACTGATTTTTGGTTTTTGAAACAAGGTCTTGCTTTGTAATTCAGGCTGGCCTTGAACTCACTATGCAACCCAGCCTGCCCTCTAACTCACGGTAATCCTCCTGCCTCAGCCTCCGAAGTCCAGGGATTACAGGTGTGCACTGCCACACTTGGCTTTGTTCCTAGGAATTTACTAGTATAGGTAATGTTGTGATTAACACCCATGTTGTGTGGCCTCCCATGCTATGTCAGTGTGTGTACTGCTCAGCAGATGTTTGTTGCCTCACAGTTTGGTCAGAATTTTTTGTGAATGATCGGTCATCATCGTGTGTAATGTGTTCCTCTTCCTAGGCAGACGAAACTTTATCTAATGGGGTACGGCCATGGCTCTTGTGGACACTTTCTTTTTCTCATTGATCTGGTGGATTTTAGTCTTTGTTTCCTGATTTTAGATGTTCATTCCCTGTCAGTGCTGTCCTCACTGTTCATCATTGGGAGTGTATTTTTGCTTAGTGTGTGTGTGTCTTTGTGGTATCCAAGTTTTTAGGTGTAGGGAACTAAAATTCATTGGTACCCTAGTAGACATGTAAAGAAATATAAGGATATTTCTTTAATAATTCCTTCCAGAAGGATACAGTTATTACACAGTTTTGCTCAAAGTTTGAAAGCCTTGGTTTCACAGCTAATCTTTTTTTTTTTTTTTTGTCTTTTTCCTTTTTATCGGTACCAGGGATTGAACTCATGACTGCCTGCTTGTAAGGCAGGCGCTTATGCCGCTGAGCTAAATCCCCAGTCCCTTCACAGCTAATCTTTAAGCCACCAAGATAAGGCTTTGCTGTGGGCAGGACTCCGATTTAGTTTTTGTTCCATGGTGACTGCCGGGCTCTGGGTGTTGCGGTCAGAACAGTCTGTGTTTCAGTGTCTGGCGTCAGCAGGGCCCCAGGACAGACTGAGTGTCCCAGGCCAGGACGTGAGCGCCCCTGACACTGAGGCAGAGTCAGGAGCACTCCCGGCCCAGGCCCTCCTTCCTGGTGACCTGGACAGAGCAGGGCTGTGGCTATGCTGCCCATGTGGGATCTCTCAGCCCCAAGAGCTAAGTGCCACATGGGACTTCCTGTGCCCCTCTGGAGGTGCCCAACCAGGGGGTCCCTGGGGCCCCAGATAGAAGCAGGGCTCTGCCTCTTCCTGCCTGTGCACTGAGAGTCCATCCTCTCTGGGCAGCTGGGCACCAGTAGGGTGGACAAAGCCCAGCTTTGCTCACCTCAGCCTTTGTGCGTTGCTGTGATTCTGCCTTCACTCCGTGGCTCGTGTAGCCAAGTGTCACACAGCTGGTGGTGTATTTTTACCGGGGCAATGGGCCGGTTGCTTGGGAAAATAAATAATGTAAGATCCTTATGCTAAGGACCGGAGATTATAATCAGTAAGGAACATTTTTGAGTGTCTGTGTGTCTCAGAGCTTACCCTAAGTGCTTTGCAAAAACAGCTTTATGGAGATGCACTTTGCATACCCTGAAATCCATTCTTTTAAAGTACATACAGGTGGTTTCTGCTGTGTTCACAGAGTTGCACAGCCATCACCATCACCCCCAGAAGAACCCTCACTGTTAGTGGTGCTCTACATTTCTCTCTACTTTCTACATTGGTGGACTTTCCTTTTCTGAACATTTTATATGAACAAAATCATATAATATATGAACTTGTGTGCTTATCTTATTTTAGTTAGCATGATGTTTTCCATCTCTGTCCATGTTGTATTGGTACTTCATTCCTTTTCATGAGTGAGTAATATTCATAGCACACATTCTGTTCCATCAGTTGACAGACATTTGCCTTGTTTGTGTTACTTGGTGACTATGAAAAAAAAATGCTTCAGTGAATATTCACATGCAAGTTTTGGGGTACATGTCTCTTGGGTATATACCTGGAGATGGAATTGCTGCAGCACAGGGTAACTCTGTGTTTGATATTTGAAGGATCTAGCAGACTGTTAGGTGACCACACCAGGCACAGTGCCAGCAGGGTGCCAGGGTTTGGATTGTCCATGTCCTTGCCAACATTCATTATTGTCTTCTCACTTACAGCTCTTGCAGTGAGCCTGAAGTGGTAGCTCATGTTATGTGTTTTTCTGTGCTATCTCACACTTAATCCCCACAAGCAGTCCCGTGAGGTAGATATTACTATTTTCTCTTTTCCCTTGAGGCTCAGAAGCCCCAGTATGACTCGGGATCTGGAGAGGAAGCAGCAGAGTTGGACTTGAGTTCAAATCCATCTGCTCAAAACATCCAGCTTCTCTCTGCTGGTATTACCAGGGCGGCTGTGCGGTGGCAGCTTACTTCAGCCAGGCCCCATGCGGTGACACCACTTTCAACAACAAAGATGGGCCTGGGGACAACAGGAGCTGAAGCAAGGGCAGGGCTAGGGTCTGGGTATAGTTAGGCAAGAGCCAGAGGGAAGCAGAGCCGTGCAGCCTCGTGTTACCTAGAGGGCGAGCCCTGCAGGGCAGGCGCCCTGTGAGTAACGGGAACAACCCAGAGGCTGCAAAAGGCCCACGTGTCTGGGGGACAGAGATGTGCATTCTATTTCTTATGCTAATAAGTATTAGACATTTCAGCTGCAGGTCTGGGGCAGACTGGAGCGCTCTGTTTGGAAGCAAACCAGACCAGACCAGAAAACACCCAGGAGTTATAGGCTGGTCATCAGAGCCGTGGTTGGCTTGTTGTTTGCTTTCTGGTTTGCAGAGAGCCTTTGGCGCGAGCCTCTGCCTGGATCCGGAAGGCGGGTTCCTAAGGCTCCTGCCACTCACGCTCTGCCCCTGCCGCTCTGACTTAGCACTTAAGTGGTTCCAAGGTCTGCGCTGGTCCAAGCCTGTGCGTTCCACAGTCAATGATTTAACACATCAGGCGCCTTTGAACTTTCTTCTTGTTCATCGTGTCAGCCAGATATTTCCTCTGGAATGTCTGCAGCATTTCCTGGCCTCCTGCATTGCTTGCTGTCTGCTTTCTGTCTCTGAATTGTGGGTGGGCTCTCTTTTCAAGACCAGGGTGTAAACAGGTTGATGAAATTAGTGGCTAGCGGTGTCTCTGGAGAGCCTCTCCTTGGCGAGGGGCACTTGATCCTGAGGTTGAAAAAGCTCTCACACTGTCATGATTTAGTGTGCGGCTCCTCTCCAGGTGGCTTAGTGGGGTAGGTGATTGATTTACAAGCTATTTCTCAAGTTTAAATCCGGTAGATTTTAAATTTCCTAACCCATGAGATGAAGTCTTTATAAGTGCTATGTTTTCATATTATAAAACTATATATGCTTGTTACCTGCCTAAATGAGAAAATACGGGCAAGCAAAAGGATGTGTTCCTTTCTTTTAAATGCCCATAAAGTCAATGTGCAGAGGCCAGTGACCCTTTGCTTTTTTTCTGTATCTAGCTACTTTCGTATACAGATGATTTTAAAGCACAGTGTTGATATTGTCTGTCTGTATGAACAGAGCCCCCGCAGACATGGGTGGCCACTGTTCCCTCCCCCGGCAGGTCTCCTAGGTCAGGTCCTTTCCTGCCTGAGCTCAGCCTCACAGCACACCTCCCTACCCCTTCCTGAGCAGCACGGTCCCCTCCCTCCCCTACATTGGCTGTCCCTGTCACCTGTTCGACATTGTGAAAGGCCCGTGTTCTCTCACACTGCTTTATGTTTGCTTCATGTCTTTCCCGCCTAGGATGCAGCTCCTGTGGATCGGAGACCTCAGCTCTGGGCAGCCTCGGGCACCCAGAAGCCCAGGATGGCTGCAGTGAGGGGATCTGTGCACAAAGCCGACCATGTCCTCAGAGCCCACTACAAACAGAATTCCTGGTCACGAGGCGTGGAGGCTTTTAAGGCTTTTGATACACAGTGCCAAGCTCATCTAAGTCAGTGATGTACCTGTGTCCTGCTGCCCCCTTGGTACTGTCACCCACCTCCCAAGTGTCTTCATCAGTGTGGCCAAGATCACATGCTCTCTTTTTAATAACTATTCGAGTCTAACATGTTTCCACGTCCGCTGGCCATCTGTGTAGCCCCCTGGATTGCTGATGGATGGCCTCAGCCCATTTCGTGACTAAAGCATTTGCCTTTTGCCTGGTGCCTTACGAGAGCTATTTGTGTGTGCCTTTGGGAAGTGGTTTTCTCCCCACTGATCATGTCACAGGTAGAAGGTGGTGTGCACATATCCTCCTAAGAGCTACACCAACCACGGCGTGGACACCCCGTGGTTTATTTAACCCATGTTCTTTTGTTCCTCAGCTTCCTTACCAGTGAGTCAGGCCTGACTGGTCCCACCATTGGGATAATGAGTCACTTACACCAGTGATTGGACGAGACTGAGCGCTGTAGGAGCAGAGGCTGGGGTGGGCAGGCTTGCAGGCAGAGAGCAGAGGGGGCGTGGAAAAGAGGGCAGACGGCCACTGTCTGTGTGCCAGCCCCGAGGCCCCCTGGGCCCAGAGCACACTGTCTTCCCAGGTTGGTAGCCTGGGCTCCTCTCATTTTCCGAGTGCCTGTGTCCTTGTGCACTGTCCTTCACTGGGGAACCTGGGGCACCTCTGTGTCTGACAAGGATTTAATTAACACACTGGGCCTACCCTACTGTATGAGGCCTCTTAAAGCCATGAGGGCAGCTAGCTGAGACTTAGTTCTCACAAAATGAATTAAGTGATTTTGGTGTAAGAAAATGAGAGTGACTGTGTCTTTATTCTGTTTCCTGATGTTGTAACAGGATGTCACAGACTGGGTGGATTATAAACAATTTCTGCTCATTTGGCCCAGGGTTCCAGAGGCCGGGACACCCACCCTCCGGGGCCTGCGTGTGGTGCAGGCCTGCTGCTATAGTAACTGGGCAGAAGGTGTCCCGAGGCTGGGGTGCAAGAAATAAAGAGTAGGGGCCAAGCGCCTGCTGCTGGAGGATCGTGTGGGGCCCTCAGAGCCTGTACCTCTTAACACTGTTGCACGGGCGACGTATCCCACACAGGATTAGGGAGGGATGTATAAACCGTAACACATGGCTTGTCTTCCACTTCTGTCATCAGAGCCCAGCACTCAAACCCTGCAGCCTTCAGAAAGTGTCCTCAAGGGTCCCCTCATCTGGGCATTCGGCCCTGTATTGATCTTTATATCCCCGTTCCTTTTGCCATGGTGACACCTGGTGGATCTCTGCAATGGCTCGTCTGCCTGAGTGGGTCCTTGGGGTTGATCCAGGTAGCCTGCTCAGCCCCTCAGTGCTCTGACAGCCTCCACCCAAGGCAGGGCTCCGGCAGTCTGGTTCTCACCTGGGAGGTGAGTGTTCTCAGTGCTGGTGGCCAGGTTTTCTTAAGTGTTCATTTTGTCCTCCGTAAATTGGGAGGCCATAATGCCGGTATCCCTGGCCGTGTGTGTGTGTGTGTGTGTGTGTGTGTGTGTGTGTGTGTCCACACGCATGCTAACGCTTAAGTTTGATGGCTCCTGCAGACAGTAAGTACTGAGGAAAGACTCCAGCTCCACCTTGTCCTTTAGGTCAGGGAGGTTTCTCCCACTCTCCCTCAAGGGCTCCTCTACAGCCAGACGGTAGTACAGGTCAGTGGCCAGTAGCCAGTCTCCTGCCCGGAGGGCTACTCCCCGGTTTCCTGACACATTGTCCTCTGTACCTGCCAAGAAACGTGACCCCAGTCTGATTCCAGAGGAGGAAGTGAGAGGTTGGCACTGTGTGAGACAGAGGCCAATCCGCCACTCTTGGTGCTGCAGCACTGGCTGCCACCGTCCCAGAGATGCCCCTGGAGCTGTGGCTGCTCCTGGGGCGTCTGAAAGTTTACTTGCGGTGGATGCTAGCAGTGGGGAAGGCTGGGATCAGTGGCGGGCACCGCTCTGAGTGGGGTCACCTGCCTGGGAACGCACTGAGGCAGTCTCACCGCCAGGCAAGGAGCGTGCAGTGTGCCGCACTGGGTATTTGTCTAAAAGGAGTCACGAGTGTATACCTGCAGTTAGAAACCAGCACCAGAAGGCTATTAGGGAAGCTGTCAGCCTCGCCAGCCCATTCCCACCTCCTGCGGGTGTTGCTTTCAGCTCTTACACTGTCCCCTCTCTGCTGCTTTGTCTTTTTAAATTCGTGTTATTTTCTACTAGTTTTTTTCTTTTGTACCAAGACCCCTGAGTCTGATCCTTGCTGGTTGATACCTAGAAGCGAGGCACTGGCTCCTGGTTTGAGCTCCTGACTGAGTAGCCTGTTCGATGGTGGGCACTGCAGCAGGGCGCCCCTTTATCTGTGTGGGGTTCCTCCTCTAGTCCTCCTCAGTGTCTGCTGAGACAAGCGCTTCCTCATCCAGCATTGGGGAGAGGTCTGGAAGGGTGAGCTGCATGGTGGTGGTGGTGGGGACATCCCTTCATTGTGCAGATCTAGCTCCCCTGTTTTTAATCTGGAGGGCACCTGTTCCTCCAGCTCCTTCCCCACCTTCCTTCCCTCCAGCACCCTGAGCCTCACCAGCACACTTTCTGCAGAAACACTCCTGAAATGCATGTGGAATCTGGTAGTCTCTCAGCTTGGTTTGTGGACCTTGTTCTGGCCCAACCACTTCAGTGCTGAGCTCCCTCCCTCTCCCTGCAGCCCTATCTACCTCAGCAGTGTGTGGTACTGGGCCCTGGGCACTGAACTGGCCCTTGAAGACCATTACATTGTTGCCCCTTTCCCTGGCTAACTCCCACTTTTCCACAGCTCCAAGAATTTGTCGGCATCTCTCTTGTGTTTGGTTCTTCCCTTGCTCCTCATTTTAGTGGGTTCCTACTTTTGCTACTTGTCACTTTAGAAGAATATGGCAGGGAAGAGATCTGCCAATGCCCTGGTTATTTTGGGACACCCACTCCTGTACCCCAGGAAAGAGAGGAAGGTGGTGCAAACATGGGTGTGTGTGTGTGTGTGTGTGTGTGTGTGTGTGTGTGACCCATAACATGCTTTAGAGGCACTGTGATCAGCAGTCGTGTGAAACACAGAAAATTGTTTTGGGAATAAGGCAGAGAACAGACAAGCGAACCAGAAGCACAGGTGGCCTCAGTGCTGCAGTGGGTACATGCTTCACAGTGGGGCATTTGGGAGTGGAGGGAGGAAGATCCTGGGTACTAAAGAGGTCCAAGTGTCCCACTCAGCTCAGTGGGTTCAGTCTTAAAAACTTTATTTAAAAACATTCTTAGTCCCTCGCCTGGGGGGGGGGGCGGGCAGAGTGTGTGACTCTGACTTTGCTCTGATTCAGCGGTTGATTCCTTCTTTATTTTAGCAAGTTTTGATAGAGCCCACCTGTGTCAGGCTCTGCTTGGTTCAGGGGGTAAAATGGGAAGCAGAAGAGGCATTGGCCTGGTCCCAGTGAAGCTTATAATCCAGGCCAGATGGCTGGGGGCGAACCCCCACATGTGTATTTGCCTTTGAAGATCAGATCGAGGTCCAGAGATGGGGAAGGCATCTCAGAGGACTGTGGGTGGGAACGGAAACCCAAGGGACGTTTTTGGACTTTTTGGATCCTGACATTTATGACAGACCTGGTTTGATGTCAGACCACAGTGTCCTCATGTCAGCTCAGAAATGCTGGGCAGTCTTTGCAAATGCTCTGTGGAGTGCTCTAGCCCAGCAGTGACTCCAGCAGGACAGAATGTCCACAGTACCCAGGTGGACATTGGACTTCTGAAGCCACTGGGCTTCCAGGCAGGTCTGTTTGGGGATTCCATGGCACCATTTCCTCACCAGGTCTTTGGCTCCCCACCACCCACCCCAGCCTTCCTGGTCCACTTCACACTGTGCCATTTGTCTTGAAGATGGTTAGCTGGGGGAGGTTCTCCGTGTGACTGAACGGGAGAGGCGGTTGGGTCCATCTCTTGTAGGAGGAAGGCAAGCTGTGGAGGCCGAGACCACAGCCCGCAGTCTCACACTTTCCTGGAATCTCCAAGTGGGCCATTGGGGGGAAACCACTTACAAAGCCGCTCCACTTTCTTCAGAGCGTGAGGGGTCACTGCACGCATACGGAGCAGACGGCTCCTAAAATTATCCCCATACCAATCCTCCTTCGGCTTTCAGGTCAAAGAGATTTATATACTCAGCATAAGGGCCTTTTTTTCCTGGTGCTTGTGTTTGTTAATTTACAATTGTTCTATTTGAAAAACAAGCTTCTTTTCTAGTGTCAGCTGACTTTGTGGCTTCTCCTCCACAGAGAGCGTAGGCACCAGGCTTGTCCTGGGGAGCCCCCACCACTGCACCTGGGCCTGTCAGGGCCAGGACTGCGGATACAGTGTGGTGCACGCATTCAGTGCGCATGGGATGAGCCCGGATCACAGCGGCTGTGGGTAAAGAAAGGAGCCGCTCTCAGCACTTTGTCAGAATGGCCAGCAGCTTGTCAGATCAAGGCTTAGACCTTGATCTAGGAAAAGCCTCCAGGGAACAACCCCAAAGCAGTCCAAAAACGGACAGTTGAAGACCCCTTCCCATAGGTCCTGAAAGGTGGGGCTGGCCTTCTCCCCTTCAGGGCCCTGGCTTCATGGGCCTGGCACTGTGTGGAAAGTGATTGCTTGTCACCTGGTGCCATGATGTTGTCGCACTGGGCTGCTGGACCCAGCCCAGGCCACCTAGAAAAACAACAGCCTGGAGAGAGAGGAAGGAAGGGAACAGCAGGCTCCTCTGGCCCTCTGCTCCTCCGTCCAGTTGCCTTGTGAAGCCACAGCATGCACATGACTGTGCCTGCTCCCCAGTCCAGGGCAGTCAGGCAGATTAAAACGTTTCCTGGAGGACAATTTCTACAGCTGGATGTGAGAAAATGGCTTCCTAGTGAGACCAGAACAGGGAACTGATTGTTTTTATTCTATCATGAGGCAGTTTCTGACCTCAAATTCCACCTTCAAGGCTCGTAGCAAGAAGATGGTGCAGTGTGGAACCAGTTTTCCTGACCCATTTCCTCCGGAACCCCTTGGCAGAAGTGCCCAGAAACCCCTGCCAGGTCCCCCACAGGCAGTGCCTCCCAGGTGCATTTCACAGCCCATCGGGCCTTCTCTGCACCCTGCCCCGTCCCTGGAGTGCATGGTAATAAGCAGCCGATGTGCTGACTTCCCAGCCCCTTCTTGGTCCATTACAACAAAAGTTGCTCTTTTCTCATTAGGACCATTTTTTTGTCAGGGTGTCTTTAATCAGTGGCTTCCCCAGGGACAATATTTTTAGAAGTTGTATTTTTCACACTCTCTCTTTTCCCCTTTGGAAACTCTTTTCCTAGTGCCTGGTGAAACGAACTAATGAGATGCCCTGAGAATTCGGGCCAGTGTTAATTGGAGCAGGTACGGAGGGGCCGCGTGTGCACACCTTCAGTTCCATCTTGTCTCACCTGCGGTCCTCTCCTGTCTCTCCGGTGCAGGTTGCGCAGACAGCAGATGGTGTGGACGCTGACCTCTGGAAAGACGGCTTGTTCAAGTCCAAGGTTACCAGATACCTGTGTTTCACCAGATCATTCTCCAAAGAAAATGTAAGTCTAGCAGTAATTTCCATTTGCTGAGTGAGCAGGAGTAACATATATTCCTGCTCGGAATTTTCTCTTTTTGTTGTTGTGGTTTATTTTCATTACCTTATTAATTTATCTAAGGTTTTAGTGAACTGGGTAGAATCAGCAGCCGGCGCTGTGTTTCATTTATTAACAGTGTTATTAACCACGTACCCAAGTGTACAGTGAATTCCATTAAAATGTGCTCTCAGAAGGAAACCAGGAAATTTCTCTTGCAGCTCTCATTTGCCTACCTTTCCTCCAAGTGACAAATCACAGACCAGTTTGGATGTGAGTCATCCGGTGGAGTGGATTTAATGCAGCCCCGATGAAAGGAAGACTCATATCACATAGGCACACGCGCACGCACACACACACACACACACACACACACACACACACACACTTACACACTCATTCCCCACCCCCAGTCCCAGACCTGGCCTTGTTTCAAAGGAGATTTTTTTTCCATTTTGGGTCTCTAGGTGACAGGACATTTCATTATTTTTATAAGAAAGCATCTATATGTGCCCATTTCCTAGCATGCTCTTTTTGGTACCTGGGCCCAAAATTAGGAAACTTTAAAGACATAAAAGGCTTTCCTTTTAAGGAATTTTAATAGGTGGCTTAGAAAAACAAGAAGTAGCGTTAGCGATCTCCTGTGCTGCAGGGCTGCTCTGAGCTCCCTGCATGTGCAGGTCGGTCTCCCCTTAGACAGTGGCTCCCAGCATTACCTCCTTTCCCTAAGGGATGACATTGAGATTCAAGAGTTTCAGGCTTGCCCCAAGCCAGTTGTCTTCTCTGACCCAAATATATGGAGCAGTCAGATTTTTCATTTTTAAGGGGGATGCTGTATTGTTGGTTTAAATGTTTTTGTCTCTTTCCTGGGCACGTAATTATTTTTTGAGATATTTTTACCAATTTTAAAACTGATTATGTCTATGGTTAAACAAAACAAAACAAAAACAAGAGGATCAAGAGATAGATTCAGAAGGGGCAGGGAGGGGAAGAGAAGAGGGAGTAAAGAAAATTAAGACGTTTTATGTACGTGTAGCAACTCCCCCAGTGAATGTAATCATTGTGTACTGCAAACATGTACTAATAAAAATTTAAAAATTAAAAGAGAAAAACCAAACCAACACAAGAACTTCATACATCATGCAGAAGCCTGAAAGAGAGAAGTTTTTCTCCCCACCTCAGCCCCTGGCCAGGGTGCTGTCGTGGGTCCCTTCCATGTTTGCTGACTATGGACCGCTGGCCTGCACCCTTCCACCCCCCACCCCTGTTATTTGTTGATGACATTATGTTAGAAGAATGATTTCTCATGTGCCCAAGACTAGGGGTAAAATCTCCTAATTACACAAGCAGTATATTTCCTTGTTATAAAGTGTAGCATCTATGGAGTCAGGCAAAGTGTAGATGCTAAGATCAAGGAGTCTTTTTGATACAGGGCGCGAGTGCCTCTTCTGTACCAGGGAGATGGTGGCTGAGCCAGAGCGTTCCCCTGTGGTTGTGCCTTGAGCTTGCTGTGCATGGTGCAGGTCCCTGGGATTCACCCTGATCTGAGGACAACCGAAGAACAGGTCTGATGGTGCTGTTGCCCTCCCAGACTTCTGGCTCATGGGGTCATCAGCCCCACGGCCTATCCTTCCTGCCCGCCCTCCCACAGGGTACCACCAACTCTTTTGTCCTGGAATTTACTCCTGCTCTTCTCTGAGCCTAGTTCTGATTTTAGCTCTTGTCACCTCTGTTCTGTCCACTGGCCGCTCTTCCTGTGGCAGGTCAGCATCCTCATCACAGCTTGGGCTGTGTCCAGGAGTCCAGGATGCCTGTCCACACAGTCTCCCCTTGTGGTTTCCACGTGTTTCTTCCTGGCCTTCCCTGCCCAGAGAGGCTCTAGTTCTGCAGTCTCAGAGGACAACCACCATCTCTGTGACCCCTTTTGGTTTTGGTTTTGGTTGTATTTTCCCCCAAAAGCTGTTATTCTTCTGTCTCCCCAGGGGTGGGGAAGGTTACAAGTCCACCATGGCAGAGAGAAGTCCCTGGGCTTGTTAGTTCTGGGAGTCTTGAGTGGGTGCTAGAGACAGCTCATTGATCTCACAGTCCTTCATGGGGTACGAGATGAAGGGGTACGAGAAAGCAAAGAGCAAAGGCCTGGGAGTCACCCTCACAAGACTGGTGGGAAGAACGAATGAGTCCCAAACAATCAAGCCAAAGATTTGGGATCAAATCAGAGGTGCAGCAGGGGCCCATTGCAACCCAGGACATCTGACCTGTCCCAGCCCTGCAGTCTGAGCCAAGGCTTTGCAGAACACAAATCTTACAACTGCGCAGGAAGGTATGGGATCTCAAGACTGGGAAGACCCTTAATTAGGCAACTTGAGACTCCCAGCGTAGGAGTTTGGGGAGCCTCCTTGGGAACCTAAATTCTTTTCCCCCAATAATGCTATTAATACAGAAACCCGGCTTTGGAGTGACATTACTTCCTGGGGAAAGATCGAGATTAATTGCTCTTTTCATGCCCTGTACTTTCTGCATTACCTGTAATAATAATGTACATAGATTAGGTAGGGAGGATATTAAACAGAAGGATTTATGAACATTTGAATATTAAGTTGGTTATCTGTGGCTACCTTAAATGCAAGGTTGTCAAAAATAATTACAGTATACTAGCAAATACTGGCTACCAGAGACAATATAAATACCCTGAGTCAGTACATATTGGGCTTTTGGCATGAATCATTTGCTCAACAAGGATTGGGAATACGTTCTTCATATTTATGAGGAGGAAATGAAGGAGTGCACGGTGGGGGAGGGGAGAGGAACAAGCAAAATTAATGGTGTCGCAGACCTACAGGATTAAACCCTGTGTGTAGCAGCAAGGAGGCCACACTCGGGCTGTGGGAAGCTTCCATGGCGGAGCCCCCCGTTTTGTATGCACAGGAGGGTTTCCCGATGCTTCTTTTAATGGCCGCATCACCAATGTTCTGGTTTTATGATCAGGGAGATTCGTAGAGGGTGTAGGGTGTGGGGTCGCTAAGTGGTTTGCAGTTGACTTCTGTGAAGCCCAACTTGTCAAGCAGAAGACATTTGAGAAGGGTATTGATGAATGCCCATCCATCTCCAGGGCAGCAAAACATGCCCGGTTGTTAATTTCTCAATGCAGAAAGCAGTGATGACATGGAAAGGCAACTGCTCTGAAAAAAAAATTGTGATAGATTAGATCAGGCGATTGTGAGAGCAGCTGATGTTTGCAAGTTAGGCGAATGGTTCAAGCCCTTCCTGCAGGGCCAGAGGTTTACTCCACATCAGGGAAGCCTGCACGTTCCATTTGCTGTGCTGAAAATCGTCTGAGACCCAGCACCTGAGATACAAAATTGTTGGCAAATACCAGAGTGCTGAGAGAGAGGCAGTTTTGTGACGACAGGGCCACGGAAACACTGGCCGGAGGTCACACTTTCCACTGCGACCTTCATAGTTCAATTGAAGAAGTTACTCCATTTGTGCATTTTAATTCATTGTGTATTCACTGAACATGCTTCCAGGATTTTTATGGTATGGTTTAGATTTGCCCTCCAAGCAAATCCGATTTGACTTTTGACTCTCAGATAACACCCCATGGAAAAATGTACCCAGCAAATAATTATCCACTACCCAGGATGGGTCAAGAACAGTGCCAGGTTTGGATTTACAGGAGGAGTAGTTTCTTAAGTTCTAGTGGAGAGACAGAAAAGATATTAAACAAATAATCTTACAAATATAGACATTGACACGAAGGTAACCAGGAAGTGCCCAGAGAGAGGATGATGGCTTCATTTACTCAGAGAAAATTCCCTGCTAGCTTTCAGAAACGCCGGTACCACCCAGACAGAGGTGGGGTCTGGGACCCCAGGCACAGAGACAGAGACAGGAGCTCTTCCCTGAGAAGTAGGAACAGTGACCTGAGGGGTTGCCACTAGGGCAGGGTGACAGGCTGACCCTCCGATGTTCACGCAGGTTCATAGACAAGTGTGAGAACCAAGGCCTGTGCACACTGGGCTTCAGGGATGAGGCATTTCTGGAGAATGGGCACACAGTGCAGCGCCAGTACCCTAACAGAAGAGATTTGGGATCGGAGCCCATCATTCTTCCCTTAACTGGCTCTAACTAGAGACAGCGGAACTAGGATGCAGACAACTCTGAAGATGGTAATGAAATCTCCACGGTGGCCCTGTGTATTTACATTATAGGGCAGATTTCTTCAGGCTGTTTCCAGTGTAAAATGCAGGCTGCTAGTGCTGGTGTGTTCACAAAGAATTCTCTCTTGCAATTATAGAATGGTGCTGTACTGTCTTCAAAAGATGTTTTTACACTGGTTACAGAAACTGTGCACAGTGGACCGCATATACTACTACTAAATAGGAGCTTTAAGAGCCTTGTGCGTGTCGTTTGAGAAGATGTGCAATACTGAGGCAGCCCGGCTTTCACTCTGCCTTAGTTTATGATTCTTGGGATTTTGTAAAATGTATCTAGCCACCTAAGTGTGTGTCAGTATGAAGAGCAATGATCACTTAGGAGTGGGATTGATACCTTTTGGTTTAGATTCCACTCACCCTTGCAAGTGCTCCAGAAATCTGCTGTTTCTAAAGCCTACTGGACCTGAGATCAGCTGCTCAGGGCTGAGTGGTGGCCAGATCTGGGGACACGTGCACAGCTGCCCTCTGCTGGGTTATGTCTACAGCGTCTTCTGGGTTGTTTATCCAGCTCACAAAGGCCACATGTGAGTAAGTGGCTTTGAGGTTCTGCAGATGAAAGTATTTCCCGGGGGCCACCAGAGTCCCCGTGTAACCGCTGGGGAACATTAAGTGTCACCTACTCTAATTAACCTGCCGTAGTAAAGCTGCATGAGTCATTGTGTTAAATATGCATCTTGAAGGCAGAATAGCAAACCCACTGCAGGCACGGTGACATTAACAGTCTGTGTCTCTTTTCTTTCTTCCCAAGAGTCATTTGGGGAATGTGTTAGTGGACATGAAGCTCATTGACATCAAGGACACGCTGCCCGTGGGCTTCATCCCCATCCAAGAGACGGTGGACACACGTGAGTCACCCTTTTGTTCTGCTCATTGCACAAGACTCTCCTTCCTCCAGGTGTATTTGCAAATCCATTTTTTGGGTGTTTTTGGGAGGTGTTTTCTGTTGGAAACATTTTTTTTTTTTTTGTCTTTTTCGTTTTTATCGGTACCAGGGATCGAACTCACGACTGCCTGCTTACAAGGCAGGCGCTTATGCCGCTGAGCTAAATCCCCAGCCTGGAAACATTTTAAGAGGGCTTCCCTCATGCCCCTGAACAAAGCCTGCTACTTCTGGTGCCCATCCCGGGTCCTCCAGGGGTTTGCAGCTGTTCTGGGCCGTAAATGAGTAAAAAGGGTCCCCATCCCTTGGAAGGTGCTTCCTGCTGAAGGAGAGTTCACTTGGGAAGGGGCATAAGCCTGGTGACGGCTTGTCTCTCATCCCCTGGTGTTGGTGGAGCTGAGCTTCTTGTAGGACCCAGAAGCCAAAGGGGGAAAAAACCATATGATGCATAGCGAGTTCAAGTGCAAGAGCGGGACCCATGTGGGGCCCGTGGAGCACACAGGGAAAGTGAGGACAAAAGGGCTGCGAGTGGAGCCACAGGATTGAGATTGGAGCAAATATTCTGGCCACTGAGCAATTCTGAGCTGAGCAGAAGCAAACCGCAGATGACTCAGAAGCTGCTCCGGGCCCCCGGGGACCTGGGGAGTTGGACCCTGCCATTCGGCCATGGAGGGGCGAAATGGACCTGGAAAGCCTCTGGACGCCTGTGCTTCCTCCTCGGGTGAAATCTAACTTGTTTTATTTGAGTGACTTGTTACCCAACTTTGTATAACCACAGTGGTGAAATAGGAACTAAAAAAGCAAACACAGAGGCCCGTTTTCTGTGGCATAGGGTTCATTTATGAAATTCCATCTTGTCCTGTGCCACGTGTGCTTTATCATTCTGTGGTTGGTCCCACTGTGAACCCCTCTTCATTTGCCTTTTTCTTACTGGCTTTGCATGCTAAAGAGACTTAAATAATAGACCCTCACCACACCTGTTATTTTAATAAAGCAAGTAGCCCCCCCCCTTGCAAAATGGTTTTTATTTTCTTTCTTTCTTTTTTTTTTTTTTTTTTGTCTTTTTCGTTTTTATCGGTACTGGGGATCGAACTCACGACTGCCCGCCTCCAAGGCAGGCGCTTATGCCGCTGAGCTAAACCCCCAGCCCCTGGTTTTTATTTTCTTGATGGTATCCTCACTTTCAGACTTTGAGTTGCTTTTTGTCATCTGCCATTATTTGTATTAGCTAATAATTATAATAACTGATACAGATCAATGTTTTCCATGTACTAGCCTCTGTGAGAAATGGTTTACCTATGTGATACTGTGCTGTCTCCAGAAAATCTGTCTTTAGAGATGGTATTATTATACCTATATTACATATGAGAAAACTGAGGCACAGTAAATACTCAGGGATTAAAGAGTTTAGCCAAAGTCACACATAGAATCCTCCCCACCTATAAGTAACTAGAATACATATAAATGTCACCTACCACTTTTATTTGCTATAAATGGAAACATGCTATATATCTGGGGTTTTTTTTTTTTTTTTGAGACAAGGTCTCACTGTGTAGTGCAGGCTGGCCTTGAACACTCTTGTGTAGCTCAGGTTGGCCTGGAACTCATGGTGATCCTCCTGCCCCAGCCCTCTTTAGTGCTGGGATGACAGGTGCACACCACCATGCCCAGCTATATGTAGTCTTTTGTGTCTGGCTTCTTTCACTTAGCATAATGTTTTCAAGGTTGGTCCATGTTTTCGCATGTATTAGTACTTCATTCTTTTTTATTGCCAAATAATGTCATTTGCTATGGATATGCCATTTTCTGGTGATTCATTCAACTGATGCATATTTCTGCTGCTTCTCCTCTCGGCTACTATGAATGCTAGTGCTCTGATAATTTCCGTGCAGGGTGCTGTATGGACACGCGTCCTTGGTTCCCTGGGGGATATGCCACCGTATGGAATTACCAGGCCATGGATGATCTTTGTTTCACCATTCGAGCGGCTGCGGCACTGTTTCCCAAAGGAGCTGCACCATTTCAGATTGCCTGAAATGGTAAAAGCTCTGAGACTTGTGATGTCCCCACATCTTCACCAACACCATTTTCATTCTGGCCATCCTCAGGGTGTGAAGAGGTCGCCCCTCCCTGCGGCCACTGTGCCATTGGCCATTTGTGTATCTCCTCGAAAGAAATGTATGTTCGGAGGCCTTGCTCATTTTGAAATGGATTGTCTTTTTATTCTTGAGTTGTAAGAATATTTAAATGCACACATTTTAATTAAGAAATCCCTGGTGTAGGTGGCAAAAAATCTCCTCCATTTCATGGGGTTTTTTTTTTTTTCACTTTCTGGATGGTGTCTTGTGAAATGCACAATTCCATCTTCAGGGTTCCACTGACGTGCTTTCCCCTTGTTGATTGGGCTTTTCATGTCGTACATTAGAACCCATGGCCTAATCTATTGCATTTTGTGCCTGTCTTTTTCTTTTAAGGGTTTTGTAGTTTTAGCTTTTACACTTATGCCCTAGATCCCTCTTTAGTTAATTTTTGTGAAAGAGGGTCCGTCTTTATCTTTTTGCACACCCAGGTTGTCCCGGCACTCTTTGTTGAAAAGACTTCCTTTTCCCCCGCTAGACTCCCACCATCCTTGCTGGGTATCACCCCCTGAAAGTGGGAAGTTTTATTTCTGGACGAGGAGTTCTTTGCATCTGTCTATCTCTCCTTGTGTAAGTACCACACATTCTTGATGATTGGAGCTTTGTAGCAGGTTTTGGAATGGGGTGTGTGGCTCTCCCACTTTGTTCTTTTTCAAGAATCATTTAGGCTATTCTGGGTCTCCTGAATTTCCACATGAATTTTGGCATTAGCTTGTCAGTTTACGCAAAGAAACCCGCTGCGATTTGGATGGGAAGGATGTTGAGTCTGTCGGTCAGTTTGGATGTATGTAGGTTTTGAGTGACTTCCTGGGGACACCTGTCCGAGTACTTGAGTCTACCAGGTCCTCCACAGCCTGCTGCCACCCTGGCTCACCAGACACATCCCTGGGCCTTCCACAGACCCTGCCCCCTCTGTGCTGTCCTCACACTTCTTTCTCATCTGACTCCGGTTATTTGGGGTGCTGTTTTTCCAGCCTGCAGCACCTTTCCCTCTGTTCACCCTGCCCACACCCTTTGTCCTTCAAGGGCAGCATCGGTGAACGTCAGTCGCTCACTGGCCCGAGGTTCCACTTCGCAGGCAGTTCGAGCTCCTCTTCACAGAGTCAGGGCCACGCAATGATGGCTGTGGGCCCGAGAGTTGCACAGAGGCCCCTCGGGAAGCCTGGTCCAGGGGGAGCCAGGCCGGCTGCAGGCTTGCTGTACCACGTGACAGACAAAATGTCTGTGCTGTGTCTCAGGGAGGGGCAGAAGTGACCGTGTGCCAGTCACCATGGCAGAAGCCAAAGAAGTGCTCAGCTCTACCCCAGATTTCTGTCTTTCTTGTGTTGGGACAGATTGCTGCCTGGTGTGGTTGGAGAAACATGGACTCTGGAGTCCATCTTGCCTAGTGTTCGGCTCTCCTACTTACAACTGTGGAACTCTGGGTAAATCCCATCACCCTCTTGGGCCTCAGTTGCCTTGTCTGTCAAGCAAGGGGACATGACCTGCCGCATAATGTTGCTGGTCATTTGCATCACAGCTGTTACATGTTTTCTTCATGCCTTTGCTACTTACATCTCTGAGGACAATCTATGTTTGCTTCATCTCTGGTTACCTGAGGTACCATCCCACCCAGCACCATGCCTTGCCTATCTCATGGCACCTTAAAGATAAGCTTATTATTGTCTGTGGCCAAACTGACATCCAGAAGTGTGGGTTTATGTTTCTACTAGTGATACAGGCTCATGCCTACCAGCATAGGTAACTCTGTGTTTAGTTTTGCTGTTTTAATTGTGCTTAATTATTACTTTATTATTTAATAGCAAGACTGAACTTTTTTTTTTGTCTTTTTGAGACAGGGTTTTACTATGCAGTTCAGGCTGACCTTGAGCTCACTTTGTAGCCCACGCTGGCCTCAAACTTGCAATGATCCTCCTATCTCAGCCTCCTGAGTGTTGGGATTACAGGTGTGAGCCACCGCACCTGGTTTAAGACTGAACATTTTCCCAAGTGTTTGCTGGCTACTTTACATATTATGAATTGTCTGCGTATCAACTGAAGTTGTTTTATAGACTCGTATTGCTTTTCCACTTTCCCCCCATGCTTTGTGCAGTTGTAAAATATGCCTTGATAATTTGTTTCTGACAACTCAGGGGCTTCGCATGTTCCTATGTGAGGTGCTGCAGAGCCCCAGCCTCCCCCCATCTCTGGAGAGTGCTAGTTTGGCCCACTTGTCTGGTGGCCTGCTGGGGACCAGCAGTCCTCTTTGGAAGCCTGGCCCCATGTCAGGGCTGCATTGGTCCTGTCTGTCAATGGACTTACCATACAGGAGGGCAAATGGGGCAGCCATTTCATTCTGGTCACAGGGCCATTTCCCGGGGGAGCCTTATGGTCAGCCGTGTGTCATGGGAGAGAGTATTTAAGGCCCCGATTTCATACAGTCAGCCAAAAAGATGAGACTCCTCTAATTAATTTAAAATACAGTTTAGTGCCGTCCACACAGCACTTACAAACGGGAAGGTCATTTGTTTCAGTAAAGTGCTGTGTACTTTCTCTGTGTTTATTAGCATGAGCGAACACATTTCTATTGACTATGTATAACATGTTTACTTAAAATTAGGCCTGCTTAAGCATGCGTAATGAGCGGCTGCATCCCTACCCCGGGTGTGCTGCAGAGAGAGAGAGATGAGGAGCCTCAAGTGGCAAGGCAGACACATGCGTTTGGATACCTGGAGAAAGGTCCCCCCTTGGCCCACTTTCCGAGGCCAATCTTAGCAGCTAGTAATTTTTGAAGGTAAAGGGTTGCCCCGACATGCTCCCCTCGGAGTGCCATTCCCACCTTATTAGAGATGGCGTTTGTTTGGGATCTGTGATCAGATCTGCTTCAGCCCCACTTCTACACCTGGGAAAAGGACTCACAGCATTTCCAGTTTCAATCTGGCTTTTTAAAATATTTCCACCCTCAACCCAGAAAACAACAACTGCCAAGTAGTACCACAAATTCTATCCTTGCTGAACGTGCAGGCAGGGCTGCCACCCCTTCGCCCACTCCTTGGTTTAAATGTGCTACGAATGTTCATGTTTTCTGCCACAAAATGGGAAGGTCTTAAAGGTCAATACCAAGCGGAGACATCAATTTTGTACTCAATGCACCCTTGTCATTTTGATAGTAAGCTTCCTCCTGGCTTTTCTTTGCTGACCACTTACGATGTGCCAGCCTTGACCAAGGGAATCAAGCATTATCACTTTGTGTCCACTGGAAGTCCCTGTGGGGTGGGGTGTAACCAATCTCTTTACGAATAACAAAACTGAGGTTCAAAAGGACTAAGTAACCCACCTAAGGGCACAGTACCAGAACATGGCAGAAAGACAGCTTCAACTCAGATTCTACAGACTCATGGGTTGTTTGAAATATGTATTCAAAACCACAAGTAGATAATTTTAAAAAACCCACCTCATTGGTGACCACTGGCAGTTGCAAGGACCGAATCATTACACTAAGACTTGATGAGTACGAGGAAAGAACCACACACTCTGTCCTAGATAAACTACTTCAGGGAGGCTGAGAAGCTGGTGAAGAAAAACAATTTTTACGGAGAGTTCCAGCTGATCGATGCCGGAGGATGATGGGATTAGCCAACAGTCATCCCGAAACCCTGGTAGAAGCACGGACCTTCACAGCTGTCACTGCAGATAGGAAAACTGCTCTGAGGGGTTGTTGGAGAACTCAGAGATGGGGGGTCACAGGCTGACAGTTCAGGAACCCAATCAAAGGAGGTGGCTCTTTGCAAGCCACCTGTGAGCCCGCCTGCCCTCAGAGGCAGTCTGCCCCCACCTTTAGCTCCGTCCTGTTACAGGAAGCACAAAGCAGCAAGTGGGCTCATCTCGGTGGCCTTTCAGTGCCCTGAAGAACAAGGAAGCTGCAAGAGATCATTACAGAGTAAGAGACCCGGCAGCCAAGGCGGGACGTGGATGTCACCTGAGCCTTGACCCACACAAACCAACTGTACAGCGACATCTTGAGATGGAGAAACATAAATGGAGCCCATCTGTTGGGAGATATTAAGGATTTTTGTTGATTTCACTAGGAATGATCATGGCAAGGTCGTCATGGTGCAACAACCATCCATCACAGATGCCTGCTGAGACAGAGCTGGGCGCACAGGGTGGTGCTGGGGCTCCATTCCACATGTGTTGCAAAGCTGGAGAGCTGGGGGAGCCGTGGAACCAGCCTGTCCGCTGTTGCGGTATGGACAGTGGGACTCATTTTGCTCTTCCCTCTTTTTTGTGGCATGCATGAGGGAAAAGAAAGGGAGCCTCGGGCCACGGTGTGTGTTGTGGTTGAGGACTTCAGAACTGCTCTGGGGTTCATTGCAGAGACGTGGGTTCCTGGGTCCTGACTTTGAACCTGACCTTAACCCTTCCCAGCTGGTGTGCATGGGTTCAGCTGGGCATGGGGCACGGTAACTGACAAACCCTGTGGTCACAGTCCATTGTCCGCCAAAGGCTTGAGAAAGACACGAGGTAGAGCACTGCCCTCCTGTTGGGGGACCAGGGTAACCATCACTTCTGCCTCCAGGAAGGGGCCATGCAGGAGACAGGGCTGTCAGAGCGGAGGGTGGCATGGCCAGAGACTCACATCTTCTCTGTCGTCCTTTCCTCCAGAGGAGGTGGCTTTTAGGAAGAAGAGGCTTTGCATTAAGTTCATCCCCCGGGATTCAACCGAAGCCGCCATCTGCGACATTCGGATCATGGGCCGGACCAAGCAGGCACCTCCTCAGTACACATTCATTGGGTGAGTCCCGGGGACACTGCTCCTGCCTGCTGCTTTCCCTGGGTGCTGAGCTGGGGTGAAATCCTAGAACTCGGTGTGAGGTGAGACGGCAAAGATGCTGGGCCGAGCAGAAGTGTCAGTGGGAAGAGGGGCAGAGCCACTTCCAGGGCCAAGGAGCAGGGTGCATTGCTGGACAGTGCAAGCAGGGGCTGAGCACTGGGGCTGTGAAGAGTGGCAGAGCCTCCGAGGACATGGTGGCTGCCTGGGTTTTATTCTGCTCTGGGAAGAAACACAGGTATATGCTCCGTGAAAGCTCGCTGTGTCTCTGCAGTCTGCTGTTCATCTGCTGGGCCAGGGCTCATTCATGTCCTGCTCCCAGGCAGCATCAGCCTGGGACAAAGGCCTGGCCCTGTGACTGCTGCACAAATACTAAGTGTGGTGGAATCTCAAGACAGCACTCTTGGCTCTGTTAGTTGTAAGTGACAGAAAACCCGGTCCAGATTGGCTTACCTGTGGCTGGCATAAGGGAGTTCAGAGCACAGATTGGCTTCTGGTGGCTGAAGTAGGAACTCAAAGGAGGCCTAGGACTCAGCTTCCTGTATCCTCCTTGCTCTCAGTCCTCCAGGTGGACTGCACCTGACACCTGATCACCCCAGGGAACCACAGTGGAGCACCTTTGCTCAGGGGTCAAGTCCAGAGGCCCGGGGAAGCTACATTCCAGGTTCATGCAGAAGTTCTAGAATGCAGTCTCGGTCTTGGCTGGGCACCCTGAACTGGTCACTGTTATCTGGAAAATGTCCTTCTCTGATTTAACTTGGCTGAGCAGGAAACATAGTCAGCTCCACTGGAACTCAAGCATGATCAGGGAGTGGGTGGCTGCCCCAAAAATATGGAGGCAAGGTAGAAATCAAAATGGAAACTAGAGGCTCCCGGGCAGATCTGTGGCGGTGGTCTTCAGCCTGGTTGGCCATGCACCTCTCCCACTAGTCACACTTTGTGGGCATCACACTTGTCCCCAGATGTGTTCTCAGATGGTCAAGATTTTGTGGTTCTTAAGCACTTGGGTGCCCCTAAATTGCCAAGGCTGGGTTTGAACTTGCCATCCTCCTGCCTCAGCCTCCCAGAGTGCTGGGATTACACATGTACCTTGTATCAAAATTTAAAGTGTAAAAAGGACTGAGGATGTGGGTCAGTGCCCTGAATTCAATCCCCGTTACCACAAAAAGATGGTGGAAGAGGAGGACAGCAATAATGATTCAGGCTGGACATACGTGTTGCTCAGTAGAGCACAGGCTTAGCTTACGCAGGGATTCAGGTTCAGACCCATACCCCCCAAAATAAATGAAAAACTGAAAGGGGGACCCTGTGGTCATCCCCCTCTTATGCTTAATGTTCAAAGATTCTGTTTTGTAATTATGTAAGCAGTATCACAGGAGAGAATAACCATAGTTCAATAACTTGGAAGCAGCCATTTACATACAAATAGTAGAAGCCAACAATTTAGTAATGAACTCTTAAAGTCCAATTTTAGTAACTATGTGTATTCCAACTATAAACTATGCTATTATAAAAGGATGCAATTTTAACCAATTTAAACAATTCTAAAGTAATAGATTTTTACTAGTATTTGTCTTGATCACCAAAACTGGAATTTTTTTCCTTTATATTATTTTGGAAAGATTGTTAATGTGTTGTTTAATTCCATCCTGGGCTAAAAATCCTTTTCCAGAGGAAAAATGCCAGTTATTTTTATTTTACTTTATTTATTTACTTATTAATTTATTTTTGGCACCAAGAATTGAACTCACAGCCTTGCCCTTGCCAGGCAGCTGTGCCACTGAGCTATATCCCCAGCTTGCCCGAGTTTTGTTGTAGCCCAGGCTGGTCTCGAATTTGCAGTGACCCTCCTACCTCAGCCTCTCAAGTTCTGGGATTACAGGACTGTACCACCACACCCGGCTAAAAATAGAGTTATTTTTAAATAAAGAAAGAATTCCGTATTTGCAACACTGCATTACTTATTTGTAAAACAGGTACCATTCCACATGTTACTGAACGGGGTCACAGGGTTATCCACAGGCGTGATAGACACCTCAGTTCAAAGGGCCACTCCAAAGCTTGGCAGTCTGGATCACGACACACTGAAACTAGAGTACATGATCAGAATTGACAGAACTGAGCGTTAGAAGAGCTCCTGGGTGCACTGAGAAGCTTACCATAGAATAAATTTTTCTGTGAGGCTCTTGAAAGGGATGCTATTCATTTGCCTCTGGTCCAAAAGACACAGTTCCAAGTTACTGAACCATGGTTATTCTCTTTAACTGCCTCCTACCCTGCAGTACTGCTTCCATAATTAAACCATGTTACAAAACAGGATTTTCGAACATGCAGCGTAGCAGGGGGATGACCACGGGGTCCTTCTTTCAGTTTTCCATTTATTTTTCTTTTTATTTCAAGAGAAAAAAAAAAACAGAAAAAGGGTACAAGTTATACAGAATTTCAGAAAAAATAAACAATAGTAAATCACTAGTTAATAGATTACATATTGTTATCTTAGAAATAGTTGTTCAAGTTACAAAATTAAAGCATATAAAGTGAACTTTCAAACAGTGAGACTGGAAACAGCTCTGTTCAATGATCCAACAAAGCTCAGTGATATGGTTATCTATCTTATACACTTAAATATATATGCAGTTATATTCTTTAGAGCACTTTCTTTTCCTTTCTTTTGTACAATGACAATTACTCATTTTGGGTTTTATTACTCCCACAGTTCTTATTACTTCTTTTTTTTTTTTTTGTCTTTTTATCGGTACCAGTGATCGAACTCACAACTGCCTGCTTGCAAGGCAGGTGCTTATGCTGCTGAGCTAAATCCCCAGCCCCACTTTTTTTTGAAGAGAGTAAAACCAAATGTGACATAACAGAACAGAGTCAGTCAAATCAAAAGGATGGACATAATAGATAATGTAAAAACAGAATACTAGGTGATCAACAGTGGTTACCATACTGCTTCTTGCTATCTTAAAAAGAATTGCTTATATCATCAGTTATAATAAAATTGAACAAAACAGTAAAGAATAAAACCATTGGAGACATTACAGGACTTTAAAAGAAGATAATAGTCAACCAGAATGGGCATCATAATGAATCTTATTGCCTTCACAGTTTTGCCTATACTTTTGAACTTGGTACTATCAATCAAAGCACAATAGAGGAAAATCAGTCAAAGCAAGATGGTGAGGGCTGTATAGGGTTTCAAATCAAGTTAATAGGAAATCAAAGTAGGTTACTATAATGTATCCTGCTATTTTTTTATTTTTCCCTTAATTAAAAAGATAAAAATAAAAAAGTAAATAATTTTAAAAAAGGAGATTGAGATAAAAGAGGGCATAACAACAAAACAGCGCAGGTCAAAGCATAACCATTTAAGCAAAATAGTGTTCACCACAAGATATCCTGACATAAAAGTAGTTACCATAGTGTCTCTTTCCTTGAAATCTTTGAGTATCACTTCATATACGGTAGCACCAAACATATCAAGACAATGTAAAACCATTCAAGAGAATGACAGCATTACAGGGTATTTAGAACCAACTATCAGAAAATGAACAATGGTTTCTGTATAATGTCCTTGTCTATAAAAGTTTTTGCTTATATTATCACATATAATAAAATCCAATAAGATACAACCTGTTAAGACTAATGGAGACAGAAGAATACAAGCTTGATGGGACTTCAAAGCAAGATGACACTAAATCAGCACTAGCTATTATGATGTCTTGTTTTCTCCAAAATAGCTGTTCCTACCATCCAATCTTCTCTGCCTCATTTCTGTTGAGCTCTTTTTCTGTTGTTTGTTGTCAGTTTGTCTTCTTCATTTCGCTTTCTGCTCCATTCATTATGGCCTCTCTGCCACTGTTTCTGGAATCTTGGTATTTTCCTTTTTTAGAATGTCCTGCAGTATTCTCTGTAGAGTTGAATTGGTGGTTGCAAATTCCCTTAGTTCCTCTTTATCCTGGAAGCACCTTGTTTTTCCATCAGTTTCTAGGGACAGTTGTGCAGGATATATCAATCTTAGCTGGAGGTTGTTATCTTTCACAGCTTGAATTATTTCCCCCCATGTTCTTCGTGATTTGATGGTTTGTGCTGAGAAGTCTGCTGTAATTCTGATGGGTGTTCCCTTGTAAGTGAGCTGTTTCTTGTCTCTGACGGCTTTTAGTATTCTGTTCTTATATTGGATTTCTGGAATTTTGATTATTATATGCCTGGTGTAGCTCTGTTTGGGTTGTAGGTGGCTGCCTACAACCCAATGTATGCCTCATACATCTGAGTATCTTTACCTTTTGCTAAATTAGGGAAATTCTCTTGGATTATTTCTGTGAATAGCTTTTGTAGTCCATTTGTTTGTGTCCCTACTTCTTCTATGTTCTTAATTCTTAAGTTATAGATCCTCTTGTCTTTTAGCCTTTGTATTATTGCTGTTTGTTTTCTTGTTATTTTTAAGAAGTTTTTCATTTCATGCTTCCAAATTACAAATCTGCCCTCCAATTCAGATAATCTATCCTTAGGTTCCTTCAAGCTGTTATGCCAGCTTTTTATAGAGTTTTTAGTTTCCTGGTAATCTCTTTGAACCTGCTTCATGTATTCTATGTTTTCTCTATTTTCTCCATCAAACAATTCTCCCCTTTTTTTCTGTTCTTCCATCCCACCATCTGTTTTTTCTTGGGTGGTGCTTAGCATTTCTCTAACTATTCTACTTATATCTTGCTTTATTTCGTTAAATACTTCATTTTTAAACTCATCTATGAGGCTCTGGAGATATTGCTTTATGTCTATTGGTGCTGTGTCTGATATTGCATGTTTTCTGTCTTCCTTTGTGTTTCCCTTTCCTGGATCAGTGTTCTCAGGATTGGGGACTGAGGACCCTTTCTTGTTGCTTCCTCTTCCCATACTTTTTTGTTCCTTCCATACAAGTGAATGTAGGAGGCCCAATTTTTTTCTCTTTTTCGGTTATGGTTTGTTTGAATTGCGCCGGCTGGGTGTTCCCGCCCACTGCAGTATACTAGGAAGACACAGACCTGGGCAGCCTCTGATGGGCCCACCCCTCCAGGTCAACCTACCGAAGGCTTCACTGCTAGGGTGCACCTCCAGGCACTGGGACCTGGTTTGGACTAGCCTACTGGGTCTTAGTCAGAGGCGTCACGCAGGCCAGCACTCCCCACCAATCACACTTGAGAGGGGAATATGCAACTAATGTCACTGCAGCGTCCTGTTCCGGCAAGTCTGCCCAGTCCCAGCATGTCCTTTGCTGGAACCTCCTACTCTATGAAAGGGTCCCCGTCTGCTCACTCACTGCAAGTTGATGTAGGGCTCCCTGCTAGTCCGGCTCTCAACTCCGTTCGCAGATTCCCACTCTCAGAGCTTTCGTGCATCTCTCTCCCTGCCCAGCAGATTTGGATGCAGCAGCGGCAGCAGGCAATTCAAATCGTGGCTTCCAGTGGCGCGGGTTCTACCTTCCGCGCTGAGATTTTATCTGTTCCTGTTATAGCACCAGGATTGGATTTCCAGTTGGTTTCTCTTAGCTTAGTTCATTCCTGGGTCAGCAGGTGTATCTCCCCTTACTTAGGACTCCTCGTACCGCACTATTCCTGGATTTTAAGCGGGGTGTCTCAGAGAGCTTCCATAGCTGCTGCTATCTATCCGCCATGTTCTTCCGGAAGTCCCTTCCATTTATTTTTTGATGTATGGGACTGAACTCAGATCCTTGCACAAGCTAAGGCTGTGTTCTACTGAGCTATACACATGTCCAGCCTGGGGTTATAGTGAAGCTGTCTATGGCTAGAATCACCCTGGTACAACTCCTGTACAAGGTACACCTGTAATCCTATTAGTCTGGGAGGCTGAGGCAGGAGGATGGCAAATTCAAGCCTGGCCTCGGCAATTTAGGGATCTCAAGTCCCTGTCTCATGACCACAACACAACATGGGATCCTGTGGCTGTCATGCCAGACACAGTATGTATTCACTATTAATTGTGGTGACCCATGGGGCATAGGCTTGGGGTCATGTGGTTTGATGATATCTCCCCAAATGATCTGACTGGAGTGAAGTTCTCTATGATGGTGCTGACTCTGAGGAGCTGCATCCTGAAATGGGGGTGTGTTTGATAGGATGGGGTTAACCCTGTCATGGCTAAGACCCAGCCAAATGTGTCTGTCAGTCTGTCCGTCCCACCATCCCCCTCTAACTACATGTCACTTCCTATCGCTTGTCACATAGCTCATGACCATGAGGTGGAAACACGAAGCATTTCAAGGACTGAGAGCAAGGAGAATGTAGCCAGGGTAGGAAGGCAGCTCAGGGTGGCAGGAGGGGATGGCCGTGTCGCAAAGGCCTCCCTGGGTGGCACAGTCACACTCACACTAGGCTCTGGCTGTGACCCATCTTACCTAGGCAAGACCTGGCTCCCTGGGGTTTGAGGCTTTGACTTTCCAAGGAGTTGGTTTGTTTTGTGGCTCCAGTAAATGCTCCCAGCCCAAGGAGACCATGACCATTTCTCTTTTCTCCAAAAGGGAACTGAACAGCATGGGGATCTGGTATCGAATGGGCCGAGTGCCAAGAAACCACGACTCATCTCAACCCACGACGCCGTCACAGTCATCAGCTGCTTCCACCCCAGCCCCCAACCTTCCCAGGTGAGGCTGCTGGGTGGTGTCTTGGGGTCATGGGGCTTTGGGTGTGCACTGCACATTCCGGCACACATCACTCCGGATCTGCTAAAATGGCATGGGGTACAAGATGACACTTGTAGACATTTAATCTAAATTCACACACACCTTAGAGGGGATTTTTAAAGCCCAGGTAGGAATCTGTGCATTATGAGTGTAAAGGTCACTCTAAATTCTATTTTGTGCCTACGCTGCAGGCTCCTGAAACAGCAGAATATGCACTTAAAATGGGCTTGGTATTTGAAAGAGCTCATGGATGTACATAGATTCATGTGTAGTAACCACATGGCTGGGATTTCTGGCCTCCAGTAGGCAGAATTCCCTGTCTGCCTCAGCCAGCAATTTATCTGGGACTCAAGAGTCTCTGTCAGTAATCATATTCGTTACATGGTTTCTCTTCTTTCCCAGTGAGCTATAAGCCAAGAAGTGGATCAGACTGCTGTCCACTCTTCACCTAATTTCAGTTGTAATAGAAGGCATATAGTCTACATTTTTTGCAAAATGCAGATGGTGAGAGAAATCTGTCATATTAAAAGTCTGAGCACAAGGCTGAGCACCCCTGCAGGGGGCATAGTGGCACACTACAGTCCAGCACTGTGGGAGGCTGAGACAGGAGGATCAGTGTGAGTTCCAGGCCAGCCAGGGCTACATAGTGAGTTCAAGGCCAGCCTGAACTATGTAGCAAGACCTCATTTCATAAAACCAAAACAACAGCAGTAAAAATAATAAAAAATCAAAAACTCATGCATCACCAGTAGTAAATCGTTTGAGGGAAAGGAACAAGCAGCAATGGTGGACTAAATTTGAGAAAAGGATTGCAAACGTAAATAAACAGCAGTGAAGGTTAGATGGTGTCCTCTGCAGATTAAGAGTGTGTAAATGAGAATGTACCGCAAAGCTTCCACATGGGTGAACAGAGATGGGCAGACCCTCCCAGGAGGAAGACAGCACAGTCACGGGACAGGGGATAGGTGTCATCTGTGCTGGGGTCAGCTCTGGTTTGGGCGCATTGCAGAGCCCAGGAAGCCACACAGTTCCATGATTACAGCCACTCCTGGCTGACATCACAGGATTTGGAAAGGCCTGGAAAAGGGAACCACTGAGCCCAGGTTCAATTCCAGTTGCGTAAGGATGAAGCTGCATTTCCCAGGTGAAGTGGGGGAAAGTGCTCTCTCAGAAGCTCCAGTCAGCAGGGGAGGAGGCTCACCTGTCACTGGGGTCACAAGGCTGAGTACCCCCGCCACGGGGAGCCAGATGGAATCAGAGGGTATCAGAACAAAGCGTTTATAAGGCTGATATATTTTATAACCTTTGTTGTACAGTTTATGGTTTACAATGGCTGCAAGGAAATTGGATCAGTTTTGTTTTACTTGCCAAATAAAACAAATGTCAAAATAGTCAATATAAAATGTATTCTAATTTGGCTGAGTTAAGCCGGCCAGAGTGCAGTAGGATTACTGCATGTACATTAATGCTGCCTGGTAGGAAGCCCTGTCTGTCCCAAGCTCTCCTCTCTGCTGCCCCATGATTTACAGGTGCCGTGCGCACCTCACCAAGCTCCTAATTCACCAGGTGTTATCGTTTCTGTCTTTTGTGAGGTTTCTCAGGGATTTTCTTTTGCAGTATTTTCCTACCCAATATCTTTGATTTTTTAAAAAATGAAATGCTGAATTCTCACTTGAATTTTCATTGAAGACTTAGGTGAGGATGAGTATGTTACTTTATTCCTGGAGGTGTCAGGGGTCTGTAAACTACTCAGAAGAGACAGTTCAGCCTTCTCTGTGCAGGGTAAAGACCTAGGCCCTCCTCAGGCACAGCAGGCTCCAGCCCCCAGGAGTTCCCCGGTTGGCACCTTCCTGGCCCCATACGTGTTCCCTGTGTCGCAGCCCCTTCCCCAATGACTGTAGAATCTCAGAGCACTACGGAAGCTTTACAATTACCAGAGCAACACAGGCTTGTGGGAAATGGGCAGAAAATAATAGGAAAACAAAGTCCATCTCCAGTGGGCAAATGCTTCTAAGATTTTGCTTCCAATCTTTTTCCTGTGTACTTTTTATGTAAGTGATAGCACAGTGTGTTTCGGCAGGTCTGTGGTTTGTGCTGTTTTCTCTTGGAGTGTTGAACCACAGGATTAGTAACCTGTCTTCAGTGTGCTCTTTGTGTGGACAGCGAGCAGGCTGCAGAAGCCAAGGCGGCACGGAGAGTGGTGACGCAGCGCCCTCTACTGACTGACTGGCAGGTGGCAGGCAGGAGTGAGGCGTGGGAAGCACACACCTGGCTGTTCTCCCTATGGACTCCAGCACTCCAGCTGGGGGAAGAGGAAGGAGGAGCCTAGGCAGTGGACTGCCTCCCTGAGCCCCGGCATTCAAAAGCTAGAAGGCACCTCCAGTTTTTGTCATCACTTTTAGACAACTGTCATCTCAACGCAATTTCAGACAAAAGGGCCTTTTGGTGACCCTGGTGTCCTAGCAGTGATGCTTCCCTTTCTGGAGGCAGGCACTGCTCCTGGAACAAGAGGGAGTGACCTGCCTGTGGTGTCTTCGTTATTGCGAAACGTGCTCGCGGTGACACCAGATGCCGATCTGGGGAGACCTGTCCTCCTTGACCCTGTCCAGGGAACTGGATGGCGTTTGTGTCCAAAGGCAGCATAAAGTGGCCAGCAGAGCGCCTCCTCTGTGCGTTTAGTATCCAGCTTGCACACTTGCTTTTGGCAGGTGACAAGTGAAGAAGGGCAGGCTGCTTCCCCCAAGACACAGAGCCCCATCTTCCCCGTGCAGGGTGCCCATACCCTGCAAACCCCTCATGCACATTGCCCAGTGAGGGGAGGAGAATGTCTGGCCAGGTCCCTGAATGTCTGTCCCCTCATCCTTCTTCAGGGCCAGCCTGGCTGTGAGTCGGCCTCAAGTGTCCGGCAGGTAGGGTTTTCCGACTGCTCAGCAGTGCTGCTGCCGTGGACAGGGTGTGGAGAGGGGAAGCACCTGCCTGGCTTGGGCAACACCCCCTCCCCATACAGGGGCATACTCAGGGGTCTCACACTGCGCTCTGCTCCCAGGGGCCAGGACAAAGGTCTGGAAAAGCTCTGGGAGGCAGAGGGATCCAGCAGAGTGAGAACCAGGAGCTCCCGGTGTGGACAAGCAAGTGGGTCTCAGTCGATGGGGAGCTGGCCTGATGTGCTGCTGGCCCCAGCTTGCTGAGCAGAGGAATCAGCAGTTGATAAAGCCGTCAGAGGCGCACTTATCAAACTTGCAGATGACACAGAGTCATTAGGGAGTGCCGATGTGCAAAGTGACAGAATCAATGCTCCGCATCTGCTCACAGCCACTGCACAGCAGGATCCAGGAGATGAGAGGCGAGGCTACACACGAAGGCTGCCAAGGGTCACACAGCCCACGGCACAGGAGCTGATCCACAGAGCATGGGCTGGCAGCACGTGTGTGAGGGGGCAAGCTGGCCACTAGGTGAGGGAGCGTGGAACGCAGCCTGCGGGTAGCGTCCACTGTCCACTGTCCATGCCCTGGCCACCCTGTCAGGTGGCATTACCACTGTGTGACCCATGGAACAGCTGCCTGAGCTTTAACCTGACCAGTGGCCAGTTCTGGATGCCCAGTGGTCAGTGTGTCAAGGGTAGAAGTGTTTAGGGGTGGGACGGGAAGGAGAAGCCTTCTGGAAGCCACCAGAACTCAATGCTGGATGTTTGGTTTCATTACTTTAAAAAAATTAATAAATAAACTACACGAGCAGAGTTCTGTGGTGTGGAAAAAGCTGTGGGGTGGGAGGGAGGGGAAGTGTCACAAGCGCCCGATTGCCCAGGTGGTCAGATAGCATTAGAGTTTTTCAGGCCTTTGATGGCATTAGAGTAACCACACTTCTTAAACTTTATTTACGAAATATAGCATCTTGCAGACTGTGGTGGCGCAACCCCTGTATTCCCGGCACTCTGGGAAGCTGAGGCAGGAGGATCGGAGGTTCAAGCTCAGTTTAGTGACTTAGCAACTGAGCAATTTAACAAGAGCCTGTCTCAAAATAAACAAGGGCTGAAGCAATAGCTCAGTACAGAGGCCCTGGTTCAATCTCCTGTACCACCCACTCCCCAAAAAAGACCATCTTCCCTGAGCAATTCGAGTTCAGCAGAGTCCTTGGTGAGAGTGCCTGGAGTGGGACGGGGAGTCCTGCAGGGGCAGGGAGGGCGTAGAGAAAGGGCCTCGGCCTCAGCCCTGCTCATATGGCTGCAGGGACTGCCTTCTACGCTCAGTGCTGATGACACTAAAGGAAGCCTGGACGGTGGCTGAGTGGGTGCAGTGGCATCAGCCTGGGGTGGCAGTATACAGAGGCGTTGCAGAACACGGGGCCCCGACAGTGTCCACTCACAGTCCTAGCCCAGAGTTGGCCTGCGTGAGTGAGGCATATCGTTTTGCCCCCGTGGTGTCCATCTGAAATGAGTACCTGGACCCCAGCCTGCTGGAAGCTGCAGGACGTTTCATGCAGACTCAGCCTTCAGCTGGAGCTGCCCTGGAAGAGCTGGAATGTTGGTCCCTTCATCTCTGCCTGGGGTGTCCAGCGGTGCACACCACTGTCCTAAAGGAGAAGCCACTGCCCACAGCCCCTGGGCTATGGCCATGTCCTGTGCCCCCTTTTCTGACGCTGCCCTTCCCCAGGAGCAAGGGCTCTTGTCCCACCAGGCCATAAAGCACGTGCTCGTTTCCCGGCTGCAGGGCCCACAGCCTCCCTTGAGGGGCAGCCTCCCGAGCCTCCTCCCATGTGTCCCTTAGAAGGTGGCCTGGCGCTCCTCCGAGGTATACCCGTGATCTCCAGTGATTTGTCAGCTTCCAGTGAGTTGTCAGTCACAGGTCCCAAAGTCTGTTTCTCAGTGACAGACATAATTGTACTTAACTTTTTGCATGGATGTTATCAATCTGTGACAGCTACTCTGGGAAATGGGGCATTTTGATTGCAGAAGATCTGTCACATGCACTTAGTCTTCCTCTCAGGGACACCTGGATTCAGTCACAACTTTTGCATGTTGATGTCAGGTTTGGAGAACATAGATCCTTGCTGACCTCGGAAATCATTCCATCACTCCAGTCCCAGGGCTGTCATCTGAAAGGTTAATGGCCCTTTCTGCAGGAGAGAGGAAATCACACTGAGGTGATCTGGAATTCAGGGCACGCTACCCATGCTCATCCCAAGTCATGCCCATTGCCAGAGCTCACAAGCAAGCCATGCCCTGTCCTGCCTCCTGCCCCTGCCTTCCTCGCTGGACTCAGGGACCAACTCCATTACCTCCTCAACAACCCGCAGAGTCAGTGGTGGGCAGGGATCCTTTGTCATCGGCTGGGGACCCCTTGTCTACACTGACACCTCAGATCCTCAGGCTGCCTCTGTCAATTTTCAATTATAAAATGGTCTTTGTACTTAGATGACATCTGTCACCTGAGAGGTCTGCACCAGGGCTATGAGGCGGAGGCCTCATCTTCCTTCTCCTGCGCCGGTATCTGCCACCTGTCCTGAGGTGGCAGCTTGGCACAGCACCTGTTTGCCTGTGGGAAGACCCAGAAACTCCTCCCAGCGGCTCAGCAGAGCAAGATTTTAGGAGTCTTCATTGGGAAAGGTCGCGTGGGTCCTGCCTCAGGGTGACCGTTGGAAAGCAGCACCCAGGGCTGACCCCTGGAAATCCTTCTCCCCTATGATAGTGAACACACTGTGGGTGATTTGAGCTCCTCCGCCACAGTGGCAAGGGATACTCTGAGGTAGTGACAGCGTGCACGCTGTCCTGTCGCGTTGGAAGATTTGGGGCATGCTGTTTGGCATGGAAGCCTCCAAACATTGACACCTTTTCAGGGCAGGTAGACTTCCGCCTCTGTCACGGGAAAGCAGCACGTGTGTTTCGTTTAAGAATAGGCTTCATGGGGGCTGGGGATTTGGCTCAGTGGCATAAGCGCCTGCCTTGCAAGCAGGCAGTCGTGAGTTCGATCCCTGGTACCGATAAAAAAAGGAAAAAGACAAAAAAAAAAAAAATAAATAGGCTGCACGTTTTCATTTTTTTCCCCTCTTGATGCGACACTACTTTTATAGTGAAGACTGGGGTACAGGTTTTATTACCCAGTGGGGGAACAAATAACAGCTCTGTGGTTTGAGAGGTCTCCACCCCTTGAGTGGCTAGAAGCAGCCCAGCAGCCTGGCTGTTTTACAGAGGAGCCCTGGGGGGCAGCACCCACACCCAGAGCTGGGGCAGGGAGGGCGCCCACAGCTCAGCTGTTACTCCATTCCCAGCCCACACTGCATCCTTTGTTCTTAACCTAAAGTCTTCAGTCAATGGCCTGATGCCGTTGGGCTTTTCAAACATGCTCTCCTTGCGGGGAGCCTTCCCGTGCTGCCTCTCTCGTCAGCCAGCATTAATCAGGCGCCTCCTCGTGGGCCCTGATTGTTTCAAATCACCTCTTGTCAACCCACTGCCAAGCACTCCCCTTGTGCCAATCTGTCCCCAGGAGCTTAGGCTGCACCCCCAGGATGCTTCCATTGGTCCCGGGCCCCTCCTGCTGCTGTGGCCTCGGCCAGTCCAGAAAGCCTGACCCGTGTTATTTCCCTCCTCCTCCTCCAGCTGCCAGCGTTTGGCATTTCCTGCTTCCCTGTCATTGCGCCTGTTTTTATGTTCCACTTTACTTTGCTGCGTATGGGTGACAGGGATTCTCGTTTCCTTTTTCTTTTAAAATCCCGGAAAACGTTGGTCACACAGTGACAACAAGGAGGATGATGTTGTACTGCTGTGCATCAAAACCTAGCAAGTGCTTTCGGCTGTCATCTCACTCGGTTCAGGACTCGCACAGTGAAAAATGTAGCCCCACGACGGAAGGGGCCTCTGAATTCCATGCACCTAGCACTTGGGAGTTATTTATGGAACATGTTCTTCAGTATATAAAGTGAGCCCGTGTATATATGTAGGACTAGACATCACGTGTTTGTCTGTCCATCAAACCAGCCAGCAAGGACGTGTATCACAGGGACCAGCTGGGCATCAGGCCCTGCTGCCGCGCATAACCAACACTCACACCCGCCTAGCAACCTCTCTGGGGCAGGTACAGTCAGCAGTCTGGTTTCCAGCTGAGAAACTGGAGATTAAAAGAGTTAATTTAGGACCTGGGGATTTAGCTCAGTGGTATAAGCACCTGCCTGGCAAACACGAGGTCGTGAGTTCGATCCGCAGTACCAAAAAATAAAGTTCACTTACCTTGCCCAGGGCCACACAGCTAGTGTCAGAGCTGGGATCTGAACTGGGCAGGCCAGCTATCTTTAGCTTGTAGAATGTCACTGCTATATGTGATCACAGGGTCTCTAGTGGTGAAGCTTTCATCAGGAGGTGGCAGTTTCTCCAGGCTTCCGAGCAGCAGCAGGGGTAAGGACATCATGGCGTGCTGCGGGGCTGGGGACTCAGCGCCCAGAGGCTCCTGTCCCTGGGCACGGCCTGTGCCATCTGCAGCGACCCTCAGATGTGTGAATCTTGGCCGGGCCCAGTGCACTCAGGCTATGGATTCTGAGTGAGGAGATTGAGCGGTCATACCACAGGTCCCCATCACTGTCCCCTCTGTGGTTTCAAGGCCTTGCTTTAGCGCAGTTCCAAGCAATGTGGTTTATTGTGGAGAGCATGAGGGTGACATGAAGGAGACCTGCCCAGTGAGGCGGTGCAAGTATCTTCAAAATGCTGGCCCAGGAGCCGAGACTGCCCCTCCGGCAGCGCCTAACTTAGTGTTGGTGTCAGGGTAGTTTCCAAGGAGAAATTTCATTAGAATGCAGTTTGGTATTGTTAGATATGAATGATGAGTTTAGGCTGAGCAATACACTTTTTGATATTAATTTTTAATAGGGCTTCTTGGGAAGTCAGAGCTTCTATTTAATGAAGAATTGACTATTACTCAATAAGGCTCCCACCTCTGAGCCGGCCTGAGCTCTCAGTCTCCGGATCCGATTCTGACAAGGTATTTGCTGCTTGCGAAGGTGCTAGCTTTGAGATTGTGTGACTATTTTGTGAGTGTCTTATTTTTCTCCAAGGTTGCGATGATTACATGTGCTTTTTGGTGGAGGTTGTCCCAGGAAAGAGGGTTATAAATGTAAAATCATTCCCTCCTGGGCCCAGGGAATGCTCGTGTGTGTGAGGGCTCTTTGTGCAACCAGCTCCTGCTCCGGGGTTTGAAGAGAGGCCTTTTTCAGGATTATGAAAATAGTTTTCTGTGTGTCAGAACAGATTTATCAGTTCACTTTAGGGTCGGTTTTGTGAACCAGACCATTTAGAGGAGGATATTTTACCTTTTATCAGAGTGGAAGCTGACAGTCTATTTGCAGGTAGCTCTACAGAATATTTCACCTGGGTCTCTCAGTGTAAATCTAGCCGCCAAATAAAGTAAAAATGAGCGTTACACTAGTGCTATTTCCTGGGGTTTTATTACACCGCCCCCCAACTCTGCTGTTGTATTTCAAGGCTGGGTTTCAATTATTAATTTGGATATTTAATAAAATCCTTTGCTTTCAGTAACTTTCAAAAGGCCTTTTGAGTTTATTTGGGTTGGGGTTTTGCCCACGGGTAGGTAGAATTCAATTTGAATATCCGTCTTGAGCAGCAGATGTTTTGTTTCCAGTTGAATAATAATAATAATAAAAATAACTATTATTAGAATAAATACAGTTATC
Organism: Cavia porcellus; assembly: GCF_034190915.1. Lineage (NCBI taxonomy): Eukaryota > Metazoa > Chordata > Mammalia > Rodentia > Caviidae > Cavia > Cavia porcellus. The sequence continues at coordinate 200,730,805 of NW_026947484.1, forward strand.
ATCATTATCATTACTATTTCAGCCACAGTTTTCTGAGCATCTTGTGCCAGGCATTGTGTAAACCTTTGAGATGTATGCAAGGATTATGTGTATACACACACATACATATGTATAGTTTTAATCTTTATAACTATGCTGTAAGGCAAATAATCATGCCTTTACTTTGAGACAGGGTTAGACTGACCTCAGAGAGGACAGAGGAGGTAGGATTTGGAGCAGCTGGCAGGGAGCCATGGCCCACCTTCATCCCTGCCTGCCTGCAGGGAGCCTCAGGGCTTCCTGATTTTTAGGAACTATTTTCTGCAGCCAGAGGGTGTGACCTGTTACAGACCAAATGTGCAGTCCGGCCCATGGCTGATATCCACGTCCCGCTGCCTCCACAGCAGGGCTGTATTTCGCTAACCAGATTGTTTTCCACAGCCCTCGAGGTGGGCTGGGCAGGAGGAGCGGAGTGCTGCCGCAGGTCCTTTGTTCGGGTGTGCTGTTTGCATGGGGGACCACGCAGCGCCTGCCCAGTGCTCTCACGCACACAGCCCGTTATGAATCTGAGTTTGGCAGCGCCCCGACTGTTGAATTTTGGAAAAGTGGATATTTTAGTAGGCTGGAAGAAGATGAAAAGCTCACAGGGCCCATATGTTCTTAGTTTTTAGAAGTAAGGTCAGCGAGGTTTAGAGACTCTTTAAATATTTCAGTTTATAAGATTAGACTAGATCATCTGGAATGGAAGTGTGGTGCCCCTGGTCTGGGGCTCGGCTTTTTTCTTCATTTCTTTTATATGGGAGGTAGGTGTTTTGGCATGCAGGGTTCAAGTGTAATAAAACTTAAATGTAGAGAATAAATACCGTGATTTGGAGTGTTGCTGCAGCTATGAGAGTGAGTTTCCTTTTTTATTTTTTGAAAGTAATCAGTGACTTGGAACCTAACAGATTGGTACAAGGATTGTAACTTAAGCAACAGAAAACTCCCAAACTTTAAAGGAGTATATTTATCTAGTCCTTTCTTATCTAGCCATTCTTGTAAGGAAGCATTTTCTTCCCCCACTGAAATCTTCCCCAGTGGAGATTTGACGTCCTGTGACACTCATTCGAATAGTTTGAAATTCAACACAAATGTGCGTTTGCAGCTGAGACATTTGCTCCTGAGTTGTGAATGATGCGGTGGTTGTTTATGTTGATGCCAAGATACATAGAGAAGCCTGGCATTTACAATTCCCATGGCTGGGGTGCCCTCTGGGCCACCAACATGAACTGCTAAGAGGCTCCAGGGGACAGCTGGCTGTGGTCATTACCACCCTTGTGCAAGAGCCCAGCCCCTGCAGCAGGGGTCCCTGGCCTTCTCCTCCCGCCTGAGCGGGTGGAAACCCCGTGTGCTTGCTGGCATTTCCTGTCACGTTCAGCAGAACATGCTCCCTCTTCATCCCTCTTCGATTCTAAATTTCAGAAGTAATTTGTCACTACAGAGGAGAGTGTCATTAATAACCATTATTTAGAGCTGTCGAGTCTTCCTCTCTGTATGTGAGTGTCTGAGTTAAGCATCCAAAAAATTGGCCTTGTTGGTGGCACACGGTGCCTCTGTCTTGACAGAGCCAGCCCGCCCGCCCCGGCCCTGCTCACTGGCGGCCTCACCCCTCATGTCTGCCTTTAATCACCACGAGGGTGGCGACAGAGACTGGCCAAAGCGTGTCCTCCTGGAATTCATTAGCATTATTACCAAAGACTGCATTGTAAATTGAGATTTTTTTTTAATGACTCGGAAAAAATTCCTGCTTGACTATTTTATTTAAAAAAGAAAAAGAAGAAACGAAAGAATTTTCTCATCAAACATTTGAAACCAAGTAGTCAGAAACCCAGGCTTTAGAACCCACCAGGTGTGGCCCCTTTGCTGTGAAGCTAAAGTTGCATCTGGTCACCCCTGGGCTGTGGGGTGCGGACTGAAGAGGAACCCCCCAACTTTCCCAGGGTGATTAAGAAAACCAACTGCCGTTCGGTGTATGTTAATACACGTTGTTATTCTTCACATTAAAATTCCACTAAAGTACTAATAATTACTGTTAATATCTTCCCGTGGAAACTTCGAGTAAAGGAGCAATAGTAGAAACAGTATTTAAAGGAGAGCTGCCGGCATGATAAGAATGCAAATAAGTGTTATTAGCCTAATGATTTTGCCGTCTCCATGGTTGTGCAGCAGCAGTGTTGTGAATATGTCATCCGGCACCCGTGAGTTTGGAAAGTGTGTCAAAACACAACTTCAATTAGTTTGCCTTAATTATGGCTCTGGAGAGTTTGTAACTACATCACTCCTCATTAAAAGAGATTTTCTTATATAGATTCATGTAATATGTAAAGGCAAGTTTCAAAGTTCCTGGCGCCATGTGCTCGCATCACGAGAAACTCGGAGCAGGCCTGAGGGGTCCCAGGCTCCTCCTGTGGGCCAGGCCAAGGTGGGGCTCTTGCCCTCTGTCCCACTGAAAGTGGCCCTGCTGTCTGGAGCTTTTCTAGACAGTGGCTGGTCGGAAGCCACAGGGAGGCGCTCTGCTGAGCACCTGGGGGAAGAGTCCAGAGTCAAACAGGAAGCCAGAGCTAGGTGGCCAGTGGCGGTGTGCGGTCAGCCTGCCCAGCCCTGAAGGAAATGTTGCCTGTTTGGTCCCATGGAATCACAGAGGGTCTGTGAAACGTAGCGAAAGCCTTTTTTTTTTTGTAGTAAAACGGAAGTGCATTAAGGAAATATAACCTGTCCTCTACCCCAGCACACTCAGAATGTGCCGTAGGGCCCTGGCTGTTTGGAAGGAAAAACCACAAGCCCACGCTTCCTCATCCTCTTCCTGGCCTTCCTGCCCTGGGGACACCAGCCGTGCCCACCGTGCCCTCCCAGGACTCCCCTTGCTCTGGGGTTCGCTCTGTCACTTTGTCTCCTGGCTCAGGTTGGCTGCGCGGTGCCACTGCCTGGGACTTTGCTGTCGGTCGCCTGCCCCACTCTCCTGAGCAGTGGGCCACAGCAGCACTGGGACTTCCCGGCTTGAGGAACTCAGTCAGTGGTGCATTTTGAGTCTCAAGATTTAAACTCGGTGGTGCTTGTGGTGGAGCCTGGGTTTGGCCCTTCCTCCCTGCTTACCGGTGCACCAAGGAATATCCGGAATGCAGCCTGGATACATTGTCCCCGCCTCACCCTCCAGGGTTCCCTTTGTCATTATTTTTGGTGAAATGTGTGTGTGTGTGTGTGTGTGTGTGTGTGTGTCTGAATAACTTGGCCATCTTCACACCCGTCACAGGCACTATTCCCTTGAGGAACTGAGGCACTCCTCTGAGCCTCAGTTTCCCTGCCTGTAAGATGAGGCTCAGGACATCGTACTGGCAAGAATGCAGTGACAACTACATGGGCTGCCTCCGGCCTACAGTGGCACCATCGGTGTTGGTTTCATCTTTGTCCAGGGATCGTCACCTAATTGGGTCTGAGCGCTAGCGGTGAGCAGCTAACACCTCAGATCTTCCCCGGCTGGTCTGTGCTCCCGTTGCCTGGCCACCAGAGCCCACTCTAAGGCATCCGGGTCTGGGGTTCAGAGCTGAAGCAGGTCCTCCCCACAGAGCTGGGCAGGAACCCTGAGCTCACGGGGAGCAGATGGTAAGGGGTTAAGGCAGTAATTGTGTAAGTCTTCCAGGCTTTCTCCCAGTTCTGCGATAATTTGATGAAGAACTTCACCCTAATTAAATATTCAAATTAGGAATAAGTGTCAATATGGCTTCCCATTGCCTGGAATGATGATTAATTGTATTCAAAACTCTAGTGGCCCACAGTAATCTAAACTGAACCGTTGTTCTTGATTATTTCTGTACCACACTTGCCATGTTTTTGTTTTAAGGTTTAAACTAGTAATTGATTTGCCATATGCTGTCGAGTTGCACACACTTTACAGCTATGCATTTAGGAACTTGGGGAGTTTGGAATCGTGATTTTCTCAGTTTTCTTGTGAGGGTTTTACTTTTTTTTTTTTTTTTTTTTTGCGTGTGTGTTGTCCAGAGGGAAACTCATTACACAGTTAGGTTGGAAGATTGAAGTTATCTTTATCAGGGCAAATGGGTTGCTTGAATGGAAAGCCAGCAGCTCTGCATTGGCTCAGTGAAGCAGCGTGGCACAGTGTAAAAGCCGTGCCCTCGAGTCCTGTGTGTCCCTGGGCGAACTCCTTGATCTCTCTGAGCCACTTTTCCTACTTGCCTCACTAGGCTGTTGAGAGATGAGGGTGAAGCATGAAAACCATGCAGGTCCTCAATGGGTGGGACTGTTGGGATCACAGGTGACCGCAGGATCAGAACCTTCAATGCCTGGGTCCCCCAGAAACACTCCCCTCTATCCGAGCCAGATTTCCACTTCCATGACGCTCGAGCCTCCGTCTCCACTGCCCAGATCTTGCTGGACGTCGTCTCTGAAGTCATTATCCTGACCCTGGAACTGCTTATTTGTTGCCTATGCTTTTTCCCCTCCACACTTCCTTTCCTGTCCCCTGGTGGGACCACGAAGTACACACTCAACGGATGTTGGTGGTTCGATTTTATTTTTCTTTTCATGGCATTGTTTTAAAGTTGAAGCATGAAATCACATAGCCTTTAATTGCATATCTTACAATAGTTAGAGCTTTTTGCAACAGAAGAGATTTATGTATGTGTTTTATTTGGCTTGTAGATAAGTCCCTGATGGAAGGATCTGATTCTTTCTTGGTTTTGTAAACTGTCTCAATGCCAGGCACAGTGTTTAGCATACAGTGGGAGCTCAATTAAAAATGAGTCAGTCGCCACACACTGATTGGAGCAGACTTGGTGCCTGTTAATGTCACCTTCCTCTCTGTCTGGGTGGGATCCTATTTGTTGAGTATATTTGGAATTCAGTTTCAGGCAGGGGCATGGAAAGCTTATGACAAGTTGCTATTTTTCTTGAGGACACAGGTCCATTAGGTTTACAGAACCTTACTGGTGTTGCTGGTTTTCAACTACATAAGAACAAAAGACAAAAAAGGTCCAGCTTAGTGGTTCATGCCTATAATTCTAGCCTACTCTGGGAGGCTGAGGCAGGAGAATCACCAAGTTCAAGTCTAGCCTGGGCAATTTAGCAACTTAGTGAGATCCTGTCTCAAAAGCTTTTAAAACATGGACCAGGGACGTAACTTAGCGTGAAGGCCCTGAGTTCAACCCTGATAACACCAAGAAAATAAATAAAGTGACTTCTCAGATGTGATAGATGGCAATATGTTTTGCACACACTGGCTTCTTTCAGAGGTTGGCTCCTAAATCAATAAGAAAAGAAAAATCACAAAATTTCAAATACTTTAGGGCCTAGAGTCATTAAAATAACTGCCTTTACATTTTAGTGGAGCCAGGTTACACCAGTCTCTCTGGATCCCCCAAATAACTCAGCTCTTCCAGGTGGGAAGCACAGAGGACTTGGAGCCGGCACCCAGGCCTCCAGGTCACTGAGGAGGATCCATCAGCCTTCCAGCTGAATGGGATTCATTTTAATTACCTTCCAGGGCAAGCCAATATCTGAGCATATGGTCCTTAAGAAATAAGGTTCCCCAGACTGTGAGTGCACGTAGGCAGTGGCCAGGGACCTCTTTCTGACACCGTTGACCAGCCGTGGAGAGCGACGCTCTGGAAGGTGCTTATTAAAGTACCAGCAGGTGCGGTGAGGGTCCCCTTCCCTGTGACTCCCTCACCCTGCTCATGCCAGGTGTTTTATAAGAGCCTTTTTCTTCATTAGTAGCATTCATTAAGTGCGTCCTTACACCTGGCACAGAAGCTGTATGTCACAGATGACTTCCTCCCAGCGGCCCCCTGCAGGAATAAGAGGAGTTTGCTGGGCCTCCGCTGCCACCACCGCCGCCACTGTGCTTAGTTAGTTCTGCATTTGTGCATTTCTTCCACCACACCACACCCTGACCTGTTACTTTACTTTGTCCCTGCCCTATCCTGGCTCACACCAGATGCGTGATGCAGAACCAAGCCGTGTGTGGCTTTCATACCAAGTGCTGTGCCAGGGGCTTTATGTGTGCCATGTCTTCCAAGTCTCCCAACACTATGTGTTTGTGTTTGTGGTATTGGGGACTGAACCCCATGGCCTTTACACTGAGCTACATCCCCAGCCCTTTGTTAGTTTTTTAAATTTTGAGATAGTGTCTCACTAAGTTGACCAAATTGGGCTCAAACCTGTGATCCTCCTGGCTCAGCCTCCCTGAATGCACCTCCTAGTTTTTCTTTTTTCTGCTAAAAAGAGAAGCAATTTTTCATTGAAACATATTTACATTTAAAAATACCTGGGAGGTGGTGCAATGATTTTACTCCGCGGCGTAAGTGCCTGCTTGGCAAACCAAGGTCATGAGTTTGATCCCCGGTACCAAAAATAAGGGCAAGCCACACTGCAGCCTCTCTCATCAATACCATGAACATGGCCTGGCTGGGGCCTCCCTGTCCCCGAGAGCTGGGACGTCTTCCGGGCCTGCTCGCACTGTGCTGCTGTACCTACCCAGCAGAGTGTCCTGTGGGGTCATCTGTACGGTGTTGCTCCGGAATTTCCTGGTCCCAGTGTTTCTTTTACTGCAGCCACGTCACTTAGATCTGGCCGTGGTCAGGAAGGAGCAGCTGGCTGGGTCCTCCTGCCATCCTGGTTTAGTGTTGTGTGAGCGTCGGTGTTCCATGGCTCTCCTCTTATGTGTCAGTCCGGCCGTCCCCAGTCCATCACGATGACAAATGCCGCCCCTCAGATGGTCCCTCTCTTTCTCTGCAGCTGAGCGCATGCTCTGTGTACATACAGCCCTGCACTGCAGTTCCTCCCTGAGCGAGCCGTCGCGGGCGCCCTCCAGGGCTCCCACCGGCCCTAGGCCCGTCATTTCATGTCCACTGCATTCTGAGTCAGATGTTTAGTAATTTTGCCATTTGGCCTTCAGCATTGATGTCCAAGGTCTGTCCCAGCCCAGCTCGCTAAGTTGTCCAGGCTCCTCCTCCAGCCCCAGAGAGGTCGGGAATTACAAGCACGCACCACCACGGCCAGCTCTTTGTGCCTCTTATAATAATACGTGCAACCCTCAGACAGCCACTGATCTTCCTAGCTGCAGAGATTAGTTCATAAGTTCTAGAACTTTCTATAAATGGAATCAAGCTATACATACTCCTTTCTTCCTACATTTTACTCCACATAATTGTCTGAAGATTTGCTTTTCTTGCGTCTATCCTGTTCCTTTTGCATCTAATCTGTTCCCTTTTGATTGCTGAATAACGTCCATTAGATGACATATACCATGTGGTGTGCCCAGTCTTGTGTTGTTGGCAGCTCATTTGCAGTTTGGGGCTGTAACCAGTGAAGCTGATACATGCGTTTATGTGTAAGTATTAGTGTAGACATATGCCATCCCTTATTTCTCTTGGGTAAAAAGGTCTAGAAGAGTGCCGGCTAGGTTTTATGGTAGGGCACGTTTAGCTTTTTAAGTTGTATCATTTTGCGTCCTGCCAGCAGTGTGTAAGCGTTCCATTTGCTCCGCACCGTTGCCAGCAGTTGGTGTGGTCCTTGTTTAGCTTCTCTACTCTAGAAGGCAAATACATGGTAGCACCTCGTTGGGGCTTTAATTTGCATTTCCCTTATGACTAATGATGCTGAAATCTTTTCACATCCAAATTTACTGTTTGTGTTTCCCTTAGGAAAGTGTGTGTTCAAAATTTTGAGCCATCTTTAGTTTGGATGTGTTCTTAAATTTCCAGAGTTCTACATCTATCCTGAACATGTCAGATATATGACTTATAAATATTTTCTCCAGGTCTATGGTTTGCCTTTTTGTTTTGGTAACAGCATCTTTTGGAGAGCAAGACTTTTAAATGTTGAGGAAGTCTATTTGTTGACTTTTTTTTCTGTATACTTTGTGGTTTTTAGCATTTTGCTTAAGGAAAAAGGCAAGTGATGTCTCTATTATGAAAACCACTGTGATTTATGGGCCCTCTGAAAGTCTAGGGAGCCCCCAACGATCCCTGAAACACACAGTGAAAATCGCTGCTGCAGAAAGATGTTTTAGTGCAGTGCCCAGTCCTAGGAGAGAGAGTGGCCACTGTGATTTCATGCCACCAAGTTTGTTTCATGAGCAAGAGAAAGACAGAGACACAGACAGACAATGTGATAGAGAGCAAGCATGCAGCGGGTGGGAGATGTAAATGACATCTGTGCCTGACAACAAGCCACCTCTGCTTCCTAGCCACCATCCCCTCGACACTGTCCTTTGACAGTGAGAGAGGACAGCAGGCCCCGCTACTGCCCAGCAGAGCCGTCTTCATTATATGTGGCCACCGGGTTCACAAGATTAATGGTAACATTTTAAAAATTCACACAGACCTGGAATCAGCACTAGAAAATACAGATTTTAAATTAACAAGGAAAAAGCAGAATCCCATCAAAGGAAATAAATCGTGCTGGCAACTATTGTCACGTAATAAAATGTATTCTATAACTGAAGGGCTTTTATATGGAGCTGTCTGCAGCTTCGTGGCCATGTTAATTGAATAAGGTGCCTCGGCCTGACTGGGGGGAAAAAAATGAAATTTCCTTCAGCATCTATTTAGCCGTAGCCATTGTCATCGGCAGAGTGTGTGATGCTGGTCTGTTTGGAGCAGCTCGTCCCTGCTGTGACAGATGTGGCGGCCACCAGAAGCAGCAGTGTATCCCAGCTGGGCAGTTCTGTGGGCAGGACTTGGGGAAGACAGCTTGGTAAAAGCCCCTCGGAGATTTGGGGGCTTTTCCAGTCCCGGTTCTCCTGTTATGAGACAGACTTCAGAATAAGAAGCCGTCACTTGAGTCTGATGGCTGCCAGTACTTCCTGGGGAAGGTGCTGGCAGGTCCTCCTCTCTAGGTGACATCCCATGCAGAGATGGTGTCCTGGACCTTTAGGTGGACTTCTTGGTCTGCTGTGATCTGGTCATTTTGGGGCCCCAGAAATACTCTACTGCAGTGGGTGTCCACACAGCCCCATCATTTTCTCAGACCTCTGGTTCCATTTTGTCTGTCCAGCCTCTGCTCACCCTCCTGAGGCCCCTGGCTCTGGTGCTGTGGAGGAGCCGAATGCCAGGTACCCACTCTGCTGGTGGCCCTGTCCCCTTCTTCCCTCCCCTCCAGCCCAGTGCCAGGACTGGGTGCACCACTTACCTCATTGGGCAATTCAGCCAGAGCGCTTGGGAGACTGATCACAAGTGCAATATAAAAATCAGGATTGTATATCTTTCTCACTAAATGCTGTGGGTGAGTGCCCAGGATATTAAGTAATCTTCCAAAATATTTCAAAAGACTGCAAAATATTTCAGTACACAGTTGTACCATAATTTTTTAACCAGTCCCCTATTGTTTAATATCTCATTTGATTCTATTTTTTGGCTTTATAAGCAATGCCCCAAGGTATGTACTTACTATTTATGTAAAAATGTCCATGAATCAGAAATAGTTGCATTTTCCAAACCATTAACCAGCCAGTCCTGGGGATGAGAAGGAGACAAGTGGGAAGGCTTCCTGGAAGACTCCCAAAATTATCTCTAATTACAGTCAGAGTTGGATTCTTTCATTCATTTAGCAAGCATTGGTTAATCTTGCAGGATCATCCCCAATGCTTGTGAGTGCCAGCTACGTCATGGACTATCCTTGGCGCTGGATGAGGATGGAGTGGAGGTCATGTTCTGGTGACACAGAAACAAATCAGACAGCCATGTAGAGAGGGAAAGTTTGTGCAGAGGATAAAGTGGGTGTCACAAGAGAGTGGCTGGAGATGGGGTATCTCCTCCAAAGGAGTATCAGGCTAGATATTTCTTTTTCTTTTTTTTTTTGTCTTTTTCATTTTTATCGGTACCGGGGATCGAACTCACGACCGCCTGCTTGCAAGGCAGGTGCTTATGCCGCTGAGCTAAACCCCTAGCCCCAGGCTAGATATTTCTAAGGAACCCAAAAATATTTAGCAAAATTCTAGAAGGCTAACAGTGTTACAGGCAGAGGGAGCAGTAAGTGCAAAGGCCCTGTGGCAAGAATGAGAGCCAAGGGGATAAAGGGACAAAATCCTCAGCTGAGGTTGGCAGCTATGAGAGCAGGGTATATGAACAAGATGCCTTCATAGGAGAGAGAGAGATGGAACTGGTAAGACCTCCCAATCCATGGGAGATAGTTTGATCTTGTTGAAATGCAAAAGGAAGTCCCCAGTAGGTTTTGTAACAATCCTACCCTCAGACCCTCATGAGCTGGACTCTAAAATAATGCCAGGGTGGGTGAGAATGGGAAGAATCAAAATAGGAACTGAAGCCAGAGTGCTGGTCCATGCTCACCACATGGCTGTTTCTGGCCAGGTGTGTACCAGGTGGCACAGCCCTGCCAAAGGCCACCCACTCCTGGATGCTGCCCTGGGACTCGAACCTCTGTCCAATGGCTGACCACTGCGATTGCTCTGCCTCCCTTGGTAGCCATCTGTGTATGTGGCCAGGAAGTGGCAGAGGAGTTGAGTCCCTGGCATCCTTAACTCCAAGGGGGTCTTCAAGATGGAGCCTGCAGCCCTGATGGAGGGGGACCTCAGTCTCCAGACCTGATTGTCAAGGTGACACATCAGGGTAACGGTGACAGTAACCTCCAGAGGACACGGGCCATCTGTCCCTGGGTTCCCCGCCTTCGTATCAGCTTTGCCTCTGAGAGCCTGTTTCCTGCTGTGTTAGGTGAGAGCTGTTATTCCTACCAAGAAACACTGTCCACCTGGCACAGAGAGCGCGTCTCACGGCGCCCTGAACCAGCTGATCACAGAGCCCTCCTGCCGGCCTCTGCTGCCCCTTCCAGGCTGCCCCGACTCCAGCCTCGGTGGGTCACCACTCCTGCAGCAAGGGGCTTCTCTGTCCTGTTCACGCAGAGGAGAATGAGACTCTTCATTCTCGGCACCGGCGGCCCCAGTGGGCCATTTCACCCCGCTCTCCTCACACACTTGCGTCCTCTGTCCAGGGAGAGGGAGAAAGGGAAATGCTAACTGCAGGGTGGGGAGGAACCATTCTCCCCCAGAGCAGTCTCGGGCTCCACCAGTCCCCTGCTGCTCTGAAACCCATCTGTACCCACCCTCGCCTCAGCCACTGGAGCTGGGCTGGTGGTAACTTGATTTCAGCTCAGCATCTTCCTGCTGGGCAGCTGCAGACCTGAGACACAAGTTGTCCCTTAAATGCACGTGGCCCGCGTCAGCTAAACGTTGTCCTTTGTGTACAAACAGAAGCTTTATTTTCTTCGTCCCCTTGTAAATCATGGTTGCCACCACTGATTGCCATTGATTTCTTCATACACCACTCCTGTTTCCCTCTGCAGCTGAGAAGGGTGGCACCTGTGAAAAATACGGGGATCCTTGGGTCCACTTGGGCAGACACAGCACAGAGACTCTGCCCCAGTTTTAGTGGGTGAAACACAACACTTGATTCAGTGAACAAATGTTCAGTAACTGGCTGTGCTCAGTGGCAGAAATTGTCCTCGGAAATGGGATATAAAATTGGTGAGATTTGGCCCTGCTGCTGAGGAGGTTACAGTCATGAGAGAAGACACATGGACACTCAGTCCAGCCTGGGACTAGCCCAGGGAAGACTCTACCAAAGAACAAGTGATGGGCTGGGGTCTTGAAGGATAAATGGGAGTTTGGAAAGAAGGTGGAGAATAGAAATTCTGGGAAGAGGGAACAGCACTGATTGGTAGGCAGAGACCTGCAAGAGTAAGGCCTCTTCAGAGACTCCCAGAGCTCTTAAGTAAGCTGTGATAGGAGGCAGTCTGCAGAGGTGGGCTGGGATGCAGGACTGGCTGGATCCAGGGCTGTGGGTATGTATTAGGCTGCAGAGAGAAAGTGTGTGCTGTGAGGAGGGCGCCACACCAGGACCCCACAAACGGCAGCATTTAACAGAGAGGAGAGAAAGGAAGGGAGTAGAGAAAGCAGGGAAGGTTGCAGGGCATGGTCAGCCAGGCTCACCCAGGAGAGGCCAGAAAGCTGAAGCTAGGAAGAATTCTTTGTTGTCTGGGGTGGCCAAATAGCCAGGCTGTGTGATTTCTCTGGCTCTCAGACATCTCTTCTTTTTAAGTCCTGTGTGCTGTAGAATTTTCCCCAAACTTCTGAGGGGTCTCCATGGAGCCCAGAATGCGCACCAGTCCTCCCCGCGGGCCTCGGTTTCCTGCCTCAGCCTTCCTGAGAGCTCTGTCCGCCCTGCCCTCCCAGCAGTGGTGGTGTTCCGCTTCCACGAGAGCTCACACTCAGTGCGAGTTCGTGGACGTCTTCACGTCTGGTTGAGTCCCTGCAGACTGTGTGGATGTGTGTTTGACCCTGTGGCAGTGCTTTGCCACTCACCTTTCCAAGTTCTGTGAAGGCCCCAGCAGCACACAGGTGCCCGCGGGCCCTGAGCGGGTCAAAGGCACCTGTTTAGGCCTTTGGAGACTTAGAAATCTTAGCGTCTGGCAGCCCTAACACACTGGTCCTCCCAGCGCTGAAGTTCCCTCACTGGTACAATGGGGACCACGGCAGTTGCTGCCGCTGATCGGTGTCAGGACGTGAGCTGCTGTCACTCACAAGGTGCCCATGATTGAACGGGTACTCAGTGTTCTCATTTTGCAGCAGGCCTTGTGCAATGCGTAGGCCCCTGCAGCCAGCTCACAGGGTCACCTCGAGGAGCCTTGGAGACTGCATGCTGTCCCCATAAGCCCGGGTCTGCCACCTGGCCACACTCTGCAGGGTCACCTGTCATCATGCTGCTTCTGCTCAGCCAGCGCCGCCAGCCATCCTCATTCATTCCTCTGTTTACTCAGCTCCACCGCTGGAATGAGCCATGGGTCCACAGCTCGAAACCCCTGCGGCAGTCCTGACTCTCTCAGGGTCCCTCCTAGCTGTCCTTAGAGCTGCCTTAGAGCCTGTGACATGTGGCCCTGGACCGGGCTCCCCAGGGCCAGCCTGTGTGTCTGTGTTGTCACTGAGCCCTGAGCAACAGTGCCTTTGTCTGTGCCCTGGGGAGTGGACAGGATTATGGTTTGGATCTAAAGTGTCCCCCAAAGCCTTGTATGTTCAGCAGTGGGACTTTTGAAGATGACTGAATCATGGGGCCCTCAGTCTGCAGGACAGGACAATCTGCCTGGTGCGTTTCTGCCATACCTTCTTCATCAGAGGTGTCGGGAAGCCCCTCCCTACCCCCCGTTATGGAACTAGCTGTCTCTTCTTTCTATGCTCACCATGCCTGGGTCTCCCTTTTCTCCTAGCACCTGTAACATGGCACAGCAATCTTCCCCGAAGCTCCAGAGCTCTTGGGGAGCCACTGCTGCCTTGGTAGGCAGCACTAGTGACACCCACGCAGTACCCCTTCCTCCAGGCCCGAGAGTGCCTAGGGGTGCCTGTGTGCAGGTGTCCGCTGGTCCCTGCAGCCTGGACACATGATCGCACTCTGGAGCCTCTGCTGGGTGCAGCCCCCAAGTCTGTGGTATAGTTGTCCGCCACGAGAGCAGCCCTCCACACTTGTCTTGCCCCTGTGAGGCTCCTGCCTGTGGGGCTCAACAATGGCCCTGAGGACACAGCCCTGCCTGAGCTCTTTCCTCCTTGGAGTCCTTGGACAAAACCGGCATCTGACAAGGTCACACATTGGTTATTCAAAAAAAGGCACCACATCACTGAAAGCTTTCCTTGTGTCCTAACGGTTCCCTCCAGGCTCTTTCCTTCTGGAAGTGGCTAGGGATGGCCAAATCACAGCTACCGAGCTACTTCCAGCCACCCACCAGTCATGCTCCAAGAGGTTTGGGATTTGAGTATTTTTCCTGTTCCCATAATAATTATTTTCCCCATTCACTAAAGGCAGCTGGTGGCCACACCTAAAGGATTCTTCAGTGTGGGTTAAAGACATCCTGTGTGCTCATGACACATCTGTCATGACCAACTTCCAACCATAAAAGACAGCATTTAGACCCATGGAATGTGCTTTCCTGAGCACCTACGGTATCCTCCTCCCAAAGGGGGACCACACAGGCACAGCAGAGCTCTGTGCTGTGCCACCTTGATTAACAGAGGTCATTAGTGACTTGGGCTCACCTGCTAATAATACCCAACCTCCCCATTTCCCAAGTGCTTCCTGTGCTGTGCCCCTGTCACACCACAGCAGGTATGGGAGCCACTGGATGGATAATGGATTTGGTTCCCTTGGTGCACACTGTTGAGTGGGTGGACTGGGCCCACACTTGGACATGCTAGGAGGTCTGGGCAACTCTTCTTAGATCTCCAGTATGGAAAAGGGTGGCTGCTGATGTCTGGAAGCTTCTGGATTCCTGAGAGGACCTGGAATCCAGAGGACCTGCTGCGGTTTGTCTCTTGATGGTGGTGCTGGGTGTTTTCTGAACCTTGGGAGCTGCTCCTTATTTGTTGTAACCACCTCTCTCTCTGCTGTGTCTCTTTCCCAGGCACATCTCTCTGACACTCCCTGCCACCTTCCGAGGCAGGAACAGCACCCGGACGGACTATGAGTACCAGCACTCCAATTTGTATGCCATATCAGGTATGCGGGGCCCCTGCTGCGGTCCAGCTGCTGGCTCTGTGTTGGGTGCCACCTCCCCCTCACTGTCTCCTGGTGACACCCATCTGTCTCACCTTCCTTTCTCCCTGCAAGAGGCCTGGACCCATCTCTTCAGGAACCAGACTTTCCCTTTCCTTTGTGTCCCCGCAGGATGTAGAGAAAGGCCAAATACTCAGCATGTTTTGAAACTAATGATGAAAAACAAGGTGCATGTTTCTGAGGCTGGAAGGGAGTTTTCTGGGGAACACTCACCACATCGAGTACCTGCCAGACCAGGGGCCGGGTCTCCCCGGGGGACCCAGAGCAGCACTGAGCTCAGCCGGGGCCAACTTGCCCTCCCGGATCTCAGTCTGTCCTCACCTCTCATTTCTCAGAGCCAGGCTGTGGCCGGAGGGCACACCGCGGTCCCCCTCCGCATGCCTGGAGCATGAGTCTGTGATTTCTGAACTTGGCCTTGAAATTGATAGCGTTACCTTGGCAGGAACTTCATCAGCCCTCGTTTCCCTTTCACCTTCGCCCAGGGAGAGGAAAACTTACCAGCCTTATTACAGAATTGAGATTCATTAGGTGCTTGGCAGCACAGGTGACTTGCTAAGAGCTGGAGAAACCCACAAACTCGCCTCTGATTATCCTGGGCCGCCAGGCAGGGGCATTTGTATATACAAGGGGGAAGTGGCAAATCGGTGCCACTTACCAGCGCACGCCTTTAATGGTGAGTGACATTCTGAACACGGGAACATGGCACTCGTTCATGTACCATAATGAATCGGTTATTTAAAAGGTAATCTTTTTTTCTAAAAATTGCAACTTCAGGTTACTAAACAGATGAAATAGAACAATGGCATAATTCTTGTCAGTATTAGTTTCTCTCGTTATGATCACTCCCTAATAGGTTTGGAAGTATAAGCAAAAGCCAGTTGTTCCATTTCTAGGTGACATTTCTGCTAGGAAGGGAAGGAACAAGGTTGTCCTTAAGCCCCCACCCCACTCGGCTCCAGGAACTGAGGGGAGAGGGGAAAGCGTGTTTGTCTTGAGAAAAGCATCTCCAGGGAGAATTTCTTCTGTGCGTGGCTATTTCAGCAGAGTCGACAGGGAGCATAACAAGTGTGGAAAGATGACCTATTTTGTAGAAAAGCTGAGTATTTCCCCAGATGCTCAGTGGCAGTGTGGTGCATAACAGGCCCGTGAAATCCAGCCGGGCAGCCCTGGTCCTGATACACACAAGGACAGCTCCATCAGACAGACGACTTCTCTTCTGCAGCTTGCAAATCTCTCTCCAGCACAGTGTCAGGCTACCCCGCCATCCCTGCAGTCCCTGATGGCTTTCCCAGCTGTGGCGTTTCTACAGCGAAGGGACCCCAGTGAAAGGAATCTCTAGTCCAGCAGGAGTGTGGTCGTCTGCCTGTGGACCTCTGCTGCCTCGCTCCGAGTCTGTGATGAGGTGTTGTCTGGGTTCATTTCAGCTGTTAGTTTAGCAATACCAAGGTAACAGTATTAAGACACAGGGGAAGCCATTCAGAAACTTCCTGTTATATTAATTCAAGTGGCAGCCCATGGGGCTTTATCTTCCAGAAGTATCGAGGCTCCAGCCCACAGCACAGACAGCTCAGGCTTCTTCCACGGCTGCAGACACCAAATTGCTCGTCCAGGGTCCAAAACTGTTCAGCAGTGATGCTGCCAGAAATAACCCCAAGGGACCCATAATGCATGCAAGCTCAGCACTGGGCAATAAGGGCACAACTGGGAAGCCTGCCCGCCCCTCCACCCGCTGCTGGCAGTCTGCCCTTGCGTCCTTCTGGCTAGGCGGGAGCAGAGACCACGCTCTTACCCCCTACGCGAACAGTACTTGGCACCAAGTGGCACAGCTCAGTGAGTGCTGCGAAGTTAGGTTTTCTGATGTTAATTTCAGAAACAGTTAAGGCAGAGTATACCCAAGGACCCAGCCCTGCCCACGGTCCACACCTGCATAGCTGGAGTTCTACTGGTAATGAATTGAGTCATCCAGGTGTTCTTCTTCTGAACTAACACTGGCACTTTTTTGATGACATATTCTTGTACTAAGACTCTGGTACAAATGCCAAGACACTGGTCCTGCTCCCTTAGTTAATGGTCCCTTCCTAAGATAAGTAAGTTTCCAAACAATATCTTAGAGGTGTGAAAAACTTCCCACTTCAGTGTGTATGTACAGTTATGTGCTTTTAACGGTTTGCTCAGTGGCACGCCTATTAGTGGGCCCCTTTTCTCGGGCATTGCATAATAACAGTTCACCCCCACCATGCCTGCAAAGGGAGAGCCACTGCTCAGAGGTGCTGGAGGTGACAGCAGGGACAATACGCAGCTCTGCCCCGGGCATGCAGAGGCGGGAATGAGGTTAGGGAGGCAGGAGAGTGCTTCGCTCAGCATCTCCCTTGCACAGGAATTCCCTGTAACATCCTGGGGCAGGCAATCACCCTGATTTGCCAGCTGAATGTTTCGGTGTCTGGGGTGACCACCTCCAACCAGCCATTTCCACAAGACCTTCCCTTGGCAAGCTGGACTCTGCCTTCCTGTATATTCCTATTTACCCACTACTTGGGGTATTCTACATTCCACTGGGCAAATTTTCCAGGTGTCCTACATAGTTCAACCAATACTTGGTTCTTGCCTATGAAATCAGAGTAAGAAATTTTCACTGGTTCAACACTAAAATCTGGGTTGAGGATTAAATTCTTGTACCCATTCAAAATGGCCACAAGGCAAACCTCTGAGTCTTACACTTCCTCTTCCACGGGTCTCTTCTAGAAAATACTAGCTGGTGTGGAAAAGATTTGTTAAAGGATGAACACTGTTGATTTTTCAAAATAATACTTCAAAGCCAGAGGTCGAGGGTAAATATATCTTAAATGCCCAAAAGAAAGATAAATGGTTAAATTGTAAAATATCCACCCAGTGGCCTTGACTTTTCAATTATCCCAATAACTGACTTAGATAGAAAGATGCATACGAATATGGGTAGGTGGGGAAAAGGCAGCTGACAAACAAGAATGTTCAATGGGATCTCAGTATATATATGTATATCTCAAGTCTGAAAAGGTCTACACCAAGGTATTTGCAGTGGTTCACCCTGGACTTTCCAATCCTCTTTTCCTCTTTGGTTTCCTTGCCATGACTCATTTTTCTGTAATAGCATGTGTTGCTTTTGTAATAAGAAAAGTACAGACCTGGTGTTAATGTGGCATGTTCTTGGTAAACCCCGCTGCCCCTAATGATCACCCATGCCTAGCTCATAATAGGCTTTAGGATTTTACTGGAAATCACTTCCAGACCACAGATCGATCATTTTCTTATTGTCCGTCTTCTGAAAATATAGTTTATTTCCTGCCATTCAGCCCCTTGAACCTCTCTCTGTTCACTCGGGTTGCTCCATGATCCTGACTGCCACTTCCTCTCACAGTTTGCTGGCCCTGCACACCCAGCTGTCCCCACCTCTCTTGCTCTGCATGTCCTGCTTACTGTGTTAGGGTTTGGAGCGGCTTCCCCAGAGGAGCCCTCTGCCAGCACCCACCCACAGTCTATGCTATTACCTACTAGTGGAGGGAGATGTTAATCATTGAGAAAAAAAATATCTAGTGCCATACAACAATGACAGGAATCCAAATAAAGTTTTATTGGATCCCAGCACACCTCTTCCTCTGCACCGTTTGCAGCTGCCTTGCACCGCAGGAGCAGGGTCCTGTTGGCGGCACGCTGTGGCCTGCAAAGCCAGAAATGCTCAGTGCCCGACCCAGCTGGGCCTCTGCCGTCAACCCTAGTGTAGGCGCCGCTCTCCCTTGGTCCACACTTCAGTGCATCTTTCTCCCCTTATTATAGGTAAGTGGCAGCTCTTATCTGCCAGGCTGGCGCTTCCCCCTGCTGCGCCTCACAGCTCTGTGATCTTGGGGGGCTGTGCTCAGCGGGTGCTGATTTCTATAGATTGTACCCAAACTGCCCTGAGTGTCCTCCTCTGGACTCTTCCTAGCTGCTGGTTTTCTTTTTAAGAATATCTTGTCTTTCCTGAGATGTCTTCTATTTTGGTCCCAGACAGACTTCTTTTCCTGTCTTAGAGTTCTTGCGTGGATGTCTGACTGACTTCTCATTAGCTTCTATTCACCTGTCTCAGACAAGCCAAGGTAGCCCCCACGTACATATCTATGTTTAAAGTGAAATAGGAACAAGAGAATGCATGAAAGAGAACAGAGGAGCAGGGGATAGCTGTATGCAGGGTCTCTGCATTGATTCTGCATCTAAGACAATCTCTGAATGGAGGAGCTGAAACAAGCTAATTACTTGGGAAGAAGATAACTGCTCCTTTCACTGACCCTGGGAAACAGCCCCTCCTGGAGAAGAGGCCCTGGGTCTATTGGCCCGCCGTGGTGCGGTCCTTGGAAAGCCCAGTGGAAGGAGTAGAAAGTCTGTACTGTCCAAACATGTGCTCTGTTTTCAGATGGGTTCATTCCTTCAGTTCTGTCCCTGTCCACATTCTATTCCTGACAAATCATAGTCCCACAGATGCGTATTAAAGCTCATTAGTGTATCCAACAACGTTGTGCAAGTATGTGGGTGAGAGAACTATAAATATTTATAACCTGGAAAAAAAAAAAAAAAAGAGGGCTTTGTAAAGTGCTGTGGAAAACATAACATTCCAGCAGTGATGACTGTGAGTTTGATAAAAACAGTCTATACCAGCACCTGGGAGGCTGAGGCAGGATGGTCAAGGCCAGCCTGGGTCCAGTAGTTCAAGGCCAGCCTGAACACAAAGGGACATAGTGAGGCCCTATCTCAAAAGAAATCAAACACAGCCGGGCATGGTGGCTCATGCCTGTAATTCCAGCACTCGGGAGGCTGAGGTGGGAGGATCCTTGCGAGTTTGAGACCAACCTGGGCTGCAAAGTGAGCTCAAGACCAGCCTGAACTGCATATCAAGACCCCATCTCAAAAAAAAAAAAAAAAAAAAAAGAAAAGAAAGAAAGAAAGCAAAAC
Source organism: Cavia porcellus (assembly GCF_034190915.1). Taxonomy (NCBI): domain Eukaryota; kingdom Metazoa; phylum Chordata; class Mammalia; order Rodentia; family Caviidae; genus Cavia; species Cavia porcellus. The sequence goes on from NW_026947484.1 coordinate 200,750,349, forward strand.
CAAACACACAGAAACAACCAAAGAACACTCTGTGTGCCCATTGGGGTGATGGAAAGTTGAATCACCTGCAGTGGGGACCTAGGGGACCTCAGGAAGGGGAATGTCCTTTAGCCTCACACCCTGTCAGACTGCAGTGGTACCTGAGGGTTCCAGGAATACAGCTCAGCAGGGAGGAGAGCAGCATTACTTTTCCTAGCCTGGGGGATGTTTCTTTCAGCCCTGCAGCTGGCTTTGCTTAATGAACAGATTTGGAAGTCTTGCTTGCTGTTCTTTTGTCATTGCTGGTTTGTTTGTTTGTTTTTAAGCCCAGGGTCTTGCTATGTAATTCAGGCTGTCCTTGAACTGACTGTGTAGCCCAGGCTGGCCTTGAACTTGGAGTGCTCCTCCTGCCTCTGCTTCCCAAGTGTACCAATGCACCCAGCCTTGCTGCTGCTATAAACTAATCTCTGTCTCCAAGTGCAGAGGATATTTCTACCAAAGAAAACTTTCCTGTCTTGAAAAAAATGCTGTAGAGCAAAGCACATGCATATATGATGAATATTTAATTTTTAAAAATTATTTTAGTAGGACTGGGGCTTTAGCTCAGTGGTGTAAGCTCCTGCTTGGCAAGTGCAAGGTGGTGAGTTCAATCCCCAGTACCTCCCCCAACAAAAAAATTACTTTAGTAAAAGACATATTGTCATTTATCCCCAGTTTACTTCCCCTGTCCTGGAACATATTTATCCTGTAATTCTTGTAGCTTTCTGAAGCAATTCTGGAAGTCCTCTTTCATATCGTTATAAGGGGTGATAAAAGTATGATGGGCACTGCTGCCCGGTGCTGTCCAGTGGAAGGGCAGTCTCATAAAAACTGGACAGTGTGTCCTCAACCACCTTGTTCACCGGATCTGGCACCGGAAACTTCTGGCTCTTCCCCAAAGCCAAAATGACCACAAAACGTTAGCATTTTGCATTGTTTCAGGACTTCAGGCAACCATGCAGCGTGGAGAAGGACACAGAAGAGAACTTGCAGAACCGCTTGAGAAAGTGTGTTTGCAGTGAGGGATGCTATCCCGAGCGTGCCAATGACAGTTTGTCTTTTACTGTCATAAATGTTTAACATTTAACACTCACTGTGTGCTTTGACCCTCACATCTGGTATTGACCACCTGATCTCAGCTTTCTCCTCCCAGTTTTTTTTTTTTCAGTTTTCTCTTTGAATTCTGGAAAAGCCACCTTATTGCGCTCCATAGCTGTCCCCTCTTAAACATCTGCCCCCTTTCAAGATCCCGAAAGAGCCAAGAACGAGCCATGTTAGCTCTGACATCGGACTAGGAAGGCACAAAGCAATTAAAAATAATTAATGATTTCTGAGTATCAGCCTCCTCCATGCAGTTTTAATCTACTCCTCATTTAAACTGGAAGATGGACATTTAATTATCAGTATTGTGCAATTCATGATTTATATATTTCATCCAATCGGATAAAATTTCTGCCATGAGCTCTTCATCTTAGGATAGAAAGAAATCTGTGTATCTTACAGTGTAATCATTTAGAAACTTGCCAAGTGCATACTAAACCATCGCAAACACATTTTCCCTTCACTGGTAGTGTCTACCTCACTACTATCCCTTGGCTGGGAAAAAGGGGGCAGAATTAAACTTAGTATCTTAGTGATAGTGAAGCATTGAAGGGTTGGAAAACGAGAGGGGAGAGATTCCCACAGCAGGGTGTGTGTAAAGTGGGCTCAGCCCCTGTGTCCCAGATGCTTGGTGTGGGGGCCGATGAGCTCACCCTGCAGAGTCTACACCATGCACGTGTGTGTGCATGCCTGGCTCACCATGGCCCGTGGGTTTGGGTGTCAGCTCGTGCATGGGTCAAATATATGAGCGGTGTGCACTGATGGGGAGGGGGGTGTCAGCCTTGTCTCCTGCTAGGACTTGTTCTTGTGGTCTGATGGGGCACTGTGTTTCTGTCCGCTGCTTCCCTTTACCCTCTGCCACGGCATTTCAGAAGCACCTCGGTTAGTTTGGAGAGGTAGCACGTGAGTGCCTGGGAGGCGGCAAGGGTCCCAGCAAGTCACCTCAGGTTGGCACCGCCACAGATAGTAGCATATGGGGAAAATTCCTGAATGAGGTGAAAAATGTTTCTAATGATGGTGCTCAAATCAAGGAGGAAATAAGTCATTGTAAAGGCATATAAATTTTTATCATCACCTGTAACAGCCGTGGCTTCCCCTGTCTATCCATCTCCTCTGGCCCTGACTGACAACAAAATCGAGTATAAAGAAAAATATAATAAGCAAAAGAAGAAATGAGTGGGAGCAGACGGGGAATTGATCGCACAGCATATTTGTATATCCTGATGTAAAAGGTGCGGCTGACAGGTGGCCAGGTTTGCTCTGTACACAACCATGTGTGTGCTGTCAGGCGCACGCACGCTGCCTTGTTTCGATTGATGAATTGCCTGCTTTCTTGATTAAACCTTCCGTCACTTAAGAAACAAAAAGCCTGTGTTTAGATGGCAGAGTGGGACATGTCAAAAAAATCTGTCTCCTTTACCTTTGTGCAGATGTTGGGCACAGACTGTAACATGTATTATTAAAATGAATGTGGCATTTACTGTGCATTATTCCTTTCCTGGGAGAAAGGGCTGTAAATTATATGCTAATAATAAGCTTTAACCCTTTCGAAATGCAAAAGATTTAAGAGTGCAAATATTCATGTAGGCCCGGCTAATTGGATGTGCTTTTATACATCCACTGTGGTGGCTGTGTCACCAAAGTTAATGAACAGCGTGTGCGGGCAGGCACACTGGGCACTCGGGAGTGCTCGCCTCCTGGAAGCTCATTGTTGTGAGTATCCACGGCAGGATCTCACAGAGACAGGTGAGAAGTCTCCGAGCCACCTGCCCCTGGATCAAGCCAATGCCCCAGCGAGTCCACCGGAGCCAGCGTTAGGGTGACCTCTCTTTTCCTGCGTCCCCATTCTTGGGCAGGACCTGCCAGGGAACAGGCTCTGTCTCTGGCACTCCTGGGCTTTCCTCCTGGACTGGGCTTCTCCAGCCACAGTCCAGTTGCCCAGGTGGCAGACACCTCTTCCCAAAGCACAGCTTGGGCTTGTCTGCCCCTCAGTCAAACCTTTGTGTCCCCCGACACCCCAGGGCTCAGCCACCTGCATCCATCCGGAGCTCACCCGACTGGTGTCAGCTCCCACCTGTGACCTCCGCGCTGGTGCTGCTCCAGCCCAGGTTGCTCCCCGTCTCCTCCTTGCTTTGTCTCCAATATCTGCCTCCCCGCTTCCTGTCCCAAGCCGCTTTTCCATGAGAGCTTTCTGATTCCTTTCCAACTGGTGCTCTCTTCTTGGTTCATGCCACGCTGCTTTGTGCTGGGGAGATTTCAGCTGTGAGCAGCTTGAGCAGTTGGACACCGTGTTTAGAGGCTGAAGGCAGCCCTCGGGCCTTTCTAGTTGAGGAGGATGCAAATAAAAGCAAGAAAAGAACAAAGTTGTTTTTTCTCTTCATCTGTAAGCACTGAGAGCTGCCTTGTGTGGACCTTGTGCTCCTGACAGCAGCAGAAAGCCTGTGACCAATGGGGTGTTTGAGGTCAAAAGCACAGAGTCTTGGCTGTGATCCATACAAACCATTGCAGAGCTGCTGTGCATAGCTGCCCAGGATGTGCACTGTACAACATAGGTAACCAGCACCCACTACAGTCCTGCATGATGCAGCCTTGGGCAAGCCCCTCAGTACTAGTTACTGATGCTCCATCCCCTGGGTTGTTGTAAGAGCCAGGGATTGTAAGCGTGTTGTGACCTCCAGGAATTAGCATGGAATGCCGCTTCTCCCCCACCTTCACGTGGGCACTCATGTGGGAGCCCAGAGATTGAAATTGAGAATTGTCAGGACATGTTGGCCTGGGCCCAGCTTGGTCTTCATCTTCTTGTTGTCATCATCTTCATGCTCTCTCATGAAATTGTGGCATATAAAATTATTTCTCTGAGTGCACATGGAAAATTCCATCCTCAGTCCAGAGAAACTGGCAATAAGAGGCCCGAGGCGACGCTCCTGGAAGCCAAGACATCTGTCACGCACCATCACTTAGAAGTGGGCTGCTTTCCGTGGCAAGCAGCCCATGAGCCCTTTCTCTCAGAGGTGACAGAATGGTGGCTGGGGAGCAGGAAGGAGAGAAGCTCGGGGCTTCTATAAAACCCTCCAACCCACTCTTGGTGTTTTGGGGGAAGAGCAACTACGGGCTGGCCTCTGCTGGAGACTTTCATGCCTGCTCCTCCCACACTGCATGGGAAGGGAAGCAAAGACTTTTTCCAGTTTCATCATGATGGAAAATGGATATTATTAGGTGACGGATACTTCAGTGCTCTTAGAAAGGTGCCCGCCCTCCCACCATATATTCATTCTGTGTTTGGTTTTTAAGCATGGCAGGGTGTAGGCGGCGTTGGTTTAATGGACCACATCCCCTCTTAAATTCAGAGGGCCCTGAGAGGGGACTAGCTGGGGTCAGGCCCTGGTTCTCCACTGAGAAGCCGGCGCTCAGCCTGTCTGGATCCAGATACCCACGTCTCTTAGCCCCAGCAGCTGCAGTCACATCCGTCACTTCAGCAGTGGTGTTCAGCTAATAGTGACCAGAAGCCACCCGTGTGCAAAGTTGCTGGTGGTTAAAGGGACAAAGCAGCATTCACCTCCAAGGCCGCAGGTTTGTGGGAAGGAGCCAGGTGCGTTGCACACCTTGCAGTGGCCCAAGTGAGGCCTGCAAAGATGCAGCTACGGCCCCAGACTTCACAGACCTTGTGTCCTAACCCTGTCCTGACCAGAAAGTCCCTAACCTGTGAGCAGTTAGCAAACGCTTGGACCTTTGATATCTTCCTCCCTGGGCCTCTGTCTCTTTTGTCTGGTGTTTCAGCAGAAATAGACCTGTTATTTCCTTCCTGGTAGGTGGCGTGACGACAGACCTGGCAGAGAAATTCTGGATACCAAGGAGCACCTTAATCCCAGCTCTTATCCACTCTTAGCACCTCCTCAGAGGCTGGCTCTGGAGGGAGCAAGCAGTTTGCTTTGCAGGCACTGCTGCCTAGGGGTAGCTTGTATCAGTGAGCCTTTTCTGTCTCTGTCTCTGTCTCTCTCACAATAATAAACTATCAGCTGAGAGGGGAAAATGATATAATTAAGGCAACTTCTTTCATTTAAACACATTTAGGGAGCTGAAGTTATTTTTGCTTTATTAAACGGGATTAAACTAATTGAATTGATTTATTTTATAATACCCAACTTTCCTCCAGTGCCTGCCATGAACAAGACTCCAATGCACGCTTTCTTGCATTTTATCACTTAATTTCAGTACCTCCTTGCCAAGAGAGGTTGTGACTTACACCATTGAGCTGAGACTCAAGCCCAGGTCTCTGACTCCAGACCTTGTGCTCTGAGCCCCTGACCTGAGGAGCTTTCTCAGCCCAGGATGCACAGGGGCACTTTCCTCCTCTTGTCAGACAGAGAGTGGGAAAAGATGCATATACCTGCGTTAAGTCATGCGAGGACTAGCCTGCACTCATGGGTGCTGGCACTGTTTAAAATCTCAGGTGAGGAGCTGAGGATTTAGCTCAATCCCCGGTACCCAAAAAAATAAATAAATGAATAAAATCTCAGATGACCCCTGGACTGTTGTGTGTGGGACCTCCTTGGAGTGAGACCTCGGACACTTGGCTGATGGCAGTGCCCAGGGTACAAAGGTGTCATGAATGACAGGTGGATCCTGTCAGCTCTGGCCAGGCAGAACAGTACAGTGGAGACACAGGATTCCTTATTTAACATGACCTGAGCTAAGGACCACTGTAATCCCTCATCTGCAAGGTGAGGGTGACAGTGATTTATGCTAGGGGTCAGAGCCAGGTCCAGGCTAGAGAAAGTGCTGTGGGTGTGTGACTGTCCCACAGCCCCTCCCTCCCAGTGCTTCTCAGACCCTTTCGTCGCTAGGAAAAAGGGTAGACCAGGTACCCCAGAAGGCCCCATCAGTAGGTGGGACTAGACTGGCCCTGCCATGGTAAACCTTTGTCTGGGGATCTCTGATCACCCGATGTCACCTTGCGCTTCTCTGAGCCCTGTAATGACAGTGGGGGACCAAACCCTCAGTGCTTCCTTCCCCTGCCCTTGCTGTCTGGCACTGAGTTCTTGTAGCCTATCTGCCCATGGGCAGGGGTCCTGTTTGAACTGACAGTCACCTTAGTGCCACCCTATAGCTTCCCTGCTTTGAAACTTCATTTTCTAGATCAAGCCTTAGCTGAAACCAAGCCAAGTACCCAGATCATCCCAGACCCTGAGTGTCCCAGCCAGCATTTCAGAAAGGGCCCATTCCTGTGACCCACCGCTCCTAGCCCCAATGCCTCCCCTCCCCGCCTGCTCCTAAGTCCCCAAGTTCTCCAGCTCCCGATCCTCTCTGGATTTCGATGGTAGCAGCAGGGCCTCTGATTCCAGGTGGGCGTGTTTAAGTTCTCAGTAGCTTCTACCAGTAGGTGAACATGTTGGCAGAACTTGGAGATGGCTGTAGGAGCTTTGGTGATAAGATCAAAAGTTAGCCAGCTGTCACACACTCCTACCTGTGTCAGAACAAAAGCATTTAATTGCTGACAGGAGGACAAAGGAGATTCTGATACCTTTAGAAAATGAAGCCGCCTTTCCCATGTGGGCAGAATACCTGAACCCATCCCTGTCATTCACTTGTGTTTGTGTCCTGAATACGAGAGCTTTTCTTTCTTTTTATTAATGGTCAGTGATGACCCTAAACCTGTTTACGTAAAAAACACACACACTTCGGTTCTCCAGCCTGGAACTCAGATGGAATTATTTATTGTATACTCAGAGAAGGAGGCCCCTCACTCCCCAGGTTTGTCTTACATTTGTCTCTAAGACAATGAGTGATGTGAGCCCCCGTCTAAGGTGAGATCCTTTGTTAGAGAGGGCTGCTCACGCCTGACTTGCTTTACAGCATGAGTGATCTCATGATCCACTGGCGAGGCAGCATCCATTATTTTGAGTGAGAGAGTAAAGCTTGCCTCGTTGGCCCTAAGCATTGCTTCTGGTGACACTCTTAGGAGTCCTTAATCGCTTGTATCCACAGGCAATAAGCACACCGGTCTTTATACCCCCTCAGCTGGTGTATTTACCCGAAATATGCCCTGTGCCAGCAAAATGCCCATTTCACTCCTCTTCCGAGTTCCTATGGTGCATGGATTACACAACACCCATGAGCATTTTCTCCATCAATGGTTACTGTCCGTTCTGTAGGTCCAGGATGGGCAGCTTATTTGGCAGTAAGCCTTCTGGCCATGTATGCTTCTTAGAAAGCTTTGGCCATGTGCTCAGACTCCCTGTTCTAAGGAAGGAGTCCCTTTTTCATGTGATGGCATCTTGTTCGGTGCTTGGCTTCTCAGCCAGAGTTCAAGTTCTTTTGGAGATACGTGTCCAGTGCCCAAGTCAGGGTCAGGCATGCAGGAAACTCTCAATATTTGCAGTTCAATTGATCCTGGAGAGAAACTGGTCTCAGCACCTTTTGCCCTTTTGTATTCAACTGCATGACTTTAGGCCATTTATATAACATTCAGTCACTTTCTCTTTTGTAATTCTGAATGACATTTCTTCCTCCTGACTTCTGAGATTTGATGTGATGCATATGAAGTACATAGTGCCAAATAGGCACTTCAGAAACAGTGTCCACTACCACTGTCATCCCAGCACTGGGCTTCTGGTACCTGCAGGAGGCGCTGGCCTCCCTGTCTGCACTGTGTCCCCCACAAGTGAGTAGAAAGGGCAGCCCCTCTGCTCAGCAGCCACCGGCAGGGAACACCTGAAGGGACCTGGCACCAGCCAGGAGCAATGTAAATCAAACCGTCTCTCCTAGCACAGAAATCAGTAATTGCTTGAGATGTTAGTTTGCTACCCTCTCAAGATTTAAATCAGCCTCGATTTTCCCTTTCCCTTTTTTTCAAATCATCTCTGACTTGAGAAAGAATCATGTCTGTGCTGCAGCCTCCAAATGGTTTTTCTTCTTTCTCGTTTGCCCTTTGTCATGTTCTCTTAGGTTTGTGGATCCTGCCTTCCCAGTCACTCGCCTCCCTAGATCTTTTAGCAAAATAGCAACAATAACAGTAATATTAAGAGCTCCCTTTCCTTGCCCCAGAATCACACACCGAGCGCAGCACAGCGGAGCAGAGGCCCTGTCCTGAGCTGCCCCTCTCTGCCCTGAGTCCCCGAGGGCACGCCATGCACTGCACCCAGTTGCCCTTCCGCATGTCTCTTCTCAGGGTTTGAGAGCACAGCTTAACCAACTTTCTTAGCAGTCCCGTCCTACGGGAGGTCACCGGCACCATACAGTGTAGGATTGTCACTGCTGAGGGATTGTTCATTTCTTCAGGCTATGGTTTTTTTTTTTTTTAAGATATCATACCTTTTATTTGGATTTAATGAGGACAGACATTTTTAATCAGAAGTTAGTCATTTATTTTTGCAAACTATTGTTTTGATTCATCATTTTTGCAGATAATTAAATGGTTCAGTTAGCACAGTATTTCTACTTTATTAAAACAGGTAATTTTGGGGGTAAAAAGAGATGCTATTTTTTGGATCACTGCACAAGAATTGCTTTTATCTTCATCTTTGAGTTTAGATCCCAGTGGCTTTGCAGAAGGCTGTCCGGTCTGGTGTTTGGTGTCCTTTCTGGCCTGGAGGGGTTTACCCTTTTGTGATTCGGACATTGGCCATTCCACCCTCTGAAACACCAGCTGCAGAGCAAATTCTGCAGTTACTTTTTTGAAAGATTCAGGTTTTAATTGGCTTCGGGGAAAGACCCTACACTTTATGAACTTTGTAGCACAGCAGTTCTAACGCTAAAAACAGATTAATTGTAGCCCTCGTGGTGGGTGGAGTTTAAAAGTCAATTACTACTTGTCCTATTATAATTTACACACCGAGGATTTGAAAGTCTGTCACTTAGTATAAAAATGAAAAGGTTACGTGTACTGGTTGGAGCACACCTATGACTTCCCGTTTGTAAATGTTCTCTGCTCCACGTATTTGTATGTATGCAACTTGTAGCTGCAGAGCCCGCTGTAACTACATCTGCAGCAAGATTCCTTACCAAGAGTAACCTATAAGGCTTGGTCCTTTAAGTCCATAATGACTTAGGCTACAGCCCTTTGTGTGGCAGCTGGGTCCACTTGAAGGCACGGTGGCCGGTGACTACAGAGCGTAAGGCACCCTCCATTCAGGGGTTGTGAGCTAGTGCAGGAATGGCCCTTCAGGGGTCAATTTTTTTAACAAACAAATTGCTCACGACATTTGCTCTTTTGGGTTTTTCCATGTTTGTGGCCTGAATCAGTTAATTCACCCATTAAAAGGATTTATTTTGGATGGACCAATTAAAACTTTGGAAGCTAATTTTTTGCTGAGTGGTGCAGACCTCAGAAAGCACGATTTATAACATGGCTTCTGCCCTTTTCTGCAAAGAGCTGTCTGCAAGTACAGTAACCTCGTGCATGGAGAGGTGCAAATCTGCAGTTCTTTGTCCTCGGGCTCCAGGGTGAAGCTGCCAAAGCCGCCCATTGTTTTTCGGTGAACCCAAGGCTGAGAAGTCCAGCCGTGCCCAGGAGCCGCATGGCGTATTTGTTTGCTTTCACAAACGCTATAGTTTAATTTTTTAAAATAGGAAGCTGCTGTGTAGTTTGGATATTTAAACAGTTATTAACCGAATGACAATTAACAGATTGCATAGACAGATTTTCTTTTGAAAACCTCTGAAATTGAGTACAGTTTGCAAAACTATCACCGCATAGTAATGACAATGAATTTTGATTTCCCGGAACTGATATTAGACTCCTTATTAAACTATGTGCATCTGCTTTTAATTTACTCCAAATAATTGGAAAATGCAATGAAGCTTTCCAATTAAAGCACGGCTTTATGCTGTTTAATAATACCCCATAATATTATAGCTTATGAAGTGACAGGTGAGTTGGTGTATGAATAAAACATAAAGGCAGCAATAAGGGACAGAAACCCGGAGACAGTTGTGGGGATTTTAAATGCTGGATGTAATTTGCATATATTAATCTCTTCTTTTCAGCCTTATCAGGCATTCTTCAGTATTTGAAGTTAAAATAGCGTTGACAGGCGGGAGTACGCTTAGTTTTTTCAAGGATTTATTACTTGTATAATTTCTGATCTTTAATAAGCAGATATGACTGATCCTCATAGTTCTATAGAAATCGGTTAATTGTTCCAGATGGCGTGTACTGATTATGCAAAATTACTTTTCACACCATTTTTTTTGTGATGGAGTTTGGAGTAAAATTAAATTTTTTATAGCCTTCTTATCATGCTGTTTTACAGTGGTTTTTCCACAGAAGTTGAATTTAATCTACTATATTACATTGACCAGCACAGTTATTCTAATGTAGCATTTTGTGATTTGACAAAGAATAATAGAGCACATTGCTCATTGTTCATTACTGTGTCCCTAATAAAAAGGAGCTCCTGTGTATAGAACATAGCTGTTATTTATGAAGAATGCCTAATTCGTACCGTTAAAAACGCGAAATTGTATTATGAAGTAGTTCCTTTTGGAGAGAGAATATCTGGAAAGAGCAAATGGAAATAGGCTTGTTGCTACCCATCTTACATGCTAAGGGAGGAGCCTTCTTTAAATGACCAATGTGTTCAAATTGTGTTACTTTCTTCTTTGAAGGAGGAAAAAAACTAGATATTCTTATTCTATTAAGAGAGGTGTCACAGATCGACTGCTCTTGATTTGCATAATCCCAGAAGTCTTTCATAATTGAATCGCATGTATAAAGGCGGTTACACTTTGGTATAAAGTATGGGGGGGGCAGTCTGAAAACCTTCAATGATAATTTGCCTCTAACGTTTTCCAAAGTGCCACTTCGTTGCCAGGCACCTGTGCTGGTGTCAGGCTAAGCCCAAGTTGTGCGTGTTCCCCAGAGGCATTCACACCAACTGGTACCAGGACAGCCTCACGCAGCACACCTCTGTTCTGTTCAGCAGACTTTGCACATCCACCAGGAACAGACCTCAGGTCTTGGTCCTCTTGAGGGCAGCTGTGTGGTGGGTATGGACAGAGTTTTCTTCTGCATCAAAACTCTTTTTGTTAGGACCAGGTATTCAGTTTAGTGGGCAAGCACTTGCCTGACATCTGTAAGGCCCTGGGTTCTAACTCCAGCACTGCACATCAACCAAAACCAAAATATCATTTGGGTGTGTGTCTTAAAAGTATAGTAGATAAATATGTAGGAAAATAGTCCTGTGCCAATAGTCTGAAGTTTGACTTGTTCTCAGAAGACCAGGAAGTCTGAAGTCTTATCAGGTTTCTCTCAGGTACAGCTTATGTGAGCCTGTGTTCCTGTTTTATGGGGAGCAGAGCCCCCCCCCCCGAGACTGGCACCTGCCTATCTGCAGTGCCCCACCCCCGTGCTCCCATCCTGCCCCCCAGCAGTTCCACATGAGCCTGGAGAATGCTTCCTTGTTTGAGCAGACTTGAGGAGGATTTGGATCTGTTTAAGGAGTCCAAATCCCCTTGGCCCCAGAGGAATCAAAAAATAATTTTTTTTAATATCCTTCTACCATCAACATTTATTGCTCTTCACACAGAGGTCCCTGGCGTGGAAACAGGGCTTCGTGGATGCCTCCTCGGCGGGCTGCAGGGAAACAAAAGACAAACAGAAGGTCTCAGACCTCTCAGCTCAAAATGTCTTATCTGGGGACAGGGTGGGAGTTGTGCTCTGGGAACCTCTCAGGGGCCCAGAGGTTAACACTGTTCATGCTGGACACATTGTACCCTGTCTGTTGTCTGACTTCAGGACATATTTGGTTAAATCTGCTTTCTATCTGATCAGATCTTGTAGCAAGTTGATAGTAAGGTAAAATTCACTAGGCTAAGCATAGTACTAGAATGACTAATGAAACCACGAGTAAGAAATGTGGTTCGGCACCCAGGACGCTTTGATCAGGCAGTGCCAATGAAATTCTGTTTCCACCTTTCCCCAGAGCCCTTCCAGTAAACTCGAAAATTCTCACATATACTCTGTTGTAAACTTCACATACATTTTTGCGAAAATGAAAATTGTACAAAAAAGAGAATGCATAAATCAGACATGATTAAAAATATTTGTTCTAATGCAGTAATAATTTGGTAGTAATGCTTTCATCAGGATAGCTTAAGGCTACATTAAGTGGACAGACTTTATATGGATTCTCTAATTTTAATCTTCAAATGCCATCTCATGTCTCATTAAGACTTGCATATAATGTATCTTAAGTACAGTCATTAAATATAGTTTAGGGAGATTTATGTTCAGATATTGCTTAAAGATGTTTTAATAGGCCCATTTACTCTGATGATATTAATGAGCTCTTAATCCAGATGAAGCTTCTCAAAATAGTGGTAAAGACTCCCAGCCCCAACACAACTCAGCATCGGTGCCTGGTTTGGACAAGCGCTAGGTTAGTCTTGCAGACCAACCCCAGTATCAGCTCGACCCCTGTGTGAATCCTGGAGTTTCACAAAGGGGCCTCTCCCGACCTGACATGGGTGCTGACCCCAGCAGATTCCATTCCTCCGCTAGCATGAGGGCCATCTCTTCCCTCCGCAAGGACTCGTGCCATCCCAGCCAAGGTCACTTGAGAGGCATTGACACTCCTGGCTGTGTCACTGGGGCATGTGATGGGTTAAGGAGGCTGCTCCTGTGCCCCTCCTGGAAGCATCTGCCAGGTAAGGAGCGTGCAGCCTGGCATCCATATGTGAACAGCTTTGCCCACCGTGAGCGCGCTATAAAAGGTCACATGGGTGTGCTTGCACTGCTCAGGCATTCAGCATGGCTGAGACACGTAATAAAGTGGTCCTGCTAATTCAGGATCGGATATGATAAAAGCCCAACAGGATCTCCATGTCCACATACACATGCATTCATGTTCCGGGCCCCTTTTTTGTGTAGCAAAAAGGCTCCAGGTTGATATTTCCCTCTTTTTTGGAGAAATATTGAAAGGCATTTTTTGTTTGTTTCAGTTATTTTAAGGAAGTAGGGGTGAAGAGAACCTATGAGTTCAGAGACTTTCCTAATTACTAAATTGGTTTGTTATAAAAAGATAATAGTAAATTTCTTCTTTTCATAATTGGACATCTCTTCCCTGTGGGCTGATGTGCACAGCTCGTTGCATGCACAATAAGTTGTGCTTTTGAAAAGCCATAACTAGCTAATAACAGCTACAGTGTCATCAGAGAGTAATGGCGTGCTGATTAGCATAATTAATGACAAATGGGGGTGCGGAGTTGGTGGATTGGTTTAGCGGATGATGAATGTGGCAAGGCCTGGGCCGGAGCCTGCCAACCAGGCCTCGCTGGCTGTCAGCCCTTCTGTTCTCGCCCAGGCGGCCCTCATTAGTCACGAGGGGAGGGGCCAGTTTGTATGCTGTTTGGAGCACAGAAAACTTAATAATCCAGGCAAATGCGGCTTTCCCGTTCTCCATATTTACTCACAAACGTCTCTCCTCCCTGTCCCCATTTGTGGCTTGAACATTAATGACACATCTCTTTCGGGATCCCTCCCAATAGCTGAAGGAGAAACAAAAGGTAGCATCACAGAGACTAGTGGATCTGTGAACACAGAAGAATCGCTCCCATTAGGAGGACTTCTGTTTATCTGCGTGTTTATAAAGAGAAAAGCAGTGAACTCAGTTAGCTACACATTCTGGCCTGAAAGAAAACTAGCACATTTATCTTTGACTTGATTAATCAGACCTAATTTGCATTCACAAATGAGACTGATAAAAATGGATTTACCTTTTAACCTTTGGAGGGGAGAAAAAAGTATTTCTCTACAAGATTTCTGGGGCTACTGCTCCTTAGCCGATAAGAAGCAACTCCTTTATCAATAAAGATGAAAATCCTTAATTTGCATTACTGAATGAGACTAATTATTGTATAGTTAATTAGCATCTGGAAATGAGGATTATCTTAATTACAAAGCACAATTTCCCTAATAGCTACAAAACTGTAAGTTTGATCCATGTGGAAATTGGTAACTATTATTATATAATTAGTGATAACATTAATAGTACAGAATATTTAGACATAATTTGCATATGCAAATGTAATTTACCTGAGCCAAACAAGTGGACCATTAATTATTAGACTGTGATGTAGCTGATTGAAGGTTCTAGATAGCTACACAGTACCTATTATGCCAGACATCTAAATTAGTGGTGGAGTCACCAAGGAACTTTTGTGTTTAGTTGGTCAGGTAGATTTGGTTTTACAGAGTTGATAGCTGGAGGATTTGATAATGAAACCAAGTACTTAGGGAAATAGTTTCTTCACTTTGATACCTTTGTGGTTCCCAACATCTCTTTATTCCTAGATGTACTTTCCCTACACAATTCTGAATCTGGAATCTGTCTTAGAGTTACGTCTTTCAAACAGCCATAACACAAGAATACAGTCAAACAGGAAAGTTGCAGGGCAGCGCAGCTCGTGGGTCTCAGGGGAGACGCAGACCTTGCTGAGTCCCGCCACATGGCCCTAGAAGTTCCTCCCTTCAGAGCTTGTTCTGTCTCCACCTCCTTCTCCCTGGGGGGATGTAGCAGTGTTTCCTGAAGGTATGCTGTCATGGATGGAAGTGATTTTAGAGTAGACACAGATGACCTCTTTAATCTTTTATTTCACCCAAACAATAGGTATCATTATTCAGAGTAAGATTAACACAGATGTATTGGTCCCCGCTGGGCTATGCTACAGTAACAAACAGTCCTCCAAATCCCAGTGGCTTACAGTACAACATTCTGTATGTCACTCAAGTTATAAGTTGGTGACTGGGTGGCTGGGACTCTGTCTTTGTGTCCTCATCCTGGGAGCCAGCACCCCTTAACTACTGCATTGTGGTTCTTACAGTGGAGGGAAAGTGAAGACCTGGGAGAAACAGCCCCTGGCTCTTAAAGCTTCTAGCCTGATGTGGCAAGGCCAGGCATACAGCCCAGCCAGCACCAGTGAGGCAGAAGCCTGTCCTCTGCCAGGAGGCTTTGCCCTTGCTATGGCAGTGGGTGGAGATGCCCATACTCTTACTGAAAGTGAGAGCACGCACTTGGGGAATGGCAAACCCACTGGAGGTAGGTATTTTGAGTTAAAAAGTGTCAGATGGAAAGAAAAATACAACGATGGTAATAGTGACATGAGACAGGGCTTCCAGGAGTCTGGGAAACATTGGCCAATAGCATCAGTAGCTTTTCCCTGTGTCACCTTCACCCTTCAGCTCATTAGGAGCTTGGTCCTCCTGTCATAGGTAGGCAGAGACCAGGGACGTGGGCAGGTGTCACAGAGCTGTGGAAATAGCACCTCTCTGGGTTGAAGACCCATTTTGATTGAACTCGAGGCTTTCACAGGTTTTGGCACATTTTGACTTTCCAAACTTCCAAACTTCCTTTCTTTGGGATTCCATTTTCCTAGCTGCAGATTGCACTGTTGTTGGATCCAATGGCCTTTGTGTTTTCTGCCCTGCCGTCAGCCTTGGAGCCCCATGAGAACCAGGCACCTCACTGGGACTGGACAGAGGTCCCTGGCAAGTTTTGCTGCAGGGCTGGCTGAACCAAGGTGCTGACCGAGCAGGGGCTGCCCGTCATTTCCTGAAAGAACCTAATAAAACGTCTGTTGCTGGACAAAACAGTTCATTGAGAGATTCCCCCCACACACTTTTTTTTTGTTGTTGTTAAATTAAAACCATACACAACATTTTCTTTTCTGAATTATGAAGTAACATGCTCATTGCTGAAAGGTTGGGAAATACATAAAAGTAAAGGGAAGAAAGTGGCATTCATAGTCCCACTCACCAGAGAAACAAGTATTTTACAGTATATCTTTCTTGACATGTTTTCTATACTGTGTACATACAAGAGTATATTTCTGTGTAATTGTCCATCATAGGTTGTTTTAAAATTCAACTGATTGAGATATAATTTTAAAAACTTTTTTTTTTGGTACCAGGAATCAAAATCACAACCTTGTACTTGCCAGGCAGGTGCTTTGCTGCTGAGCTAAATCCCCGGTTTACAAACAATTTAAAACTCACCCTTTTCATGAGCCCAGACCAGTGAATTTTGATAGATGTCAAATGCATGACAGCCCCTCCAGAAGCAAGATGCAGACTATTTCCATCATACCCAGAAGTCCCCTTGCACCCTTTTCCAGTCATTTCTGTCCCGTGTAGCCATTCCCTGGCAGCCCTTTACCTGTTCTACATCATGTACGTGGAATCCTGCAGGGGACACTTCGGGTTCTCCCACCGTGCTGCCTGTGTCACTGGTTTGCTCCTCCTTCTTGCCGAGTATGTCCATTCTGTTTTGAAACTGGGTCCTTGTCACTGGGTCGAGTCTGCTTGTGAAATCGGTCCCATGTTCCTTCTCCACTGTATACAACACACGTCACCTCCCCAGTCCTCTGGGGATGGTAGTTATGTCATTCTCACTTCTGAAACCAGCGTACAGGGACCCTTGGGCAACACTGGTTTACACCGCATCAGTCTGCTGAATTTTTGAAGATATATCATGAATGCATGAAATACATACAGATAGCAGTCTGTTTTGTTTATTGTCATAAATTATACCTCTCTATTATAAAAATTACACATTTTTTAAAAAACAAAGGCACATGGACACTTACAGGTGGCACATGGTACAATTTTCAGCCAAGAGAACTATACATTCAGCATTGTCACAGCTGTATAAAATTAACTGTAGTCCACATTGTACTACTGTAATGATTTTGCAGCCCCTGTTGCCTTTCCAGGTAGTTAGAAGTTAGACCTGAAGTTTCTTTGTTTTTTTTTTTTGAGAAAGAGTCTCATGAATTTGTCCAGACTGGGCTCAGACCTGTCATTCTTCTGCCTCTGCATCTTACATCACTGGGGTTATGGTACAGGCCACTCTGCCAGTTTATACCTGGATTTTTTATTACATGGGGACTATCTAAATTTTCTTAGGTGTTGCTTATGTGACATCATATAGCTTTGTTCTATAAAGTGTCTGCTTTATAAACATTTTAGTTTTGATGGCCTGTTTGACTCAAATGTTTAAAAATTTTTTTTAACAAGTGATTCAGGTTTTTGAACAAACTCAGTTTTTTCTGTTTGGTTGGTTCCTTCCCCACCCCACATTGATACCAGGGATTGAACTCACAGCCTCATCCTTGCCAAGCAGGTACTTGTGCCACTGAGGTAAACCCCTGGCATGATTCAGATTTTTGTCTAATAATCTTTTCACATTTCTAATTTTGTTGCGCGTTAGTCAGTACAATTTTTATCTTTTCAATTTTATGTTTGTGACCTCATATATGATCAATTTTAATATGTAAAAATACCTTCAAAATCTATCTTTTCATAGCCAGAGTACACATACATCTCATCATTCTTCGGTAGAGTAGGGCAGTGGATGGGTGATACACCTGTTTACATCCACCCTACTTGACCAAACAGTGCTAGAGTTACTGTTTCACAGATTGAGTCTCCAGACTATTGTGACCCCAACCCTGTAATCGTTCAAGGGTCCTCTGTACTTTGATGAGCATTGCTTTAGATAAATATAGGTAAACACATTTCTAATTATTTTCCCACATAATAATGTATCGTCCACAAGGTAGTTCAGATTGCTTATACAAACACATATGAAAAAGGGTTGTTCCCCAGCCCTTAATAACTGACTGGTATTGTCCAGAACCCTTATGAATCTGAAAGGTAGGATGGCGTGTGGCGGCCAGTTTACACCGCCTTGATTCGGGCCACAGCTGTGTCCTGTATGTGGCGTGGTGGCCACTGCACTCTGTCTCTCTGTCTGTGCACACTCAGCCTTTTGCTTCTCAGCCTTGCCCTGGGGTGTCAGCTCCAGGACTTCTGTGTGGCGAGTCTCTTTCCATCACACTGCTAGTTTGCACTTTGCCCTTTGATTCTGAAGCCTTCCTTATTTCATGGTATATTCTGGTAACTTCATATTTTTTACATTAACATCTAAGATTTACGTCAGATTTTCTTGTAAGACATGTGGATCTGGTTTTCCAATCTATATATCAATGTCCCCATGTTACTACTTACATCATCTCTTGTTTCTTTTTTAATCAACTCGGATGAAAAGCACTTTTCTGATAACCCCTTAATATCATTGGGACCTGTTCCATTAACTTGGGTACATATTCTGCTGGGAGAATCCCACTTTCAGTTACTATATGTGTGTTTTGATTCTCTACCTTATTCTTTGTAGTTGTTTTTCAAAATGTTCCTAGTAGTTCTAGTTCACTTTTTTTTTTTTTACCCAGATGAAATTCAGAATCACTTGACATGTTAAGGAAAATACTTTTGATTTTGATTAAAAAAACATTAAGGCCATAAATTCATTTGGGAAGAATGGTCTTCAAAACACTTGGTCTTTCCTTCCAGAAATATAATAGGACTCTCCATTTATTTGGATGCCTGTTTATATTATTCAGTAAAGTGTTATTGTTCACTTCTGTTTCCTTCCTAGGTTTTAAACTTGTAGCTGTTACTTTGCCCCTTGTTATGTTTGGGGGGGCGATGATATGGTTGAATACTTTGTAACTGGTTGCTATTTCTAGGAGCTTCTGTTTGATTGATGTAGTTTCCTGCTAGTATACAACATCATCTACAAATACAGACATAACATCCCTCTGATAACTTCACCATATCCTTCTTTTTCCTGTCTTAATATTGTTGTCTAGGACATTCAAAGCAGCAGACGACAGTGACAATAACCTAGTTTCTGGATTGATTGATTCTAGGTTTCTCAGTTAAGTCTGATACAGATTGGTCATTTGGTAGAGAGAGGGTTTGATAATGTTAAAAGAACAATTCTATACCTGTTTCTTGAGAATTTTTCTTTCAGTTTAAGCAGTAATTTGAATTTAATATAAGCAAATTTCAGAATCTATCAGTATAATATTGTGGATTTTTCTCATTTAGCTTTTGATATAAATTATTTTGTTTGGATGGCAAGCTGTGTTTCTGAGATAAATCTTACTTTTGTATGTTTCAGTGTTCTTTAAGTGTAATACTAGATTTGAGCTGTTACTTAAGTTTGGATTTGAGCACTAATGGAAGTGAGATTGGGCTTAATATTATACTGTCAAAATATTATTTTTTAGTGATCTAAAAGTCAGAGTTGTTTTTTTGAGATATAATAATATTGCTAAAATATTGTAATACCTTCTTTGGGGATTTTGAATGAAGAAAATTTTCCTGTGAGAATTAAATGGACCTAGAAGCCTTTGAGGAAACTAAGATATTCTGAGGAAAGAGATACCAATTTTAATTTCTTTCACAATTTTTTTAAGGCTTTCTACTTTTCCTACAGCCAGTTTTTTCATTTACATTTTTGTACTTTTTTTTTTTTTTTTGTCTTTTTCCTTTTTATCGGTACCGAGGATTGAACTCACGACTGCCTGCTTGCAAGGCAGGTGCTTATGCTGCTGAGCTAAATCCCCAGCCCCTCATTTACATTTTTATTGAAAGAAAAATCATCTGAAGTTTGAAGTTTACTGGTACAAAAGTAGGCCTAAATATTTATGGTTTTAAAATTAATATACCTATTAGATAGATAGGTAAATATTCTCAATTTTTTTCTTTTTGCTTGGTTTCCCTTGCTAGAAATTTGTATTATTTATATTTTCAAAAAATAATTTTTAAATTTATTTATGACCATTAAACTTGCTTTATATTCATTATTTAGTTTTATCTGGATGAGTTCTTTTTTGTACTTCCTCTTGGCTTATTTTGTTTCTTAATAACTTCTTGGACTGAATCATCACCTCATTTGTTTTTAGTCCATTTTGAATTTTAATCAAAGTAGTCAAAGCTTTGTAAATGGTTTTAGATATTGGTTGTGTGGCATTATATAGCTTTGTTCTCTACAGTGTCTTATAAACATACCATCATTGTAGTTTTGATGGCGTCTTTGACTCATGTTAAAAAATGTTTTAATGAATGAGATTTTTGCCTAATCTTTTCATGTTTCTCACTTCATTGCATGGTAGTCAGTACTTTTTTATCTTTTTGGTTTTATAATCCTTATGACCTAATAGATGATCAATTTTAGTAAAAGAAAAATACCTTCAAAATATATCTTCTTTTCATAGCCAGAGTGCCTGGTACACGTACTTCTCACCATTCTTTGGCAGAGAAGGGCAATGGGTCGGTGAGACCCATATGGACTCGTTTACATCCACCCTACTTGACCAAAGAGTGCTAGTGTTACTGTTTTTGCAGATTTCTTCTCCAGACTATTATAACCATTGAATTTGTTGGCTTGGGGGCACTAAATTCAGTACTGTAAGTGATCCATTGAGTTTCTCACTCTGCATTGAGTAGAATGGCCCTGTGTTCCATTTTGATTTGGGTCTTAATTCCTGTGAGGCTTTTGGGCCAGGCTGGCTCTCAGGACCGTTTGCAGGCCCCAGACCTGCCTGTGAGCACTGCTGCTCCTCCCTCAGCCCTCGGCTTCCTAGCCAGGAGCCAGTTTGTTGCTGAAAGGGCCACTGTGGCTGTTGGATTCTTCTATGTCTAGAGCATTTCACAAAACACCAGCTGATATTTCTCAGAAGCCACTCATCCCAGGACTTTGTTCACTGGAAGTGCTGGTGTGAAAACCTCCCCATGTTCCCTGGTGATGCTACAGGGACAAACGCATGAACACCAGGCACCATGGGGTTTGAGGAACAGCAAGGACTGTGGCGACAGGCCAGCTTCTCAAGCCCAGTCTCAGGTTCCTATCACACCAGGACCTCTGCACGTCTCCAGGGGCTGTGAGGACCCAGTGGAGTGTGGGTCCACCTGCAGTGATAGCCAGGACTGGTCACTAACACCACAGTGCCGGCAGGATGCTCAGAGGGCATCAGAGCCTATGTCGCCTGCCACGGAACAGGAGCTGTGGGACTCAGGTGTGACGTGCAGTTCGCCAGGGCGGATCACCGCCTCCCCCAGTGCGACGCTGGCAGATAGGGACAGCCATAGACATCGCGGGCCTTCCCTCCCAGCCTCGGGCTGACACACAGGCTGTGCTGCCCTTGTTTCCTGCCATTAATGTGGTTTTGGATGCGAGTAATGGTGCCTAAAGTGCCTCCTCGCACAGCTCCTCCCAGGGGAAGGCTGTGTTAAAAACTAGCACAACCTGTGATGTGGGCAGATGTCGATATTCCCTGCCTCTCTCACCCACAAACCTAAGAGGAGTTCTGAGCATGGACAGGGCTAGCCTTTCCCACAAGTCCCAGGACAGCTGTACTCGGGTCGGGATGACCACATGTCATTGCCTGCAGTGAGAGGCTGGCTTTTGTCCTTTTCCGACCGGCCGCTGTACTACAGAGAAGCAAGCTACTCACATCGCTTCAGGAATCATAGCCTTGATGGAGCTAAGTCACCTCAAAATCACCCTCGGAAACACTCGGTAGTATTAACTGTCATCCGTAGTTTACAGATGAGGCACTGAGATTCTGAGAGATCAAGTGACTTGCCCAAGCTCACCCAGCAAACCAAGACAGTGGACCCCACTCCGGGTTGCTCGTGGTGTCTCTTGCAGCATTCTGTTGTAACTTTTCTCTTCCACTCTTGACTTTGAGTTTCTTTCTCAGTTCCAAGACTGTGTACCCTTTAAAGCATGTGCTTGGCCTTTTCCGTCTTTCGCCCCCGTTTCCTGATGGACAGCATCAGAGCTGTCTACGAGAGCTTTGCCGTCAAGATCATGTTACTGTCCGATCTCCCCTCGGTTTCCCCTTCAGCCAGCAGCCTGGTTTGGGCAGGGCCAGGAAGGCCTGTCGGGCAATAAGCACTGCAGCCCTAGGAGACCTTGTCCCCCGAGACAGTAGGCACCTCCACTTCTGCCCCTGGGGCAGCCTGGCCTGCCGGTCCATCCAGGGCCCTGTGACCTCTCCTGCCCACTCCCAGCACAGCCCAGAAAGTACATCCGCAGGGGAGGCACAGATGGCAGGTCCAAACGACAAAGTAAGCACCAGTCTGTCCCAGAGGCACGTCAGCCCACAGCTTATTTGTCATGTCATAGGCAGCCTTGGTGGCTCAGGGCACTTCCCTCCCTGGCCTGCGCCTCCCCTCCAGTTGTGAAGATTTCTCCCAGGAAGCTGCTTTCTGGAGCGTGGAAGGGACACAAGAGGGAAGCGGCCAGGACCGACATTGGGCCTTTTCATCTGTGTTCTGCAAGTGAATGATCATAACAGCGACTGACACCTGCATGGACCTCTCCTCCCTGGCCCCATGCTGCCCTTAACCCCACCATCGAGCGTGTCAGAGGGCTCAGAGGGCAGCTGCCCCTTGCTTTGGGCTGGGGTTTAGGGGACATTTCAGATCCATACCAGCTGTACCTCCAGCTCCACAGCAGAAACTCGGAGGCTAGGCCTTTCCCCAACAGCGACAGGACCCTGAAGGCAACAGGGTGCAGAGGCCTCAGTCTGAGGAGGAGGAGGAAGAGGCCTGGAAGGCTGGGTGCCAGCGCTGCCTTTCACACCGAGTCTGGGATCTGGGTTTGGGAGCTGGCCCTTCACCATCTGGGCCTCAGCTTCCTCACGGCTGGAACCAAAAACAGAGGCAGGAAAATCATTCTCAGAACCGTGGTAAAGATTACACGGCAGCACATCCCAGGTGACTGGCCATACAGGGTGCTCTGCCATGCAGGGTGACTGAGAAGCAGTGAGGAGACCTAGCCAGAGGCCTCGGTCCCCCAGTGCATCCCTGGGTGACCAATGAAGGATGCAAGGAGCCGCAGCCCACGAGAGCTCTGGAGACAGGTGGGGACCAGAGCCGCCAGGGGCGCAGTCCAGGCCACACTCAGTCCCTCTACCAAGAGAAGGAGACTTTCCAGTCCCAGGGGCAGAGGAATCGAGGCCAAAAGGACGGGCCACCCTGGGGGCTGAGGCAGGAAGAGAGGGCGCAAGGGCTGGGCGCTCAGAACAGTGTCATCTAGAAGGGATTTGTTTTCATCTGTCTTTTAGCTTCAGAGATGCTCAGGACTCAGAGCTGCTGGTCACAGATAGACATTGGAAAGCCAGGTGGGACACAGATGAGCCTGGCCATGCGGTTGATCCCGGGCTGTTTGCTGAGCGCCTGTGTAAATTTCATTCACTCAGGCAGCTGATGGAGGACACTTGGGACACCTGGGACACGGCCCTTAAGACAGCCACAGAATTTCTTTCAGTGGCTCTCTTTCTCGTGTGTACAGAGTTCACACTGCAGTGAGCCCTGTTCCCACAGCCAGCGCCTGCCAGAAGCAGGGGGTCAGTGTGTCAAAGCCTGTTTAGAGGCCTGAGGTGACAATGACCAGCAGATGCACCTTCTTTGCCCTGGCAGCTGAAGAAAGAAGTGTTACAAGTGCCTTCATCTCGTGTGTGCACGTGCAGGTGTGCATTCCCACGCAGCCTCCCGGGGAGTTTCCATATTAAAAATGGACGGCATGGTCCTGGTGTCCAGGTGTAGGCCGCCAGTCAGTCACTTATTAAACCCAGAGGCCCTCCTGTGCGCTGCTCGCCCGCCTGACTCTGGAACATAAAAGGCAGAGCAGATGCCCCTGCCCTGAGCCTGGGCCGCTTTCCCTCACTAGAGCAGACATGGGCGGCCCAGAGCTGCAGCCCTGGGTTTGCCTTGCAGCAGGGGAAGTGTGGTCCATCCGGGGATGTAGGGCCACTGCAGCCCATCCTATGAGTTCCATGGTGCTTGTGCAGCCTCTCTCTTCTCAGTTAACAAGTGGGAAAAGCATTCCAATCAGGGGAGGGAGTCGGGTCATCAGAACCCATTCTTTGGCGTTTGATCTCACGATGTGTGTGACAGCTAAGCAGGGTGAGATGTGGGAGTTTTGGTGAGTTTTGACTGAAGGAATTAGGAAAGGGGGAAAGGAAGAGAAATTCAAGAGTGATTGCTGAGGGCAGAAAGAAAAAAATATGAAATGCTTGACAACTTTGTGGACCTTTCTTTTCCAGCCATTTCTGCATATTGAGTGCAGTCCTTTCTTGGAAAAAAGTGGCTTGGGAGGGTAGTGGCCATCGGACAGTGGGGTTTCGGTTTTTAAAGCTCTGGACTTGGTGCCCCCCACCCCAGACAGAGCAGTCACTGGCTTATCGGGGTGCAGTGCCAGCTTTCCAGGATCATGGCAAGGACCAGTGAGGAGAGCCCTGCTAAGGTGCTTTGTGGGTGTGAAATACACCAGGATGATAGTCTCTATTTTTCCCGCTCAGTAGGGTTTTTGTGATTTGTTTTGGTTTGATTTGGTTTTTTGAGACAGAGTCTCACTATGTGGTTCTGATTGGCCTTGAATTCAGTAAGTATTCCAGGCTGGCCTTGAGCTTGTGACAATCCTCCCTCAGCCTCCCAAATGCTGGGATGACAGGCATGTGTACCACCACACCCAGCTCAATGGGTCTCAGTGAGCATCTGTTTTTGCCCATCTCTGTGCTGTGTCACATACACAAAACCTCAGGAAGGTACCACCTTCACGTAAGCATCCATGCCCATGGCAGTGCATTGTCCATGGACAGGAGAACCTGTGAGTTAGGACCACAAAAGGTCGCCGTGCAGGCAGGCAACACTGGGGTGCCCGAGTGAGCCAAGGCCCAGCGGGAGCAACAGGAACAAGACAGAGTGCCAGGCGCCACCTGGCCTGTTTGTCTTCAGGTCCGGAGTTTCCTTTTAGCCCTGAGGTTGGGAATCTCAGTGACCCAGGTCTCATCTTTGCCACAGCCTCTGCTCGCCCATGCCCCCTCCTTACACACGCATGTGCGCACACTCACATGCACGCCCATGGTACCCCCCTCTCCACCCCTAGCAGTACCATCCAGCTCACCTTCCAGGGCCGGGTGAGGGCTCTGCAGCTCCCACAGACAGAGGACAGTGAGGGAGAGAAAAGGAAGGCCTGGTGTCCCATTGGGGAAATCAGGCAAAAAGGGACAGAGATGGCAGAGCAGGAGAAAGCACAAGGAGACCTGGGGGCAGAGATCCACGCCCCCAAGTGGGGCTGCCCGGCCCCATCACCGCTGTCCTGTGATCCCCCCAACAGTTAAAACCATCGTTCGGCACTGCGAAAGGGCCTTTTCCTTTCATTTGCAAACTTCAAAGATCACACTGGAAATAAAGTTTTCCAGTGAAATTCCAAAAGCTTTGCACATGTGTGAGAGCGGGAGCTTGGCTGCTCACGTGTGTTTGCTCTGCCCCCTGGCCGGGTCCTGGGACCACAAAGTCCCGGCTCCTGGCTGCTTCACAGCAGTCACTCTGGCCTCCCGCCCCCGTTCCGTTCCTGCTCTGAGTTTTGCTCAGCTAGAGACCAGTGGGCAGTGACTTTCATTTTAATTGTCTGGACACTGTTCCCAGCTCCTCTGCCACGCCAGCCTTGGAGAGCGTGATCTTGTGGTGGCTGGGGAAGTGGAAAGGACACTCCAGCCTTGGCCAAAGGAAAGTTTCCATTTAAATCAGGTGTGGTGGCGCCTGTGATCCCAGCACTCAGGAGGCCGAGACATCAGGATTCCCAGAGGCTCAATGCCTGCCTGAAGTACACAGCAAGACCCTGTCTTAAAAAGCCAAAAAAAAAAGGAGAGAGAAAAGAAAGTCCCAGTACCTGGGGAGGTGGGCCTGGCTGGTTTAACCCCTGCGTATCTTTGCCCACCCCTTGCCAAAGACCGAACTAAACAACTGAAGTAGGAGTAGCTTTTTGAGACCCAGGTGCTCCGTGGCGCAGTTTTGCTATGATTCTAAAATAATCAAGTTTGGGGGTCATCTCAAATACTGCCTCCAAAGTAGAAATTAGACCCTACCTATTTTTTTGTAGAATACTTCTCCAAGATATTCCCAAACCTCCAAATTCTAAAAACAACTCTTTAGTACATAATTTCTCTCACAAAATGTAGTAAATGTAGAAGTGAAACGTTCTGGTGAACTTTTGGAACTAATGATTCAATAAGTAAAAACTGATGTCATTTATAAAGTTATTTAAATAAATTCTCACTAAAGTAAATTCCTCTTTATATTACATCATGATTAATAACTTTAACTGTGACTTCTTGTTATATAAAAAAAGAATTAATGTTTTTTTTAAACACAAGCTGTCAGCATGCACGGCGGGGCCCTGACCTTTGCACTCCTCTGCGCAGGAAGGCGAAGTGCTGGTGCAGGCCCAGCTGGGTGGTTAGGAGCTCTGTGGAGCATGGGAGGACAAGGATCCTTCTTCCCCCTCTGTGCCCGTGAGCTTGGCAGCTCTTCCCCTCCCACCGCGGCTGGTGTGAGAAGGCAGAGCCAAGTGCCTCTGCCCTGAACGCTGAGTCTGTTCCACCGCAGGCTCCCAGCCATAGTCTGCCAATGGGTGCCCCATTTCAGCTTCAGTGTGTAAAAAAGCTAAAGGGAAAAGACTTCTCAAAGCTACAAAACCACTTTCCTGCTGGAAATGCTCACCCAGGGCTCTGCTGGTCTCCTTAGACCAGGAGCTCACACAGCCCGTCGCTGCTCACCCGGGTCTCTCCCTCTCCCTGGTAGAGCAGTTTCCATGCCTCCTCTTTCTCCTCTTTCTCCGCATATTGTGTGGGCAGTGGCAGGTCCATTCTGCACGCACTGGAGCCCAGAGCGGCCCTGTCCACTTGTCTACTTACCCCAGATCTGTCCGTCACCACACCCAGCGAAGTCCTGTCTGTGTCTTGGCCCCTGACCCTCCATCACCAGCACTAGCAGTTAGCTCTTAGGTTGGCTCAGTTTTATTTTGTTTAATAAGGAAACAAACTCTTGCTTTAAGGGAGTTACTGCTCTTTGTAGAAAAAGTAGGAATTCCCCTGAAGGTGTGCTGTCTGATAGGAGGCCCAGCACCCTACACAGGTGTACCCTCCCCATGGAATCCTTGTGAAAAACCCCTGCAAAATGACAGATTATTTCATGTCATGACCTTCCCAGGTCCTGCGATGCTTCTAGCCCCCGTGTTACAGTCTCAGCCACTGCAGTGTCTCAGGTGCCAGGACGCCCATACCTGCACCTCTGCCGCCCCTTCTGTCATTCCTCGTAAGATTGAGGCCTAAAAGACATCTGGAGGTGCCTTATTCTGCCAGGGGAAAAAAGGTGTGTGCTTGGAGCAGTGCCCATCGCCTGGCCATTCAGGACTTTACAGGCAGAGTGTTTAAAGCCACCTTGTGTTTTCACAACCATAGGCACAAATGAAATCACACTTTGGTGCCTGTCCAAGAGCCCAGGCGGAGTCAAGCTGAGAGCCCACAGCAGAAAGCCAACCCCCCTCTCCATCCGCCACAAACCACTCAGTAAGGCCAGCAGAAGCCTTATGCCTTCAAAAGATATCTACCAGAAGACGTCTGGGGAATTTCCACAATAAAGACTGAGCAGAAAGCTAGTGGCCACCAGGGTTCAAGAACCAGGGTAGGAAAAGGGGCCCGGCCCTTCCCTCACCAAGAAGCCGCCTTGATGTTTGATTTTTGGAGTCCCTGCCAAGCCTGTGCAGAAACGATTTTTCCATTGACACAATAAATGATTATGTAGCAGCCTGGAGACCTGTATTCAACACCCGGCGCTGTTACTAGCCCACAGGGTGGCACCGAGCACGGCAGTAAACCCGGTGCCGTCATGGCAAAGCTGGAATAGGACCGGCAGCACAGGGCCACTGCAAAGACGGGATCAACGGGTGCTTCCCGGCCTGGAGTCTCCGCAGCAGCACCACAGCAACTCCTATGTGTCTGAGAAACTGTCTGTCTTTCTGAGTTGCTGGGGGACCTCTGGGCATCCCCGTGGGTCCTCCACCCCTGCCCAGGCCAGCTAGCCTGTTCACACTGGCCTCCGAGTGTCACATGCAGCTTTCCTCTCCTCTGCGAGGGTTGTACTTTTTTATTCGCGCCTCTCTCTCCCCTGGGGCCTTGAAGAAAGTGTTTCTAAGCACAAGCCAGTTCCCATCAGCCTGTGCCCCGCCCCCCCGCCAGATGCCTGCAGTCCAAGCCCCCCACCCCAAGTGGCTGTGCAGGTTTGGAAACCCTGTGGTGGAAAATGACCTGTGTGGACCCTGTTAAGCTGTTAGGTTCTATGGAAATGTGTCCTTTTACATTTTGTTTTGACCAAAAAGTCCCTTTAAAAGGATCAGGGTAGATTTTCAAGTGGCTGGAAATCATTATAGAAACTCAGAAAGATTTAAAGAGGAAACACAGGAATCCAGTACAAGTTAGAACAATCATGTTCCTTTAGCTTCAGAATAGGAAGAGCTCGGGTCAGGGATTTAGCTCAGTGGCGTAAGCGCCTGCCTGGCAAGCACAAGGTTGTGAGTTCGATCTCCGATCCTGCAAAAAAAAAAAAAATAGGAAGAGCTCAGTGGCATCTTCTGAGGGGCACCTTCTGATGGACTCCAGGAAAGACAGACACTAGTGTGATGACTGCATTTATTTTAGTCTTTGTTTTCCCTACCACTGAAAGTAAGGGCCATGGAAACCCTGAGAATTCAGAAGTCCACCTCAGAGGTAGACACAGGCCAGGGCCTTTCCAAGGTCCCTTCTTCCTGTAAGTTCCAGAGGCTCAGTGCACACAGTGGGCCCAAGAGGACCCTGGGCTGGCCACACAATGATAATTAAGTGACTGGAAGGTCCTGGCCATAGAAGGCCCTGATAGCTCCCCATCTTAAAAAATTAGGGCTCAAAGTGAGGCTGCCCAGCCTCTCACAGCAGGAAAATGGGTCTCACAGGGTCATGACCTGTGGAAGGGCCTCGCACAAAGGCCAGCACTTTGGCCAGGTGTCAGCTGTGACCAGGTTCACAACCGCCTATCCCTGTCACAGTTGGTCCTCACAGGTAACAGAGAGCCCCCTTGGGGCAGAAAGTTTCACCGAACTGCAACAGGCAGACAACTCTCAGCCAGGCACACACTGGCTCCCTGGTCCAGGGATGCCAGGTATCCCCAAGCCAAGGCCTCCAAGATGCAGGAATCTGAAGATGCCATTTTTAAGGCACTAAGAAGGGCCAAGCTGGCCCGTCCTGACCTCCTCCCTCATCTAGACAGGCCACCTCTGCCACAGGGTGACTCGTTCTGAGAACCAGCTCCTCCTCGCCCACCTTGAGGGAAGAGGTTGCTCTCCAGTGACAAGGTGTCCATGCTCCCTGCTTGTCTTTGGCAGCCTGATTTTCTGAGCCAGGCTGCCTGGTTGGGAAGCAGCTTCCCCTGTGACCTAGGGCAGGTGCCTTGACTTTCATCCCGGGGCTCCTATTTGCGATACCTTCCTTACAACCCATGGCACCTGTGGTTTCACATCACTTGGTCCCAGCTGCTCTGAGGGATGCTTGCCCGTCTCTTTGAAGGTCCCCCAAAAGGTCCCCCAGATGAATTTGCTGTGCACTCCTGTACCTGTAAACCTGGCAGAACTCCCACCCAGCCACTCTTGATCACTGTGACACCACTCAGACCTCCCAGTAGGGTTAATGGCATTGATCAGCACCTGCCGTATGAGGTACCTCTGCTGCCCCTTCGCTGGCCATCCCTGGGTGAACTGTGTGCACTCAGCTTTAGTGTCCATCAGCAGAAGGAAAGCGTCACAAGGCGATCTGCCCACGTAAGCATCCAACTCAGGCCATCCACCTGCTTTGCCTTGTGCACCCTCAGGTTCTAACTCCCTGGCTTCAGCTCGAATCCTACGCTACAAGTGAATCCCCTAGCACTGTAGGGAGTATACAGCCAGGAGTGGCCAGGCAGCTAACAGCAGCACATTCTGGGGTGGATGACGCTGGGCTTGGAGGGGAGGGGCAGGTTCCCAGGAGCTCTGTGTGTAGAACAGAGGGCTCTGGGTTGTGACAGGAGAGAATTATGCCCCCTGGGTTCAACTCAGGCTCAAACTTCACTAGCCCTGTGCTCCTGGGCAAGGTACTTAGCTGCTGTTTTCCTGAGCATCATGAGGTGGGGGAAGTAAACAGGAAGCTGGTTAAGGAACCAAGCGCTTCCCTGCTTCACCAGGAAGCCGGAACAGGACCAGCCCATCCCCAGTTCCCAGTTCCTGGTTAACCATCGTCCTGGCATGGACCTGCACGGCTGTCAGCAGCCCCACAATTCCACAGGCTGACTCAGGCAGCTCCACAGGGATCTTGGGCTCTGTCGTCTTCGAGTCATGTGGCTGGGGAGTAGTTTGCATAGATTCCCAAGTTTACAATTAAAACAATCAAGAAACAATTTTCACTATATAAGAAAGAAAAGAAAGCCAAACAGAAAGCCTCTCTTCAGCAGATGTTGTGCTGTGAGCCGTGTAGAAATATTCCCATCAACCCGGCAGTTATCTCAAGACTTGAAAGAGACTAAAAGAACATTTTCTCTCCTAACCCAGGGATTTTTAGCTCCTAATATCATTTCACATTTAAAGGTGACAGTGATATCGTTAATGTTTTTCTATTGGATTAATAATATTTAATGTTCAAAGCAATAAAGTGAAACGCGTTTCATGGGGGTGTTTTATATCACTGGTGGAGAATTCAAGATCAGGAAAAAGAAAAGCCACAGACACAAAGGAACAGACATCAGGAGCCATCAGCCCCAGAAAACGGAGCCCAGCCATGGAATGGGTGGGCGCGGGCCCCAGCACCAGGAGGGGTTCGTGCTCCCGGCAGTGTGTGCGTGGAGCCCACTCCCGCCATCCATCTCCACCCAGCAGCGGAATATGACAATGTTAGCATTTTTCATTTCCCTGACGTTACCATTAATAAAGCAATGATCCAAAAGGGGCTTTGCTGAGTCGGTTCTTTATGCGCCCATCACTCACGACGAGATAATTTCACACAGGATCGTTTTAAAATTAAATGACGATAAAAACGCTCTGCTGTTCTGTGTTCACCAGTTCATGGAAGTCTATCAAGTCATTAATGTGTCATGACAAACTGCTCGATGGATACAAGAGTAATTAATTATTTGAATAAATAACAAGTTGAACTTGGGGCTTTGAACCACAATAACACCCATATCGCATTAAGGGCATCTTGGAAGCCTCTTCAGGGCACTGGGATGAAGAGTTGAAACACAGACCCAGGGCCTGGACGTGATGCAAACGCACTTCGTAAACACAGGGTGATATTTTACAGAGAGAAAGCTAACGTGTCACATTTCCGCGCCCACCTGGTGTTCGGTGTCAGAAGTTCCCTGGCTGTGGCCATTTCGAGATACCACTTGATCGGGGATGATTTCAGAGAACAATTATACAGATTTTCATAATCACCATTAATCTCTGCATATTTTTCAAGATAATTACAGCAATTATTATTTAGATTTCTCTTTTATATGCCCATTGTAGAAAAGAACAAGTGCTTATTATACTGGATAGTTCAAAGAACCTTGGATTAAAATTCTTTGTCATCTCTGCTCATTATTTCAGCTCATATTGCCTCTGTAGGTTCATCAGCTTTAGAAATTAGAGTAATGCTCGCAGGCTCTATTATTAAGTCTCACGGCTGCACTTGGGCCTCGGCTGGAGTGGCTGGCTGAATTGTTCCTTCCTGGAACTGCTGCGTTCCCTCGGAATTACTGTCAGGTGGCAGGAGATGTACGTGACAGGTACAGGCAGAGACGGTGGCAGCCTCACACCTATTTTCCCTGAAAGACCTACAAAGTGAACTAACAACCAATATTTAGAGGATACATTTTTTTTTTTGTGGCATGCCCTTTAAAGGTTAATATTAAATCTGAAACTGGGGTGATTTACGGCATTGTACTTCCCTGACACGGCCGCTAGATAGAAGGCAGCACACTCCCTGGTATTTCCAAATCAAAGCAGACGTCACTTCAGTCATCGGCTCTGCCTCAAGCTGCTCTTTCATCCCTGTCACCGCAGCCCAGAGAGCTTGTGCACCGGAACAGTGTGGGATGGTGGCTGTGCCTTTCCTGCTTCCAAGAGGAACCCTTTCCCATGGAGCCGGTGCTGGGAAAGCCTGCCTCCATGTGGCTGCAGTGCTCAGTCCCCTGTGCCTTGTCCCAGCCAACAGTGTTAATACTCAGATGTCTATGGTTGCACATTTGTGCCCTGAGGACCACAGGTGTTTGCACTTGACGAGGTGCTATGAGCCCAGCTATGATGGGGATAGGGCAGTTAGGGGATGAGTTTGAATGGGGGTTCATGTTTGAGTCTCTTGTGAAGTAGGGAAAATATAAGGCCTAGAAATGCCTTTTTTTTCCTTCTTCAAAATAAGTTTTGCTGGTAAATAATAACCAACACAAGCACTCAAGCAGTACAGTACTCCACAAAATGTAAACTGGGTTAAGACTGAGGTCACACCCTCAGCAGGTCACTAACGTGGTATGCACCTGCCTGTCACTCTGACTGGTCTTTTTTTGTTCGTTTATTTTCCTTTATTTCTTCAATTCTGTTGATTGAACCCAGGGCTCTTCTCACTGAGCTATATTCCAGCCTTTTTCTAGCTCACAAAGGGTCTTGCTAGGTTTTTCCAGGCTGGCCTTGAACTTGTATCCTTCTGCTCATGCTCAGCCTCCCAGCATGCTAGAACGGCAGGCATGCACCACCATGACCACCTGCAGACGTCTGGTGTTTTGAATCTCGGCTTCTGAAGAGAGAAGTCCCGGGTTGTCCCCTCAGACAGCTTCTCTCTCAGTGGCCACCCCTTGAGGGCTCACTTTCAGCCCAGAACTACAGCCTCAGCCCTGAAACTCTCTTCCTCAGTGCTTTCAGGGCATGGGATAGAGCCCAGGTCCTGGGGAATGCAATCTGTCAGCGTCAGATTTCAGGGCTGTGGTACCAAAATGGCACATTCGAACCTTCTGTTTTTCAGTTCATCAATGGTCTTTTTCAGATCTTAACTAAAATTTATGACAAGACAATTCTTTTTCTGTTTGAGAATATCCAGGTCTACCCTTTTATTGCTAAAGTTCTTAGATAAATGAATAATGAAATCACAATCTGGCAAGAAGGCATTAGACTGTCCCTTTGTTGTGGGCTCCTAAATAATTCCTGTTACAAAACAGCTTTCTTCTATTTTGAAGACTTCAGGGCTTTTCCTTCTGCATTGGCTGTCAGGAGTTCCCCAGTGCCGGGGGTAGGTTCCTTCATGATCCTCCTAACGAGAACCTTTAGTAGATGGTTTGAGTGCAGCCCAGGGTGACCAAAAAGTGGCAGCTTTGGAGATGTCCAAGGGGGACACCTGTGCTGCTGGTTTCAGGAGCCCTGAGCAGGTAAGAGTGAACCCATGGCAGGGAGAGTGGCATTTGGCACCCAGAATACGTTAATCAGTAGGAAATGTGGACTCAGTCTGCTGGGGGGCCTGGAGGGCCCATCCTGAGTGTGGGGTATCTCTGTACGAAGCTAGGTTGGGCTATTCTTGTCTGGGCCACACTGTGGCTTTTAGACATCACCCTGTGAACTTCAGGAAAAGAGCCAGTGTCCCAGGAAAGAGATGACGCAGTGAGGGCTGTGCTGGAG
The DNA here is from genome assembly GCF_034190915.1 of Cavia porcellus. Classification (NCBI taxonomy): domain Eukaryota; kingdom Metazoa; phylum Chordata; class Mammalia; order Rodentia; family Caviidae; genus Cavia; species Cavia porcellus. Next base: position 200,783,807 of record NW_026947484.1, read on the forward strand.
GGAACAGAACTGGCCGGGGGGATGTGTGACTGGCCATGAAGGGCGCCCCCACCCACACAGAGGATCCGTGTGCCCCCTCCTAACACCTCTTCACCCTGTGGAACATGAATCCACCTTTGGAAAATAAATCTAGTATTCTCTTCCCATCTTTCACCAACTCTTCTTCATGTCACATAGGAACGTGTTCCCACCTCGTCCTGCAAATGTGGGCAGCAGGGTCTTAGCAGACCACAGTGTCTGCCCTAGCACTGCCACGCAGCAGCTTGTGGCCCTGCTGAGTCCCTTCCCTTCTGAAGTCCAGCCCCTTCCTGGTAGAGTGGGATGGTGATTCCGCACGGGGCCATCACAGGTTTAGGTGAGAAAGTCTGGGTGTCCTGGGCCCCTCTTCTCCCCCTGGGCAGACCCTTCCTAATGCCTGTGCTCCAGAGCAGGGGGTGACACCAGCCTCAGAGGCCTGGAGGGTCTGCGACACCATCTCTTCCAAGCATTGGGCTCAAGGTGGAAAAGGAGGGCGCCTGGCCGAGGACCTGCTGTTTCCTTCGGATCATACTTTCGTCTGTAATGGGAAATGGGTGAGGACCACAGAAACCTCGAAACAGACAACTCTGTAGACTTTATGCATTGCCTCCTTTGGAGTTTTAACTAAGTTCTCCAGACACCAGTCCATAGTTAATCCTCATGGTGACCGATGCCACTATAAGACTGACAGTGCCAGAGATGGATCTCAGACCACATCCAGCCCGGGACGCCTCTGACCTAGTTGCATGGTTTCCTGGGAGCTGTGAAATGATGCTAGGCCCTGAGTTCACCCCTCAGAGCACCTAAATCAGAATCCCTGTTCTCTGAGACCAGCAGGCAACAGCAGTCTTTTGAATCACCAGGTTAGCACCCAGATGACAGCCACGGGTCCAGCCCCTGTGTGTGTGTGTTAGTAAGCATTGGCATTGGACCCAGGGCCTTGGCAGCAAGCAACACCCCAAACCTTTTTATTTTGTGACAGGGTCTCACAACCTTGTCAGGGCTGGGCTCAAATTTGTAATCCTTTTGCCTCAGCCTCCTATAGTGCTGGGGTTACAGATGTGTGCCACGATGTCCAATGAGTCCAACCCTTTTATTTACAACTGGAGACCCTGAGATGACTGACCAGGGGCCAGTCCTCTTCTTGTTATTTATTGGACAGTTATTTGTGGGTGCATATTGTGTGGTAGTCACGCAGCTCTAAGTGCACAGTGACCTCCCAGTTGGTAGGTGCTAGGGTGGGGGCACATGGAGCACAGCCCCTTCCAGCAACCAGTCAAGAAAGGCTTCCTCAGCTCGTGTCATGGTGGTGATGATTCCAGCTAACACACTGGACGTTCTGTTCACATGCCTTCTCCTGCTGGGTCCTTGCATCACCTCTCGGGTAATCAGCCCCATAAAAGACTAAGTAAAGATACAAAGAAGACGGCAGTTTCTGGATATACAGTTGTACCTTAGTTCACGAGCTTAATTATTTCCACGATTTGAATTCCAGTTCTGTGCCCTGACTCACGGCAAGAGTTAAGTTTATAAACTGAAGTGCTGCAGCAAATCTACCAGCATCTCCTCTCAAAGACGCAGGCCCTCCATGAGTTTTTCACTGCCTAACAAACCACCCTAAGACTTCAGGCTTAAAACAGCCACCATCTGTAATCCTGGTCCTGTGGGTCAGCAGGTGCCCACTCTGACTTGGCCAGTACAGCTGGACTGCGTGCATGTGGTCCTGGGTGGCCACATCCACATGCATGGCAGAGGATGGACATGCAGGAACATGTCCACTCATATGCACTCATGCACACTGGATTCCCCTGGCTCTAGTGGGAAATTGCATTTGAGATAATTTTAACCTAACGTCGCCTTCTCCGGAACCGCCGTGAGCAGGGCGCGGGAACTGCTTCTCTTTTCTGCCTCAGTAGCTTGTACTGTTCACAGTGTCCTCAGTTCTCAGTGATGAATTCGTGTTATGTGTGTGGCTGCTGCTGGGTCGTCCCTGGGACCTTCGCGCCGCTGCCCTGGCCTGGGATTGGTGGTCAGCTTGAGTCACCCAGGTGAGCAGTTTCTCCACTGTAAAGTTAGTATTTTCCCCGCTTTGTGGGAAATACTTCAGGACCATATTTAAGGCTTGCACCTCATCTAACTTTCACCACCAGTTTCACATCCCTTGAGTCCCACTACTTCCCCATCATCCTCTTCACATATATGGCTGCTCTTGGACTAGAAGGTGGTGTTTTCTCTCATCCCCAGTTGATCTGTTTATTTGCTGTGGACTAACAGCTTCTTATTCATTATCATCATCCATTATTTTGATGCTCAAATTGTTCTCTATTTAGCTGGGAGAGCTCCTTCAGGCTGGCTCCTGTCTTACCGCTGTGCTCCTGTGATTCTTGCAGACATCTTCACTGGCTGGCACAGGGAGATGCTCCTGGCTTTTCTTCCCTGCCAGCTCTGAATCAGCAGCTCTTTCTCCAAAGAGCCTGTTTCTGTTGCAGATGTTCAGCACTACAGCCTGGGTTCCAGGTGTGACTCACTGTGTGTCAGGTGTGACTGTTTTAGTGCTTTTGCAGAGAAAAATGTGATTGTGTACATAGCTATACAAACATACACACATGCAAATGCACACCTATCTCTGTGTAAACATACAAATGTCTACATTTACCTATTAAGCCAAGTTTGTGCCGATTCCTCATTCTGGTCTTCTTCCCATCATTTCTAACAACTGCTCTTCTTCAACTTAAGCAGGCGTGAACACTGACCCTGGGTTGAATTTACTATTATCTTGAGCAAAATGCAGTTGGACTCTTCCTCAGCCATTAAATATTTATAAAGTTTAAAACTTTTTTTCTTTTGCAGTGCAGATTGAACCCAGGGCCTTGCGCATGCTAGGAAAGCTTTTCTCTGGAGAACTGAGGATGCTCTGATTGCCTCATGTTATGGTTTAAATACAAAGGTTCCCCCTGCAAAGACCCTGTCCTGAGCGTTTGATCCTAATGCAGCAGTGATCAGAGGTAGGGCGTGGAGGTCATGGTAGTACTGATCATGATATTCAGTCTATAGCTGGATGGGCTTCATTGTCATCAGAGTTTATAAAGGAAATGATTTAATACAGGACACATAATCTATAGGATTATTTTATAATATTCATCCAAAGAGTCAAATGCAAAAGAGGAAATATGTCCACTCAGTAGAGACCCAAAGAATCCAGCTGAGGGCCTGGATCCCACCGCAGCATCCTGCACAGATAACTAGCTAAGGACCCAGAGCCCGTGGCAATGTCCTCCATGAGTCCAACTGGCGCCCTACAGCCCATAACAGTGTCTCATGCAAGTCTGCACCAGGGGTCTGCACTGGGAAGGCCCAAAGGGCAGTGGCAGAAGCTAGAAGGTCCGAACCATTGGGATGAAGGATCTGTGTCACCAGGCTGAGGGTCTGCACTGGAGCCAGGAAGCGACCCTTGAGGTAAAGACTCAAGCTCCCCAGAAAAGAACTGCAGCCATCCTCAGTAACAGGGAGGACCCAAGCTTCTTCAACAGTGAGGACAGCTGAGCTCATATCAGGAAAGCCTGCCTGAGTAGCTTCCCCTGCAGGTCTCCTTCTATGCTGTTGACCACAATCCTCAGGTGGGCCCTCCACACCCAGCACCAGGCTGACTCAGCTCAGCTGGTGTTACAAGTGGGCCATTCATTAATCCACCTCAGGCTTACTAGGAAGCAGTCTATTGCCTGAGTTTGAAGGTTGCGTGTTATCCCCTGCTTCTGTCCCTGACCCTGTCTCTGTCTCTGCTTCCTGGCTGCCATGAGGTGAGCAGTGTCCCTCCTCCACACCCTTCCTTCATGATATTCCTGCCTTAGGGCCAGCTGACCATGGACTGAAGCCTCTGAAACAGAGAACCAAAATAAACCTCTCCTTCTCTAGTTGTATATGGGAGGTATTTAGTCACAGTGGGGGGGAAAAAAAAAAACTAATTCAGGCTATTTCTAGATTTTCCTGGCTGTGCCATGTGGTCTCCTGTTCCCCTCCCCCCACGCTTGCCCAGGCGTCTGCAGGAAGTTCTGAAGAGGTCAGAGGACTTGGGGTACAGGGGTGTGGAGAGATGAGGTGCCCTGTGATTAAGAGAACAGTGACTGTTGGACATTCTGGATAGAGATGGGAGCTGGGGGCATTTGGGTGTGGGACCCAGATTGCTGTTACCAAGCAGAACTTCAGACAATGCTCATTTGTAGGGTGGAGACCTCTTTGTTTTATTAGGCAGTTTCCTTCTCTTTTCTTTGGGGGCTTTTTCCCAGGACATCAAACAGCCCAGACTAGCTTGACACTGAGGAGATGACTGGCACCAGGGAGGCCATGGCCAGACCCAGTGAGTCACTGGTTGGCGCTGCTTTCGTGACTCCAGAAGCTCTTGGATTGGGAGTTAAAGCTCCTGGGTCACAGTACATGGTGTAATATGGCTGCACCTAGGGTTTCACATACTGCAGAGTTTCCCACAGAAGCCCACTTTCCTTCGGACAGAGAGGATAATAATAGTACTAGTAATAATAACGCCTAACCATTATCAGCGTAGAGCTTGGTGTTTATCTGTTGAAACTCCCTAGCAGTCCAGATGTTCCTGCCTCCTGTCTCCTGCAGTTGAGGAAGGGAGGGCTTGGGGAGCTCACACTTGCTCTACGTTGCACGCTGGTCAGAGGTGGGCCTGGACGCGGCAGTCAGCTGCTTGGGGTTGGAAGAGCTCATCTCAAGGGGCTGCTGTAGGGCGAGCTCTGCTCAGACTTTCACGTTTACTGTCATGTTCCTCCACAGTGCCAGAGGATAGGCATGATTACCCTCATGTGACACGTGAAACCTGACTCAGTAGTTAAGTGACTTGTCCAAGGCTGCACAGCTTATGAGCCGCTGAGCCTGGCTTGGCAAACGTCTCTGACCCTGTGCATACACACTTCCCCCCAATGATGCCACCTCTCATGCATGGGGCTCAACAGGTGCTGGCCCTGGCTGATAAATCACCCCTTTTGGCTTATGAATAACATGGCAAAACAAATTACTTTGGGGATCTAGAAGGAAGTTGTTGGCCTTTTGTAAACTCAATTGGAATGTCACTGGGCAGACAGCTCTGGAGGCATCTACAAATATCTTCCAAGGAATATCCCCAAAGTGAAATCACTAGGAAAGCACAGAGCAGCCTCCGTATTTTGGTTTGCAAATGAGTTGTGAGAAATGGCCTTGAGATCTTGAATTGTTGGCATTTTTCCCATCACAAATTGTAAAGGACTTTCAAAACGCTACAGGAAAGGGAAGAAGAAAGGGCTGGGCTTGCTGGTTATTTACAGCTCAGAGCCCAAAGCGAGTACACAGAATTAAGGTCTCCTAGCATTCCAGCCACATTTAATTTTATTTTGAAAATGACTACCTGCCAATAAGCCATGTGGTTCAGCATGGTCCAAGTGTACTTTTTAAGATACCGCACTGCGGGTTCACTTAATACTACCCAGCGACTGTGTGCAGATGACAGTTGAAATGCTGGTAATGGGGGCTGGTTTTAAATTTTTACCTTTTTACTGCCAGATTTTTATGACTTTTTTAATCAAACATGTTGAAATTAAATCCGTGTGTGGATGGGAATATTTCTTCACCCTGTCTGTTGAAACAGTGCAGGACATAGTCGGTGGGATGGTGGGGAGCCCTGGGTCCAGAGCCCTTGGGACTGGGTCACCAGTGGGTTTGTGTGGAACCTGGGCAAAGCTGAGAGGGGAGAAGCAAGGGACCGCTCTGGGGACTGCTGGGCGGGTTCCCACAGGAAAGGAGGGGCGGGAACTGTATCCCATTGCCAGATGCAGTTCCTACAGATGCGTGGCAGCGCTGTCTGCAAACAGGAATCCACTTCTGTGTCCAAACAAATGCAAACTGGACTTGCTTCCCTAAGATCAGCAGACAGGTATCAGGTCAGCTGGCCAAAAAAAAGAAAAACCACTTCCCCTTCTTTAAAGTAGGGGATAGGCTTAATGTAGTAGCACATTAGAGCTTTATTTGTTTAAATGTTGCCGAACCTGTAAGCATTCACAATCCTCTTGACTTGTAGTGCCTGATTGTAAAAAGAACAGTTGAATGAGCTCATTGTTTTCTGGGGTTTTTCTTTAATGTATTTTACAAACACTCCCGTGACAGGCCTGACACGCTGATTTCCATGTACTCGCACTTCAGTTCAGGATTACAGCATTAATAACAGAGTTCCATGCATCGTGCCATTTTTAAGCATGATCGTTATGATAAAGGGCATATACTTAATTACAGGCCTGCTTAATTACAGCTCTGCTGACGCTCGTTTGTTTAGGAGAATGCTAATTGCGCTACAGAGCCCGCGGCACATCCTTGCTTTCATCTCTGGATGGTGCTCAGTGCTGCCGATCAGCGTTTTGTTAAAACTGCCACCAAAAATTTCGTATTATTTTAAAAAAGGAAGAAAAAGGCAACACTGGCTGGGCTGAAAGGAAGCCCGCTCAATACATGGCTTTTGGTCTTTGAAACCCAGTTTGCCGCGCAGCCAGCCCCGCACACTGGGCTCTTCACCTCTGCTCCTAATTCTGTCTTTACGGATAGGACAGTGAGGGCTGGGAGATGCATCGTGGCCTGGGCCTGTAAGAAGAAACACAGACCTGCCAGATGCCTCCCCGCCACCGTCAGCTGCCCCAGCACTGACCAGGCTCTGGGTTTGAATCCTGGCTCCCTCCCAGCCTCTGTGGCGTGCAGACTACTGGCAAATGCTAGCGCTGACGGTTCAGTCATTTGCTGCAAGTTCACAAACCTAGCATGTGGGCAACAAATGTGGGTCTTCTTTCCTCTTTCTCTTTGGGAGAACTTGGCAAGGCCAATAGTTCTTTTCCTTCCCACCCTGGAGGCCTTTTCAGCAAGAAAGGGACCCCTCCCAGCCCCTGCAGATTGGCAGGGCAGGCTAGGTGCCCTTGTGCACTGTAGACCTGGCTCCCTGTCACCAGGTCCTGGAGCAGGGTGTCACTCTAAGCAGGGTTGGTGAAAGGCTGGCTGGTAGGTAGTGATTACAGGGTCTCAGCTCTGGAGAAGCAGTAAAGAAAAGCCCGCTCTGATGGCGGGGAGAGAAAAAAAAGAGGCGAATGCTCCCCATGAGAAGCCAGGGTGGAGGTGATTTATGCAGTCTTCGGGAACACATGAAAAATATGTGCCATTGATTTTAAGAATTATGTTTGGGAACCCTCTGGATATTTTTAAATACAGAAAGGCTGCCCAGATAAGGAGAGTAGAAATAGATGTTATAGAATTAGAAGGGGATTTAGCTGTCCCACAGATGAGATCCTGTACTGATTGGCCAACCAGGAGCCATCTGCCTGGACCCTGGCCAGTGGCTCTACTGATCCCCTTGCCCAGTACCCCTTCCTGGAAGAAGAGGTCTGCCCCCCCCAACCATGGGTGATCTGTCTACCCTTCTTCCGTGACAACTAGCAAAACTGTGTGACATTCGCTCTCACTGTGAGTCTGACCTGACAGGATCCCACTCAGGCCACACTTCCTGCTGATGGACACTGCTCTGGGCTGTGGTGGGGCCAGACACAGTGAACAACAGTGGATGGGATGGTACCTTCCTGGGGCATCCAGCCCAATGGCCGCTTCTCCTTTTCCTCATGGGCTCAGGCTTCAGGGCCCCTCACCATCCGGGCCTCCTTCGAGGCTTCCAGGGCGACCATGTGAGTCGTGGCACCAGGACCATGGCGGTATGGCCTTTGTGATGGTGCACATACCCCCCCCCACCTTGAGTAATCACTGTAGAACTGACACTCAAGTACAACCAAGCCTTTGATTCCTTTCTATGTGTATTAGTCCACAATTCTTCTGTTGTGCCTAATGTAGTTGGATTTTGGACCTAAACTGCAGGATATAACTTTGACCTCTGTGGACTCCATCTGTTCAGATAGCCCAGGAGGCCGGTGGCTTAAGAATGTGATCGGATTTCACTGTGACGCAGCACGTAGACTGCCCTCATAGGCTCCCTGCAGCAGGACTCTGGAAAGCATCCCTTGAGTATCTATGTTTAGTGGACACCCTTGGTACCCTCCAGAGAAGTCACTCAGGGTGGGTATCACCCCGTTAATCTCCATCTCAGAGGCCCCATTAGGAACCCTCCAAACCCTACTGTTTCCAGCCACATTGATCCATCTCGGCTACATGAATAACATGAAAAATCTTGTCAAAATGCTTTGTTAAACCCCTGTGCTTTCTAAGTGAAGTTTGGTCGGCAGGGCACCCTCTTTACCAGCAAATGCTGACTGTGCTCCTTGTAGTTCTCCTTTCTCCTTATTGGAGCCTCCGGTCAGTGAGAGTCCTGTTCTCCTCAGCTTGCTGTCCTGCGAGTTTGTTGAAAATCTGTTTTCTAAAAGGATATGAGCAGCAAAGGGCTGTGTGCCTTATGTCATGAGCTCTGGCATGGAGTGGTCATTTGTACCCAGGCTGGGGTCTAGGCAGGTCCTGTCCTCGCTGCTGCCAGCCCAGGCAGGAATGTAAGGCATGTAATAGATTAGACCAGGCATGTAATAGATTACATGTCCTAAACACATGTATCATATATGTATAATATCATTGTCAGTATCCAGCCTTTACGAGTTAGGGTGTTGAGGTCACTGCTTCTTACCTGCATGATCTTGGCAAGCTCTCACCACTTGGAGCCTTGGCTTCCCAATCTGCAGAGTGACCCAAAGTGTGTACATGTTGCATGCCTGGCCTGGCAGCAGCATGGACAGGGCCAGAGGTCAGAGCATCCAATGCCATGTGGAGCTGAGTGTCCCCTCATAGCCTCGTGGGCAGCTGGTGGCAGGAGCCAGTACAGTGTCTCCCCAGATACATGGTTGGAACATGGTTCTGTCCCATTCTGGAGGCTCTGGCTTTCCAAGGGCCTCTTACTCACAGAATTATTTCAGCCATAAGTAGGCACTTGGCATAGGTGTTCACCAGGCACGGGTATGTTTAGACATGTGGTGTATAAGATGATTTTGCTGCCTGCGCTTTTGGACAAGTGTCCTTCACGTCGTTGCAGTGTTCAGAGGCCTCTCTTCTGGGCTGTTGACAGCAGGGTGCAGGGCTCTGCCTGCAGGTGTTTCTGGGAGCCTGGTGGCCACACTGAAGACAGTGGCCTTCCCCAGGTGTCCCCATTACAGACACAGGGGCACCCATGCCCTCTTTCTCTTCAGACTACCAAAGGAGGCTTTGTTTTTCCTTCCCTGGAATCAATCACGAACATAGTTTAAATGCTTTCTCTGGTTCATCTTTGCCAACCCAAAAGGAGGTGACTGAATTTCTCTCCTGTCCCTTCTTCCCTCCTGCTTTGCCTCTTCTGCCTCTGCTGCTCTTGTGCCCTGGAACTGAAAGATTGTGTAGCACTTAGAGACCTGGAAGTCCTAATTCTAAAAGCACAGGGAAAGCCAAGATTCTCAGTTTCCTGGGAACCCACACCCCAAGGTTTCTAGGCCCTCACCCCTTTCCTTCCTAAAACCACAGCTTATCCTAGAACCAGCCCCCTCTGGTGAGGCCCACAGCCAGCCTCAGAGCTGTTGATCTTCTCAAAGAGCCACGAGGCTGAGTTTAGGTCAGCAGAGTCCGAAGGGGGAACCCAGATTGGCCTCAGCCCGGCACTGGGCTGCCAGAGGTCACACTTGCCAAGCCCGAGTCACATGTTGTCAGAGCTCTCCCGTTCCTGCTCTGTGGCAAGGTCTCCAGCACCTCAGTGACCACAGAGTTTCCCCTAACACTGTGACTGGCAGAGGGAAAGCGCTCGTGGAGACACACTCCTAGTACACTGTTCTCCTCTGACAGTGATGACCTGAGGACGGTGCAGAAGGAGCAAAGGAGGGAACCCACAGAAAAGGAACCCCTGGAACTCCTGGTCTCCAAACTCCCTGGGCCCAGTTTATACCCTTCCCATTATGTCCTGTTAAGTTAAAGCAAACTCACAAGACTCAGATCAGCCCTGGGTGGTGACAGTCAGTGACAGTGACCATGTGTGTCTCCTCACCTGCACACTTGGGGCTGGGTGTCCCCACAACCTGACTTGCCCTTTGACTCACAGCACCGTTTTCCTGTGCAAGGGACTTCAGCTGCTCCCCAGGGACTCCTCTTCCCTCCCCTTCAGAGGGTCTGATGGACCCGCCTCTGCTGCCTCCCCCAGGGGGCACCCCACTCCTCCTACCTGTGTCACCTCCTTTGCTGTCAGCCTTGTGGTGGCTCCTACCGCTTCCAGCCAGGAGGCCAGACTCACGGGTGGGGTGGGTGGTTTTCTGAGCCAGCCCTGTGCAGGTCCCAGAGCCACATCTGCCTGGTATGGGAGGACAGAAAGCATCTGTCTCCTTCATTAGGTTATGGTCCCTAGAGACGGGGTGCCTGCTGTCACCTCGTGGCCCCTACTACTTGCTCTGGGTGTTCCCAGCTCCAGCAGGGACTCACTGTACTCTGTGATGATGTCCTATGAGGCCGTGACAACGTCTTCAGTGCCATTATTCTCTCCTTTCTCCTTTTGCAGCGATGGATGGCGTGCCTTTTATGATTTCAGAGAAGTTTTCGTGTGTTCCAGAAAGTGTAAGTTCTACGCTCAGTCACCCTCCTGCCTCCCCCAGCCTGAATCCCTCTGCCATGGTTCCGTGTGTGCTGACTGCTGTGGGCAGTCCACACAGCCCACCCCAGGGAAATCATCTTCGCCTCTCTCCCCGTGGAGACCTGAACTCCACAGTCTAATGACTGTGCCTGCAGAGAGCTGCAGAGAGGTCATGTCCACCCGTGGGCCATAGGTGCTGGAGAAGTGCAGGGAGGAGTAAGGAGGTCTGTGGGGCGTGAGCTGGACTGCTAGACTGGCTCACACACAGCCAGACCCTTCATTTCCACCACGATGGTGAATTCCACTTGGTTGTTTGTGAAGTCTTGGTTTCCCAAGTTCAGCTTAGTCATTTTTGTTCTTTTTTATGTAACAGTGACAACGTCATGCAGCAAGGAGATTGTCCCATCATCCCGTTGCCACTGCTGCATCCTCTTCTGTGACCCAGAGGACTCTGTGGCCGCGCAGGGGTCCTGGCTGCAGGTCTCTGGCTGTACTGACCCCACCATACACATGAGCTCCCTGAGCTCCAGGCCGAGCCCTGTGCAGAGGGACTGAGTGAGCTGGCCTGGCCTAGAGGCCAGGATCCAGACCCAGGAGCCACCTGCCACACACAGGGCCCTGTGCTGGGGCACCTCTCAGACAGAGCCTGTGCCCCAGGATGGCGGTGGCCCTCCCTCAGTGCATAGGCCTGGCGCACGGCAGCACAGAAAATTTGTGCCTGGCTTTTATCCTTTCTGCAGAAGATCGCTTTGAGAAACACCAAGGCCTCAGTTTGGGCACCAGCTAAAGACCCTTTCAGTGTTTTTCTTGGACCCAGTTTAAAACCACCCTGCTTATGATTTGACCTGCTCTGTAGTTTCCATTTTCATGAAATATAATAGGCCTCCTCTGAACCCTTCTGGTAAGCAGCTTAATCTTGAAAAATGCTCCTGACGTGACATGCGGAGCTTGAGTAACTTCCACAGACTCACTTGGCCGCGTTGCCATGGAGACCCTGGCGCCTCTCCCGCCAGCTCCCTGGGAGAGGGGGCTCTGCCCTGCTCACCAGCTCCAATTGGGAAAGTTTAGTGGCGTAGTCAGAGCCTAATGATTCAACAGCTGGACCTCTGCTGGATCCGGGCAGCTTGGGCAGGTGGCCCCGTGCTCCTTCCCCTCAGGCTGGCAGCACGAAAAGAGCCAAACTGTTTTGTGGCTCCTGGCAGAGCAGCCCTAGGAGCGCAGTGTCTAATTTGGTGGCCCTGTCCCAAGATTGCCCCTTGCGAATGTGCCGCTGTCTACTCAGCAAGTGCCCGAGGCCACGGACTCAGGCCAAGCCCAGCTCGGCCCTTGCAAGCACTTCTGTCTTTAATCCCCCTGTAGCCCGGCCAGGAGCGCCCGCCCAGCTTTGTAACAGGCTAATGGGGTGGGTGGGCTGATGAGCACTGCAGCGGTTTAACCTACAGCTGCATCACAAGGAGCCGGTTTTGAATGCAGACCCTTAGCCTCCAGCTGGCCGCTTGCTGGAAATACTCGCACAGCCACTCCATCATGCAGCCCACTGCTGGGCTGTTGCAGGTCAGAACCACTTCTCAGGTTCCACCTGCTTATCCCAGGGTGCCAGCTGCTGACCCAGACCCAAGAGGCTGGGCCACTTGCCTTTTTGGAAATGTAGAACTAAGGTGCCCAGAAGGGACCCAGACGGGGTCTCACAGACAGGCTCCTCTGTGTCTCGGCCCGGCCACATGGGTCTCTAGGCAGTTCACACTGCCTATGTGTTTGGCTTTGTATGCTGTCTGTTAAAAAGGCAGCATTTGGGCTGGGGATTTAGCTCAGCGGCATAAGCACCTGCCTTGCAAGTGTGTGGTCATGAGTTCGATCCCCGGTACCGATAAAAACGAAAAAGACCAAAAATAAAAATAAAATAAAATAAAAAGGCAGCAGTTGCAAAGAAAGGTCCTCATGTTCATGAAATTGTAGGACCTTACACGTCAGACATGGTGATGCATACGTATAACCCTGCACTCTGGGAGGCTGAGGTAAGAGGGTTGCAAATTCAAGGCAACCTGGGCAATTTAGTGATTTGGCAACAACATGTCTCAAACACAAAACTTGAGATAAAGGCCCTGGGCTTCATCTCCAGTTCTGCAGAAAAGAAGGAAGGGATGAAGCATCGAGGAAGGGAGGGGTGAAAGGATGGAGGGACAGAGGCAGGCTGTTGGGCTGTTGTTTGTTTCTTTCTTTTTTTTTTTTTTTTTTTCCTGTCTTTTTGAGACAGGGTCTTGCTGTGCAATTCAGGCTGGCCTTGAACTCACTTTATAGTCTAGGCTGGTCTCGAACTTGCAACAATCCTGCCTCAGCCTCCTGAGTGCTGGGATTACAGGCGTGAGCCACCACGCCTGGCTAAGGCTGTTATTTCTGACAAAAATCAGTTTCACAAAAGGTAACTGATGGGCAATTTCTTCATTCATCTGCATTTTCAAAGACCTGGAGTCCCTTCAGCTCCTCCCCTGGACCTCCAGACTCCTGGAATTCCTTAGACACGGTAGTAGTTTGGCCCCTGGTGACATCCTTCACTTCCCATCCCACAGTTCTAGCACGAAAGACCAAACCTTGCCACATTTGCTTGTGGCAGCAGGGACAGAGAGGTGAAGCTGTCCACCCATAGTGACTGTCACCCAGGAGCCATCACTCTCATGGGTGCCACAGACATGACTAAATGGTGCCCACAGGACAGAGGCCGATGGCTCTAATGGCCACTCTAGTCTTTGTCACTCCTCCCTGCACCCTCACCAGTGACTGCAGAGTCACCGTGGTAGTTTCTTTTGGAAGAGGGTGGGGAGATGCTGGTTCCCGCAGGATGGCTTGAGATTTCACTGTGGCCACGCAGAAAGGAAATATAAAAAGGATTTTCTGGCCATTTAAAAGGGTGACTTGATTGTATTTCCAGATGCAGCCCTTTGATCTCTTGGGGATCACTATCAAATCTCTAGCAGAAATTGAGAAGGAGGTAAGTGAGCACTCACAGTGGTGGTGGGTGGGCCTACGTCAAAATCTGCTGCCCGGGACAGCAGATAGGGTGAGTGCCCTATTCGGGGGGGAAAATCCTCACTCAAATTTATTTCTTAGGAAAAGTAACTCATTTTTAATGCATTTGTGACTTCCAGTCAAATACAACCAACATCGTGTCTTCTCCAAGTCAGGTTTTAAGAGGCAGACAGAGCGATCAGTTCTATTTTGTTTTTTAAAATGGCTCAGCTCAGCTCAGGTGGAGGTGGGAGACAGGCACAAGGTTTTACGATTTCCCAGCAGGAGGCTCTCGGTGGGGAAGAGGTCAGACGGCGGTGTGACGCAGAAGAGGGGTCAAGGCACCTTGTGCAAGCTCGATGAGTCAGACCCACTTGGCAGCCTGGTTCGTGGGAGCTGGGACATGTCCCTGTATAAAAAGAAGGGCATCCAGGGTGAGAGTCCAGAGAACTCGGGAGACTCAAGGTTAAGATGGTGGAATCAAACTAGAGGTCGATCTGCCAGCAGCGTCTGCTCCTTCTGAGACAGCGTTGGCGTTCACGTCGTCTTTTATGTATAGCAGGTTGTTAAGCAGTCACGTGCTGCAGCCAGCTCTCCCCCTCAGAGAGGAGCATTTGTCTCAAAGATGGAAATGGTAGAACCATTTCAATATTCTCGGTTCCTTGGGGTTTTCTCCTGTGTACCCAGCTAGCAGAAGCAGGTTGCATTATTGAAAGATGGCTGAAATCAAGGAAAATTGAATCAATGTAGTACAACAAATTTCCAAAGCTGTCATAGCAAAAAGAAGACAAAAAACTCCCCCTTTGTCTTTGATTTTCAGTAAATCACAAAAGCCAGCCTGATTGCCATCCATAGTTTCTGGAGTGTTTTTCATAGTAACTTAATGGGGGAAATGTCTGGGCTGCAACCTTAGAAATGTAAATACACATACACCTTCACATCTGCCCTTGTGAGTGTCATCTCTGCACAGGTCCCCATAGTGCGGGGCCTGGTGGCTGTGTGGGGAAGGCCCTAGAAGATGGCTGTTTCAGCTGCAGGTGGGAAATCGGGGCTCTGACCCTGAGGGCTTGGTAGAAACCAAATTCAAGCCTGGTTGGGGTGGGAAGATTAATAAGTGCACCCTGTGTTGAGAGCAGGATGACAGCAGAACCGGCCCCCGAGGGTGGTTCCGTGGATGCCGTCCATGCAGGCTAGAAGGGGCTGGCAGCCATGGTCCCATCACCAGGGTCCGGTATCGGGGAAAGGCGTGGCCGTCCCAGCAGCAGGCTTCTGCCCTGTGGTCCTCACCATGAAGCTCACCTACGGGCAGCTGCTCCTGCTCCATGCACAGCTCTGGGCCCAGCTTGGTGCATCTGTCTCTGGTCCTCACCACAGCTGATCATAGGAACCTTAGTCCTTCCTGTTTCATGGGACAGAAATTGAGACTCTATAGAGTCGTGGTCTTAGGAAACCTGAGACCCAGGTCTTGACTTCACAGCCCCCGCTCAGGGCCCCTCTGGAGCCGAGGGGACCATGGCCATGGCTGGGGTTGTGCACTGCCAGGGCCTGTCAGCTGCCGGGAGCAGGTTCCTGGGGAGGCCCAGTGCCTGGCCAAGGTGTGCAGCAAGGACAGGGCGACCCTGGTTCTCTTTCCCACTGCAGGGACTGGAATCTGGTTGGACGTCCTGTGGGTATCAACATCAGGCGCCTGAGTCACAGCGTGGCTGCCCCAGGTGGGAGGCAAAGAGCCAGGCGGGCAAAGAGCTAGGGGTGCTTCAGCTCCTCCACTTGAGCTTTCCAGGCCTCAGTTTCTGTAGTGTAAAACCAAGGGGGGAATAAGAATCCTTAACCCAACAGCTGTTACAGGTCTGAGACAGCTGTGCACGGTCACGGTCATTGTCACCACACCTGGTATCCCTGTCCACAGCTAAGGGCGTAACATGGCATCGTCCATCCCCGTTGTGCAGGTCACACCCCAAATGACCCTTGCCATATTTCTCATTTTAGTGATCAGTAAAAATGAACAGGTCTGTGTTCAATATTGAAAGGAACTAAAGTTGCTTTAGAGCAAACAGGGGACATGGAGATGAGAAGGTTCCATGGGGTGTAAAACCACAATTGTCCTGGGGCAGGGGGTGCCCGGAGTTTTTCACATGATCAAGAATTTCAAAGCAGCCTCCAGCAGCCCTGTGTATACATCTGATGGTGACCAGTGTCTTGCTGGCCACCTCTGTGAGTGGCTCTTTCTCTACAGCAGCCTCCGAGGACTGTCTCCTGAATAAGCCCTTGTTGGCCCCTGAACTGAGAGCAGGGCTGCTTGTGGGGGTCAGAGCCCCGACAAGGAGGAGCCTCTGCAGCCTCTGCTGTGTGATGGGCCTGGGACAGGCAGAGTGTTCCCTGAATCAGACCACATATTCCCTGGCAGGGATGATTTCTGGTTTTTTACAGTATTTCACTCTTTTCCATTCTAAGTCTGTTTACCTCTGGAGAGGGGCCTCAGGAGCTCAGCTTGGAAATGTGCTTTGCTAAGGGTAGATCTCTGCATCATTAAACCAAACTCAAAACAGAGTAAGTGAAGGAGGGACAGTGCTTTGGGGTTCAGGACACAGACTCGTGACCCCAGGAAACTCCTGGGTCCCCCCAAGGTTCTCTCACAAGGCAGGAGAACCCAGTGTTCGTGAGGTGGTTGCTCCATGCTGGGCTGGAGTGTCCCCCATGGGAGGACCTGGTATCCACACCTGCAGGACAAACTTAGACTCAAGGAGCAGAATAAGCTGCCAGAGTCCCCAGCAGGAAGAGGCACCACACAGGCTCCCCCAGTGCTAGCAAGAGGCTGAGCGTGACCCTAGCTGAATGATCACAGCCCTCCACTCAAGAGGCCCCAACTTGAAAGCAAATACCACTGCTCAATGCCAAAGGCAGCGTGTCATTCTGTCTGTCCGTGTCAGGACCGATTGCTTTATTGCCACCGGCTGTGCTCCCATCTTCCCTCACTGGGCCTACAGGATCCACTGTCAGGTCCTCTGTGAGTATGGTGGGCGATGGTCCCCAGCAGAAGAACCTCAGATGAACTCCTGCACCCAAAGGTATCCGACACAGCCTAGACACACGGAGCTGCTTGGCGTCCAGTAGCTGGTGGTCACCGGTCACGAGCTTAAAGGAGAGTGTGACCCTAGGTCTCAGCAGTCAGGGACTCAGTGAGCAGTAAGTGGGGACGTGCACTGGCCAGCATCTCAGTGGTGAGGCAGTGTCTGCGGCGTCTGTGGACTTGTAGATGGCGAAGGTGATGTGGTGCGGTGGCTGGGACACAGGCCCACCCGGGTCTGCAGGCTGCAGAGCCCCAAATCCACTGCTTAGGCCTGGCCCCTGGGCACTTTGTGGTTGGCCCCACTTCAGACTGGAGTGCAGGCCTGATGTCCCACCCTGCGTGCCAAGCGTCTCTGCCAGGGCCTTTAGCAGGTTTCCAAAACAAAAAATCACTGGAAAGACAGCAGAATACAGACATAGCGGTGGGTTGGGGGAGCGATGAAGGACGCTGTGATTAGTGAGTACGTGCGAAGCGGAACGCGGCCCTAATGCAGCCCTAACGCGGCCGCCCTCGGGCTGCAGCTGCGGGGCGCCTCCCACTTCGCCTTCCAGCCCCGCGGCCTTGTCCCCTGCCACCCACGCGCAGCCACCGCACGGCGCGGGGCCCTGCGTCCTCGCGGACGCATGTAGATTAGTCCAGCCCGCCCATCTCTCCTCGTCGCAGCCTGTCCACAGCCTTGTCCCGCCCCTGCTGCCCCAGAGACCCGCTCCAGCTCCGCAGGCAGCGCCGTGATGAAGCAGCTCGGCTCGGAGTGCGAAGACGGGCGTATAAATATTCCCGTCGCCGCCGCTCTTTATTTCCCTTGTAAGCAGCGGCCCCATTTCTCCATCTGATGGATTCCCCCTCGCAGCCGCAGCCGCAGCCGCAGCCGGGGTGGGCGCCTCAGCTCTGCATCCAGGCGGCAGCCTCGGAAATCATCCCGCTCCTTGGCTCCCTCTTTACCCTCTTCTCCGGCCCACGACCCTCCCGCGCCGCCCAGGGGCTCCATCCCGCCGCCTCCCCATCCTCCCGCCGCTCTCCAACGGCCCAGGAGGCTGCGGCCTGGACTGGCTCGCTGTGCACCTGGGCCTCTGCCTGCAGGCACAGACGGCCCGGCCCGGCCCGGGGCGAGCTGCGCAGGGCAGGGGGAGCTGGGCCCTCCAGCCCCACGCACAGCCCAGCTCCCCAAAACCAAGGTGCACACCTTAGAAAAGGAGGCCGAGGGAAGAATGCGTTAGCCTACCACGCTTTATGGCTAGCAGCCGGCCTCCATTTTCACTGGACTCAAAGGCTGAATGAGGAGGGAGCATCTAATTAGTAAAGGGACGCTCTAATATTAATCACGCCCTTAAAATTGACAAGGGAGGCAGTTCATTTAACCACTTAATTGCTACAGGTTTTTATGGGCTGCTGTTTGCAGACATATTTAATGAAGAAGTTATAAATCTAAAGGAGCTTAAAATTTTAATTTTATACCTAAATATTTTCCTTGTTCTCCTGTTTGTTAGTTAATCCTCCAGAGTGCAGTCACGTGGAATGTTCTTTAAATGAACATATTTGCTAACTAGCTTGATTTCAGTTTTTAAAACATTGGTTCCAGCAATTAGGCATTTTTTTCAGTTCCCAAATGACTAGAGAAATTCGTCTTGATTATAATTGCTCTTAGCCACGCATATCTAATTTGTGTCTTTTTAAGTGTTAATTAGTAAACAGTTTGAGCTGACATCTTTATGTGTTTGTGTGTTGAAAAATGGAGCTTATTGCTTATTTAGCTTGGGGCCGATTCCACCCGCATTTACGTCACGACTTGAGGTGAAATTAATGAAAATATACTTGGCAGCAAGAGGTAAAAAGAATTTTCGAATTCCACTTTAGGAGGTCTGCTTTGCCTTGGCTCCTCAAATATATGAGGTTAGGGTGAATGCGGGCCTACATCCTGCAGGTAAAGAGAAGGAAGATTTTTGTATCGGTAATGAAATGGCAGAGTCCCAATTTTATAAAAGCAAAATGTTCAGATCCCAACACAATTGTTCAATCTTTCTACTTTTGGAACGCTTTCATTGTGCTTATTATCGTGAACCAATTTCTGGGAGGGCTCAGTTGCTACCACACGATCCGTGGTCCCATTGCACCATCTAGTGGCCAGGCGTTAAACTGCAGCGGGAAACTGCCTTTGCTTGAAATTCAACTATTTCTCACCACTCAAGTGTCCTTTTGATCGCTTTATTTTTCGTCTGGAACCTGAAATGTTCGGGAAAAGAAATCTGCCTGATCTGCTCATGAGATAAAAGTTAGTTACATCAACAGGAGCGGATCTGTTCTGCTCCCCTTTTGTATACTGCTTGAAGACAGAGAGCCTTCCCCCAAAACCTTACAGCTCTCTCACATGGGCCTGAGACCATTCTGGCAAAAAACAGACCCCTGACATTTTCACCACAAAGATGCGATACGCTGGCAAGGCGCTGTGTCTGTTAATTAGCACGACTGAGTCTTCATGATGCGTATGTCTACGTTGCAGATTACATAATTCTTATCGGTTTAGAAAAAATGTTTAAGTACAGGTGGTGTGTGCCTGTAATCCCAGTACTCTGGGAGGCTGAGGCAGGAGGGTCGCACATTAGTGCAGCCTGGGCAGTTTAGCAACTTAGCACAACACTGTCTCAAGAAAAGAAGAGCTGACAGTGTTGCTGTAACTTAATGCAGTGCCCTAAATTCAGTCCCCAGCACCACATGCAATGACCAGTCCCCGTTAACTGGCTTTTGAATCGGCTGTCAGTACGCAGCTCAGTATTCTTCCACGTGCGTGTGCCTTTGTGCCCCTTTTTGCCGGAGAACCTTCTGAAATGTATTAGCAAGGAGGACCTAAAGCCAGCTGTATTTGAGCCCAAAGTGTTAGTTCTCGGTTTTGCAGTGGGGCCTTTCCCGAACATTTCCACATGGAAATGGGCCAGTGGAGGTTTTTCCTGACTGTTCTGCTTTCTTTTTATATGACTGCCACAGGTTTGAATGTTCTCACTTTATTATAAGCTTTCACACACAGTAAGGGTAGGTCTCTCTTCCCACGGAGTTTTCCTAGTTACAGTGCATGATTGCTCCTTCAGCTGACCTTTAGGATCTTGGGGGACGGGGGGTCCTAAAAACTCCACTCAGCAGCTTTATTGGAATCATGCGGGTACAGTCGAGAAGGGTGGCTGACGTGTCCCACGGAGTGTCCCTGTCTCCGGACAGCTGTGCCTGTCCACCCAGGCCCTGGTGGTCACCGGGCAGGGCAGGTGGTTTGCTCCGCAGCTCCGCCTTCCTGCTCGGTGTTTCTGTGGCTCTGGTAGATTCCTTCCTTCCTATTTCCTTGTCACTTTATTAAAGAAACTGCCAGCTTCTGTTCACTGGTCTGGAGCTGGCTGTCTCACTGCCTTCCTTGCTGATTGGGGTGCATTCCTGGGGCTCCCCAGGCAGCAGCTGCACCCTCGGGCTCCTGCGCTGCGGCACCGACCCCCTTGCCCAGCCTCTGGGCGACGCCTTGGCAGCAGGTCCTGCCACCCCACCTCCTGCTTGTACCAGAGTCGTTAACAGAAGTTTCCACTGTCAGCTGCGTGATGGTTTGCTACATACACACACCCGCCTGTCTATTTACTATGCTCAGGAGTTGGCCATTTCTTTGTATTTTCTAAATGTTTTAATCAGGAATGAATGGTGGCTTTTGATAAGTGTCCTCTCATCATCTATGGAGACACTCGTCACCTGGTAGGCTGTCCCCACAGTGGCCCAGGGCATTCACAGGATGACCCCACCAAGTACTTGGAAATTCAGTCGACACCTTGGTAGCAGGTCCGGCTCCCCTTATCACATGTGTGTAATATGTGAGCATAAAGGGAAAGAACTGGGGGCACCTTCCCAGAGTGTCACAGGGCTCCTCAACAGTGCTGGAAGTCAGCATTGTTTCAGGTTTTTATACCAGTAACTTAGAAGAGAGGGATCATAATACCCATTTTTGTTCAGTACTGGAGGTTGAACTGAGGGCTGCCCACTGAGCTACATATAAGCCCTTTTTTAAAGACAGGGTCTCACCAAGTTGCTCAGGCTGAGTTTGACCTTGCAGTCCTCCTGCCTCAGCCTCCCAGAGTGCTGGGATTACAGGCATTGCCACCATACTTTTTAGGTGATGTGCAGGTGAATTCTGAAATGCCATCTCACTGGGCCACTTGCACAGTGGCACAGCTGTAGCGTTCATTTCATCTGTGGTCTTCTTAGCCTTTTGTTTTCCTTTAATAGTTGGGGTACTGAAACTATTTCTCCTTGTACAGTGTGTCCCCGTCACCTCCCACACTCACCCACAGATACTGTCACAGCCCCTGACTGCCTGGTGGGGTCCCAGGCAGGCCCAAAGCGCTGCCCCTCTGGAGGAAGCGAGCTACACTCACCCAGCGGAGGCGGGCGATTTGCTTTGCAGGCTCTCTTCCACAGAGCCTGGGGAATGTTGGCCTTTTGAGCAGTCTTGGAACTGTTCAGTGTTGGTGGCTACTTTTAAGCGCTGCTCAGGCCACTACCGTGTGAGCCTGCCTGGGCAGCCTGAGCACACTCTGCAGAGATCACGGTTCACCATCCACAGGGAAGGAGAGCACGGAGCCAGGTCAGCACTGGGCTTGGGATTTGCCATGCATGAGTTGCTGCTCCATGGGACAGGGCCATTCCACTGTCCTGCTCGGAGGATCCAAGGCTGTGCCCACGAGCAACAGCTGCCACAGAGGACTAAAATCAGAGTGACCGACCCAAGAGCTGAGCCACCAACCTAGCTGCTGTCTCTCCTTTGTGTTAAACCAGGCCCAGCGCCTGGCCTGTCCACCACCCACCCACCCATGCATCCTCATCCATCCTTCCTTCCATCCAGCTACTCTGGGCCATGCCCCTCCTGACCTGCAAAACTGGCTGAGATGCCGTGGCCACCTGAGCTTCAGGGGCCCAGGGAAGCAAGGTGCTTCCCAGAACAGAGACACCCTTAGCTGGGTTATAAAGCACAAGTAGCACTTTGATACTTAGGGAGAAGAGCGCCACAGGCAGACAGGACAGCACTCAGAGGGGTGGAGGCGCAAGTGATGCGTGGCAGAAAGGCCAGGTCTGAAGCCACCCGGAAGAGGCCTCTGCGGCCTCACGGGGCGGGGGGCTCCGGCTCGGCTCCCTCACCTGCCTTCCGCCACTTCGTCCCTTGTTGGGAGACAAGGCCTTCCTGAGACTGGCCCTGTCTTGGCCCTGAGCACAGGGAGCGGGTGGAGGAGGACCTTTGGTGTGGTCACTCCCGGGAGGCCTGGACTCGGGCCAGGGAGCAGTGTGAAGAGGGCCACTGCCAAGCTCTGGTGGGCAGAGATGGCCCGAGGGGTCCTCGCAGAGGAAGGGCTGCTGCAGGGGGTGCCCTGGGCTCATCCAGCGTCATCCCTGGGCCGGGCTGTAGGGTGGGGACACAGTGCCCAGATGTGTGGCTCCTGCCCCTAGAGCTTGGGGGAGCCTGGGGTGCAGCACGAAGTAAACCGAAAGGGGAGACAGGAGCCAGCAGATCCTGCTGAGCCTCTGCATCCAGGGTGGCCCCAGGGGGAGTCCTCCTCTGCCTTGCCGCCCCCGAGGGTCAGTGGCTCAGGGGCCTCCCCGCTGCGGCCCAGCCCCCCATGGCCTTGGTCAGGAGGCTCAGCTTTTCCTGGACCCAGTTTCCTCCTCTGCACCAGGAGGGAAATGCAGATTCTGCCCCAGTATTGCCAGGCCCTGGGGGTTCGGGACTAGCAGGTCCTGCCGCTCTTGTCACCGTCTTAGAGACCATAGGGATCATGAGCACCTGTCATCCACAGCCCTGAGCTGCAAGCCCGGCTGGCAGGTGTCACCTGAACACAGGTGTGGAGTGAGATATTTTTAGCTCCAGAGCAGTGGAGGGCCCCACCTCCACCCGCCATCCTGGCTTCCCTCGAAAACCCTGACGCCCCGGTCCACAGGGAACAGTGGCCTCCAGGCTTCCTGCCTTTGATCCTTTCTGCCATGTCTGGAGAGCTGACGTTCCAGCAGGGAACAGGACTCCGAGGGGTCCATGGAGGCCAGTTTTGCAGGCCAGGAGGGCATGGCCCAGAGTAGCCAGATGGAAGAGCCAGGCCACACAGCGCACCTTCCCTGCTCCGCCACCTGCCTGCCCTGTACTCATGCAGGGAGTGGACATGTCCGGGGGTACCAGACCTGGATGTTGAGTAGAATTTACTTTGTGTAAACACAGGTGCCCACACCTGCTGAGCCCTAGTGCCCAAGGAGGCTAAAAACCATCCTAAAATCCAACTTGGTCAGCTGGATGTGGGCACAGACTCCTGCAGTCCAGATACTAGGGATGCCGAGACAGGAGGGTCAGAAGTTCAAAGCCAACCTAGACTACATAGAGGTCCTGTCAGAACAGACAGACAGACAGACAGACAGACAACAATAGCCTGGTCCATTTGCGGAGAGCAGGGCTCAGGCCTCACAGCACTGCCCTGGGTGGCCCTGCCCCTCTCCTCCTAGAGGACTGAGCTCCAGAAGCCAGCTGGAGGGACGCAGGCTTCTTGAGGGAGAGGAAATTTCCAGACAGTCAAGCCAGGGGTAAGAAGCTAAGGCTCAGGCTGGGAATTTAGCTCAGTGGCATAAGCACCTGCCTGGCAAGTGCGAGGTCATGAGTTCGATCCTTGGTACAAAAAAAAAAGCTAAGGCTCTGAGAATTTAAAAGCGGAAAGACAGCAGGTTGGGGCTCAGGCCCGGGGGGGGGGGGCAGCATATTAGGGGGCCCTGGGGAGGAGGGTGGGAGAACAGACACCCAGCTCCCCAGCCTGCCCAAGCCCACCTCATGACTCACCCAGACCAGATTCATCCTCTGTCCTCAGCTGGCCAGACCTCTGCAGCCAGCTGGCCACCCTACCCCACAACTGGCCTCACCCTGCTGGACCCTGAGATCGCTGCAGCACCGGCTGGCTCTGCTTCCCACCCATCTGCGCCCTGATATGGTGTCCACCAGCTCAGCGCCCCCCCCCCCCGCCCACTGTCCGTCCTCTTGGGCCTGGGCACTGCTGCAGCTCACTCTGAGGGCTCAGACGTCTCATCCTTCCCCGGCCTTGGGTTCCTCATCTGCAAAGCTCGGGTGCTGGAAGTAGTGGCGTCTCAGAGTGGAAGACAGGTGACGGACCCGGAGAGGGTACGCTCTCCCCTTCCCTTCATCAGACGTTCAGTTACACACTAGCAGGCCGTGCTTTGCCCAGCTGGCCACTAAAATCACCCGGTGCTGGTACACAATGCCCTCCCCCTTCATTGCTTTGGCTAACACGTTCCCACCATGCATGACATGAGTGACACATGCATGTCTGTCCCATGCTGCCAGATGGGACACAGGTACCACTGGTGGCTCAGAACCCGTAGCAGCAAGACACAAATTACAGCCCTGTTGTGAATGTGTTAAATCCTCAGTTTTGGTGCATAGCTAGGACTGCTGGCTTCCTGTCAGAGTGGTGTCATACACAGCATCTTAGTGGGTTCATGATCCATAGGTGTATACAGGGAGGGTCTGAGAGCCCCTTTTGCAAGGAAGTCAGGTGCAGTTAAAGCTGAGCACCTCCTATCGATGGCACGCTGCCCTCTCGGTGGGCAGAGGTTTGTGGAAGCTGGGGCTCACGCAGCCTCAGGGCGCCCCAGGCCTCAGGAAAGTCCTCTGACATCTGACACTGACATCTCTTTCCTGCAAGCTGCTAGGTTAGGGTGGCCGTGTGGCTGCAGTGGCAACCTGTAGCCACCAGAGGGTGTCCTGGCCCAGCGCCGCTCAGCTGCAAAGGGCTCTGCAAACCAAATGCTTTTTAATTGAAAATTTTTTTAATTCAAAAAGGATTTGCTGTTGGTAGTCGAGTGCAGGGTTTCCTTATGCAGGAGACTGATGTCTTGGGTAAACAGATCCAGGCCCAAATCCACCTTCAAAGGTAGTCGCTGTTTGCCCGAGGGACTGAAAGAGCTTCCAGAAGCAGCCCTAGTCTCTTGGGCAAACATTTTGGGGACGGGCAATCTTGGGCAGAGGACAGCATCTGTGGGAAGGTTATCCGCAGCCTAAGGGGGATTATGTCGGGGGACATATGTTGAAATTTCATTTGGGGAGTTAAGGAAAACAAGAGCTGAGCAGGGTGCTTTTCTGCAGCCAAGATAACCTAAAAAGGAAAAACCAGTCTGCGTGCTCCCCAAAGCCCAGCCCCCTGGGTCTCGGAGTGCTCAGACCAGGGGTCAGGAGGAGGCAGCAGCCCCTGTGACGCCCCCCCCCCCGCCTCCCCCAGTGCACCAGTGCGGCAGGGACTGAGCAGTTCATCTTCAAGGCCCATCTGCGCTTCCCTGTAACACAGCCCTGCTCCTGGCCAGGAAGACGGCTGGCCTGACTCCCCCAGGCCCTCTGCTCCAGCCACTGCTCCCCCAGCCTGCTGCCCATAGCGCCTGCTCCCCTGCCGATCCTGCCTGGCTGCGGCCCAGCGCTGGGCCTTTTCCCGCCCTCAGCTGACCTCTGGTCACTGTTCCTCGTCCTCCCACCAGCCCTGACATCAAAGGGTCTCCTGCTCTCCACCCTCCCCATCCATGTCACTGCCGCATCCAGCGCCAGCCCCCGCGACTGCTTACCTGGAGGGTTGAAAATGCAGCCTCCCAGGCCTGCCCAGGTCCTCGCACCCATGCCAGAATCTGCATCTCAGGAGGCCCAGGGGCTGGAGTTCGCCTCCCTCCCCTAGGCGCCCTCCCCAGCCCCTCCTCGGGGTGCAGGCTTGTCCTCTCACCTCGTGCTCTTCCTGAAACGCCCCCTGGTGTGGCCCCCAGCCCCATCCAGCCCTTGTCCCTGTTTCCATACCCGTCCTAGTACGCTCCTGAGAGGAGCCACACTCTGTGCCCTCCCCAGCCCCTGTGTCCTGGGTCTGGGCTGGTGTCTGATTGTTCACACCACTGTCCCCTCAGGTATGGGTGCTGTCATGTAGGTCCCTGTGCACCTGCTGTGCCCTGCTCTGGTGTCCCATGCCAGACCCCCTCTGTCCTCTAGAGATGAGAATGCCACTGGCCCCCAGCCCTCCTGGTGCCCTCCTGGGGCCCTATCCCGTGAGCCACTGTGGGAAGTAGCACTTCCACTGGGCTGTGTTGAGAGGGCCTGTTCCACTCCCCACTGCCCTCTGAGCTCTGGGAGGGAAAACCCCGTGGGCCAGTGCCTGACAGGCATCCAACACAGGCTGAAACTCGTGGGTAGAGGGATAGTTTGCAGCTGTTGGTGGCCTGCATGTACCCAAGAAGCCACCAGGGGGCAGCATGATGCCAGCCTTTGCCGGTGCCACTATCTGGGGCTGCCGGCCTCCAGCCACTGTTACCCGGATGGTGGCCTGGGCCTGGCTGCTAGACAGTAGGAAAGCAAGAGGCTTGGGGGTGCACCAGTGGCTCCGTTCTGTCACCCCAGCCTCACATCAGGTTTGAGGTCACATCATAGGTCTGTCCCTGACCAAGAGGAACAGTGGTCTCCTCTAGCAGCAGGAATCAGAGGACTCTTGTTCTGTGAGCTGGTGGGTGGGGAGGTGGCCATACAAGCTGGCACCGATTTGCATTGGCATCAGGGCATGGGGCACTGCTGGTGCTTATGAAAGCAATCAGCGGTCCCCACCTGAGCCTGTCATCCCTGAGGTGTGTTCCCAAGTATAAATGTCCGCAGCTCACATTCATCACCCATGTGTGTCCCACCGGGCAGCCCCCAGCCACTGTTCTGATGGACACTCGGGGGACCATCAGCACCTCAACATGGCCACGGTCTCCTGTGTCCTCTGGACTGACTGCTTCTCCGTTCCCGCCCTCTCTCCCCGCAGTACGAGTACAGCTTCCGCACGGAGCAGAGCGCCGCCGCCAGGCTCCCACCCAGTCCCACCCGGTGCCAGCAGATCCCACAGTCCTGAGGCGCCTCCTCGGGGAGAAGACGCGCCCACCCGGTGCCCACACTACTGACCCAGCGGCTGGGGCTGCGGGCTACTTCCCCTTGCCCGCCCTACTGCCTCCCTTCCCGCCAGCCCCTCCCACACCGAGTGATCGGACCCTGGGCAGCTGAGTGGTCACACGGTCAGCAGCTTGCCCGACAAGGCTCCCCAGCTCTCCTGGGGGCGCCATTCATAATCGCAACTAATCTATGTGTGCCGTAGTGACCCACAGCTCCTAGCGTGTCTGTGTGATGAGTTGTACTGCAAAACACCTCACCCACCCATTGCCCCCAAGGCTCCCAGTGACCCCTCTGGCTCCTTTCCTCCAAGGGAATCCCACGAAGCCATTGTTTACCTCCCGGAAGACCCTCAGCTTGGCTGCCCCCGTGAGACCCCCTTGGATCCAAGGTTGCCAGGGAGCAAGTCCCTCTCACCAACAGGGTCAAGTGGCCCAAGCATCTCCCTGCAGCCCAGAGACAAGGGCAAGGAGGAGCCAGTGGGCCAGGACCAAACCTGCCCCTCAGTGGACACCTGTGGCGTCTTCACCTGGTCCACACACTGGACGTCCAGAGGCTGGACAACTGCAGGCCCCTGCCGCCGCCAGAGGGGACTTCATTTTCTGGGGGGACAGTTGAGTGATCCAGCACCATTCTGGATGTGGGCGCTGCTGCCAGGATGCCAGGCTTGCCCACATGCTCCCTCCCTGAAGGGCTCATCCATGGACACCCGTGTGCCAGCAGCAGCTCCCCCTGCCTCAGCCCGGTGCCCTGGCCCATGACCACAGGGCATTCTCTGAGGGTCCCCAAGCACATGGACATCCAGTTGCTCCCAGAACCAGGCTATCTCAGAGGCATCTACCAGTAGGAACGAGTTGGCCCAGAAAGCCCTGTGCCCCATGCCTCTGGTTTGGGCCAGCATCAACATTTCTCTGCAAGAGTCCAGAGAGGTGCCCAGTCTAACCCACAATGACTGCCAGGAGGCCAGGGTTCATTACGTCCCTCAGGGCCCAGACCCTCACCCATGAGTGGGCTGCTTCGCTGAGACTGGCTGTCAGGGTTTCTCTGGGCTCCTCAGATTATAGGTGTCTGGCATCTTTGGGTCCCCGGGGCGGGGGGGCTCTGTGGTCATGGGGACTTCCAGAGGGGTCAGAGACGGGTCCAGTACAGATCCCCCGTCTGTGGTCCCATAGACAGCCCATGGATAATGGGTAGCCTATGTGCCCAAGAAACAAGATGATGCCAGGGCTGGCCAGGAGCTGGGGAGGGACCCAAATACCTCACACGCCAGTGTCACGCCCTGTGTCCCCAGGGCATCTCTGTGGATCGGCCTCTGCCACCGCCAGCCTTCATCTTCCTCTAGTACCTCTTCATTGCTGGGACATGGTCACTTGGTTCCCTGCCACAAGACCTACCTGGGTCCCCCCCCCCAGAGGGCTGGCTGTCCCATGCCACCAGGCACTCAGCTCACCTGCCAATGCCCAAAGGGCCAGGGGGACCCATTTCAGGGCTGGTGCTTAACAGGACAGAGCAGACAAGCCAACCCCAGCATGCTCGCCAGGTAAGGTAGCTGTGTTCTGGAGGCACCGGAGCACTGAGGACCTGTGTTTACTGCTGACTTTGTGGTGGTAGACCCCACACCGAGTGGCCTGCACAACTGGAGGCCAGCACAGAGGGGTGATGTCCAGCAGGCTGGGGACAGTGGGAAGGCTGGGGCAGAGGCTGGCCTCTCCTGCCCACTTACTTGGTTCGTGCACTTTGTCCTCAATCTCTTTCTGTGTCCTCAAGTCCCTGGATGGAAAGCAGAGTCTGATAGCCTGGAGAGGCTCAAAGGTGGCATCAGGAGAGAGGAAAGGACACCCAGAAGTTCCACAGATGCTGGTGGGGGCCACCAAGAAGAGTGGCTGTGTGGACTCCAGCAAGCCGGAGAGACCTCTGTGGCATCGTGGATTTAGACCGAGGACAGCCTTGACTGGAACGTCATGATATTGGCAGCTTAAGCTCACTAGGCAGTGATGGTGTTAAGGAGCCCTGGGTGTCTGTGGTAGATTTTAGCTACCCCCAACCCTCTGTTTCACGCCTCCTGAGAGCCAGGAGGACAAGCGAGCCACGGGTGATGTGCACACGCATACCTGCATGGGCTCAGGTGGCCCACAGGGCCCAGGGTGGAGCTTGGCCCCACATCCAGGGTCCAACAACCTTTCAAGTCCCAAGGGAGCCCTTTCTCCCCCCCCCCCCCCCGGCCACCATGGAAAGGAAGCACAGGATTCTGTTGGAAATGTGAAGGGCCACAGCCTCTCCCCTGGGTCCCCTCTGACTTGTCCCACAGCTGCTGCTGTCCCTGCCCAGCACCCAGAGTCCTTCTGAAATGACTAACCAGAGCACAGCATCCCCACCTTTTCCCTGAGGAAACACAGTCTCCTTCAGAGGGCCTTGGAAGTGGCCCAGAGGTGCCAGGGAGCCGTGGCATCTTTCAGGTCCCCTTGCAAATTTTATCGTCAGGCCTTGTTCCCCACCCCAAGTCCAAGAACAGTGCCAGCCACAGCCTCTGTCACTTGGAGAGAAGGAAACCTTGGCCTCCAAAAGAGCAGGTTAGAGCTACCCCTGACCCTGTGGCTGCCTGTGGCTGCCTGCGGCCAGTGGCCCCGAGCACTGCAGAAGGCAGTGGGAGGACACGGGGACTGCACTTGCTGAGCACCTCTCCCTGCCAGGCCCGAGGCTAAGCACATCTCTCCTGCGGTTCCCCCTAGAGAGAGCCAGCAGCAGACGCCCTCTGCCCCTCCTTACAGACAAGGGATCTGAGGTGGCTCCACATGGGCTCAGGCTGGCAAGTGGCAGAGACAGGGCTGGTGTCCTCTTGTAAGCACAGGTTTCAGACTGGCTACTGTTCCTGGTCCTGTGATGAACTTCCCAACTGCAGTCACCACGTCACGTCATGCAGTGAGCACAGGTCGCAGGTCGGGAGCCTCTGTCCTGCCCCTTGCATACAGCCCAGGGCTCCACAGCCCACAGGCTGCTGGCTGCCCGTCACTTGCCACGTGTGTGGGCTCCCGGCCTGCAGCTACTGGGAACCACGCAAAAACAGAGCTCATGGATCAGTTCATGGTCTACCTGACCCATAGCAGGGCCCCTGTCCGCTGTGTCCAGCTCCCTCTAGGGCAGCCTGGCACCTCGGGGCAGCCCGGCTTTCTTCATCTGTCCCAGGCGCAGGCCTGGGGGCTGCTGAAACCATCCCCACCGGAGACGGGCATCGTCCTCCCTGCAGAGGATCCACCTGCTCCTCACACTGTGCCAGCCCTGGACAAAGCCCTTAGGAATGGCCCCTTTACTGCGTATTTATTCAAGGTGACTCTGTACTTGGCAAAGGGAGGATTCACTGTGTGATTGTCTGTATTCTTAATATAATTTGTTAAATAAACGTTTGTTTTAATCCTTTTCCCGGTTTTGCTGTTGTGTCTCAAGCCACCAGAGGTCAGTGTGCCCCCAGGATGCCTGGTGCTCCTCCTCCTAGTTTCCCTCTGCCAGGCGGGCCTTCCAGCCTTCTAGAAATTGCTGCTGTGCCCCCTTTAATTCCAGTGACCTGGTTACCGGCCAAGGAACTAGCAGGGCTGCAGAGCCCAGCTGTTTGCTGGCTGCAGCAGGAGGAAGTCCCCGTGGCCATGAGGCGGGCTGGCCAGGAATGCCAAGCGTGCTTTCATCTCCTGTTGCCCCGAGCCCTGACTATGGGGTGCAGGGTACCTCTGGCTATCGGTGTCAGGAACACGCTGCAGTTCCCGTCCTTCAGGCTTGTCCCAACTGTTCACCTGCCTGCAGGACGCCACGCCACACGGGCAGAGGCGGCTGGACAGAGGCGGCCTGGGGCTCCTGAGTGGTGCTGGCAGCTCAGGTTTCACTAGCAAAGCTCTGAGCCTCCCTGCTGGTGACCTTTGCATTTCTGGACTCATGTCAGCCTGGGCTGTCACTGCCTGCAGCTCCTTTCACACTTGGCAGAAAGGAGTCAGAATGAGCCAGCACTCAGCTCCCAGGCACAGGGCGGGTCCCCAAAGAGCATGACTCCACCAGCCTGCTCCACACCCCACCGCCTCTCAGTCTTCCCCTGCAGCAGCAGGAGGGGATGAGTCTTCCCCTCCACCCACTGGAAGAGCCTCTGCCACCCCCCGACCCTGTGATCCTCAGCTCCTGCCCAGCACCACCGACAGAATGGGCAGCTGCCCTCCCTCAAGGACTTCCTGGGAACATGGTGGGAGGGCCTCCTGGGAACATTAGTGTCCAGCAGAGATGGAGCCACCTGGCGGCTCACACTTCAGGATCTAGGTTCTGGCAATACAGAATGCACAAAGTCTCTTCTGGGCCAGTGTCTGAGGGCTCAGGCCCTGCAGGGCACAACAAGTGGGTGGATGCCCGGGCTGGTGGGTATGATCTGCATACACTATACATGATCATGCCTGGAGGAGGCTCAGAGCCCAAAGCACCAGGTCACCAATGCAGCTGAACCTCGGAAGCAGGCCAGGCTGCGGTGGCTCCCCTACCGGTCCTGTGGCCACCTGTCCTTGGGAACCCCACTTTGCACACCAGCATCATGGTGCCCATTATTGCCTGGCACCAAGTCTACTCATTTTCTATCTCATGAGCCTCAGTCCAGAGTTCCAGGACAGACTCAGACTCAGGCAGCCCTTCTACCCTGGGCAGCTCTGGCTCAGGGTGGCAGCACAGGGTGGGCACACGGAGAGTGAGGAGCAGGTCCCGCAGGTGCAGACCCATAGGGAGGGAGAGGACAGAGTCCTTGCTGGGAGGTGGGAAAGGGGTGGGCAGGGCACCATGCATCCGCCCATCCATCCAAGTCACACCGTGTGGCACCGGCCGTCCACCTGCCCTTCTGTTCCCTGCTCCTCAGGCTGCCCACTCCCAGCCAAGCCACAGCTGCCTCCCCAGAGCTCTGGGTCTCCCAAGCTCACCCTCAGTGTCCTCTCCTTAATTTGCTCTTTCGCTGGCCTCTGAGCTCCAGCTATGCCATCCCAGGGGCCCACCTGCAAGTCTCCACCTGGGTACTCCAAAAGCACAGCGAGCCTAGCCCACTCGGAGGTGAAAACACCCTCTTATTTGAATCCTGAGCTGCTCCTCCTCCCATCAGAACAGCCCCACCATCACCCCCAGTCTCCCATCCCTCACCTGGGGCCACCCTGCCCCCAGCTGGTCAGCTGTCTCCCTTACGTGTCTTTAACTCTAGCTTCGCTGCCCTGGTACCTCCCAACCTAGGAACGAGCTGGAGCCCCTTAGGGTTCAGAAAGCCTCCCTCCTGGACCTGAGTCTCTTGTGACTCCCCAAACCCTTGGCTTTATGTCCCTTCTTACTTTGCTAATGCCCTTCCCTCTGCCCAATGTGCTGTCCCCCACTTTTCTTCCCAGTAGATTTCTGTCCCCCTCTCCAGCTTCTGCACCTCCTCTGTGATAACCTTTTTGACCCTTAGGAGGCAAAGGTGATGATTGTCCCCCATCCCTTGAACACAGGGTGCCATGTGTCGCTGGACTGCAGCCATCTGATCCCCTCATTGAATTCTGTACTTCTAGAGGAAGGTGTCCACGTCCCATTTATTGTCACTCTCCTGCCACATAAGTATTCAGAGCCCCCAGCCCAGAGAATGGCAGGTGCCCGCAAAGACTCTGAATGAGTCCCTTGACACAGGTGGGGCAGACAATGAGGTCAGGAGGCCAGGAACCATGACACCCAGCACTGGACAAGTCCTGATGTGGCCTAAAAAATACCAGAGACCTGGTGTGAGAGCCAGGCCTAAGTCCACAGTGGACTAGGAGATGGATCTGCCACCAGCTGCTCACTCCCAGCCGAGAACCCAGCTCTGGGGTGGCCAGAGAAATGGGAAAGGGCACCAGTGGCTCATAGGACCCAACACTAAGGCTACATGGGGCTCCTTTAGGTCCCGGAGACCAGGACCAGCAGCAGGCTGGGCTGAAAGGCACTGCTGAGTTTGGAACCTTCGGGAAGCGGGGTACAGTGGAGAGAAACGAGGTCACTAGGGTCTCCCCAGGCTCTCCTCTCTGCATTTGCTCCCTGGCTGCCATGAAGGGAAGGAGCCTCCTCTGACCTGACTCCCGCCATGATGTTCACCGCACCACAGCTCCAAAGCAACAGGGCCTAGCGACCCTGGACTGAAACCTGAGTCTGTGATGACACCTTAGATGGGGGGGAGGAACTGGTGCTGTGGCTGTGTTCTCTCTCCCACAGTACCCTGGGTGGGTTGTTTTCACCGCTCCACGGGTGTGAGAAAGGGAGTAGCCTTGGGAGGGGGCATGGCTGGAGCCCTGGGGTGACTGGGCGGGGCCCTGAGCTCCCGCCTCCTCCTCCCCAGAAAGATGCCACAGAGACTGCCCCTGGGAATGGCGGTGCTGGGGCCAAAGTCTTGCAAGGTTCTGAGGACCTAGCTAGCATTCCTGATTTGGAGCAGAGGGGACGCACAGGCAGAGGATAGCAGACGTTGGAGCACCCAAGGTGCATCCTTGTCCTCAGGAGAGAGGCACAGAGTTCTCAGCCTTAGCTGCCCCTGGGACTTCTGTGCCCAGACCCCATCTGGACTGATTAGAAAAGAGCCTAGAGGAGCACTGGGGACACCAGCATTTCAAGCTCTGCAGGTGATTTCAATGCATAGCTCAGATAGAGACTAAATTCCAGGCTTTTGGTCCTTTCCTGGAATTATGGTTTGAATCTCAAATGCCCCTGAGGGCTCATGTGTTAAGAGCTTGGTTGTCAGGCATGTGGCACCACTGGGTGTGGAACCTTTAAGAGGTAGAACCCAGTGTGAGGATATTAGGTCATTAGGGACATGCCCTTGAAGAGGACACTGGGACTCGGCCCCTCCTCTCTTTCTTTGCTTCCGGGTCACCACGAAATGAACAGTCTTTCTCCAACCAGCAGTCCCTGCCATGATGTTCTGCCTTGCTCCAGGCCCAAGGCAATGAGACCAAGTGACCACGCACTGAAATTTCTGGAACCTTAAGCCAAACAATTGTTCCTCCCCAAAGTTGTTTATCTCGGGTATTTTGTCACAGCAACAGAAAGCTGACTTACCCACCCAAATACATGTTACCACCCAGCTGAGCTGCATCCCAAGGAATAGTGAGTTGACAGAAAAAATGGGCACCCAAAGAGCTCATCCACCAGAAGGAAAAGAGAGATGAGCAGCCCACGGCAGACATCACAGTTCAAACAGAACCTTAGTTTCATATAAACAGTGTCCTCCCAGAGACCCTGGGCCCTGGGAATGTTACACAGGGTGGGTTGTTTTGCATAAAAGCCTATCAGTTTGAAATACACACCCAATAAGAAACAGCCAGATAAATCAGCAGTTGCCCTTTAGGATTTTAATATATCTCTCTCAGAAACTGTAGTCAAATTGATAAAATCTGAGCAGAGATGCAAAAGATTTGAGTAACCTGACTGATAACACAAAACTTTCAACCCAACATGGAACCATCCAGTGCCATTAGAGACGTCAGTAAAGAAGCCTCCAGAAATTCTCAGTATCGTGCCCAAGGTCACCTCTGATCACCTGGTGACACAATTAGAGATTTATGACAGAATGACAACATTTTAAACTTGTACCAGATTGCAAAACTCAAAACATACAACTAAATAAGAGGAAACCGTGAGGGAAGTCAGTAGGACTTCAGAGCGCAGCGATAGCGAAATTACCACGTATCAAATTCATGGAAGACAGTGAGGCAGTACACATAATGACTCTATTTACCCAAAAATGAAGGGAACTGGAAACCAACCAAGCTGTCATTTGAGGAAAGGCAGAAAAAAGCAGCAAGTAAATGAAAAGAAACAGGAAATAATAATTTT
The DNA here is from genome assembly GCF_034190915.1 of Cavia porcellus. Taxonomy (NCBI): domain Eukaryota; kingdom Metazoa; phylum Chordata; class Mammalia; order Rodentia; family Caviidae; genus Cavia; species Cavia porcellus. The sequence continues at coordinate 200,818,283 of NW_026947484.1, forward strand.
TAAAAAGAATCCATGAAATACATAAAACAAAGATGAATTATGAAAAAAGTCTCAATTTTGTCCTTTAGAGACTAAACTTCTCATGAGAGAGACGATAGAAATAATAAGGATTTAAACAAGAAGTTCTGTCCATGTTTTTCCATTTCTTTTTTTCTTCCATTTTCCCTTTCTTTCCCATGCTCGGTCTCCTGTTCCTCTTCCTCTTTGAGAAAGACCTCCCTTTTCCTATTTTCTTATTTTGCTCTTTATGTATTTTTGGGTTTCTTATGTAGGGTAAACCCTGCAGTATTTAAGCTCATGTGTCTGATTTATTTCCTTATTATTATGCTCTCAAGGTCCATCCATTTTCCCGTGACTCAAGTTTATCCTTCTTAATGGCAAACTAGTTCCCCACTGCCTACAAATATCATCGTTTTTATCCATTCATCTGCTGATGGACACGTAGGCTGCTTCCAAGATTTAGCTTTATGAATCGTGCTGGTGGGCAGGAGGAGAGAGGGGGGAGAGGGCTGGGGCAGAAAACAGAGTTACGCTGTGTTATGGACACATCGCAACTCCCCGTACCAAGTGTAATCATTTTGTAATGAAACGTGCTAATAAAAACTTAAAAACTGAAATCAGCTACAATATAACAATTAACTAAAATGAGTATCTTAGTAATTATACATCATTAAATATCTGGAAAAATCAGTATAAAAATAAACAACTATTAAACAGTTAAATCAAAGATCTCTCCCCTTTCCTTCAGTATCCCCCAAACCAAATCATCAATCATATGGCTGAGTTTTCCTCAGATTCCCAAGAAATAAGAAACTTCTTCTGAAACAACTCAGTCTAGAACACAGGAAAAGAAAGAAGCCCACCCCATTCATCTGCCTCCAAGGCAGACAAGGATGATACATGCACACAATAAATTAGAAGCCTTTTTCATGAACATGGGTGTAAAATTCTCACTAAAATACTATCTAACTGTACTCAACAGTATATTAAAAAATCATAGCGATCATTCCAAGAATGTTCAACACGGAAATGGCCATTTGGGTGTCGCTGCACTAACAATCACTACAATGATCCCAACCCATGCAGAACATGCATTTGGCAGTACCTTACTAAGAACCTCTATAAGCATCTTCTTCAGGGCAGGGACAGTCAACCATGCCACTATCACTGTTTCCTCAGGGTACAATGGAGGACTAAGCCGATGCCATAAGATAAGGAAAAGGACTGAAGCGCAGGGCTGGGGCTGTAGCTCAGTAGTAGAGCCCTTGCCTAGCGGGTCAGAGGCCCCAGGCTCCATCCCCAGCACTGCTGTAAGAAATGAAGCGTAAGGACTGAAAAGGAGAAGACAAAGCCGGCCTTCGTGGCAGGTTATGTACTCATCTTCCTACAAAACCAAACAGAAACAACAAACAGAACAAGTAAAAGATTGGGCAAGGTTGCTAGAAACACAGAAACAACTGCCCCCAGTCGATGGCTTACCTCGGTCAGCGGTGGTGGACCTAAGGCTCACGTGCCACGGTGGGATGTTGCTATCATTGACAGATCTGAAACGTCTTCCATCACTGCTCTATATGATAACAACCAACAAGGAAATAAAATAGAAAATAAGCAAACCATAAGATAGCCAGGGATGAACAAAAAGGGCAAGGCTTCCCCGAAAAGACACTCAAAAGACAAAGGATATTTAAATAAACAGAAAGATATTCTACATTTATCTTATCACTCTAAAGTCCCTGTCCAGGAGAACATTATATGTACCAGGAGAGCAAGAGCCTTTGTCTAGCATACGCCCTATACAGATAGGGCAGGGTCTGGGCACAGAATAGGTTCTTGTTAAATATATGTTCAATGAATTAGTCTGAAGAGGCCTGTCTTCTCTAATTAGTATGTGCAGCAAGATTTAAGCAAAAAGAAATAAAATGTTTTAAACCACAAATTCTTTTTTAAAACAAAAAGTACATGCAAGAGTTCTGGCAGAATTTGACAAAGTTATTCTAAAACGATAAAACATTTATGGGAGAATAAAAGTCCACGTTCAGTATCCTTTTACAAAGCAAATAGTAACAAGAAGGATTCGCTCTTCCAGAGATCGACTCTGAAAATCTAATGAAAACAGTGTGACACCGCTCGACTATAAGACTTCAGTAACAAGAAGTTGGGCGTGGGAGTCGAGGGAAACATGCGATTTTTCTATAAATCTAAAACTCTTCTAACATTTCAGTAAAATAACTTTTCAAAGCAATGTGATACTGATTCTAAAATAGGCATATGGTGATAAGTGGTCCAGAGGAATTGTCTCACTTCATGGACACAGGGACACAACACTGCTGCACACGAATCTAGGGGTGGAACTGCAGGTTACAGAGCAGGTGGAGCATCGGAGTCAGGAAATACATCCAAGCAGTCTTCTCAAGTGACTGTAGCAATCTCTAAAAGAGTTGTAGCAACCTACACTCACACCAGCAGTTCCAGAGCCTTAATAAAAAATCAGGCACATTAAGACTTTTTAAAATTAGCAATTTTATGAGATGTGATACATCCCATTGTAGTTGAAATTTGTCTTTCCCTATTGGCTAAGAAGCTGGGCATGTGTTCATATGTTTATTGGACATTTGTATATCTCTTGTGAAGATCTGTGTCTGGTTATTTTTCTGTCAGTGCTGAGACAAAATACCCAACACCCAAAATGAAGGAAGAAAAGGTTTATTTAGCTCATAGTATTTTGGGGGTTCCAGTCCATACTCGGGCAAGGGGACATGGCACAGGGGCAGCCATTCATGGCAGCAGCAGGTACCAAAGGCAACAGGACCAAAAAGGGCAAAAGGGAAAGCACACCTCCTTCCCTCCCTTACCTTGTGTGCAGCCTGGTGGACACAGCACTCACACTGCCAATCCCAGCACTTGACAATGAACCAGTCACAAATGCTAGATTCAGCTACCTCCATGACTGCATGAGGCTCTGGGGGGACATCCAAACATAAACATAACAATCTAGTCTTTTGCCCATCTTTCTATTGGATTGTTCCTCTCTTCCTTACTTTATTCCTTATACTCCTTCCGTGTTTTCAAAGCAAGTCTTTCGCCCAAGATAGGTGCACATGCCTTTCTCCTCTCTGGGGCTTGCCTCAGTCTTGGTATCTTGTAATGAGCAGAAATGAGTTTGGTTCAGTTACCATCTTTTCCTTTGTGGTCGGCCCTTCCTGTTTAAGAGCCTTTGCCAAGCCTCCAGAACGCTTTGAAAATGGCTCTAATTTCTGGCAATACCTTCACTGGGAGCCAGGTGGGGAAGCTGCCTGGAGGAAACAAGGTGTGAGCTCTAAGAGGTGGCCCTGGGGTGAAAGACATTCCAGGTGAGGGATGAACAGATGGCAGGTGTGGCATTTGTTCATGTCAGCGAATATTTAATAAGTCACAGTGTGTCACTAGGCATCACCAAGCCTTGTAACTAGGGATTCCTCCAAATGAGGAAACTGAGGCCCAGAGAGTACTCAGAAGCATACAGGGCAGTTGAGAGACCTAACTGCGGAGCAAGGCCTGGACACAATCAGATCATGGCCATCTGAAAGGCACTGTCCTGTCATGGCATGGGAATGGATCGTTAAAGGAGAAGATGGTTCATAAGGTCAGACAGACCCATTCCAGGTCTGCCACTTCACTTCACTGCCACCCTGGGGCTCCAGGCTAACAGTAACCAGCCAGGCAAGGCTTTTAGGCAGAGAAACTGAGATCAGACCACCTACACAATGGGGAGAATCGGGGAATCTAGGTGTTGGAATGGAGGCCCCATATAAGGCCTTTGGCAATGGAGAAGCGCCGTAAGGCACCTCCATTGTGGGTAAGAAGTACTGATAACCTAGAGCCATGAGACCTTAGCCAGCCAACACCTGTCCCCCAGTGTGGGTGCCCCCACTTTGTGCAGACTGGCTGCTCCCAGCATGCTCCCTCCTGGATTTTGCCAGAGGAGTGAGGTACTTGGGGTCTGAGCCAGTACTCCCACCCTGACCCCTGCACCTGTGCATCAGAGATTGCTGCCAGGGTTGAGCAACCTGCTTGAGGACCACACTTCCCACCCTAGGGTGACTCTTTGCAGGTCCCAGGTAAAGCACCTTGCAGCATGAATCCCATTTGTGGATGGGAGTGGGGTGGGGCTCCCCCACACACTTCTCTGTAACACCAAGGTGGGGAGGCATTGCTGAGCAGCATGGATGGATGCCCTAACCCCTTGGTACTATGGTCCCCCAGGATCTCGCCCTCAGGGAGCTGGTTCGCCCCTGGTCAGCCACACCTGGCTGCTGCCTCTACTGAGCCCAGTGCCGACCCTGGCTGCGTTCTGCGGGTCACCGCATCCACGCTCACCACAGTGACTCTGGAGCCTCTCACAGAGAAAGCCGAGCTGGGAGCTCCCCTGACCACCAGAAAATAAATCCACTGGCTTCACACTGCAGACGTGTGTTTGGAAGGAGGCCAGCCACTGCTGAGTAGCCCATGAGAACCACAGCTCTGGGAAGGAACAGGCCCTGCCCAGCCACCCTGGCCAACCTCAGAGAAGAGGGAGGGAGCACGGGCCTAGGGACCAAGAGCCCCCAGCCCTACCACACCACTTCACATATACTGAGCCTCAACCTCCAAATGTGTAAAGTAGGGAGGTCAATAGTCCCTGCTTTGAAAAGCTGACAAGGTTAAGATGTATATGTCACTGTTACCCAACTTCCAGGCCTTAGGCAAGCCACTTGTACCTTCCTGGGCCTTGATTTCCCCAACTGTAAAATGGGTTTAATGAAAGCCCTACAGGATCACTGTAGGCTGAAGACTGCAGACCACTGCCTGGCACCCACCCCCTCTGTCAATGGGGTGGATGGTAATGTGCCTTCAGTTATAGGGTGTCATTTAGGGACCCTTGGAAGCTGCTTGCCCGACACAGAGAGGGATGCTCCCTGGCCCCTAACTTGAAGAGGAGACTCACTGAGTGGCCCACAGTTGTCTGAACAAGGGCTCAGGGGCAGTGCCCTCCCCTGGCTGGTCTTCAGGGCTGTCTCTGCCTAGCAGAGCAGAGAAAACCATTCAGTTTTGACCACACCCAGAAAATGAAAATGGCCCAGACATCTAATCCTTCCCTTCCTTCTGGCAACTTATGCAGCCCTGACCTGAAACCAAGCCAAGATCCTAAATGTGGCATGCACGCCCAGGCCAGAGTACAGCCTCCCCCGCGGCCAGCCTCGGGGACTGAGGCAGCACCGCAGGGTCCTGGCTCGGCTTTGCCTTGCCTGGTGTGAGGTGACTCCAGGCCCAGCAGCCTGTACCACAGCGCGCCTCCCAGGGCTGACCTTAGGAGCGCCTGGGAACCCAGACTTCCTTCCCAGCCAGGACTGCTGCCCACCCATACTCCACCCCCAGAAAAATATTTGGAATGGTCTTTGACTGAAATGAGATTAATCCTCAGCTCCCTGGCAGTGTCTTCTGGCATGTGTTTTTATAACCTCCCTTTCAAATGAGAACCATTTGTCGCTGGGAAGCTAGGGAGGCCCTTCCCTAATGGCCGGGCCAGACATCACTGCCACCTGATTGAATGTCATGGGCAGTGCCAGGGGGCAGGGCTGAGGGGAGGGTGGCAGGTAAATGGCACTGGGCTCCACTGCTCCCTGAGCTGAACCTGACATCAGCCAGTGGCCAAAGCTGGAGGATACAGGTCCCAACCCTGATTCTCCTACACTGCACTCTGGCCTGGGGCTGGGACTTTGCCTGTCTGAGCCTCACTCTCCTCACGTGTAAGATGCAGGCTGCACTGGCCTGTGTCCCTTGGTGATGTGCCCTCGCCAGGTGTCTGGGCCACAATAGACTCTCCATATTTGCTACTGAAAGGTGTTGGAGTCTGTGGAAGGGCAGGTCCTTCCAGCTGGGGCCTCACAGAGGGCAGCAAATGTCCATCCTAAATGTGGCCCAAGACTGCCTGCTTTCTAGGCTCTCCCCTAAGCAAAAAGGCAACATGGCCAAGAATCAGATGGCTGGTGCTTTAGTGCATAGAAGGTCCACTTTATAGATGCGACCATGTGGCCTCTTTAACTCTGAGCACTTGGTTGGTGGCCTCCTCTCTCGGCACAATCCCCCAAGCCTCCAAGTCCTGTTTGAAATTTGCAACCCCCCCAACCCCATCTTCCCCACTTGCTGAACTGGCGACAGACCCTCGGGGCTCAGCTGGGAGGGATTTATTGGGGAATTTCAATCATGGGGTCTTGGCTCAAAAACTTGTTGCTTCCCCAGAACTTTGGTGCCGGAGGAACTGAGACCTGAAGGAGGTGCTTGGATGGATGCTCTCGGAGCCTGGAAGTCCACCTGGGAGGCCTCTAGCATGGAAGGAGAGCGCTGGCCAGCAGAAGCATGCAGGCTCTGCAAGTGTGGAGGTACCTGACTCATTCACCCCTAGGAGCCGCTTAGAGATAGGATTTCTGAGCTGAGGATGGTGCTCGCTGGCAGAGGCTTTGCCTAACACGTGCAAAGCCTTGAGTTCCATCCCCAGCACCTGGAACTTTTTTTTTTAAATCCACCTTGGTTCTCACCCCTCCCTCAGCTGAGACAGGTTTGGGCAGGTGTGTGAGGGCTTCCGTGTCAGCCCCACCCGCTGGGGAAAGTCGGGAACAGATCTGGGCTGCAGCCCGGAGCCACGAGCTGCTTTTCTTCTTAGCCATGTGGCTCGCCTCCCCTGCCGGGCCCTCCGCGGTTCTCAGACGAAGGTGGAGCCCACGCTCCGCGCTGGAGCCGGGCCAGCAGGGTCCCCGACAGAGGCCCCCCGTGCCCTTCAGTTCTCTCCCCCTCTGGGCAAAGCTGACTCGTTCCATTTCTCCATGAGGCCTCTGCAGTGATGGATGGGCTGTGGCCCCAATGCTGCGGCCCTGGGGAGAACAAACATCTTCTGCAGTCTCTCGCGAAGCCTCCCGCTTCTCGCTTAACAAGTGGTGAAAGCGCACGAACAGAAATGCCGGGCTCCCGTGACTAACGAGATGACCACATCAGGCGGCAGCGCGGGAGAGGAGCGCCGCCCGAGGGTCCCGGAGCGGGGCGAGGTGTCCTGTTCCCTCCCAGGACGCTCCGCCGCTGCGCTTTGAAGCCGGGCGAGGCCGCTGGGGCTCGCCAGGGTGGAGCGGGGCGCAGGCCGGCCTCCCCGCGCGCGCGCAGCGCGATGTGATGTGTGGATTCCCCAGATAAAGGAGCCTCAGCCTCGCCCACGAATGCTGAATCGCTCTTTTCAAAAGCCCCTTCAGATGGTTTCACTTCTCTGCCCGCTTTGTTGAAAGATGTAAAAATTTCAAACCACCACAAAGTAAACATTTCAAAACCCTCTCTTTGCAAAATCAGTCACATTTTCAAAAATCCCTCGAATTCCACCCCACCACCACCACCACGCTTTCTTTTGCAGAATTTTAGAGTGTTTCTCATTAATTTAGAAACAGCCCAGGTAGGAGCTGGTGACTTCAGGCTGTGTTTTACCGGCGGGAAGTAGCTTTGTTATTTAGTAGATTATATTAGATAAGTGGATGTCTTGTCAAAATCAAGCAGGTTTTCTTTATTAGGGTGAAATCGTAATGAACTCATCTGCTTCTAATATTTATAAAGAGAAGAGAGGCCATTAATTCTACTGCTTGTGAATAAAACCATCTGTGATTTCTTTCCATTTGATGGGTTTTGGTTTTAATATACATTTTTCACAAATAAGCACAGAGATTTTTTGGTGAAAATGTCACATTCAGGATCTCATAAAGAAAGAATGCAAAGAGAGGAAAACTAAATGTTTTGTTAGCTAAGTAATTTCTCACCTTGCAGAGCAGGGGCATCTGAGCCAACTTTAGCACATTAGGTGACGGAATCGGAATCGCTGCTAGATGCTAATGCAAACCATGACATGTTACAAGGCTAACCGTTGGTTTTGAAGTTTGTTTTCCTTCGGGAATTACACAGTTCGTTTAACCTAATCTGTCCTGACACTTGAATTATAATATTATGAGCTTCTTCAGGGAAGTAAAACAGTAGTTGCCTGCTTAAAAGCAGAGCAGAAGTTAATAAAGTGGGCAAAATGTCAAGGAGAAAAGGCTAATCGAATCATGGTGTCATTCTCTAGAGAAAATATAGTCAAGTTGTATTTTTTTTCCAGTGGAAATCTTGGACGCCTAATGACATATTTCTGTCCAGGAAGAAATTTGAACTCTGAAGCCGCACTTGATTAAACCCCAAACTGTGAGACACAGCCCACTGGGACCACTCGGGGACTTTGACTCCTGGGTGTCAGAGCTTAATTAAAATATTCATCCAGCTGCTCTTCTCTTGCCAAGGGGGCCCAGAGGAATTAAACCAATACGCTTAATTCTATTAGTCCACCTGCCTATGTACACAGCCATGCAAGACCATCTACTGGTTCCTCCACATCAGACCCACCGAGACAGCAGAAAGGCCCCTCCAACAGATATAACACTCAACAATCACAGCTTCAGATTCTGAACCCACGTGGAGAGTTTTTAATGTCCTTGCCAAGAAAATCCAAGTGCCAAGCGAGTCAGGATAAAGGTGTGTGTGTGTGTGTGTGTGTGTGTGTGTGTGTGTGTGTGTGTGTGATTCATGTGTCGTTCATCACAACACCCAGCGTTTGCTGACACCTCCGTGCCCCAGGGCCGAGCCCTCCTCATTCCTATCTCAAGGAAACCTTTGCTTCCACTCCAGGAAGTGAACGCTACCATCACCCCCACTGGACAGAGTAGAAAACTGAGGTTCGGTGGGCTACAGGACCATGAAGCCTGGAATTCACAGACCTCAGAGCCGGCCAAGCTCTTAACCGTAGGAGGGAGGGCTCTGCAGACCTTTTGGTCTTTGTTCTAATGCTAACCTAGTGATAGCTACCACACACACAGGGCACAGAGCCTGTAAAACAAAACATCAGCTTCGCTCCCCAGGCAGCCACCTTGACAATTTTGTTTCCTTCCAGAGCGCTGAGACTTAGACCAGCAGATATGTGTGCATTTCCTCGTTGAAATCACAGACGGAGCATAACAGGTACATCCCTCTGCTGCTTGCTTGCTTTTATTCATAAATAAACATAGCTTGGGAAGCTTCTCCCTCTTGATCCTGAGTGCCATTGCATTCAGTAGGTGCTGTAGATTGAATACAGAAACTCAACTGCTTCTGAAGAGCAAAAACAGTAACTTAACCGGATTTTACCTGACACCAGCATTTTTACCTGTGCTGCTCACTAAGGTCGTTGCCCACCTTTTACCTGTGATGTGAATCCTTTGCCACCACTAACAGGTATCTGAGAGATGGGTTCCTAGAAATGCCACCACCTGCCCCCCGGGACCCTGTAAGTCCCTCTCCTTGGCCCCAGGTCTGTGAAACTGCATCAAAGCATTTCTGAAGCCCTCCCCCCACTCCCCCTGCAGGCAGGTTCCATTGTTCTGCAAAATGGTAACCCCACATTTGTAATTCTGTATTTATCATTGCTAGAGCTCACATCACAACCTCAAGAAGATAATCACAGCTCCAGCTCCCAGTCCCCAAAATCACCGTGGAAACAAATGTTTTCCTTGCAGTGCTAACCCCCTCCCTGCTGGCCATATTTGTCAACCAGGGAATGAGACATTTCCCTGTGATCGATACAAATGGAATAGAAATCTATCCTGGGCGGTGGCAGCAAGCTTGGTTTTAATAAGGGGACCTCCAGAGGATATTGCATTCCTATGACAACGGCCAGCAGTCCGGGTGTTTTAGTGTCAGACGCTGTTTGATGCAAAGGTCTGCGGCTGGGGTCCAGCAGGAGCTGCTGGAGGGTTTGGGCTGAACCAACTGTGGCAGATCCTGCCTGCTACCCCAGCCCACTGCCCGTCCCCGGTCTCCTGTGAGCCACTTGGTTATGGAGGCAGCCACATTTGCCAACTGGGCTGGCCAACTGGGGATCCACAGCCACAGATCACAGCCGCAGTCCCCAACAACCAGGCAACTCTTGGAAAACCGGAGTTCCCTGAAACGGGACCAGGTCCACAGGCAGAGGTGGTAATGAATGAACATTCATCCATTTATCTGGTAACAGGATAACCCAGAAATATCCTGAATCAATTACTTTTTGTAAAGACTTGAGAAGACCCAGTTATAAACTACCAAATAAAGTAGGATGTTCTAAACACTTGGGTTTTTTTTTTTTCCCCAAACAGCCAAAATGCCTCTGGGTTCCATCTCTCCATTCTCCTGCCACTTTGAAAATTATCTGCTGATACAGACCAGGCCTGGAAAGGACGGCAGGAGCAGGAAAGCAGCTGGCATGTTGGGAAGATGGACCGGGAGTGATTTATTTCCAGGGACTTGATATTTTAGGTTATTGTTGTTGTTATATGTGTGCAATAAATCATATTTTAAAATATCTAGCTAATAGAGTTTTATTCTTTTTAAAAAATATTTTTAAATTCTCTTTCAAGTGGATGGCTTGTTTCTTGAAGTTGAATCTTCGGGTTTTATTAAGAGATACGACAATCAGAAATTGTCAATAAATTTTTCCACTGGGAAATTTCATCACCTCATCTTACCACCTAGAAAAGGTCTTGTCCTTTAAAAAATTAGAAGACCCTGAGATATTGCAGTTTCAAGTGCTTTGTTTGAACATACGTAAATGTATTTAGGCCCTTGACTTTTAACCAATAAATTTATTTGAGGAATTTTAAATAGCATGATAGGCTTTTTCTCCGAGTTTCCAAAGGCGACTCTCAAAATTGCATCTACCAAAACCTTGAAAATCCCCACATCCCCCAAGGAAGGGCTTGGGGGGTGATTACAACATCCCTTTGTGCCACACAATAGCCCCCGCTCGTGGTCACCCTCAGACACTGGACTGAAAGTAACTTGACTAGGCTGCAGCTTAAGACTAATCTTGTCCCCGTCCCTGGCAAGAGGTCAGGAGGCGACTCTTTCACGCCATGATCTCCAGCAAGATCTGACGGGGCTCCGTGAATATAACAAGTTGTGAAAAGAGCAAGCGAAAGGGGAGGGAGAGAGGGAAAGAAAGAAAAGAATAAAGGCAAAATTAAATTTCCACAATTAAGTGTATTCCTTTTTTTCATTTAGTTAATTTCCAGCCGCTCACGTTTATTGCGCATTAATTATGCATACAGCTTTTGTGTGATTTAAAAAGTGAGGAATGTGATCCTTATCCTTTTATAGTGGATCGTGCAGGCTGGAGGCTAAGGCGGTGGGCGGCAGGAGCTTCGGGTCAGAAAGAGCAGGAGCCCAGCGCCCCTCTGAGCACGGCCCCTGTGGGATACTCACGCCACTACCGGATCCCACCACTTCCTGTAGAGCAGAGGGGAGACTGAGGAGCCAGGGCCCCCTGAGGGTTGGCTGGGTGTGTGTCTGGGGAAGGACCCCAGCTCACCCTCACTGGCCTCCTCGACCTGTGTCTGTGCTCAGAAGCAGGAACATGGCCTAGTCTTGCGGGAGAGGACACATTTCCTTCCTCCAAGTCCCTCCAGCCCCCACCAACATGCCAAAGAAAGCTGTGGAGGTGGCAGTGGACTGGGAAACACTTGCCTTGCTCCCCACCCAACCCTAACCCCAAACAGAGCTGGCTGGTGACCCTCGGCCGACATGCCTGGTGAGCCCTGGCCAGGACCTTGGCCTTTCTGTGCCCTCCTCTGAGGCCCATGTGTACACTCCCGTGGCGGCCTCTGTCCTCAGGAAGGGCCTCTGGACCTTCTGCCCTGCCCCTGACTCTGGCTTTGCAGCTCGGGACCCCTGAAGAGGATTCCACCACCACTCATAATCAAGCAGACGCTGGGATTCATCACTTGGCTGTATGGGGCTGCTGAGGCCACAGGTGTAGATCCAAGAGGCCAAGGCTGCCAGCTCCATCCAGGAGAGTTGGAGCCTCCTGAGTCGCTGCATTGAGCAGAAGCATGGGGTCTACTGGGAGCCACGATGGTCCCCAGAAGCCAGCCCATGCTCTGCAGTCCTGAGTCAGGTGCCAGCTCCCCTAGGGGACCCAGTGCCTCCCTCCACTGGCCAGGCAGAGCCAAGCCCCTATGTCTGCCCCATTCCAAGCAGATGGACCCCCGTGCCCCATGGCTGGGTGATTTGGGTACAGGCTCCCTTCTCTCTGATCCAGATTCCTCAACTGGGACCCAAATACAGAACTGACACAGTGCTGTTCTGCGGGCTGTGTGCAGTGCCTCCTCCAAACGCCCATGTCAGGAGGTGGGAGCTCCCACAGCCAGGGGGACATGGGCCCCATAATCCATGGGGGCAAATAGAGTTAGAAAAAGAGTAAACTAAAGAAGGACGCTAGGAATCAAAAGGGGGAAGGGGAGCAGGGCGTGGGGTAGAAGGATCAAAAATAACCAAGATATGTTATGTATGTGGGTTTCCACCAGGCAGGGGTGTGGCTATTACTGTAAATACACTGATTTTAGAAAGAAAGAAAGAAAGAAAGAAAGAAAGAAAGAAAGAAAGAAAGAAAGAAAGAAAGAAAAGAAAAGAAAAGAAAAGAAAAGAAAAGAAAAGAAAAGAAACTCATTAGTTTTTGAGCACACAGCATAGGGACAGAGACCCCACAGAGGCTGCCCAGCTGGCCCCCTGGTCCCCCAGGCTTTCTCCCACCCTGCCACAAAGCAGCCCCCCAGGCGCGGCCCCAGGAGCCAGGGCAAAAGCAGCAGAGCTGAGCACCAGGGCTCGTCAGGCCGGCAGGCCGGGCCTACAGCAAGCAAACCCCTCTGCAGCTGCCATCAGCTTCTCAGCCAGAGACCCCAGACCCGCACCGCAACCCGCCACCCCGCCCTCTCTAACCACCGGAGGCAGCTGGGGCTTGGACCACATCACCCCCCTTTTTTTTGAAAATAAACTCCCCAGTCTCTCCCGCTCCAGTCTTCTAGAATTCTGCTCAAGCTCCCACCCCGTCCTGCGATGACTCCACTATGAACTTTGGAATAAGATTGTCATCGTAAAGAAATCAAACATGCATAATAATAAACAACATGTTTAACATTTATTGCTCTGTGTTCTGACAAATGAAAACGTGAAAACATGCCAAAATTCAAGTTTCATAAAACAATTTTTCATCAAGTTCTTTCCTTTGACAAAATATCTCCCATTCCGTTCCCGGCTGCAGAGATGCGCTCCATGTGCAGACGTGGGTCTGTGACTTGGGGGGCCCCCAGAACACCCCAGCTCGGGTGACAGTGCTCTGGCTTTCACATGGGGGACGGAGAGGGGAAGGTGCCACTGTCACTGTTAAATAGACAAGAAATCCTTACAGTGCAGCCAGTCACAGGCACCAGAATGCCACTTCTATCAACTGTGCTGAGATACCTATGGCAGAATTTGTATATATTTTTTTCTCGAAACTTCTTTTAAGTACAGCTCAGCAGCACCAAGTTCATTTTGGTACCATTTCCCATCCACCTCCAGAGCTCACTCAAGCTGCAAAACTGACCCAGTCCCCATTAGACACCCCATTAGACTCCCCATTCTCTCTTCCCTGACCCCCAGCAAACTCCACCTTCCTTTCTGTCTCTGGAGCGCGACTTCTCTGTGCCCTCGTGTAAGTGGAGTCATGTAGTATTTGTGTTTTTGTATCTGGCTCCTTTCACTTAGCACAATGTTCTGTGGGTTCATTCATGTTTCTCTCTTTCCTTTTCAAAGCTAAGTAACATTCCATTGCCAAGTGCGGCAGCACATGCCTATAATCTCAGCACCTGGGACGCTGAAGTGGGAGGACTTCCGGGAGTTCAAAGCCAACCTGAGCTATACACAAGACCCTGTCTGAAAAACAAAATTTAAAAAAATCCCATTGTCCCTAAACACTACTTCTAACATCAGTCAGGGCACAGACTCACACTCCAACACACCCAGATCTGTACCCCAATATATTCAGGTCCCCACCATCACCTATATGCGTGCACACTGAAATGTATACCTTATCCCCATTTTTCTCACACTTTGGGACCTGTGTGCACCATCTTCCTAGACCTGTGGGAGGTCCCTGCAGAGTCGTGCCCGTGGGGCTCCAACGCTGTCCTGTGTGCAAAGGTATGGGCTGAACACCCTGTGGCTCTCTGGGGCAGCTCTGGGAGGCTTTGCAGAGCCCTGGATACCATAGCTAGACGGTCCCAGGAGTCACCGCAGTGCAGGAGTCGAGGAAGATTTGGGTGCTTGAACCCCAGCCTTGTTCTACCCTGGATCCTGGCCCTGTGCCCCCTCAGCAGGGGGAAGGGAAGAGGTCACCTGCGGAGGCACTGTATCTCTTCACCCAAACTCTGCTTCTGTAGCCCCAAAGGGAGGCAGGGCCTGGTGGGGGCAGCCCAGGTCTCCTGTAGATCCGACCCGGCTCAGGTCCTCGCCAAGGCCCTGCTCTGCCCACGGTCACTCTCACTGGGCTGAGGTGTGTTACCTTCATGCTCACTCAAGCATGCCTGAGCGCCTACTGTACGCCACCTCTGCTCTTCTGGAGCTTGTGGGCTCTGTAACCAGAGTGTCACTCTGTCCTCCCTCTCTTGTCCTGCTCCAACCAAAACCCAAGGGGACCGTCCGAATCATATACTCTGCAAGGCTGATTTTCCTAGCTGAGATGCCTGTGCAGATGTCTTGACCAGTCCTCAAGCCCTCGCCTCCCCCATTACTATCAATTTTCATCGAACAGGGTGCTGTGCAGAGAATCACCTCACTCTGCGAAGTGGACACGGTATCTAACAACGCACCTGAAACTTACTTTCAGACTTACAGCAAAACACACCTGGACAGAGCCCTGTGTATACAGAGACACAGGGCAGGGACGGCAGTGTGTCTGTGTGAGCTCGGCGCACAGCCACCTCCCTCCAGGGACACAACCCAAGGGCCCTGCCGAGGTCTAAGACCATTGCTAGTTCATGCGTCCCAGACGTAAACTGTGTATGCACAACACACATCCCCACAACACTGTTTCTCCTGCTCATATATAGGGTGAAATTTAATTTATAAATTAGGCACAGTAAGGATTAACCATACACACTTAAAAAAATCATAGACCGAAATAAAAATGATGGGAATGTGGTCTCATGAAAGAGTCAAGATAAATATATTCTTGGACAAAGGTTTGCCACAGGTAACTGAAACCTGCAGATAAGGAGTGGGGGTGGGGGACTATTGTACTCTTCCTAAAAATGGTTTATGTTTGAACGTAAGGAATCGCTGGGAGGGGCTAAGGATTTAGCTTAGCAGTTAAGCGCCTGCCTGGCAAGTGTGAGATCATGAGTTCGATCCCAGTAAACAAATAAATCAATAGTGGGGGGGCGGGTTGTGGGTCTCATCATGCCCCTCCCTTCCTCTTTTCCTCTGCATCTTTTAACCACAAAGTGACTTGGAGATGCCAGGGACACACCGATGCCAGGACATGGGGAGAACCTCTGCCAGGAGTGAGGAACTTTCCTTCCGAAGGAGGTGTGTGCAGACTCTAGCTGGGAGCCCTTAGCATGGGGACATGTGGTTCCCTGGGGACCTATGAGGCCACTGGGAAGGTTATCAGCAGACGCCAGCAAGATCTGTCCCTAGCTCTCTCCCCTCGTGTCATGGCCACTCTATCCAGTGTTCCAAATGGCTGTGAAGCAAGTAGCACAGAGGTCACCTGATCAGAACTGGAACTGTGTCCACCACCCTCCTGCCATTCCCAGGCCCAAAGCAGGTGCTCACTGGAATGAACCAACCCTTACAACAAATGTTCTCTTTTTCACAAGTTGTAAGAGCGGTAAGCTCACTCCTTAGGCAGCATGCAGAGGTTAGGGGTGAGTGACATGGGGACAGGACACCCCTGCCACCTGTCTTCCTGAACACAGCAACATCAGAGCATGAGCAGGTGCCAGGCCAGTACTGCCCAAGAGAAGGTCACAGAGCCCAGTGGAAAAGCCTAAAGCATTAGTGACTGGGTCAGAGCAGGGGGAAGGCAGCGGCGGTCAGGAGATGCCATGTGGGCCATCTGGGCAGGGATGGCCAGAGCCCAGGTATTTGGCATTGCCTTTGACACCAAGATGCCTCCCAGAAGGACTCTGGCACAAACAAGACAGCCTCTCTCCAGCCAGGAAGGATGGCCTTCAAGAGGGGCTATCAGAGAGGTGTTCGTTTTAATCATCAGAGATCGAAGACGAGTCCCCGTTGGCTGGTGGTCCTCCTGGGGTGGCCGCTGTAGGCACCAGCCCTTTCCTCTGCTCCTGCCCCAGTGTGGCAGCTCAGCACCCCTCCCTCCCTTCCAGAGCCGTTGCCAGGCCAGCCAGGGCTTGGGGAGGCCTCTGGACACTGTGTTCTGTAGTAGGGGTTTAAGGGAGACAAGGTCAGGTCTCCAGGAAGCTGAGAGGTAGGGTGCTGCCAGCTTAACAGCTGTGGCCTTGCAGAAAGCAGTGGTGAGAGGAATCATGGGTGTGCTTGTGCAACTGGGAAACCCACGTGCCCAGGGAAAGTCAGTGGCTGAGTGACAGGCCGTGGGGCTGACAAGCTCAGTCCCCTCCTTCCTCTGATGGATACACATCTAATTCTCTAAGCTTCTAATGTTTCTTCCATAAAAGAGGTACAAGGTAAAAGCATCTCTGCCATACCAGCCTTAGCCTTTGTCTAACCAAGGCTTGGTGGGAAGAGTCCCACCCTTGCTCAGCATTGTTGCTATCAATGCTGTTGTCCTTATGATGCTGGCCCTTCGGGGTCTGGTGATGTTTCTGTGAGGCCCTTTGGACCCTGCACAGCCCAAGGACATGTGACTGCAGAGCACTGAAAAGTCCCCTCCCTGCCCACCGCCAGTAGCCTGGGCCCAGGCCCCTCCAGGGCCTGCCATCACCCTGCCCCCTTGCCTAGGTGTCCCAGGAGGTGGGATGGCCTTGTGCTGCCCGAGGACAGAGGCCAGGGACTTTGTCCCTGCTCAGCTTGCCATGAAAGAGCCAAACCACCGCAGGGTTCAAAAGGGAAAGAGGAAAACCCGGTAACTCGTCCCAGACGGTCTGTCCACTTTATCAAAGCCGATTGCAGGGAGCAAAGTTCCCACCAGGAGGAGAGGCCACAGCCTCATTAGGGAGCTCTGGGAAGGATGAAAAAGCCAGGCCGCTCGCTGCCGCGCACATCCCGGGGACAATTAGGCCTTGTCCCTTCTCCTTCAAAGGCTTGCAGGGCGTGTGGCCGTGTCTGTGTGGGTCTCCCTTCCCCTTTCCTTTCTGCTCTGTCTCCAGTCTCTCCTCTTTCCACTGATCCTCTAACCTCTCAGCACCAAACTCCCCTGCGATCTACGCTGATCTGCTTCTGCCCACAGGGGACCCACAGATGCCCCACACCAGACACAATGACGCCCCAGGAGCCCCTGCTCTCATAGCCCTAAGACACTGCCCCAGACATCCCACTTGGCCGAAAGATGGGGAATTGTGTGATCTCATTCCCACCGACTGCTTCTCCTCCTGAACTTGAGTTCTCCCCATCAGAGAGTACAGAATGCAAACTATTCCCTCCGAGCAAACTTCCAGCTCCGGTTTCCGGATGCCTCCCTCAGATGCGGCAGGGTCTGAGCCCAGATTCTTCTTCAAATCCCAACTCACAGCCTCCTCCACCCCAACCCTACGGAATGCTCGGTACCCACACGGGGAGTTAGGAGCAAGGACAGCAGGACATTTCTCCACACCCCCTGGACGCCACCGGGGCATTAGCTTGAGAGGCGGTCAGAATCTGCCGTTTTTTTTGTACCAGGAATTGAACTCCCAACCTTGCACTTGCCTGGCAGGCGCTGTGCCACTGAGCTGTGCCCCCGGCCCTAGGACACGGACTCATCTCAGGAATGCCACCCAAATGGATCACAGCCCCGAATGCACGCACACAGCGCAGTCCTGCCGCCACTGCCACCGCCACCACCCCAGCCCTGGCACCGTGAGCACTTCCTGTAAGGAACAGCACCGTGCGCCGTTTGCTCTCTGCACATGAGACAGTCACTTGAGGGGCTCAGCATGTTGCTCTAAGTGAGAAGACAGGTTGGGCATACTTGTTTTTGTCATAGCACTAGAGGAAGCGGTGCAATATTTGTGAAATTAGAAACAGCCTCGGGTCTCTGCCCCTTGCTGATGGTACTCGGGTATTAATCCATTAAGGCAATCAAAAGAGCTTAAATAAAAGTCTGAAGTCTGCAATATACATGTCAATGAACAAGCGGTAAAACTTCCTGAAAAGGTGATTTCAAAGCCATATTGCCCACGCTTGGCAAATTGCATATTTAATTATTTTGTCAGACCCTCCTTCTCCTCTAATCTTCGGGGAAAATGCCTTTGGCCATGCGAAACCAGTTAGGGTAATTAAGGTGCGGTGGAATTAGGTGTTGGCTGATTTCTCAGAGAGATGCCATCCTCCAGCCTGGTAAGAGAGATGTGTGCAGGCCCCAAAAGGCAGAGGCATTGTAATGTCTGCCTTTCCATAGGAAGATCAAAGGTCTTTTGCCCCTTTCAAGATGTTTGTAGAATTTGTTTCCCAATTATCCCACATTTGCGCACTGGGACATCCTAGTTAACTCTTTGACGGCACCCTGAGAAGGGGACCGTAATTGACATCAGGCCGCAGCTGCCCTCTCCAGGCTCAGCTGAGATTCCCGTCTGGGGTCGACGCTCTGAGAGAAAGTGGGAGGGATGGAAAACAGGGTGCAGGCTTAGGCTTTGGCCCTTAGTTCCAGCCCTTCTCTGGGCGCAGCGACGCCGACTTTGCGCTCAGAGCCAGCTGAGCCTGTGGGACCGCACCACTTCAGATTTTCACCTTAAGAGCAGACCCTAGGGCCGGGGGCACAGCTCAGTGGCACAGCGCCTGCCAGGCAAGTGCAAGGTTGGGAGTTCAATTCCTGGTACAAAAAAAAACGGCAGATTCTGACCGCCTTTGAAGACCATTCTAGAAAGGGTATCTCTGAAGACATCATCTCCCTACATGGGGACATTTCTCCTGGTCTGAGAAGATATTTAAAACAAACAGTTGATCTCAGAAATTGAAAGTGGAATGCTGGGTGTCTGGGGACGGTACTGCCGGCCTGGGGAAGTGAGGGACAGGCACCAAGTTACGGTTAAACGGCAAGGAGCTCTGGGTGCTGCGGCCCAGGATGGTGACAAGAGAAAGTGATAAAGTCAGGGACATTCCAGAAAGCTAGGAAAAGGGGTTTTTATCACAAAGCTTTTATCACAAAGAAGTGATATTTGAGGAGATAAAAAGTTCCACTTGATTAAATGTTACACAATATTTGCATCTGTACGCATTAACCACCCATTCATAGGTCCAACTTTTATGTCTGTGAACCCATTTCATTTTAAAAGAATAAAATGATGGAAAAAAGTATCAGATATTCAGTAAAGGTGAGAAAAAAGTACTCGAGATTTAAAGAGTTCAGTTATGGCATTTTTGAAACTAAATGTGATCTAAATAGCAAGCCAAGGTGGAAATTCAAATGTTAAAATGTCTTCAAGAAAATCTAACATGAAGACTTTTTCTGGTGTGAGTTTTATTAACTTTTCATGTTTCCCTTTTGCATACGTGTCTGGTTCATCTTTCTTGACTCTGTAAGTATTTCTTCCCCAATATTTAGTTCAAATGCTTTGTCTTTTACATTTTTGTCTTTGCTTAAGGAAGACAAAGAAAGAGGAGGAGAAAAATAAAGAGAAGGCTTTCCTGAATCTCTTCTTATGCAAATGGAATGGCCCTTTTGGAAATAATTTTTTACAAAGCCCACAACAATTGGAAAAATGAAATACCACGGGGCCAAGGGGCCACAGGCGCAGGGCCGCTCAGTAAACTCGCAAACACTTTTGTCTTTTTCTTGCCTTCCGTGTTAACCCTTTGAGAATTCACCTGTATCCTCAGAAACTGTTCACTGAAGAGCTAAGATCCTGGCAGGGTGAGATGGCAGCGCCCCTTCTCCCGTGGCTGTTCCCAGCATCTTTCAGGAGACCCCAGATCAGAGAGACTGCCGGGCCTCTGCAGTCTGCCAACATGACCCACAAACGCCTCTGTTCCCCACAGGTAATTCCTGCTACAAGGAATCCTCCTCCAAAAATATACACCGAATGAGCAGTGTCAAAAGGAAATGCATTTTCTGTCCTTTGCAGCAGAAAAAGAGCAACTAGAGCCTCCTGATTTTTCCACAAACAGAAAAAGCAGATTTGGGGGGGGGGGGCGGTTCTGCTGCCAGAGAAGGGGCTAGAAGGTTCCATCAAGGAGGAACCAGGGCCACCCCACTGCAGAAGGGACTCTGAGGATGGTCCTCACATTTAGCAAATGAAAATAAGGACATTGTATTAGATTTGAATTTCAGAGAAAGAATAATTGTTTTTTGGTCTAAGTA
The DNA here is from genome assembly GCF_034190915.1 of Cavia porcellus. Lineage (NCBI taxonomy): Eukaryota > Metazoa > Chordata > Mammalia > Rodentia > Caviidae > Cavia > Cavia porcellus. The sequence continues at coordinate 200,838,606 of NW_026947484.1, forward strand.
TGTTCCCAAAGACCACATGGGCCATATTTATACTAAAAATATTACTCCCTTGTTTATCCAAAATCCACATTTCACAGTGCATCCTAATAGTATTCCACTGGGTATATCATACGCTACTTTTTCTTAATAGCACAACCTGTATTTTACCTGGCAGCTCTAGCTTTGGTTCCAAATAGCATCAAGGGCACCAAACAGAATTTTCCTTCTGCTTCTTTTTTAAAAGTCTAGATGTAAAATTGAATCCATGAAATCAGTGCTTCACACTGGAAGAAACCATGCCTGGCTGCTGGCAGCCCACAGGAGAGCAGGGCCGCCCAGCTCCGAGCCAGCCCTGAGGGAGCTGCCCTGTGGGCTCTCACCTCTCTCCCTCCCTATCCCTGCCTCATGGGACAAAACTGAGGCCCTGAGGAGGCAGCACTAGGCTCTGTCACCCAATAGGCGACCCGAGTTTGTGTGGACACCTCGAAGCTTTTTAAAGCCCAAATGATTTCCACTGGGCCAGCCGGGCCTCAGGAGGCCTCCCTCACACGGACATCACAGCGAAGGATGGTTTATTTTGATGACCTCTGAGGCCCGGAGCACTACAGGTTTTAGGAGCTGTAGCCGCTGCAGGACTTGCTTTGGGGCCAGGCTGTCCCCAGCCAGCTGTTGGATCCAAGTCTCTGAGACCCTAACCCTAACTCTAAACCTCCTTTGCTGCACTGACCCTGAAGACATGGCCTCAGAGGCTCCTGTCCACAGCCTGAGCCCTACCCCAGCTTCAGCCTCTGGGCCCTGCAGCAGGATAGATGGACATGGAGAAGGGTGGCTTGGGTCAGATTGTATTGTTAGAAGGCAGAACAGTTTTCCAAGGCCAGCTCTTCCAAGCACCTCGAAGGGCATCCCTGCCGTCCTGGTCCCAGTGCCCAGCTCAATGCCCGGGGCGCAGGTAGGAACCTGCCTTCCTGGTTCTTATCGCTGCTTGGTGACTGGTTTCTAACTGGGTACCGCTCCTTCAGGCAGTTCTTTCTCCTGCCTCCTCTAACTCCCTCCTGCTGCAGGACAAGCCCTTTGCTCCCACTGGGCCTCCAGGGAGACAGAGAACAGCTGGCCAGCATCTGGTGCTCACCATTAGCCAGGGCCCCTGCCCCCTGGGCCTTCCGCTCCCCAGGCAGAATAATCCCGCTTCCTCTAACCTTTCGGCTGGGCCCCGTGCTCTAGGGCTTTCATCCTGTCCATCCAGCCTCTGAAGCCACTCCAGGCTCCCTGGCCCTCCTATGGCTCTGCTGGGCCAGCCCAGACTGACCAGCGGGTGGGGGCACCACCAAAGGCCCCTCTCCCCTCACTGTGTGGGGAAGGGGTGGGGGGATGTTTGAGGAAGAGCAGCGTGGGGCTGCCTGGTGAGCCCCATTTGCCTCTAGCTCTGCCAGCAGGTTTGGAGGACAATGCCTGGGGTGACTGAGATAGAGACACTGCTTTTCATCCCTGGTTAGGTGACCATGGAAGATGACCTCTCCTTGAAACCTCAGCTTCCTCACCCATAAGGGGTGGTTAGGAAGATTCCAAGGATGAGGTCCCTGTGAGGTGGGCTCGGCCCATAGCAAGAGCCCCATGGACTTGTGGGGCTCTGTGTGTGTCTCTGTGTGCAGAGACAGTGTCTCTGCATCACCATCCTCCTCCCCGGCCAGCAATGCACCATCCTGCCCAGGCATGGCTCTGTCCTGGAAGAGGACTCAGAGCCTGTTGGATTCTGCTGCAGCCCCGGCTGGGGAAGGAGGGCCTAAAACAATACCTAGTTAATTCTTCCTTCTCATGGCCTCCAGAATCCCTATGGAGATCTCTTGTTTCTGGAAGCTTCCATAGTCCCTAGCTTGGTGGCTCCCCAGGGCAAGATATATGTGTCCCAAGCCCCCACAGGCATCTAGCTGACATGGCCAGGGGACCAATCATCCATACTGAGGATTTACCAATTTGATCCTTCAAAAAAAACAAGCTCCCAGGAGCTCCAGCCACTGTCCAGGTTTTAGATCACATCCTCAGAGACTGTCCACGGAGGCATCCCAGAAACGCTGGCTGCCTTGCACCCAGAAATGACACACACTTCCTCTGATTTAGAAGTGATCCCACCGTCCTGCTCCTGGTTCTCAAAACCACCTCAGAACCCTGAACAGAGCTAAAGAAGCCATCTTGCCCGTCTTCTGCTTCTGAGCTTGGCAGTCCCTCTGCCTCCTCTCCCAGAGCCTCCATGATGCCCCAGGCTCACATCCCCAGCTCACATCAGGATTAGGAAAGAGCTCTTGACAAACCCGCAGCTCCCCACCCCAATATCACAACAGCAACCAATACCTAGCAATGGACCTCACCACTCATTTGATGATCAAAACTTGGAGTGAATCCAGGAGAGCAGAGAGATATTTATTAAATGCAAACTTCTAATTATTGCTTTAGTAATCTTTTCTTCCAGTGACTGAGCTACAACATTATTTTTTCTAGCAATTATTTTTAACATTCGGAAAATTGCGCTTAAGATATGCAAATCATATTTTGCATGAATAGCACGTAGGAGAGAGAGGCAATCTCTCTTTTTCCCCTCCATCTCAGTTATTAAGAAAATGCAAAGTTCAACTTGTCGATAATCACATCTCCGCAGCAGAGCGGAACGGGAGTGACTCAAAGAAAACAAGAGAAAGAAACCTAGAAAGACGAAAGCAAGCCCCTTTGACATCTCATGTCTATATTTTCCTGCCAGGGTGCATAGGTTTCGGGGTACAGTTTTCCTGGCGGCAAGTCCCAGCTTCCCCCAGGGTTTTTAAAGTGGGCTGAGGTGAGGTGACTTACCTGTCAGCATCCCAAGGGGCAGGCTGGGGGCAAGTCGGGCTGGGAGCCGCCTGTGCCAGGGCTGGGCCTCGGAAGGCAGAGGCTCGGAGAGTGGACGCCCTTCGTGGACAGGTGCATGGAGCCATGGGTCTCCCAAGCGCTACCTGTGGTTTACTGGCCGTTTATTAGAAGCCCACGCAATATCATGAAGCACCTGCAGGCAATAAAATCCCTTACATGTGTGAGGCCTCGAGGAAATTAACGGCACCTCCCTGGGGATGCATATTTTGTGAAGATGTTTATTACAGATGAAGTGCTCCTGGGGTGGAACATTAACAAGTTGTAGAGTGATAAAAGGATTTTTATCCTTTCTCGGTGACAGAGGGAGGAAGAAGGCTTTCATGGAATCTATAAAAGGCCCGCTTCCTAATGAATTTTCTTAACTTTATTAATAGGGTCGGTGGAGTTGGGGGGTGGGCGGCATGCTGGACACTTGGACAAAGGGGCCGCAGCAGAATGGGGTGCACCGGGCTGGACACCGTGCCCGGAAGGCAGGAGAGAGGCACCAATGCGAATCCAGACAGGGAAGCCCCTCGCCAGGGGAGCTTGGGGGTGGGGGCACTGCTCTGAAAAACTCATTTGAGACCCCTTGGGGTGCTGGGGTGAGTCGGGCCACAAGGCAGGTTCTGAGCCTCTCTTTTTAACCCCCTGTTCCCCGATCTGGCCTGCAGGCCATTACGGAGATGAAAGAAAGGGAATTCCTTTGGACCAGGACTGTGGAATCTAATTGAATTATATGAACGCAGTTAAACGTCTGCTTCAGAGAGGCAGGGCTGCCTTCCAACCGGCTGCTCGGGAGCTAATGGGCTATTTGAACAATAGAGACCGAGGCCCGAACACAGGTGGGCTGTGTTAATAACTTTATTTAGACCCGCTTTTTTTCCCCCTTTGAGGCACACAAGCCTTCCATTAATGCATTCATTAGAGTTTATGGCCAGGCTCTGGTTTTCTCCTAATGACACTGTCCAGACCCTGCTCTCTAGCTAATTGAGGCCAGCTGCCCACTGCCCCACCCCAGCCCCAGGACCTAGTGTCACCAGGATTAGCTGCTGGAGCAGGGCCGAGGGGAGACGGCCCTACCTCCCTCCTCAGTAGCTGCACAAGAGCAGGGGTCAAGGGGGCCTGTGTCTTGGGACACCCGCTGCCCCACCCAGCACTCCCTGGATGATCACTGCCTCTCTTTGGCCCCTCCTGGTCTTCCTCTCTGCTAGGGTTACACTGATGTTCCAAGAGGCCAACATGACACCTTGTGCATTGCTCAGGAACCTGCTATGGCTCCCTACTGCCCTTGGAAGAAAGCGCACGCTCTGACTTTGTATTCTGTGTTCTTCAACTGGCTCCACTGCATCTTCAGGCATGCTGGGTTCTGTGCACACCCTTCTGCTTGCTGAGGACCAACAGACAGGAGAGCTCCACCCTAACCGCAGGAGCCCACCTCTCCCAAGCCTATCAGTGTGGGCTCAAACACAGGTGCCCCAGGAGCCTGTTTCCTGCCTGAGTCTGAGCCCTTTATAACTATGTGTGTATCTTACTGTGGTCATCTCCTTCCACAAGACTGAGAATCCCTGGAGGGCAGGACCCATGTTCCTTATGCTTATGAATCATTTACTATGTGCCAGTTGCCCTGTGAACATTAGCTCACACAATCTCCAGCAGTACCCTGGGAAGGACACTTCCTTATCCCTATTTCACAGATGCAGAAACTGAGGCTCAAAGACAGGAAGTTACTCGCTCAGGAATACCCAGTCTGTTTACTGACCTGACTTTACTTCCCATCTGCATCTTGGGGTTGTCCCAGTGGTTGCTGGACTTGGCTCACACCAGCTTGCAAGAACATCTTGTTCAATTTTCAGACGTAATTCTGTGAGCTGGTTGTTCAGCACTGGTATTGTTAAAACTGTAAATCAGCCTGCTGTAGTGGTATACACCTGTAACCGCAGCACTCTGGGAAGCTGAGGCAGGAGGAGAAAAATTTCCAGCCCACCTTGGACAACCTAGCAATTTAGGAGACTCTGTCTCAAAAAACTTTTAAAAAGAACTAGGGATATAGCTCAATGGAAAAGGCCCTGAGTTTGATTGCCAGAACCACCAAAAATTAATTGCTATAGATGAAATTTAAAATTACATAAACTTACAATTAAACAACCAATAATTAACAAAGTAATAAATACTCCAAACTCATCAATCCCTGTAGATTTGTTTTATTATACTATCATCTAAGCTCACAAGGCTGCATCTATTTTACTCATGGTAGAAATTCCATGTGGAATTTCTGACACTGTAAAAAAATACCTGCAAGAAGAAATTTATACAGTTTAAGATCCAGACTATGGTTTGGAGGTTGCCACCCACCTGGTCACACCACATGCAGTATGTGTTTGAAATCAGCCATCGTGGTGGCATTTACACCATAGGAATTGCCAAACTACAGATCGATGCTTTTTTCTGTAGAGAGCTGGTTGTGAGACACGTACCAACATCTCACTGGGTTGGAGAGAAGCACTAACAAAGAAATCTTCCTGTGGCACAAGTCTGTAATCCTAGCTGCTCAGGAGGCTGGATCAGGAGGAGCACAAATTTGAGGCCAACCTGGGAAAATTAGTGAGCCTCTGCCTCAAACTAGTAATAAAAAGGGGATGGGATACAGTTCAGTGGTAGAGCATCCCTGGGTTTAATCTCTAGCACTGAAACAAGGAAGGGAGGAGTGAAGGAAGGAGGGAAGAAGAAAGGAATAAAGGAAGGAAGGAAAGAGGGTCAGTCATGCTAAGTTGCCCAGGTGGGCTCGAACTTGCAAGCGCCCTGCCTCAGCCTCCCAGTGTACTGCAAAGAGGCAGGCGCCACCAAGCAGGAAGCAGCCTTTGATTTTTCCTTCCTGGGTCAGGTGGGGAGCCCTTTCGGGTGCTCCCACATGCCCACGTGTGCCCCCTCACTGCACTTACTTTGTTGTTTATCAAGCTGTTTACCCATCTATTTCCCCAGCAACCGGAGAGCAGGATTCCTCCTCCCCAGGACTGCCAGGTGATCAGGCACAGAAGAGGTGCTCAGTGAACCATCTTGGCACAAGCAAAAAGATACAGCATTAGGAGAGTGAATGTCTCTCCACAAGAGCACAGAGGACACCTGTCAGCGGGGCCAGAGACTTCATTTGGAACAAAATAAGCACAGTTCTTGTCCTCTGACCTCTCCCATGCTAGGGTTTGGGGAACTTCCAAAGCTGGCAGTGGCCAGAGTATAAGTATGGGGTTAGTGAGAGTTGATGTAGTTAAGTATTTTCTGCCTTAAATTCACACTGAAGATTTGCACTGTATCCTGTGACCAGTGAGAAGCTACCAAAAGCATGTAGCATAGTCAAATGTCAATTCTGAAAAGATGATGCTAAAACGGCTCCGGGCCCAGATGGTTGCCTGCATTCTCCAAAGAACAGATAACACAAATGTAATTTGTAATTTTCCAAAGAACCGGAAAAGTTGGGAAGTTCCATTTATAATTTCATGCAGTTCATTCAAATTGAATCCCATAAGTCAACAAAGACGGCTCCATAAACCTTACAAACTGTCAATACTGATGAGGAAATAGAAAGCCAAACGCTGTCAGAGAGTGTCTAGGTGAACATTAACAGTATAAACACCAACATTAAATGATGATTTCAGAAATATGGGTCAGATGAGGAAATTCTGCTTACAAAATCCATCGCATTTAACACCCATTCACAGTATAAATACCACGTAGACACAGACTTTGGCCTCGAGAGTGGAACACAGAAAAGAATAAGTTAAAAAAAAAAAAAGAGTGGAGCACAGGCCGCAGGGACAGGGTCCACACTGGGCTGCTGACGCTGGCCGTGCAGTCAGTGGTCATCTCGTCTGGTGTTCACAGCACGAACACACGCACACATCTCTGTGACCCCCCCCCCAGTCCACAGGTGTTGAAGGGGACACTCAGCATTGCTCGGTGACCCCTGAGGGTACACGTGAGCCCCAGACCAGGACCATAACCCACCTGCTCAAATAACCAGGACACCGAGATCTCACATGACTGAGAAATGGGGACAGCACCACTGACACAGGTGCATCTGCCGTAAGACCCAAGCAGTCAAATGCACACTGTACGCAAGGCCGGGATGGTGTGGTGGCAGAATGCCGGCCCTGGGCCCATCCCCACTGGCGCAAAAGGAAAAGGGAGCAGGGAAAAGATGATGGAGGAAGACAGGAGAGAGGGAGAGAGAGAGAGAGAGAGAGAGAGAGAGAGAGAGAGAGCAAGCTAATAGACGAGAGGTCAGACCATAGCAGAAGCTAAGTAAAAAGCAGATTTTCTGCATTTCCGTAACAAGTAGTTAGAAAGTAAAGTGGAAAAAAACTTCAATTATAAAATGTTCTAAATGCCTGGAAATAAGCATAACCAGAAATGTACAGGACATAAAAATAAAAGTTTACAAGGAGTATAGATAAAACTTTTAAATAAGGTCTAGGGAGAACTTTATAAAAACAGGCATCTTCCTAGATGGGAAGACTGATCACTATAAAAGTGCACGGCTTCCGCAAAGCAGTCTATTTAACACCAGCAAAAACAACATATCACTAGCAGTTTCTCTTTTAACTGAATTCTAAAGTTTACCTGGAAATATACTAGAATTACTGTTAATTGTTTCTTCAGCACTGGAGGTTGAATCCAGGGAGCACTGAGCTACATCTCCAGTACTTTTAATTTTTTAAACTTTGAGACAAGGTCTCACTAAGTTGCTCAGACCGGCCCTTAAATGGCCCTCCTCCTGCCTCAGCCTCCTGGCTAACTGGGATTAGAGGCATGCACTATGCTGCCCAACTGTCATGAAATGTTTTAAAAGAAGGATTCATGAGATGTTTTGCTGTAAGATAATAAAACATTTTGCAAGAGTGCAGGGATTAAATCAGGGAGACACTCCTAGAAAAAGACACAAGCACACCAGTCAGGGACCCAAAGACAATTACATGCGGCAGGGTAAGGACAGATTTCAACTCAAGAGGGAAAATAATAAATTTTAAAATAAATAATGTGGAAATATTAGGGGAGCTCTTAGGAAAAAGATAATGTCAGATTCCTGTTTTGTGTGAAAATAATTTCCAGATTGATTTAAGATTTAAACTTTTATTTTTTTATTTATTAATTTATTTTTGGTACCGGGGATCAAACTCTAACTCGCATTTGGCAGACAGGCAGTTATGACACTGAGCTAAATCCCCAGGCGCAAGATTTAAATTTTTAAAAGAAGTGTTTTTTAATTATCAGAAGAAAATCTTGAGTGTGAAAAAAATTTTTTCTAAGTATGGCTCCAAAGATGAAAACAAAGTCTTAAATGCTATATTGAAATTTCTCAAACTCATTAAATATTACATAATATTTATGGAATGCTTACATAAAAGAATTAAATATTTGGATATAAAAGCATGCCAAAAGAACAAAACATAAAAAGTGAACTTAGCGGCTGGGGATTTAGCTCAGCGGCATAAGCGCCTGCCTTGCAAGCAGACAGTTGTGAGTTCGATCCCCGGTTCCGATAAAAATGAAAAAAAAAAAAAGTGAAGTTAACTTGGGGAGAGGAGAGATATCTGCTAAATACATGAATATATTCACAGAGAAGTATCTCTTGGAAATCCAGGAGTACAAAGATGACAGGCGGTTCACAAAACAGACGCAAGCAGGCCACGGGTGTAAGAAAACACGCCACCTCCCCAAAGCTCCAGGCAGCATGTTTCGTTAACTGCTTCGCCAAGCGTCAGCGCAACCCTCAGCACTGACAAAGGCGCAGGAAGTGGGAAGCGGCCGGTTCACCCGCGGGCAGCAGAGGCCATTGGTGCAGCCTCCTGCAGGCCCGCGGGGTGAACAAGGCCCTAACCGCGCGGACCCTTCCGAAGCATGCAGAAACAGGCAAGATCAAGCCACAAGTTACAGGTGGAAGGAAACGGATAAATCATTGCATCCTAAAACATCAAATAGAACGGAAGTCTGTCAGTGCTTACAAAGATCTCCAGACTATCGAAGCATTTTTTAAAAATGTTAAACTGGCATGGTGGTGTGTACCTGTAATCCCAGCTACTGGGGAGGCTGAGTCAGGAGGATCACACGTTCCAGACCGTCCTGGAAACCTAGTGAGACTCGGTGTAAAATTAAAGAAAACAGCACTGGGGGTGTAACTAGGTATTAGAGCGCTTGTCTAGCATATGCCAGGTCCTGGTTGCAATTCCCAGCATCAAAATATAAAATAAAAAATAAAATCAAACAGTAAATAAAATGTTTGTAGTAGTGAAATATATACACATATTTATATTATTTAATTTGTACTTATTCACTTATTTTGTCTTGTTGAGACAGGGTCTCACTATGCAGTTCAGGCTGGCCTGAGCTGACTTTGTAGCCTGCATTGATCTTGAACCTGCAATGATCCTCTTGCGGAGTGCTGGGATTACAGGCGGATGCCACCATGCCCGGCTGGCACATTTATATTTTTAAGTCCTGAAAACATCCTTCAAAAATAGTAATGGATATTGGCAGAATATAGGTTTTTTTTTTATTCTTTTAAATTTTCACCTTATTCTTCTATTATTTTTATTTAAAATAAAATTTAAAAGTGAAGTATGGTGCCATCTGCTTGTAATCCCAGCACTCGGGAGGCTGAGGCAGGAGGATTACCTGGAGTTTGAGGCCAGTGTACATAGAGTCCACAGTTCAGCACGAACTACTTAGTGAGACCCTGTCTCCAACAGTTACATGCATACATTTTCAGAGGGAAGAGTTGTTGAAAAATAATCAGGTAACTAAGTGGTGCAAATAATATGATATGATCTTTAAAAATAATGTGTGTGGGGCTGGGGATTTAGCTCAATGGCATAAGCGCCTGCCTTGTAAAGCAGGCAGTCGTGAGTTCGATCCCCGATACCGATAAAAAGGAAAAAGACAAAACCAAAAAAAAAAAAAAAAAAGTGTGTGTGAGGGCACACCTGTACGGATACTGTCTGTAACCTGGCGGTTCCGTTGCTTCCAAACAGCTCGGGATTAATAAATATTGGTTGAGCCTGATTGATGGGACGGTGGGCGTTTTCTGCTTTCTTCCACTTGCCGGGCCCCGCTGGAAGTTTCTCTAATAGGCACTATGTGTGTTCCCCTCATAACTTTCCAATTAAAAAGAAAATCAGAAGCCTCTAACTTCTCTACCCGACGGCTGACTACGGGGACTAGAAGCAGCCCTGAGTGACCAAGGCATCTGGAGAGGCTGGCCGCAGTCTGAGCGGGACGCCCCCACCTGACCCCTGCCCCGTGTCCTCCCGCGTGGTCCTGCAGGTCTCTCCTGAGCCTCCCGAGCGCTGCGCCCCCTCCGGCTTCCCGCCCCGCCACCCCGTCCCGGTGCGCACTGACCCCTGAGTCCCCAAGGCCTGCAGCTGCAGGGCGCCCGGCGTCCCGGGGTCTCCACAGCACTCCCCTGGCCCCATCCCCGTCACCGGGTCTCGGCCTGTCACCTGCGGCCCCCACAGTGACCTGCTGTGTCCTTTCTGAGGCCCCTGCCCGCCTCCCGCCCGGCAGCCTGGGTTCTAGGATTCGTACCAGTGGGGAGCCCGGGGGTTCCTCTCCCCGGGAGCCTCACAGCCTTTGGAGAAGGGGGTCCCGGCTGGGCCTGCCCGCGGGGATCTGGTCCTCCACCGCTCGCCCGACCCCACCCCCAGCTCCTCCAGCCCGGCTCAGCACCCCAAGACCTCCACGAACAGCGTCCTGCCCCTCCCCGCTGGCCTGCACCCGCCAACCTGCTCCCCAGCGCCCTGATGCCCGCCCGGGGAAGCACAAAGCAAACGCGGATGCTCGCTGGGCACAGGCGCCCGCAGGACCTCGGACGTGCGCGAGCCCGCGCCGGCCTCCCCATCCTGCGCGCCCACGCGGCCCGCGTCTGGATGCAGCGCCGCCTCCTGCCGCACGGCCGGCGGGGCCCCCGCGGGACGCGGGCGGGGCGGGCGCACGCAGCGGCTCGCGGTCCCAGCTCCCGGGCGCCCCCTGCCGGCCGCCGCGCCCCGGCGCGGAGCACGGAGAGCGCGGGGCGAACCCTCGCACAGCGGTGCGGGGCGAGGGCCGAGGGCTGGGGGCTTCCGGGAGGGGGCGCGCGTGCTTCCGTTTGGAAGAAGCCAGCCAGGCCGCAAGTGGGCAGAGTGATGGTGTCTGCGCCTGTGGGGTGTGGATTGAATGAGAACAGCCCTGGGCGGTTTAGAGCACAGAAGAGCTCTAAACCTCACCCTCGCCTCTTCCCCCTCCTCTGCTTCCCACCACTCTGCATAATATTAATGAGCTGCCCATAATCCCTGCACTCTAGGAGGCTGAGGCAGGAGGATTGCAAATCGGAGCCCAGCCTGGAGAATTTAGTGACTTGTCTCAAAATTTAAAAAAGGAAAAAATTTTAATAGGGCAGAGAAAAGCTTGTGCTAATATTGTTTAGACAATTGAATATCAATATCTTGCACTCTGAGTAACTAATTTAAAGATAACAACGTGTTACGCATTAACCACTGTCACCTCTTATTATCTTGTTTTGAAACATTCTTTTCTCTTTAAAGTAAAATAAGTGAAACGTCTTTCCCCTTGCATTCCAACTCCTGGAATAAAAATTGGTCACTGGAAAATAAAAATAAGGCAGGAGATGTAGCTCTGTGCAAAGGCTCAGGATTCATTCAGTCCTCCATACCACAAATAATGAAATAAAGAGCATTAGCTGCAGGAGTTTAACGGCTGAAGCCGCTCGGGACCCGCCCCCCGCAGCCACACCCCCCACTGCACCTCCCCTTCCAGGACCAGCTTCCTGGTGGGCAGCAGTGCCCTCCTCACAGCCTCGCCTGGCCACCTCTGCTCCTGCACCAGGGCCTCTTGACTCTGGGTGCCTTGGCCCCGCCTCCCCACGAGGCTCCCCCAGTCCTCAGCCCCCTCCTGCAGCACCTGTCCTGCCCAGAGCTCTGACGGTCACAGGCAACATCCGCCCTGCTTCCTGCTGACTCCTGCGCACCGGGGAAGACGCCTGGGAGATGAGTGAATGGGGAGAAGGGGTGACAGAGGGACCCAGAGCACAGGGCCGGCAGGCAAAGGCCCTCGCGGTGGGCAAGGGAGGGCATCACTGAGCAGACAAGAAACCCTGGGCAGCCAGGTGTGGGGTGCATGCCTGTACCCCACTTGCTGAGACAGCTGAGGAAGGAAGGTCACAAACTACCTCAGCCCAGCAACTTTGGGAGGCCCTGCCTCGAAATTTTAACAGTGCTAAAGGGGCTGGAGCTGTGGTGGTAGTGCTGGCCTGCCACACATGAGGCCCTGAGCTACATCCCTGGTACCAGAAAGAAGGGAAAGAAGGGGAAAGGAAAGAAAGAGGAGGAGAAAGGAGAAGGAGAGGAGGAGCAGGCAGAAGCTGCCACCCAGGAGGCCAGAGAGGTTGGGCCTGGAGGGTAAGTACCCTCGCACCCAGCAGCCCTGCCTGCCATTGCCAACTCTGCCTCCAGGGCCTTCATTTCAACATCTGTAAAATGGAGCAATATAAGCAAGCACATGATGCTGCTCTGGCCATCAGGGGCTTGCTGCTCTCACCACAGCCTAGAACCGGGTCAGTGTAAAACACAGGGGTTCCAGGCCAGGGAGGCCCGGTGGTTTGCTGAGAGCCCCAGGGCTCAAGGGTGATGGGATGAGCACTGCCTTGTCTCCCAGCACCGGCCAGCAGGGGTCCTGCCTGCTACAGCACCTAGCAGGTGCTGTCCTGGTGGCCCACCCAGCGCTGGGCCGAGTCCGTGCTCGCCTAGAGTGTGCCCCAGGAGCACACCATGATGAAGGCGACGCAGGCTTCAGGCTGGAGGGGCGTCCCTTGCCTGCCAGGCTGTGGTGTGTGGTGAGACTGATTCACAGCCCAGCACTGAGGCAGCCTGGCCCAGCTAAGCTCATTCAGTCAGTCCATCCGTCTGTCCATCCATCTGTTAGTTTTCACACATCCCTGGAGCCCTGCTCTCTCTCTGGGCTCTCACTGTCCGCAGTGATAGTGGGGGACTCACATGCAAATCAGAAGGATGAGGTAGAGGGACGTTTGGGCTGGGACTTAGGTCAAGAGAGAGTCTGGGGAGGAGAGGCCTGCGGAGGCTCTGGGGTGGGGGTGGTACCGGGGAGGACCAGGTGCCCAGCCACACTCTGCCCCTCTAATCTCAGCCTCTAGCAGAACCAGCCCCCGGCTCCTTGCACAATAGGGAGATGGCACCACAGCCTGCTGGGGAGCCAGGAGGAGGCAGGGGCTAGGTGCACCTGGGGAGGGGGGCAGATGCAGGGAGCAGGGCTGTGCTGAGAACAAAGAGTCCACCCCGAGCACCACGGGAGTGAGGGCACCCAGCAGGCCAGCCGTGGAGGGGGGCCACAGCTGCTCCCCGCTCCCTACTCCCTGGCGATGGCAGGGCTGATAGCCGGGGCTGCTGGGCTGCTGGGCCAGCGAGGGGCTCGCGGCTTCCTCCCCGAAAGTTCTTTATCAACAGGATGCGCTGTTGCCAGGGAGCCGGCTTCAGGCCCAGCTCCAGCCGTTGCCGGGAGGATTATCAGAAAGATTTGAGTCTTTTTAATTAAATCCAAGCCCAATGCAATTCTGCACCAGCTCAGAGAAACCCATTCAGTATCCTGTCGCCACCTGTGATAGCTTTTTCCTGAAGGCCAGCTATCTGGCCACCTATCTGTCCATGAGGCGGCCACTTCCATCCGCAGCCTGATAGCAGCAGGCGCCTGGGAGTAAACACCCGGGAGGTCCCCTTCCGGCCCTCGGTGCTGCTTGGTGGCTTCTGGAGAAACTCTGCCCCATGCCAGGCCAGAAAACAAGCTCCACTTGGCCTGAGGATCATCCTCCGGAGGCCACAGCACTCAGCCTCATGCCTTTTGAGCTCACATAGATCTCTCAGCTTATAACGAAGATTCTGGGTTCATTCCCATTTTACGGATGAGAAAACAAAGCCCCAGCGCCACACAGCAAGTAAGTGGCAGAATCAGGAACCAGACCTGAGTGTCCCTGCCTGTCAGGTCTCCACTGTGCTAAGCCTACTACTTTGGGCACCTGCCTGGGCCTCCTCAACCTTCCCTGCCACCCTCAACAAGGCCTGCTGGGCTCTGTCACGATGTGGGCCATGACAGTGGCACAGCCAGTGACCAAGCGCCGTGGGCGTGCAGCACCTTCCCTCACCTCGGGGGTGCAGCTATAGCTCTGAGTACTGAAACAGGAGATCTGAGAGCAGAGTCAGGGGTCCAACCCCACAAAGGCTCGTGTGGCCCCAGTTTGAAGCTGGTGTCCCCAGCCTTGCTCGTTCCCAAAAGAGGCGCCTGTGTCCGGTGCAGCCTGGCAGCAGGAGGCAGGGCAAGGTTGGCGCGCAGGGCTTGCAGTTGGTTCACACTGTGGCCAGAGGATGAAATTAACTCGATAAATAACTCCGGCATGGAGGGGGCACATTCTTTTTAGAAATCCCGGCAGCCCCGGGCCCCCACGCACTGGCTGCAGCCACCCGCTGAGAGGGGACTCGTGCTTTTTAATTAAATCTGTCTGTTATCACACGGGTGGTTATGAAGGGGGCCATTAGCCGTGGAGCAGCCACTGCTGGGAAACCACCAGCCTCATTGGACACACGGCCCGGAGCCCCTCGTGGGCCGGCACCCCCGATCCTCCCTGTCCACTCTGCCCACCAGGGAGATGCTCTGGGCGGGGCCCCGCACCCAGCCCTGCTGCGTGGTGGGCCTCTGCCAGTCAGTGCCTGGCGAGTGGGAGCCTCCTGCCCCGGGGCTGGGAGGACACTGGGCTGCATCCCTGCTCAGCCACGTCCCCTCTGTGTGCCACCCACCTGGAATCACCACGCAGTCCCACTGCCTCTCACAATGCCCCAGCGAAGGAAGTTTTGTCGTCTTCTCTTTGTAGACAGAGACACTGAGGCCTGGAAACCACTTTGCTGGGTCTCCTACTTGACTTCTCTCCTTGCTACCCACAATGCCGGACACAGTGGGCAGGAGGCCGGGTTTGGCTTGACTTGGCTTTGGGGGATCCAGTCCATGGTCCGCTAGCTCCAAACAGCAGCATCACGGCCGAGGGGATGGTAGGACAAAGCTGGCCAGTCCATGGGGACAGCACCAAAAAGGAAGGAGCCAGGAACCAGATCCAGTACCCAAGGTCACCCTCCATGACCTACCCAGACACACCCAGAAGTGTACCCCAACATCCCCCGGGGGGAGGCTACCAAGCCAATCAAGGTGACATAATCCACTTTACCACCACGACTTGATTCGCTCGGGCTGCCAGGGTCTGAACGGACCACTGCCCCAGCGTCCTCACCTGAGCAGGAAGGGGGTGCCCCTCCCCTGGGGGTGAGGGCTGTAACAGGACCCTGGACGGCTGCATCCCGGGAGGCCAAGCAGGATGGCGGTTTTCACTGACTGCTGGCCCTGTTTCAGATGCGGAAAGCAAGGCTCTGCTCCCTCGGGGCCCCTCCTGTGTGTGCCACGTCCTTGGACAGGGCAGCAGCCACCCCAGCCACCCCTCCACACCAGCCTCTCACCCGCTCATTAGAATAATGTGTATTTGATCTTCGCTTGATTATAAGATAAACTCCAGGTACAAAGCTGCAGACAGGACAGAGTATAAAATGGACATTGGACTCCCCCATAATCCAGTACTGTCCCTTTTTGTTTCGTTTTTTCTGGCCATTTACGTGTTCACTCACCCATTGTTCCATCATCTTCCATCCACTCGTCCGTCCACTCACTCATCCGCAGGTGCTGGGCGGGCGCTGGGGACGGGAGCCTGTGTGTGGCGCTGAGGACCCCGAGGAGACAGGCCCCGCCCGTCCTGCCACAGAGAACTCGGCACCTCACAGCGTCGTCAGGGGCCCCGACCTAGCAGGGGCCAGGCCGGGCTCCTGGAGGAAGCTTCGCTGCGTCTGAGCCGTAGGGCTCTGCCTGCGTACCGTGAAATCCACTGCGGGGAACAGTTTTCTAGGGCTTTTGGCCCTGGCTCTCCTCAGCACTGTCTCCTCCCAACCCCTAGACACGTGTACTGTGTACTTCTGCAGCCCTGCCCCACCTCCACGCCCTCGCCTTAACTGTGCCTTCCGTTTAAAATGCCCTTCTTCTCCTTCTGGGCCTGCTGGTGAACTCCTACTCACCTTCAGAGCCTAGAGCTCTTGTCCCATCCTGAAGGACGTCTTCACAGAGCGCTTCCCAGGACAGCAAGGATGGCCTCTCCTCCTGTGTAAGCTTTGCACCCTTTGGCTGTTTTCTGAATTATCTTCCCTTTGGGTCGTGACCTCCAGGGCCAGCTCAGAGGCCGCCTGCAGGGGCCTCCCACAGTGTGCACTGAGGAAGGGGGACCTTCTCGCAAGATGTCTTGGGACATCATCAGGCTGTGAAGCCAGCCAGGTTCATTCCGTTCACAGGCAGCAAGCACCTGCCTGCCTCTGGGGCAGGACAGCCACTCCCCATGCCGCTGTCCTGCAGCAGGAGGGTGGCAGCTGCGTGACTGGGGGCCCTCAGAGTCCAGGGGGCGAGGCCATGCCAGGACATGGCCCTGTGCACCTTCCTGTCGCATCCTCCACACTAAGGTCCAGGTGAATGAAGCTTAGCCGGAAGGCCTGGACATAAGGCCTCGCACCTTTGCCCAGCGACTCTATGATCCCCACTCCCTGCCTCTCAGAGCAGTGAGTCCTCGGCAGATGGGACACGAGCCGTGCTGCCAGGCCCTCCACGCTGCTGGTGTGGTTCCCTTTGCACCCTACCTTGCTTGAGGAACACATCCAGGCCTGTCTGCTGCAGGGGTGTGGGACATTCACGGAGGACAGTGCAGGACCCAGCTGAGGCCACACTACCTAGCCACCCAGCCAGAGAGGCCTGAGTGTTAACGAGCCAAGATCAGCAGAATCTCTCAGCAACCCACAGACATACACAATACACTAAAGGATGAGTTGAAAACCACTAAGAGGTAAGGTTATTTGTTATACAGCAATAGCTAACTCAAACACCCCCATCTACACATTGGAATACACTGCAGCCAGAAAGAAGGAAATGGTCATTATACATTCTCACATGGATACGTCTCCAAGACATATTAAGATTCTTTAAAGTAAGAATGCAATAATATATATGAAGACAAAATATGCCAGATATTTCTAGTCTCTAGACTCTGTCTGGAAAGCTATTAACACCTGGCAGCCAGGACTGTTTCTTGGGCTGGGACATGGGGCCCTGGAACCAACAAGGGAGGAGAGAAAAACATCTTTTTCTAAGTCTTATTTTATGTTGCTTTATAATTTTGTGCCACATGCCTCTTATTTTTATTTAATGTTTATTTCCCTAAAAATAAGACCTACCTGGAAAACAAGCACTGCCGTTACCATGGTGACGGTCCGTGGTGCAAAAACCAACATCTCATTCCTCCCTCGCCTGGTGGCCACTCGGCCAGCCAGGTAAGGCTGGGCGGCAATTCTGACCTCTAGTTTTCAAGGCTGGCTCTTTTTCAGTTAGGTCTTATTTTCAGGGAAACAGGATAAATGGTGACGTTCATGTGAATGATGGATTTAAAATTTCTCTCAGGGCAAATTTCCCCTTGTTATCTACTCACTGCCTCCAACCCCAGCCTTATCACTTCCTGTGTGGCCTCAGCAAGTGGCAGCCCAGGGAGACCTGACCACCATGTGCACGGTCAGTGCCCAGCCATGCGGTGCCCAGCTCTGCCCGCCGAGCTTCACCGGGCTGCCCTCACTCCCCAGCCCGCCTGGGCTCCCTGTTCCCTGCTCCCATCACGTGCACTCTTACTTTCAGTGTCAGCCGAGAGCCGTCTCCCTTTGGGCATCCTGACCAGGACTGGCCAGGAAGTCCCCCTCCATGGGACAGGGGCCTGGAAATGGGGGCTCCCTAGGGAAGGGCCCTCTCTGGGGCTCTAAGCTTGGCAGCCCCCTGTCCTCCGGTGGAGCATCTGAGTCCCATCCTAGAGCTCTCCCAGCCAGGGATTTGGGGTCCTTGTTTTATGGCTCCCTAATCCTTGCTTGGCAGAGAGGAAGTGGTGGGTCAGCCCGGCCATGCAGAGAGTGGCCGGCAGATTCATAAAGGAAAGATTCATGGGCCATCAAAAGGCCTCCGGGGCCCACCGGGCACTGGCAGGGAGATAAATCACAGCCAGGGCAGGAGGATAAAAGGTGCGGGGACAGGGGGCCCTGTCCCGGGAGAAGGAACGGCCCGGGGGCCCGGGCTCCTGAGGGGCTGGACTCACACCGAGCAGCCTCAAGGCCAGGTCCCCCGCTGCGTCCCAGTCCCCATGCTCTTAGCCCTTGCCAGCCCCGGGACGACCCCGACGCCGCGCCTCCCACTGCAGCCCCAGAGCCAGCGAGCATGCGGCCTGTGTGGTCACGCAGGGCCTCCAGCTAGGAGCGGCCGTGCACGGGGCTAGCGCCTGCTGTCTCCGTCTTGAAAGGCTTCTAGCTTTGCACTGGGCTCCGCCTGGCCAGAGGTGGCTTTGGGCATCTCGTGCTCCTGCAGCCTCTCCACCTGCTGGAAGTTCACCTGGCGCAGCTTGCACACCTCCAGTGGCGGGGAACTCCCTCCCTCCCCTGCGGCCCACTGACTTCACAGCGGACCAGTGGAAGATCACAGGCCCTATCTCGCTGTGGGTAAGGACTCCAGGAACCCCACCGACCGCGACGTGGGCAGTACGACTGCACCTCGGCTTCCGGGCGCCGGCAGGCAGGCGAGTCAAGGCTAAGCGCAGTGCAGGCCCAGCTTACTTAAGGACAGCTCTTAGTGCGGGGCAGCAGAAAAGGATTTCTCCTGTCGGGAGGGATCTTCAAGCCTGGCCAGTGGTTAGGGTAAGGAGATGGAGGGAGAGGCACCCCATCACACCCCGCGCGCGCGCTCCCATGCACGCACGCAAATACGCACACTCGCGCACACTCACAACCAGAGGACCCGTCGGTCAAATCTGCCGCTTTACCTGGGCTCCACCCGGCAGGTGCCTTGTTCTCTGCTGCCATCTGCTGGCTGGCATGGGGCACTGCAGCACAGCGGGCGCTGGAAGAACACCACAGTTCATTTGCCCTACTGTTAAATAGAAAATGATTGAATCCTTTGACAGATCTTCCCTGAGGATCCGCTCAGACACTGGGAATTTTCAGGGACCATTAAAGACAAAAATCCTAGGCCTCTTGGAGCTGCCACTCATATGGGAGGCAGGGGTAATGGGCAGGAAAACCAATCATTCGATTCCCACGAGTGGTGATAAGTCCCATGACAAGAAAAGGAGAAATCAGAGGCCAGGAATGGAGTGGGGTGAGGCAAAGCGCCAAGGGCGTCTGGGAGCAAGGTCAGCAGGAGGCACTAAGCCTGGTCCCGACCCTCACTTCCTGTCACCTGGGCGATTTCTTCCCCTGGCCTGAGCCTCAGTTTCCCCACCTGGAAAACAAGAAGAATCACAGCCAGCTCCAGCTGAGTGGCGCCGTGGGGATTTAGAGGGATCCCGAAGGAGGTCTTCCTGTGTTATTCTTCCCCACGCTTGCCGCACACCCAGCGCAGGGCTCTCTCACTGGGCTTCAGGACAGCCCTGCCCAGTCCGGTCCATATTGAGACGTGGGCCCACCCTAGCCCCAGGAGGAAGTTTGCTTACCCAGGACACAAGCGCCATGGCAACAAAGGGGCCTGGTGGGCACGTTTGGGGAATGCAGCCCAGAAGCAGCAGAGCTGAATGACTTGTCCCTCTGGGACCAGGCCTGCTGTCCCCTTCCCTTGCAAAGCCACCACTCCCACGGCTTCACCACAGGTGAGACGGCAGGAGCAGTGGGAAGGGACTGGCGGCCAGCAGGCCTGGGCTCCCAGGCAGGAGCGTGGGTGAGCCCTCCACCCTGGTGACCCAGATGTGTTGCCAGTTCCTTCTGTGCCTCAGTTTCTCAGCAGCTTCAGAATGGGGAGAACAAGCAGGCCAGGGGGAGGCTTGTGAACCCAGCAGGAGGGTGGTGTCACCTGCGACACACACAGAGCCTCAGCTGTCACTGTCACTGACCCGCTGTCCCAGCCTCCAAGCACCTCTGAGACTTTCTCATGCTCAGGCCCCTGGGAGTGCCTAACCCGGCCCAGCCTGCCCGGATGCTAAAAGCCCCACATCCCAGGAATTCCCTTAGCTCTGAGCAAAGCTGCCAAGGAGACCTTCCCTCAGGGACCTGCCCCACCCTGCTTAGGCTTCACAGTAAGACACAAAATCCACAGCTAAGTCCATCAGGAGACTCAGACCCAGCTGCTCCCCAATGGGGGGACCCTGGGCACGAGGTGTCTGGGGACCACTTGCATTCTCAGGTGGCTGCACTGTAACAAATGTCTGTGATGAATCAGTTCAGAGAGAGAAAAAAGGTTTCCTAGGCTCAGAGCTCTGGAGATGCAGTGACCTTCATGCCAGACTGGCCCCATTGCTCTGGGTTTGTGGCCACACACGCTCATGGCCAAGAGCGGAGGAAGAGGAGGAAGAGCTTGGGTCTCACAGTCCCGAGAGCATGGAGCAAGGACTGGAAGACATTGCCTCAGCTTTCACCCTGTCCCAAAGCAGCACCCTTTAACATCTGGACCTTTGGGAAACACACCAGATCTAAACTGCCACCCTGAAGTAGGCTCACTTGTCATGGGCCACCCAGGCCTGTGCAAAGCCCACTCTGGAGCTCTCGCTGTTGGTGACTGTCCCAGTGCTCACCAAAAGTCGCTGGATTCCCACTGTCACTCGGTGATCGGGTCCCATTTTACAGATGGATAAGCCAAGGCTGGAGGAGACCATGACTTGTCCGGGGCCACCCTGTGGGAAGTACCTGGGACAGCTTAGACCTCAGATCCCACAGCCCTCAAGTTAAAGTATAAACAGATTAAACCATGAAATAAAAGACAGGAGACAGGGAGATAGACCTCTTGCAGCTGGAAAGGGGACCACAAGAGGGCTAGAAGGAGGGGAAATGGGGGAGGAGACAGGAACAAGAAAGAATTAAGACGTGCTATGTACGTGTACCAGTTCCCCGGATGAATGTAATCGTTAGGTGATACAAAAGTGGCCTAATAAAAATTTATTGTTAAAAAAAGAGCCCACACCTCCCAGAGTTTCGAGGGGGCAGCAGCACAACAGACCGATAAGCTTGATTGTGAACGCCCGGGGGGGGGGGGGAGCGTCCGGCCCAAGTCCCCGTCCCTGAGCTCTGCCACCTGCTGAATGGTCACCAACACCAGACTCCTCTTCGAGCTCCTCACATGTGTTTGCTCAGTTACCAGCCTGCGCTAAGCCCAGCACCCTCATCCACGATTCCTCCCAGTGCCCTGAGACCCATCGAGAAGGACCAGCCTGGAAGGTTCCATGCTGAGTGGCAGAGCTGGGGTCTGAAACCAGGCAGCCAGGCAGGCTGCACCAGGAGGTCAGTGCCACAGACCAGGCCCCTGGGGGTGGCTAGGACCCCTGAGGCAGGGCCAGGGCTTCAGAGAGCGTGGGGAGCTGGAGTTCTCAATCCCCGGCACCTGGCTGGCTCATAGCTGCCTCTGGCACCCGAAGATGCAAGCCCTTCCCAACTGGCCTGCAAGGTAGGAGGTGGTGCCCGAGGAAGTGTAACGGGGTACGGGGGTGCAGAGATGCAAGATGCGGGCTGTGTGGGGCGCCTCTGGGAGCAGAGAGGTCGGTGGGTGCACCTCCCAGGTGGGCACTGGGCCAGGGCCATCCTAGGAGCTGCAGTTGTGTCTCCGTGGAGGGGAGGAGATAACGGGTCTGGGGTCTGAGGTGTGCGGCAGACAAGGCAGCAGGCAGAGTCCTAACCTGCGGCTCCAAGCTCTTCCCTGGAAGGGAAGGGAAGAGTTAGAGCCAGCAGACAGGATGGGACAGGACTGGACAGGACAGAGGCAGTGGCCAGCAGAGGAGGGGGAGGGGCTGCAGATGGGAAGCAGATGGGGGTGGGGAGGCAGGAGACAGAGAAGGCTGGGAGGACAGAGAGGATTCGAGGAACAAGATGGGAGATAAGATTTCAAAGGCAGTGACAGCCTGGAGCAGAGAGGGAGCCGCTGTCCCTGCCACTGCCAAGTGGGAGGGTGACGGCCCCAGAGAAGGGACCAGGGACAGCTCCCAGAGATCAACCCATTCTGCCTTGTCCCTGTCTAGCTGAGACTCATGCCCCATGGTCAGGGATGTGCCTAGCACTGTCCTGTGTCCCAGCCTCTCCCCATTGAGTCCTGCAGCAGCAGCCGGCCACGCCCTTTGGGGGAGGCAGACAAAACTGGTGGCTCCATGCAGTCAGCGTCCCTGTACAGCGGGAGAGGAAATCCAAGGTGGTTTTAGTGGGGACTCAGGCTGAAGCAAGGGGCTCACCCTGGCTCCTTGGTGCAGGAGCTGGACCCTGGAGAGAGCCCCACAGAACCCTAGGAAGCACCTAGAAAGGCTGGGAAAGCTGGACACCCCCACACCCTGCCCCCGTGCTAGGCGACCTGCAGGTGGCTCTGGCATGCAGATCTCACAGCAGCCTGTGACCCACAGAAAATGGTTCTGCCCCAGCCTCCTCCGTCCCCACACCACAGATGATGACATCAGGCAGCGAGCATCACACCCAGTGCCACCTCCTAGCGCTGAGGCTTTGGATCAACTGTTAGCACTCAGGACCTCAGGTACCAGGTCCATGGTGACCCCTGGGTTGATGTTAGGAGCCAGGGTGAGCCTGGCGTGTGACAGGACCACCGTCAATTGGCAGATGGCCCCTCTGCACTGCCTACTGTCTCCGTGCCTCTCCTGGGAGCCCCTTGGAGGCAGGACTTGGGGATCCGGCTGCCTACAGTATCAGGAGCCAGGATGTGCCTGCCACATGACCTGAGCTGAAGGGCAGGGTCAAGCACAGGTCTTCCGCCCCCAGGCCTCACCGGTGGCTGATCATCTCTGACATGCAAATGAAAGCAGACCGCCACAGACGTCCCCTCAACTAGGGATGATCCACACCCTCCAAAGGGACTAATGTATCTCTCTGGGCCTGGGTCAGGCCTCAGGAGCAGGCTGCCACCAAGAGGGACCCTGGCTCCTCTCTTGCATCTTCTCCTGCCAGTCTCTCCCACGAGCTCCCGTCAGGGGATGCCATCTGCCAGAAGGCCCTTACCAGGGCCAGGCAGACAAGGAAACCTAATCCTGGACTTCCGGCCTCCACAGCTATGACCGGAGAACCCTCTTTCGTCTTCCTGTTCCCATGCAGCCACGGCTCCTGGTTCCAAAAGCATCTGAAGGAGAGAGCAGCACCAAAGCGTTGGATGCTGGGTAAATGTGCTCCTCGCCTACATGCAAGATTTAATCCTCACCCGTCCTGAATCTCAGCCCTTGGTCATTGAGTAATCACTTTGGTGAAACAGTCAGATCTCCCAGCTATGATAGACGCAGCATCTGTCCAACTGTCCAGGAGAAACTGGCTATGAAGCACACATCAGGAACCTGTGTGCAACCATTTGACATGCAAGGTTATTAGCTACAACCCCAGTGAAAGCCGTAGGAAGTGAAGAACAGTGAAAGAAACAGTGGAGAGCGGTGAAAATGAATGAACTGCCAGCTGGGGTGGTGCTGGTTTGTAATCTCAGCACTCAGGAGCCTGAGACAGGAGGAAGAGCACCACGAGTTCAAGGCCACCCTCAGTGCGATAGGGAGTTCAAGGCCAGCCTGGACGACATAGTGAGACCTACGCTCAAAGAACAAAACAGGGCCAGACATGGTGGTTCACGCCTATAATCCCAACACTCGGGAGGCTGAGGCAGGAGGATTACTATGAGTTCAAGGCCAGCCTGGGCTACAAAGTGAGCCTGAACTGCGTAGTGAAATCTTGTCTCAAAAGGACCAAAAAAGAAAAAAATCAAGAAATCTCCCTTTAATTAATATAAGTCAATACCATGGCCCCAGGCCCACTCCAAAGGCCTGAGAAACAGGAGCAGCGAAGTCCAGGGCCGAAGATGGGTCTCAGCTCAAGATGAGAGAGCCGATTCATCCTCCGTCTGCCTTTTTGCTGTCTGGTCCCTCAATGGGTTGACCGACACCCTCTCACACTGGTGAGGTACGTTTCAATGCCCTCGCAGACACACCCAGAAATAATGTTCTGCCAGCTTCCTGGGCAGCCCTTAGGCCAGTCAAGTGACACACGAAACCATTGCAGCTGCACCCCGCTGTCAACTTGGTATCACGGTTCCTCTTCGATGGCTGTGGGTCCTGTGTTTGGGAAGTGGTTGGCTCTGGGGCACCGTACTCACCCGTGGTTCTTCTGACCCTGAGCTCAGAAGCTGAATGTGCTGCTAGGAAGTGCAGCTGGGTTAGGAGAGGTGGTCACCTGGTGGAGTGAGCCAGCAGGGACCCCCCTTCTCTCTGCTTCCTGGCTGCCATGGATAGAGCAGTTTTTCCCCACCAGGCCCTTCCCCCATGCTGTTTCTGCCTTGGACTGAATCAACCATGGACTGAATCCTCAAAAACCATTAGCCACCACAATCCTCTCCTTGAAACTGGACAGGCTTTTGTCCCAGCAATGAGAAAATGACTAACACATAAACTACACTTCATCTCCAAATAAAGACATTAACAAGGTCACGGCTTTGAGGACAGTGACCTGACTGTCTCCAGTACAACAGAAAACACACTGCTCCTTCCCCAGAGGAGGTGAAACCTTGGCATTTACTCCTCTGAGGCCTCATAATTTAAATCTACCATGTGAATTAACAGCGCTTTAAGTATTGGTATAAAATCAACGCTTCTTATGTTGCACAAAAGGGAGTAAGAGAGGAAACAAAGAAGGAGACTGGCTTCATGTGTGCGTGCACATGCAATGGTGTGCACAACCAAAAGCAGGAGGGACGCTCCTAACAATGAGAGTCTCCATTTTTGAAGTTGGTCACGTGGTTGTGGCTGGTATTTGTGACTTTTTGGATCACCCATCCTCCCTTCCCTTTTCAGTGAGGACGCAGCTGATCACAGGCCTTTACCTGGTGGGTGGCTCAGGTCCTCATTCTTGACAGGTCCATCTGGACCGTTTGCAGTTCTGAAAGCAAGGGGCATGGTGCTAATAAAAGCCACCGTGTGTCCCAGGTACCTCCTCCTCACCTCTACTACAGAGCAGAGCTCCAAATGCCCCTTGGTGGTTGGGGTTAATCATCCAGCCAACACCATGACTCCCTTCCTTGCTTGCTAATGCAGAGGCTTGAGGAGCTCAGCGTGGCCAGGAAAATGTCTGAATGTCGGTTGGTTCAATGGAGTCATTGTTGTGTCTCCTGTTGGAAGCAATCCTGTCTCTGGAACTCAGCCCTCTGGGCCAGTAGAGCATAAAGTCTCAGGAATAGGAAGCCAAGCTTTTACTAGTGAGTCATTAGTGAACAACAGTGACAGTGGCTCTCCCATGTCCGTTTCTTGATTCCTGGACCTGTGAATCCTGGCTGTAAGAGAAATGGGATGGCGTACTAGATGCTGATTCAGAGCACACACAGCCTTCCAGAGAATCTTGCCCCAGCCAGAAGGGCGCTGCCACCCAGCAGAGCTGCGGCTGACTCACCCACTGGCTTATCAGGCCAGCTGCCTCTGGAAGTCGAGGAGCAGGGTAATTCCAGTGACCCCGTGAATGTGGGCTCCTGGCTGCACTTCTTTGGCTGGGGGTGAGGAAAACAGTTTGACAAGGATAGGAGAACGTCTACTGGCAAATAATATCCATCAGAATATAGGATCCAGTGTCCTCACTGTCACTCAAGTCTTCTCATACAACTCTATCTCAAATTATAGGATCCCGTTCTATGCCAGTCAATAGCTCACTTTAACAGCAAAACCCTCAAGACTGAGAGCTCATTTGCAGTGTGTTTTGGTCATCATGGGGCGAGGTTTGCATCTGAATTTCAGCAGCCTCCACACTGGGGCAGGACACAGGGCTCTCCTTCAGGACGCACCCTGAAGCCCAGTAGTCACTTAGGCTCCCTCAAATGGGAGTTCCACTCCCTGAGCGCTTCCCTTCCCCTCACTATTTTGTCCAGAGACATTAGGAGCAACCAACCAATGTCATAAGAGTACTTAGTTTAAAGAAAGAAAAATGAAGTATCATATACAGAAGCACTTGGCCCCCTACCTGTTCTAACTGGTCGATTGGGAGTATCCAATATTTTACATGTCCTAATAAACAGTTCACACCATGGACATTAGTGATCTACTGCAAATAGAATCACCAGCACCGTTAACTCTAATCAGACCAAAGACCCAATTCCAAAAATCTCAGAGCCAATTCAGAAAACTTATACTTAAAATTCTGTTCCTAGGTAATTATTCTCAGTACTGAAACAGAAGTGTTCTGTATTGTAACTGTGGTGGGTACGTGATACACACACACACACACACACACACACACACACACACACACACACCCCACAATGGTATAAGTAAAAGAGAAGAATCTGAGTGGGTTGCTATCACTGGCAGTTTCCTAGTGGTGATACTGTAGCACAGTTTACAAGATGTCACTTATTATTGCAGGGAAATTTGCTACAGGGCATTGTGTGGCTTCATAGTATTTGGTACAGTGTAAATGTAAAGCTACTGCAAGTCAAATGTTTAGTTTAGTTTTCTGTAAGTCACGGGATGTCCCCTGCAGCTGACTCCTCAGCAGCTGACACTGGCAGACTCCTGGGAAAGTGACTGATGGATGGCCCAGCCGTCCCCTCAGACTCTTCTAGATTTCATGAGAGAAAAACATCATTGAAATGTGTGGAATAAACTGTACTTAATTTCCAGAGCAGTGCCGTCCAATACAGTGACCACTAACCACATGTAGCTATTGAATACTTGAAATTCAGCCAATCCTAATTGACTGTGCTGTTAGTATAAAACACACACCTGACTTACAACATAGAGTATCAGTGAATGTTAAAATAGCTCATTAGTTTTTTTGTATCAATCACATGTTGAAATGATAACATTTTGGAGATACTGAGCTAGATAATATATTTTATTAAAATTAAATTTACCTATTTTTTAGTGTAGTCCTTAAAAATTTTTAAGTTATACAGATTTTCTGTATTTCTATTGGAGAGTACTATTCCCAGTAACCACAGTATCTATAATCATCTTTTAATCAGTAAAGATCCAGCTGGCATGCACCGTGGTCTTTCTGTGATTCTGGGGCTCCTCCTCTGTTCTAACTCTTCAGAACCCAGATGCAGTTCTACACGGGTGCTAGAGACCAGCTAGGCTCACAGTGCTTAGCCCCAGGTCACCCCAAAGTTGCGAAATAATCAACAGAAACCATGACCACGTGTTCTTTCTTCACGGCTTCTTCCAGTGGGGCTCAGTGGGCAAGCACAAGGCTTACTCGTGCTTACTTGGGTACCACATGTCACCTTCTCAGAGGTACTGCTTGGGACATTTTTGAGCACCTCATATCCCAATGGACTTTCCTGTCTGTTCCAACCCCTGGCTGTTGTAGCATCTGGATCTCTGGAGGCTCCATTCAGTCCCAGAAGGGACAACAGGACAGTGTCTCATCCAGGTTGGACTGTGCACATGGAAACCTACAGGGAGCTCACACATGTGTGACCTAAATGTCCTGCAAGGTTAATGTCCCATGGGGTAAACATCGAACCAAAAGGGGCTGAGACTGATAGAAAGATCATCCCTCCAATTTCCCCACTTCCGTCCTTCAGCTGATCTATGGAACTGGTCACCCCTGGGTTCAGCGGCCAGCTTGATGATCCGTCTTCACACTGGCTCTCCCTCCTCCCCCAGTCCACCCCTCTCTGAGTTCACAATCCCCATAAAGTCCTCGCATTTATGCTTTTGTCTCCAGCCCTGCTTCTGCAGAGCCCAGGCTGGGCCAGAGGCCCTCCCTTGCTGCCTGTTCCAAGGTGGCCCTCTCAGCCTGGACCCCTGACTCCCGAGCTCAGCACCAGGCCTACGTCGTCTGGCTTTTGATGACCTCATTGACTTCTGCTGCTGTCTTTTCCCAACTAAATTGCAGGTTCTATAAGTGTTCTGTTCTCAGTGTCTGATGCACATTTGATGCTCAGGAAATATCTGATGCTGATTGAAAGGAATGGGCCTGAGTAAGCCAACCTGCTCCTCTTTAAGGGCTTTAGACCAAGAAACTGCAGTGCTCCCTTGATCATCTGGGACCAGAGGTATTTAGACTAGAATTCCTAAACGTGCACCCTTATTCTAGGAGGTAAATACACTGCTCGTTATAAAACTAGGATGCTACCTCTTGGATCCACCCAGGTAGACATTGCCCTTAAATGTGGTGAAGGTGATCAAAGAACCAAGAATTGAAATCCACAGCCAGAAAGCATTATGAGCAGTCCTGGGGACAGATGCTCCTCTGCAGCAGCTGTGATAGACTCAGGACTTTCAGTCCACTGAGCAGTACTCAGAAGTAATGACCAAGACCCAGAGCACAGGCTGAGGGAGCTGAGGACATGGGATTTCTTTTGCAAAGTGAGAAAGATAAGATTTTGAGATGCTGAATTTCCACAATCTCATTCACCAACCTTGCACCATGGGGTTTCGGAGGCTGGGGTAGGGATTAAATAAAACACTGTTTGGAGAATACCTAACACACGCATTATTGTCACCATTGTCTTCAATACCCCTGAACCCGCTTCTTATAGCTGTAATTATTCTTTGTCTGACCTCAGAGGCAAGTCCTGGTTTTCCCTCACAGACTACATCTGCCCCAAAAGGAGTGAAGCTAAAACTGTGCCTCCCAGGGCAATGGAACCTGCACACTGGGCAATGCCTGGAGGATTTCTGGTTGTCATAACTGGAGAGAAGATGCCACTAGCGTTTGGTGGGTAGAAACCAAAGACACTTGTTTTGGTTACTTTCTTTCTTTGTTGGGACAAAATACCAGATACCCAAAATAAAGGAAGGAAAGGTTTATTTAGCTTACTGTTTGTGGAGGTTTCAGTCCATAGTCAGCTGGCTCCAAGGCAGGGTAACATGGCACAGGGGCAACACTTCAGGCAACAGCCAGCAAAGGCAGCCAGAGCAAAAGGGGGGCAGAGCAAGCCTCTTTTCCTCCCTTCTATTGTATGCAGGCTACCCTCCACCTAAGCGGGCATAGCTCTCACAAAATCTCCTTGCCCTCCTCTTGCACAGGCTCCAGATGTTCACAAAGTAAGGATCCTAGCTCCCGGCTGACTCTAGAACACTGACAACACAATGTGCCAACCATAACAACGCTCAAGCCTATAAAACACAGGACAACCTCTCACAGAAAAGAGTGAATTGGTCCTACTTTCTAACATCTACAAAATGGCCAATTAGATCTTCTTGGTATTCATACTCTGCCTCAAACAAAGGCAGCTGAAACAATGAATGAACAAGTAGACACTGAGGAAAATAACTACAAAGGAGACCAGAGTATAGCAAAGGAGTAGCAGAAAACCCACAGAGTGCAGAAACTCCCAATGCAAGGAAATGCCTGGCTTCTACCATCCCATCTCCCAGTGGGGACCAACTGAAAACCAGGAAAGACTTTCCCCTGCAGGGAAGAGATCACTACTGCCTACCAACATGGTGGCCACCCATAATCCTCCTCACTGGGGACTCCTGGATCTTCACAGCACTGACCGTAGCCAAGGGAGGTACTTGGAGTCCACAGCACCATGTTCCTCTTAGAAGGACCCAGCCCTGTCCCATATGAGGCCACTGCACTAAGTCATTCATGAACCAGAGTCACTGCTGGAACATGCTTTGCTCTGGGGACAAGTGGCCACTACACTTGTCCATCCCTGAAACTTAGCCACCCTTCAACCTCTTCCCAGGGCCTACCAGCCCGAGGAGCTGCTACACACAAATCTGTGGGGCCAAGCTGCAGTAGAGCTGCACCATCTACCCTCATACCTGTTGATGTCCCTTGTCCCCTTGGGGACCAAGCTGAAGCTGCTGTCTGCCTCCCAAGGAAAGGGTACCTTAGCCGAGCTGGAGTGGCATCCCACATCCCTCAGAAACAGAGCAATGGCTAAACTGAAACATCCTGTCCTCCACTACCATGCTTCTTTGGAACTTTAAAAGCTCCCTCAAGACTGCACTGCTGAAAAGCTCTCTCCCTGGGGAGTAGAGATTACTGCTGTGCTGCTCCCCACTGCCCAGGGCCTACGCTCTGACACCCCAGAGTTATTTTTGACACTGCCTCTGACTCACAGAGTTTGAAATACTGCTTGTCCCACTGTGCTAGAGTTCAGAATCACCACAATGTAATGCCACATCCCTGTGCCCTGTTGGTTCTGGTTCCCAAACTGTAACTGTATTCCGCTCCCCAGGCCCAGGCCTCCAGAGCCATTCTGTAAAGTTCAGAAGAAAGGATAATTCTGCCAGATGCATAGATATTGGGACAGTGACAAAAGAAACATGGAAATGCAGGTAAAGTAACACCAACAAATGAACAGAGTAACTCTGTAGCAGAGAAAATTTACAATTTGTCTAAAATATAATTATAACCTCAAGGAAATTTAGTGAGATGAAGGGGTACAGCTAAACAATTCAGTGAAGTCAGGAAAGTAAGTGTCATGATAAAAATGAGAAATTTAGCAGAGATAGATATAAAAATGAAACGGAAATCTTGGAGCTGAAGAGCTCAATGAATAAAATAAAAAATACAATAGAGTGTTATAACCACAGACAGGATCAAGCAGAAGAAACTCTGAATTTGAAAATGGGCCTTTTGAAATTTCCCAGAGAGGATAAAAAGGAGAAAAAAGTGTGAATAAAACTATGGAATTTATAGGATGCCATTAAACAAATAAACATTCAAATTTCAGGTGTTTAAGAAGGAAACAAGACAGAGATAGAGACAGAGAGCTCACTTGATAAATTAATTGCTAGAAACTTCCCAAGTCTTGGAAGACACAAACAGTCACATATGTGAAGTTCAAAAGTCACCAAAGAGGACTCGATCCAAAGAGGTCCTCAGTGAAGAATTGTCGATGTCCGCTCCCGGCCGGCAGGAAGGACACACGACAAAGTCTGGTAGTGGACAACCTTTTCTTTTTATTTTCCTTCTCCGTACAGCCTGCCCTGGGATCGCTCCCAGCCGAAGCCTCCTCTGGTCCGCTCCCCGCGGCTCCTTCCGGGCTTCGCTCCGAAGCCTCTACCGGTCCGCTCTCCGCGGCTCCTTCTGGGCTTCTACTTCCGGGCTTCTACCTGGCTTCTTCTTCCGCCCAGGGGTGGCACCGGTATATATACGGGTACAGTGTCCAATCATGTTAAAGTAAGCAAGGCAAGCTGATTGGCTAACATCATCAGTTGCCAGGCAGACTATATTGTTGAGCGGGTTGTTTACGCGGTAAGCAGGAAACTAACATATTCGATGGGAGGGGTAATCTACCTCAGGCTTTGCTCTTTACCACAGGCCGCACGTCCGCCGCGCAAGGCGAGCTATCACAGACGCGGCTCCCAACATCTCCCCCTATTTTATTTTTTATGAATGTGCGCATCGTAGCCCTTCCTGGACTGGGTGCAGAGGCTTATGCCCTATGTGTAGGTCCACCGTAGGTCCTTGGCTTAGACCCTGGTTGGCCATGCCATGGTCTGCCAAGGCCCTGAGGCCCTCGTCCTTTTTCTAGGGCCAGGCACAAACTGGACGGAACCTGGATGCACACAAGCTTGCACTCATTTCCTCTCCGTAAAGAAATCCCCTCGGAGAGAAATTTAGACCTGGGCAGCATCTAACAGTCCAGCGGCTTACGTGCAGGATGGGGTAGGGCCTGGCTTAGGTCGAGTCGTGCTGGGGAGGCACGCTCTTACCCGTCATTGACTCACCTACCCTGCTGTGTATTGTCACCTTATGGAGGAGAATGAGGGATGCCCGCCATATCTAGACTCGGTCGTGGGCCAATTGAGCAAGCCATGCATATGCCTGAGGATCTTCTTGTCCATTTCGGGCTACCGCTATTTCTATTCATCTTATTGGTTGGTCTGTGATGGATCTCCAGTAGGGCAGGTCTGATCTTCAGTCGAGGGCTTTGTTGCCCGTGTCAGTCTCTCCGGTATCCACAGTGGTTCTCGTCCCGGTTCCTGTGGGAAAACACAAACCGCGCCTCGGTTCCAGCTGACCACTGGATCCGGGCCCATCCATTGTCCCGTCAGGACATCTTTCCACTTCACCCACCCTTTATGGTTGGGGGAAGGGTTGCAGTGCTCCACAGCTGGGGAGCGATTATCATTATTTAAATTTAAAAAATTGTGTGTGAATAGTGCCATGGATAATCGTGCCTTTGGGGCCAGGCCTTGGCCTACTCCCCCTTTTTGTTTTTGTAAAATTTCTTTGAGGCTTCTATGAGCCCTCTCAATGATTCCTTGACCTTGGGGATTGTATGGGATACCATGTTTTAATTGAACCTCCATCATTTTGCAGAACTCATTGAAGGCTTTGCCTATATAGGCTGGTCCATTATCAGTTTTTAATATTTTTGGTTTGCCCCATGCGGCCCAAGCTGCCAGGCAATGATTGATCACATTAGACACTTTTTCACCTGTTTCTGCTGTTGCGAATATGACGTGAGAACAGGTGTCTGTGGAAACATGAACATATTTAAGAGTCCCAAACTCCTGTATATGTGTGATGTCCATTTGCCAAACATCACCAGGGATCAAACCTCGAGGGTTTACTCCCATCGGTATGGCAGGTTTGTATGTGGCACAGGAGTCACATAGTCGCACGATATCTCGTGCATCTGCTCTAGAAACATGGAAATGGTTTGCTAGTGTCCTGGCATTAACATGAAATTTATCATGGAAGGCACGGGCTCGCTCGATTGGTGTTAGTAAGGTAAAAATCCATAACGGGCGAGTGGCAGTGTCAGCAGCCGCATTCCCCTGTGCCATGGGCCCCGGCAGGGATGTATGTGTTCTTATGTGGGTGGTGAAGACCTTATGGTGTCTGTTCTGAAGCAATGTCTGGATAGACAGGAACAGTCCAGCCACTGTGGAAGTGGATCTAATTAAACTGGCAGTCTCAAGCACTTGCATAGCATTGACCACATACCTAGAATCGGAGACAATGTTAATGGCTTCTGAGAACCGTTCAAGAATCATTTTAACGATCTGCAGTTCTACCACCTGAGGCTGATCTGGTTTAAATTGTATGGTAACCGGGGGCTTGCCTAGGATCACATAGGCGCCTATCCCCGTCTTGGAGCCATCTGTGTATATTGTAGTTGCTAGGACTAATGGCTCAGAGGCAGTAACCTTTGGAAAAATTATAGGGTGCTGAATGACAAATGACAAGATAGGGTCTTTAGGGTATTGATTGTTTATATCCCCATGGAAAACACATCTCAGAATGGCCCAGGTATCTATGCAGGCAGCCAGGGTCTTGATCTGGCTGGCGGTATAGGGTACTCGGATGGCTTGTGGTCCTGAGCCAAAATGTTGGACAGCTCTATCATGCGCTTCAAGGGCCAATGAAGCGACTGCCTCCGGGTAATGCTCTATGACTTTTGCAGGTGAGACCTTAGGGTGTATCCACAGTAGTGGTCCTTTCTGCCAAATCACCGCTGTAGGCTGTAAACTAGTCTGTAGCAAACAGACATCAAAGGATCGCCCTGGTTCAATTCTGTGTAAGGTAGCCCCACCTAAGGCTTTTTCCACTCTCTGTAAGGCAGCTCTTGCCTCAGGAGTGAGCCTCCTGTGGGAGGCTATATCTGGGTCTCCCTTCAGAAGGTCGAACAGGGGTTTGAGATCTGAATTTGGTATATGTAAATATGGCCTAATCCAATTAATGTCTCCCAATAGCTTTTGCATGTCATTTAGGGTCCTAACGCCATCCGTCCTAATGGTGACCTTTTGCGGAGAGACTAGCATAGGGGAGATTCTCGCGCCTAAGTAGGTCACCATTTCTCCTCCCTGAATCTTGTCGGGGGCAACATGCAGATTAGCTTGTCTCAGGGCCTCGACCAACTGGCTGAGCATATTATTTAGCATGTCTGGGTCCCTGCCGCTGAGCAAAAGGTCGTCCATGTAATGCATACATCTTATCTTGGGAAAGGATTTTCGTAGGGGGGCCAGTAGGGAATCAAGGTAAATCTGACACATAGTGGGACTGTTGGCCATACCTTGGGGCAACGTTACCCACTCGTATCTGAGATCAGGGCTTTCTTGGTTAATGGTGGGCAAAGTAAAGGCGAACCTATGAGTGTCCTCTGGGTGCAGGGGAATTGAGAAGAAACAGTCTCTAAGGTCTATAACATAAACTGGCCAGGACTGAGGGATGGCTGAGAGAGCTGGCAGCCCCCTCTGGACCGCCCCCAGGGGCTGCATCTGCGCGTTGACCGCCCTTAGATCATGGAGCAGCCTCCACTTGCCAGACTTTTTCTTAATTATAAAAATGGGGGTGTTCCATGGGGAGGTTGACGGCTTAATATGTCCTAATCTAAGTTGTGTACTGACTATTTCTGACAAGGCTAATAGCTTCTCCTTAGGCAGGGGCCACTGAGGTACCCAAACCGGATCATTTGATTTCCAGGTGATTTTGATCGAAGTGGGTAGGAGAGCTTCTTCAGCGGCCCCTAAGAAAAACCCAATCCTTGCCTACCTTTTTTGTTTTCTACTGGTATTGGGGATGTCCGACCCTGCAGGGCATTGCCCAAGCCTTTGCCGGGGGTATATCCCTGGTTCCTGAGTATATCCTTAGCCTGGGGGGAGCAGTTTGACGTAAGCGTGACATCCATCTGAGTGAGGATGTCCCTTCCCCATAGAGACACTGGCAACTGCAACACGAACGGTTGGAAATGGCCCTGATGACCCTCCTCATCGCACCAGAGCAGGGTTGAAGCACTAACCTGAGGAGCTGACACCATCCCCAGGCCCTGCAGCGTGTTATCTGCAGTGTTGGTGGGCCAGTTGGAAGGCCAATCCTTTCTGGAGATAATGGAACGGTCAGCTCCTGTGTCTAGGAGCCCTGTTATATTCTTGCCATTGACCTTAAGTGAGAGCATGGGCCTTTTACCAAGTGTCATATGGAGTCCCTCAAAGACTTCCCCTGAGGAACCGAAACCTTGACTTTCTCTAATTTTCTGCTTTGAGGGAAATCTCTTGTGGAGACTGGGGAGCAGCAAGAGCTGCGCTATCTTGTCTCCTTTATTGATTACCATAGTACCCACAAGAGATTGAACCATAATTTTAATATGTCCTGTGTAGTCTGAGTCTATGACCCCTGGGACTACTGTAAGACCCCGAAGGGCCGTGGAGGATCTCCCGATCACCAGACCCACGGAATTTTCGGGTAACGGTCCCTTAAAGGTGGTTTCAACCACTTGAACACCCATATCAGGCACTAATATAAGTCCTGAGGCGACACTGAGGTCCACACCTGCTGACCCAGGGGTGGCCCTTGTTGAAGGCTGCCACCCTGAGCTGTCCTGTCTCTGGGGCGGGGGCCCGCCTGTGAAGGGGGCCCCCTCTGGCCGTTTTTTGGCTCTCTAGCATCTTGTCCACAAATACGGTTGCCCTGAGCATCAAAGACCGACCTACACTCCTCAGCTTTGTGTGATCCCTTTTTGCATCGCCCACAAACATATGGTTCTTCATTCCTAGGGCGAGGCCTAGCATCTGCATTGTTTGGGCAATGACGTTTAATGTGTCCTGGCTCCCCGCAGGCAAAACACCCTTTAGCCTTACATTCCCCTTCTAACCCGCGAGGTCCCCTCTGCTGTACAGCTGCGGCCAGGAGAGCAGCCACTCCCGAGTTGGAGAGCGGCCCCCCTATCTCTCTGCATATCCTAATCCAGGCGTTGAGGTCCTTGTTCTTATGAGGAGCTATCGCTGCCTTGCACTCCTTTGTACATTGCTCAAAAATCAGCTGTCTTACCAGCCGTTGAGCCACTCCCGGATCAGGAAATATCTTATCGGCAGCATCTTGCATTCGGGCCACAAAGTCAACAAATGGCTCTGTGGTACCCTGAATTATTTTTGAAAGACACAAGGAGGCAGTTCCGGCACCACTTACCTGTTTCCAGGCGCGGAGCCCTATGGCATTGATTTGTTCATAGACAGCGCCGGGGAACTGGGTCTGGTCATCAGCGTGCCGACCTTCTCCCATAAGCATTTCCTTGTTCCACCCCCGGTTTCCCCGATTGGCGTTTCTCTCAGCCTGCTCTGCAGAGAACTCTGCGTACCAGGCTCGCCAATCCAGGTAACTGCCCGAGGGCAGACACGCCTTTGCCAGCTGAATCCAGTCCGCGGGGGTGAGGGGCCCAGAAGACAGATTCTCCAGCATGGCAATGGTGTAAGGCGCAGTCGGCCCAAAGGTTGTAACTGCATTTTTAAGTTCTCTAATCTGCTTTATCTCAAAAGGCTCCCATACATTGCGTCCCTGGCCCATAGCTACTTGTACAGGAAATATCCCGTAGGGGCCACTATCTATCCCAGGTGGATGTACCTCATGAGACAAGCGTCCCTCCTGCCAAAGCCGCCTGTAAAAATACTGACCCGCCGGCGGCGGAGCATAAGACAGCGGCCGTGATTGGGCGGAAAATGGGGGCCCGTGCATCACTTCCTGTTCTGGCGAAAGGGGAGAGAGCTCCCAGGCGGCCGCCTCGTGGCGAGGGATCGCCTCCCTCTCGCGCCGGGGAGCGCTCAGGAGCTCTCTACTCCTCCGCAGACCAGGTTGAGCAGAGCGCAATTCGCGGGGCAACGCTGGAAAAGAACCCTGCGACTCCTTATTGAGCGATTTAGGCTCCTGACAGCTGGTCTCTTTGGCCTCCTTGCCATTCAACTTTCCCTCGTCCTCGGAGTCAGACGACTCCGAGGCTA
Source organism: Cavia porcellus (assembly GCF_034190915.1). Taxonomy (NCBI): domain Eukaryota; kingdom Metazoa; phylum Chordata; class Mammalia; order Rodentia; family Caviidae; genus Cavia; species Cavia porcellus. The sequence continues at coordinate 200,875,240 of NW_026947484.1, forward strand.
GAGCCCCGTCCTCCTCCTTAGCATCCTTGTTCCCCTTGACGGACCCCTCTCGGGAGCTCCCTGACTGGGCCTGCTCAGATACCCTGCGTACTTTTGTAAGCTCTTGAGAGCTTTCTCCACAACCACCCTCGCTCTTAGTGTTGCTACCTAACATGTTTCCCATCTTTTAATATGTTACTCACCGCGTGAGGCCCAAGGAATCCGCCACTTACGCGTGAGCCTGAGGGGAGTCTAAAAGCCCTGTAGGTGCGCGCCACCCAGAGCCCAGGCTTATCCCCAACTCACCTGTCTCGCAGCTCTGTACTGGAGCGTTGTCCACTTCCACGTCTCGGGGGTGATCAATCCCCGGGCGGGCCTCCAAATGTCGATGTCCGCTCCCGGCCAGCAGGAAGGACACACGACAAAGTCTGGTAGTGGACAACCTTTTCTTTTTATTTTCCTTCTCCGTACAGCCTGCCCTGGGATCGCTCCCAGCCGAAGCCTCCTCTGGTCCGCTCCCCGCGGCTCCTTCCGGGCTTCGCTCCGAAGCCTCTACCGGTCCGCTCTCCGCGGCTCCTTCTGGGCTTCTACTTCCGGGCTTCTACCTGGCTTCTTCTTCCGCCCAGGGGTGGCACCGGTATATATACGGGTACAGTGTCCAATCATGTTAAAGTAAGCAAGGCAAGCTGATTGGCTAACATCATCAGTTGCCAGGCAGACTATATTGTTGAGCGGGTTGTTTACGCGGTAAGCAGGAAACTAACATATTCGATGGGAGGGGTAATCTACCTCAGGCTTTGCTCTTTACCACAGGCCGCACGTCCGCCGCGCAAGGCGAGCTATCACAGACGCGGCTCCCAACAAAGAATGTTATACTTAAACTGTCAAAAGTCAAGGAAGACAGATTTTAATTTTTGTTTTTAGATACAGTCTCACTTTGTAGTCCAGGCTAGCCTTGAACTCATAAGAATCCTCCTACTTCAACCTCCCAAGTGCTGGGATTACAGAAGTTTGCCCACCCAAAAAATTTTAAGAGATAAGGTCTGTGGTGCTCAAGTTACCTCTGAACTCCTGGACTCAAGTGATCCTCCTCCCTCAGCTTCTTAAGTACCTGGGATATAGGTACATGTCACCATGCCTTTAGAAGGAATTTTAAAAACAGCAGGAGAAGAGCATTAAATTACATGTAAAGGAATATTCATCAGGCCACCAGCAGATTCTCAGCAGAAACCCTGCAGCCAGGAGAGAGTGGAATGATAAAACTCAAAGGATTCAAAGGAGCAACTGCCAGCCAACAGTACCATATCCAGAAAAGCTGTCCTTCAGAAATGAAGGAGAAAATAGTCTTTCTCCAACAAGCAAAAATTGAGGGAATTAATCACCACTGCTTTACAAGAAATACTTCGGGGAGTTCTTCAAGTAGAAACAACAGGATATTAATTACTAACATGAAAATGTATTAAAGTATAAAATTTACTGGTAAGGGAAAATCTGGAACACTCAATACTGTCATGGTACTTTGTAAGCAATATATATTTTAATATAGAGGTGAAATAAAAGACTAAAAACAAATAACAATAAATTATTCATAAAAACGTTATAAAAGTATAAATTGCAACATCAAAAATTATGGAGGGAGGGTACAAGTGTAGTTTTTAAATGCAACTGAAAACAAATTTGTATCAGGGTAAACTAGTCTAACTATGAAGTGGTTTATGCAAGCTTCATGAAAACCATAAAGCCCAAAACTAGCGACACACAAACAAAAGAAAAAGAAATCAAAACATAACACTACAAAAAAATCTCCAAAATCACAAAGATATGCAACAGAGAATAAAAGAAAAAGGACCTCCAAAACTACCAGAAAATAAAATTTAAAATGGCAATAATAAATCCTTACTTTTCAATAATTACCTTAAACACAAACAGATTAAACTCTCCAATCAAAAGACACAGAATGGCTGCCTGGGTCTTAAAAAAATAAGATCCAGGCAGGTATTCCTACAAGAGACCCATGTTAGCCATAAGCGACACATAGGCTAAAAGTAAAAGAATGGAAAAAGGTATGCCATGCAAATGGTAACCAAAAGAGAACAAGGGAGGTTTTATCTATACCCGATCAAACAGACTTCAAGTCAAAAACTGACACAAGAAACAAAGAAAGTCATTAGTTACTAATAAAAGCCTCAATTCATCAAGGAGACCTAACAGAGTTCAAAGCCAGCTCATGGACTACATGGTGAGACTGATCTCAAAAAACAAGCAAACACAAGAGCTGGGCATGGTGTCATGTGCCTATCATCCCAACACTCCAGGAGGCGGAAGCAGGAAGATCGTAAGTTGGAGCCCAGCTTGGGCAACTGAGCCACTTAGTAAGACCCTGTCTCAAAGTATTTAAAAAGGGGGAAGATGGGGAGTGCAACCACCAGGGGTTCAATCCCTGGCACTGCAGGAAAGGAAAAAAAGGCATAACAATTTCATATCTATATGAGCCCAGTGTTGGGTCATCTAAGTATATAAAGCAAACGTTAATGGACACAAAAAGAAAAATAGGTAGCAATGCCATAATTGTATAGGATTTCAATACTCCACTTTCAATATGGATAGATTAATCAGACAGGAAATGAATTTAAAAATACTGGCTTCAAAATGCACGTTAGACAAAATGGACCTGATAGATACACATTGAAACCTCTGCCCAAAAGCACAGAAAACATGTTCTTATTTAGTGTATATAGATCATTCTCCAGGATAGACCATGTGTTATGCAATGACAAAATTCCTCACAAATTTTTAAAATCAAACTCATCAAGTATTACTCTGAACTACAGTGACTTGAAATTAGGAATCATTACTAAGAGGAACTTTGGAAACCCTACGAGTACATGGAAATTAAGCCGGATGCCACTAAACAGTCAACAGGGCAATGAAGAAATTGAAAGGGAAATTTTTAAAATTCTAGAGAAAAATGAACATGAAAACACAACATAATTGCAGGCATGGTGGTGCACTCCTGTAATCCCAGCACTCGGGAGGCTGAGGCAGGAGGATCATTGCAAGTTCAAGACCAGCCTGGGCTACAAAGTGAGCTCAAGGCCAGCCTGAACTGCATAGTGAGACCCTGTCTCAAACAGGCAAAAATAAATAAATAAAATCAACAGAGGGATAGGGGTTAGTTCTGATATTATATAGCATGTTATGGTAACTATATATAGAAGAATCAATTATGTATTTCAAAACAACTAGAGAAGAGCTTGAAGATTCTCAACACAGAGATATTTGAAAATATGAAAATATTAGTTACCATGATTTGACCATTATGTATTAGAAGCACGTATTCAGTGACAATACTGTGCCCCATAAATAGGTACAATTAGTGCATGGCAATTAAAAATAAATAAAATCACAGGTAAGAAAAGAGATATAGCTGATACCATAGAAATACAAAGAATCATGAAACTATTATGAACAACTTTACACCAAAAAATTGAAAAATTTTTTGGCTCCCAGTCATACACAGCTACCAAAAATTAATCAACAAGAAGCAGAAAATTCGATTATACCCATAGAGAGTAACAAGATTGGGCAATCTTAAAGTCACCCACCAAAGGACTAATGGCTTCACTGTTGAATTCTCCCAAACATTTAAAGAAGAACCAGTATAAATTCTTCTCAGACTGTTCCTGAAAATCTTAGAGAAAATTATTTCAAACTCATTCCACAAGGCCAGTATTACTCAATACCATAAACAAACAATGACACCATAAAAAAGAAAACTATACATCAATCTCCCTGAAGAACATAATTACAAAAATCCCCAACAAAATCCTAGCACACTGAATTAAGCAACACATTTGAAACATCACTCGCTGTAAACAAGTGGGGTTCATCCCCGGGATCCCAGAATGGTTCAACATATGGAAATCAATCAACACGATTCATCACACTAACAACTGAAAGACAAACCCTATGATCATGTAATAGCTGCAGAAAAAGGATTTGATAAATGTTAACATGTTTTCATGATTAAGACTCTCAAAAATTGGCATAAAATGTACATTTTCCAACACAGCAAAGGCTATCCATGACAAACCCACAGCTGACATCATACTGAATGCAAAAACGTTGACAAATTTTCCTCTAAGATCTAGACCGAGAGGTGAGTGCCCACTTTTACTAATATTCAGCACAATACTACAAGTCTTGGCCAGAGCAATTAAGCAATAGAAATAAATAAAAGCCATATGAATTAGAAAGAAGGAAGTCAAATTGTTTCTTTGCAGATGACTTGGTCTTAGAAGTTCAAACCTTAAAGCCTCCACCAAAAAACTGTTGATTCAATGAACAAACGCAGTAAAGTTTCAGGATACAAAAATCAGTAGCATTCCTATACACTAATAGAGAACTCCCTGAAACAGAAATTAAGAAAGCAATTTCATTTATAAGAGCTACCAAAAATTAGATATCTAGGAATGCATTTACTAGGAGGTAAAAGATTTCTATACTAAATCTATAAAACATTGATGAAAGAAATTGAAGAAGACACAAATAAGATATCCCATATTCATGGGTTAGAAGAATCCATGGTATTAAAATACCCATAATACCCAGAGCAATCTACAGAATCAATTAAATCTCTATCAAAATATCAATGTCTTTCTTCACAAAAATAGAGAAAAATCCTAAGACTCATATAGAACAGAGAAGACCCTGACTAACCAAAGAGAGAATCACTCCCTGATTTTAAAACATACTACAGAAGTCTAGTAACCAAAACAGCACAGTGCTAGTGTAAAGACAGACACAGGTCAACAGAACAAAATAGAGGGCTCAGAAATAAATCTGTGGATCTACAGACAACTGACTTTTTGACAAAGTACCAACAGCAAATACGGGGAAAAGAACAGTCTTATTAATTAAATAGTGTGGGGAAAGTTGGATAGCCACACGAAATAAGTAGAAATCACATCCCTGCCTCTCACCATAGATAAGACCCTAAAAGCACAGGCAACAAACTCAAAAAGGGGCTGGAAATGATTTTTGGCATTAGTTTACTTCCTTGACACACTTGAGGCCATGGGTTCCATTCCCAGCATCACTGATAAGTAAATAATAAAGCAAAAATAGAGGCGAGGGTTGCACCAAACTGAAAATCTTAATAATGAACAACAGAATGAAGAGACAACCTAAAGAATAAAACATTTGCCAACTATATGACAACATGTTAATATCCTGAATATATAAATATCTCAAACGACTCAACAGCAGAAAAGATCTGATTAAGAGATGGATGGAGCCCAATACCACAGAGTATTACTCAGCCATAAATAAGATAAACTTGAGACATTTATAGTTAAATGGATAGACCTTGAGACCATACTCTTAATTAAATTGGACACATATGTGTACATTGTGTCATTGTCTCTTTGGTATGAGAAACTGAAAGTGTAAATAATCTAAATGAACCCTGGCAAGTGTAAGATTGTGAGTTAAATCCATGGTACCCCCCCAAAAAAAGAGAGAGAGAGCGCGCCAAAATGAATCCAGGCGTGGTGACACGTGCCTGTAATCCCAGCACTCGTGAGGCTGAGGCAGGAGGATCGTTGAGAGTTCCAGGCCACCTGGGCTACAAAGTGAGCTCAAAGCCAGCCTGAACTGCATGGTGAGACCATGTCTCAAAAAAAGAAAAGAAATTAAATTGTACCAATAAACTTAATTATTCAAAAAAGAAGAAGAAGGAGAAAAAGAAGAAGAAATGAAGCCCACATTTCTTGTGGATGACACACACCTGTCATCCCAGCTCTCTGGGGGTGGGACAGAAGGGTGTCCTGGGACACATCTCCATGGTAGGGCACTTGCCTGACATGTACAAGGCCCTGAGTTCTATCCCCAGTACTGGAAAAAAATGGACATAAGATTCCAATAGGCATTTTCCAAATGAAAGCATGCAAGTGGCTAACACGTATGTTTTGGTTTTTGTTTTTTTTTTTTTAATTTTGAAGAGAATAATACCAAATGAGACAAAACAAAATAGAGTCCATCAGAACAAAAGAATCAACATGGTACATAACTTAAAAGCAAAATACAGGGAGATCAATAATGGCTACCATAATGCCTCCTGTTATCTTCAAAAGAATTGCCCATATCATCAGGCATAATAAGATTGAACAAAACAGTACAGAACAAAACTAATAAAAACAAAACAATGGAGACAGTATAGGACTTCAAAAGATGATAGTAGTCAAAGCACAGTGGGTATCGAAGCGCATCTTATTGTCTTCAAAGTAGTTGCCTGTACCATCAGACTTGATACTATCAAACAAACCAGATTCAAATAAAGTCAGGCAAAACAAAACAGTGAAAGCAATACAGGGCTTCAAATCAAGTTACTAGGAAATAAGAAATGGCTACCATAATATATCCCGCTATCTCTGGAATAGCTGTCCATGCCATCAAATGTAATATAAGGAGACAAACTGCATAAAACCAAACTAAACAGAATAACGAAAACAATATGGGCTTCCAATCATGATGACCGATTAACCACGGCCACTGCCTTCCCTTTTTAGACAGTTCCTCCCCCTTTCACGTTAGCAGGTATACTTTGAAATCCTTAGCATCATCTGTCACCCAGGAAAGGCAAGTCAAAGCCACCGTGACACACTGCCTCACTCCAGCAAGGGCTGTTATCCCAAAGGCAAGAGAGGACAGGGAGGTGTGAATTAGTGCAGTCATCGTGCAAAATGGATGGAATTTCTCACAAAGCCCTAAAAAACCTCCCACATGGTCCAGCAATCCTCCTCCTGGCTACATAGCCAAGGGGAAAGAAGTCAACCAGTCAAAAGGACATCTGCAGCCCTTTGTTTATTGCAGATTATTCTCAAGAGCCTAGATAAGGGATAAACGGAAGCACCCGGCCACAGACGAGTAAAGAACGCAGGGTGTGTGTGATTTCTGCGTGGACAATTATGAGACACACACACGTATATCAAATGGAACACAAGTCAGCCGTGAAAGAGAAATGAGCCATGCAGTTAGCAACAAATAGGTGGATCTAGAAAACAGCATCTTAAATGAAAGAAGTCAGACGCAGGAGGACAAGGATGACGCGATCTCCTTCCTATGGGAACATAAGATGCTTTATCTCAAAGAAACAACCAGTAGAGTAGAGGCAGCTGAAGGCTGGGGAAGGGAAGGCGAGCGGACGGGGAGAGGCGGGGACTGGCTGCAAAGCCACCAGGGACCACAGTTAAAAACCATACATTGTCTATGTCAAAATAGCCAGGAGGAAAGATTGTGCGGGCACCACGATAAACGGGAAGCAGCGAAGGGAAGGCTGAGGAAAAACAAAACAGAGTCAGTCTTATCTCATTATGACCGATGAATTTGGTGTCATTTCATTAAAATTAAAGTGAAACTTAAAAAATCCTATCAGTCCCAAATGTCCATAGAAATCCTGGCTTAGAGGACACAGAGTGTGTGAGGAATGTCCTCTGAGCCAGCACGGGCATGGTACAGGGGTGCATGGCAGGGGACATGGCTGGGTGGGACTGAGACCCCTTAGGGAGCTGTGTGTCCTTGGCCATGTGACGCTCCCTCTCGGAGCCCAGGCTACCTCAGCGATGAAACAGAATTAACAACCGCCTCGTTAGAGTTGGGATCCTAAATGTCCTCTAAGTTTCGTGTGTTCGAGGCGTGGCCCCATTCACTGAGAGGAGGTGGAGTCCAGTGGGAGAAGCTATGTCACTGGAGGTGTCCCCCGAGGGCAATAGCGAGACCCTGAAACTGTTTTGGGCTTCCTGGTTGCCATAAGCAAAGCGTCATCCCCTGCTGCACGCTCCCACCTCCAGGATGTCTCCCCACAGGCCCTAAAGCAACCAGGCTCACCATGCACTAAAACTTCTGAAAGCTTTCCTCCCGTAAGTGGCTGTCCTCAGGTATTTTGTCACAGAAACAGAAAGCTGACTAATACACACCTTGTGAGGTTGTGGGAGGCTCATGGGAAGTGCTTATTCATTCGACTCTGAAAAGAGTCAGCGCTCAAGGAATAGGGGCTGTGACAGGCTCACTGGTGTCTCCACAGTTCTCGTCCACACCCACCGAGTGTGACCCTGTTTGGTGAGTGTCTGAGTGTCACTGGTTAAATTAAAATGCAGTCATGTTGGATGAGTGTGGGCCCTAAATCCAATCGCTGCTGTCCTTACCGAGAAAGGGGGTGCAGACCGAGGGGTGTGCACATAACAGAGCGAGCAGGACCCCAAGCACTGCTGGTGACACCACCACCTCAAGTCTGGCAGGAAGGGGTGGGCATCTCCCTTGGAGCCTTTGAAGGAACCAACCCAATCCTGCTGGGCTTCCTTGCAAATTCTGGTGTCCAGGAACCATAGGAATAATTTCTGTGGTTTGAATCACATCATTTAGGGTACACTTTCTTCATCCTGGGGATTAAACCCAGGCCTTTCTGCTGAGCTACATCTCTGGATTTTTTTTTTTTAATGTAAAGTTTCCTAAGTCTCTCAATAGCCCAGGCTGGTCTCAAACTTACAATCTTCCTGTCTCAGCCTCCTAGAGAGCAAGGATCTCAGGCATGTGTCACCTCCCCACCTGTGTGTGCATGCCTTTACAGTTACGCCAGTGGCTATGACCATGCAGCGATTGTCACTACGTGGCCCCAGCGCACCTGAGTGGGCCTCTTGGATGCCCCAGTTTTCTCAGTTTCCTGCATACATTTGTCCTCCATCATGCTGTGCAGAGCTCTAACCCCCGGGATGTATCCGGCTGTGGGCTTTTCACCAGGGTCAAGGGTGTGTGTCCACCTCCAGCCCTCCAGGTTACACTCAGAGCACGCGCTCTGTGGAGCTGACCAGGACACACAGCGCCTATGGGATTTGCCCACAGCACATGACATGCGCCAGCATCACTGTCCATGCGGCCAGGACAATGGGACACACAGAGGACACCCGCAGCACGGTGAGCGCACCCACAGAGGCTCCCCAGCAAACGGGGAAAACCTCGAAAATACGGCAGAACCACGGCACAGAGCCACCAGACTCTACCCACAGGAAGAAGCCGGGTGTGTGCCCCAGGAAGGTACCAGTGGCTGGCAGGCTGCGTCCCTGGAAAGCTCACAGCCTGGAGTGACCGCAGCACCCAGGCCGCATCTGCTGCCGCCTGACACAACAGCCACGACCCAGGCGGGCTCCGGCTCCACAGAAGTGGCTCGGAGGAGCTCCGCGCGGCTATGGCCATGCAAGGCGAGGAAGGAGGAAAATCCATTTGGGGCCGAGAGCTCTGTCTGAACTTTGTCCTTTTCTCAAGCAAAAGAAAATATTATTTCACCCTCTAAAGAACCACACATAATAACAGGCGAAATGTCAAGGCCAATGTTGATATAAACCCCCAAGGAAAACAAACATCTCCCTACCTTCTCGGTGGCCTCCCCACCTCACCCTGCTCAGCTAGTTTAAACAGATCTAGTGGTGGGCAGAGAGAGGAGGGGGACCAAGGAAGCCTGCCGGGCACGGGGCTGGACCGCGGCGGGGACACGGCGGCCTTGAGGAACGCATAGATGAACTTGGGAAGGACACCCGGGCCAGGCCAGCAGATAAGAGCTTGGCCTGATCTCAGATTCCAACTCCCTCACTGGCTCTGTGACCTTGGGCAAGTAGCCTGACCTCTCTGAACCTGTTTCCTCATTGGCAAACGGAGAGGATGGCATGGGATGATCCAGGTAGGGTGCTCAGTACAAAGACTGATCACTACTCCCTGGCCAGGTGTCCTGGAAGGCCAGGGGGTGAACCACATGCTTGAGCGGTTCCTGAGGCCCTCTAGGTGCCCATGCTAGTCCAGCCCTTCTCCTGAAATCTCCTCCCTAAAAGCATTCAGCTCTGCCATGGGGTGGTCACCCTCCCCATGTCCAGGAAGCATGAAGGAGGCTCAGAGGGGGAAAGGGGCTCATGCAAAGGCATACAGCTGGGACCTCAAAGCCTCGGCTGCCATTGCTGGCTGCTGGTTCTCCCAGCCACATCCATGTGACCTCCAAATCTGCAGTTTCCCTTTTTAACCTGAAGGCGATCCAGCAGTGTTTGTAGAGCGCTTCCTCAGGCCAGACCCAGGATTGAGCGCAAAGACCTAGAATCAGACCACCCTACTTTCGAGAAAATTCCAGTTCAGTGGGCGTTCAGGGACTGGCAGATAGGACAAAATGACACTCGTCCTCTGGTTCCTCTTTAGGAGGGGGCGGACAAAATGACACTCGTCCTCTGGTTCCTCTTTAGGAGGGGGCGTCCAGGCTCTAGAAGGACCCTGGGAGGGGGCATCTTGCCCTAAAGGGGAACCAAAGGAGTTTACCTCTGGGTGAAAACTTGGGAAGGACAGAAGTCTGCCGGAAGGACCAGAGGGGAAAGAGATTGGGGACAGAAAGATGCCTAGAGGGTTGGGCACCCACACACAGGTCACTGCTGTCTCCAGGGACAGGAGACTGGCAAGAGGGGATAATTAGTGGACCCAGGTTCTCATAAGGCGGAGGCAGGACTGGGTTGATTGGGGCGGCTCAGGTGGGTTTCGCTGTGGGAGCCACCACGAGCCACAGAAGGGCCCTGGGTCCAGTTGACCTTTGAAGGAGATCACAGAGGAAGCCGAGGAAACAGGTAAGGCCATAAATGGGAGGCCAAGGAGGAGGCGGAATTAGGGGGCTGGACAGAGGTGGTGATCCCAGGGACGCTGGGGACAACAGATTCTGAGACCTGCACAAGGTAGAAAGGACGGAAACTGGGTGTAGCATGCCTGAGATCCCAGCATTCAGGAGGCTGAGGCAGGAGGACTGAAGTCAGGCTGGGCTGCATAGCAAGACCCTGTCTCAAAGCAAACAAAAAACAAGGTGAAGGAAAGGTAGAGGACAGAGGAGGAGAAGGAGTCCACAGGATGCTCGGGGTCACGGCTGGCTGCGGCTGATGGCGTTACCTCCCGAGGAACTGTGTGACCTATGCAGAAGGAGGGAGGCATTTCAGGGGGCCCAGGGTGCTGCAGTGAAGACTCCAGGAGATGCCTGGCCAAGCGGTCAGAGAAGGCAGAGCCGGCGAGCAGGCTTGGACATCACCCTGGTGTTGGTGGTGGACACTGAGGTCCCCAGAGGTGCAGGCGGTGCGGGACAACCACAGGGCTGGGCTGACACAGGCCGATCCATATTAGGGACATGGAGGAAAGAAAGAGATGTCTGACCAGACACAGTGTTGCAGGCCTCTGATCCCAGCACTCAGGAGGCTGAGGCAGGATGATCTGAGCCCAAGCCGGGAAATTGATTGAAAAAAATGTTTTATAAAAAGGTCTTGCTATTTAGTACAGGCTGGCCTTGAACTCACTCACACAACCCATGCTGGGCTCAAACTCATGACAGTGAGTCTCAGAATAAAAATGGCTGGAGACGTAGCTCAGGGGGAAGGTGCTGGTTCAATTCCCAGCACCACAAAGGGAAGGTGGGAGGGAGAGAGGCCCACAGGTGCTGCCAGAGAAGGCCGTGAACAAGGCAGGAATGGGTTAGAGCCTAGTGGGGTTAGAGCCAGGGCCGTGCAGGGGAAGGGTGGAAGGGAAGAGCTGCAGGGGGTGGTGGGCGGGTGGTGGGCAGGATGGGGGACAGGCTAGGCAGAAAACGGGGTTATGCAAAGGTGTGGAGGTCACCGGGGTGCTGTTCTGCTCAGTCATAGGAGGACAGAGGGACACAAGTGGCACACAAACGGCAAGGGTCACCCCAGAGAGAGCAGGGCAGGAAACAGTGTGACAGGAGGCGGAGGGCTATCAATGGCAGGTCGCAGGGGTGGGGGGTCCCCAGGGGCCCGCTGAGGAATCCGCCAGGGCTGCAGAGAGGTAGGAGGTCGTGCGGGCCCCGGATTCAGACTGACTTGGGTTTGCACCCCACTCACCAGCCGTGTGACCTCAAATGGCACCCACACATCGCCGGCTCCTTGTCTCTGACAGAGGGATGGCGATAGTCCCTGTCCTTCGGGGACAGAGGCACCAAAGGCACTCAGAGCACAGGGCCGGGCTCTGACCAGGGGACCTCAATAAATATTAGCGAATAAGAATAATAAATACAGAGGAGCTCTGGAAGGGATTCGAAGGCGGGAAGTGGCAAGGTCAAATCTGTATTTTCCAAGACCCGGCTGGAGGAGGAGGTAGCCTTGGGGAGGGATGAAAAGGTCATGCACTTCTCGAGGTATTTCTCTGAAGTCTGTGGGAAGTTTGTAGTGTCAGGTTAAGGATTTTATTGGTTCCATGTTTGGTTTTTGATCCCCCTGTTTCCTTGGGATCCTCCTGGTCAGACGCTGGCCCCTTGGTCACTGGCCTGGCCGCTCCTGCCTGGCGAGCAGGGCTTAATAGAGCTCCAAGCTCTGCTTCAACAGTGAAATGAATGGATGGGAAAAATAAATACAAGACATAAGTAAGTAACACAAGGGGCGGATTTGGGAAGAAGCTCAGGGCCAGAGTGGCTGGTGATGGTCCCTACCAAGCTGGTGTGCAATTGGTACCTGACGTCTCCAGACTGTCCCCGGAGGTAATAGGCAGTGGGCTCTCCTTTCACAGCACTCAAGGCTCCCACCCAGAATGACAGTGATACACCCCAGAGAGGACTCCTGGGTGCCCAGCAAGGCTGAGGGGTTAGGCCCGGGGAGAGAGAAGAATGGCGGGGACGATACCAAACTGCACAGTGGCTGTCGCTGAGTTCTTAGCACGCACCAGGCTCCTTCTCACACTGCCTGACTCTCTGAGGTCAAATCTGTGTTTTCTAAAATACCCAGCTGGAGGAGTCTGGTAAACCTGATAGCCTTGGATTAGACCCATTTCACAGAGAAGGATACTGAGACCAGGAGAATTATACCACCTGGCCAAGGCTCCAGCTTAGAGAGGACCTGTGTCCTATATTTACTTATTTATTTATTTAGTCACGGTCTTGCTATGTAGCTATGTAGTTCAGGCTGGCTCTGAGTTTACAGTGTGTCCTAGGCTCACCTTGAAATCTCCCTGCCTCAGCCTCCCCAGTGCTGGGTTTACAGCCTAGCACCACCACACTTGCTTGGAGCCTCGGTCTTAGAGTTACTGCCCACACTCTCCAAGGACTCTGGACCATGAGGCACCCCAGGCAGCCCATCCTCCATGAAGCCTCAGCTTAGAGAGGGCCTGCATCCTGTATTTGCGTCCTGTTCAGGGGCTGACACTCCTCTGCCCCTGCCTGGCACTCAGGTGCGTGGTAGAAAGAGCCCAAGGAGCAACTGGCCTCCCCGGCAGCAGCGCTCTGGTAACTGCTGTGTGACCCGAGGCACATGGCTACCCTTGGCTTTCATCCTCTCTGTCAAGGATGGTTGGGTGTCTGTCTGGCAGGGCCTGCTGACTCCTGTCTGTCTCTGACCCAGCACATAGTAGGTGCCCCACGGAAGTGGAGCCTCTTCCCAGAGCTTCCCTGTCGATCCTCATGGAATCCACGCTGTGAAAATAAACATGAACTCAAGTGGCCCTGGTCTCTGTGGCAGCGAAGGGGAAGCTCAATCCCCAGCCTGTGCCTGTTCTAAGGAAGAACAAAAGTTCCCCTGTGAAGTTGCCCCCACCCCTGCTTCCCTTCTGGAGCCAGCTGCATGGGGTGGGGGCGGGGGCCAGGCCGTGGCCCCTGAGCTCAGCTGCCTGTCAAAGCCCAGCCTCCCTCTGCCCGACCCATCCAACACCACTGGCTGGGCAGAAGCAGGTGACCTGGCTTCAGATCGGAAAGGGCAGGAGGCTAGGTAGGGGTGTAGGTGTGAGGAAGGAAGGTTCCCACAGCAGCTGGGGACAGACATGCAGGGACCGGAGTCTGGCAATGCAGACAGGGGAGTCAATAAATTATTCTTGCAGGGAGCACGGCTGTGCACCATCTCACGCCCCAGTAGCCCTGATATTTAGAGTGGCATAGACCTGGTTTCAGGAGCTCTTGCGACAAGGGCTGGCCCTAGGGGAAATGGCAAGTCTTGGTGGCAGAAAAGGGCTCAGATTCTGGCTCCATCATCCATCATAACTAGCTGGGCAGCTCCAAGCAGGTAAGGGCCTCTCTGAGCCCCCTGTTGCATCCATGTCACAGGATAACCATGCGGCTGGAGCTGAGGGCCCTTGGGGGCGGATGTGAGGCACAGGCAGGTGGGCTCTGCCAACTCTGAGCCGGGTTTCAGGGAGGAACAGTGGGTCTCCAGAAAGACTCTGCCTCAGGAGGAAGAGAGCTGGAACAGTGAGCCGAGCTAGGCCAAGGGCCCAGGGCAGTGGGCACTGTGTAGCTGCTCTGGATGGCAGATGGCATTCTCGATGCCAGCATGGACAATGTGGTTGCTCCCTGGGGAGAACAGGGTGTGCAGAAAGGCGCCCTGTTTCACAGGACTGTAATCCTCCATATGCCCAAGAGGCCCTGCTGGGGGTCCCTAACCAAGCACCAGCCAGAGGAGTGACCTCACCTCCTCCAAGGTTGTGGGAGCACCAGGGGTCCACAGCCTGGACAGTGAGCCCAGGGGAGCTGTGTATGTGAATCATTGGCACCAATCACAACCAAAGGAGACTTGTCTGTCCCCAGAGGGCCTCAGGAGAATTCGAGCAGCCAGAAGCTACAGGGTCCTTGGCCATGGTGGGCAGCTCTGTCCCAAGTGCAATGGGGACATAGAGGAAACTGTCAAATAGCAAGAAAAGCTTTTGTGAAGGAGGTCTCAATGCACTGTTCAAAATGTTTAATTTAACTGGGCATGGTGGCGCATACCTATCATCCCAGCACTCATAAGACTGAGGCAGGAGGATTGCCATGAGTTCAAGGCCAGCCTGGGCTACATAGCAAGTGTAAGACCAGCCTAAACTACATAGAGAAACCATATGTAAGAGAGAAAAAGATTAATTTATAGCTAGACTTGGTGTGCACACTCAATATCCCAGCTATGCAAGATATTGAGGCAGGAGGATCCCACAGTTCAAGGTCAGGCTGGGCAATTTAACCAAATCCTCTCAAAATAAAACAAAAAAGGGCCAGGACCAGGGAGGTAGCTCATTGGTAGAGCGCTTGCCTGGCATGCATGAGACTCAATCCTTAATACTGCCCCCCCCCAAAAAAAAGAAAAAAACTCTTAATTTATAATGGTTTGCTGCTAGGATTTTATATTTTGATTTGTATCTAGCAACCTTACTAGACTTATTATTTCTTATAGCTTTTTGTAGATTCTATTGGATTTCTACGTAATGATCATGTCATATATGCACAGATGCCATTTTACTTTTTCTTTCAAAATGAAGTGACAACTAGGACTTCCCTGTGGGCGTGTCAGACACTCCGAGTGGGGGTGGCAGTGGGAGTGCTCCCCGGGGAAACCCCAGAAGGCTCCTCCAGCAGCGGGGCCCCTGAGTGGCGAGGCTCATGCTCACAGTACCCAGCTTTCGGCTTTGCAGTTTGTTGACAACCACGTTTTGGTGACCACAGTCCCTCCAGCTCTCCTCTCCTGGGTGGTCATCAAGATTCATGATCTCAGAGTTGAGAAAGAATCAAGAAGGGTAGGATTTGGAGCCCACAGAACTGGGCTCTTTGCCTTCTGGCAAGGACTTTTAAATACTTAATACATTATATTCAAAAATTAAACATGCCAATGATTAAATTACAAAGGAAAAAAATTTTGGATCTTTAAAACTTTTAGATCCTATCCTTAGGGACTGGTAGACAATTCAGAAACACACAAAGATGTAGCTCAGTCGACTGATGGACGATGCAGAATGTCATCCCAGCATTACTCGTACAAAAAGCTTGGAAATCCCCCGAGTAGCCAATAAAAGATGTGGAATGTTGCACAGCTGTTAAAAATGACTGCTGAGCAAATATATACGTTCACAGTGCTTTTTATTTATGTCCAACTGAAATAGGTTAAAAAACCAGTATGATCCCATTTTGATTTTACTTTGTATTTGTATTGTTATTAGCGCACGTCTGCAGTACGGAATATTTCCACTGCCTGCATGGAATGGGTACACGCACATGACACATTTCCATTCCTGTCTCATCCTCTTCCCTTCCCTTCCCTCCCCTCTGCTTCGTCTCTTGATCTCCTTCCCGTCTGAGAAAGATCTGTCTCCCTACTGCCTACTCTTTAATTTCGCTCTTTATTTATAATATGGGTTTCTCATATAAGAAGAGGCCATATCGTATTTAAACTTGGGTGTCTGATTTATTTCACTTAATGTAATGGTTTCAAGGTGCAGCCATTTTTCTACAGATGACTCAAGCTTATCTTTCTTATGGCACAGTAGTATTCCACTGTGTGTACACTTATGTTTTTGTTTTGTTTTTTTTTTTTTTTTTTGGTTTGGACCAGGGATCAAACTCACAACCTTGTGCTTGCCAGGCACGAGTTTACACCACTGAGCTAAATCCTCGGCCCCTCAATTCTGTGTAAATGCACATTTTCTTTATCTATTCCCACTTTATTTGTATAAATATATATAACATATACACAAATTACAAACACATATACGTAATGCCTAGAACAAAGTATTTCAAAATATTTACTTACCTTCAGTCAGGCGTAGTGGTTCACACCTATAATCTCAGCACTCAGGATGCTGAGGCAGGAGAATTGATGTGAGTTCGAAATCATACTGGGCTACATAGTAATTTGAAGGAAGCCTGAACTACTTGGTGAGACTCAAAAAAATTTTTTTTACCTACTGTTAAAAGATCATATAAGGAATAATGCACATTTTGCCTATCTCTTTGCTTTATCTGTATTTTCTTATTTCTCTACAGATAAATTTACAATATAAATGACTACCATTTATTAAGACCTGACAAACACTGTATCAAGGGATTTATATGTTTCCTTTAGCAAATCCTTAGAGCAGATTGGGGTGGGAGCAGGTATTACAGATTATCTCTGTCTGAAATGTTCCAAATTCTGAAGTTTTTCAACACAGACATGAAACTCAAAAGCTTTGGATTTTGAAAGCAGAGATGCTTAACTGGTAAAGTATATGAAAATATCCCAAAATCTGGAAAAAAAAAAAAACAATCTGAAACACTTCCTGTTCCCAAGCATTTTGGATAAAGGATGCTTAACCTTTACTGTTCTGGCAGGCATGACGGTTTCAGTTGAAAGTGACAGAAGACTCAACGCAAACAAGCATGGAAAACCACACTTGGCTTCTTGCATGGACTCAAAAGTTCTCCACCATATTGTCATTTCGCCTGGCTCTCCTCTGGGGCTGCTCCATTATACACAATCAATTTCATTTGGGAGCAAGATAGCTTCTCTTATACCCACACAGCTGCAAGACCAAGGTTTAAGAGGTGGTTCATGGCCCTGAATCAAGGCTGGCAGCTTCTTGACATTGTTGGTTTCAAGCAGGAGCCTAAAGAGATGTCTTTCTATGGTCTGCTGGCCATTTCAGAACTTGGTCAGTGAAATGGTCACTTCATTAGAAAGAAACACTTGAAGCAACCCCTCCCCACCTAGTGAGTGGCTGTGAGTGTGGCAGGCTCTGGTGGCCCAGAACAGGAGCCACCAGTGTCCACCAGCATGGGACCTGTGCCATGCTGGGACCTGGAGTGCCAGGAAACTAAGCAACCCCTCCCCGCTTGCCTGTTTTGTTTTGTTGAACTTCAATAAACATGAGGGTATGGACAGCTATTTTGAAGAGAACGAGAGACTCTCTGACAGCATTAGTGACTTCCCTATTGTCTAGTTTTGAAGACCTAAAACATCTTCCTCATTCAGTTTGGATCAGTTTTATACTATGTTGTTTTGTATTAATTCTCTGTATGCGAAGACATAGACAATTATTCTGAAGAAAACAAGAGTAAATATGATAGACAGTGAAGATCTCAGGTCATCTAGCTTTGAAGTTTACATCTCTTTCATTGTTTTCTTATGTCCTGTTTTGTTGTGTTTTGTTGTGTTTAATTTTACCCCCTTTAAAATAAATTTTAAGAAAAGAGGTGGTTCAAGGCTAATTCAAGAAAAAGCCTCAAGACTTATTCTATTGGACTAGCATGGGTCACATGATCTTTGTGAACCAATCCCTTTGTCTAAGCAATGGAATGCTCTTGATTGGTTTAACCCTAGTCACATGTCCTCCTTAGAAAGCCAGGGAATGAAATCATGGTTGAAAGTAGAAAAGAACTTGTTCATCCAACACCAAAACAAAATCAGAGTAATGGATAATGAATAAGCCATCCATTATCATTTGCAGCTTATTGTTGAGGGAAGTGGGGTTCAGAGGTTGTAAATGGTTCATCCAAAGTCAAGTGATGTAGCCAGTATTGGAGCCTGCATTGTCCAGCTCCAAACCATAAACTTATTTGGTGCATGATAGTGCTTCTCATGATTAGAGTGTTTTCATTCATCTTGGGACCAAACAGGATCAACACCCCTGGTAATGGCTTTGTGCTGTCTGGCAGCTTCGGCCGCAATGATCCGGGCTGGTGAATGCCTGAGACATGTACACTCAGCACCTCTAGCCTTGTGGGTGCAGGTACCAGGCCTGGATTATTCTGCATCAAGACAGGCTGCCAAGAGCGCTCTGACCCCAGCAAGTGGCCTCCGAGCACAGTGAGAAATAGCTATTTATTCATGGTGTCTCATGTGTCAGGGGCATAGCTATGGATTCCTCACAATATCCTGGGAAGTGCCTATAGTTGTCCTGAGCTAGCAGTGAGAGAACCGGACGGAGGATATAACTCAGTGGCACAGCGCCTGCCTGGCAAGCACAAGGTCATGAGTTTAACCCCCTAGTACAAAAAATAAAACAAAACAAAACAAGAAGGAAAAAAAAAAACACAATAAGAGAACAGAAGCACGGAGAGGTGAAACTTCTTGGCCATAGAAATAGTGCCATCTTAGTGTGGCAGGCATTTTGGGGGGCCGGGCTTAGGTGGAGCCTGACCTTAGAGCCAGCCCTATTCACATGCTCTAATGCCTGTATCAGGAATCCTTCTCTGCAGCCAAGACGGACGTTTTACGGCACCTGCAGAGATCAGAACTATTGAAAGTGAAAGTGCCAAGAATATAACTCTGAATGCTGAAGGGCCAAAAAGGGCGATGCCTCTGGCGAGCATCCTCACTGCGTTTTCCTGGGCATTTGCCAGGAAGGATTATGCAATCAGGGTAAGGCTGTATGTAGCCTGGAAGCCTGCTAAATATTCCTCCTGTTGTCATTTCAGTCTTAATCTTGAGTTTATAATCATCTTATGTGGAGTGGGATGCCATCAGTGAAAATACATCCAGCCTCTAATTAGACACTTAGGCTTGTGTGGATGTTCAATTAGGAAAATGTTCACAATATCCATTTCAGTGATTTTCTCAAAAATGCAAACTGGGGGGGATATATATATATATATATATATCATGAGCCAATTTTTTTGAAAAAGCTACTTATATATATGGAAAATCAAAGTAATAAACAAAAAGACTAACTCTGAGAGTTTGCGTTATGCTCACTTTTAGGTTCTCATGTCCTAGACTTTTCAAAATTTCTATCATGAATTATACTCATAATTTAAAAGTTACTAATCTTTGTTTTTTAAGTCTCCAAGTTTGAGGCATAAGACTTCCATAAGGACCTCGAGTTCTGTTTGCTTCTTGCCTTTTCTTCTTCATTCATTCATTTTCCTCATGCAACAAATTTCTATAGTGTTGGCCTGTCAGTCAGAGTGGACCACGTACAGGCTTCTTTATGGAACTGCTTGCGCTATGGCTGCACAGAAAGACAGACAGATGGACACACAGTTCTATACCATGCTTGCATGCTCATACAGGAGGGGCTCTGTTAGATGTAAGCCTCCTGGGGTCAGGACCCACCCATCTGTGTACCCCAGTACCTCGGATGAGGTCTGGAACAGGGACAGGTGCTCCAGAAACAGGAATGAGTCTGTGGAATCAGGGAGACATGAGTTCAAATCCCAGCTCAAATCTCCCTGAGTCCCAGTTTTCTCTTTTTTAAAACACGGGGTAGTGCCCACCCCAGGGCGCTGCCTAAAAGCTCAACTAGCAGGCAGGAGTCCTCTGTGCAATGCCTGCAAAGTGTGCTTGACCCTCCACAGGCACAGGGAGTGATTTACTTAAAACTGGATAGATCATGATGATGTACATGAGCCCTGGCCACCTGCAAACATCTGGAGCTGGGCTGAAAAGAACTTTGACTTCTAATTTGGAAAAGAGTGTGTAGATTATACTCACATTTATCTGAGAAGTACAAAGGTATTTGTTACATTTTTAAATGGAACTATAAACCAAAAATATAAAGCAGCAAAGTTTACCTAAAGGGAGAGAAGGCAAGTGGATAAAAGGGGCAGAGAGATTGTATGTAATATTTCTTGTTTTTAGACCTGACTTGGAAACCAGGAGCATAGTTCATGTATCATAAAATAACGTGAAATATTGCAAAAGAAATTTCTAATATCAAAAGCAAAACAGGAAAAAAAAACTCTTAACTTAAAGCAAGTTGATATCATAGCCCCACGGAGAACTACTCCAAGTGACTAACGTAGAGGAATTTTGTCTGTTCAACCCTAACACAATATTCTTAAAGCAAAGCAAAAATAAGTACAGGCCGGTGTGGTAGAATGTACCTGTAACCCCGGAATTCTGGGAGGCTGAGGCAGGCAGATCAAAGGTGCAAACCCAGCCTGGGCAATTCAGCAACTCAGTGAGACCCTGTCTCAAAATAAATTTTTAAAAGGCTTGGAACACATGTAGTTCAGTACAAAGACCCTGGGCAGAATCTCCGGTACCAAAAATATAAATAAAGTACATATATCACACACACAAAGAAAATGAAGAGTATCTGGTATGCTGGGGCTGAATTTTTTGTCTGTCCCACAAAATTCCTGCACTGAAACTTAATCCCTGATGTGGTATAAAGAGGTGGAGTCCTTCTGAGGCGATGAGAAATGGGATTAACAGACTTAGAACCCGGAGGGGCCCTTCTGGTACTGTTGCCTTCCACCATCTAGAGATCCCCATTTTGAAGCAGTTACTTGGTACCAAATTTGCTGGTACCCCGATCTTAGACTCCCCAGGCTCCAGAACTGGGAGCAATACAATTTTAGTGGTTTATAAATTTCTCAGTCTAAGGTGTTTTGACATAGCAGCCCACACGGACTACGACATGGTGGTACCAGTATATCTCAGAGTGTTGTGTGGGTTAAATGGGACCCGGCAAGTTAGAACTTTTAATTGGGAACACAGATGCAAGATGGATGAAACTAAACAAAAACACTACAGCTGGATTTAAATTAAAGTGTCAATATGAACACATGGTTTTTAAAAATAAATACTTATGTTTAAGAAAGTTTATGTTCACAGAAAAGTTAAGTTCCACATACCCTGTTACCTCCCCTCCCCAGCTTCCTCTGTGGTTAATATCTTGCATGATGGGTTGCCTTTGTCTTCACGTATGAGTCAATACTGATCCACGATTATTAACTAAAATGCAAATCTACCTTAGGGTCCACTCTCAGTGTTGTGCCTTCTGTGGGTTTTGTCAAGTGTATAATGATATACACCCACCATAATGCAATAGCTCCTCATTACCCAAAACCCCAGATAGTACTGAACCACATACGTATTACTTTTTCCTATATATACATATTTATAAGAAAGTTTAACTTACAAATGAGACACAGGGATTAACAATATAACTAATACTATATATATAACTAGTACTAAAATAGAGCAATTATAACAATAGACTAATAAAAGTTGAATGAATGCAGTCTCTCAAAATATCTTTTGTTACAAGATTCGGTTTATTGTTTTATAAGGACATCTCTGCAGTGCACAATGATTCGTGGGGAGCTGGGACACATACGGAACACATCTTAATTCTGTTTATGTCCTTCCTGTCCCCTCCCCGACACCTGCACCTTCCCTCCTTCCCCACTCGCCCTTCCAGGATGTCACGGGGGGACAGTGACCGTATGATGAGATGTAAAGAGACTGACACAGGCGTTATGACGCTCAGACACTGTGACACCGTAACAGTCACTCTGACAACCAGGATCCCCGCTAAGCGACCAGCAGGTGGGCAGCCCTTCAGCGAGGATACACTAATCAAAAGGACAAAGGGAGACCTGCAGGATTTCCTCACGCCACTCAAAATGGAGCGTGACTTAAAGCGTATGCGTTCTTTATGTGGGGAATTCTCCATGTAGTATTTTTGGAGCAGAGTTGATCATGAATAATAAAAACGAAAGAACAAAGCTGTGGATCAAGGTGAACTACGGCAGCAGGACGTGGAATAGCTTCACAGCCCGCGCACCCCGGCTCTACCCAGCAGGTGAAATACGACCTCCTCCACCCAACAGCTGAAAACCACCGATCTTTCCAGGGCCTCTAGGGGTCTGCCTTTTCTAGAACTTGGATCCTAGGCTTCTTTCACCTAGCAACGTGCAGTTAAGGTCATTCCTCTTTGCTCCCTCTTTTTTAACTGGGTATAGAAATGAATGGGTTTCATTTTGGCAAATTCACACATGCATATGACATACTTGATCACCTTTATACCCACCACGCCCTTGCCCGGTCCTCTCTCCAGTTTCACATTTGGGGAGGTTTCAATATGTGCTATATTCCATTCACATACGTTCCCTTTATTACCCGCCCTTCCATCCACCTCCCCTTGTTCCCTTCCCTTTGTATAATAACGGCCTTGCCTCTGCCTTCTGGTCATGTTTTAGATTCCACATGTTAGAGAAAATATGCAATATTGGTCTTTCTGAATCTGGCTTGTTTCAGTCAACATGATGATTTCTAGTTCCCTCTATTTTCTTCAGATGACAGAGTTTTGTTCCCGTTTGGGGCTCAGTAGTACTCCATTGTGTGTATTACTACATTTTCTCGTTGTTGACAAGCACCTAGGCTGGCTCCACATTTTGGCTCCTGTGAATTGTGCACTTTATTTAATATCCCATTGTACGGATGTACCACCATTAGCCATCCAATCAAAGCCATCCTACCGAAGCACATCTAGGTTACTTGCAAGTCTTGCCCATCATAATTTATAAGGTATTTTATCTTTCTTTTAAAAATGTATTTCCAGCCGGTGGTTTAGCTCAATGGTGTAGGTGCCTGCTTGGCAAATGCAAGATTGTGAGTTCGATCCCCGGCACCAAAAAAATGTATTTCCTAGTTCTGTCTACTGGAAACACCCAGAAACAATGACCAGTTCAATAGCAATAAGCATGGCTTAAACCTAGAGTGTAGTTTCTAACTACTGTCCAAAAAGAAATTCTGATTTCAGGTGTGCGGCAGAAAAGACTCATGACTGTTTGAAGCATCTTGCCATTCCAGAAAGCCAAGAAGCCATCAGGGCCAACTGGGTCAAAGGTCTCAGGATCCTCCCAAAGAGGTCCCATCTGGCAGAAGGGGAACATTTGAACATCTGTGAGGCTCATGGCAGACATAAACACATCACATATCTATATTCATAGGAACACTTAAAAAATAACTCACAGGATTCTGGGAAACTGACTCATCTGAACTGTTACAGAATCGAGCCTTTGACCATTGAGAGTGCATTACTGAAGGAGATCGTAGCACACACATCTCAGGATAGCCAAAGAGTTAATGAGAAAGCACTGCTCTTTTTCAAGTATTTCAGCTAATAAACGCAGAAGGAAGATAGAAGGACAGCAGCAGCATTTTGCAATCCCTAATGAAATGATCAGTCTAAGCAATGTGTGTCAGTAACTGCCAACCTCACAAAAAAAGAGGCAGCCCACAAGGCAGTGCAGGCTCCTGAGGGAAGGACACCCCACCCGCTTGAAGCATTGTTGCCAAATATTGAACCTGCATCTGATCAGGTCTCTAGATCTAATTACAGGAGTAGGGAGGACAGAGGGACGTGTTAAAAGACCCCACAGGAATACAAGCAGCACAAGCCAGGTTGGGGGAAAGACTCCAGGACAAATCACCAGGTTTCTTCAACAATAAACGTCAGGGGCAGAGGGGAGGGAGAAAGAGACCAACAGACAAAGAGAGAGAAACAGAGAGGTGAGAAGCTGTAGTTTAAAAAAGACAAGGTAGAGAAGAACATTTCTAAAAGCAGTAAAAACAAAAAATTTTTTGAGGCACTCGCGGACATTTAAACATTGCCTGGATAGGTTTGATGACAATTTCTCCAAATGTGATAATTGCATTACAGCTTTTCTTACAGGTTCCCTTATCTTTTACAACTCTAGACTAAAGTAGTTATGGCTGAGATCTTAATAATGTCTTTGATTTGAATATTTGCTTTAAAATAATCCTCTAGTGTTTGGGGGTGTAGCTCAGTGGTACGGTACCCAGTTTGATCCCCAGCACTGGACCAAAAAACCCATCAGGGTAGGAGAATTGGGGTGGGATACAGATGAAATACAATTGCACAAGTTGTAATGTTAAATCTGAGAGATGGGCATATTATTCCAATTTTATATATTTGAAGTTTTCTATAATAAAAAAAAAAGTTCACTAAAAATTTTAGAAACCTCATTTTGCAAACAAAGGCAGAGCCAAGCCAGAGTCTCTCGCACCTCTGACGCTTGTTGTGTTGTCCTGGCTTGGTATAAAATGGCCCAGGTGGCAGCCTTCCTCCCAAGCACTGCTTTCTTTTAAATTCCTGCGGGTAAGCTGTTTCCAACTGCCTGAGCCAGAGTGAGGAGCGGCCACGTGGAAAGGACCCCAAGCCCTAGGGCGACAGAACCCACTGGAACTCAGGTCTCAGCACTGCAGCTGATTTTTCAGGGAGGAGACCTGATGGGGGGGTGCTGTGACCCCATCCAGGTGGGCAGGCTTCTCTCTGGGGCATGCACAGTGCTGGGATGCTTGCCCCGGGCAAAAGCCAAGGAGACACATGCAGTCCTGCAAAGAGGAAAAGTCTGGGCTCTCAGATACTGGCTTCCGGGTCTCGATGCATCAGTCAGTAGCTCTGTGACCTTAGACAAGTGTCTCAGTACCTGTGCCTGAACTGCCTGTGCCTCGGTTTCTCCAGCTGTCGATTAGGAGCAATTGGAAGACCTTCTTCCTTGTCAGGCTGCTATGTGGATACAGAATGGGAACACTAAGCTCAGTGCAGGCTGCAGTGGCCCCCAAAACGTGATGGTTATTTCTGCTGTTGCCCTTACTGTTATCAAAGGCTGAAGGCTTCCAGGAGGAGGTGGCATTTTTGCAGACACAGAAGATGAAAGAAGGGAGTAGAGAGAGACTTCCAGGCAAAGGGAGCGGCCCGTTCCAAGTCTGAGAAGCTGAAAAGAGGCCAGTAGGCTTGGTGAGGCGTGCAGGGAGCAGAGGGGAGGGAGGCAGAGACAGGCCAGGGAGAGGCCTCAGGAGGGTTCTAGACTTGGAGGCTTTTGCTAGGTTTGGAGGCCTGAACTGCCAAGTTCTTCAGGGAAAGAAACTGCCGGGCAGAGTGTGTGGGCCGGAGCAAAGGTGGTGGAGGGGCGGGGGTCAGGACACAGAGATGGAATTTTCTGGCTTTTCTGCACACTGAGAGCCAACACAGGATGTCTGGATTCAACATGGTGCAGCACCAGGCCTGGCACACCTCCGACTGAGGCTGCTCTGCACCCATGGGTGGCACTGAGAAGGGAGCAGCTCTGCCACGCAGTGACCTTGGGCAAGGTCCTTCCTCCTCTAAGCCTCAGTCTCCCTGTCTGTACAATGGACCTCAAAGACAGCTGTACCTTATAGGCTTGTTATAGGATTCTTCAACATGATTGCAGTCAGGGCCTTCGCCTGGTATACTAAGGCTTCTGTAAAAGTTGGTGACTGTGACTGTTATGTGACTTGCTGATGCTGTTGCTTGCAGCCTGTCCCAGCTCCTGGGCACTGCTCTGCTGTCGGTTGCTGGGGCAAGGATGCTGTACTTTTTTGCATACATGTGCATCTTGCATTTGTAAGAGCCCCTCCTTCCACGGAGGGTCCAGCGGGGTTGCTCGGGGGACACATTCCAGAAAGAATAACTCTGTGTAACATGAAACCCTGAATCTGGAAACACAACCTCTATGGGAAATTGGAGGATAAGTCTGCTCTGTGGACTGCCCAACCTTACTCCATACAAAGGGATATTGAAACCCAAGGGCCTCGTCACTTGGCCTCCCGCCTATGGTCTCACCCCTCACTGCAGCCAGAGAGATCTTCCTAAAAACAAACTTGACCATGGCACTGCCCTGTTGAAACCCTCCATGGCTCCCCAGTGGCGTAAAGTACAAGTCCAAATTCCTGACCATGACCTAGCGTAGGCTCGGACTCCTGCTCAAACTTGCAGCTGCATCTGAGCCTTGCTTACAACCCAGCCACCCAAGTTTTCAATAACTCAAGTTCCTTGCTACCTCAGGACCTTTGCACAACCAGTGAACAGTCACCCCCCCAAAAGGTCAATGACAATTCTCCAAGTTTCAAAAGATTACAGACCTTACTGAACTCCAAATAGTAACAGAAAGCAGTAAAATCATTCCCACTTTGCAGCTGAAGAAACCAGGGCTCTTGCAGCTCAATCTCAAGCCAGACCAACCAAATCCCAGCATTTCAGGCAACCCAAGAAGCAGCATTGGCCACAGCTCCAGGACAAGATGAAAGTGGAGGTGGCCCCAGATAAGAGGGCTGAGTCAAGGACAAGAACTGACAGCAGCAAAGTCCTGGACCATTCAAAACTCAGCCCAACCACTCAGAAACTTGCAGTCTAAGGCAAGACACTTGGCCTCTCTGATCCTAAGTTTCCTCATCTGCAAAGTGGGGCTAAATAGGAATCCTGCCTCTCGGGCACATGGTGAGTACTATGGCATGGGCACACACTTACTGAATGGTGCATGACACCCTTCCTAATACAATTGGGAAAGTTGCACCAGACCAGACCAGACCAGACCAGACCAGACCAGACCAGACCAGACTTGCTTGAGCCAAGGTTCGGCAGCCAGGCCTGGGAACCATGCCTGCCCTGTTTCTGTTTGGGGTTTTGTGTTTCCCAACGTTTCCTTTGGAAAAAGTCCAGCTTCCTCCCTGGAAGGAGACAGGAGGGGACTGTTCACGCCTGGGCCTGGATGCCCAGGGGAGCTATGTGGGGAGGTGACAAGAGCCTGGGTCTGGACTTAGGCCAATTGGGTTCGAATCCAGGATCTGACCCTTAGCATGCTGTGTGACCCAGCAGAAAGTGACTTCACCTCTCTGGGGTGTTTACTTCCTCATCTGCTATAGCTCCTACTTCAAAGGTAACAGATAACGATGCCAGGACTATGGTGAGGGAAGATTCTGGATGGGCTTCTCCAGCGCATCGTTTTTTGGGACAGATTAATGATTGAAAGGGGGGAAACCTCAGGTTTATTGCAAGAGTCACTGACACAAATGCCGCCTAGAAGGACATAAGAAGGAAGAGGGTGTCCTGCCTGGGAGAAGGTGGGGTGGATGGATGAACGGAGGGGAGGATTTGCCCCCAGGTTATTCGTATCCCAGAATAAGGGTCCAAACATCAGTTTCCTGATGATTCGGGAGAAAAATTCAGCTCTTCATGCAAAATACCATGAGTAAAGTATGGGAGGGAGTATATATATGATTTAATTTATGTAAAATTCAAACAGGCAAAGCTCACCTGCAGTGGTAGAAATCAACTGGTTCTGTGGAGAAGCTGGCAGGCAACGTCTGGAAGGAGGCACTGAGCTGGATTCTGGGTCTCTCTTCAATCCAGAGGGCTGGTAGCATGGGCATAGCCTGGTTCTTGGTTTATGCTTTGTGCATTCTTTTATATGCCTTGTCTACTTCAGTAACAATGGCAAAATAACTTTAAAACAAATAAATCAGGCCTGGGAGGAGACAGCAAGCATGAGCCCCAATGAACAATACCTGCAGGCTGCATCCTAACCCTGGGCCACTACTGGAGACCCGAGAGTCGAAAGGGTGCCCTGAGTCCCTGACACCCGGACTGGCCCCTTGGCCTTAGGTGGCAGGGGCAGACGGGCTTCCCAAGCCACCCAGGAGGAAAGCCATGCTGCCTAACCCCTCTGCCTTTCTGGGAGAGGGTGGGCAGCTGGTGCATCTTTGTTCCGCTCTGCCTGCCTGCTAGATCTGCTGAGCTCACATTTGGGAGAAAGAGGCACACTCTACCACTTAAATGATAATGTGACCCCCAAAAAACTCACCCTTATTTATTATTCATTTGACTTAGCCAAGTATACCCAGAGGACCATAGTCTGAAGGCAAGCCTCTTTCTGATCTCAGAAAAGCTGCCCCAGAATCTGAATTTCACCAAGCCCACCTCCTGGCCCTCAGAACCAACCTGCAAACCTGATTGCCAGTGTCCCCAGGGCTCATGAGCCCCTGACGTCAGAAAGCTGGTTGTTGGCTGGGGAACTATCCCAGCTCCTCCCCTCTGCCTCATCTGGAGGTCTTGGTTGTATTTTTATTTCCACTGTCATCTTTTCTTTTTTGAGAACCAACAGAAGACGCACACACCTCCTATATCAAGCAGCTTCAACCAAAACAAATGCACATCAGATGCATTTATTTGCACAGACACTCATAAAAACTTTACTAGACACCAAATAATTACAGGAAGGGGCAAACCTCCAACTCTGCAGGCCGCAGCGTTTTGAAGTAGGTTTAAGATAAAGATCAAATGGGACGGGCACTGGTCCCCTTTCACGCCCAGCCTCCCTCCCCAACCTTGGACCCTTAGGGTGGAGACAAATGAACTCCTCGGCTTTGTGAATTTATGCCCAATCCATATAAAATGTGATCTGGGAGTTACTCTTTGAGTCCTAATGGGGCTTTTATGGCTCATGCACCATCCTCGGTCCTCTCTTTGTTCTGGCTCAGATCTGCCTCAGGGAAGTCCCTGGTTCTAGATGGGTTAGAAATAACCCGGCCCTTCTATTTGGCAAGAAATCCAACGGTTCTTGGGGAAAGTGCCTGTTAAAAATAAATGCAAGTGACACCTGGATAGTCCCACATCGTGGTTTGCATGCAACAAGCCAGACTCCCTAATTCTGCTGCCTTCCAAGATCTGACTGGGAACTGATACTCTCTGCCTTCAGTCCAGGCAGGGAGTTGGAGAAGACTGTGCAGACTGGGGCACTGCTGGGGGTCTCTGCAGGGCCCGCCTCTGAGTTTCACTGCTTTCAGAGCTGAGCTCTGCACAGCTCTGCTTCCCTCAGGCCCCGGCTGGAAGAAAGGCAGCTGTGAGCTCCTGCATCCTGGTGGCAGGGCCCCTTCACCCAGTTACTCACCACGTAGCTCCAGAGGTCTGGCACCCCCTGGTCTTGCCCCCCTTGGTGGGCAAGCTCTTCCATCTCACCTTCTCCCCAACACTGTGGGACAGATGCCAGCATGGCACCCATTTCACTGACAAGGACATAGAAGTCCAGAGCTGCAGGGCTTTTTGAAGGTCCCAAAGCCACATAACTTAGCCAGATGTGGGGGAATCCCTGAGATCCACTTTTGAGCACTCCTACCCACTGCCTCGCCAGTAGGAAACCTCAGGCCTGTACTACCCATCCCGGCACTGTCCCTTTCCCAGCGCTGACCAGTTCTAAGGGTGGACAGTAGCCTTTGAACCTGAGGACACAACTCCTGACACCCCTACTGTACCCCAAGACTAACCGCCCAGATCTTGCACTAAAGAGTTGTGGGTCTGAAATTTAGCTCAGTGGCACAATACCTACCTGGCAAGCGTGAGGTCCTGAGTTCAATTCCCAGTACCAAAAAAATAAAAAAAGAGTTGTGGGTCCGTGGGCAGAGAGGGCCCTGTGGGGAGCACACAGGGACTTGGTGACGCTTGCTGGAGCCCACAGTGGACACAGGCACACACTAGCTCACAGCCTCAGAGCCCATCCTGCCTCACCAGAAAATCCGTATCTCTCTGCCACCTCTCCCTCCCCCACCAGCCCGCAAAACTCTAGAGCAAAGAGAGAGAACCAGTTCCCAAAGTCAGCCAAAGTCAGAAAACACCCAGCTGGGACCTCCTCCCCAGTTTCTCCTCTCTGTGGGTCTCCACCTGGGCACTGGGGCTCCCTACCACACAGGGAGACCACAGACACGCTGGGTAGTGGAAGAGTGACCTGTTGCTTTATGATTGTGCAACCTTTTGGCCCAGGAGTCCTGCATCAGACACGGGTGGGATCTACGGAGGGAATGCGGTTGCTGCTAGCACCCTGCCGCGCCAGGCCTTGCTGCACTTTTGGAGTCTTCCTGGCTGACGGCTGAGTCCCAGCAATAGCAGTCCCTAACCTGGCCGGAGACTTGGCGGGGCTCTGGTCCGGTGTGGTCTCCTCTGGCAGGTCTGAGGCTGGCCAGAGCCAATGGTCCCAAGCAGCTCCCTGACCCTTCCTCTCCCAAGAGCAGAGCCACTGAGGCCCAGAGCTCCTGGTTGGCTGCTTCCTGCTCAGGCACCCAAGTCAGGCTCTGCCCTGAGCCCTAAGGAGCCCCAGTACGGCCCTATCTGCCCGTCCAGCCAGAGCTGTAAATTGGGAGGGTACTACTCTCTGCTCCAGTTCTGGTCAGACACCAGAAACTGTCTGGAGAAGATCTGCAAGACAGCAAGACAGCAGGATAGTGGAGGCTTCACGGGGGAGGACGGACCTGGACGAAGCTCCTGGGAGGCAGGTCGTGGAGAAGAGGTTCAGGATCCTAACAGCAAGGGGGCACGGGGCAGGGCTCAGTGGTGCCACAGGATTCGGGAGAGCCAGGAACCCTGCCTGTGCCAGAGCTTCAGGGCTTTTCTTGCTCTTCTTGCTTCTTCTAAGCAACCGTGAGTTGCCGATTTAGCCTTTCCTCTCCTCTCATGGAGATAATCCCGACCTGTTTCTGCCGCTGAGTCAAAGAATATCCCGGGTCGGAAGACGCAGGCACAGCGGTTGCCGCCGGCGTCCTGGGGCCCCGGGCGCCTGGTGGAATCCGCAGTTGCGCAAAGCATTCACGGCTCAGGTGGGGCCTAAGGAGGCCTAGGCCCCTGCCCTCCCGTCCAGTCGCTTATTCTTCCACAGGGGCAGCGGTGAGGAGGCGTAGGAGCTCTGATGATGCCCAGAAGAGCACTCTGCGTGGCTGAGTGCGAAAGATCCGGGACTCCGACTCCGCTGGGAGGACTGGGACCCGGGCAGCGTGGACATAGGTCAAGGAACAGGCCTGTGGGGAATTGGAGGCGGTGGAGTGTGACGGGGGAGCCCGGCAGAGGGGATCCCGGTTGTAGGTAGAGCACCCCAACCCGGAACAGAGAAGGTAACCGGGCTCCACTGTCCCTGCGAGCACCGCGACCCAGCCGCGGGCTCCGCGGTGGATCCGCAGGCTGTCTCAGGTCAACCCTGCTGGCATGAGCGGTGACTCAAACGGGGGCTGGGGAGAGATATCATGGAATCTTATGTGCCTCAGAACACAACAGCGGTGGCACTGAGCGGGGGCTGCTGGTGCGACCTCCTGCAGCACGCAGACAGCCCGAGGGCGCCTCAGGAACGCCCCCGGGACTCAATCAACGACCAAGACTCGGGCCTGGACACCACTCAGGGGAGCCTCGGAAGCCGGACCAAAGGGAATCCCATTCAGTCGAGGTGGAGGAAAGAAAGATTTGCAGAGGAAGAGGCCGAGCACAGGGAAGGTGGGCAGTGGGAGACCGGAGGAGCGGGATGGTACGCTGCAGCAGGGCCTGTGACGGGGAAAGATTTCCCTTGTATCCTGAAGGAGAAGACGACGATCTGCGCCTGGAACAAGGACTCTTCCCTACAGGCGGTCGCCCAGCAGCGGCTGCAAGGATGCACCGTGGCCAGCAGAGGGCAGGACGCGCCCGGTCCGTCCGGCGCCGGCCCCGGGGCTCAGCGCTTCCCGACGCAGCATGCAGAATCCTTGCAAACCTGGCTTCTTTCGGTCGCCACGGCCCCGGCCCAGATGCCCAGAGGAGGAGGCCCAGGCCCAACCTCGAGGCTGAAGCCCCAGGTTTCCCAGGCTAGGCAAAGACAGGAGAGGAAGGGAGTGTGAAGCAAGCGACTCATCTACTTACCCATCCTGGGCAATACAGACACACAAAGGGATCAAGCAATACAAAAAGACACAAAGACAAAGACACACACGCACACGCACAATAGCAGCCGCAAAATCACCCAAAAATTCAGACACAGGCATACGCACCAAAGGGTGACACGGAGACATATATACAGAAAAATCTCCTGACACAATAGAGGGGTTGAAATGCACACGAAGACAAGGCACCCGCTTAGAGTTGACACAGATACACAGGGACCCACGCAAAGATGTACTAACACACCTAAGCCACAGGCACGGAGGGATCTGCAGATTCACACGCACATGCAGGGGGATGCACAGAAATCAGATACAGAGCCCGGAAAGTCGCAGGAACATTAAAAAAATGTGTGTGCACAGAGACACGGGTACACACGTTCGCTAGAGCCCCAGAGGCGGGAGCGCCGACACGCACAGACACACACAGATACCCACCGACACACTCGAAGGTAGTGGGGTGGGGCGGGAGCCTCTAATCCTCCACAAAGCTGGGCCCCTCCGCGGGGCCCCGCGGCACAGGGGGCCACTTCTGACCAAGCCTCCCGCAGGCTCCAAATCCGATCCGCCCTCTCGCCTCCGGCGGGGTCAGGGGACCCGCCCCCATGCCCTCCGCCCCCGCCCCGCTCCGCGCCGCTGCTCCGCTCCGGGAGGGGCCGGACCGCCTCGCAGCAGCTCCTGGGGGCAGCCTGCGCCGCTCGGGGCCGCATCGGCCCTTCTGTGCCCGGACGGCCAGAGGACTGCTGGAGACCCAGGGGGCCGCAGCCTGGACGCAGCGCCCTGAGCCCTGGCTCGGTGGTCTATAGACGCCCCTCATGGGTGCCAGGCCCGACGGGCGCGGCAGTTGCCAGCTCAGTCCTGCAGGCCTTTGGCTCCGCAGTGTCCAGGGCTACTTGGCCCAGGCTAGCCAGGGCACTAGTACCGACCCGCTTAGCCTACAGAATCTCGGTCGTATTCCTCGGCCACCTACCCAGGGTCAAACCACAGGCGTCTATCCAGGGTCAAACCGGATTTCCGTGGGGCAGCCGAACGCACATCTTCCCAAGCCTTTATACCTAAACCGCGGGGCCATCGCTCCTTACCCGAGCCTCAGTTTCCAAACCCGAGAACACCAGACTGCCACCCGCTGTCCCCATCCCTGCCCGAGTCCCCTTCCCCAGCCTTAACCACCCTCTTTACTGCCGTCGGCCTGACTGCCTCACCTACCCAACGGTCCCCAGCCCGACCCGGGCCCCAGGCCCACTTCAGTTCACTCTTCCACCCGATTGTACCGGGCCCAAAGTCCCCCATGCTACCCCGAGTCCGAGTCCGAGCCCGGGTCCAGTGCACCCTGGCGAGGCTGCGACTCGCAGTCAGTGTCCCCTTGTGTTTGCAGGTCCCGGTCCCCACAGCTGGTCCCTCCTGCGGCCCGGGCCGGGTGGGGTCTGGACGGGGTCACCGGCGGCGCTACCCCACCACCTACCTGGGCCGACCCTCGGGGACCTGCCCGGGCGACCGCCCCGGCCGGCGCCGGCGCCTGGAGGACCCGCTGCGCGTCCCGCTGTCCGCGCAATCCGGCCGCACTCGGGGCTACTGCTCTGAGCGCCGGAGCTTTACAAAATATTAGTAATAAAGACGGCGAGAAAGAAACAAGAAAGCCTTCATTCCCTAACTCCCAGACCAATTTTTCAAGGGGGTGGGGCAGAGAACTGCTTTCGAAGGCGACCCAAACTTCGGCGAGAGGCCGGCGGGGCGGCCGGGCGGGCCGGGGGGCCGGGGCCCGAGCTCCGGGCCAGGGGCCGCGCGGGGCGCAGGCCGGGGGCGCAGGGAGCCCTCCCGCGGGGGAGGGGGCGGCGGCCGCACTATTTGACGTGGAGCAGCCGGCTCATCCCGGCGCAGGGATACGAGGCGCACCAATGAGTTCAAATGTCAGGAAGTTTGAGGAGGGGTGAGGCGGCTCCCGCCGGAGTATCCCTCCGCCGCCAGCCCCGGCTCTAAACCGAGCGGCTCCTCGGGCGCACCATGGCACTGGAGTAGCGCGGGGAGCGCGCCCGGAGCCCCGCGGCCCGCTGCGCCCCGCCCGGGACCCCGCTGCGCGGCTCGCGCCCCCCCGGACGGCGGGGCCGCCCCTGCACCCCGCCCCCTCCCCCGCTGCCGCCGTCGTCGCCCCGGCTGCTGCCTCCTCCCCGCGGCTCCGTCTGCCGCCACCGCCGCTGCAGCCGGGCTCCGGGGCTGACAAGCAGGTGACAGAGGAACCAGCGCGCGTGGCTGCGATCGCCCGGGAGAGCGCGGCGCGGGCTGCAGCCGCCCCGGCCCGCCCGCAGGATCAGGGGCCTGGGGCCAGCGCGCCGCCACTCCACGATCGCCGGGGGCAGCCGGCGGCCCCGGCCGCAACCCCAGCCCCGCGGGGGCCGCGCCTCCCCGGCTCCAGGGCTGCGGCGGCGAGCGGCGCACGGGCGGGTGGGCAAGCGGCCCGGTCGGCTGGGTCCGCAGCGTGCCCTGCGTCCCATGGATATAGCAACAGGTCCCGAGTCGCTGGAGAGGTGCTTCCCCCGCGGGCAGACGGACTGCGCCAAGATGTTGGATGGCATCAAGATGGAGGAGCAC
The DNA here is from genome assembly GCF_034190915.1 of Cavia porcellus. Taxonomy (NCBI): domain Eukaryota; kingdom Metazoa; phylum Chordata; class Mammalia; order Rodentia; family Caviidae; genus Cavia; species Cavia porcellus. The sequence continues at coordinate 200,909,805 of NW_026947484.1, forward strand.
CCCCTGCGCCCCGGGCCCGCCACTCTGGGGGTACTGCTGGGTGAGTGCGGTGTCCAACGCTCAAGTGGGCACTGGCAGGGAAAGGGGCGTCGTCTCGCAGTGGACACAGGCACTGAAGCCAACGGATAAAGGAAATGGGTTTGCAGCGCACGGGGAGGAGGGGACAGGGACAGGACTCCTGGAGTGATCAGCATGGGGGCAACAAGCACGCCTGAGCGGTCTCCCTGAGGGGACGAGCTGTGCGTGGACATGCCTTAGGATGAGAGAGGACGGGAGAGCTCCAGCCGCCAACCGCTAGCCTCGCCCGGCCTAGGTGCTGGAGCTGCTGCTCCGGGCAAGGAAAGGAAGTGGGTGGCAAGGTGATAGGAAACCCAAGTAGTCACCTTCGCTGGCCTGGGAAAGATGCCTGGTCACCTAGGAGGCGGTGGTGGTAGGAGGCTGTCTGAGAGAAAAATGACCCCTGGGCCATGCAGACCAGTTTTTTGTTGTTGTTGTTTTGGGGTTTTTTTGTTTTTGTTTTTTAATGGGGGTGGAATTGGGGACAGAAGACTGCGATCGCTGTCGCGGGGCGAGTCACCCAGCGAATGCCCCAACCTCACCTCGCCTGTCTGGGTCCTAGCCCGCCGCTCTAAGCTGCAGCTTAACAACAAGCGCTGAATCCCGGGAAAGGGGCTCAGCGCAGCGCCTAGCCAAGGCTCCAGGGCCGCGGCAGTCGGCGCGGGAGCCCGAAGCCCGGGGCGTACTGGCTAGGGCTGCCTGGGGCCCTGCCGCGGCCGGGAGGGGAGGGGAGCACAGGCAGCGGGCGGCGCTTCTGGGCCATCCTCGCCTTCGAGGCCAAGGATTGCGGGCACCGCGCGCCCCGGAACGCTGGGGCTGGGCCGGGCGGCGCTGACGGCTGGCTCTCGCCCTGTGCGCAGCAGGCTCGGACTGTCCGCATCCCGCCGTCTGCGAGGGCTGCCAGCGGCCGATCTCCGACCGCTTCCTGATGCGAGTCAACGAGTCGTCCTGGCACGAGGAGTGTTTGCAGTGCGCGGCGTGTCAGCAAGCCCTCACCACCAGCTGCTACTTCCGGGATCGGAAACTGTACTGCAAACAAGACTACCAACAGTAAGCGCCTCTCCTGCTCCTTCCCCGCTGCTCAGCACTTGAGCCCGGTCAGCCCCCTACCGGGCGGGCCCTCCCCGGTGCACCGCTCTGTTCCTCTGGGCCCCGATACTCCTAGGGCTCTGCAGGCTGCGTGTTGCAGGGCTGGGGCAGACTATCCCATCCGGCCAACGCTGATCCCTGGGTATCATTGTAGGCTGGGGAAACCTGCGCTGGACTACTGAGTTGGGGTACAAGATAAGGCCCTAGGCCAACTGTCCTGAGGTCCAGATTTGACCCCACAGAGGTCTGAATAGAAACCAAGAATTGATTTTCAAAGGCAAATAGTGTCTTAGAGAGCCAAACCTGGTGTGTTCTTTCCCAGCCCAAGAGTTTGGGTTTCCTGGGGGAGAAAAGTCCTGTCCTGGGCACTGACCTGCCTTAGCAATTAGGAGCCCCCATTCCGCAGATTCCCTTCTGCACTTTTAGTCCCCGATGGAAAGAAATGAGTGCCCATATTCCCCAAACCGTTCCACACGGGAATTCTGCAGTGACAAATTTTCTGGGCTGGAGAAGCAGTCTAGGAAGAGGATCTTAAAATATCCAGAAAAAAAATGTCCAGTTGCAGTCCAGAACTCACAATGAAGGTACAAAACAGAGCTAGTTGGCCCTTCGGGACCACCTCCTTTCTTGCAGTGTGTGTCGGAGAGGGATCCTCCGCTCTGACCACAGGTTAAGCCTTACCTACTGACTTATGTGTTTAGCTGTGCCTGTGGATTTGAATGGCAAGAAGTCTGGGACAGATGAGAATAGATGTAGGCTTTTTCTTTTGACCTGATGGGTTTTGTGCCTGGCAGTGCAATTGGGAGGAAGGCAGTGAGAAGAAACAGCCACAAGAGGGGTGTGGGGATCCCCCAAAGTGGCATTGTAGAGACAGCTGGGTGCCTATGAGAACTTTTTAGTGATTCCCAAGAAATCGTCCTGGATAGGATGTTGCAGGACAGGGAGATGGCTGGGTGATTTGGGGCGAGAGGGGAGCTTGTGCACTCTCACCTCCAAGAAAAGGCTGGGTTGCTGGTGGTGCGTGATGAGTGCAGCTTCCCTGCTGTGCCCAAGGAGTATCCCCAAATCCGGGGTCTGGGGGGCAGTAGAGAAGCCCAACAACCTGCTTGGCTGAGACTGTGGGGCTGCGATTGCAGGCCAGAGCCCTAGAGAAGGCATCAGGTGCTACCCTTAAAGGATCTGGCTGTGTCCCCCTGATGTAGGGAAGGGCAGGAGCTGTTCTTAGCGCCTTGCTCTTCTGTTGGTTGGGGACTCTGTGGGTAGGAATTGGTGGCCATTCAGAGGATCAGCTCTTTTGCTGGTCCTGGGACATAGCTGACGGAGGCCTCTCCCATTATACGAAATGGTGTTCTGGAACGGTATGATTCTAATTCTGGGAGATGGAGAGGTCACCAGTCAGTTTACTTGCAGCGGAACATAGAGCAGCACAAATAAAATAGAGTGGTGTAGTTGTGGGCTTTGGGCAGACTCGGGTAGCAAGTGATGGGGTACACCAGCCTGTAGCCCATCCATACCCCATTCATGGGCCCTGTTGTGCCTGCCTGACCCTGTGCTCTGGCAGTGCCACTTATCACCTAGCTCAGCCACTGGCTTCAGCAACTCAACATGTGGGGCCAAGAAGTAGGGGAAACTAGAAACTGAAATATTTGTGTAGTTTTATTTCCTTTTTGTCCAAAATACTCAGTCCAGTCTTGTACATATTTACTGCCTAATGAGTGTAAGGGCTTCTCTTTAAAAGGACTCAAGCCTGCCTCCCCGTCCTGCAGGCAAGTCTCAACATTTGAGCTGGGTGTTGCCTTAGAGATGAAGGACCGACCACCCCCCACACCCCATTTTACAAAACAGTTCAACATTTGCAACTGCTTTATCCAATGTATATTTGTTTTTAAAAGAAAAGAAAAAGTCGGCCAAGAGCCTGCTGTCTCTGCGCAAACCTGTGTGTTAGGAATACATTTTGTCGTACAGTGAATCTCAGGTCCTGTCGATTAAGAGTCTGGATCCCATAGGGCTGAACCCCGGGGGAAGAAGAGGGCGGCATTATTCTCTCTGCTCCAGTCTCCTCCTCCTCCCTCATCCTCTTTTTCTTCCAGTAAAGCCAATTAGGTATCTTCAGTAGTCTGGCCCTCGGGAATGCTGGGCAGTGTGGTAGGGTGGGGGTAACCTAGACAATTTTGGGGGACAAATCCCCCAGCAGTCCCAGGCACTATTTCATGGGGAGAGCTAGCAAAGCCAGGCTGGCAAGAGCTCCCTGGGAAGCAAATGTTTTTTACACAATAAGAATTTTTTTATTCATGATTTCTTTTTTTTTCCTTTGAGAATCGCACATGCGTGTTACTTCATCCGTGTGCAAATGCTTTTCAGCCGAGAATAGAGGCAAGTGAGCACAGAAACGTGCCTTCTAGAGTCTGTATAGTCTGTGTGTCAGCAACACTAGGAAACTGCCGACCCTCCCCAACTTTTGAGAAAAAAATTGTGTCCCAGCTGAAGGAGCACAGGGTCTTTCCTTAAAGGTTGCCATTTTTAGTGTCTCTTCTTCCTTTCGATTTGTTCTCAAAGATTCAGGCACCCAGATGTGTAGTTATTTTACGCACCACGGGGGTGATTAGTTGATATTGGGATACATTTAGTAGCATTAGATAAAATCCACCCTTCTTTTCTTAGTTGAGCAAAACAGATCGCGGGTCATGAGTTTAGGCATTTTTCACTTGTAATTCGAAAAGTCTCCTCCCTGCATAGTGGTTTTTTTTTTTTGGGAGGGGGTGAGGAGCAGGGGAAGGGTTCCTTATAAAAAACAAAACCAAAAACAGCCACTGCCTCTGTCCCTTTCGGAGTGAAAACCCGGTTAGAAACAAGGAGGAAACACGGCCTTTGCAAAAATTGGGAACCTCGGTGCATCCCCCACCACAGGACCAGGAAACAAAACAAAACAAAAATGACAACATCCCCTCCCCAATTTGTTTTCTGGGTGGTTTGGCCAGATCGAATTATGTAACTCTCTTTTCTTGCTGTCTGTTGCTGTTTGGAAAGGGTTTCTATCCTAAGGAGGTGGTGATTCCTAGAGGAGCCTCCGGAAGGGAGGAGGGCTGGTGGGAGAGTCCAAAAATCTGTCACAAAATGGAGTCTAATCGCTTGTAATGCAGCTCCCAGGTCTAGCGACCTGCAGCTGAGGGGGGGACGGTGGCGGTGCGAGCAGCAGCCTTTGTACGTGTGCCTGGGACGTGGGCTTCTGCCTGGGTGTCCGAGGCTGGTGGCTCCTTTCTGCCACCCGGCCAGCCCTGGGTGCCCAGCAGCAGGCAGCTTCCACTACCCAAGATCCACTGAGCCCGCCCGGGGTCCTTGGACTCCCCTGCCCAGGTAGGACGCCACCACCGTGGTGGAAGAGGGTGTTGAGACTGGAAGGGAGTTTCACAAAAAGCCTTCTGAGTTCTAGGGTGGTTTTTTTTTTTTTTTTTTTTTTTTTTTTTTTTTTTTTTGTCTTTTTCTTTTTTATCGGTACCGGGGATCGAACTCACGACCCGCTGCTTGCAAGGCAGGCACTTATGCCGCTGAGCTAAATCCCCAGCCCCTCTAGGGTGGTTTTTAAAAATTTTTCCTCAGCTGGCTGTGGCTGCAGCGGCCCAACCGTGCTCTTCCCAGCACATTCCTTTCCTCAGAAGTGTTTATACCCACAAAGGCCTTCCTGGGAGGCTCATCCCGCACCGGAGCCCAGAGGAGCCCGCAGTGTGCTGGTGTGGCTGTGGGCACTGGAGGAACAAAGCCAGGCTGGGGCCTTTTCTGGCTGCTGCTGCTGCTCCCAGCTTGGAGACCTCCTATAGGCCTAGGCAGCATCCCCTTCCCAGCAGATACCTAGCCCGGCAGGGACCCTCGCAGGACTCATTCAGGGCTACCAACACCACTGCCCAGAGCCTGGGATAGAGGATCTGTCCTAGACCAGCCTGCTTTAGAAAAGGAGACAAGACTTTGCCTCCAGGGTGTTCTGTCTCCCTGGGGCCAGGACCCATTGAAAGGCATCTCTCCATTTAACCCCAGCACCTTGGCTGTGGGCGGGAGGGTAGGCGAAGGCCTCCCTGCTGCTGAACGGAGGCATTATTCACAGCGACTCCTGGCTCACCCTTTATTCCCCAGGCTCCAGGCTGGTGTGGCCCTATTTGTTTGCCGGATTTTTCTCAAGTAGGGGAAGCAGGCTGTGAGGATCTGCTTTGGAGCATGTGATTGGTGTCATTCAGCTCTCTCCAGCACATACGCCAGGTTTAGGGACACACAGCTCTGGCACCTCCTGATCCTCTTCTGTACAAAGTGAACCATCTACCTGGAGGAAATATTCTTGTAGAGACTCCATATAGGGTGCCCAAAGGATCTGGCATCTTGCCTGGCATGTTATTAACACTCTGGAAATTATTGTTATATTGTCACCATCATCATAGCAGGGAATACCTTGTCCCTAAAGACACAGACTGCCTGCCGGCAGGTTCCCTGCCAAGGTGCAGCTGGCCATGCTAGGCTTCCATGATCTCTCTCTACAGGAAGGATACAGGGCATCCCTGGGGAAACCATTCCCTGTGCCTGACTAGGATATCGTGAGGGTCCTGCCCCCCTCAACCAGGAAAAGAGCTTTGGGTTCCCTGTCAGAGCAGAGTGGATTCCCCTTGCAGCCTGATGTTGATCTCTCCTAAGTGTCTACCCTTCCTTAAGCTCTGGTTCTCTGTCACCAGACGGGATCGTGGGATGACGTGTGGAATAGCTGTGGGGATTTCAATTCAAGGGGCACCTGGTGGAGCTGCAGCAAACCAAGAGATCTTCTGTCCTCTTTTGCACCTCAAGAGAGATGGAGAAACTTCTGGTCGTGAGGCTGAGCTCAAGTACCAACAGGGGGTTTGTTAGCAGGAAAGGCAGGCAGCCACTGGTACCCCTGTGTTTCTCTCTGGGCAGGGAGTTTGGCCCAGAGCAACGACAATATTCCCCCTTGGGAACAGTTGGTATCTCTAGGGTCTACATATTGCCAGTAATATAATTTCATATTTGAAGAAATGTTCGTTCTTATTGTTTTTGTGATTCAAATAACAGAGAATGAAGCTCAGCCAACATCTTCAAGGCTAATGATGGGATGGATGGAGGAGGGGACTCATAGGAGAGGGATCTGTATGCCGAGGTTTTTAAAGTGTAGAGGAACTGTGTCCTTATCCATTTGTAGTGGGCAGGAGTCTCCTCTACCTAGTGGCTGCGGGTATTTTTTTTATTTTTTATTTTTTTAAGGAAAAGGAAGAAGCAAGAAAAGGGGGGAAAGAACCCCAGCCCTGCTTTGGCATCGTGTAGGTGAAGGATGGGGGATACTTCCTACGACATGAGTTGTAACTCCCAATTTGTGAGACACCACAGTCAGGCTCAGCTGAGGGAGGGAGGCATGAGTATGGTCCTCCCACCTCTGCCGAGATCTGAAGAGCTGCCTGTGAGCTGTCAATCAGCCAGAGGGACCTAGACTCAAGGCCCTGGCTCTCTGGCTGACCTGGCCGGAAGTTCCTCAGGCCCTCTCCAACCCTCGGATTCTGTGCTGATGGCAGCAAAGAGCAAAACCAAAATTATATATATTTATTGCCACTGCAGTCAGAAGTGGGAAGGTGGTGGTAGTGAGGGAGGGTGAGGCTGAAAACCATATTTGAAAAAGTTGATTCAGGAAGGCAGAGGAAGCAAAGTGGCAGACGTTTGCCATTTCATCGACTGGCTGGTGTTCTCCATTCATGTCATAAATGTCTCCTGTCATTTGATGCCAAAAGCAACATGATTTGGTTCCCCAGTGGCCTATAGAGTTTTTTTTCTCTCTCTCTCTTTCTCTCTCATTTTTTTGCAGTAAATGTTTATTTGTTAATAATATACTTTAAACAGCCCAGGTTTGACCTCAAGTCTCCTGAAGCATCCATCTTCCCCCAGAAAAATGTTTCAAAGTTTGTGTAATTTTGGGGGGAAGGTGTAACTGACGGGCAGTGAAGGGCCTGTGTTTGCTTTAACTACTGCGGCAGCGAGGAGTGGTGGGGCATAAGGGACCACTGTGCTCCGACTGGCAACTTTCTTGGGTTTCAGACCTGGCTGACAGCATTTCCTCGGTGCCCTTTACCTTTTGCTTTGCCTGATCAGTACAAATAAATTTCTACGCGAGCCCTTCCTTTGTTATTCCCTAGGCAGTGGTGTATCCATCTCAGCTTTTTGACTGGCAGACTCTGGACCTGCCCTGCTGACCCTGGGACCCTCAAGGCGGGTGAGAGTCTCAGGTTGTGTGAGCACATGATTGGGGGGGGGGCTTTGTTTCCATGGAGAACCTGGCTTGGGCTGGTCCTGGACCAGTGTACTGACGGATGGCAGAGTACACTGCTGGCCTGGCCCTCTGTGAACTTGGGGAAGCACTGCTGAAGGAAAAACCCCAGTTCCTGGAGTCTGGTTCCAGAAGAAACAAAGATGTTGGCTTCCTGGCCCCCATGCTGTAAAAGGCTTTCCCCAAGAACTGTGGGGAGGTTGCCTGCTAGGGAGGGAGGGTTCTGAGTGCTGTCCCCACAGCAGCTGGCAGGAGCAGAGGGGATTCCAAGCTGCTGGGGAGATGAGGAAAGATCTGGGTAGATGTGCATGCTAGACGCTGGACCGCCCCGGGGTTCCTCCCTTGGGGGCCCCTTGAGTGCTCTAGCAGAGATGATGGAAGAGGAGGAGCAGTGCTGCTTTGGGACAAGCTGGGTGTGACTGGCCTTCCCCTTCCTCTCATGCTTGCAGAGAGGAGTTGGTGACTCTTGTCATGTAATGCCCGGATTGCTATAGTAACTGAGCTGCAGAGAGCCTGGGCATGAGCCCAGTCCTGAGCTAAGCCTGTGATGCTCAGAAGTCAGGGTGCTGTAGGGGAACCTCTTCGTGCAGGGGTCCTGGGTAAGGTGCATTTTCTTAAAGGAAGAGCAAGGTTATAATTCGGGTTTGAGGTTGGAGAACATCTCAATCTCCTCTAAGGAATAGCTTCAATTTCCTCCTCTGTGAAGTGGGGAGATAATTCCAATCCCACAGGGTTGCTGTGAGCATAAAGTGGGATGAATCCAAAGGTGCCACTCTCTGTGGAGTACTAGGTCGGTGAATGTTTTCTTCGTTCCTGTCTGGCAGGCATGCTTTGTCTGCTCAGCGTAGGAGGCACAGAAAGTGCAGCCTCTCAACAGGGCTCCAGAGGGCCCTCGCCCACCCTTCTCTCCTCACACAGGTCTGAGGTCTGTGTTTTGAATTTTTCTCCTGAAAAGGAAACGGGACAGGTCTGGCTGCGGAGACTGCTCCCTTGGTAGTAGGGGTAGCCTGTGGATAGGCCTTCACGACCATTGAGGCACCGAGGTTCCATTTCTTCCAGCAGACAGAAAGAAATGAGACCGCGGTGCCTCAGTGGTCGAGCAAGACCAGTGTCGGTGAACTTGCAGAACCAGGGCTTTGTGGACCCCCGAGGGGCAGCCCACAGTGATGCATCTAGAAGGGAAAGCAAATTGGCCATGTGGCCAGCGCCCAGGAAGTTCTATGGCCCTTTTGCACAAGTTGTACCTATGAGTGAGGAAACTGAGGCTGGGGCGGTTAAACAGACTCCCCCATGGGGGTCTAACGCCCACCGCCCAGGCGGGCAGAGATCCCTAAGACCTCACCTCCCGGACGGAAGTCCCAGTTGCCGGAGCTACAGTTGAGAGTGTCCTCGGAGCTCCCAGCCTAGAGGGGTCGGGGCCGAGGGTGGAGGGTCACTGCCCTCCTAGCGCCGAACGCCCTGTGTAGGGCCAACCCTGGCCCGAGGAGGAAAAGGTTAGAATAACTGCTTTCCCGGAGCAGGAGAGTTTCCTTCGCCGCCGGGACGCGCAGGCGGGTGGCGGTCGGCCGCCGGCACCTCGCCCGGGCCGGGCCCTCCTCTCCAGTGCGAGCGCCGTGCCTGCGCCGCTCGCGGCCTCCCTGCCCAGCACCGGGCTGCGCGGTGCGCGGGCGCCCGGGCTCCGCGGCCCAGCGGGGGGCGCCCGCAGTGCTTGATGAATTTCAGTGTCACCAGGGGTTTAGCCCGGATTTGGGAACCGCGCGCTCTAATACGCGCACACGGTCCTGCCCTTTCTAAGCGGAGCCCTTTTCACCCAGCTTCTGATTTATGAAGGAATCCGATCCCGGGACGGGCTGGGCTGGAGGTGGGAGCCGGGGCCCCGCGGCAGTCTTTGGGTTCCTTTGAGTTTCGGGGATTCTTGGCAGCCCGGAGGCTCTCCTGGGCCGAACTCCGGCCGCCCTGCCTTCGCAGTGGGGAGTTGCACGGCCCAGAAGGAACGGATCCCCCCAAGAGGCGAAGGCTCCCGCTGGAGCGGAGCGGGGCGCATTTTCATCCCTGGGTTGAGCAAAGCCCTGGCCCCTCCCTAAGCCCTCCAGCCGACCCCCTTGGGCAGGCCCAAAAGCAGCGAGTTCGGGAAGTTTGTTTATTGAAGGAACGGAAAATTGAAGAGGGAAAAAAAAATCTAAGACCTTTTTCTCCCCCGCCCGAGAAATGTGCAAAGTCCTGGAGCTCCTGGAGGTGAGGCGGTCTGAAAGTGGAGTTCCTGGCGCGCGCTAGCGGCCGGCCCCAGCCCCCTCCTCTTGAGCCCCCCTTTTTTTTCTTACAGGATTTGGTTTGCGGGGGGGGGGGAGAATGTGGTTGTATCAATCCACAAATATTTACTCTTAACAGACTTGTATCTGTGGAGATTTCGAACAAAGACAGTTTAGGGGGATTACAAAAACCCTAAACCCCGTTTTTCTCCGGGACTTGGTGCTTTAAATGCCAATTACAGGCGAGCCATATCCAACAGCAACGGGGGAAGGCGGGCAGAGTCCGGGAGGGAGTGGGGGGCGAGCTCAGCCATTAAATGTAACTTTTCATTATGAAAAGGATTTCGCCGGTTTTATCTTCTAATAAGATTATGTCACGAACACAAGTACCTAGGATGGTGCTGAGTGACAGGGCTCTGTCGTTTAATCAGAGGCTGCACCGCTCAAACCGCGGGGCCCTTTGTCCCACCGAGTGAACTACGGAAACTTGTGGTCCTAATCCCCTTATTCATGTCAAGCAGAGAAAAGAAGCGGAGCACCTTACAACCGTGTCCCCTCCACCCCTTCTGAGGGTGGCGGGAGGAGGGGGACTTTTGGGCCCAGGAACACCCCCCACATACACCCCAGCCTGGCCTTTGGAGCCTGAGTGTGGCAGCAGGGCAGAGGAAGGGCTACTTTGCTGCAGCCTTAGTTGGCAGCATCTGGGAAATGGGAACAATAATCTACCGCAACCAGTATAGGGGAAGGGGCCTCTGGAGGAGGATTTATTGCTCCCACTGATTGCATTTACAGTCTGGTCTCCTCTTCCCGGGAAAGGTGGTGCTGGGTGCATGCAATCACCACCCTCACCAAAACAGGAGTGACACAAGAGAGAAACAAAGGAGATGCCAAGCTGGGGTCTCCCAAGGGGCAGATTTCCTTGGCTCTGTGGGACTGATGTCACAGCCTTCGTTCAAAGTCCTGCAGGTCTCCAGGGTTGGCTATTTCCAAGCTTCAAGCATGGCCCCTTTTTTCTGCAGGCCAAATTCCTTTGTTTAACCCCCACGGAAACCGCTTGTCTGCTGGAGTGTTGGCGCCTTTATTCTCACCCGCGCAGCTGCCACCGCCCTCGTCCCACCATTTTCAGGACCTTCCCGAGGCACCTAGCCATGGGTGCCACCACCTTATCCAGTCCCCAGCAGCTTGCTTGGACACCTGGAACTCCAGCCAGTGCAGTGGGCCTGGAGGTCTGGACCTCGGCTACAAGCCTTCACCTCTGGGCACAGTGGGAAGCGGTGGGCAGCCGAGAAGCAGCAGTGCGTGGTTCCGGGTCAGTGCACTGGCTGAAAAAGCCACAAGTAAAACCAACACCCAGCAAAGGAAATCCAAGGATCCGCTTTGCCCCCCTCCAGGGACAGCCCTCAGGGTTTCAGCTTGACATTCCCGGAATCAAAGGAACCGGAGGAAACTCCGCAGAAATAAATGTCTGGGATGGATCCTGCTCCTGGACAACTCTTAAAGCTCACAGGCTCTGCTGTGGGGACCCTAGTATGCCAGGGCATTGCTCCCGGGACGCCTGCCTGCAGCAGTCTCCTCCCATGAGGAGCCCAGGCTGTGGACAGAGGGAGGATCGGCTGAAAGCAGGGCGTCACCTCGTAAAAGCGACAGGCAGGCAGGCGAGGGCTGTTTTATGGGGAGGGAGAAGCGCCAGGAAGTGATGCTTCCATCTCGGTTGCACTGGGACAGACAGCTGTGGTGGAGGAAGTCTGATCTTGGTAGGGGACAAGAGGGACAGGGTAGGGCCAGAGATAGTAAGAGGACTTACGTCGTGGTTAGACCCAGTCAGATCCAGGTCATTAAGCATAGTATAGGAAAAGCAGGAGTCAAGAAGGGGACCGTGGATTCGGAACCCAGACCTCCCAGCCATCCTGTCCTGAGCCCCTGTGCAACCTGGGCTTGGCCAACAGCTGGCCCTTCCTCTTGGTGGAGGAGTGGGGGAGGGACTTTTTCCCTCGGAACACTTGATACCAACTTTGTTTTTTTGGCAAGAAAAATAAGCCTTGTTTGGAGTAGGGGGACATCCAGCAAGCGAGGGAAAGCAAGCCGGTGGCGGAGGCCGAGCAAACTTTTAGGATTAGGTTTCAGCGCCTCCGCCCCACCCCCCACCCTCACGGTGGTGATTTGTGTGCGGGGGTCTGTGACCCCGCGAGCATCAAACGGCCCGCGGGAACTGGCCGAGTTCAGAGGGACAGTGGACAGAGGGGCAGCCTAAGACAACGCAGATGGTTCATATCAGCCGACCGGCCGCACCCTGGGTGCGAAGCGTTTGCCCCAGGGCGCTGGCTCCTCTGCCTGGGAGAGACAGAGGAGGCCACCGCCTGAGAGCCTCCAGGGGGCCAGAAACCGGCAGACAGAGGCTTCTAGGCCAAGGAAAGAGGGTTTCTCCACCAGACAGTCCTGATCCTGGCCAAGCCCACAGCACCTTGCTTGCCTAAAATGGCCTCAAAACAGCAGGGACTGGCTAGGAAGGGAAGTCCTCCAAGCCTTTTCCAAGTGGCCAGGTTTACCCTTGAGGGAACTCTGGCTGATCTAGACTGTAGTGCAGCTGGGTGTGGCAGAGGTGTCACCTTTTTACCAAGGGAGGAGTCCTGCTGTCACAGGCTCTCTCTGACTGCTTTCATTTATCTTGCCCCATGGTAAGGGCCTGCCCTTCCTGTCCACCTTGAGCCCTTCTGCCTGGCTTGGCCTAACCTTGAGGAATTCTGCTGTTTTCTCCTCCTGGCCCCTAGATAAAGCTATGGCTCATTAATACTTTGACCCAGAGTCTTGTTTGGGGACTGACTGCCCAGCTCGTTATGGTGGGAGGGGCCCACCTCCACCACCTTGGCCTCTGCTGCCCTTCAGTTGCCAGAGCTAAAGCCAGGCTATCGACCTCAGTAGGCCCAGGCCTCCTGGCCTGACCTGCAGAGCCTCCAGAGACCCTGAGGACAATGAGGGTACTGCAAGGCCACGCCCACAGGGATTTGGGGCTCTCCAGTGTCTCAGCTGAAGGGCTCTTCAGGCTCCTTGCAGCAGTGAAGAAACTGGGCCCCGTTGTGGCAGGGTTTGCTCTGTTTTATAGTAGGTTGGAAGCAGGAACCCCAGTCTGCATGCAGAGTTTTAAGATGGCAATTCCACAGATCTTGCCAGAACCTTCTCTTAGGCCCTAGCATTAATATTAGACTTTTCTGTTGTCTCTGGCCTGAGGTCTCAGGATTCCCAGTGACAGGTGGCCTCAACAATAAAATGGTTTTGAGTTTTCTGGGTCACATGGATGTGGGAATTTCCTCATCTAAATTGGGACCATGAGCAACAGGAGCCAGGGGAGAACAGGACCTCATCCCCAGTCCCTTTAGTCTCCCAGACACCCTGGGCTTGGCCTTTCCTCTCCCCAGTGGGTCACAGAGAGGCCAGCAGCTTGCACAGGACTTCGAGGGCCAGTGGGCTGCCAGGACCTCTCGAGACTCCTTCTCCTCAGGTCCCTGCCTCAGGGGAGCAGACGGCTGGGTCGTCTGTGCACGGAAGACACATCTGTCCTCCACATGTTGAGGCCGACCTGAGGACATGTGGTTTGGGGCGTGTTATCTTAATCATATTTATTAGCCAATCCTGGGGTAAAAAAGTTTGATATTGTTACAGTTCGGAAAAGATCCCCAAATCTATACAATGACAGATCAGGGGAGACCTCCAGCAACAGCCAGGTTTCAGCTGAGCACATGGCATGGTTCTGGAATTCTCTGGATTGTTCTAGTGCAGTGGAATCTCTGGGCTGTGAAACCATACTTGCCGTTTTCATTTGCCCAAGCCAGGATCTGAAGCAAAATTAATTACTCCGCCTTGACTGATAGTTGTTCTGTTGGAGTATGGTTCTAATCCTTATTAACATTCTCTAAAGTCAGGCATGAAATATGACTTTTGCACCACACTCTTTGGCATATGTTTTTCTTTTCCAGGATATTTTTCAGGCTATCTCCAAGCCTCACTGCTGTTCATTATTTTTGCCATAGGTCTAAAGTTGCCAGCCCCAAAGCCCCGTCCCGCACCAAGCACAGCCGGGGGGCAGGGAGCAGTGTATGACACATCTCTGCTCTCAATGCAAATTGCTTCTGATTATTGAGCTTTGAATATTCTCCTCCATCATGTTTTTATTTTTAAAAAAAGCCAGCATATTTACGCTTGATAGTGTCTTCAATTAGGTTTAAAAAAAACACAGGCAGGAAGGGGGAGGTGTTCCCCCTCTCTATAGCAGTATGTAAAGAAAATAGTTGTTACGACCGCAAAATTACCATCCAAGCCTGGATCGAGTAAAGCCAGCCCTGCTTTGACAAGCCCAGCAGGCTGGGTGCTTTTTTTCAACGCGTTCCAGCTGCTAGGGAAACAGACAAGAGAGGAAGCCCACAGCAGCCTCCGATCTGCAGGGTACTGGGGGCACTGCCGCTCGGTAGCTAACGCTTCTGCTTTCTGACAGCCAGGGCAGCAGCAGTAGCAATAATAAGTACGGCGATGCTTGTTTAGCACTTGTGTCCCACCAGGCAGGGCTCCAAGCTCGACCCTTCCTTTAGTGACACTGTGACTTTGGTGCCTGCGCTGCTGCTTTGCATCCGGATGTGACAACTGACACACAGAGAAGTAGAGTGCCTTGCGCAAGGTCACACAGCTAGCAGGTGGAGCCAGAAGTGGAGCCTGGGTGTCGGGTCACAAAAACTGTGAGGAGTCCTCGGGGAGGGCAGGTTCGGGCTGTTGCTTGTTGAATGCGTGGCTCGCAGTGAATGGCCAGTGTTCACGAGTGCACTGCTGATAAGGCCGCGGTGGGGATCACCTTAGGAATCTTCTCACCACTCTGCAGCAGCTCTGCAGGAACATCATTTCCCCTTTGCCAACTCGAAGCTTGACAGGAGAGGCTCAGTGACCCCCTCCCCAAGGTCACACCAACGTGGCAGTGATCAGCACCATTGTGTGTGATGTCCTAGGTGTGGGGCAAGGCCTCAGCACCCCAGATCATGGAGAGTGCTCCTAAATGCACTGTTGTTTTTCCGGGTGTCTAGGGGACCAAACTGGGGCCCAGAGAGTTGAAGCCACACACCCAGGATCATAAAGCCAGTAGGGGGCGGTACTGAGCAGTGTGCGCCATTCATGAGGAAACTCAGGCAGGGGGGACACCCAGAGCTGGAGCTAGGCTGTGCTGTGGTCTCCCTCCAGCTGAGCTGCTGCCTTAGTGGCAGGTGCAGTGTATTTTGACACTGGGCAAAGGATACATCTGTGATCTGTCTTGTACCAGCATCTCCTCCCAGCCTCACTTTAGGAAGAAACAAAAGCACAGAGAATTTAAGTGACCTAGCCCGGTCACACAGCTAGTAGCTGATGGGAGTCATGCTCAGGAGTCCTGGGTCTAAGCTGGTACCTCTCAGAGAGAGGGTGCACCATCCCTCTCTGCTCCAGCACTATCGGTTTCCTGGGTGGCCATCCCTAAGGACCTCTGGGGTGCTTTGCAAATAAAGAGAGTGGGGAAGTTCAGAGAGGGAAAGTGCTTTTCCCAGGATTGCACAGCATGGTGTAGCCAGTCAGGGTCTGTGCGCCTGGTGGCAATGGCAGAGCCCACTAGGCACGGAACAGACAAGTTACCCCATGCTGCAGGTGGGAGCACAGCCAGTCCTCCAGGACCAGCTCTACCCAGGCAATGCCTTCCTGGCTCCGGACTGCCAGTCAGGGAGTCTCTCGGGCACTGTCTGCCCTTTGAAGGGACAGCGCCTGCATGTGTCACTTTGAACTGCAAAGGAGCCTGTGGTGAGGGCTCAGCCCCCTCCCATGTGCCCCCGCCTGCCCACCCCGCCAGGTCTGGTTGTAGTCAGCAGGCCTGGAGCCAGAGGGGCAGCCAGGGCAGGGCCCCCCTGTGGGGCATCAGCATGCTAAGTGAGAGGCACAGATCCCCGGAGGTGGACAGAGGTGGACAGGGCTGGCTGCCCACTGGCCCACCATCCTACATGGCAAAACTTCAGGCCCTGCAGCCACCCTCCTGCAGACATGCCCTCGTGGCTGCTGAAAAATGTCTCTGAACATCAAAGATTTCAATGAAAATAGCAGTAACATTAATAACCTGTGAAAGGAGACATCTTGCTTAGGGCACAGGGAGCCTTTTGGACCCAGTGCTGCGCTCTGCCTGGGGATCGCTCGGGGAAGAGGGTGTCAGGGAGGAGACTGGGACAGCTGGGCAGACATTCCCAGAGCCCAGCTGGGGGCTTTTTAGGTGATGGCCAAGCTGGGCCTTGGAGAGCTCTCGGGATAAGTGAGCAGGATGGGACGGGGTAGGCATGGGGCACAGTTACACCGAAATCACGCCAGCCCAGAGCCCGTGCCTGCAGATGCTGGATTCTTGTGACGGGTCTGGCAGTGTTGCCCAGGCTGGCCTCAAATTCCTGGGATGAAGAGATTTTCAAGCTTTCAGATAGCTAAGACTGTAGGTACAGACCACCGCGTCCAAATTCTTGGAGTTTGTGACCTCAGAATTGAATTCTCACAAGGCCAACAACCCAGATTCTTTGGTCTTTTGTTGTTGTTGTTGTTGTTGCTGCTTGTTTTTGTTTTCCAGTGCTAGAGATGGAACCCAGGGCCTCACACATTCTAGGCAAGTGCTATACCACTGAGCTACATCCCTGACCCCGTAACAGGATTCTTCCACAGAGCTCTGGAGCCGCAGACTTCAAAGTTGAAGTCTAGGCTCAGCCGGTTCCTGACTGTGTATTCTTGGGCTGGGTGCTTTACTCTGTGCCTCAGGTCCCTCAGTCCATTGAGAAGCAGATACCTGACTTAGGGCCATGCTGTTTAAAAGAGAGCAGATGCAGTCTTTCAGGCGCGCGGTTCTTGCTGATTTTCTCATGGCTCCTCCCATTGCCCTTTGTGTCGGGCCTCAGCAGGTACAATGTTTTGGTTGTGTGTTCCAGGCCTCAGAAACAACAGAATGTATCAGTAGTAGGTGCTTAGTACACCTACTATGAAGAAATATAGGAGAATAGATCCGGGATAGACTGGCTGGGCTGGACCCCAGGCTTGGGTTCCGGGAGGCTGGGTGATTTCGACAGATTCCTCAGCCTCTCTGAGTCTCTGTTCTCTCACTGACAAATTGAAGGATATCAAAGAACTTATTCTCTAAGATTGTTGGGAGAATTAAATAAGTTTGTGCCTGAACTACCCGTATGAGCTGCTTTTCTGAGAGGAAGGAGGTCTAGGGATTTAGTTTAGTGGTGTAAGTGCCTGCCTGGCAAGCTCGAGGTCATGAGTTCGATCCCTGGTACAATAAATAAATAAATACATAGAGGAAGAAGATGCAGGCAGGGGTCTGGCTGTGGACACAAGAAGGCAGCTAGCATCTATGGGCTGGTTACCCCAGGGAGGTGCTGAGATGGGAAGCTGGGGGTGGGCAGGACTCAAGCAGGGCACGGCAGTTGGAGGCTCTGGTCCCAGGAACATTAGGGGTCACGTGATGGGCTAACAGTGGGTCCAGCTGGGGCTGGGCAGGGCTGCTGGAAAGGAGGCTGCAGAGTGGGCAGGATCCAGCAGCTGGACTGCGGGGCTTTCATTTTATCCTGCGGGCAGGAGGGAGCCATTGAAGGTTATTGGACAGGGCAGTGACAGGCACTGGAGAGTCACTTTATGGGGATGACATTGGTGGCTTGTGTTCTGCAGTAGAGACCATCAGGAAGCTGCGGCTGTCACGCCGGAAGTGAGGGCAGTAAAGGGATCTGGATAGGGGACAGGCTCAAGCCAATTTTAGGTGGCAGTTCCAAGGATTGCATTTGGGGACAGGCAGAGGGAGAGTCACAGCAGCCAGGGCTGGAGCTGCAGTAACTGATTCATCTCTGCTACTCAGCTGCTTCGGGTCTGAGCACTCTGGGCCAGGTCAGTAGAAGGACGTGTGACTTTGTGGGCATGTGACCTGCACAGTCACATGGGGCCCCACCTCCAGAAGGGCCTTGCTAGGTTTAATGTCCTGGTGTCACCTCTTGGCATCCTTCCTTTTTGGATAGGTGGCCTGCATTTTTGTTTTGTTGAAGGCCCTGCAACTCTGGCCCACGTATGGGTCTTGCCCAGGCCAAGGTTCTCCAGGTATGTCCTCCCCAACCCAAGGTGACCCAAGAGTGACAGTGTCCCAGGATCCCCCAGGCTCTGCACCCCACCCTTCCTCCCAGGCTGAGTTGGCTTCAGGTACTTTCTCAACGTGCAGATTCTGGGCGAGGGAAAGACTTGGGTGCTCAGCGTGGCACCTGTGAATCTGCATTCCTTACTGGCCCTGGGCCACCTGTGCATACTGAGGGCTGGGCAATGAGTGTCCTTGTACCATTGCAAATGAATGAACGAGCAGTGTCTTGTCTGTCCGCTTGCACACAGCTCCCTGGGGCCGGCTCATTTCCTAGCCTGTAATGGCATCCTTGCTGGAACTGTAACAAATGTGAGTCTTCAGGGTCACCTGGCCTTCCTGGGAACTGGCTGGGGTAGTGTTTCTCTCCCTGTCCCTAAAAGCCCTAGTTGTGCGCCAGGCTGAAGGAGTCAGTGCCCTCTCATAAGCATGGAAGGACCAGGGCTGCCTCTGGGGGACCAGCACATCTTCTCTCAGCCTTCCTTCCTGCACAAGGGCCGTGAACTCCCCACCACACCAGGCCAGCATGAAGGAGCAGGAGAGAATGACTATTTCTAGAGCCCTTATGCTGTGCCGCCAAGTTAAGGACTCACCTGATTGAACCCTGACCAGTCTGTGAGGCACGGTCTGTTGTTACGCCCATTTTCACAGTGAGAAAACTGAAGCACGGAAAAGGGGCCTTAGCTGTGCAAGGTCACACCGCTCACCATTCCCCAGCTGGCCTCTGCGATGCCCGGGTCCCACAGTGGCTCCAGCCTGTGGTAGTCAGGAAGCACAGGTAGTAGGTGCTCAGAGGGTATTTGCAGAAGGCAGCCAGCCCCCCGGTCCAGCAGATGGAGCCTGTTCCGGGCAAGACTGGGGTGATACTAGCACCTCAAGGTGAGCAGGGTCATCTGGAAAGCCTGGGGCTGAGGAGCAGGCAGAGATCCAGAGGAGGATGACGTACGGGGGTGCTAGGAAGCTCCGTGGCAGGATCCCAAGACCCAGGCAGCCTCCTGCCCAATAAGAGGCCTGGCTGCACCTGGCTCTGAACACAGAGTCCATTTCCTGCCAGTGTCCCAGGAACACCAGACTCCTCCTGCCAGGCCCTGTGTGGGCACTGCAGAGGCAGAGGAAGGGAGACAGATGCAGACCACCCGGGACGGGAAGCAGGACTAGCTCACAGTGCATAGAGATCTTCTCTGTTGTCTCCATCTGCAGTGGCCCCCCCATCAGCCCCCCAAATGCCAAACTGTGGATCTCCCTGATATCGCATCTGTTAGTTACTGCCTTGAGTCTCTGGACTCCCTGAGTACCAGTTTCCCTATCTGTGAAATGGGTATGACTCTTCTGACTCTCAGAGTCATGGAACAGATTAACAAAAGGAGAATGTGAAGCACTGAACACCAGCTTATTCCTCCAAAAAAGCCAGGCAAGTCAGGTGTGGTGGTGAATGCCTGTCATCCCACTACTCTGAGAGGCTGAAGCAGGAGGATTGCGAATTCTAATCTAAGTTGCCCTGCCCTGGAGAACTTTGGGAAACTCTAAAAATAAAATGGGATGGGCTGGAGGAGAAGATAGGGCACTGCCCCTTCTTCACAGCCCTCTGAAGTTATCAGGAGCCCACTGCTCTTGGACTGTCCTCTCCTGTGGGATAGAGCAGGACACCCAGAACTCTCTTGAAGACAATGGGGTGCACTGTTGGGACCAGGCAGACCAGAGGAGGTGGACGCAGGAAGCTTTGGAAAGCTGGTTGCAGTCAGAAGAGACACTGACAAGGGCTTACCAAGCCTAGGGCACTATTTGGGCAAAGGTGTAGAGGCTCACAAGCCTGGGCTGTGCTGATGATTTCCTGTATCACTTCCTTCCTTGGACCTCAGTTTCTTCACCTGTAAAATAGGCACCCAAAACCTAAATGAGGATTTCCAGCAAATGAAGAAATGATAGCTTCTGTATTATTATTGTTCAAGCCTCACAAGATTGCAGCTGAAGAAACCATCGCTCAGGAAAGTTAAGCAGCTGCTCTGGTGTCACCCAGCTGGGAAATGGGTGGTGTGGGCTGACTAAGTGGCACCAGGGCTGCACCTTAGTGGTGCCCTGGGCTGCTGTTCCTAGAGGAGAAGGGTGGGTGGGGGAGGGGAGGAGGACGCCAGCCCTGATCTTGGGGTGTCTGAGCCAGCCCTTCAGTGGGAAGCGGGGGGCATTCGACAGTGGGCTCTGGGGACAGTGAGTGGCAGGAGTGACGCCCACTTCCTGTCAAAGGGCAACCTGAAGGCCCCAACGATTCCCTGGGTGTCTTCATGCCAAGCCATCCCCTGGGTGATCCTTTCCACTCAGCCCTTCTGCCGGGGAGCTCGGATCCCGCTGGACTCCCTCTTTTCTTGTATCAGCTGAGAGGCCACTGTGTGCCTTGTCCCAGAGGCTGAGGACACAGACAGACAGACACAGCCCTGAGAGAAGCATGTGCCTGGCAGTAGCTTGGTGAGGGCGCTGATGCAGGAAGCACAGGGATTCCTGAGCCGGACCAGAGGCATGGAAGAGGGCTTCCTGGGGGAAGCAGCGTCCAGGCTGAGAGCAGAGGCATTGTCCAGGGAAAGAGAGGAGGGCGCCACCTTCAGGAGAGGTTAGCACAAGAGCCTAGAGGGGTCAGATCCTGCAGGGTCGAGGGGCACCTGCTGGAGGTGAGGGGCTGGGAGTGCACCTCAGTCAGTCTGGGAGAGCCCAACCTTGACCTTGTCCCCTGGGTCAGAGTTCTGACCCTGCCGGATGCTGAGGCGGAGAATATGTATGGATATGTAGTATGTGTGTGTGCACAAGCCCACCAGTGGTGGAGGGGGTGTGTCCCTGTGAGTATGTGTGTGCCACACATGGCCATGGTCAGTTGTGAAACAGCAGCTCTCTGTCCAGCCAGCCTGCCTGGAACAGAACCAGAGAGCCTTGGGCAAGAGGCAGGCAGCTGTGGGCCAGGTCTGCACAAGCCCAATCTGGCATGGACACCACCTGGTCTTGTCAGGCCAGCCAGAAGCCACCAGCCAGTGCTGCCTGTCAGGGGACTGTCGCAGCTGCGAATCGTCCCGCACAGCTCTGGTACCTGCGCAGCCCACTCTGGCTGAGCTGATTGTGGCAGGTGGTGGGTGGCCCTCGTGCTCTGCTCCAGAGCACACGGCATCTGGAGAGGCAGGCTCTGAGCCTCCTCGGGGACCCTGGCCTAGCCTCCTGCATTCCAATGCCAGAGCATACGCAAGGCAGGGGGTGGGGGATGTATGTGCCCAGTGTGGCAGGCGGCATGTGAGGTGCCCACACGCCATCATCTCCCTGAGCACAGACTCAGGGTGTCAGCGATGGTGCCTACGTGGTGTGTGTATTTCTCCGTATGTATGGTGTGTGTCTGTCATGGGCGTGCTGTGTGATGTCAGCCATCAGGACATGAAGGCTGCACTTATGTCCTTGAGGGCCCTGCAAGTGTGACATAGGATGGCTGTGACAGAAGGAGCAGCAGGTGGCCCTCCTGCCGTGTGATGTCTGAGGCCAAGGCTCTGAGGGCCCAGCCTGGGTCCAGCAGAAACCTCTTCTCGCCCTTATCACTGCAGACAGAACCAGGGCGATGGCGGGTGACAGACTCCCTGAGGTGGGAGCAGTCAGAAGTCTCTCCGCTCCTCTCTCCTCGAGCGCCAGACCAGGGCCAAAGGGATGAACATGTGGGCAGGACCACAGCCCCAAAGGAGCCAGACCACCAGCCTACTTTGGGCCTATGGTCAGGAGCCCTGTCATATGCCCAGGCTGCCTAACGGTGGCGTGAGGAGAAAAGACAGGACACAGCAAGACTGGGACAGGCCTTGGGGTTAGGGAGAGCCCTCCTTGCTGCTGTCCCTGGCAGGTGAGTCCCTACAGGTGTGCCCGCTGGTCTGCCCTCACAGGTGTGCACATCAGTATCCCCCAACAGGTGCGCCCTGACAGGTGCGTCCTGACGGAGCTTCTCCTGAGGAGCCCAGTGGCTGAGCCTCGGGCTCCTCTGCAGCCGCCCCCCACTTGAGAGGCCTGTGCCCTCGCCTCCACCACCGGCTGCCCTGCCTGCTGCCCTGCCACCCCGGGGAGCTGACCCTGATCCCACCCGTCCCCTATGTCCCAGCTCGGGGGCGCACAAAGGGAGAGAAGGAAAGAGAAAAATCGCAGAGATTTGTCTTGTCTCGGGCTGACAGCGGAGCGAGTGATTGCCAGGCCCGCTTGGCAGTTTTTAATCATTTTATCTCTGTTCTCGGCTCTCCGGGGAGACAGCCAGTGCTTAGCAGTCTGCTCAGAAAGACCTCGGGGCGCGTGGCGCAGCGGCGGCTTGGAGCTCCCGTTATTAGCTGTGCTCTTCGGAGCGCGCTGCGATCTCTCCCGGGGGAGCCGGTGAAAAATTAACACGGGCCGGCGGCGCGGGCGCCCGATGTAACTGTAATTACTCCATTGATATTCCTCACACAATAGCGCTGTCATCAGTCATTTACATAAACTTGACTCCACCAGGACGGGCGGAGGTGCCTAATCCTATTGGGCGCTTCCATCGCATGCATTATACATGGCAGCGGGCTCCTAGGTGGTGGCGGGCGGGCGGGGGTGGGGAGGAGGAGGCAGCGGCAGTGGGCAGTGGCGGGTCGCACGCGGGCTCCTAGGTGAGCCGAGCAGGGGAGGGCAGGAGAGAGAGGAGGAAAGGGGAGGGGAGAAAGAAGGGATGGGAAGGAGAAGGGGTGAGAAATGGGATGAGAAGCAAGGAGGACAAGGGAAGGGAAGGGAGAGCGGAACTGGAAAGGCAGGAGGAGGAGAGGCGCGGAGAGGACAGCAGAGGGGAGCTGGGTAAGGCAGGACAGAGCCTGAAGTGGTCGCTGGTGATGGTGATGGGGTCCCACTGGCTGGCCCCCTGCTTGGCCTAACCAGGGCCCTGGAAGAAGGTTGGCCCCCTGGGCTGAGCTCCGATGCTGGCCAGGCTGCCCATCCTCTTTCTGGGTCTGACCTGGGACAGGTAATTCTGCTCCCTGCAAACAAAGCCTGGCCTGCCCTTTCCTGGGTTCCCTGGCCTCCCTCACCCTGCTGGTCTAGGGATGTGGGCTCTCGGGCTGGAGCCTCTGCAGCTGCTAAGGAGTTAAAACCTCTCTGAAAATTACCCCGTAATGACCTAATTAAAGACTTGGGGACCACCTACTCCAGGGTGAGAGCTAATAACACCGCCCAACAATAATAATCCCAATGGAGCCGGTCTTATTGCCACTGCCTCCTCCTATCACCCTGGGCCGGCCCCCTCCTCTGGCCCCCTGAGCAAGCTGTTGGTGACTGGGGAGGGCAAGGGCTGAGCCCCCAGCTGGGGCCGAGAGGTCCGGATGGGACCAAGGGGATCGGCCCTGGATAGTCAAATTTCCGTTGCTGAATATTTAATGAAGCCTGCCGGTTTATTTGGTTGGCCTGTCGATTTTTATTCTTCTGTCAATAGCTTCTCATATGTGGGGCTGTGATGATCTTTAGCAGGGCCTCTCCAGGGACAGCTGCCACTAAATGCAATTATGGATTTTATACCTCAATGTGTTTGATATTTCCACTGATCTAATTTGCAGCCTGGTAGTTTATTGTTTGGCATTTTAATGGCGTTCAAATGCTATGGGAAATTTGATTTCTTTTTATAATTCCTCCTTAACACAGTTAATGCGG
Organism: Cavia porcellus; assembly: GCF_034190915.1. Taxonomy (NCBI): domain Eukaryota; kingdom Metazoa; phylum Chordata; class Mammalia; order Rodentia; family Caviidae; genus Cavia; species Cavia porcellus. The sequence goes on from NW_026947484.1 coordinate 200,933,314, forward strand.
GTGGTGGGATGGCCCAGATTTTAGAACCCAATGTATAGAAAAAGGAGACAAAAAAAAAAAAAAACCACCCTTGTATATACTTTAAAGATGTGTCCACGGGAGATCTCCCTCTGAGCTCAGGCTCAGGTGTACGTCTGCCTGGAGAGCTGCCAATGTACCCAAGGCCTCTGCCCTGACGATTCTGAGTTTTATGCCTCATAGAACTTGTCACGAGACCTCTGCAAGTGGCTTCAGGTCACAGTCCTGTTCAGCCTTGGGCAGCTGCAGAGCCAAGGAGGCCAGCTCCACCCCCTGCACACTGCCACCAGTTTTTGTGGCCTGCAGGGGGTAAAGCAGCCCCAGGCCTTGGGGTCAGGGGATGCTTCTGTGAGATGCCTGTCATCTGTGACAAGCCCTTCAGGGCCTCACCACACTCTCCAAGTTTCAGGTCAGGGCTGTGCCACTGAAGCCCCTATCTGGCCCCCTCCTGCCCCTCCAGCCCCTCCTTGGGCCAGTAGATACAGGAGCACAGCAGGGCAGGCCAGTGCCCCACATCTGGTTAGCAAGGCGGGTCTCTGGAGGACACTCTGAGAGCCTGCTCCCAGGAAGGAGCTGCCCATCCTTGAACGCATTCTGTAAAGTATCTTCTGGAGAAGAGTCCAGAGCAGCTCAGGAGGCTCTTGTGCCTTCTTGCAATTGAGCAGGGGATGGCATGAAGCAGGTGGACCGAGTCCCTGCATCCCAGGTAGCCAGGGCTGCACAGGGCAGAAGTTGAGTAGGTTGGGCAGATGGCCTTTGGCCTGTTTAGGAAGCTCTGGTGAGCACCTTTGGCCTCCTTGGGATGGGGGTGGTGTGTGACTCTGTAGCCTGCAGATCCTGAGATCTGGCTTAGAATGGAGACTTTCTACATGGCCTCAGGGCAGGTCTCTGGCTGTGAGACTCATTCACCCTGTTGTGGGTGCTCCCCACATGTGCTCTGTGAGCATCGTTTCATTGCATCTGCAGGAAGCATGGGTTTCATGATGGTACCCGTTTCAGGGAGCTACAGGCTGAGGCTCAGAGTTTGGTATCAGCTGCCTGAGGTGGTTAGCTAGTGCCTAGGAAGGACCTCCAGGTAGACACATGCAGCTTTCTGGACCCTAGTGCTGACAGTGTGGTCTTACCAGGGCTGAGCATGTTGTGCCGGAGAGATGGTGACCCCCTCACTGGGCCTTCCTGCTCCTCCTCAGCATCTTTCCCAGAGCCAGTCCCACCTTGTGATGCACCAGGCTGCTGGCTCAGCCTCGAAGGTACATGGATTCTGTCTCTGAGCAGGTTCTGTACAGCAGGTCAGCCTCTCTGTCCTTCAGGGATTCCAGTCTTACCATCTAGTCCACTTTCCCCTGTGTCCAGTGCTCGTTTTATGGCCACGGCCACACAGATCCTGGCCAGCCTCTGTCCTTGGCAGACGTGCACAGTTGTGGTCACAACTCACACTCAAAGCGCTTTTCCTGGCCAGGCCCTGGGCAGAACATGTCATGCGTGTTTCTTCTAGAAGGTAGGAACCACAGTCTAACCTTTTACAAAATGAGGAAACTGAGGCACAGCAAAGACCCAGTCCTGCTGAGACTCCTAGGTTCCCCAGCCACTCCTTCCTCCAGACTAGAACAGTTGTACGACTCCATAGCTTTCTTTAGACATCAAGTGCTGTGGCAGAAAGGTTCACATGGATTCCCCCAGCCAGTCCAGGAGGCCCGGTGGGCTGGGCCTTTCTGCTCGGTCCATCTGCTGTGAGGCAGGAGCTGGCAGCCTAGTCCCCAGGAATAGTCCTTAACACATGGCTGAGTGGAAGGAGGGATGGATGGATAGATGGACAGGCATATGTGTTAGGGAAGCCCCGGAACAGAGCTCTCCACCTCCCACACAGCCATTCTGAGGTTTCCTGGCCCCTTCTGGAGAGATGGGGGCCCATGGTTGTTGAGGCCTCCTCCTACCTGCACCTTGGTCCATCACCGGCCCTTCAGCCCCACCCAGTGACCCCTCCCTCTCCCTCTCCTTTCTCCACCAGGACGCCAGGCAAACCCTGCACATCTAGGGCCATCCCAGCATCTGTGCAGCCTCCAGGTCACTGAGGGACTATCCCCGACTCCCCTGGGTGTCCCCTACCCAGGTGTCGCCCAGGGCTGGGGCTATACTGTAACATCAGGACACAGAGGAGGATCTGTGGAGTGAGTAAAGGAGTGGAAGAAGGAAGGGGAGAAACCCATCTGTCAGTCAGCTCAGCTCGTCCAGGTTGGGGGCCAAGCTCTGTGCCTGCAGACGCCCCACCCCGGGGCATGAAGGAAAATGGACAGAGACCCTTCCTTCCTCCTCCCAGACCCTGGTCAGCAGGTGATGGATAGCAGCCCCCGCCTAGGCCTCACCCTGTGCCTAGGTGTTAAATGGCCTGTCCCCCTCCGCCCCCCACTTGGCAGTGAAATCAGAGCTGAGTAATCTGATGTTCCACTTAGGAAAGAAAACAGGATCCTGGGCCAGGGGGCCAGGGAGGAGCTGAGGCTGGTGGGCAGCCACAGCCCCCAGCTCCAGAATCAAGCAAGGCCTGATAAGATCTTCCCAGCTTGTTATCCTGGGTCAAGCAGACTGTGTGCACAGCTGGGGGGCAGGCAGAGGCTCCCCAGGTAGCCTGTCCGCTCTGTGTGACCTGCCTGCGGGCAGGCGAAGGGCAGTGTGTGCTTGTGGAGCAGCTGCAGGAGGAGCTGGTGTCTGCGGGCTCTCTTCCCCGGAGGCACCGTGTCTCCAGCTGCGTCTTCAGCAGCATCTTTTGATTGAGCCAGCAGAACTTCTGAATGTGGACAGTGCAGTGCAGTGGGTCGCACAGAGCAGGATCAGACTGACCCTGGCTCAGTCACTCCCTGCTGGATGTCCTCGGGCAGGTTGCACACCCTCTCTGAACCTCTTCTGCCTCTTCTGTAACTGGGAACCATGATCCTCTGCAGCTAGACTATTGACGAGATTTAGTGACGTGCCATGTCCCCGGCAAATTAGGAACCATATCATTTATTGCCCAACCTGGGACACTTTCAGAGTGAAAGGCGATGTTATTCATAACATAACCTGGGGCCCAGGTATAAACCAGGAGTGTTTCATCACCTAGCAATTGTTCCAAGACAGGGTGGTGAGCGATTGTCTGGACAGGATATCAGGCACTCCTACATGCATGGCACTATTTCTCACTGAATTGTCATAGTGCCCCTGTGAAGTAGACACTACTTTTCTGCCCACTTTACAGATGAGAAAATTGAGGCTTAGAGGAGTGGTATGAATGCCAAGGTCTCAGAATCAGGAAGAGATAGCACCCAAAATGCTCTGGCCAGCTCCTAGACTAGAGACTGAACACTGGGTGGCCTTGCCCTGTCCCCATCCCAACAGTGGAGTGGAGCAGAGCAGAGACCGGACTAGAGAAGGGCCATCTGGAGGCCAGGTGGGAGCCATCTCTCCCTGCCAGGTAACCAGCCAGCAGGCTCCTGGGCCCACAGTGGCTCCCCTGGTGCTCCATGTCCTGCCACCAGCTCCCTCCAGCCTGGAGAGTCCCCCCCCCATCAGCTCCCCAGCTGTCAGCCTTAAAGAATGAGATGGGGAGAGAAATCCATAAACTGCAGTTTGAAAAACCTGTTTGCTGGGTGAGCTATTGATCCACCTGGAAAGGCCCTCCCATGTCACTGTCACCAGCTAAGCTTAATGGCCAGCAGAGGGTGGTCGGGTCAGACACCGGAGAGAGGGTAAAAGTGACCTGCCTCTCCATGCCAGTTCGGTTGTCCCATTGCCCCGAGGGCAGGGCCCACCACCTTCAGCCTCAGGACAGCTGTCCTTGAGGGTCAATAATTGTTCCCTGTGTGTGATGTTCCCTACTCCCCCCAGGCCCTGCACTGTGGGGTTGGGGAGTGAAACGGTCAGGGTGGTCACTCACCCTAACAGGCAGGGAATCAGAGGAGGGCCCTGCCCACCCTGCTGGCCAGACTGAGATTTCTGCCCTGCCGCTTGCTGGCCCTGTCACCTGGGGAGAGTGGCATTGTGAGGCTGGACTGGCCGATGGCGAGGGAAGAAGACTGGTGTGTTTTGTTGAGGATTCTCTCAAGCAAGACAGGTCCTTCAGCTGAGACATGGCATTCCTGAAAATCTGCCCAACGGCGACACCTGACACTGACAGAAGACCGGAGGGTTCCACTTGCCTGCCCAGCCCACCTGCTGTCAACCTCCTCAGCCAGGAGCACCCCACTCCCTGCTCCCACCTGGCCCATCACTAGCAGGCTTCCTGCCTGGATGCACCCTCGTGGCCTGCAGGTTGCTCCTGGTCACCCAGCCCCACGGAGGATCCCTGGGGAAGACCCTCTCCAAGACCAGGCAGCTCACTTTTCTCAGATAGGTGGACATCTTTCTCTAAGCTCTGCCCCTGTCCCCTGGCAGGTTCTCACCAACATCTCCTTTAGGCCAGGTTGGCACTAGAGAGAAGAACCAGGGAGGACTCAGATCTGGACCCTGTCCCTGGGAAGCTCCCGGTCTTTAAGGAACGAAGATGTGGATGCCACCAGTCCCAAGATGACCCTCTGGGGTTCCCTAGGGCTTGAAGGAGTCACCAGGGCCTGACAGGGTGCAGGACCAGCCCTAACCCAGGCCTCCCTGCAGGAGCACGGCTGGCACACTGAGCACAGGCTTTCAGCCCACTTGCCCCTCAGATGAGCATTGTGCTCAATGAACAACTTGGTTAAATGTACAGGGTGACTTGGGAGGGGAGACGAGCCATGGAGGAGACCGTTGTACAGGCACTACGTCAGGCGGTGCTGGCAGAGCTGAAGGCTGGGGGGCCCTGAGGACACCAGGAGGGAGGGCAGGGGAGGTGTTGCTGAGGTGGAGCTGGAGAGCAAGTGGAGCTTGTCCTCAGAATTCTAGGACCCGTGTTTTAGGGCTCTGAGCAAGTCTGCAGTCCAAAGGGAGACAACAGGCTCTAATTAGGGGCTGGTGGCACCCAGCTGCTCCACTGAGGGGAGGGGAGGGGTCTGATTGCACCGCATCCTAAGATGGGAGCTCATCGAGGGCCAGCCTTCTCAGGGACAGTTTGGTCCTTTGTGACCTGAGGTGATACAGGGGGGAATGTGGATGACGAGAGAGATGTCGGAGGGAGTGTGCTGAAGGTGTGCTGACTCCTCCTGCCTTCATTTGTGCACCCAGGTGCCCACCTACCCACTCTTCCATCTGCCTGCCCTCCCATCTGTCCCATCCATCCATCCATCCTCCCATCCACCTATCCATCTGTCCATCCTTCCATCCACCTACCCATCCATCCATCCATCCCTCCTTTCATCCATATGTCCATCCATCTGTCCATACATCTGTCTTTCCATCCATCCAACCAGACAGCCTCCCTGCACTATTCACTGAGCTTCCCTTCTATGTAGGCCCTGTGCTACAAAGCAGGGCACAATCATGGCACCTCCAGGCAGAGCCTGTCCTGGGGCTTCCTGCTGCAGGGAGCTAGCAGAAAGTGGCCAGTATGGCGTGGCATGCCCTCTCCTGTGGGACAAGGTGGGTAACATCTGTAACAGGAGCCTTTAACCCCTAGGTTCCACCTCTGGCAGAACAGAGTCTGGCTGTTAGAGACAAGCTTCTCTGAAGCAAACTCTGAGTCCACACATCAAATCTTTCTTGATTTGATCAAATCTTTCCTGAGCTACTTCCTAGCCAGACCCTGCTCTTCTGCTTGGACCTAGAGGCCAAGGTCCTTGCCCTCCCTCCAGAGCTCATGCGCCACACCCTGGGCTGGCTCTTGAGTTGCAAAGATGAGCCAAGCCCATAGTTCCTCATGTTGAGAAGGTTGCAGCCAAGGGGGACGCAGACAGTGAGACACGCTGAACCTTCCAGCAGCAAGCCTGGGTGCTCAAGAGAGAGAGATACGAATGCGTGTTTACTTTGGAGGATCAGAGGAGCTTTTATGGACCAGGGAACAAATGGGTTCACTTTTTTTGGACAGATATCCATTTAAAGATCATTATTATCAAAACAATATGTGCTAGGAAAGACCCTAATACACCGACTGTATAAAGGAGGGGAAGGACCCTTCCTCTGTCCCCCAGCCAAGAGGGACCCCTGCAGAGAAAGCAGGAGTGCCTGCCTCCCAGGCATTGCTTGGCACACTCACTCCCACAGGCACAGCTTTGGGGCAGCATGGAGCACGGGCACACCCCACGGTGCTGTGTGTAGTACACTTGGGTGACTTGCAGCTTTCATGATGTAGATAGGTCCTGCCATGTGAGGGCATTCTGCTCCTCCTCACGTCTTTGAGCCCCTTATTCAAGCAGTCCTCTGACAGCGGTGTAGGATTTGAACCGGGTCACGTGACCCTTTGACTGTCAAAGCTGCCCTTCTGGGACATGGTCAGTGGCTCTTGGTGGCTGGACTGCTCCCTCCAGAAGGCTGTGCTGGGGGGCCACATGGGCTGTGTGGACCCTTAAGCTAGGCAGGCCCAGTTCCCTAAGTCTACTCCTGTCCTTTTGGGAAGTCTACAAGTTAAGACTCAAGTAGGGGGCTGGGGATTTAGCTCAGTGGTGTAAGCACCTGCCTGGCAAGCGTGAGGTTGTGAATTCGATCCCTGGTACAAAAAAAAAAAAAAGACTCACGTAGGGACTGGGTGAGCTCCAGGGGTTGCAGACTTCTGTCACTGGAGAGCTGACATTCGCTCCCAACCCTTCAACTTCCTGTCCCAAGAAAATAGCCATCTCTGCCCCTCCCCCTTTCTGCTTTCCTGACCCTGGCAGCTCCCTGATATGTGCCTTGGACTGGTTTTATAGCAGGCGTTTTTATTTCTTCAGCACTTTGTGAAATTCATAACACCCAGTACTGGGTAAAGGGAAAAGCGGGGAAAGAAGAACCTTGAAGAAAAATGAACCGAGGCAGGCGGGGACTCCATTTGTAACAATATGGAAATTGATTGTTGAGTCGGAGGAATATTTTGTAGTTTGCTTAGCTGTGCTCGGCACTAATAGCTGGGAGCATTAGTGAACCCAGGGAATGAGTTATGGGCCCATTAAGGAGGCCTCGAGGCTCCCGGGCCTCCCTCGAAGGCAGGTTCCAGCCTGTGGGGCTGCCCGCCAGGTCTATGGCTTCTTCCTGGCCTGGAGGATCAGACCCTGCTCTGCGGCTGACGATAAACCTGGGCACCACGTTGCTGAAGTGGCAGGGGCAGGACCTGGCTTCAGTCTCAGCTGCTCCTCGCTGTGTACTGCACTCCCTTGGGTGGGTGACTTGGCCTTCCTCAGTGTTATGTTCTCCTGTATTAAACATTCTGATTATCCGGCTCCTGGAGGCATAAAGGGACAGGGAAAGATCACTGGTGGGACTCAAGGAGCACTAGGATTGGCATCTTGGTGGCTCAGCCAAGAAGGCTGGATGGGCACTGGGGCCCTGGTCACTCTGCCCCTGAAGACGGTGGCCAGCATCAGTGAGATTCTGGGCTGTCCACTGGACCTCCCAGGGCTGAGGGTCTCCGGCATGAGGGAGCTTTCACCACAAGGGCCGCACGCTGGTACTAGGTAATTAAGTGAAGGGAGGCGGTGACTCCCAGCTGTCCGAAGGCAGGTAACTCCTGAACGCAGAGCCCCACGCAGCATCTTTGGGCCCTTCAGTAAGCCTGACCCCCACCCAACCCCAGAACCAGGCCCGCTACCCTGCTCCCTGTTTGGCGTCAGGCATCCACATCCTCCTAGGTGCTGGGTCCAGCACCTGTGCCTTCCCACTCCTGAGTCCCATTCACTGTCACACACCTGTCCTCATCTCTGTCCCTCGGGCTCCCCTTCCCTTGCCTGGATGGCTGCAGCATCATCTTCCCGGCCCCTCTGCCTGCAGGCACCCCCTGCCCGCTGAGGTCCCAGGGAAGTTTTCCAGTCTGACCCTGTCATTGCCTTGTGCAGTGCCCTCCATGAACCCCAGCATCCTCCCAGGGGTTCGGTGTCTCTAGGAGCTTTCGAAAGTTTCTCCTGCGTTTCCTCCCTGGCTGCCACAAGCCCTCTCCCAGATGTGCCCTCGCACCAAGGTTCTCCAATGAGCGGGCATGCAGCTCCCAGGCTGCCTCTTCCTCTTGCCTCGTTTCCAACTCAGCAGGTCTGGGCCTGGCCTGAAAATTCACATTTTTGACAAGAGCCCAAGTAACACCAAAGCCGCCGTTCTAAAGAGCCTTCCTGTGAGAGCCCCGTGGTCCACGCACAACACTTTGGATACACTCAAACATCTGTTTCATTTGTCCTTCCAAGCCTCCATACCTGCTCGCCTGCTCTATGAATGGTCTTTCTTCTCAGCCTGGTGGTTCCTTTCTGTCCTCTCCCTGTCCCCAGGCAGAGCCTGCAGAGAGCCTTTGAGGAGCACTCTTTGTCCCTGTTGGTCCCAAAGATTGGGAACCCCTGAGCCCCCGAAGGAGCAGGCTGGAAATAGGTGGCTTCAGATTAAGGGCTTCCTGTCCTGCCAGGTCTGGCTGCCAGAGCAGGGTCCTCTGTGAGGACTCAGACCCAGGCCAGACCTGCTGGCAGCCAGAGGGAACAGAAGTTCCCAGGAGCCCAGGCCAAGCTGCAGCTCTGCCTGATCAGCTGAAAGGCAAGAAGGGTCTCTGAAGGGGAGGACTGGCCTGTGTTTTGCTTTAATCACGGGTGAGATGCTGATGGTGCCCTCCCTGGAGGTGGCAAGGGGGAGACCAGACCACAGGCGGTGGAGGCGCCTCCGCAAACAGCCCGGGAAACCCAAGTCAGCAGTGGCAGGGGCAGGAGGCCACCATCCTGGGAGGAGGACGTTCGTTACGCCAGGAAGGCATGGGGAGAACCAGGCCGGCCAGGGGTGGCCAAGGGCCTGCACGGCCTCCTCCCATGCTGCTTCTCAGCGCTGCCCACCAGCTAGGCCGGGCCCCTCACTCTTCCCCAGCACAGTGTGGCAGCAGGGACTCCTGGGAGCCCGCTAGGAGCCACCGCACGTGGGAAGTTGTTGTCCACAGCAAAACTTCCAGCGCATCCTTTCCATGGGTGCCCTGGGCAACCCTCCGCGGCCAGGAAACTGCTCGCCATACCTATTTTAAACACCAGTGTAATGGTTTATGGCCCATGGAGGGATAATTACGGAGTGCAGAACCCGGCTTTTATGGCCCCTCCTCCCCGGGGCGCACTTACAGAACAGTATGTGTCATGTAGCCAATTTAGATAATGATTCTGATAAAGATAAACGGAATTGTTTATTATAAGTAATTGGGTCTGCAAGGCCCAGATGAGGTGATGGGGAAGGACTCTAGGATGTGGGGATGTGGGCCCAGGGCCCTGCATGGGCTTCCTGGGTGAAGGTGGCTGGTCCCCTCCCCTCCCCCTCCTGCTATATCTCTGCCTCTCTCTATAGCTCCCTCTCCTCTCTCTCTCTCTCTCTCTCTCTCTCTCTCTCTCTCTCTCTGCCCAGGTTCCCCACCCCCTCCTTCTCTGAGACTGAATGGATCCTCCTCCATCCTGCATCCTGGGCAGAGGCTGCTCCTGGGCATAAATAAATCATGGGGTTTTCTGTTGAGTCAGCTGGGTGGGGGAGGCACCTGAAAGGAGGGACTGGAGGGGGTCCGACCAGCCCCAGGCTCTCAGGCGGGCAGCCTGGCCTGTTGGTCCCATGTGGTCCAGGGACCCTGAGGGCTGCCATCCTCCTCAGAGGACAGCTGGCAGGTGCAGGGAGTGGGAGGGGGACAGAGGGCTAGGCAGGCCTAGAGTTGAGACCTAAAGGCTATCTCAAGGGAGCAGTGGTCCCCAGTTGGGGGTCTTTGTGCAAAATAAACAAAACTAAACAAAACAAAGGCCCATCAGCCCTCCCTACCCCAAAGCATATACACCTGAGACCTCTAATTATGCCTGGTGCCCTGCAGGGCCATGGGAATGCTGCCCCTTAACCCTCCCGCCTGACCCCTCCCCCACCCCATCCCTCCTGAGGTTCTTGGTTCTCAGAAATAAGGGGAGCACCAAGATTACAGCCTCCAAGGATGGGTCTCTCGCAGCATCCGTGATCAGAGGATCCTGCAGATCAGGGTCCAAAGTCGGGGTTTGGCAGGCTGGGATCATTACTAGAGCATCCTGCCAACCAACAATGTTCCACTCCCCAAGTAGGGCCCTACAAGCCAGGGCTTAGGGGAAGGACCCCACAGTCTGGTGGGAATGGGGGACCTGCAAACAGGGCCATTGAGAAAAGTAAAACCCCAAACCTCGAGCCAGGGTACCATAGCCAGGCGCTTGAGGCAGGCGGCCCACAGCAGAGACCCAGCGCCCCAGCAGACCCAGGTGTAGGGGCCCGGGCCCGACTGCCCGGGGCTGCAGCTCCCTAGATTGAAACCCAAACCGGAGGAGCGGCCTGTCAGGGTGCCTGTGATCCGCGCATGATTGAGAGGGGGCGCGGCCGGGAGGGGGCTGCAGGCCCCGGGGCGGCCCCTGGCGGAGCAGCCGAGCAGCGGGAGTCTGGGATTTTCTCTTTCTTCCCGCCTGCTTATCTGATCACAGAGGAGGGGCGGGCTCCCGTTCAAAGGCAGCCTCCTTATCAGTGGGGATTTGTTTGGGACTGAGAGGTGCACCTGGCGGGAAGGGTTCCTGCTTTCCAGGCAGGGATGGGGCAGGGATGAGGACGAGGACTGCGGTGATGATGGGAGCCCACAGCCCCTAGAGTACACCTCTCCCAGCAGGTGTGACCCTCCCTTGGCCCTCCCCTGTGCATGTGGGTGGGGCAGGCATGGAGCAGACCTGACCCAGACAGGGGACACAGTGATAGGACTTCACATCTGGGCCTGGGACCACACCAGGTGATGCTGTCTCTGCTGGCCCCACCTGAGCCAGCTCCTATGGCCTGTGGGGACAGGAGATGATGGGTGACCAGGGCATTTGGTGATTATTTCAGTCAGGGGTTCAGCTGGGAGGTGTGGATGGAGAAAAACAGGCTTAAGGGGGCTCAGCCAAATCAGGCGAATAGGGTGGGGTCCCAGCAGGGAACAGACAAAACCAGACCCCCACAGAAGGACCAGAGCTTGCCCAAAAGTAGCCTGGCATGGGACCTAGGTCTTTGGTGCCAGGAGTTCACTTTGACATCTATCCCTCTTCTTGACCGCATGCCTCTCCCCTGATGGCCTTTATTCCAGGTGATTTTTTTAATTAAACATTTGTTTTGGAGACATTCTAGATGGATGTGCAGTTGTTGGAGGTAACAGAGGTCCCTTTGTACCCTTTGTCCGGTTTCTCTCAGTGGTAACGTATCATACATCACACCTGAGCTACTGACACCAACACAGTGCACCGTGATCACACTTGCTGTTGTTTTATGGTTGTGTCTGTGTGTGTGTGTGTGTGTGTGTGTGTGTGTGTGTGTGTCAGTGTGATCTCCTGTTCACTGCCACACACAAGAAACCAAGCACAGGGCAGGGGGAATATGTAACTTCATGGCACAGTTCTTGCCTGACAAGCGTGAGGTCGTGAGTTCGGTCCCCTGTATCAGAAAAAAGAAAAGAAAGAAACAGATCAGGTCCACCCCCACAGGATCCCTCCCTTGGTCCACCCGGACCCAGTGGACTGGGCTGTTCCATTGCGCTCAGTCAGTGGCACCTTTGTCTCTGAGACCCCTGCTGACGGTCAGGACTCTGCTGGTTTCTCTCATCTCCGCTCCATTCTCTGCATCTAATCAGTCACCAAGGCCTGGGCATCTGCCCTCCGGGTCCTGCCTGGAACACTCCCTGCCCTCCATCTCCCCACGCTTACCTCTCCTTTGCACCTGGGCTCCTGGCCCCGGCCCATCTCCTGTCCCCTGCACTGTGCCCGCATTGCTCACACACAGCATTAGTCAGAGTCACCTCCGTCTACTGCCATGGCCCCACTGTCCTAGCAGGAGAACAGCTGGCCCAGCCTTGATGACTTCTGTGATCTGACCAGTCTGAGCCATGTGCAGGGCCCCCAGGAGGCCACACTGTGTGCCCCGTTCCCCTCCGTCTGCTGACCCTCAATCCGCCTCCTCATGGAGAACCCTCTGACAGGTTTCAGCCTGCATGTCCCATCCAGAGAGCCTTCCCGGCACTGCCTGGCATAGCCCACCCTGGCTGGGCTCCCGCAGGCCCTTGGGCCACCCCTACTCCAGCCCTGGTCCCACATCTTGTCAGGCGCTATTGGCCACAGAGGGCAAAGAACTTGAAAAAGAGGCTGTGGCTGGTTGCGTGTTTGTGACCTGTGTGTCCACGGCAGGGAGCTGGTGCCAGGTGGAGCCTGCGTGGGTGGCGGTCTGGCGAGCAGGTCAGGTGGGTGGTAGGTACAAGTGTCAGGCTGCTGTGCCTGCTCACGGTGGGAACCTACAGCCAAAGACTGGGGAGCCTGAGGGAAGGGGCTGCCCAGCCTGTGGCCACGCATCCTGAGCCAGGGCCTTTCTCACGTGGCCTCTGTCTTCTCCCACATTCCCTGACTGCCAAGATGTGAGTGCCCGGCTCCAGAGAATGAGATGGGGCAGCTGCTGAGTGACTTTGAGACACTGGGTGCTGAGTGTGCTGCAGGGATCAACATGCACCAGGGGGAAGAGGAGGGCTCGGGACAGTGGGGCGCCCTCCCTTGTTTCCGGGCAGTGCTGATGTCTTCCTCCTGGGAACCTGGGAGGAGCCAGGTGACGTGCAAGGGTGAGGAGCTGTGCTTTGCTTGTAGCACAACCAACTTGTGCCCTCAGAGATGCCCTGGCCTGAGATCATAATCAAGAGGGTGCTCCCTGATAGCCCTGCTCTGCCCCAGCTCTGTCCCCTGACCCTGGTGTGGTGGCCCCTCAGTAGGAAGGTCTCAGCGTCCTTACTGCCTGCATCCACCCATTCCAGCTGGTTCTCCTAGAGGTGACAGGCCAGCAGGGAGGGCAGGGGTGGGGACACCTGCTTGTCCCTGGGGAATTCTGTCCCACGAGGACAGACACATGGACAGACAGCAAGAGGAACTTCAGGAGGCCCAGAGTCACATACTAGATCCCGGCTTTGCCTCCACTGGCCAAGTCCCCTACAGCATAAGCAGCAAAGAGCAAGTTTGCTGTCCCCTTACTGCATTTAGCACCCAGAACCATACCTGGCATGGACAAGTGCTCGAGAAGCCTGGCACGACAGAGTGACCCAGAGCAAAGCATTTTTTCTAAGCTTCATGTGGGGCTGTAATGCTACTATTTTTTTTTTTTTTTATTGGTACCGGGGATCGAACTCACGACCACGGGCTTGCTAGGCAGGCGCTTATGCTACTGAGCTAAATCCCCAGCCCAATACTACTATTTTGATTTGGTTTTCCCATGTAGTTCCAGTAGCATCAAATCACACAGCAGCCAGTTCGCCGTTTAATGTGTGCAGATGTTTCCTCATGATGGAGATGGAACCCAGGGCCCGTGCACGTTACGCCTCCGGTCCCCAGTTCACTGCTTTAGAGGGTGCAGTTCAGTGGTTTTCAATGTGGTCCCAAAGTTGGATGATCTGTTTGGATCCCTACGGGTGACACAATGGATGGACAGTCGCATGTGACTGCTGTGTGGACAGCAGTGTTTCCTCCCTAATGACACCTGCTGTTTTCTAAAGGGTGGGTGGAAGGCAGCTTCCAGGAGAAAGGGAAGCTTCCATCAGAGGCTTAGAATGAAAACGGAGGGATCACACCCCTGGAGAGGACAGGAGAAGTGTGACAAACACCCAGGCCAGCGTCTCACACAGGTAGGATTAAACTGAGCTCAGAGCATCCTAGCAGCCAAGACAGAGAGGGAAATAGGATGAGGTCAAGAACTCCACTGCTGGCCACTGGAGACTGACGAGTGCCTTGGGAGAGTTGTGTTCTGTTTTGCTTTGTTTTTCTTGTTACCAAATTTAGTTTTTGCAGATGTCCTGTGTGAGAAAGAGAGAAAGGCAGGTGTCAGATCCCCAGCCCCCACCCCATGCCTGCCTATCAGATGCTCTTGTTAAGCCTTTGACAAAGTGAAATACTAAACAAGATCCACAGAGAGAGGCATGGCGTATGCTCTGGGTTTCACACAGGCGAGGAGAAAACAGGCCTTGTGAGGAGTCCTGTCGGAGGTGGTAACCGCTTCTCCTCCCCTCCTTGGGGAGACAGACAGACTTCGGGTTTCTCAGTCTCGGCCTGGTAACTCAGTGGTCAGCTTGTCTTGGAGTAGGGGTGTCCTGGGCACTGAGGGGTGTTCAGGAGCCTCCCTGTCTCTACCCCAGGGCATCCTATACCACACAGTCCCCTTGGGACCATCAAAGATGCTCCCAAACCTGTCCCAAGGACCCCTCATGAGTGGAAGACCACAGCCTTCTGATTTTGTCCTCCATTGTGGCCAGATTTGGGGGTGTTATTGCTGTACCCTCAAACCACTCTAACATCTCAGATCCAACCTGTGCCCGTCGCCTGGTGAAAACAGGAACCCTATAATGGCAGGGGCACTGGCCACCACCTCCCACTCTCCCGGCCCCGCCATCACCTGAGTGGCTGCCCTCTGTAGTGTCCTGGATCGTGTGTCATGGTTTGTAGGCAGACTTTGTAGAAGTAGAACAGGTGATTGGGCGGCACAAAAGTGCCAGCTGCCGTAAGATGTGTGCGTCTCACATCGGGGGTCACCACCAGCCAGCTCCAGCTCTGCGGAGTGGACTCTCACTGTGAAGGAACACAGTGAACTAGTGGAGCACAAACACTAACGTGGTGAATAAAAGCCCTGGCGACTGCAGGGGCCCAGGGGGCACGGCAGTGCAGCCCTCCCACCCTCTGGGAGGCTGAGGCGGGAGGCTCACAAGTTCAGAGCCCAGCCTGCGCAACTTACTGATTTAGCAAGATCCTACTTCAAAATAAGAAGTATGAAAAGGGCTGGGGCTGTAGCTCAGCACAATGGCCTTGGGCTCCGTCCCTGAGCTGCAAAAGCCAGGGCAGGGGAACTGTACGTGACTAAAGTTGCGGGAGAAGACAGGCAGCCCACGCGGGAGCCGGTCTCGCTGTCCTGTGCAGCCTGGCTCAGGCTGTGGGTCCCCAACAGTGACTCACTGTGTCCAGGGGACACCTGCATCTGGGCCAGAGTCAGCGGGAGACCCATGGCCTCTGGGTCATGGAAGCCTCATCAGAGAGGGTGGTAGGGCATCCTCACTGCAGGCCCTTGCCGCTGGCACAGGCGCATGGGTGCTCTGGCCCTGCCACTCCTGGGCCGGAGTTTGGCTTGTGAAAGGATCTTGCCAATTCACTCATTCTATCAGGCAGGCATTTGGCAAGCAGCTACTGTGTTGGCCACCGTGCAAGACATGAAGCATACAAAGATAGGAGAGGGAAGGAACCTCCGAGAGCTTTCAGTTTGATGAGATCAGTTCCAGCTGTTCGTGTGCCATTGTGCAGGTTGCTCACTGCACAAGAGTGCCCAACCAAGGCCTACTCAGAATCCATCTTACCCAGCACAGGCCTGTCTAATCAGAAGAGAACTTTCTTTTATTGAACAGTAAGGTCTAACAGGCTAGCAGTTTGTGGTCAGGGGTTACAGAAAAAGATGAGCAAGAAACCTTGGGTCTATTTGAGGGACGTCACAGTGTGGCCTTTTAGCCGGGTGTAGGAGTGGGCAGGAGCAGCCCAGCCTCAGGTGTGGCCGCTCTCTCCCAAAGGCCGCTAGCCTGGGGTACTCGCATGCTGACCCTCTGCCCTGGCCGCCGCCTGCCAGCCCCCTCCCTCCGGTCCAAATCCCCACCTCCTGATCTGATTTGGGAAGGACTAATTAGATATAATTCATTATCCTCAAAAATGAGATCAGAAATCAGGAGCTCTCCTCAGAAGAAGGTGGCCTCGCCCCTCATCCATCATGCTGCTAAGTAACCAATTTAAAGTCAGGCGGACGCACGCAGCAGCATTATTACCTTGTCATAAATAGTTAGGCGAAGGCCCCCGAACGAGGCAGCTTTATAAATGGTTTTTATCACATTAGTTTGTGGTTATTTGTCATCCACTTTGCTTAAGATAAATGCCGAACAAATAATCGAATTATCAAGCCAAAACCTTGGCAAAGACATTTGCATTCATCCCAGTGGGAGAGGCCAGGCAGCCAAATTTGGAAAGTCCCCTGTCCTGCCAGGCCTAGGGAGCCGGGGAGAGGGGCACCCAGAGGCTGCGGAAGGTGGGCACAGGCCGGGCCGCACTGGGGCGCAGGCTGACCAGACTGAGGGGTATATGTGCCTGGCCTGGGGCCGACATACCTGGGAATGGGTCTGTCAGGGCCTCTCTTGTGTGCACTGAGAGGCATGCAAACACATGCAGACACATGCACACATGCACACACACGTGCACGCTCAGCCACACTCACTCACAGCTCGCTTGTCTGTTGCTGGGAGCCAGTGCCTATTGTCTGGCCCCAGAAGGGCCCTGTCACAGGCCTGAAAGAACCTCCTACCCCAACAGGGAATGACAGCTCAGGCGGTTCACGCCCCAGGCCTGTCTGGTTCCTGTCCTGGCCACCAGTGCCTGGCAGGTGGTGAGGAACATCCCAGGCCTGGGCGGACCCCCTCCCAGCTGGGCCCAGGAAGGCTCCCTCCGGCAGCAGCCCTGAGTGGAGAATGGCAATTTCACGCTGTCCCCAGGAAGCTGTCCTGAGCCCCAGCTGGGCCAGCCCTGGCCGCCTGGCCTCTTGCACACGTGGCAGGACAGGGACCTTGCAGGCTGTTCTAGTGGCAGTGCTGGCTTGGTATCAGAGATTGTACTGTGAGAGCCGTCTACACCGGCTGTAGAAGTTGCCCCATCTGGGGCTTCTACACTGGTCTTGGAGCTTGTCGCATGTGGGGTGTCAGCTTGTTTTTGAGGTTTTCTTGCTTGGGCCTGTACAACCCTCAAACGTCATCCTGGTGTGACCAGGGCCATGTGAGCTCTGCGGTCGGCACAGAACTCCCGTAGCAGCCCAAGGTGTGGCTTCTGATGCCAGGGTCAATAGGACTGGCATGGTCAGGGGCGCCGGAGCCAGGTGGCCTGGGGTCAAACCCCAGCTTGCCAACAAATTTAGGACAACTCATAACCTCTCCGTGCCTCAGTTCCCCCATCTGTAAACTGAGGTAGTAACTGCCTTCCATGGGTCTCGGTGAGGGTAACCTTGTAAGGTGCTTGTATCAAAGCTTAGAAGCCACGCAACACCTTATAAGGGCTGGGAACAGCTTGTGGAGTGGGTCAGAGGATAGCAAAGGTCGAGGTGAGCACCTTGGATACTCTTTTCCGCATTATTCTGTCTTTGGGTCTTTTCTTACATCTAGCATTAGTGTTCTCCAAGTGCCTTGCGTGGCCAGGGCTGCAGCCACAACTAACCTGTAAAAAAACGCCACCTGCCTCTGTGTGTATGTGTATGAGAGAGACAGAGAGGCAGAGAAACAGAGAGAGGATCTCACTGTCTGGTTCAGTCTGGCCTTGATCTCACAGTGATCTTCCTGTCTCAGCCTTCCAAACGCTGGATTACAGTCCTGTGCCACCGTGGCCGGCTGCCTGCTGTGGTGCTTCAATTGGACTGGACCAAGGGCTGGGGATTTAGCTCAGCAGCACAAGCACCTGCCTGGCAAGCATGAGGTCATGAGTTCAATCTCCAGTACAAAAAAGGAAAAAAAAAAGTTGCAACAAGCATTGAAAGGCACCTTGCGGACACACAGTTGGCTACTGAAGCAGAAGCAGGTGACAATCCTGGGACTCCCAGAAGGTGTCCCTGTAGAAGCAGCATCTACGCTAAGATCTAGATGGGCAAGGGGAGGAGAATGGACTCGGATCCCCACACATGCAGGCAGCCTCACCCAGGGGTACCCTAGTGGGAGCAGATAAACCCAGGCACGCGCAACTTTGAGGCTAGTGTGGATCCCCCAGAGGCTCTGGGACCAGTGTGGGCACTCCACACCGGGTGACCTCCGGTACTGAGGTGGAGCCCAAATGTGGGGCAACTCCAGGGCCAGCACAGACTCCACAAGTGGGGCCACCTTTGAGGCCCTGGAGCTCCTTGCAGACCAGGATGGGTTCTGAGCCGCAGGACCGAGTGCAGCGGGAGGCGCAGGCAGAGTCTCCAGCAGCTGCTTCGGGTGGGGGGCAGTGAGGCTGAGCCGTAACACATGGTCACTGTCTGTTTACTGGGCAGTGGAGCAGGTTTAATGGCCCAGCCCCGAGGCTATGAAGAGGCAGCCTCAGAGGAGCTTCCATGGAGAACCTCCTCCTCAGCTTCCCCTCCTCCGGCTCAGCTGGCCTGGCCGCCTGCCTGGGGCTCTGCGGGGCGGGGTGGGGGGACCCACCAGCCTGTGGGGGGCGTGGTCCCATTGAGCAGGCACCTGGGGATGCGGGACCTTGGTGGGAGGGCCCGGACCTGCCCCTCTCTGTCCCCAAAGCCCCCAGGGCTCCCTGCAAGGTGTGGTCACCATGGCAGAGGGGAGGGAGGACACCTGGCCAGGTGTGACCTTTTCCCCACCGGGGCACGACTGCCATGCCCCAGCCCAGGATCCCTGCAGACCAGTACTGACCATCGGCCATCTCTCCTCCCTGAGAGCAGCTGGTATGGCCAGGGAAATCACCTAATGAGTCAACAGTGCGGGGAATGCAGAGGCGGGGCGGTGGGAGGGGGCCCCGCTGGAGGCTCTGGACCCACCAGGCACCCGGGACATCTGCAGGGCAGCCTGGGACCCAACTGGACCGCCAGGACCCTGCAGGGTGAACGGAGCTGAAGTCGGCTCACCTGGGCAGCACTGCTTGGCCCTGTGCTCCGCTTGCCGGCTGTGTGGCCTTCTGCAGGTGACTTCACTGCTCTTGGCTTCAGTTTCCTCCTCCTTAGCAGTGCGCTGGTGCAGCGCCGTGGGCCGGGAGGCTGTGCTCCCTGAGAAGGGCTCTGCATGTGCTGCGTGGTGTGGGCCCAGCCTGCAGACCGTGGCCTCTTCATGACCACTACACTCATGGCTCTGTACCTGCCCAGCAAGCGGTCATCCCTTTGTACTTCCTGGCAACCCTTGCCAGGGAATTCCTTCCGAACCTCAGTTTCCTCCACTGAATGTGGGAGCCTCCTCGCTGGAGGTTAGTGGCAGCGCTCGGCTCCTGCCCCGGAGACCTCCTGGCTTCCAGCCCAGCCTGAACCCAGCCCTGAGAACTTCCCAGAACCAGTTCCCTGGTCTGGCCATGTGCTCTCCCACGCCCTGCCCTCTCTGGAGGAAGATGCCTACTCCCCGGGTGGGCACAGGGGCTTGGGGAAGGACAGGCGGAAGTGTGTGGGGCAGGGCTGTGAGCTGGTGGGCGGCCTGTTGGAGCAGGCCCCACGCTGGGCACAGAGGGCCCATTGTTGCTGGGCCCAGGCCGGGCTCACAAGAGCGGCCACTGCCCTGAGTTTTGCGAAGTGTCTAGACAGGGCAGCCCGGGGCCCTGGCCCAGGTGCCTCCAGGGTGGGGCTGCACCTCAGGGAAGACAGTGATGCATTGGCCCTGTGCTCAGCAGCAGCCTGACAGACAGAGGAAACAGTATCAGAGGCAGGGCTGCCAGTGCGGAAGCGCAAAGGCACAATCCAAACATTGCTGGGAAAGAGGATGGCATTGATCATGGCGATATGCTTGGGTCCTGGAAAGGGACCTGGACTTTAGGAGGCAGAAAAATCCTGGGTTCCAGTTGAGGCTCTTGCTGTGTGACCTGAGGCAAGTGAATATCCCCCTCTGAGCCTTACCATCCTCAGCTGAACTGAAGTTTAAGAACTCTCGAGTTAGAGAGACTTGGTTTCAATCCAGCTCAGCCGCTGCCACAGTTGTGTCCACTTTGGTAAGGGACTTGAACTCTGTGAGACCCTGCTTTCCCCTCTGTAAGGCAGGGGAGTAAGAAGCCTTTCTGTGTTGCTGAAAAGGGGTGTGAAGGACCACTGTGGCACACAGTGGGTGAGGCACTTGCAATGCTGTGCTAGGGCTCTGTGCCCTCCCTGGCCTTGACTGTCCTGCCCCAAAAATGGGCTCGTCCTACCCGTGGCCACCCACAGGGCAGGGGCAGCAGGCCAGGCCCTCAGCGGGAAATCCCCTGCCTCCCTGGCAGCACTGGGCTATTTTTAGCCAGGTGGGTAGGAGTTGCTGCTCTATCTCTGCCTGGCATTTTTGGCACATCCTGGCCGACAGGGCTCCTCTGCCCACCTGTGCCAACCACACCCAAAGAGCCCAGGCTTGTGCCAGGCTTCTGCCTCTGAGCCCCAGCCCAGAGGAGCACCTTGGAGAGGAGGACCAAGTCCAGACACTTCTGCCCCCTGCAGCCTCCAGGCCACCCACCGCAGCCCTTTCGGGGGGTCTCCCATCTGTAAAGGGAGCCTCACGCTCTACTCCCCTCCCCCCCACGCTCTGTGTGGTTTCCATGGCAACGAGTACAAATCCCCCAGCCCTTCACAGAGGAGCCTTGTTTGTTTTGCCTGCATAACTTTGGAGACCAAGTCACAGGCCCAGGGCGCCCCAATTCCCCCACTCAACCCAGCTCCCACCAATCAGATGGACAGTCCCAGAGATGGGTGGGGACGGTGCGCCCCTCCCTCTGGAAGCCAGGGGGGGGAGAGCTGAGAAGTGGGACCTCCATGTCCCTTTGTGTGTAGCTAGGGATGTGTCATTGGGATCACACGTGACCCGCACTAGGTGCTCAGTAAAGGCACACATGATCCAAGTCTTTCTAGATCTCGGCCAAAGTAATTTCCCGGCTCAAGCCTCAGTTTCTCCACCTGCACAGTAGGGATGGAGATAGGTATCCACCTAGGACCAGGGCTGAAGCCCAAACTGGCATGATGCCCCACAGCACTCATCCTGGAGCCTGGCACCAGCAAGTCCCATTTGTGGGAATTGTCACTGTCATTGTGCTCTCCAGGCGGGATGGGGCATCCACTCTGCTCTCGCCCTCTCTACAGCCTCCTGCACCCAGCTCCCAGGAACCGCCTCGCTGAGCTGAGCGGGAACTCTCCCCCTTCCTCTCCACGTGGTAACCTGATTTGTTGGCGGGGGGGCATGGCCCAGGGTCACCCCCTCCCTGAGCCGGGGCAGTGGGAGTGGGCTTGCCGGCTCTGTGGCGACATTCCACAGTCCTGCTAACTGCCACTGCTGACACTGGTGGCTAAATTGAGTCTCGATTTCCTTAAAATGACGATTTATTGCTTTGATGCAGTCCTGAGTATTTAGTGACTGTTGGAGAGAAGCCTGGCCTAGCACACAGTGCAGTGGATACTCCAGCCTGGCAGTGTCACAGGGCCACTGTGGGAAGAGAGGTGCAGCCCTTCTTGCCATGGGGGAAACAAAGGCCCTCCGGGGCTCCCCATGCTGGGCTGCAGGGTGGGGCTGCTGAGTCTCTGATCTGGATCCCCTTCCCCTAGGTGGAGGAGGGCCCTGTGGGGCACCCCTGCCCCGCTCCCCAGCCCCGCTCCCCAGCCGTGGAGAATCGCTGGCCTTTGAACAGAGCAGGCACCAGCTGCCCCCTACAAACCCCTAGGTAGCCACCTCCTCGAAAGGCCCAGCCCATGCCAGCCTGGGGCTTCTCAGCTGTGTCCCCCTGTGTGAGCTGGGGGGAGGGGGGCTTGGGCGCTCCCTGAGGACTGCACCATTGTCTTGGGGTGAATGTAAATGCTGAGCTCAACACAGAAGGCCCAGTGCCTTGTGTGGAAGGCGGCTGTGCTGGGAAACAAAGTGGGGTGGGAGGAGAAGGAGGAGAGGGCGCTGGGCTGGCCACCTACCCAATTGCCTACCGACGCGACTGCGCCACGCTGTGCCTGTGCCTCAGCAATTCTATCAAAAGCTGCCGAGTCCTTTTGTCCTATTTTACAGATGGAAAAACTGAGGTTCGAGAGGCTTGATGGAAAGACAGAACCTGGGCCTGAAGCCAGGGCTGCTGCTTGGCACCTCACCTTCCTGTGGTGGTTCGTGGAACCTGCAGGAGAATGCAGGACACGGCTCCCTGGAGGGCTCCCTGGAGGAGGTGTCCATCGAATGAGGGCTTGACAGATTAAAAACTAGGGGAAGAGGGACAGGGAGGACAGAGCGCAGAGTGGAGCCACAGGGTTCTGGAGGAGCTGAGCCAGGAGCCTGGGCAGGGAGAGCTCGCCTTTGTGTGCCGGCAGCCGGCAGCCGCAAATCCCTCTGCAGAAAGAGGACAGAGAGGCCGTGAGAGGGGAGAAGGGTACGGAATTGAGGGCTGGGAAAGAGCAGGCAGGGGAGGAAGGGAGGAAAGCCAGGTGGCTACCGCTGTGACAGTGGCCTCCGGGCTGGGCACCACTGTGAGTGCTTTCTGTGTATGGAAAATTTGGGAAGGCAGCTCAGCCTGCCAAGGGCACGTCGAGGGCCGTGGTAAGGAGGCAGAGCTGCTCTGTCCTGGTGGTGGTGAGTCACAGTTTGATTTTTATTCCTGTAAAGAATCAGGAGAGGTGAGGAAGCCTGCATCAGGCCCAAGCAGGGGGTACCCTGGTCCAAGGGCCCTCAGAGGGGCCAGCGGGGTGCACGGTCCTGGACTTAGTGAACATCTGTGTCACTTCCAGAAGAGCTGCACTTAGGTGGAATGGGAGGATGGTTCATTTCCTTTCTTCTTCGCATTTTCGTCTGCTTTTAAAAAATAGATGTCACATTGCTCTCTTTTGTTCTGTAAAAGTCATTGTGGCTCATGGTGAAATAAATTCAGGCAAAGCAGAAGTTAAAGCAAAATGGGCCAGTCCTCATCACTGCCCCACGCCTCCCAGGGGTGCCGGTGCAGGCCTCTCTGACCAGCCGGGCTCTCGGGAGCACACCCCCTGTGTGTCCCACTGTCACGGCTTGGCCTGCGCAGGATGCACTGCTGTCTGAATGCTCTGATCCGCCCTTGGCCTGTTCCGCTCCGGACCTGGGCCCCTGTTGGTGCACACAGATTCACTCCCGCTTCATGAGCGCAGGGTCACAGTCCAGAGAATGGGTGAGCTTTGACTAATGAGCCCATTTCCCCCTCCGACAGCCTTCTGGGGCGCTCAGCCCTCCACTGTCACACACAGGATGTCAGCAGGCGCTCCGGTCCACACATCTGGCCTCCCGACAGGAGCTGGGGGGCAAACACGTGGGGGCCTTGCTGCCCTGAGGCACCCACAGAGCAGCCAGGAGGAAGAGCTGATAGTGCAGGGAAACTGTTGGGGGGCTTTTGCATCCAGTGACAATCAAAGCCACAGAAGGCAGAACCCTGAGGGTCCCGGCACTTAAGAGCAGGTGGAAAAACAGGAAATGCAAATCTGTGGGAGAGATGAGGGCTGAGGGCTTCTGCCTGTGAGGCATTGCCTGGAAAAGGGTGGCACCATGTGACAAATGGCCAAGGAGGGTTGCGTTTGGTACCCAGCCACGTGCACGTCGCCCGGCTCGTAGGAGCTGCTCCACGTCAGTCAGTGACTCAGTCAGCGAACCCATGAATGAGGTCCCGGAATCCTGAGGTGTCTGGGTTCTCAGTGAATGGTAGTTTGGGGGGCGTGGAAGAAGCAGGCTGAATGGAGGAGGGAATGCGGCTGAGGACACAGGCAGCTTCCCAGATGGCTGGCCAGGAGGTTAGAGGTGGGCAGGTGAGGAGAGGGAGGACAGAGCAGGAGGTGCCACGGCAGGAGCTTGTCCTGGGCACTCAGGACTCCTCACCTCGCCTGACCCTCACCAGACACAGTGAAGGCGGATCAGAAGCTCCCATTTTACAGATGAGAAGCTGAGGCTCTGGAGGCAGAGTCTCAGAGCCTCAATCACAAAGCTAAGATATATAGAGGCAGGATTTGAATCCATGTCTTTCAGACACCAAAGAGACTCCACTCCCACCTCTTCACAGGGCCCAGCCTTGGCGGAGGAGGTTCCCCGGCAGGGTGCTGGGAGAGCAGGTCACACTTTTTCCCTTTGCTGAACCATTGTGGATGCTTTATCAGGTAGCACACTGTGGTCCCTCGGACTTGTTTGCCCTTCAACAGTGGCCATGAAGACAGAGGCCCTAGGGTCCAGCCCTGCCACCATGCTGTCTGTACCCTGAGTGCCGAGCAGCTGGAGGACAGGAGGAGGGAGGGGCTGCACAGTGGGACCTGGGTGGGCAGGGGCAGTGAAGGGCAGCTGCCACCAGGCATGTCCTGGCGTCTAGGAAGCCACCCAGGTCCCAAGAGGACTGAAGCCAGCCCAGCAGGCCAAGGGCAGACAGGTGGATGTGTGGCTGCTGCTCTGAGGTTTGAGAAGCTGGATGGAAAGAGAGCCTGGGCCTGAAGCTGGGTCTACTGCTGGGCTCCTCACCTTCCGCAGATGCATGCCAGTACCTACCTGCAGGGGGTGCGGGATGGGGTGGCTTGGCCTGGCCACCAAGAGCCTCTCAGCCTCTTATAACTCACTGCTGTCTCTGCCCGGGGCCTCCTGGCCACCCACAATGATACAGTAGCCACCCTGAGGTCAGCAAGACCTGAGACGTGTGCGTGTGGGTGTGGGAAAATGCCACCCGCCTGGGCACCTGTGTCGCTGTGGCCTTGTTAGTCTCACATCCCCTGTGTGCTTTGCGGGTGCATTCCTGGGTCTTTTTGTGCCCCCATGTGTCCCAGGTGCCTGTGCCCCTCTGTATATGTCTGTGTGTGTCTCTCTGTGAGTAGATGGCATTCCAGCCCACATGGGTCACCAAGGGAAGGGGCAGAGGTCAAAGCTGCAAGTCCCTTTATCTCTGAGCGTTCTTCTCTGCCCTGTTCCCAGGGCAACCCCAAGTACCCAGCCGAATGGCAGAAGTTGGGGAGGAAGATGAAGGGTGCGAAGCCTTCCGAAGGAGCATTATTCAGGGCTCCTGGATGGGGACTGGTGGCATCTTAGGGCAGCGCTTGCCTAACAGACAATGACCAGAACCCAGTCCTGCGTTGTGCAGGACCTGGCAGCTCTTCCAGAAACCCAGAACCACCAGGACCTGACCCCACACTGAGCTCCCAAGAACACAGGCCTCCATGTCCCAGAGCACAGGCCAGCAGGATTGAGTCTCCGGAGCAGCAATGTCCCCTCCGTAGCCTGCCATGACTTGTCCATGCGCGGTTTGTAGCAGCAGACGACACTCCTGTGGGTGGCAGTGGAGGCGAGCACACATACATGTGTGTGTTGGCATGTGCATGCACGTGTGTGTGTTTACAGGCATGTCTGCATTTGTGCATGTGTGAGTGCATGAACATGCTTGGAGCTCAGCCCCTTGCAGCTGTATTGGTCTGTGTGAACACACATGGGCAGCACGGGTGGCGCACATGCATGAGCACAGGTATGTGTACGCGGTGCCAGCACACACATGTGTCTCGGCGGGCACATGCAGGCGGATATGAGGTGGAATGTGTGGAGTGGGTGCACGCCTGCCCAATTCCCTCCGTGACCCGGGTACCGTGTTGCAAGTGTGCACGGGGGGCAGTACATGTGACATGAGTGGGTGCAGACATGAGCATCAGAGCCGGGTGCGCAGACTCCTCTCCCTGAGCTGGCTGCCGGGTGTGACTGCCTGGAGAGGAGTGCGGGGCACAGACATGCAGCCAGGGCATTGAGGTGTCAGAGCAGGGGCGAGAGCAGCCTGCAGGCAGGCCTCCCCGTGGTCCCCCTAGAGCGTGGCATCCTGGGTGCAGCCCCCAGGCTGGGGCAGGAATCCAGCAAACAGAGGCTCCGCCTGGCCACTGCTGCTGGGGGAAGGGCCCCACTCGGAAATCGGCCATAAATTTCTCGAGATGCTTTAATTTTTTAAAAGCCCCACATAGATGCTTTGCATTTCGAAAACCCACAAATATCGTCTAAATGAGGTGTGCCGGCAGAAGGCCTGGTCAGGCCCGGAGCCCTCCCTGCCCGCCCAGCAGCTGGGCCCGGGCTCAGCTGGGGCCCCTGGCCTGGCCAACCCAGCCAAGGGGCCCATCTTTGTTCCGAGTAGGGCTCAGACTGCCGAGTGGCTGGGTAAATAGTCGCCGCAGTAATCGCAGGCTGATTCCAACTAATTAAATCCTGCGCCAAGAGCCCACTCCAGCCAGTATCCCGAGAGGCCACGAAAACACAGACACCCCAGACAGGGCTTTGCTCCGGGTCGGGTCTGCCTCTCTAATCCTGTATCTTTTGAAAGATAGGCGCGTCCCGGGATGAGGGGTCAGCGGGCCTGCCCTGTGCCGAGCGGTGGAATTTTTCAATAACCAGCAGCTGGGTCACCAGGCACACAAAGGCAGTGTAATATCCTGTGGGCTTATTCAGGGAGAGCAAGTGGGCTCTGCACAACCAGCTCCCTCCAGGCCCAGGGCAGCGGCCCCCCGCAGCCCAGGCCCCAGCGGCCAGCCAGAGGCTACTTGGCCAGGCCTCCACTCCCCCTACAGAAGGGCATAGAGAACCAAGGTCAGCCTCCTTCCCGACTGGGCCCTGCAAGTGAATTCATCTTCCTTATTAAAAACCAGCCTCAATGCTTCCAGTCCCCGGCTGTGCCAGTGGCAGGACCTGCCCCAGGAAGGGCTGCTGGGACCAAGTTCTTTCCAAGGGGCAGCAATAGTCCTCACATGGAGCGGGGGACAGCGTTGGAGTTAGAAGGGAAGGATCAAATCCCACAAGGCCTCTGTGTTTGAGGAGCTCCTGGTGACCCACGTTCTGGTTAAAGTAAGAGACTCAGTTGTGCCGTCTGTGAAATGGGATCATCGGTTGGAGTTTGTGATTACTGGGAAGAAAAATACTAGAGCCAGTGTCAGTCATGATCAGGACAAGGTCGCTGTCTATCTGCCCAGCTCCTTCCATGGTATTGTGGAGGTGGGGGCTTCCTCACAGGCTCAGGGAAGAGGCAGGGTTTGTGCCCGAGGGGCTCATGCACTGTAGAGGGCTGTCCGCAGCGGGAGCCACGCAGCACATGTGAGAGTGATTAGAAGCTACAGAGAGCTGGTTGATTTTTATTTTATTTTGTTTTTTTCCCAGAGAAACAATAGTTGCCCCTATCCTGAGTCTGGAATGCTTTACGCCCCAGGTCTGGGACCCCTCAGTTAAATTGGCTGCGAAGGGCCAGCACTGTGAGCCCAGGGAGGAGGTTGTTAGGGATGGAGAGCCGGGCCCAGGAATTTACAATCCGTTACTTGAGAGGTGTCCTGCCTCCCCTCGCCCCATCCAGCCCCTTGCAGGCCCAGCATGTGCCGTAAAGATGTCACTTGGGTGGGGAGCCGGCCAGGGCCTGGCCTTTGGGAAGGGGGTTTGCTGCCCGGGACAGAACCATGGCTACAGGTGTCCCACCCAGTTGGATGGGCCTGGGGGAGCTCCCAGAAGGTGGGAGCAGTGGCTGCTGTCATACACCCCTCCCCACTAATGGTGGTGGGGCTCGCAGACTCACAGCACCCATAACAGAGTTATGGCCAGAATCTCCACCATCGGCCCTGGGTATTGCACTTGGACGCCACTCAGGATGAGCAAAGGACTCTTTTTTTAATGTCCTTCTCTAAACCACCTGACGTCATCTCTCCTCTGGGGCCCTGGCACGCTGTAGCTGGCACAAACCATAGCACCTCTGGGAAGCTCAGCTGTCTCATCTGGAAAATGGAACTTCTGGAAAGTTAGGACTTCTCCTGACCTCTGATTTTGGGGAGACAAGAGAAAGGTGTGACTGGTCACAGAGCCAGGCCCAGAGGAGGGAGCAGGGAGCCAAAAGAGAGGAGGAACCAGAAGAGATGTGTGCCTTGCTGCCCACGCCCAGGTCCCCAGAGATCTCCTGGCCAGGAAGGAGGGCCAGCCTGGAGAGCAGCACAGGAGAAGCCTGGTGGCAGGTGTGAAGGAAAAAGGGGACCAGGCCACCCAGGCAAGGGGGAAGGGTGGCATTGTAGTGGGGTGCTGCAGAGGAGCCCTTTGGGGAATGGTGACGAGGGGGAGGGGAGCTGGGGCCCAGGAAGCCCTGAGAGCCCTTTGGCAACCATATTCCCCAGAGGTGGTTTGAGCTGGTTCCCCTGGCACCTACTTTCCCGTCCACAGGCTGGAGGTGTCAGCTTCTGTCTGGGCAGAGAGGGGAATCGGGGACATAGCTTGGAGCAAGTATTGTGCTGTTTTCTAGCCCAACTGACCGCTGCCCCAGGGGCTCCTGGTGACTGTGGCCCTGCTGGGCCAGTCAGCCCCTCAGGCACCCCCTGGCCTGAGTCCAGGACAAGGGTGAGGAACATTTAGGAACTTGTGGATCAGAGGAGGGTTGGGGGGGACATCGACCCAAGGCAAGAGTGGAGCCCTCGAGTGTGTGTGTGTGTGCGCGTGCGTGTGTGCGTGCGTGTGTGTGTGTGTGTGTGTGTGTGTGTGTGTGTGTGTGTGTCAGGGCAGGGAGCAGAGTAAACAGCCGCTGCCCTGTCCTCTCTGCGGCCGCAGCCAGGTACACAGGGCTGTTTGGACAGCTGCCTTGTCTGTCCATCTGTTTGGGAGATGCTGGCTGATAGATGGGGTGGGCGGGCTGTTAACCCCTCGCTGTCGGGCGCTGTGGGCCTGGGTGCCATGCTCCCCGCCTCCTCCCAGAGGTGGTCTGAGCAGCACCCCATCTGCTCTCCAGAGGGCCACCTTGAGCTCCAAGCCAGGGATGGTGCTTTACGGAAGGGTGCTTCGGGTGAGAAGACACTGAGAGCCCCGCTCCTCGCTTTCACCGTGGAGCCCAGGACTGCAGAGAAGGGGTCTCCACGGTGATGGGGCAGAATGCGTCCCTCTGTCTGTCCACATAGGACAAGACCAGTGCTGCGGCTGCAGGAAATAGTGTTGAGGGCAGAGTGGAGCCAGCTCCCGGGCTCGGGGGTGAGCTCAGGCTCAGTGGCTGTCGGTGAGGGAGCCCAGGTGGCTGCCTGGCATCTCCAGGGGCTCCTCCACCCTGCACCCCATTTCCAAATAGTCCCTGGATGAGGGCGGGGCGGCGTACCCCCGTTCTTGCATTGCATGCCCTACATCACACTGTGGTATCCCACCTCTCCCACTCCTGCACCCCTAGTGGGGAACCCCACTTCCCTACCCTGCAGGGTGCCCGTAGCAGTCCCTTGTGCTGCCTCTTCATGCACGTGCTGGGCTCACCCTATCCGAGGGAGGTCCCAGTTCCACAGCAAAACTGATCGTTAAAAATGTAAATTACTCAAGCCACACCCCACTTAAAACCTTTCAATGGCTTCCTGTGGCTCTGGAGATTAAGGCCAAAATCCTCTAAATGGCCCACCAGGGCCTCCATGGGGCACAGGGTAGGTAAATTAGGGTTTGTCAGTTTGTCCTTACAGTAGAGGACGGGACATTGTAGATGGGGTCCCAGCTCTGCCTTTGGGTTCACCCCTCATTGTGGGGGAGGGGAGTGGACATTCAAGAACAGGGAGAGAGTATGGGAGTGCTCGGGTTTTTTCTTTTAAAGTAGACAGAAACCCTGATTAGTCGTGGTAAGGAGGAGACCTGCTGTTTGGGTGGGATGGAGGAGGCTTCGGGGATCTCCCTTTGTCCACTTCCATACAAAATCAAACAATGCATTACCTACTCAAAAACCAATCCAATTATTTTTAAAGATAAGAAATTTTGCCAGGGCTCGGTGGTACACGCCCACAATCACAGCTGCTCAGGAGGCTGAGGTAGGATCACAATTTCCAGGTCAGCCTGGGCAACTTAGCCATATTGTGTCTCAAAATAATAATAATAAAATAAAAAGAGCTAGGGATACTGATCAGTGGTAGAATGCCCCTGAGTTCAATCCACAGTCCCAGAAAAATAAGGTTTTTAGTTAGCTGGCCTGCAGGGCCCTGCGTCCTCTGGCCCTCTCCAGCCTCCTGGGTTTCCACACGCTCCCCTCCACTGTGCGTTTTCTGCCTGGGTAGTGCTTTTTGGTGTCTCCAACCCTGGGCCTCAGTTTCCCATATTGCCTGGGCTCATCTCCTCCTCTCCTGGCGTTTTCTTCTCCGTCCTTGGCCCAAACCAGCCCTGTCTGCAGGAGGGGTCGTGACCACCTCCCTGCCAAGCCCAGCAAGACGCCGTTAGGAACCTCTGTGCCTATCTCTGACTTGCCCGGCTCCCTTCTCCACATGCAGTCACGGGGGCAGAGCCCACTCCTGTCCTCAGCGATCCGCAGTGCCCAGCACCACGCCTGGCACCACGCCTGGCACACAGAAGGGGTCGTATCAATACTGGGGTGTGGGTGAAGTAGGGAGAGGATGCCTAGAGTTCCATGCCATGGTGTCGGCAGACGCCCACCTGGGCTTTGAAGCATGAGAAGAAATTTGCCAGCCGCACAAATGGGAAGGTGACCCAAGCAGGTGGCTGCGAGGTGCACAGTGTCAAGGCGGCTAGATTTCTGCAGCAACCTGTCTCATTCCTCCACACCCCGCTGTGCATCTCGGACGTTACCTTCCCTCTTGGGGCAGTCACTTCGGTCTCCTTCACCTCGGCACCGCGGGACCCATCGGAGTTGCTAGGGTGGGCGTCACCAGGCCCCCAGGGAAGGCAGGTGTACACAGTCGGTGCTGAGTAAATGCTGGGAGAACTGCTGCGGGCGCTGGGAAAGGGTTAAAACCCGGCGCTTTTTAATTGTCAAATGACTGCGGGCGATTAGCGCTGGCAGCTTCCTCAATAATCGCTCTTCGCTGTACCTGCTGGGAGCTTAATTAAAAAACAAAGAGGCTCAATTTAAAGGCCATTACTATGCTAATGCGGCAGGGCGGGCGGTGATTAAGCAGCTCTGGCGGCCGGGTGGGCTGCTGGGGCTGGGGCTGGGGCTGGGCGCGGGGCGATCAGTTACCCACTAAACGGGAGGTGGTGAGGGCTCTGAGAGTGGCCAAGTGGCCGCGCCCTGCCCAGCAGGGCTGTCAAAGCTGACTGGTCACACTAGCCCCATCCGCCCGAGCCTGAGCTCAGGAGCTTACTGAGGCGTGGTCCCCCATCCTCGGCTCCCTCCCTCTCTAACCAAGGATCCTCCTGGGGGTTGGAAATGGGTGGCATCTACTCCTTGTCTAAGTGTCTCCTTAGGAGTCCTCCTCCTAACCCTGCTCAGACCCCCGGACATCACCAAGCTGGACACATATTCTGTCCACCTATGTCCCGGCAAGAAATCAGCTACACAGAGAGGCCCCTGGCCAGAGGCTGGTCTCAGGCCCCTCGGTGCTAGGACATTTGCTGTCCTGTCCCTGACCGCCTTCCCAACTGCCAGGAAGGCAGGAGAGTGTGTTGGTCACCCTCAGGGTTGGCACAGGGTCCAGCTCAGCAGCTGGCTAGCTGGATGACCTGTGTAAGGAGGAGACTCCTCCTAGGGTGGGCAGGAGGCATCTGTGAGACCAGGCACCAAGCCCTGGGCCTAGATGCTTCCTGTGGCCTTGTGGTATTTGGTCAGAACATATGCCAGGGTCAGAATCTGAGCTCAGAAGTAGGCAGGAGCTCGGGAGCACCTGGGCACAGTGGCAAGGGGTGGCTCTGCCCAGGTGGCATGAGAGAGGCTGGGCTGGCAAAGCTGGTGCCCTCTCTGGCTGCATTCAAAGGAGCACAGAGTGGGAAATGAGGAGGAGATGGCTGGTGTCACCTCTAGAGTTGGGAGTCAGTGGGTCCTGGGCCCAGGGCTACTTGGACAAACTGGCTCATTCTGAGAGTGATGGGAACATGAGATACAGCTACAGAAACCTGGGGAGCGTAACCCACACAGAGGATGCCACTGTCTGTAGTCTCTGGAGAGCAGGAAGGAGCCCATTTAGGCTCTAGGACCCCAGCTGAACCTGGCTGACATTTTACTCTTAACATCGGACATCTCTGATGCCACAGTTTTGCTCCTGAGTCTGTCTTCATCAGCTGTCCCGGTGAACTTGTGATAATAAACTTTAGTGACTTTGTCAGTAACATTGAAAACCACCCTAGCACAGCCAGGGAAGATTTAACTGGGGGGAAAACCGTACAAACTACAGCTGACAGCAGGGAGACAAACTGCTCCTGGTGACACCCACGGCAGCCTGTGGAGTAGCCAGAGTGGTCATCGAGCCCCAGGATGGGTGCAAACCTGGTGGCAGGACAAACCTTGATTGGAAACTTTTTCATGAAGAATCATTTGTTGGGGCCGGGGATTTAGCTCAGCCATTGCCTCCCTCGCAAGCGTGAGGTCACAAGTTCGATCCCCAGTACCAAAAAAAAAAAAAAAAAAAAAAAAAGAAAGAAAGAAAAAAAAAAGAAAAAAGAAACATCCTTTGTCTCAATGAAAATAGTTTTGGTAAGATAAAAATGGGAATGGAAAAAGTTGTAAATTATTTAACTGTGCTAGAAAGACAATTAATCAAAATATGAAATTGCCTTAATGGAGTTTGTTGTAGAAAACACTCAAAAATAGTTCACAGTATTGCTAAAACTTAATCGAAATGACACATTGTCTAATGTCCAGAGTCCTTGGGGTCCGAATAGTAGGGGCTACATCTTAGTTTTGTTTCCTCTTATGCACTTCAGGGGTGACCTGAATACCCCGCTGATAACCCCCTCCACCCCAGCCAGAGGCTTCCTGTGTCTTGTTCCCTACCAACTCCCCATCACTAGTACGGTGCTTAGTCACGGTGGTTTGGTAAATGCTAGCAGAATTATTTTGCTTATTTTGCAAGAAGAACCTTTTGCTTATTTTGCAAGGCTTGAAAAGGGTCTGGCACAGAGTGAGGACCTGTTTGTGGAAGGACGGACAGATGGACTGGTAGATGTGTTCAGTGGATGGGTGGCAAATGCATGCAAAGCTACATGGGTGGATGGATGGATGATGGATGGATGGGTGGGTGGGTGGATAGGATGGATGGATGGATAGATAGGTGGGCAGAAAGAAGGGATGAATTATGAATGGGAGGGAGGGAGATGGATGGATGGATGGGGTGGATGGGTAGATGGATAGATAGAAAGGTTGAGTGGATGAGTGGGTGGGAGGGAGAGAGGGATGGATGAGGGGGTGAAAGGAAGGAAGGGATGTATGTGTGTGTGTATGAGAGGGAGGGAGGAAAGGAGAGATGGATGAGTATTAAGGAATGGCTAGGTGGGTGGAAGGGGTGGAGAGACAGGTGCTTAGGTAGCTGACCAAGTGTCCATGTGTATGAGGTGGATGGATAAATAGACGATCTGTCTTCTCTAACCTAATATTCAAGACTCCAATCTGACTTTTTTGAGGGGAAGGAGGAGGACAGACAGGGTCTCACTGTGTAGCCCCGGCTGGCCGTAAACTCATAGCAGTCCTCCTGCCTCAGCCTCCTGAGGGGTAGAATACAGTGCTGCACCCCGCAGAGGCTCTGAGGCTGCTTTCTTAGCTCTCCCCCACCCTGACCACTCTCCCTGGCCTTGCAGGTGGCTCGTGTCCGCTTTAATCACTTTCTTCTCCCAGAATGACCTTTGGCCTGTCTGTCCCTGTACAGCCTAGAATCCTGTTCGCACCCCAGCCTCACCACACCCCTTCCTGGAATCCCCTGAGGTCCCCAGCAACTCTTCCCTGACCAGCTCTGCCCTCCCTCCACTTGGCAGAGTGGCACTGCATCAGGCCCTGCTCTGGGTCCCTCAGCCCTTCCTGGGCACACAGCTGTGGGCGCAACCCATTCTGAACACGGGCATCTCGTGACATGGGGACCTCATCCTCCGCCTGTGTCGCCAGCCTCCTGGGCTGTGGGAGCCACAGCTGCGCTGCTCTGTATCTATAGGCCTCCCTACTCAGAGCTGGACCCACAGCTCTGAGCTGATGGGCCGTGCAGTTGTCCCAGGAGACCAGCAACGTAGAGAAGGCTGAGGCAGGAGGAGGCTCCAAGAATAGGAAGGCCCAGAAGCCACTGAGGCAGGTGCCTGCAGCTGTGCGCCCCTCCCCAAGGGCCCCGCAGCTGTCTTATGAGGGAGCAGTTGGTGTGCTACGAAAGCCCAGGGCCTAGAAGGTGGGGGCTCTCAGTGCATCTTAGTGAATAATAATAACGGGAGCTGGGCCTGGACCAGGAGCTGGAGGCTCAGGCTGGTGGAAGAGAGGGGAGCTGATGAGTAGTGGAGAGGAAAAGTCCCCTCCTGTGGTACCTGGGCAAGGCCTGCTCATAGCAGGTGCTCAGGAAACCTCAGCAGGCTGAGTAGATGAGCACAGCATGGGGAGGCAAGAGTTTGCTGAAAGCTAACGAGAGGGCATGACAGAGCCCCAGCTGCTGGCCCAGACCAGTGTCCCCGGCTCTGCTGGAGGAGTGCAGCGTGGCAGGGTGAAGTGCTGCCTGTCACTAGGGCTGTCTGGTTCCAGAATCCCATAACAGAGAAGAGATTCCTGGGGAGGCCCCAGTCCCCACCCCAGAACTGGAAGCCCCCAAGGTGGGAAGCCAGGTGTCAGGCACCAAGCCACATGGGCACAGCAGCCCCCTCTGCAGGAGTGGGGGTGACACGTGTGAGAACCAGCGTCAGTGTGCGTGGCAGGGATCTCTACCCAAGCAGCTGGCACAGGGTATCCAGCCTGGGCTCCTCCCAGAGCTTCAGCCTTACACCCACAGCTGCCCTTGGACACATCCACAGGGTGACCTGAGCTCTGATTCTCCCCTCCCCAAAGTCCCCCAGATCTCAAGCTCCTCCACATCCTTTCATGGCCCTGCACACCTTCAAAATGTTTTCAAGGGCCGGGCTGGGGATTTAGCTCAGCGGCATAAGCGCCTGCCTTGCAAGCAGGTAGTCGTGAGTTCGATCCCTGGTACCCATAAAAACAGAAAAGATAAAAAAAAAAACAAAAAAAACAAAATGTTTCCAAGGGCCATCCACTGCTCAGCGCCTCCCCTGGATCTGGGGTGTGGGGTGCCCAGGCGGTTATTGTATGCCTTTTACTGTTCGTGCCCCCCTGGGCCCACACAGCTGCCCTGGGGGAGTGAGTTAAATCGTCTGTCAGGTCACAGCTCCCTCTGCTGGGAACCTGCCCAGGGTCCCAGGTCACGTGATCTGCCCCCACTGCTGTCAGCCTGCACCTCTGGGTCCCCCATTCACCTGCTCCAGCCACGGGGACCTCTTTGTCGTTTCCCCCAACACCCCAGATGTAGTACACCCTGGTCCTGGGGCCTTTGAACTTGTCACAGCAGATTTCACAGGTGCTGTTCCTGGGCCCTCTGCTCAGCTGTCATTTCTAAATCTGCAGCCGCATAGGGGCTGGGGATTTAGCTCAGCGGCATAAGTACCTGCCTTGCAAGCAGGCGGTCGTGAGATCGATCCCTGGTACCGATTAAAAAAAAAAAAAAAAGAATTTACAAATCTGCAGCCGCGGTGCTCTTCTCTGCCTCAGTTTCCTCATGTCACCATTTTTTATCCTCTGTGTGCTTGGATTCTGTTAAAATAGATCTGTTTAAACCAGCAAGGTGGCACACGCCTGTAGTCCCAGCACTCAGGAGCGTGAGGCAGGAGAATCGCTGTGAGTTTGATACCCGTCTGGGCTACATAACTTGAGTTCAAGGCCAGCCTGAACTATATAGGCAGACCCTGTCTCAAAAAAAACAACAAAAAAAAAGAAAAAGTTTAACCAGGCACATCATTCCACAGCTGTAATCCCAGCCAGGTGAGAGGCTGAGGCAGGGTGATCACAAGTTTTAGGCCAGCTGTGAGACCCCCTCTCAGAATTTGAGAAAGGGCTGGAGGTGTGGCTCAGTGGAAGAACACGTGCCTAGCATGAGTTTAATCCCCAGAACTGAAAAAAAAATGTTTTGTTGTCCCCTTGTCAATACGAGTGCAAGCTGGACATGGAGGGCCTTTTGATGGGCTGAAATGCTTCTGCCCTATCCCAGGGCCCTGGATGGTACCCCGCATATAGTAGGTGCTAACCAGGAATTTGTGAGATCACTGGTTGCGTGCCTGCCTGGCTGCGCTGGCCCCTGGATGGCACCAGAGCTCCAGCCTTGTTCCGTCCCTGCTGCCCCTGGCGCTTGACCTCCAGCCCGGGCTGGGGACTCCCGACTGAGACCCGGGCAGGATCAAAGGCCCGAGGCCAGGCGGCTGCCCACAGGAAGTGCCGGGCAGCTGGCTGCACAGGGCCGGCCTGGCGCGGCGAGGCAGGCGGGGAGGCCCTGCAAGGCCCGCGGCCAGCGGCGGTCGGCGGAGTGCAGACCGAGAGTGGAGAGCAGGCTCCGGCCACCAGGCCGCGCATTCCAGCCGCCTGATTGACACGAGCACCGGGCCCCCGCCTGCGGCTCCCAGCGCCGTCGCCCAGGCCAGCCGCATCAAAGCAGATGTTTGCAGCTGGTTTGAGTTGGATCCCCATCAACAGGCCCCTTTTTGTCTCAAAATAAAAAACAGCTACGCCCGGAATGATAAGGACCGGCAGGCACGTGGGGGAGATGTCAGCGACTCAAGCAGGGAGGAGGCCCGGTCAGTGACAGGCTGGCTCTTGCAGCGGCCACCTCCAGAGTGTCCGGTCCTGCCCCGTGGCTCCTGCATGCTGCCCCTCATCCTTCGCCAGCATCACCGTAGACAGCACAGCCTGGCCAGTCACCATGGCAACATAGTGAGCTCCCGCTGGCTGTCTAGCGTCCTCCTGTGCCACACTGGCCTGGGATCCTGCCCCCACCACGGAGTTGTGGCCTGAGGCTGACTTTGTTCTGGTGATGCCCTGAAAGGCAGGTTTTGAGGACCTCTGCTTTCCCATGGAGAAAGCGGCCGAGGGCAGGAGCCCAGGGCCGGCCACTGGAAGGTACGGAGCTAAGATTCAAACCATTCCTTCTGCCTCCACAACCAGGGATTTAAAGCTTTTCTGGGAAGTCCCTGACTCTCCTCTGGATACCCGCCATGCCTTTTGGGCCTCCCAGCCTCCTGAATACACCTGGCAAAACCTATATCCTTGACGCAAGTTCCCAAGGCCAGGACGTGGCCTACCTGTGCCCTGGACGCCATACATACATGAGCTCTGCTCAGAGTCAGGGTCCAGGGAGCTTGCTGTGGGGATTCAAGAAAGTACCCCAGTGGGCGCAACAAGGCTGCGGCGCACCGGCCATGCCCATGATTCCTGTGGAGGGAGGAGGGCGTTTTCAGCTCTGGGGCTCTGGGAGCTGGGGGGCACAGGCTGGAGAGGACGTAAAGGAACCAGGCCCAGAACCTGCCCAGGCCCAGTGTGGTCCTGGGTAAGGGTCTGACAAAAGCTTACAAGAAGATGGACAGATAGAATACAGATATTGAAACCAACCAGGGTGAAAGAGGAGGAAGAGAAAGTTTCAGAGCCTGCAGCTGGCACCACCAGTGACCCTTGGGAGGGGATACATCCCTGTTGGGCCACCGTGCCCATTTTACAGAAGGGGACACCGAGCCTCAGGGAAGGATTTAAATCAGCAGGTACTAGAGATAAGGAAGACAGGTGGGGGCTGACAGCCCTCCGTGAGCAGGGGAAGGAAAGGACACAGGTCAGAGGGTCCAGTTGGCTCACCAGGGAGTTCTTCAGTGTGCACATGGCACTCCTGCGTCTTCCCCAGTACCAGGAATGAGGGTGCATGATTGGAGGCAGGGACCTGCCATTGGACTCCCACCCTGACACTAGGAAGTTATGGCCTTCTGCAGGGGAAAGGGTGGGAAGTGGACTGCACGCTGCGGAGCCGCGGAAGGGCCTGGGCTGGGCCGCCAGTGGTGCTCTCAGACCCCTGGGGGCGGGGCAGCTAATGTTTTCTTGTCCTACCTGCTGCCCACTTCACTTCTCCCCAGGCTGCTCATTCACTCGACACTCAGCACCTGGATGTCAGAGCCTGGGGTGTGTGGCGAATTAGACTCGGGTCTAATCTCTAAGTCAGCAGGACTGGAACACACAGCCAGAGACTGGCCGGCCTGTGCCCAGCAGGGGCGGCTTCTCCGAGGAGGTGGCCTGTGATGGGATTCCGAAGGGTGAGGAGGGCCAGGTTAGCAAGAGCCAGCAGGAGGGGGACGGGAGGCAGGCAGTGGGAACAGACGGAACTTACGTGCTGAGGAGGCCAAGTTCTGGAAGCAGCCTGGTTCCAGGAGCCAGGTGTGATAGAAGCGGGGTGAGGCTGAGTGCCACAGTGAGGTTTGGGGCACAACTGAGATGACTGGGCGCTCAGTGAGGAGTGTTGTCAGCTCTCTGTTGCTGTGACAAAATACTTGGGACAGTCATCTGATAAGGAGGACAGCTCCAGGGCCAGAGCTGTCTGTCCAAGGTTGGCCCTTTTGCTCTGGGCCTATCAGGGCAGAACGTGGCAGAGGTGCATGGGGCAGAGGTGGCTTCTTCCGCACAGTGGTCAGGAAACCAAAATCGAGAAAAGAGGGGCAGGGTGTCCATAGCCCATGAGGCCACGCCCCCGACGGCCTGAGGCCCCGCCTCCTAGACATGCCACGCCCCTCCGGAAGAGCAGCACAAGCTGCGCCCAAACCCTGAGCACTTTCTGCTGCGTACCAAGGAGCAGGGCTGCTCTCTGAGCGCTTCTCCCTAAACCTCTGTAAAACAGGCCATATGGTTCAGTGCGCAGTGTCATGGTTATGGGACACCGAGGCAGGGAGTCACCTTGAGACTTGTGAGCACGGGTGGAGGGGGCCCGGTGAGAGCAGCAAGGACTCACGTGGAGTGAGAGCCCAAGAAAGGGCTGTAAACTGTAAAGTGCAGTCACAAGGTGTGCAAATGGTCCACACTGAGGAGGAGGGAAGGGCGATTCCACGTGCAAGGATGGCAAACAGGTGGCAGGAGTCCTGGGGAGACAATGGCAGTCCCGGTTCCCAGCACCCAGCGCTGCAGACAACCTCTGCCCTTCCCACGGGACAGACGGGCTCACTGAGGCTCACGAGGAAAAGAGACTTGGGCGGATTCCAGTGCTGGGAATGACAGGCACATCCGGGAGCCCACGCCTGGTGCGTACTGGTTGGGTTTCCTTGGAGAGGAGAGGCTGGAGCCCTCTTGGGCGTCAGGAAGCCACCCTCAGGGCCGGCAGCAGAACCCGCCATGTCCCAGCTTCTCTGCTGCTGTCTGTGACTCAGGAGAAATTCATCAGATCTCAGATGCCTCTGAAAATTTGGTTTTTGGAGAGTTTTGTTCATTAGCCTTACAAGTTTAATAAATTGAGACTTAAACAAACCAATAAAAACAGAGGTGCCAGAGATGTGTTCACGCAGCTTGGGACCCTTCAAGGGAGGGATGTCCCCACATGTGGGGTCTCCTACTGCAATCATGGACGATTCCACCAAGAGGGGAAAGTAAGGACGTGTGCATATGTCAGAGACATTTGGTTTGCTTTCCAGGACCACCCCCCATCACAGGGGTGGACAGAAACCATGGAGGCAGCACCTGGGCAGGGCACAGGGCACACCAGCATCCCCAGGGCAGGGAGGCAGCATCTAGGATGCGGCGTGTAGCCTTAAACAAGTAGCCACCCTCTGCCCCTCAGTGTGCTCCTCTGTAAAATGGGCCCCAGGCAGCAGCCTCCTTCAAGGTCTGCAAGGCCCTCACAGGGCAGGCGAAGGAGACAGACAGGGTGGGGGCCAGGCGTGCTGGGGCCAGCTCAGGCCAGCCAGGAGCTAGGACGGTGGGCCGGAGGCCCACGTGGGACCTGTGGATCACAGGGGCCTCTGCTGGGATGAGCTCCACGGGCATTCTGGACATGTCGGGCAGGAGAGGACGGAAGGGCTGATTGGGTGGAAGCCCTTCCCAGGCCTGAGCACGGCCAGGGCCTTTAAATGGACCCCATCTTCCATCCCGACAGCCTCAAATTTCACTTCCATCATCCTCGTTTTATTTTTGGTACCAGGAACTGAACTCAGGACCTCGCACTTGCCTGGCAGTCGCTGTACTGCTGTATCCTCAGCCCATCATTCCCATCTTATGGATGAAGCATTCGAGGCACAGAGAGGTTAAATGTCCTGCCAAAAGTCACATGGAGCCAGGGCCTATAGCTCAGAGGCAGAGCACATACATTCTAACAATGCACAAGGTCCTACGTGCGATCTCCAACACCACACACACAGACACACACACCTTGTAGAGCCAGGATAAAAACCCAGGCCATACCCTCTCTGCTGGCCACAGAGCCCTGCCTCATGTGCTAAGGAGCAAACAGCCAGGTTGAGTCCATTATACAGATCAGTAAGCTGAGGCTGAAGTCAGAGGATCCCTTGCTGTGAGTGGGAGAAGCAAGCCTAACTCCGATGGCTGCTCCCTGTGACTGGCCTGGTTCTCCCAGCTGGTTCCAGAGTCCCTCCAAGGCAGGAGGGACTAACAAGGAGGGGACCTGCTGGCGCCCCAGCCGCTCTGACACACAGTTAGCTCTCACCCCACCCCTGCATGGTACACAAAGGCAGCCCCATAACTGGGAGCAAGTATTTCATGCGTCCCCCCCGATGTTTTATTGGGTGGAGAGATGGTTGGAGACCAAATGGATGGCGCATTCCGTTTATAAAGTGCGTGCCGTGTGTTTTATTTCCCGGGCTTTTGCAATCTAGATAACAGATGATGCCCCGAGTGGCAGGCGCTGCCTCCTAATGGCGGCACCGAGCCTTTGGAGAAGTATTAATAATAGATTGTGTTGATGAGTTTGGAGAAAGTAGCAATCGACCCCCTGCTGCCAAGGCATTAGCGCGGCTGTTCTAACCCAGCCAGCACTGAGCCCCGCGGAGGCGGTCACCCGCCCGCTGCCCCCTCCAGCTGCTGGAGAAGCCTTCTCTGGAGGCAGGCTGACCCTGACCAGGAGCCCTGGCCCCGTCCTCTGTGCTCAAGGCCAAGCTGGACTTTATAGCGGGCTGAGCACACGGGGCAGTGAGGGGATGAGGCAGGAGCAGCAAGCCCTCAGCATGGCTGGATGGCCAGCAGAATCCCAGGAGCCTCTGCCTATAGCCACCATGGACAGGTGGGCAGGTTGTGGCCTCAGTAAAAATATCCAACCCAAGGGCCAAATCAGCTGAAACCCAGAAGTCCCTTTCACCTTGCAAAGCAGGCACTGTGTGGGCTCGAGGGGTCCTGCCTGGACTCAGCCCACTTGAGGCTTTGCTTCCCTGCTCCACACACGCACACAGGCCTCCTTGAGGAGGACCAGGACCAGGTCCTGCCTGTGGGACCCCAGCAGAACTGGGCACCATGGGGACCTGCCTTGTCACCCCACAGTGATATTCATGGAATTCACAGCCTTTTGATAGTCACCCTGTTGGTGTGCCCATTTTGCAGCATGCAAACTGAGGCCAGAGGGAAGCTCAAGGTGGCCTCCCCACACTGGGACATCAGAGAGGGCTTCCCAGAGGAGGTGGCATTGGAGTTGGGTATTGCAGGATGAGTAGGAGCCTGCCAGGAAGAACAGAGGGGCCAGGGTCACTGAGGGTGCCCCCAAGCTGGATGCCCTGGCCAGTGTGGGCAGTGGACAGAGCTGGGCTTGGCCTGGTCCACCGCACCCGGGCTGCTCACCGTGGGCGGTGCTGATGGCAGCCCGGGGAAGGCAGGCAGGCCGAGAGCCTCGCGTTTATGGCCATTCCTGTTCCAGAACCGATTAGTGGAGAATTGCAGCTGTAATCTGCGCCCGGGATGGCGGGCCATAAAGAGGGATGGGATGCGCGCGGCGCTCCCAAGGTGGCGCCCGCAGACGTGGCCCGGGGACGCAGAGAATGAAAAATGGTTTTAATTCCCTCCCAGCAGCAATAATTTGATTCTTCATAAATTTTTCCATCAAAGTGTTGTTGAGGCTGAGTTCCCGCCGAGCAGGGCGCGTGACTGGGAGGGCGCGCGCCGGGAGGAGTGGTCAGCGCGCGCGCGCCCAGGCGGGGCTGTGCGCGACCCCCTGCACCTGCAGCCTGGGCGCGCGCACCGCGGGGCGGGGCGTCCCCGAGCCAGCCTCAGTTCCGGCGTCCCCAGGCTCTGCGCCAAGCCCTGCTGGCCCTAAGCATTGATGCTCCTCCCAGCGCCTCCATCTCCTCATCTCTAAAATGGGGGCAAGGCTCGGGCGATTGGCGGCGGTGGCGGCAGCCCAGCTGCGCGTGCACAGTAAAGTGCCTGGTCCCAGGCACGGTACCCAAGCTGAATGAGGGACAAGAAGACGCCATCCAGCAGGGTGTGGTGGCACAAGCCTGACACCTCGGCCCTCGGGAGGCTGAGGCAGAAGGATTGAAAGTTTGAGCCCCTGCTGGGCAATTTAGCAAGACCTCGTCTTAAAAAATAAAGAGCTGGGTGCTGCTCAGTGCAAAGGCCTGGGGTTCGGGGCTGGGGATTGAGCTCAGCGGCATAATTGCCTGCCTTGTAAGCGGGTGGTCGTGAGTTCGATCCCTGGTACCGGTTAAAAAAAAAAAGGCCTGGGGTTCAATCCCCAGCACCGCAAAAATAAAAAGAAGCCACAAGGACAGCACATGCCAAAGGGCCACCGAGATGGTGCTTTGAAGAAACTGCTGTCCTGTTTGGCAGCAGCTGGGCA
This sequence comes from Cavia porcellus, assembly GCF_034190915.1. NCBI lineage: Eukaryota > Metazoa > Chordata > Mammalia > Rodentia > Caviidae > Cavia > Cavia porcellus. Next base: position 200,975,536 of record NW_026947484.1, read on the forward strand.
GCAGAGGATGGGCAAGTGGGGCGGGGGAGGCAAGATCCCGGGGGCCCTCAGTGCCCGGGTCAGGAGCTTGGACGACCTCCTAAGGGCTCTAGAGAGACATGGAGGACTCCGGGGCAGGGCAGGTGCGCAGTCAGATACCTATTCTAAGATCCGCTGCTGGGTGAGAGTGGAAGACGGTGAAGCGCTAGAGGGCGCCGGAGGCAGGCAAGGGCTCTGGGGCAGCTGTTGGGCGGGGAGGTCTTCAGGATAGGCAGCCCAGGGATGGGGATCGCTTGGAAGCGGGCTGAGGAGCAGAGGCCCTGGAGCAAGTGGCAGAGGGTGGGACCCGGGCTGACCCCGCACAGTGCCCCCTGCTGGCCACGTGCCTCTGAGCTGGAAGGGTCCTGCACTGACCATCGGAGGGGCGCCTCTGGCAGGGGTCCCCGGAAGCTCCCAGCCTACGGGGATGCTGAGTGGGGCTCAGGCCCTCCTGTCTGTCCCCCTGGGCGGCAGGGGGAGAGCTCCCCGGGGCCCAGCCCACGCACCTGCTTTGTGCCCACAGGCTCTTTGCTGCCAAGTGCAGCGGCTGCATGGAGAAGATTGCACCCACGGAGTTCGTGATGCGGGCGCTGGAGTGCGTGTACCACCTGGGCTGCTTCTGCTGCTGCGTGTGTGAGCGACAGCTGCGGAAGGGTGACGAGTTTGTGCTCAAGGAGGGCCAGTTGCTATGCAAGGGTGACTACGAGAAGGAGAAGGACTTGCTCAGCTCCGTGAGCCCCGATGAATCCGACTCCGGTGAGCCCGGGCAGGGGGGTGCAGGCTGCAGGAACCTGAGCTGCCTGAGCACGTGGACACACATAGGTCCCCACTTACTTGGATATACACGTGACTCTGCACACTCAGGCTGCGTGTGCATGCTTGTACGCATTCTTACATGTACTGTGGTTTGTGCACACACACATATACATGCACTTGTTCTCTGGGGAAATCTGGGGGTGGCTGGCACCTGGCTGCTCCTGCCCACTGGGGAAGGACTTAGCAAGGATAGTGGGAGTAGTGGGAGATTCCTTGGGCCTCCCCATGGGGTGTCCGGGACCCACAGTCCCAGAGTCTGCTCATACAGCTAAGCTCTATCCCTGCCAGGGCCTGGGTGGAGGAAGTGAATCATCCTGCATCTGTCCCCGTTAGGGCACCACCACAGTGGGGCCCATGCTGCCAGGATTCCTCTTGCCAGGGCTAGAAGAGGGGACACCCCTCCAAGGGGCTCACTGCTGAAGATGACAGGTCTGGGAAGAGGAGACCCCTCCCTCGGGGGAGGAGGCCCGTGGTGGGCGGGAGTCCCAAGCAGAAGTGCCGCAGATCACACCCACGTGTCTGCCCAGGAGCACGTGCCTTGGGTGCCACCTCTGTGAGCTCCTGTGTCTGGGCCCACATGCCAGCCTATGTGTGTATGTGCCCCTGGGTGAGTGTGCTACTGTATGCACACATATTTGTGAGCAGGGGTCTGGGACATCTGTCTTTGCCTGTCAGTGCTCGGCCCCTTGAAGCTTCAAGAAAGAAGACTCCTGGCATCTCCCTTTGTCCCCTGCCCCACGCCTAGTACTGAGCTAGCACAGCGGAAACTTTCCTAAAGGTCAGCACCTTAGGCAGAGTCCCGACATGAGGCTCCAGGGACACTCAGGACCTGCACGCCACATTTGTGCCCTGGGAACATGTCCTCTCGCACCACACAGGAGGCATGTGCATGGCCATGTGTGCACTTCACACCCGTTCCCGTGTGTGTAAGTGTGCAGTGGTACACGTACTGTGCGCCTGTGTGGGTGACAAGGACAGTGTGGAGATGCTTGGGGCACTGGGGTGCAGGAGAAGAAGGGGCAGGCAAGGCAGGGCTTGAAGGCCGGGGGAAGGGCAGGGGCGCCAGGGAGCCACGGCAGGCAGCAGGGTGATGGGATCCTGCACGGGTACAAAGCCGGGACCTGGGCCTGCCCCAGCTCTCCCTGACAGGCGGCTCGTGTCCCCCACAGTGAAGAGTGAGGATGAGGACGGAGACATGAAGCCCACTAAGGGGCAGGGCAGCCAGAGCAAGGGCAGCGGGGACGACGGCAAGGACCCGAGGCGGCCCAAGCGACCTCGCACCATCCTCACCACGCAGCAGCGAAGAGCCTTCAAGGCCTCCTTCGAGGTCTCCTCCAAGCCCTGCCGGAAGGTGAGGGGGCGCGGGGCTGCCTGTCCAGGTGCCACCTGCTTGACAAGGGGGGGGTTGCCCTCCCAGCTGCTGTCCCTGCAGACCTGACCTGTCCCCCTCTCTCCGGGCCAGGTCCGGGAGACGCTGGCGGCCGAGACAGGCCTCAGTGTGCGGGTGGTCCAGGTCTGGTTTCAGAACCAAAGAGCAAAGGTGAGAGGCTCCTGGGCAGGGCTGGGGTTCCGGGGGACAGGTGGAAGGTGGGTCCTGCTGTGAGGCTGGGTGGGTGGGAACAGAGGCTGGGGGCCTGGGGGGGCGGGAGGCCTGACCCGTGCTCCCCCTGCAGATGAAGAAGCTGGCCAGGAGGCACCAGCAGCAGCAAGAGCAGCAGAACTCCCAGCGGCTGGGCCAAGGTGAGCGGGCACAGCGGGCACCCTGCCAGGGCCAGCCTCAGGCCCTACCACTCTCTCCAGATCCCTGAGGACAGAGCCAGGGGCTTCCTCCTTGGAATCAGTGATACGCAGAGAACTTGAGAAGTGGTGGTGCCCAGGAAAATGGGGAGGAGATGGTGGCATGAACAACCAGGCCAGGAGGGCGGAATCTCCAGCCCACTCCCTGTCCTCCAGGCTGGGCACTGAGCGTCACTCTGCCCGACTCACTTCCTGTGCATCCCATCAGGAAGAGACTGGCCCAGCAGGGGACGGGCACCCTCCATCCCACTTTGGGGAGCTGAGGCCCCAGAAGATACGGGGCTGCTCAGCTGGGGGAGACAAAGCTGGGCCTCCGCCCAGAATGGGGTTCCAAACCTGCCCTTTAGCAGGGTGATCCTGCCCTGCTGCTCCCCACAGAAGTCAGTGCCAGGGCCCAGGGACAGTCGTCAGGGTTGGGCGGAGCGCTGGAAGGGGGAGGATGGGTGGCCCCTGTCCCCAGCCTTTGCTTTGCCAGGATGCTTTTCCCATGTCTGAGTCTTGGGCCAGCACTGTTCTCTGGGTGCGGGGGCCACTAAGACTTCATGGCCATGAAGGGAGGATGCAGGGGGCTCCAGGGACCCTGAAGCGTGTGGGGACTTCCTGCCCTGCCCTCCATGAAAGGGAATACACCTGGGAACACTCAAGGGCAGCCCTTCTCCAAGGGCCCTGGGACCAGGAAGTGTCCCAGGCTGGCCCTGGCTCTTAAGTACAGGACCAGGGAGCCCTGTGCTTCCTGCCATGTCCCTGTGCCTCTCCTGGGGCTGCAGTCACTGCCTCTGTGCCCCAGCCAGCCTCAGAGCTGCCACCCAGTGTCCCCACTCCCCCAGATGCTGCTACCAAGAGTGCCCTTGCCCCGGGCTCCTCACAGCCTGCTGTTGCCTGTCACGGCCCAGCGCCCGCAGTGCCTGGCCAGCCCTTTCTCTCCTGCCTACTCTGCCACCAGCCGGGTTTGGTTTTGTATCCTGCATCCTTTAATCCTGCATCCTTAGAAGGATCCAGACAGAAACCTTCCCCGAACTTCCTCTTCCCCACACTGTGGTCCCCAGCTGGACTTTCAGATGCTGTCTGATTTCCGGCTCCCCAGCCTGGCGTACCTCTTCCTGGTAGCTCTAGTCATGCTGGCGTGGGGCTCCCTCCTCCAGGAAGCCTTCCTGGGCCTCTTCCGAATGGGTCTGGCCTTCCCTTGGGTGCTTCCAGGTGCCAAGTATCCTGTGCTGTGCCCAGCTTCCCCACCTGCCAAGACGCTGAGGCCCCAGGCCCAGCTCCTGAGGCAAAGGAGGTGGGGGATGGGAGGAGCCTCTTAGCTTTGGGGAAACTGAGTCTGGGAGATGGGCTGGAGAGACCGTCTGAGGAGGGAGTGGGATGTCTGGGCCACCTGGCCAGTGACAGGTCCCTGGGTGTTCCCTAGAAAGTCACAAGGGGTCCCTGACCTGGGGGGCCATTTGTGGGGACTGCCAGGATGGGGCAGGCAGGCCATTTGGTGAAGGCATGCACTGTCCCCAGAGGTCCTGTCCAGCCGGATGGAGGGCATGATGGCTTCATACACGCCGCTGGCCCCGCCGCAGCAGCAGATCGTAGCCATGGAGCAGAGCCCCTACGGCAGCAGTGACCCCTTCCAGCAGGGCCTCACGCCGCCCCAAATGCCAGGTGACCACATGAACCCCTATGGTAAGCTTCCCCCCCACTGCCAGCCCCGCAATGCCCCCTGCCTGGCCCAGCGGCCCCGGGGCACCCACAGCCACCCACTGCCCCAGAGCCCAAGTATTCCTGCTTGTCACCAGCCACCGGCCATCCCTCGGGAGCCCCGGCTCGTAGCCCAGGCCTGACACCCCTTCTGCCCCCCAGGGAACGATTCCATCTTCCACGACATCGACAGCGATACCTCCCTCACCAGCCTCAGCGACTGCTTCCTCGGCTCCTCCGACGTGGGCTCCCTGCAGGCCCGCGTGGGGAACCCCATCGACCGGCTCTACTCCATGCAGAGTTCCTACTTCGCCTCCTGAGGGCAGCCGGGCTGCACGGACGCTTGGGCATGGCCTGGGCTGGGCTGGGACTCGGGCTCAGCCGCCTCCTCACCAGCCTGGCCAGGTGCCCGCAAAGACTCTGCAGACAGCCATATGGTGCCCTCCCCTCGGACAGCCGGGCCTGGTTCACGTGCTCAGTGGGCCCAGCCGGAAAGGCAGATGGGCGCGGCCTGGGAGGGGCTGTGTCCTGCCCACAAAGACCTTGTCACCCTGGGACAGCCCCTCGTCTCCCAGCCCCACCTGGATGCCATCGCCTCCTTCTCCCTCCCCGTCTCTTTTTTGGGAAGCTTAAATTCTCTCTATTTTTTTAAATGTCCTCTCTGTGTCCGGCCAACCTCCGTGGTTCCCGGAGCCAGCCCGTGACGATGTGGGGACTCCGTACCTGGGACCCGAGGAACATGTGTCCTGGTCCCACTGCGGAGCCCACGATCGCATGTCCTCCCAGCCCGAGCGAGAAGCAGAGGTGGGGAGGAGCCGGGCATAAGTGACAGGCCACCAGGGCCACCAGGGCTCTGCCTGAAGTGGAGGGGAGTGGACAGAGACCCATGCACACCTGCAGCCCTGCACACACACAGCACATGCACACGCACCCACACACCCATGTCCAGAGCCGAGGGAGGCAGTGGGGCTCTGTGACCACCCGGCCACATCAGCAAGGGGAACAGGGCGAGGGGTGCAGCTGGAGTGGTGAAAGGGGACAGCAGCAGGGTGGTGGGAAGGATGCAGCTGTGTCCGGGCCTCAGCCCAGCTGGAGCCACCTGGGCAGGGAGGGCAGCCCCGCCCTCCAGCTGGAGTCAGGCTCACAGCAGGAGCTCCAGGTAGCTAAGTACCTGCTCTGAGCAGCCTCTGCACCTCCTCCCTGCCCCCATGATGGCTCTCACGGCCTCTGCCAGCCTGGGTCGGGGCCCTTCCCTGCCCATTTGCCTCTGCCTTTCCCAGCCCTCAGTTTTGCTTCTCAAAGCCAGGCTTCCCGGGTTCTCTAGCTCCTCCCCCCCCCCCCCACACACACACCGGGCTCCAGCTTCCTCTCTAAAGACGTGCAGCAGGCAGCTCTAAACTGATTTTCTCCCTGACAAGTAGCGGGCCTCGGAGATCAGGCCCATCACCTCCTCTGCTTTCGGCACCCCACCTCTGCTAATGTGGCCAGAGAGCTAGTGAGTGGTTTGGGCCATGTGACCTTGGAAAGTTACACTGCCCTTTTGTAACGAGTCCCCTAGGCCTAGGACCCAAGTGACAGCTGTGCTACACCTTTTTGTGTGTAGGTAAGCGGGGAGGGAGAGACTGTGGCTTGTTTCCTTACTTGATTCCATTACCTGTGGCCCGCTCTGTGACCACTGGTCCTCCCTCCCCAGCGCTGTAAGTGACGAGCTGGCGCTCGTGTCTCCCTGAGGCGTGGGGCCGTGGGAGCCTCTCACTGCCTGGCATTGGCCTTGGCCCATGGACTCCCACACATCTCTGCCTCCCTGGCCCACGAGGGCTGCAGACTATGCATCCTCGCCTGTCTCCTCCATTCTCCCCCTGCAGAGAGGATGTGAGGGCAGCTGACAGCCTGTCCCAGTGACCCCACACTGGCCCTGCTAATCACTGTGCCTCTCTGGGTGCTTCGACCCTACTCTGACTTCCAAATCCAGACTTTGAGCCCTTGAGGGTGAGAAGTGTCTCCCACACCTTGCAGCTCCATTTGCAGCCTGTGCCACCTCCTGCTGGCCCCAGGCCCCCATGCTCGCACCCCACCTGGTCACCACCAGAGCTGTCAGAAGGGAGTTTGTGACCCCAGCAGCTGGCCAGGCCCTCCTTTGTTCCTCTTGTCACACAGAGAACATGGCCAAAGCCTCAGCTCATGTCCTCTGTCCTCTGGGCTGGATCTGGAATCCTTTAGATCCCACCCACATGACACAGCTGGCAGACCTGAGCCAGGAGAGGGCAAGTTAGGGGCCGGGCCCTTCTTCCTCCTTTTAGGAGCCCTGGCTTCTCCTGCCTCCACACAGGGGCCCCAGCCAGGAGCTAGTATCGGGACACCCATGGTGTGACCTCCAGGTTGTCAGAGCCGCAGAGGCCCCAGAGAGCCCCCATGCCCGAGGCACCATTAGCTGTGCTCCCAGGCCAAAGCTCTTCCAGGAGAGGCCAAAGCTCTGTCCCAGTCCTGGCCAGAAGTTAAGAGACCCATTTCTCAGGTGCAGGAGCCCCGGAGGCTTGGGGATGGAGGGCTCTGTGGGGTTTGGGGTAAGTGCGGGAAGATGCAGGATCACCCCATGACTGCCCTGAGGGGCGCCCCTCTACTGGGGTGGGGTGGCTGGGGCAGAGCCCAGGGGAGGAGGGAGGAGCTGGGTCTGCTCTGCAGGAAGAGGCAGAAGGTGAGAAGGGCCAGGGCGCTGTGGAGAAGAGCCACGCTCTGTCTACCTGCTGGGGACTTCGAGCGCAGACAGGGGAAGCCAGGCTTTGGTCCAGCCAGGGGCTCTGTGGTTCTGGGACCTCACAGCGGCCGCAGGGACAGAGGGACCCTGTGGTCGTGAGGGTCAGACCAAGGGGCAGGCGGAGCCTTAGGAGAAGGGCCACACCTGGGGGCTACCGTGGAAGGAGCTTCCCGCGCACACGTACACACGCACACTCACACCTGCCACACTTGGAGACACACGACCCACACTCACAGGACCTGGGGCCAGGGGAGCAGCAAGGACCGGCCCACACGCTGACCCCTGGAAGGTGACATCACCAGCGAGCTCAGTGCAGCAGGCGGGGACCGGCCGGACGCGCCCCACTCCCCTTGTACAGACTCCATCACTGCCACCCGCCTCCCCACACACATTTTATTTAATAACTTGTCATTGTTAAATTATTTATTAGCGTTTACCACTCTCACCCTGCCTTCCGCTCTCACCTTCCGCCTCTTCCCACAAGAGCAGAAAACGGAAGCAGAAACGAGCAAAGACAAGACGTCGGTATATTTGTAAATAAACCAACCTGTACACGGTGTGCTGCCTCTGCTTGGGAGCGGCCTGCTCCAGGCCTGCCGCGATGCCAGGGCAGATTCCTCGGTGGCCACCAGGGACAGCCGGTCAAGGAGGAGGCGGGCCTGGGTCCCATCATCCCGTTCCCTCCCAGCCCTGAACGTCTCCAGTCTGAAGAACAGTGTTCAGCCCATCTTTAGGTCACACCCCACGCCTCAACTTCCCTGCATTCTCTCTGCATGCCGCCGGTGTTGGTGAGCAGTCCCTTAAGTGTCACGGACTGACTTTGGTCCCTGAGAATCAAGGATTGATAGCCCAGCCCTAAGCACAGTAGTGGGATGTGGGAGCAGATGAGGTACAATTGGTTCAAGGGTTCCGGTCTCACCTAAACGCCCGGGCCCACGGAAGGCTTCCTGGAAGAGGCTGCGTTTGAAGCTGAGATCTGAAGTTACCGGGGAGCAGGTGTGGGGGAGGCTGTCTCGGGGGTGTCCCGGGCTTGTAGGAAACCTCAGAGGAGGGTAATCTCGTGAGTCTCCTGCACTGAAAGGGTAGCTAGCTTGAGGGCCAGGCCCCTGGGGTTTTACCACTGCGTGGAGCACTTGGGATTGGCTCAGGCTGACTGTCTGGAGGCCAACTGGGCCACCGAGGGGAGAGGTGACCACAGCTTTGACGAGGCCATAGAGCTCACCGGGAATGGGACACTGCAGACCAAGGTGGCGAGCTGAGCCTAGGCGGTCACGAGGCCTCCGTGCTGACCACGGCCATGCGGCCAGGGGAGCTGGAGCAGGTCTGCTTCCCTGCGTGGGTTCCTTCAGGTCTCAGGGCTCCGCCAAGGCCCTTCAGGGCTGTGTACGGACCCGTGTGTCTGCACCTCAGTGTGTCCTTGGGGCCGCCTGTCCACACACCCGCTATGCTATGTCCCTCCTCCTGCCCCTTCCCAGGATCCCTCACTCTTGTGCTTGGGGTCTCCCCACACCCTCTCTTGGCAGCTCTATTCGAGCCTGTGAGCACCAGCGCCCCCTAGGGGCAGGTTTGGACCTGAAGCCTCTTTGGAGTTCCTTGATCAGTCCATGTGATCTGAGACTTTGGTGCATTTCTTCATTGGTACCTAACAACCTTGAGACGCTGGACCCCATGTTCCTGAAGGGAGAATGAGGTTTAGAGGAGGAAGTAACCAGCTCAGTGTGACAATGCTAACAAATTTAGCAGAGCCAGGATTGGAAGCCAGGTTTTGCCACTGTTCTCCCCAGCCCACAGTCTAACCCTGCAGCTGGTCCTTTGAGGTGAGGTCAAGGGACCCAGGGACAAAGAAACTCTCCCACCTTCAGCTGGTGCTTCAGAGAAACCAAGTTATTCAACCCAGACTGCACAGCACAAGAGCAAGACTAACCAGATCTTAACATCCAAGGCCCAGGCCTGGACTCCTGCAGGGAAGGACATGCCAGGACCCTCTTGTGGGGAGGCTCCCCACACCACCCCCCTCTGGCAACTGGCTGCCAACTCTCTTGCCTATGGCAGCTGTTTAAAATCCTGTCACTTAAAAATGCAGGGGGGGAGGGCCGTGCTAACCCATCTCTCCCCAGCACCTGCCTTTGCCCCCTCCAGGGATGAGGAGGAGATTCAGGTTGAGATCCTGGGATGACAGAGGGCAGGGGAGAAAGGCCCTTCTCAGAGTCCCCCTTCCCTGGGCAGGTTTGGCTTCTGCGTGTCCGCAGACTCTGTGCTGGCAGATCTTGGTCCCAGACACCAATGAATACACAAACCCTGTGCCTGGCTTTACCTTCGAGCAACACCTCCGGCTGCCTGGAGGGTACCTAGGTCACGCACCCCCTTCCTGGTCGTCCCAGGACCCAGTGCACCTGGGCAGAATGTGAGGCGTCCAAGAAGGCCATAAGGGCTCAGCATCGGCAGTGCAGTCCGCCAGGTCATGGAAACCACAGAAAGTGCCCTGGAGGAGGAAGCTTGGCCAGGACTGGGCTGTGAGCTTAAGGTATCTAGCAGAGGGGACACAGAAAGGACCAGTGTCGAGGGGCAGGTGCAAGAGCTTGGAGTCTGAAAGTCAGAGGTGCCGAGGTGACCTCCCAGGGCTGCAGTGCCCACACAGAGCTAGGGGCAGGCTGCAGGGAAAGGGCCTGACAAACTCCCATTCAGCTGACAATTAAGGCAGGCACGGTGAACGCCTGAGGAACACCTGCAGCGTATGTGTTCTCCAGCGTGCGTATTTACAACCTGCAGAGAAATAGTAAAACAAAACCTAGGCAAGCCTGGAGCGCACACCTCTAACCCTAGGACTCTGGGAGGCTAGGCAGGAGGGTCATAAATTCAAACCCAGACTCTACAACTTAGAGACCTAGTGAAACTCTCTGAGAAAAAAAATTAAATTAAGGTCTGGGGTGGAGCTCAGGGTGAAGTCCCTGGGTTCAAACTCCCAGATCAGAAAACAAGAAGGAAAGAAAGAAGAAAATAAAAGAAAGAATCTTGTGCCCATTCCCTAGATATATAAAAGGAGCATTTTCAATTCCTGGAGCCCCCGGTGTGACCAGCCAGGGCCCAAGAGCTGCTGTTTTCTTTGTTTAGAAAACTGCTCAGGTGGCTGGGGATTTAGCTCAGCGACATAAGCGCCTGCCTTGCAAGCAGGCAGTCGTGAGTTCAATCCCTGGTACCGATAAAAATGAAAAAGACAAAAAAAAAAAAAAAAAAAAAAAAGAAAGAAAGAAAACTGCTCAGCCACCGTGATGTAAAGAAATTTCTCAGCACAGAGTGTGGCAGAGACAGACCAACAGCAAGCGTCCTCTGGTAAGGCGCCCCTTTGCAGCAAGATGTCCTGGGGTTTTGCATAGGCAGCACCCGGCTTCACTTCTCACTCCCTGGTCAACCTCAGGGCGCTCTGCTACTAAACCCCGGCCGGACAGATCAGAGCTTTTGATTTGAATTTCATCACTCCTCCGGCAATCACGCAACAGGCCACGAGGTGGCGGTAGGGAGTCAGGCAGGGCGGTCCGGAATCAGGCAGGTGAGTGTCACCGCGGCCGCGCGCCGGGACAACCTAGGCTTTGGATGCGGTCACAGAGGGCAGCGGCAAAGGGCCTCTCCCAAGCTCCTGCGTGCCTGGCATCCTGTGAGTGCTGCCAGGAAGGATCTGTAGATTCCCCACCGCACCCCAGGGGAGCAAGAGCGCGCTCCCCATATGATCATGTCCATCGCTGCGTCTCACCACTGGGGGGCACCTGACCTGGCGATGGCGAGGCACCCCGCACGCATTTAGACCAGGGTAGCTGCTAGGGGTCGTGTTTCCCGTGACCGGCCCGCGCATGCTCAGAGACTGACAAGCGGACAGACGCCCCAGCTCCCATGACCCCAGGGCCGCTTAGGGGAGGCGTCACGGCTGAACAACAGGAGATTGTCCCTGCCGTCCAGCCAGGCCTGAGTCTCTGGCCAGAACACCCTGTGGCCTCGTTTTGGTCCAAGTTGGGCTTCTTCATGGATCACAAGTTACTGGGACGCTTGCAGCCATGTTCCTGCCCTTGTGGGGGTACCCTGGAGACTGGGGCTGATTCACTGGCAGAGGGGCAGGGAAAGAGGGACAGAGGCAGCCCCAGGGCCTCAGTTCATGGAAGAATTAAGGAGGGAAAAAGAGACCAATATGTCTTTTATTGCTTAAGAAAGTCTGAGTCTCTATTACTTGTCATCAGAGTCCTGACTAGAACCCATATCATGGCATAGTTATTGAGCAAAGAAATGAGAATATTTCCATGATTCTGACATAAAAATCAGTGCTTGAAAAAATCAGTAGTTAAGACGATTCCTCACTGAGCACATTCCCGACAGAAGGGCCCTGCACCTTCTCCCCTCTTTAACCCTATTTGCTGTTACTATTGCTAAATAACTGAGGCTGAGTACTTTATTAAAAAGGTTTCATTAATTTACAGTTTTGGAGGCTAAAAGTGCAAACAAAATATCTGCTTTGGTTTAGATTATGCAGAAGATGGCATCATGGTACAGAGAGTGAGAGAGAGACAGAGGGAGAGAGGGAGAGAAGCCAGAGGTCAGGCTTGCCCTTGTGACAACTCTTGCGACAGCTAGCCAAGATCCTGCAAGAACTGTGTCAGTTCCTCCCCAGGACAGCACCCTGAATGACCTATGTACTTCCCATTAGGCCTTGCGTCCTGAAGGTACTATCACCACACACAGCGTGTCTAATCTGCAACACAAATCCTTGGAGGAAATCAGACAAACTGTATCCAAATCACTGCACTCCTCCCAATTCTGACTAACACATTAGTTTCAGTATGAAGTGCCCCCAAAGACTCATGCATTGAAATGCAGCAATATTCAGGAACGGGCCCTAGAGAGGCAATCACTGGGCTACAGGGGCACTGACCTCATCCATGGATTAACTCACTACTGAGTTCCTAGCTGAATGGGTTTATAAGCAGGGGCCCCTTTGGGGGAAGTAGGTTGCTAGCAGCGTGGCTTTGAGGGATATATCCTGTCCCCAGCCCCTTCCACTCTGGGGTCTCCTGCTCTTATTCTGCCTCCTGGCTGCCATGAGGCAAGGGAGCTTTGCTCTGCCAGGGTATTCCTGCCTTGGGGCCAGCTGACATGGACTCAACCCCTGAAACCAGGAGCCAAATGAAACCCCTCCTCCTCTATTTTTTAATTTTTAATTTTTTTATTTTGAAAATAGTAAAATAAAACAAGACAGAACAAAGCCAATCGAGACAATGCAGTGAAATTGGTACAGAACTTCAGAGCAGGATACAACAGTAAGGTACCATCGTATATGTCGCTGTCCTCACAAAGTTGTCCATTCAATCAGGCACAGCAAAATCAAACCAAAAAGAGAACATTATAAAACCTATCAAAACTGAATATTGAATAGAGCAAAACAGTTAATGGGAACAAAGCAAAACAGTGGAAACAATATTTACCTTCAAAGAGATTACAGAAGGAAATGTCCCATATTTGCTATGTTGCATATGGTCATCCTCTCAAGAGATGCTCAGACCTCTGGCCTCAGGTCAGCAGAGTCACCCAACAATACAGGCATTTAGTTGCTTTATGTGCCTTAGACTGTCAACTCCGGCTGCCCTGAACACCTTCCGGTTGCTTCGAGGAGGGGGGACTTTTGATTCCCGCTGGGAGGCTCACGTAGGAGGCTCCGACTTGTTCTCCCTCAGTCACGCTTCTGCCGCCGCTTCCCAGAAGGAGGGCTCATCACTTTCTTGCTCGGCTCCCCAAGTTCCGACAGGGCTGACTCTCGGGAGACACTGACTTGTACCCCTCCTCCCTTAAATTGTGCGTGTCATTTACTTTGTTCCAACAACTAAAAGCTCCCTAATACACAAGAGCGCATCCTTGGAGCTGGTGTTTAAGAGCAGACATTGTTTGGAAGGCATTTTTTTTGCAAGTTGCACCCAACAAGATAGTGTCAGAGATTTCCTGAGAACAAATGCAAATGATTGCTGGTGTGAAACATGTGGGGGCAGCGCACGTCATCACTGAGCAGGGCCTGGCCTTGGGCTTCACATGCAATGCAGTGCAGGTGAAAAATGAATTACTGGTGTGGGGTTACCAGCAATCAGGTTATACCTGTCACAGAAACATGCACAAACGGAGCGACTGTGATGAGGGCAGAAAACTGGAACTGTGCTCTGTGACAAGGAGGCAAATCTGCAGATCTACAAGGCCGAGCGCTGCGTTGCACTGGTTTCAGTTTTAATTTTGAGACAGGCGCACTGAGCCACTCAACTGCTAAGCTGGGCGGGAACTTGCAGTCCTTCTGCCTCAACCTCCCACGGTGCTGAGACCGAAGGCCGGGGGCCACCACACCCAGCAAACGCTAAAGATAAACCGCTCAGCCAAAGCCTGGCCGTGATGATGGTAACAGGTAGTGATGGCTGCTCCGAGCCGGTTATGGTGGACTGGTGCCGCCCTCTCACAACAGTACCGTCATCGCCAGTCTGGAGATGAAGGCGCTGACGCCAAAGGGGTGAAGGAGTTTGCTCAAGGTCCCAGATCAGGTGAGTGTGCGTTCCGAGCCCAAGTCATCCATGTGAACAAGGAACCAGAAGGAAAGACAGGAACGGCCCCGAATTTTCTGCAACTCTGTCCTTCGGAGGGGCTCTAGCCCCCAGGCTCTAAGCCAAGGAGCACCTCAGGGTGGCCTGAGGGACAGGTGAGGGGATTCCCAGGGGAGCAGAGAGAGGCTCAGCACAGGGCTGCAGGCTCGGCCTGTCCTCAGCTGCTCCCTGGCCGCCAGCCAGCAAGTTGGTTCAGACCTGATGAGGGAAGCAGGGAGAGAGATGGCCAGAGCCGCCCTCCCTGCCAGGACCAGCCCAGCCCTGTGCACCACTGCAAAAGGCAGGGACCTGTCCCAGAGGTGACACCTGAAATCCAGGGTGCTTGGGAATGGGGCTGGCCAGGAGCACCTCATCTGCCCCAGTCTCCTGCCACTGAGCAGGAAAAATAGGTGCACCATTGAGATTTTCTTTTCTTTTCTTTTTATTACTAGGAATCAAACCCAGGGACTACCACTAAGTTTCCAGCCCCAGCCCTTCTTATTTTTTTAATTTTGAGACAGAGTCTCTAAATTGCCCAGGCTGGCTTCAAATTTGTGATCCTCCCGCCTCAGCCTCCCTCCCCAGAGCTGGGATTACAGGTGTGTGCCTCCCTGAGATTCTTTCTCCTGCAGTGTTTGCTTTATACAGTTGGCTGCTCCATTGTTTGTTACAGGGGTTATGATTATTTTCCTTTCCTTAGGGAACATACATTTCTTTATTAAATGATGCCCCTCTTTGAACTGTTTAATTCTTTTGGTACTGAATTCCAGTTTGATCAGAATTCTGAGACTCTTAACAATTTTTTGTTGTTAACCTACTGTATGTTTTATTCAGTAATTTATTTTACTTTTTTGTTCTTTATTCATTGTTTCTTAGAGAACAAAAACAGAAAGAGAAAGAAAGAAAGAAAAGAAGAAAGAAGGAAGAGGCGCATAGCTGAGCATGGTGGTGGACACCTATAATCCCAATACTTGGGAGGCTGAGGCAGGAAGATCGCAAGTTTAAGCCCATCTGAGCAACTTAGTGACTTAAAAAGACCCTGTCTCAACAAATAAAATGGAGCGCACAATTGAAACCTGCTTTAATTTTCATTATTTTTATATATGCACAGAGAAAATATACAATTGATATAAGTTATGAAACACAGTAAAAGGGTCCCTATGAATTCATCATGGACTCTCAAACAACAATACTCCTCAAACTACTGAAACTTTCTGTGTCTTCTACTCCATCCCATTCTCCCCATCTTGCCCCAGAGGATACCACGTTTTATGCTGTGTGTTTATCATCGACCTGCTTTTTAAAACACAAATTCTCAGCCAGGTGTTTGGCTCAGCGGCACAAGTGCCCGCCTGGCAAGTGCAAGGTTGTGAGTTCGATTCCTGGCACAAAAAAGAGAAAACAAAGCACTTTCTGGTCCCCTACAATTATGTACTGTTTCTGTCTTGCTTGTGTTTGAGTTTTACACACATGCCATCATATCCTGTGGCACCTCCAGACTCCTCCTTTTGGAAATTTTGTTTCCAGTATTCATCCCGTGCTGCATGCAGCCAGTATAAAGCTAGTGTTTCACTCACTGGTTCATCCATTCATCCGTTCACTCACTCTCCCATTGCCGACGTCTAGCTTGCTTCCAGGACTCTGCTGCGATCGGCATGTGACGGTGAGTGTCTCTCATGTCTCTTGAATGTGGGTGCCAGAAGTGCCACCATTGCCTCTCTCTCTCTCTCTCTCTCTCTCTCTCTCTCTCTCTCTCTCTCTCTCAGCAGTCTTACTATGTAGCTCAAGCTGGCCTCGAATTTACACTGATCCTCCTGCCTCAGCCTCCTGAGTGCTGGGATTACAGGCGTGCACCACCACACCTGGTTCAACCACTGCCCATCTTGGGACCTTTCAATTTTAACCTTCCTTGAATGATCTTACTGAGTTTGAATAGTTTTTCCACGTGTGTTTTCTCTGCGTTTTCTGTGAAGTACCTATTTGTGTCCTTTGCTTAATTTTCCTTTGAATTGTTGGTCTGTTTCTCACTTCCAGGAATTTTTATGCATTCTGAACAGAAATCCTTGACAGATTGTATGTGCTGCAAATGATTTTACTTTATTTGTGCCCCACTTTCTCTATGTTGTCTTTTGAGGAATAGCAATTCTTAATTTTAATGGAACCCACTGTCTTATCCTTTCATGGTTAGTGCTTTTTTTGGTCTTACTTACAAAAGTCTTCCCTACCTGAGTCACAAAGATGGGTTCGATCCCCAGTACCGACAAAAAAATAAAAATAAAAAAGATAGTCTGTTACATTTTCTTCTTAAATTTGAAGATGTTGACTTTTATGTTTAAATATTTAATCCATCAAGAATTGATCTGAAGCCAGAAGTGGAAGCGCACGCCTGCAATGCCAGCATTTGGAAGGCTGAGGCAGGAGGATCGCCACCCTGGGCTACATAGTGAGACCCGGCCTAAAAAAGAATTGATTTGAGGGTATAGGAGCCTACTTCCTACTTTCTGGTAGGGAGAACCAGTTATCCTGGCATTTCACACTGAAGACAACATCCTCTCCTGGTAACCTCCAGTGCCCACCCCCAGGTGTCAGATTTCCACCATGAGCGTGCCAAGCCTTGTCATTTGGACTGTGGGGCTGGTCCCGAGCTGACACCACCCTGCTTCTCTGCGTGTCTGTTTTGTGAGTGGGGATCGAACTCAGGGCCTCACGCACGCTAGGCAGGTGCGGTGCCGAGCTGCAGCCCCAGCCCTGTGCCACCCAAAGCAGTAACACCTGGCCGCGTCTCCACCGCGTGTAGAGCAGCTGAGTCCAAGGTCTGGGCCTTGGCCCTCCCTTCAAGGTGTTAGAATCAGTTTGCAAAGGGCTTTGTAAATGCTGCGGGGGTTCTGGTGGGAATTACAGCACTCTGGAAGTACAGCTCTAGTTACTGGGTCTTCCTCCCCGAACGACAGGACGAATCTCGCTGGGTCTTCAGGTCTTCTTTCAGTTTTCAATAAAGTCGTGCCATGCCCTGTATCAGGTGTAGCACCTCTAGACTTTGCGAAGGGTTGCTCCCTGTCACTACTCTACACATCGCCTTTTTTCTGAATTACTTTTATGTGCATATGTAGAGAAAGCAATTTAATTTTGAATATTAATCTCATATCCTGACATTTTGACAAAGTCTCTTAATTCTCTTTTTATGTGTGTGCCAGGAATTGAACTCAGGACCTTGTGCTTACCAGGCAGGCACTTATGCTACTGAGCTATATCCCCAGCCCTTCTTTTGTTAATTCTAAGCCTTTAGGTTCATAAATTAGATTCTTGGGATTTTTACATGTAGATAATCCTACCATCAGAGCGTAATAATTTTTCCCCTAATCATTATTCCTTTTCTTTCTTTTGTCTTAAGCAGCTTGTCTAAGCTTTCTATAAAGTGCTGCTAATGAGGGTACTAATTGAGATTCTTGCCAGTTCTGTTAAGGAGATTGTTTTTTACTTTTTATTGCTAAGTGTGATTTTGCTAAATTTTACAAGTTAAGAAAATTTATTTGCTCTCCTAATAAATAAGAATTTCAACCTTGAAAGGATACTGATTTTTATTCAGTAATTTTTCTGCAAAATATTTCTTCTTTAAGCTGTTGATGTACCTGCATATATTTATAAATTTGCATTTATTATGTCATATCATAGCAATATTATATATAAAGTAAATTTATGCTGCTAATACATAATGGGAATTAAGTTTGGTCTTTTTGCATATTTGTGTTTATGTATAGTACTAGAGATTGAACCTAGGGCCTTCACACCACACTATATCCCAGATCTTTTTTAAATTTTGAGACAGAGTCTGGCTACCTTGCTAAGTTGCCCAGACCAGACTTAAATTTGCGATCCTTCTGCCTCAGCCCCCAGAGTGGTAAGCTTACAAGCATGTGCCACCACGCCCACCTGGCCAGGGGTACTGAGGTTAGACAGCTTCACACAGTAGGTGGAGGAGTGTTCTCCCTTTTCTGTTCTCTGGAAGAGTTTGCAGAGAATTTTCACGTCTGTTCTTCGAATTTGTCAAATCATCTGAGCTTGTTTTCCATGTGGAAAAACCTGCACAACCACTTCAATTACATTTAGTGATTATGGGACTACTCAGGACTTCTATTTCTTCTTGAATCAGTTCTTGTTTTCATTATTTCTTTGGAGGGGTCCGTTTCAATAAGTTATATGTGTCAAGAAATTTATTTTCTGTTTTCAAAGATATTATTATAAAATTGTACAGAATATATTCTCCACTCTATAGCAGTATTTCTTCTCCCATTTTTACTATTATTTACTTGGATCTTTTTATTTATACATTTTGCCACATATCTCTTATTATTATTTCAAAGAACCAAGTTTTTGTATTATGAAATCTTTTTATTGTATTTGTATTTTTCTATTTAATTAAGGGGTCCTTTCTTCTACTCTATTTAATTTCTATTGTTATCAAGATTTTTTTCTTTTTCTAATTTTTTTAAATTTTATTTTATTAGTTCTTTTCTTAATTTCTTAGGTTGTATGGTTGGCTCATTAATTGTTACCCCTTTTAAAAAATACATGTAAGCATTTAAAGCTCTAAATTTCCCTCAAACTACTACTTTTGTTTCATCACACAAGTTTTGGTATGTTATATTTTCATTTATTTCTAAGTATTTTTAAGCACACGGAACTTCTTACCCATTGTCTTCTTTACTTTTAACCAAAGTGACACTGATCATAAAACATGACCCAGTTATAATTTTTTTTTGTCTTTTTCCTTTTTTATCGGTACCAGGGATCAAACTCACGACTGCCTGCTTGCAAGGCAGGCGCTTATGCCGCTGAGCTAAATCCCCAGCCCCTGACCCAGTTATAATTTGTTGATAATACCTTATGTCCTAATATATAGGAACAATATTGCATTATATTTTAGTATATTTGCTTTTTATAAATTTTCTGTAACTATATAAAACCACTCATTCTCTAATTGGTGGATTTAAAATTTTTACCCATATTCATTTGCTCCTTTATTAATTACATAGTTTAAAAGTCCTATATATTTTTTAACCTCTTTTTTGCTTGAAATATCCATAACTAGAAGATATATGTTGTCTTGTACAGTCATCATGACTTTATAGGTTTTTATCTCTAGTTTTATCTATTTTTGTTTGGATATTTTGATATTTTATTTATTTCTTTCAGGTACACCAAAATAAACTTTTGTTATTATCAAGAACTTTCTTACAATAATGTTTAACTTAGTGACTATTTTTTATACTAATAACGCCACTGTAATTTTAACTTGATTGATATTTTTGTGATGTAACCTTTTAAATGTGTTTATTTTCAACCTTTCTTTGTCTTTATTTTTGAGAAGAGGCTTTTATAGACAACGGGTAGCTGGATTTTAAAATAGCATATTTTTATCATCTTTGATGTTTTCTAATTTTATTTTGTGGTTCGGAAAATCAAACCCAAAACCTCACATATGCTAAGCAAACACTCTGAGTTAGCTATAGCTACAGCCCTAAATTTCTGTCAGGTAAGTAAAGTTTAGCCTGCATTTCTTAAAGATGAGGACTCCTCTGCTACCTAGCTTTGGGTTTTCTTCTTGATCCACTCATCTTTTTTTTACTGTTATTGTTTGTTTTTTACTTCTTTCCAAATTGAAGGTCTTCTTCTATTCTATTTCTTTTCCTCTGCAGATTGGGTTGTTACACACTACTCAGGGGTCTTTTTCAGCAATTACCCTGAAAATCTTACAGATTTTTTAAAAATCTGAAGTTAATTAATTATCTTGTCTTTCTGAAGAATGCAATGACCTTGAGCAATGCTGACTCAAATTCTGCCTTTTTTTGCAAAAAAAAAAAAAAAAATAGGTATTATCACTATTTTTTTTTTACTTTTTTTTTTTTTTTTTTTTTTTTGTCTTTTCCGTTTTTTATCAGTACCAGGGATTGAACTCACGACTGCCTGCTTGCAAGGCAGGCACTTATGCCGCTGAGCTAAATCCCCAGCTCCTTATTATCACTATTGATATTATTTAATACTACTTTTTTTTTAGATTTACCAGCTTTTGTCACTGTTGCTTCTTACACAGGAGACTTCACTTTGAGGATTATTTGCTTCCTGAAAGTTTAACAGTCGGAAATTCAGTTTGGAGCCACATGAAAATAACTTTTTCCCCCTCATTCTTAAAAGATAGTTATGCTGAATATACAAGTCTAGGTTTGTAATTATTTCATCTCACCTGATACTGACAAATCATTTTGTCTAACTAAATAGTACTTTTAACTATTATTTTAATAACTTAAATATCTTTAAATACATTTTCTCATTTCTGTAGATTTCTACTGTGACTATTGATAAGATTGCCGTTAACCTAAATGTTTTTCTTGTAGCAAACTTGTTTCTTTTGCATAAGATGTGAAAAGTTCTCAGCGACTGCTTCAAACCCCAGCCCATCTCTGCTGTCTCTTCTTTCCCACGGATCCCAGTTGCATAAGAGACTTCTCTGCCTCTGCTTTCTTAATCTCTATTCATAAATTACATTTCCTCTTTTTATGTTTTATATGCTGATAATTTCTGCAGATCTGTTTTCTAGTTCAAAAATCTCTCTTCAGCTGCATCCAATCTATTTAATCCATCTGATGAGATTCTTAATCCATCAGTTATAATGTTCACTTGCACAAGTTCTAGCTGCTTTATTTGCAAATCTCCCATCCTTCATGAATGTTTAGAGTTCTACATTCACTGGTGTATGCGTGTGAATCCATCATTCACTCCCTTAAACATTTTCTACACCATTACTTTATACTCTATGTTTCTAATTCCACTGCTGAAATATTAAAAGGCTGTCTAAATATATTAAGTATGTTTTATGGCAGATGCTCCTCACTGTGGTTTGTTTTCTTGGTTTTGGTGACCGCTGGTTATGAGCTGTATTTTGCTGCAGTTAACCTGCGGGAATGCTGAGGGTCAATCTTGCATTTGCTCCTGCCAAAAGCCAAGCTTGCTAGTACCTGGGGCTGCTTCGACCACTTTAAGAGAGACTGGCTCTCCCTGACCTCTGGCTGGTATTCGGTTACCTAGGGCAGGGCTTCCTGCAGCACAGCCCGCCTTTCCTGTCTCCTGTTGGTCACTGCATGCTTCATTTTCAGCGTCCCTCGCCTTGCCACGCATTTCTTGGCAGAGGGCACTTAGTCCTTAGAGATTTCCCTTTCTAGCAAGTCCAGTAACACGTTAAAATACTGGCTTGCTGTGCTTTGTTTCCGAATTCATGGAGCACCTAGTTGTGTTTTACTGGCACGGCACTGTCCGTCATGTTGCAGAAAGTGGAAATCCCGCGGTGATCTGCTTTGATAATGAGGGAACTGAGGCTCAGAAAATCCAATGTGTTGCTTGACACTACACAGCTCACCCGCAGCCCAGACAAGACTAGAACCCAGGTGCTCTGACTCTACAGCCTGAGTATTTAACCGGAGATTTGCTGCCCCAAAGAAGAAACGCGTTTCGAGGTTTGCAGCCTAGGCCAGTGCCCCGCGGTGAGCCCCCAAGCTACTGAAGGGGAAGGAATGAGGAGACCCAGCTCGGCCCAGAGGCCCAGAGCCATCCATCCACTCAGCACCAAACGCTGGGCCAGCAGAGGCTGCACGCGGCATTCAGCTGGCTCCTCCCAACCCAGGGAGACTCCATTCCAGGTTTCCATGACAGCCAGGAGCCACCCCTTTTAGAGAAGATGCAAGTCACATGCAGGGAGTGGAACATTCCTGAATCTTGAGTCTGTCTTACAGGGGGTCTTCTGCAGCTTTGGGACAATGCAAGGAGGGCTCAAGAGAAAACAAAAATATGCATGTAGAGAGAACATTCAAGCTAACCACAATGTTCACTAGCTCCTTTCTCCCATGCCTCAGACTCCCAGGGCCAAGAAAGTCCAAAGCACAGTGCCCTCTGCCTGGTACTAGGTCCCACCTCACACCAGCTTTTTTTTGTTTCATTCAACAACTGTCCGCCTAACACCTGACAGATGAGGACCCAGCCTCACCAAGCAGATCCAGACAGATCCGAACTGTCAATTACCACCAGGTGACAAGTATGTCAATTACCACCAGGTGACAATTACCACCAGGAATGCACAGTAGTGCGAGTGCTCCTGGGGAGACTTCCCAGCCTAAGGAGATGTGGTGGGGCTTAGAGGGATGACAGGAACATAGCCAGGTGAAAAGGGAGGGAAGCACATTATCCATACAGAGAACCACAGTGGAGATGGCTTGGGGGCCTGAAATAGCATTCTCTTTAGTTTGCAGGTGAAGGGAATGAAAAAGGTGGCCAAGGCGGGCAGCCAGATCAGAGCGTGGAGGTCCTTGAGGGGCTCCATTCTTGGAGTAGTGGGGAGCCCTGCCAAGGGCATGACCAGGCCCTATTGTCATCAAAGTATGGAAGAAGGACAGGAGTCGGGGACCCCCATTGCAGGGGCCCATTGCAATAAGCAGAGGAGAGCTCAGAGGAACCAGGAGGATGACGATGGTAGTGGCAGAGATGAGAGGGGACAGAGCTGATGGGTGTTTAGAAGGGCAGGTGGCCATGCTGGTGAGAAGGTGGTGGTGAAAAGAAAGAGCTCCAACCCAGGGCAACCAGGAGCAGGGTGGGAAGAAGCAAGGTGCCTTTGCCCCCTGCAGTGGCCGCCAATTTTGCTCCTAAGGTGCCAGGGGCTGTGCTGTCTGTGTGAGTGTGACATCCAAACCGTTTCCTCTCTAGGCCAACAGAGAAGAATATTCCAGAGCATTCTTCAGCCCTGAGGCTTCTACCAGGCTCCAACCACCACGTAGGCAGTTTTGCCCCACCCTGAACGCGCCAGCCCCACAACCTCTGTCTGTACATCCAGGCGGCTGGTGTCTCCTGATGCTGGGCCGCTGGCCCCTCACCTTTCCTCCGTCTGCCTCAGTGTCCTTGTTCTGACTGTATGCATGTCACAGAGTTAGGTCTGTGGTCCTTTAGCCGTGCAGTCTGAGGCTGAGCCATCAAGTTGGTGGTGGTGAATCTAAGAACAGGGTTTGTGGAGTCACTGGTCAAGTCCCCACTCCACCCTAATGGCTGCATGTCCTTGCCAGCATCTTCCTACTTAACGGGGTGCTCATGCTCAGACACCCATGCCCGGGGCTCACCCCCTCCCTCCAGCTTCGCTGCTGTTCACACTAGTTTCCCTTCATGTCCCCCTCTCCTGGCCAGTGCTGGGGGATGAATCTCCCCAAGCTCCTGCTGGGGAAGAAATGAGTCCCCGCCAAGGCCCAGAGGCACCCATTGGTCCATCCCTCCATCCTTCCCTTCCCCTAACCAAGGTCTTCGGACCGTACAGACAGGGAGTCACCCAAGCGCCTAAGGGAACAGGCTGGGGGCTTCCTCCCCACTCCCAGCCTGGAGCCTGCTCTCCAGGAAGATGGGGGCCTGGGCACCAGGGACCAGGGATGTTGCCTGGCTGCTCAGGAACTCCTGGATACTACTCTATCCGCCGGAAGTCTTGGGGTGCCTATTGGCAGCACTTCAAGGGTGGCAGCATTTGGGTTCCCCTTACCCCCTCTTCCGCAGCCCCTCCCCCAACCTCCACCAACACGAGCTGGGGCCCAGAAGGGACAATGAGGAGGGGCTCAGACAGCCCGGACCGCTCCGGCTAGGGCCTGGGACCCAGCGGGGGGCGACCCCCCGGCCTGACCCGCGCCCTGCCTGGCGGGCCACCCCTGGGCGGAGGAGGCTCCCAGACCCGCACCCCCACTTCCTCCCCGGGGCGGGGCCGGCGGCCACGGGCCAAGCGCCGTAAAATTTAAAGAGGTGAGAGAGACACTTCGCAGAAACCGCAGAGCGCGGGGAAATGAAATAAGGCCTCCTCGGGGCGTCCGCCCCGCCCCCGGGGCGCCCCGGAGGGTCCAGGTGCGGCCCTTCTTCGCCCTGTAGCCTCCCGGGGCCGCGCGGAGAGCGCGCCCCCAGCGTGGGCGGCCGAGGGCGCACGGCACCGGGACGCCCCCCACAGCCAGCGGAGGGCGGGCCCAGCTGCGCCCCAACTGTGCCCACGCCCTTCTCGGGTGTGCGCGGTGAGCTGGCTCGCCACCCCCTCCCGCGCCCCGTGCAGCCCCCGTGCGTCCCCTCGTGATGGATGGAGCCTTCAGGGAGCCGGCGCGGGCGGGCTCGGCTCGGCGGAAATGAAGAGGATAAGATCTGCCAGCCGAGCGCCCTGACACCGTGATATCCGCCAGGCTCGCCGCGCGCGGCTCGAGTGATGGATGGGGCGGGTCCCCCCCCCCTCCCCCGTGTGCACACACTCGCAGGCACGCGTGCGCACACACCATTGAGCGCCTCCCAGAAACACCGCACTGTGGCCACACACGAGGCTCCCTGACTCACCTTTACACACACACACACAGGCTGAACTCACCACACATCTGCCTAAGCCCCTTGCACACCCAGGGGACTGTCCTTGTTTGCATATTGGTCGCAGACCTCCTGGCGCTCACAGGAGGTGAGACTTTAGTTAAACCGCACCTTACCCTTTGCCTATCACATTGTCAGCTAGGCACCTCCAAGCAGGCTGCACACCTATCCCCCAGCGTGTGCTCCTGAGTCTCAGGTCCTCCCGAGAGGACGGTGTGACCATGGTGTACTCAGCCTTGGGCAGGGATCTTGGAATAGGAGCTGGGCGATAGCTGTTCATCATCTTGTGGAGGCGCTAAACAGGTCAGGCTTGGCAGCTGTGGGGCCGGTGTGGTCCAAGCAGGCCGCACCATCAGCGTTGCCATGGTTACCATCTTTCTAGCACTATCATAGAGCAACATCACTGTTACTATAGTTACAGGCACCACATTCCTCTCTACTGCATGGCTACCATTTGATTCCCATTGCCATTACCATTCATTCGTTCACGCCATATATGCCCTCGTCTCCTCTATTTATTCATCTGCTGGAGATACAAAGACGAATAAGTCAGTGCCACCTTTGGGAGCAAAGCTGAATGGAGGAGACAGGCAGGGAGGCAAGCAACCAACAGCGTTGTCCACTGTGCAGAAAGATTAGCTTAGCACCTGGATGGCTGGGCAGATAGACTGATCAGGTGATGCCAGGCAGAGAAGAAAGGCGTGAAACCGTCACCAGCATCCTTATCACTATGTGAGGGAGTGCGTGGGGAAGTGAACCCTTCCTGGATATCACAGCAGGCAGTAAGGAGAGGAGGCCAGTTTTGGTCACACTCTGCAGGGTCTTTAATGACCCAATGTCCTCCATGACATGCGGTTAAGAGCAGGACTCTGGGAGTCTGGATTTGAATTGTGAATTTGCCAACCCCCTGGTTCAAGGCCTCTAAGAGCCCTGTGTCTGCACAACGTCTAACCCTTACCAAGAGCTCTGGAAGTCAATGTTTTTCTTACTGAAGAAGAGAATCTCCTGTATTAGCTCTTTTGGCCTCTACAGGAGGTCAGGTTCCTCTCTTCCGTAACTTGCCTTCAAACCCACACTAGGAGGAGCGCCCAAGATAGGTTAGAATACTTTTGACTCTCCCTTGGTTGAATCCTTAGGTGGGGAAGCACTGAAACTATTATGTGTACATTTCCATGAACGAAATCTTTCCTTTGACATTAACGTCTAAGATTTGATGCACTTTGATATGCATAGTCCTGTTCATTCGTTTTACTTAATGATGACCCACTATTAAATAAACACTCTGCTCTCTTTATGCTCCAGGGTTGATAGATAGTTTTCTGATTTTGTTGCAATTTTAAGTGATTCAACCATGAGCATTCTTGTGCACGTATTTTTGTGTAGAACAGCAAAATATCTGCTGCGTGTACTACAGAGAGAACCTGCTGGGTCCCACGATGTATTTGTGGCCAAGCTGTAGTATTTCCAAATCGCTGTGCAAAGTCAGTACACTAATCCCCCCTCCCACCAGCAGGCTCAGGACTCTCCATCCCCACATCCTTACATCCCCACCATCCTTACTCCTGCCTTTCCCGTTTTCACATGTGAGAGATGGGATATGGTATCTTTTCTGCACATCTTTTTGTGCTTCCCCAATTAATAGTAGAGTTAACCACCTTTTCACATTTTAATGGGACGTTACCGTGTGCTGCTTTGCATACGAGCTGTTCATATCCTTGGTCTACTTTTCTACTGGTCGCTTGCCTTTCTCTTAATGGACTTAAGAACTTTCTTATGCAGTCTGAATAGTGGGCTTCTCTCATTTTTACTTTGAAAACAACCTTGCCCAGTTTATGATTTTTAAAAATTATTTTTGAAGGAGCAATTTCAAATTCTCTTTTTGCTTTTATCTTCAAATGACAAGTAGTAATTGTGTAAGTATGAATGTATGGGGTACGTTGTGATATTTTGATATATGTTGTTGATACTAATCAAGTTAATTAAAAAGCCTAGCACTTCACATTTTTTAAAAACTTTGTAATGAGAGAATTTCCACAATCTACTTTTAGTAATTTGAATTAAAATTTTTAATTTAAGATGTCTATAGGTAGTGGTTCGGGTACAGGGTTAGACAAAGTAAGAATAAAACAAAAAAACAGAGCAAAAGAAGAGTCAGACGTGTCAGTTTTTCCTTCGTGGTTTGCACTTCTCTCCCTCTGACCTCCTCCTGCTTTCCTACTTCTCTTCCTCCCTCCCATCCTTCTTTCTCTTTCTCCTCTGTTTTCCTTCTTTCCTTTTGCTCCTTCCCTCTGTCTGTCTCTTTCTTATGCTTAAGAAATCTTACCAGCCGAGTGTGGTGGCACTCCTGTAATCCCAGCACTCGGGAGGCTGAGGCAGGAGGATCCTTGCAAGCTTGAGACCAGCCCGGGCTACAAAGTGAGCTCAAGGCCAGCCTGAACTGCATAACAAGACCTTGTCTCCAAAGATAAAAAAGAAAGAAAAAAAAAAAACCCTTCCTTTAACTAATAAAAGATAGACTTTCATACTTTTTTCTTATTACATTAAAGTTTCTGTTTTTTAAATTTTTTTCTATTTAGGTTTTATTTTTATTTTTTAGTTTTTTTTTTTAAAGGCAGCCACGCTGAGAATGAGCCCCGTGTTACTGCCTGCATCACTATGACAGCTGATGGATGATGTCCCGCATCTATTTAGGTTTTTAATCACCTGGAATTTATTTTTATATATGGCCTTCTGCATATTATGTATTATTTTACATTGGCTTTCATATTGACAGCCATGGTCCCCACACTATAGAATGTATATGGCTTGTACTTCCGCCATCGATCTATGAAGCTGTGACATGCACGTTCAATGCCGTTTCTGGCTGTGCTTTTTTCCCTGTCGTTCTGTATTTATTTATCCCTGTGTCCCTGCCATCCAGTTTTCATGGTTATCCCTGTGAAAGAAATCTCAGTAGATGGCAGATGCAACAAAGACCAGCCAGCTCCGTAGCACAGCTGTTTCCTCCTGTTCTTGAGAACACAGCCGGCCCTCCCAGCCTCCCTCGTCAGCCGTGCAGCCAGGTGACAGAGTCACGGCCAAAGCTGGGGATGGGAACAGCGTAAGGAACACTGCTTCTGGGTGTTGCTTGCTCCTCTCCCCTTCTGTCACTGGATGCAAGTAAGTACGGTGACCTTGAAAGCTGGAAGAAGCCTGGGTCTGAGAATTGCCCACTCCCTAGAGACATCAATATTGGATTTTACAATGGTCAGAAATAAATTTTTGTTCCCCTGGACCTTCAGGTATGTTGAGATTTCTTTGCTTCAGTAGCTAGCGTCACCTCAATGTGGTATAACTCAGTCCCTCCTTTCTCCCTGGCTCCTTCTCCTTAAAATGGTGATGCATGCCTGCAATCCCAGTGGTCAAGAGGCTGAAGCAGGAGGATTGTCCTGAGTTTGAGGCCAGCCTGAGCTACACAGTGAGTTCAAGCCCACCCTGGACTACATACTGAAACTGTATCTCTAAAAAACAAAACAAACAAACAAAAAACTCAAAACCCTAAATTTTTCCACTCAAAATGGTTCATTACTTTAGTTATTATTTATAAGATATTATTAGATCACATCTTATTAAACCAATAAGGATTGTAATTTATTTTATACCTGGGTCTTGTGTATCTTTTATTATGTGTAGTCGATTTTGTTGCCATTGCAAATTAACTTTTTATTTCTTACCTTATAGATCTTAATTGGTTGCTGCTGTTGAAGGGACCCCATTGGTTTTTGAATATTTATCTTGTATCTGACAACCTTGCTAATTCTCCTCTTTGTTCTAGCAATGTTTCATGGTTTTTTTTTTTTTTTTTTTTTTTTTTAAGTAGAAAATCAGGGCTGGGGATATAGCTTAGCAGCACAGCACCTGCCTGGCAAGCGTGAGGTCCTGAGTTCAATTCCCAGTACTAAAAAAAAGCAGAAAATCGTATCAACAGTGCCTCCATTTGCTATTCCGTCCGCCTAGAGTTTGTCTATCCCAGAGCTGTGTGGCTCACTCCTTGACCACCTCTGGGTCTCAGTTCATACATCCCCTAATCAGACAGGCCTCCTGACATCCTCCAGAAAGTGAAGTACGCACAGGACTCTTTAGCCCCTTGTTCTACACTATTTTTCTTCTTAAAAATCACATAGTATAAATTGTTGGTTTATTTCCATCTGTCACCTCTACTAGAATGTAAGCTCCACTAAAGCAAAATCACTTTGATTTTATAGTAAAAATAAGTAACCATTAGGGGATAGGAGGGAAAGAATAAATTTGCCAGTGTTTGTTCCACCTACTTATGTATCATTTCACGCTTCTTCTCAGTACAAATTCTGAGAGACTGCTTCTAACACTTCACCACTTACAATCTTTGTCGTGGGTTTCTGGTAGATTCATTTTACAGTGTCTTAGTCACTTCCTTGTCACTGAGACAAAATATCTGCAATGTAAGGGAGGGGAGGTTTATTTTGGCTTACAGCTTTTAGAGGACTCAGTCCACAGCGGGATGGCTGTCCGGCAGAAAGGACAAGGGTCTGGAGGAAGAAGGCGTCCCACCGCATGGGGCCCTGGAAGCAGCAAAAGAAGGAAGGAGCCAGGGAGAGGAAGTCACTCTTCAGGTCACGCCTCTCGTGGCCCATCTCTAACTGGCCCTGCCTCATAACAGCCACTGAACTGATTAGGGGATGGATCCACTGATGACACTGCACGTGGGGTGCCGCAGACCTAAGCCACAGCACAGAGTCAGAAGACTTTTCTTTGAATGTAAATTTTTCCATGAATATAATTTTTCCATGACCATATCACTTTCTTTGTGTTTATTATTATTGCAAGTAGTTCTTCGACATCCATTTAGATTAAAATTTCTGTTTAGCTTTAATCTGTTAATATGGTGAACTGCACCACGATGTACTAATATTAAGTTGTCATATGTTCCTGGGATAAATTTAATTTAAACTTAGTGTATTTTTAATATAAAGTTGAAGATTCAAGTTGTCAACATTTTAAAAAGGATTTTTGCATCTCTGTTCATAAATGAGATTGTCTTATCACTTTTGTTTCTCATACTATTTTTTTCCAATTCTAGTTTCAAGTTTATCTCAACCACAGAAAGAGAGATAGAGGTAGGGATTCACTTTATTTCTACCCATGAAGCAGTTTAAGTGATACAGAGGCTACTTATTTCTTGAAAATTTGCAATACTCACCTAAAAACTAAGCCTTGAAGTTTTAATTGTTGGTCAAATCTTTCAGTGCTTATAGATCTATTTTAATTTTCTTTTTTTTTTTTCTGAAGCTAATCTTGGCCACTTTCTAGATTTCTAAAAGACGTGCATATTTCATACAAATTTATAAATATTTTGGTGTAGCATCATTTAAAGTATTTGCAAATAAGATATATTATGTATGTGTGTACCAACTCCTCACGATGACACAATCATTATGTTATACCCACACTATTAACACTTAGAAGTCTTAGGGATGAAGCAGTCCATTTTCATCTCTGCAGTGCCCCTTCTAAAAAATTTCTCTTTCCTTCAGTAATCTTGTTACAGGATATATATTTTTGAAGAATTTACTTTTAGTTTGGTTGATAATTTCTGTTACTTCTCTCTTTTTCTGGTTCATTTTTCTATCTTTTCAAGTTGAAAATGATTCAATAATTTTCAGTCAATTTTTTTTTAATAAAGACATTTTAAAGCTATAATGTTCTAAATTCCACTTTGGTGGAAACTCGTAAGTGTTAATTTTTAGAAATTTAATTTTTGTTTGGCATAAATATTTGTAACTGATGTTATAATCCCTCCTTTAAACCACTAGTTTCTCCAGTCGGTGAATGCTTAATCTTTTATTATTAAATTCTAATTTCATGAAATCTGCATCATAGTGCATTTTGTTTACTTTTTGAGGTTTCTTTTCTTTTTCCTTTTTATTTTTTTGAGACAGAATCTATCTCACTATATAATTCAGCCAGGCCTTGAACTCACTATGTAGCCCAGGCTCGCCTCAAACTCACAATTATCCTCCTGCCTCAGCTTCCCACGTGCTGGGATTGTAAGTATGTGCACCATGCCTGTTGAGTTTTCCTTTATGTATTACACGGTCAGTATTTATGAACAATGCATACATCCATGAAGGGAATGTATATTTTCCCCATTTTCTACCTTTAGAATTGTACATGAGTTCTTTGCATTAGTTTTTGTATCTTTTTTTTTTTTTTTTTTTTTTTGTCTTTTTCATCGGTACCGGGGATCAAACTCACGACTGCCTGCTTGCAAGGCAGGCGCTTATGCCATTGAGCTAAATCCTCAGCCCCATAGTTTTTGTATCTTCTTTATCCTATTTTTTTCTTTCTCCATCTGCTTCTGAATGAGTTAAAAATCTCCCAGGATAATCAAGGATTTGTCCATTTTTTGCTTAATGCATTCTGTGCTGCAACACATACTTAAGTTCTTTGCATGATTACTGTCAACTTTTCTTAAGATTGCTTTTTCCCAAGTCCTGTAATGTTTACAATGCTTAAGTTTTATTGGTCTTGTCCTCTACTATTTTGTTCAACTTTATAATATCTAATGAGATAGACAATTCTTTTTAAGAAAACAAGAGACATTGTTGATAACCATTGTTGATAACCTTGTACTCTGTTTTACATCATGTGCTATGTCTATCCTTGGTTTTGACTGACAGCTTTGTTTTGCCATATTTGACTTTATTCTCTCCCCTTCCAAAAAAGTAATAAGAACTAAGGAGTAATAAAATCCAAAATGTGTAAATTTTGTTGTAAAAAAGAGAGGGAAAAAAAGAGCTCTAAAGGATACAACAGCAAGTGTGTTTAGGGGTGTTAAATAGCTGACCATATTAATGTTTTTGGTTGGATCATTGAACACAACTGTTTGCAGTCTCCCTGTTTGAATGTCCACTTTGTATGCTTTGATACTGTGATTTGAGCAACTATCTCTAAGATGATAATATGTAATCTATTAACTGGTGATTTCTTACTGTTTTTTTTTTTTTTTTTTGTAGTTCTGTATTACTTGTACTCTTACACCACTTTGTTTTGTTTTGTATTTTTCTCTTTTTCCTTTTAAATAAAATTTTTTAAAAAAGATTGCTTTTTCCCAAACTTCATTTTTTTCATAATTAATGTTTCTATTTGAAGCCAGTGTAGCAGTTTGTCCTTGTTACTGTGTCTCTTTCCATACATTTACAATAGCCATGTCTTCCTTTCAAATGTCTTTTGTAAAGAATGTGTGTACCTGAATATTTAACCAATTTGAGAATCTTTTAATGACTGAATTTAATGTCTTTACATTTATTACTATTATTTAGAATTATTTATGACTTTATGTCGTGTCTATATGGGTCACTTCACTATCTTTTTCTTGGTTCTTTATTTTTTCTTTCCTGCCTTCCATTTAATGAATCATTTTTATTTTTCCTCTATTGTTTTTTTTTTCTTAATTACTTTTTCTTCACTGGGACAAAATCCTTGCACCACAAGTTAAAGGAAGAGAGGTTTATTTTAGCTCATGGTTTCTGGAGGTTTCAGTCCATAGTGGATGGTGCCAGGGCAGAGTTGCATGGTAAAGGAGCATTGCAGGAAAGACACAGTCCGTGGTGTGCAGGCAGGAACAACGTTTCCTCCTTCCCAGTTTCCTCCCATCTAGGCTACCAGCCCATTGGCTGTTGTCAATAATCTCTAGTACTTTTCATAGTAATACAAGGACTGAGATATTTATTTTATACAACATGCTCCTGCCATATACTTTTGTGGTCTAGCATTTTGTGTCACCTTACTTTTGACTGTACCATTAGTTAGTTACGTTTTACAGCTAAGGCTTACCATATTTTATCAAATCTAAGATGTCATCAATTGGAAGAAACACTATTATTTTATGGACTTCTAAGAAAAAGGGGGTGACATCAGTGAAAAATGGCAGAGCAAGGGTGTCTAAAAATTCCTGCCTCCGTAACAGCAATGACACCATTAGCAAAAATTGTCAGAAACAATTTTTTCCAGAACTCTGGAAATTAACCAAAGGCTTGCAGCAATCAGGGAAGTGTTTATTTAAAGTGAAACAAAATTCAATACCTGAATCTCAGTATGAACATATGAACAGTGAGCTTTATGGCATTTTAACTTTCCCATTCCTGCCTGGCCCTCCCCAGCTCTGCGGTAGCCTTTCAACTGCAAGTGTAGTGGAAACCAACAGCCTGAAAGCCATTAGACGGGCAGGACAGGTCGGAGCGTGTTCAAAGCCTCTTTCCCGGATAATAGTCATTATTTGACCCATTTGGTAGTTCCATAGAAGACCCCACTTACGAAGCTGTCTTTATTTAGCCTGACTTGGAGCTCACTCAGCTCAATTAACCTTCCTCCAGGCACTTATGTCAAAAATTACAGACAACTGTTTAACGCTGGGTGCCCAAGACTGCAGTAACGAGAAAGGCAGCAAGAAACTAACCAAAAACCTCAAAAGGAAAATATGGGGAATGACTACAGGAAGCTTCCAAAGGCTCTCACGTATCCCTGGAAATCTAGAAAGCCGTACATCTACATAGGACCAGGTACATATACAGGAAAGAGTAAGGTGAATGTAAGTGCTCTTCTAGCTCACACTGTGTTAAAACTGTCACACACACACACACACACACACACACACACGAGTTCCTCTAAAAGACTTAGAGACTTAAAAGTCCCAGGCATCTAAGGAAACTTGCATCCAATTATTAGCTGACCAGCAAGCTAACTAAGCAGAGACTTCAGAGGCCACACATAACACAGAATACAGACCTTTGCAGAGTTAGTTCAAAAAACTCTCTGGATGAACAATGAAAGATGATCATAACACCAAACCCGGGGAAGGAGGAGGAGGAATTGGATTTCCGGAGCTGCCACATTAAATTATTCAAAATGTCCAATTCTCAACACAAAATTGGGACATGCAAAGAAACAAGGAAATATGGCTCACAAACAGGAGAAAAGCAGTCAATTGAAGCTGTTCCCATGGAAACCCAGATGTTGGACTTCTGAGAAAAAGACTTTAAATCAGCTATTTCGGGTATGTTCAAACAACTAAAACCACATCTGAAAAGCTAAAGAGAAGTATGAAAATATCTTCACATAGAGAATATCAAGAAAGAGATGGAAGCTACAGAAAATAGTCAAGAGGAAATTCTGGAGTAGCAAAAAGTAAAACAACTGAATGGAAAAATTCACTAGAGTGGCTCAGCTGGAGAAAGAAGAAGCAAAGCTGAAGACAGGTTAACCAAGGTTACCCAGCATGAGAAACAGGACAGAAAACCGACATAGCCTCAGACACTTCAGATTCCACCAGGAGTATACAATACATGTAAAAGGGAATCTCTAGAAGAAAGAGACAAGGGGGCAGAACGAATATTTGAAGAAAGAATGGCCCAAATTTTCCTAAATTTATGAGAAACTTCAATATACACATCCAAGACACCCAAGTAACACAAGCCCCATATCCACACTTATTTAAACTGTCAAAGGCAGTCTTGAAAATGACACATGTGGTTCATCACACATAAGAGATATTCAAGAAGACTAACAGCTGATTTCTCATGAGAAACCATGGATGCAGGAAGGAGGGGAAAACAAATGATTTAAAAATAATATATATCCATGTCCTGGTTGCTTTTCCCTCATTACTGGAACAAAAACCAAAATGAAGGAAGGAAAAGTTTATTTAGCTTACAGTTTCTGGATGTTTCAGTCCATAATCAGCTGGCTGCAAGGCAGGGTGGCATGGCCCTGGGGCAATACTTCAAGGCAGCAGCCAGAGCAAAAAGGAGGGCAGAGTCAGCCTCTTTTCTTCCTTATAGTGTATGCAGATTAGAGCCCCACCTCCTTGGAGTGGGTGTAGCACTTGCAAAATCTCTATGCTCTCCTTTTGCACAGGATAAGGATATTAACAAAGTATCATGGCTCCCTGCTGAGTCTCTTAGTTAAGCTTTTAAACTTCTCAAATTGACACAACCTATCAACTATAACAATCCAGGAAAACTGTCCTTCAAAAACGAAACAAAAAAAGAGAAAAATTTTAAAAGAAACAGAAGCCAGGCATAATGGTATACTTGGCGGCCTGAGGCAGAAAGATCACAATGAGTCTGAGGCCAGTCTGGACAAAGTAGTGAAACTGTGTTTCAAAAAAAGAAAAAAAGAGGAAGAAAGGAAGGAAGGAAGAAAGGAAGGAAGGAAGGAAGGAAGGAAGGAAGGAAGGAAGGAAGGAAAGAAGGAAGGAAGGAAGGAAGGAAGGAAGGAAGGAAGGAAGGAAGGAAGAAAGAAAGAGAAAGAAAGAAAGAATTTGATATTAACGTGAAATAGATTATAGCAAGTTGTTCA
Source organism: Cavia porcellus (assembly GCF_034190915.1). Lineage (NCBI taxonomy): Eukaryota > Metazoa > Chordata > Mammalia > Rodentia > Caviidae > Cavia > Cavia porcellus. The sequence goes on from NW_026947484.1 coordinate 201,009,991, forward strand.
TGCTAATCCTTAGGTAAAACACTAACACAATAACCCATAAATAAAAGAAATGACGAGAGGGAATGAAAGGAACACAATTAAAATATATTTCATACAAAAGAAGGCCACAATAGGGGAATAAAAAAAGTCATAGGACATACAGAAAATTAAAAATTGCACTTATAGACACTATCTTATCAGTACATTAAAATGTAGGTGGCTGTAACACTAATCCAAAAGCAGAGGTTTGGAGATGGATTAAAAAGACATGCTCCAACCACGCACTCTCTACAAGAGACAAACCTTAGATGCAAACATACAAATAAGTTTAAAGTAAAATATGGAAATAGATATACTATACAAACAACACAGAAAGGAAATCTGGAATGACTGTTCTATCAGACAAAATGGACTTTAGGTCAAAAATGGCTATTAGAGACAAAGAAAGGCATTTTATAACAATGAAAAGAGCAATCCTTAAAAGAGATATAACAGTAATAAATATAAATGAACCCGATAACTGAGTGTCAAATATTGATGCAAAAACCGACAGAACTGAAAAGAGAAACAGACAATCTGACAGTCATAGTTGAAGGCTTTTGTAGCCATTTCCAACAACGGCTAGAATATCTACAAAGAAAGTTGACAAAAGAAATAAAGACTTGTGCCTGCCTTGCAAGCAGGCAGTTGTGAGTTTGATCCCCGGTACTGGTAAAAAACAAAAAAGACAAAAAAAAAAAAAAAAAAAAAAAAGAAATAAAGACTTGAAAATGCTACACACCAATTAGACCTCACTGACACCGACATTAATAGAACACTATCCAACACTAGCAGAGGCACATTCTTGTCAAGGGCAGGTGAAACATTTTCTGAGGAACTCCATTTGTTGGACCACCAAATCAATGTCAACAAATTAAAAATATTGGGATCAAGGTTTCTTCTCCAACTGCAATGGAATGAAATTACAAATTAGTAGCAGAAGGAAATTTGGGGAATTCACAAATATGTGGAAATTCAAAAGCACAGTCATATGGGTAAAACAAGAAATCCCAAGAAAAACTAGAAAATACTTTGAGATGAATTAAAATAGAAACACAGCATACCAAACATAGATAAAACAGAGGAGAGGGAACAGATGGAGAGGGAACTTTATAGTTGTCAATGCTCACATTAAAAGAAAAGATCAATAATACAGCATTCCACCTTCTGAAACTAGAAAAAGAAGATAAACTACACCCAAAGGAGCAGAGGAAAAAACAAGTGTTAAAAGGGAGATAAACTCAGCAGAAAATAGAAGAGCAATAGAGAAAACTCAACAAAACCAAAAATTGCTGTTTTGCAAAGGTCAACAGAATTTACAAACTTTTAGCAGGACTAATGAAGGAAAAAAAAGGACAGTCAAATTACTAATTTCAGAAATGAAAAAAAGTACAACTGGCCTCTAGAAATATGAAAGGATTAAAAAGAAATACTATGAACAAATTAAAGAACTCACATGAAAGGGAGAAATTCTTCAGAAGACACAAATTAGTGAAACCGAATTAAAAATTGAATATCTGAATAGACTTATAACAACTAAAAAGGCCAAATTACAGTAAGAACTTTCCACAAAGAAAACCATAGGATTACATGGATTTACTGCTGAATTCTACCAAATGTTTAAAGAAGAATTTACACAAATCCATCACAAACCCTTCCAAAATATAAAAGGAAAATGTTTCACAGGTTGTATGAAGCCTGTATTAACCCAGTACCAAGATCAAAGACATTACAGAGAGTGCAAATCACAATCACTATCATTTATGAAGGTATACACAAAAGTCCTTTACAAATGTGAACCCATGCCGGGCATGGTGGTACATGCCTGTAATCCCAGCACTTGGGAGGCAGAGGCAGGAGGATTGCTGTGAACTCGAGGCCAGCCTGGACTACAAAGTGAATTCAAGGCCAGCCTGAAACTGTACAGTGAGATCCAGTCTCAAAAAGCAAAAATATCTACTGAAGGATTAATTTTGACATAAACATTAATTTTGACATAAACATTTATCATATATTACTCTTTTTTAGTTTTTTCTTTAAAAAATATCATATGCTACTCTTATGAAAATGTAAAAGAAAAATACAAGCCAAATTGATTAATGTATTCTTAAGTGTTCATATAAAGACCACAACTCTTTGGAAGAACTTTGTGTATACATATATATTAAAGTACACAAGAAATACTCAACATTATTTTTGCTTTGTTGGTTTCTTTCAGTTGCTTTTTATTATTGTACATTTGCAATACTTACAATCATCAATGATAATTACAATCATCTTAGGGAATTGGTACATATACATATCAAATCTTAATTATTTTTACTTCTTCCCCACCCTCCTATCCCCTAGAAGGATTCAACATTACTACTCTTTCCTGCAATGGGGAACATGGCTGTAGCTAGTATTTAAAACTTTATTCTTCTGTATTATATGTCATAGTTTTTCTGTTAGCAAAAACTCATCTGGCTGTGGCCCCTAACCTGGTAGGATGACCCAGGTCTTCATTTCTGAAGAGTCTGTTGGTACCATTAGTAGTCTTGCCTATTATATTGGCCTCCTCTTTATCAGTGTTACGAAACACATGATACAGCTTTCTGTGAGGATAGGCAGGCTTATTTAGCTCTCGGTTTTGGAGATTTTGAGAACACGATGCTTGTGTTAATTCATTGTGGTGAGGACCTACCCAGCTGTGACAATTCATGGAAGAGATACATGCATGTGAAAGAATTTACATCACTCTGTTATTCAGCTTTCCTGTCAATGGAACACAATTCCCAACACCTAGACTTCAAGAAAGAGAGGTTTATTTCGGCTCACAGTTTTAAGGGTTCAGTCCACAGGCAACTGGCTTCCTGGCAGAAATGGGGTGATGGAAGGGCACGGTGGAGGAAACCTGTTCACCTTATGGCAGCCAGGAAGCAGAGAGAGGAGGAGCCAAGGATAAGAACACATCTTTCCATGTCCCACCTCAATGACCTACAACACCAACAAGGACCCGCCATCAAACACAAGACTTCTGGAAGACATTTAAGACCCTAAACCATAACAGTTGCCAAACTGAAAGTCAAAAGAGACACCAGGGTCTCAGCATACTTTCTGAGGATGTATCCCCTGTGACCTAAAGACCTTTAACCAAGCCCTATTATTGAAATCCCAATATTATATATTGTAATCCTTTTTCCAGTTCACCTCGGAATCCAGAAAGTTGTATTTGTAATCCCATAGAAACATTATGGGAATTCCAGCTAGTTAATTCCAATCTACCACCTCCAATGCGACTCATGGCAAAAGTAAAGACACTAAGACATATTCAAAGTTATGGACAACTAAGGGGTCCCCTACATCCTATTCAAGTGAGGATGTATGGACAAAGGTCCTGATCCAATCCCAGAATTTATTATCTTGTGAGGAGGGGAGTGGTCCGAGGGTGGGTGACAGGGAGGATGGCGGGAGCTACATGGGTAACTTGAGCTGTCTGGCTGTGGGGGAAGAAAGCATCTTTGCAAAACGCAGGGAGAATGACACACAGAAGGATCAGTCTGCAAAACTCAATTAGGGTAGCATTTGAATGTTTTTAGGAGGCTGTTGCTTCAGTTTTTGATATGTAAACTCTTGTGCCTGAGGAGTCATAGCCTTTTACTTTGAGGCTGGTACCCAGCTGACATTCCTGGAGCTGACATCCTGCTACACTCAATCTTTTTTTTTTTTTTTTTTTTTTTTTTTGTCTTTTTCCTTTTTATCGGTACCGGGGATCGAACTCACGACTGCCTGCTTGCAAGGCAGGCGCTTATGCCGCTGAGCTAAATCCCCAGCTCCTGCACTCAATCTTTTACAGAGGGCACTATGCAAGGAAACAGGAAGCTGTTCGGTTGGCCTCCGAGACCACCGTATCAGTACCTTAGCTAACCTTATTTGTATTGCTTAGAGTCAATTGAACGGAGAAGGGAAGAGTGTAGCCCGCTCCGTGCTTATTAGTATATGGAAATAAGATGGATTTAACTAATATTAATGCAGTTGTTTGCAGTCAGGGAGAGGTACCAGGTCATCTTCTGCACCCTACCAATTAGAACTTCCACCTTCCACCTCCTAGGACCAAACCCCTAATCACAGTGGATCATTATGGACCTTGATTCACCAATATCTATATCACAGAACCCATTTTGCAATGCTTTTGTTCCCTGCTGAATTTTATTTCAGGATGTAAAGGTACAAAGAAGTATCACCCAAATATTTCTTGTATGCCAGACATGCTTCTTCTGGATCCACTGTAGAAACTCAAACTCCCGAGTGATTCCAGGATAAACTGATCCAACCAGTATGGTTCTTTGGCATGCGGAGTTCAGTGTGGCCAAGTGGAAGACTCAGCTTCCGGTTTAATGGGACCACAGCTATGCCCACGAGTGGAACATACCACATTTTGGAACTAAGACTTTCAGGCCAGCTTCGCTCAATCTGTTAGACGCATGAAGCAAGAGCTCTGCTAGTGGACCATTGGGATAACAGAGGGAGGATGCTCCCATTACCACCCTTTGATTCCTTGGAGACCTTGAATTCTGTTTTTGAATAAATCTCACTACATATTGGTCACAGTGATTATATTTTTGAGACCGAGTCTCACTCTGTAATTCAAGCAGGTCTTGAAATCACTGTGTAGCCCTGGCTGGCCTCAAACTCACAGTAATCCTCCAGCCTGGGCCTTCCAAGAGCTATAATTATAGGCATGTGCCGCCACACCCCGCTCAGTTACAAGGATTTGGAACATATACCCCATCCTAGAAGACTCTACTCTAGCTCTGCAAGTTTTTTCCACTCTTCTGGTATCATAATTGAGTTCAAAAAGTCATTTCATGTTTTATCAGGCCAGCTGCTCCAGGGTAATGGGAAATGTGGTAAGACCAGTGAATTCCGTGAACCATGAACTTCCGGCATACTCCTTCACTGGCTGTAAAATGTGTGAAAACTTGCATGGAATTCCACGGCCACGGTCAAGGCTGCAGACGGTGGTTTTGAAAGAAGCGTTGTGATGGGGGAGGACAAAGCACATCAGAGCCTGTATTCCAGTGACAACCCAATACTGCCCCTTCCGTGTTGGAATCAGTCCACAGTAACCATCCTGCCACCACATGGCTGGCTGTGCCCTAAGGGATGGCGTCACTCAGGGGCTCAGCTTTGCTCTCTGCTGTTGGCAGCAGGGCCCTCAGCAGTGGCTGCAGCCAGATCAGCTTTGGTGAGTGACAGTCCATACCGCTGAGCCTTCAGCCCTGCCACTGAGGCTCCTGACCTCACCACCCCATTGAGGAAGGACAGGAGGGACTAGGGAAAGAGGCTGAGCAGGACCCAGAGAATGGGCCATCCTGTCTGCCTAAGATTGTCCTCTGCTAAGGCTGCCTTTTAAAAAAGATTTATTTAAGAAATGTTGCTACTGGGCCAGGGATTTAGCTCAGTGGCTCAATAGCTTGCCTGGCAAACATGAGGTTGAGTTCGATCCCCACTATAAAAAAGAGAGAGAGAGCAAAGGAAAGAAGTGTTATCACTGAGCGCCTTCCCTCCCTGAGCAATGGGAGCAAGTTGGCCCTGTGGACAGAGCCAGGGGTATTTGGTCCATTCTCCTGGGTGGGTATGGAAAAGATACAGAGAAGACTGCACGGCCTTCTCAGCACCAAGACAAGGTCCCTTGCTTGGGCAGAGGTCTCGGTGCTCCTTGGCCTTGCCCTGGGATTTCTGGGCTACTCAAAAGCTAAGCTACATCTGTCCCCTTTGGATGGCATGGGCGGTGAAGAAGTCATGAAGCACAAAGGACAGGACCCAGGCCAGGTAGATGGAACATTGAGAGACATCAGAGAACTCAGCACCACACGACAGAGGTCTAGTGTTCCCACAGGCAAGCTGACAATGCTGTAGCTGGTGCCTGTCCCCATCCCAGCACGGGCTCCACCAGCCCAAAGCCCCACTCCTACCTGGAGAACAGCTGATGGCCATGCTCACGTCACAGAACACGCAGTGATGCCAGTCTCACGTACAGCACCTAAAGACAGAACTCGAAGCCTACATGGCCAAGCACAAGCAGCACCTGTCATGGTTTTTGTCAGTGGCTCCCAGGCCTCATGCATTTGCATTGTGCATTTGTGATTGGTTCACTGTCTAGCACTTGAATTGATGGTGTCACCCGCCTAGGGGTGGAGCCAGCATACAATGTAATGGCAGGAGAAGGCGTGTGTCTCTTTTTTGCTGGTTTCTGCTTTGCTGTTTGCAGCTGCCATGAACTGCGGCTCCGCCATATTACCCTGCCTTGAGCCAACTGAGTGTGGACTGAAACCTCCAAAAGCTATAAGAAATAAATCTTTCCTTTCTCAACTTTGGGCGTCAGGTATTTTGTCTCAGCAATAAGTAAAAAAGTAACTAAGACAGCACCATGCAGGGCTCCCCCTGCAGATGCATGCAGCTTCAGGTCCTGCCTGAGGAGGATGCCCAGAGGCTCTTTGATGAGCATTTACATGAAGCACAAATGTCTTCACATTTGGAGAGATGGTTCCACATGTGTTTTCCCCAGATTCTTTGCCACCAGTGCTCCAAATTGCTCCTTCCAAGTCCCTGACTGCAACAAGACCCTTAGCCACTTCCTGTGATGGGTTTTTATTAGGCACTATCTGTACAGGTCTGTACCTCCTGCCTTATCTCTTCCCAGGCAAAATGCACCATGAGAGGCACTGCTCAGCTCCCTGCTGGGATGATCCATCTTGCTACTGCTTTTCAGAACCAGCCGGAGTGCTGCTCCGGCACTGCCATGGTCCACCTGCAGTGGTTTCAGTGGGTCACGCACAACCGTTCATTTATCTGTTTGTTTTGTTGTCGTTGTTTGAGACAAGATCTCACTATATAGTTCAGGCTACCCTTGAGCTCACTGTGTAGCCCAAGCTGGCCTCAAACTCAGCCTCCAAAATGCTGGGATTACAGGTGTGCACCACCAGGTCCAGCTAACAACCATTTATTTTTTAATCCAAAAGATTTTACTCCCAGTTATCTGGTCAACAGGGAGCTCCTCGTGAGCGTATGGTGAGAACTGTAAGAGGAAAAAAATGGGAGACACTCGCTCGTCTAACTCTCTGCCCTTGGAGGGCTACTCATGTCCCACCTGAATAACGGAGTGATGTAATGAGATGATGTGGACACTGCGGAGATGCTTTGGGGCCCGTCAGCACCACAGTAAGACACGAAATCTTATTATCACCGCATTTCTATAATGCCCTCCTCTACTCGCTGGACCACCACGCCATTGCAGATCTCTACGCGTACAGTGATCCCCTCAGATCTGTCATGTCCTTTCCCCCTGTAAGTGGTTACTAGTCCCTTTAGGAAAGACCAAGAAGAAGGGTTGCAGTGCACTGAAAAAAAGAGCTATTCAACCTGTTTCTGGAAGCATAGTACTCCTCCCTCAGGCATCTCCCATCATTCAAAGTGTCTGATGTTTTGGGGATGACAGTGTACAGTGTGTGTACCATTGCTGCCCCCGATTGATGGGTTTTGAAATTTTGTTGTAGTTTTCTTTTCTTCTACTTCTTTTTTTTCTTTTTATCCTTGAAATGAAATGGGTTTGTGAAAAATAAATAAATAAAAGATAATAGGGAAAAAATGTCTGAGTCTGTGAATTGGCCCAAGTTGGCACTGGCTTGGAGAATTCAGCTCCCTGATGTATGAATTCAGGCCAGACTTCTGCTCACCAGGCCTAGAGGTTTTCTGCTCATATAAATCAGGTAGGACTTTAGTGGACTGTCCTTTTATTTCAGTTCTAGGACACCACTATCAACTAGCCACTGCTAAAGTATCCTTCAGGTGGACCATCTTGAATACTGCTTTGGCTTCTGCTATGGTAATCATGCCCACCTTGTGCCTGTTTGCTAAGTGAAGCCACTAGGTTTCTGCTACCCTAGGACCCCACTGTCCCTACTGAATTCAGGGAGCTCAGTTTTATGGTGTTGTTTAGAGTTACTAGAACTCCCCTCACAAATCTCTCTGTCTCTGTCTGTCTCTGTCTCTCTTTCTGTCTCTCTCTGTCTCTCTGTCTCTGTCTCTCTCTCTCTCTCTGTCTGTCTCTCTCTCAGAAGTTCAGACTGACCTTGAACTCACTATGTACCCCAGGATGGCCTCAAATTCATAGCAATCCTCCTGCCTCAACCTCCCAAATGCTGGGATTTCAAGCATTCACCAACATCCCTGGCTCTTGTCTTTTTTTCCTTTTAATAAAGTCTCATTGTATTGCCCAGACTGGTTTGAATTCCTGGGCCCAAGTGATCCTCCTATTTCAGCCTCTCAGGTAGCTGGGACTGCAGGTGAGGGCCATCACATCTGCCCTACCAATGTATTTTTTAAAGCCTTGGCAAGCGTATCCTCTGTGTCCTCCTGGGAGAACGTTCTAGAGGCTTGGTGAACAGATTTAAATAACAAATCCATGTCAGCATTTTAATTTCCCTAAGATCTTAGATCTCTCCCTCTAGACTATATCAAGGAAGATACTAACCTTATACCCATTGCATATGCCCGTTGGCTTTATTCAGTATGGGCCATACTGAATATTGAGTGTACCACTCAAGCTACTGTATACATGCAGCATCTTTGCTTATACATTCATATCAACAGAGCCAACATCATCTTCCTTCCACCATGGTCTGACACCATTAACATGTATTACAGAGTTGACAAAGTTGGAGACATCTTTGCATTTCTTTCTGATGTGTGCAATGTCACCCACAAGTCACACCTTTTACTTGAGACCCTGAAGCTTGTTAGGTCTTGAATCCGACTATGTATCTAGAAGTAAGGAGAAAATTTTTTAAAAAGAAGTAAAGAGAGATGGTCTTACTTGTCAGTAGGTCTTCAAGAAGATTACCATTCCCTTGCAAGGATATCCAAAGGTCACTAGAGATTATCCAGACAGGGTGAATAACCCCCTCAGGAAAGAAAGGGATGCTTTCAAGGCAAGAAACTTGGCAGGGTTGGCCGTTCATGTTTCCCAACTTCATCAGAATCTGCCTACAAGCTTCCATGTTTTGGGGTCTTACTTCCTCTCAATCCAAATAACTCCACCTTAACATGAGTCCCTCCATGAGACCATTGGCAAGGCAATTGGGTTTGATTTTCAGAACTCTTGATCGCAGCTCCAGGAATCTGATTGGGTCAGCTTGGATCCTGTATCCACATCTGGTCCAATCAGCTCTATCCGCAGTGCATGGGTCACATGGTGAAAAATGCATGGAGGGGGCAGTTCTTAGAGAACGGAATTGGTTCATCGCCCTCAACTGGTACTATGTGAAATCAGGAATCTAGGAGGGTTGCTTGTTAACAACTCGAGGTCCCTGCTCACAAGTACAGGTTGGGTCCGTAAGTAGAGCTCACATTCCATTCTTGGGTGCCAGGGTGACAGGAGCCAATGGCAAAAAAGGAAACCTTTGTCATCTATGGGCAGATTATCCCACATGTAAGGCACTACACCAGACAGGACTGACACATGAGCGGCCCTCATGGAGCTGGCAAAGAAGAAGCTTTTAACAGCTGGGGACACAGAAGGAGATGGAGCCTGGTGGCATCCAGGAGACAAGTCACCTTGCACCTTAACAGGCCAAATGGTCACCATGTAGGCTCATCACTGAGGCCACCCTACCCTGTCCCGTAGGAAGCTCTTATGCCGTTCAGAAAAGACTTCCTAAACATCACCCACTGCCATCCTAGAAAAGCCATCTGTTCTTCAAGGCAGTGCTGATCAGGTATGGTCACAAGAGAGGGCAGGAGAGGCTCCAGTGAGCAAAGGGGTCTGGAGGGACAGAGTCGCTGTATCCGGAGGGGGAGTTGACAGGGGACAGCACCAAGGACCCGAGGGGAAATGCACAAGGAAAGGCCCAGGGGATTTGGATGTCACTGGGGGCGAGGGGGCAAGAGGAAGTGGTAGCCAGAACCCACCTTATCACATTGGTACAACTACCCGCCCTGACAAGGGCCCGTGGTCCCTCTGCAAGGATGTTGAGAGCCAGAAGGAGAAAATACTAGGAAGAGGCCCGCAGAAGGCACAGGACAGGGAGAGGCAGAGGACACCGACTGTCCCGGGCTCTGAGCTCACAGAAACGCCACCCTCTCCCTGCCCTCCCTTCTGCTGGCTTTCTTCCTTTCTTCCTTCCTCTCTTCCTCCCTGCTGCCCTCCCAGGAGAGATGGGAAGGCTGGGCAGCCTGTGGCTCAGTGGTTAGTTGTTATATATTACTGGTCACATATTTTACGCTCGGCAGCATGAAAAAAAGGGCATAAAACTGCAATTAAATGTCTGAACTGTTGCTATTTTGGAAATTAAAACAGCCTACATTATCCTCGCCGCAACTCCGATTACTGACTCAGGGCTGAGGAGCAGTTATTCCACCACTTTAACTGACTTCTTTCCCATAAAAACCCGTTGTTAATGGGTCCCCAGGGACCTCTGAAAATAACAAGATCTGTAATAAAGAAATTAATAACATGCAGAGCAGGCCACAGCTAAAAAGCCTTTTAGAATACATTAAGGCTTCCGAGCAAGGGAGACCTGCACCCCAATTCCTCCTTGTGTCTGATGGCGTGTTGGGCGGGGGAGATCTGGTCTGCAGAGGCAGCGGGGGAGGGCTGGTCACCCCTGGGGTCAGGGTCCAGTTTGTCCCCAGCTCTGCCGTCTCTGCTCCTGTGTTCCCGGTTGCTTCTCTCGCTTGTCCTCCACTACCACTTACCCAAACTGAGGCCCCCGGTGTCGCCTGGCTGTATAATCTTCTGGGGTCATTGTGCAGGGGGTCTGATGTTTGCCCAAAACATTGCTGTGGTACATGATTGTACATGTGTGTATATCATGTGTGTGCGTGTAGACTTATGTGTGCACATCACACACACACACAGTTTTTAGCATGCTCTCTCTCTCTCTCTCTCTCTCTCTCTCTCTCTGTCACCTCCCCCAGCATCTCGGTTCCCTTCCTGTTTCTCTGTCCATCTGTCCCCGTCTCTCCCTGACCTTTCTGCTTCCCTGTCCCATGTCCCTGTTCTAATCCTCCTCTCAATGCTCTACACATTCTCTGTAAGAATTCAAAGCCTCTTTCCCTTCTGTTCATCTAGAACAAAGTGGGGATTATTCTAGTCTAGACTTGGAAATTAAGTGGCCACAAAGAAAATGCAGCCACCTTGAAAATTCCCCCTGAAAGTTTATGTCCCACTCCTACTGGGGGCCAGGAAGGCCTTGGAGGACAGGCGGTTGGTCATTCTCCCCTCCGTGTTGAGGACAGGGTTGGAGATGGACAGACCACCTTCTAATTCAAAGCCTGTCCCCTCCTCGTGGCCTTGAGTAAATCACAAAAGTCTCCTAGCTTCAGCTTCCCCATCTGTGAAATGGAGGGGTGGTGAATTTTTACACATTTTTGCAGTTTAACACGGCACAGTGAATGGAAAACAGAAACCTCTTTAAGTGGTGTGACTATTCCTTCCCTCAATAGTTGGGACCTGTTTCCCACTCCTTGCCGTGGGTCTCTAGCTATGCCCAATGGAACACAGCAGAGTGGCAGGCCGTTTCTTCAGGGACAGCCCCCTCTTGGGACTCTTGCCCCTGGCATGAGAATGTACCTGGCCAGCCCAGAGGATGAGAGGCAGGGCAGAGACCAATTTACCCAGGTTAGTCACCCCAGGCCAGCAGCCCCAGCTGAAGAGGCTGCAAACATGTGTATGAGCCCAGCCAGATCAGCAGAAGCACCGCACTGCCGAGCCCAGCACAAACGGCTGACCCTTGGACTCGTGAGCCAAGAAAATGGATGTTTAAATGTCCAGTTCAGTATATTCACATTGTTGTGCAACAGATGTCCAAAATTTTCATTTGCAATTCAATTTCAATTGCAAATTCTAGGGAGAGAGTAATGGCACACCAGCAAACAAGCCAGTCTGGGAATCAGTGCCATGCAGAGGCCTCCACCAGACTGGGAAAGCTAGACCCCAGCCCCTTCTGGCACTCAGGCTGGCAAACAAGAAGTACCAACCCCACCACACCCTGTAAGCAACCAGCTTATTGGGAGAAACACAGGCCGTGGTGCCAGCTATCGAGGTGAAATGCAAGGCTAGAGCAGTGGCCTGATCATGGTTCAGAGGATAGCGCTACACATTATGGCATCCGGGGGGATCCCCTCTTGAGGGCTGTAGCCATTGTTGATTCCCTAGGGTCTGGTTTTGAGGTCCGATACAGTTTCCATTGTTTTGTTGGGTTGGCTTTATTTTCTTTTGTTTGATTACATTAAATCTGAAGGCAAGAGCAGCTATTTCAAAGATAGCAAGACATATTATGGTAGCCATTTGGATTTATTACTGGCTTGTTTTGAAGTCCTTTACCACATTCATTGTTCTGTTTTTATTGTTTCTATTCTATTCTGTTCTGTTTGGTTGTTACTATGTCTGAAGTTATCTGCAGCTATTATGAAGACATCAAAGACAGTATGGTAACTACTGTTGATTTCATAATGCTTTGAAGTCCTGTATCTCTTACGCTGCTCTGTATTGATTGGTTTTATTCTGTTTTATCGTCTTTAAAAATAAAAAATAAACTGAAATTCTATATCCACTGATCAACTCTCCAGTCCTCTTCCACATCTCCTGGCAGTTAGCATCCTACTTTTTCTGTCTCTATGAGCCTGGCTTCTCTAGGTCACTCATGTATGTGGACTCCTACAGTATTTGTCCTTTTGCATCTGGCTTTTTTTATTTAGCATAAGGTCCCAGAGAGCCATTCATGTTTGGACGTTGCTCTGTGCCACTAAATTTGGGGGAAGTTTGTGACTTGGCCAAAACTGACGGATAAATGTGATTTCCTCATTATCCCTCATGCACATGTACAGTTTTTTCTTGCTGATTAAAAAATTTTTTTTCGGGGCTGGAGATTTAGCTCAGCAGTATAAGCGCCTGCCTTGCAAATAGGCAGTCGTAAGTTCAATCCCTGGTACCGATAAAAAGGAAAAAGACAAAAAAAATTTTTTTTTCAATTTGTTATCTAGAATTTTGAAAGTCATACATTCCACACATATTCTTCTAATGGTAATCCGTAAGGGTTTTTTCCCTTAGATTTTTGACACCATTATTAAAGATAGGATTAATAAAAAGTTAATCATAATTTATATGATTTGCCTAGAAAAACCCAAGAGATTTGACATTTTTGGACTCTTCTACACATGTGCACACACACACAGGGGTGGTTTCAGTTTGTTATTAAATATTCCTTCCTCTCGCTACTTGTCAGAAATTACCAACACACATTTTCATCGGATGCCTTTCCGTCGCTCCATGGAGCCCACTTCTTTCTTTCGGCTTTACGTTTTTTTTTTTTTTTTGGTCTTTTTATCGGTACCGGGGATCGAACTCACGACTGCCTGATTACAAGGCAGGCGCTTATGCCGCTGAGCTAAATCCCCAGCCCCGGCTTTCCTTCTTTTTTCTGGAGTTCAGAGGATCTTTCATGAGCTGGAAGAAGTCCTGCAAGGGGCAGATTTTCTGCTTTCTCAGATTCCAGGCCTTCGTATCACCCTGACATGTGGTTTTTGCTGTAGAACCTGAGGCTCAAAATTATTTCCATGTGAACATTGAAGACTCTCTACCCCTCTTCCTTGCTTCCAGACTAGCTGATGAGCAGTCTGCTGCCCATGGGATTTTCATTTTTCTAAGTAATTTATCTCCTTGTAGGGGTGACTTTATCATTGCTATACTTCTAGTAGAGGTATGTTTTCATTTTTAAATCTAGGATCCTTATTGTTGAACTTGTCTTTCATATTTTTCTTCTCTTTTTCTCTTTATGCTATTACCTGGAAAATTACTTCTACTTGATCTTCCAGCTCAGTAATTTGGTTATTATTGTTTTGATTTGGTTTTTTGAGACAAGGTCTTTCCATGTAGTTCAGGTTGGTTTTGAACTCTCTATGGACCCCAGGCTGGTTTTGAACTTGTAGCAATCCTCCTGCCTCAGCCTCCTGAGTGCTAGGATTATAGAAATGTACCACCACACTTAGCCAGCTCAACTATTTACACTTCAACAAAGCAGGTACCCAGGTCACAGCTTCTCCTGTCTATCTTAGTTACCTTTCTCTCATTGCTGAGACTAAATATCCAACACGCAAAGTGAGAGAGGGAACAGTTTACTTAGCTCACAGTTTGTAGAGGTTTCGTGCATAATTGGCTGGCTTCAAGGCAGGGTGGCTCATGGCAGAGAGGAAACGTTCATGGCAGTGGAAGATACCAAAAGCAACAAGAGCAGAAGGGGAGGAGCAAGCCTCGTTTCCTCCATGTTGCATGCAGGCTACTCACCAGAGGGTGCGAGTACCACTCACGCTCAGTCACAGAGCTAGACAATGAGCCAACCCACAAACTCTAGGTTGAGCCACCCCACAAAGCTCCCCACCATGACCACATGAGGCTTTGGGGGCACATCCAGGCACAAACCATAACACTGTCCTTCCAGGTCCAGATTTTTTTTCTGATTACAGTATTATTGTTTTTTAAAGAGAATAAAACCAAGGAAAATAAAACAGAATAAAATCAATGAAAATAAACCAGAATAAGTGATACAGGACTTCCAAACCTTATGAAATCAACAATAGTTACCACAATGCCTTTGTTATTTACAAAATAGCTGAAGATAACACCTCCAGACATATTAAACACTGAGCAGAACAGAATAGAATAGGAACAATAAAAATAAAACAATGAATGCAATAAAGGGCATCAAAACAAGCCAGCAGTAAATACATAATGACTTCCATAACATGTCTTGCTATCTTTCAAGTGTCTGCTCATGCCATCAGAGTTAACGCAAACAAAACAGAAGAAAATAAAAAGCCAGCCCAACAAAACAATGAAATGATGTGGTTTCCCAGCGGGGATCTCCTCCCTGCGGGGCCTGGTTCTCTGTCTCTGGAGTCTGAGAATGGCACTGACTCACAGAGAAAGGTTTGGGTCTGGCTTTCCCTAAGGTGGCAGTGGCCCCGCTTTGCGCTGGTGTCCTAGCAGGACTCTCCTTCCATGGAGACTGGTTCTTTTCCTCTGCAGTCCACCAATGGCCTACAGTATTATTTCTAATTGTGGCAAAATACACAAAACATAAAATTTACCATCTTACGTAGTACTTTTATAGAATGGACTACTACTCAGCCATAAAGAAGGACATGCTTGAGACTTTTATAAGTAAATGTATACAACTTGAGACCATACTTGTAAGTGAAATAAATCAGACATGTGGGGCTGAATGAAACTATATGGCAGTTAAGATAGTCATAGTAGTAATTTCTCTGAGTTCATTGAAGAGAGGTTTATACTGGTACTGTTTGAACAGCTGAATACGGATGTCTTGTGCTCTGGGTGACTGATTTTGAGATGGCAATACGCAATGTATGTACCATTGTTGGCCCCTGATTGTTGTGTTTTGAGATTTTTTTTCTCTTTGCAATGAAATGCATTTGGAAAAAACTTACCATCTTAACCGTGTTGAAGCGTGCAGTTTGGTGGTACTAAGTCTACCATCACCACCACCCATCTCAGGATCTCTTTCTGTCTTGCATAACACTCTGTATCCATTAAATATAACTCCCCCTCCCCAGCAGCCCTCCGAATTTGACACAGGTGGACTCACACCACGTAGCCTTTTGTGTTTGGCCTATTGCATCTACCACGATGTCCTCCAGGTTCACCGTGTGCATCACGTGTTAGCATTTTATTCCTTTTTTGCGCGTCACGTTCTGCTTGTCCCTTCATCTGTTGCTGGGGCCCCGGGTTCCTTGTGCTATTGGCTCCTGCAAATATGCTGTTGTGAAGATGGATGTATAAATGTCTCTTTGAGTCTCTGTATTCAGTGTATCTGTGTGTGTACCCAGAAGGGGAATTGCTGCGTAGCATGGTAATTGCATTTTTAATTTTTGGGGAACTGCCATACTGTTTTCCAGAGCCACCACAACCCTGTGCCTTGAGCGTGCTTAGCACCATGGAGCTGCCCTTACAAGCAGTGATGACATAAAGCTTGTGCTCTGTTCGATTCGCTTACCTTGTTTTCCTCTTTTGATAGTAACCGTCCTAACAGGTGTGAGGGGGAGGTCAGGGGCGCCCGGCCGGCCCCACTTGACGGCTGTAGAAGAGCCGTGAGGAGCTGCCCAGATCCTCCCCTGGAGGAAGGCACCCGGCGGCTGGCGGGAGGGCTGCCAGGGCCAGTCACAGCTGAACTCTTTCTTCCCAAGAAGGGACCTGTGTCCTTACGAGACGCTCCTTCCCGGGGCAGTAACCTCCAGGGTCTGGCTGGGGCGGAATTAAGAGGCTCAGCCTCTTTCTCTGGACTCACAGTGACTGGATTCAGAGGGGCCAGCTCAGCGCCACATCCAGCCAGGTGGCCGTGGTCCCTGTCGTCACTACATGGCAGCGCATCTCCCAAGGGGGCTGGCATGAAAGTGTGCTCAGGAAACTACCAGACCGAGCACTGGAGCAGCTCAGTCAGCCCTGGCACAGAGCAGGGGGGTGCAGCCGCATCGGCACAGCTGTGGGCTTGGGGTTCTGTGCTGGGACTCTCCCACATGTGTCGCCAGGACCCCACCAGCTCTGGCCCTCAGAGGCGCCGACTAGCTCCTGTGGACCCCCATTTCAGCACCTCCATCTCACTTACCAGGATCCACAGGAGACAGGTTTCCTCTCCCAGACACTGACCTGCAATCTGGGGGCTCCAGGGCAGGTCCATTTCAAACTCCATGCTCCAGGTTCTGACAAGGAATGTTCTGCGCCCCCCCCCCCCGCAGACTCCTATTCATCCTCCTTGGTCCGGTTCAGTTAACCTCCTTCTTGTGTTTCTGGACACCCTCACCACCCCATACAAGTGGCAGGCCCCCCTTTTGTGCCCCAATTGCAGCCTTGAAGCTCCCCATCACAGGTGTACCTCACCCCAACTGCACCAGGCATAGACTCCTCAAGGTGTGGATTGCATGTTGGTGAGGGCTCCCACTGCCTGCATTCAGCAGACCAGTCTGTCCAGGTATGTGGGGCATCAGCCAAGATGGGATAGCACCAGGGCAGGATAAGACAAGCGAGGGACAGTCACCCTGGTCCCAGCCCTGTCTTGTGATCATAAGAACATCACAGCAAGCTCTATGTGCAGGACCCTCAGCCAGTCACTTGACAGCCATTAATATTTAATCTGTCAACCTCCGGGCCTTTGCACATGCTATGCCAAGCATGATGGAACTTCTGGTGCACATTTCCTTCCACCCACAGCAGCCTTGTGCCAACTGCCATGGTTCTCCCTATTTCACAGGTAGGGAAACTGAGTGTCAAAGAAGGACTGCCCTCTAGGGACAAGGAAACCAGCAGCCAAGCCAGGAAGGTTGTGTTCTGCTGCCTCCTCCTGAGCTCCTCTGCCAGACCTTCCACCAACCCTCACCTCATCAGGTATTTATGGCTTTGCCTATAAAAGGACAAAGTGCCTGATAAGATAGAAACATTTTATGGGGCAACAAAAATATAGATAAAATTTTATAGTGCAAATCAGGAGGAGGAAAGTATTAAGTTCCACAAACACCTTTAAATTTTAAACAGCCCCCATTGCAGGGTCCCTGGAGCCAAACTTAAATAATGGATCAGAAAAGGGATAAATCTCCCTGGTCCCTTGTGTGAGGGTGGACGGGACCTGATCGACAGGCCGACGGGAAGGGGGAGGGGCCCGCGGCCGGTGCAGCGCGGGGCCTGGCGGGCCGCAGTGCGGGCGCACAGCCTCGTCTTTATTGTACTTATAAAATATACATGGCCCTTTATTGAATTGCCTGCTGTCGAAATCTGCAAGCACGTTATTGCCTTTTACTGTCCTGGAGAGAAGCAGAGCAGCAACATCTGTGTAATTTCATAAGATGCAGGAGCCATAAATCTGATTGTGCCGGATATAAGATCGATCGTAAAAAATCACCCATTGAACAGAGATCGGGGATGCTGGGAAGCAGCGGGAGGGGGGGGATGTCATTTGGGGAGCACTGCTCTGCACCCCGCCTTGTGGTGCCAGATGGGGCCCTGGCCAGCAGGTGCTCGGGAGTCGCAGGGCCTTCTCTGGGGTCAGAGCTTCCTACAGGCCCTGGGCCTCGGAGCAGAGGCTCCCTCGGTGAGGTCAAAGCCTTCTGCAGGCCCACGGGGACCCAGTCATGGGGGAGAAGGAAGAGGGCCCAGGAGTCACTGCCCTGAGTGCACAGAAAGAACAAAAGGATGTGGGTACACACAGAGGCACACTAATGGGCACTCCAGGGACACAAAGATACGAACAAGGCACACACACTGTAGCTCCTATCCTGACCCCCAATGAGCCAGCTGCCTGATTCTTCCCTCCTACTAAAACTTACTTTATGTTGCATCTGGGATTACAAGCTCAAAATCAGGCTGGGCAACTCTCAGTGACTTAGTGAGACCCTGATTCCACTCCAAAAATTCTGGGGAAGTAACTCAGTGCAAAGGCCCTGGGGTCAATCCCTGATGTGGGTTACAGGGTGATAACTGGTATTTCTGTAGAAGTGTTGTTTTGAACATACATGGAGTTATAGATATTGAAACTGATATTGAGGATGCAGTTAATAAACAAAACCCCTCACTGTCCCTCCCAGCTTGGAATCAGTGAGGAGTAAGTGGGAAACAACAGACAGATCCAAACATGAGCGGAGCAGTATGGCCAGATTGGAGGCGCAGCTTAGATGACACCCAACAACTTCCTCACACTCCTCCTACACTGAGCTTGGTTCTTGCTTACAGCTGCTCAGCAGGGCCAAACCCTCCAGGGAAGCCTGCAGTGCCCGGTCCAGGCGGGTGGTGGGCACCAGACTTTGGGAAGGGGTGTAGGTAGGGTTAGGATCGGCCAGCAGGGGCTGACAGGTACAGGCTCAGTTTCCCCCACATGCATGAACAAATCATATTTTTCTGGGCCCAGAACCCGTGCGGGTGGAGGGAGGAAGCCAGGCATATTCCTCCAGGAAATACAGGTCCTCGTAGCAACGGGAGGGGCAGCCATTCCAGCACATGTGGAGAAATGCCTGCATGTGTGACTAAGTTAAAAAAGAATGTGCAGAACTAGAAAATCAGGATGGTCGCAATTTTGGAGGAGAAATATAGCAGTGTTCTATTTAGACAAAATTCTTAAAGGACATAGGAGTGGTTACTTTGGTGTGAGCTTTGAGAATCGCTTTTTATTTTTTGATGCTGCTGTAACTTAATTCTGTTGCACCCAGCACATGTTTCCTCTGGAACTGAGATGATTGTTGATGGGAGAGAGTTAAGGAACAACAGAAACTGGCAGCTGCCACACGGGAGCCGCAGAGGTCTGCACGGTCACAACCAGGGTGGTTTTGGTTTTGGGGTTTGTCTTTTGTTTCCCAGCACTGGGGATTGAAGCCAGGTCTTTGCACTGAGCTCTATCCCAAGTCTTTTTAAAAAAATTTTTTTAAGTTTTGAGAGAGGGTCTCACTAAATTAACCAAGCTGGGCTCAAACTTTCTATCCTCCTGCCTCAGCCTCCCAGAGCACTGGGGTTACAGGTATCTGCTGCCACCCTCTGCTCCAAGCAGGTTTTGGGACATGTTTGGGGGGAAATAGGGCTCCATTGAACCTGCCAGCCCAGGTCTGTACGCCACCATGCAGCATCCTGGACCCTTCCGCTCCACTGCCTGCTAAATATTTTGAACATCTGCCTGCCTTCTAGGTACCTGAGGCTGCATACCACCGCCAGGCCTCTTGCTGTGAGTTTTCTGTGGGCCACTCTCTGGTGACACCTGTCACCTACCTGTTCTACCGATGTCAGGAAGACTCATTTGCAAATAAGAGAAGCCCACATGCCACCAGCTTGGGTGGAAAGGGCATTACCAAGGTCAAGGGGTCCGTGCTGGTTGGTAGACTGTTTTCACAGCTAAGCAAGGGCCTTGGCCCGAGCTGGAACGCTGGCTTTCTACCTGCTGCCTGCATCGCCGTGAACTTTTGGTCACATTTTTAACTTCAGTGACCTCAGTTTAATCATGCACAATATGGAGATAACATGATCTCCTCCTTCATAAACTTCCTGGGGAGAATAAATGAATTAAAACACCTCAGATGCTTAGCAATAATGGCTGTCGCAGCTGGCTGTCTACAGATGCATCCTGGTTCTTTATCACGCAGCAATGACCATAGTTTAGATTTTATATGTATTAAAGGCCTGAACTGCAGGGTGATGCTGTCAGGAGGCTGTGGAAGCTTGAGGGCTCCCCATCACCAGGGGCGTG
Source organism: Cavia porcellus (assembly GCF_034190915.1). Lineage (NCBI taxonomy): Eukaryota > Metazoa > Chordata > Mammalia > Rodentia > Caviidae > Cavia > Cavia porcellus. The sequence continues at coordinate 201,030,285 of NW_026947484.1, forward strand.
TGTTTGGGATCCCCTGTTCCCCTCTTCTCTTTGGCTTCTTGGCCATGAAATGAGAAGCAAACTGTGAGCCAAAATCAACCTTTCCTCTTTGTAAGTTGATTTGCCTCGAATATTCGTGAGAGTGACAGAAGGCTGACTGCTACAGTGAGCAACGTATTAACCTTATACATTGAAGAACCAAAAATTCCTCAAACTTTTGGCCATCTTCCCACAACTATGCAATCAAAACCTACAGATTGGTCAGAATCTCTTGAGCATTAGTCATATTCATTTGTATACATTTATTGATTAGAATCACGTAAACATTGATGATAAATTTTCTCCACATCCTCTAATCCTGTAGAGGGGAGCATACATTGAATGTTCATCTTCTTTTCCATGCTTTACACATCTCCCAATCAGATGAACTGAGTATAACGGTCACTCATCTCCCAGTGACAACGGTGGGTTGTTAGGATTTGACAGAAGTTTCTCTAAAACCGGGAATGTAGATTTTTGTGCATTTCTTCATGATTTCTGTGCTTATCTTTCACCTTGCCAAGCTCATAGTAATCTTGCCTGACCTAAAAGAGGAAAAACTTCAGACACGGAGGCTGCAGAGTTTGCTGCAGGAACAGTCAGGTGCCCTGCAGTGACACCCCACCAGGCAGGACGGACAGGGCTGGGCTTCACTTAGAGCTGCTCCTGGAAGCTTCCCAAGGCCTGTCTTCTCTTACCACCTGGCTCCCTCACCTGGCCATGTCCGTGGAGAATGTGTCACCATGTGAAGGCCCGGGTATCTGTGGCCACCGTGTCTTAGAGCAAGCCTGGCTTCTGGGGGCCGCCCATGTCGGGTGACGAATGAGACGGTCTTCAATAACAGGGACCGCTGAGAGCTGGGCACACTGCCACATACTGATGCCTCGCGGTTATTTTTGTTGTTCATTCTTCAATTTAGTCTTGAGTTCTCAAAGTGTCAAGTCCAAGAGCTCCACTCAGGTGTCGAGGTGGAACTGTCAGAGCAGAGGAAAGCCTGCTGGACCACACGCCCCCAGGACCTTGCTGGGGACTCTGTGTGAGGCAGTCGTCATGTCCTGGATACACAGCAGGCCCCCCTGTGACAGCTGCCAGGCCTGGTCCCTAACCCTGTCCACCTGATGTCTGCCTGGCCTGCATATCCACCTTGTCCAAAGCTGCCCGGTATCCCTCCGCCATCCTTCCCCAAGCCTGAGCAGAGGTAGGGATGGAGAGGGGCGGGAAACAAGCCAGTCAGCACCCGACTGCCCCTGCAACAGCGGACATCATGTCTTGGGGCTGGCGAGAGGTCGAGGGCAAATCTCTTCTTGGCTAGGGGCTGGGGATTTAGCTCAGCGGCATGAGCACCTGCCTTGCAAACAGGTTGTTGTGAGTTCAATCCCCGGTACCGATAAAAATGAAAAAGACAAAAAAAAAAAAAATCTCTTCTTGGCTCCTTACAAAGGCTTTTCAGAAGTCTTTAGCCACATGTTTCTATCCCCTTGTTCCCTTGTCCCGGGCACTCCAGCCCCCAATTCTAACTGTTCCCCCTACACAGCCCCAGCGCAGAGGGCCAGGACATTAACCTCAGCATGGCTCGGCTGCATGTACCCAGGCCTCCCTGCGGTCCTCCTGATGAGGGCAGAGACAGCCCCACATCTGGTGCACAGGAAGCATCCTCGTATCCTCAGCTAGGACAAAGCGTGAGAGCAAACACCACTCACACAAATGTCTCACGATTGCCTCGGCAGCCGGGCAGCTGCTGGCCGCCCTTTAGATGTATCAGGTGGGTCAGGCCCGAGGCTCCCACGGGCTCTCCCTCCAGGGCCTAGGAAGGGAAGCTCCCCAGTTGGTTCCACTGCAGCGCCCCTTATTAGGCTCAAAGCGAAGTGCAGGCAGACCCTGCCCGTCTCTACTGCACACCACCAGCTCCCCACCGAGAGTCACCCGCAAATCCTCTGTGGATTGCTGCCACCAGGTGTGCTCCAAAAATATGGTCAATGTATAAATTTCTTAAAATATGTGTTAGAGCAAAAGACACGGTGCAAGGAACCCCCGTCGAAATGCTCCCCTCGTGTCAAACACACCTAGCCGTGGTGCTTGCTGCTTCCCGAGGCAGTTCTGGATTTCCTCTCTCACTGAGTGCTGTGGCTGCCTCAGTGTCCGGAATCAACTCAAAGCATTTACCTTTCCCGGTGGCTTTGCCTCTGGGGAAGCCCAGACGCTGCGTGGTGACGGAGGTGGCCAAGGACTCTCCGATGTGTTTAGGAGCCGGCTTTCCTCTGCACGGCTCCTGGCGTTCCCTGTACTGCTGATCCCACCCATAAAGACAGCATAGAAGAGGGCTTCCGAACTGCTGTGGAAGCAGCCGGCGTGACGAGATGAGTATGTCTGAAAGGAGGGAGAGTACTCTGAGGTGGACTCTTGGCAATGTGTCTATTACTGTAATAATTTTTTAAAATTTAAGAAGACTTCTTTTTTTTGAGGCAGGGTCTCACTATGTAACTACACTATGTAACTACTAGGCTGATATTGAACTCACTTATGTAGCCCAGGATGACCTCAAACTTAGTAATTCTCCTGCTTCAGCCTCCCAAGTGATGGAATTATAGGCATGTGTCACCATGCCCAGCCAGACACTGTATTTCTCTATCTTTCTCTCTTTCTCTGTCTGTCTCTGTCTCTGTCTCTCTGCCTTTCTCTCTGGTATGGGGAATCGAACTCACAACCTCATGCTTGCCAGGCAGGTGCTTGTGCCGCTGAGCTATATCCGGGGCCCCCAGACACTGTATTTTTGATAACCCTTTTACTCCTACTCTGTTTGTACATTCAGCCTGGTGAGGGGCTGCAGGGTTGTCTACCCAGCTTCTCAGCTACCCATTCTCTGTAGGTCCCACCCAGTAACTTGTCTCCTCAGGCCAGCCGCTTTGAACTTGGCCAGAATTCCATGTCAGCTTCCTACCTCACACTGTCACTGGGACAGCAACGCAGGAACCAGAGATGCAGGAAAAACGGCTGCACCTTTCCAGACGGGTGAAACAGGTCGCTTGACCGGGAGAAGAACGACAAATTATAAATGACTTGTAACTTACCACACTGAACATGAGGTGGAAAACCTTATTTACAGAGTTCTGCAGAAGAGAGAGCACGCTGCTAGGATTCTATACTCAGTCAGACTATTATTCCTATGAAATATAAGAATTGCAGGCTGGGGGGGCATTTAGCTCAGTGGGAGAGTGTGTGCTTAGCTTATGCAAATGCACCGTGTTCACCCCTTGCACCACACACAAAAGAAACTGCAGACCTGTATCACCAATATATCCTTCTGAAAAAGTTATTTGAAGAAGTATCTAATCAAGATCAAGACAAAGATTTGTAAATTGTGATCTGTACAAAACATGAATAAACAAACCAAACCTGTTAAGTTTTTAGCTGATGGATGATAAAATGGTTTGTAGAATTTTAAACACTCTTTGACAAAGAATTTTTTTTTTTTTTGTCTTTTTGAGATAAGATTTTGCTATTCAGTCTGGCCTTCACTCACTTTGTAGCCCAGGCTGGCCTTGAACTCACAGTGATCCTCCTGCCTCAGCCTCCTGAGTGCTGGAATTACAGGTGTACACCACCACACCCAGCTAAGAAAGAATTCTTGAAATATAAGAAACCTACAGTAAATAAAGCTAACTAATAATGCATAATTACTCAACTGTTTGTGATGTATGAGTGACAAGGAAAGGGCCACCAAAATATTCTAAAGGATAAAGCTTATTTGAGGAGCAAGATAGAGATTATAGAAACCATTAATTGCTGACATTGCTAGAAACATGATTTTAAATGTTTGTTAAATTTTTACATAAGGGGCTGGGAATTTAGCTCAGTGGCATAAGCACCTGCCTTGCAAGCAGGCAGTCGTGAGTTCGATCCCTGGTACCGATAAAAACGAAAAAGACAAAAAAAAATTTTTTTACATAAAAAAACTAATAGTTACTTCCCAAAAAGGAAAAAAAAAAAAAGAAACAGATCAAGAAAAAAAAAAAGAAGAAACCACACCACACAAAAGTGAAACAGAAACATAAAATATCAAAAACAAATGAATTATTAACAATTATTTAAAAATTGTAATACTTAAAGTCTCTTATTAAACGTGAAAGATTCTCAGATTGAGTGGAAAAGGAAGAGCTAGCTCTATTCTTGTGTCTGTTGGCTACTGCTGAGTAACAAACCACCTCAGTGGCTCACCCAGCGACGAAGTGTTATTTCTCATGACTTTGTTAACAGGGTTGGGACAGGAGCAAGATTCAGCCGGTTCTATTCCTCCGTCTGGCGTAGGCTGCGTTCTGCAGGGGCGGAGCTGGGCAGTATGAGGAGATGGCACTCAGTCAAGGTCCCTTCAGGCTCTTCTACTGCCCACAGCTGTGCCTCCTTCCTTGACAGTCTAGCCTGACCTTCCTCGCGGCAACAGGCTTCGGCAAACAAGCAGAAGTCGCCTGGTCCTGTGAAGATTCCTCTGGAATTAACAAGGTGACTTCCTCCGCTTCCTATTGGTCAAGGAAGACACATGGCTCCCTACCGAAGGGTGGGACTCATAGACTCCGCCTCCTGCTGGGCGGGGCGGGTGCTTCCAGGTCGGGAAAGGCTTTTTGACAACCATCTCTTTGGAGACTGTCCACCTCAGGCAAACTTGAGCAAGATCCAGGTAAAGTGGGACAATTACGAAAAAGTTAAAGGCACCCAATGTACCCCAGCAAAATGCAGACGGAAAGAGGGTATGGCATATTCACTATTTGGAAGGATAATTCCAAATAGTGCTAAATGGAATTGAGGACTTTAAAAGCATTGCATTGATAAGATGTAGTTATCGAGAAAATGTAATAGCATTTTTTTTTGTGGGGGCCATTTTTGTGGATGATTCCCAAATAGTTCTGTAATATGAATGTTGCTCTTTGCCCCATTCCACAGATGAGCAGTCTGAGGCCTACAAAGATTAAGGAGTTCATCGACATGTTTTATTTTAGAATTTTTTGTTTTGTATCGGGAGTTGAACTCAGGACCTGGGGCTTGCCAGGCAGACCCTGTACCTCCAGCTATAGCCCCAGAAATCATTAACATTTTTTGTAAGGAGAAAAAAAATATTTGAACCCGGGTTCAAAACTCAGTGCTCTTTAATCGCTGAGTGTTTAGCTAACCGTGAATCTGACTCAGACACATGGACAGATATAAGGAAAACAATATAAAAGCAAAAACTAAAATCTATGAATAATTTTATAAAACTATAATGAGTGGGCATTTTTTAAACACCTGCCTCAAAATTTAACAGATCCCCTATTTTAAAAATCACATAGACAATCTAAATAACACAATTAACAAGACTGTTGAGATATATCCACGTGTAATTTGAACTGGGAATACTTTTTATTCTCAAATGCTCACAGGATGTACAGACAGATTGATTAAGTAATGAGCCTCAGAGTAAACCACAATAAATTCTGAGTAGAAACTACACAGGCAATTTCAACAAATCAATAATAAAAGACCAATGACCAGAAAGAAAAATGGGCAGAGAATAGAAAGGGACTATTTTTACAAATGAGGATGTATAAATGGCCCCAAATATATAAAAAGATGCTCAGACCTTACTAGCAAACACAGAACCTGAAATCAAATCAACAAGATAGTATTTCTCTTGAAAAATTGAGAATAACAAAACCTAGATATTAGTTGGTAAGGGTAAAGGGAAAGAATTTTTGCAGGGCTAATATAAGTTGGCAGGGCCGTTTCATAGGACACAGTGAACAATGTAGCCCTATGAGAGGATGTTACCACCAGTTCCATCTGCAAATTCTACCTTGAATTTCCAGGGCTGGACAAGACCCAGCAAGCCCTGGCAGCCTTTCACCCTGACTTCATGCAACGGTCTGAACAGAATACAAAAGCTTCTGTCTGAGGACTTGGAAAATAGCAGGTGGATTGGGAAGGGGTCCAATACTTGAAGAAGTGTCCTTATGGGATGGGCTTCCAGGCTGGTGTCCTCTTTCATCACCCAGCATTGATAAACCGAAGGGGTGGCCCAAATACAAACCAGGGCAGCAGGAAACAAACCCATCCTCTGCACAGAAAATTGGAAAAGGGGGCCTCTGGGTGCCTGAGAAGGCGAGCCCCCCACCACCACCTCCATCCTCTGTCTGCAGCACTGGATTAAACCTAGAGGCTAGTTATCACTGACCTGCATCTGAGCCCTTTTTATTTTTAATTTTGAAGTTTTGAAACAGTCTCACTGAATTGCCTAGGCTTACCCTGAGCTTGTAGTCCTCTTGCCTCAGCCTCCCAGTGGCTGGGATTATAGTTTTTCTCTTTTGACTGTCCTAAGGGTGAGCCACTTGCAAAGCTGCACAGTGTTGATGAGGTGATAGGACAGAAACTTATACCCACCCCACAAAAGCCATCCTTCTTACCAGGTGAATCAGGAAAAAGTTGGAGAGGGATTTCTCTTGATTACTGTCTCTCTTTTCATTGCTTGCATCTACGGGTCCAAATTATATGGTGCCATACACCAGCACAGGTGCTGAAAGACAACACTGTCAGATTGGATCAAACACATGCACACACACACACACACACACAGAGGATCTAACCATGTGCTGTTCTGTCTGTATGAAACTCACTTTAATATCACTACATAGATAAAATAAAATGATAAAAAGGGCATACCTGTAAACACTGAACAAAAGATAGCCAGAATAGCTATATTAATATCAGAATACACATCAGAAAAAGGAATATTACCGGAGACAAAGAGAAATACTGCATAATAAAAACTTAATTCACCAAGAAGATATAAAAACCCTAAATATGTATGCATCAAACACCAGAGCTACAAGATGTATGAAGCAAAAGCTGATGAAATTAAAATGAGAAATAGAGAAATCTAATGTTTTAATGGAGAAATTAAACACCTCCTCCTTCAGCAAGCAATGAAAAACAAAAACTAGCAAGGACATAGAAGATCTGGGCCAGGCACGGTGGAACAAGCCTGGAATCCCACCACTTAAGAGGCTGAGGCAGGGGGATCATTGTGATTTCAGGGCCAGCCTGAACTACATGGTGAGATTCTGTCTCAAAAAAAAAAAAATCAAATACAAAAAAAGATGATAAAGATTTTATTTCACTATCTTTTATTTTATTTTATTTTATTGTCTTTTTCCTTTTTATTGGTACCGGGGATCGAACTCACGACTGCCTGCTTGCAAGGCAGGCGCTTATGCCACTGAGCTAAATCCCCAGCCTTATTTCACTATCAATGGGATGTAACTGACACGCTAAGCAGCAACACCCAATATACATTCTTTGAAGTCCGTGGCACATTCACCAAGATGGATCACATTCTGGTTCACCATCCCAGACAGCGCTCCTGTTGCTGAACACCGTCGTAGGCATCCACATTTCAAAGGAGGAGGGGTTTATTTTGGCTCAGGGTTTCAGTCTGTGCTCAGCTGGCTCCCAGGCAGAAGCAGGACGGCAGAGGAAATGGTGCTCAACCAGTGGCAGCCAGGCAGGAGAGAGAGGAGGATTCAGGTACAAGAATGCACCATTCTGGGTCATGGCCCCAGGACCCAGCTAAACCAAGCCCCACCTCCTAATAGCACACTCAGCTATGACCTCAACCCACTGATGAGTGTAGCTCCCCATGATCCAATCACCTTTCACACACAGGAGAATTTGGGGGGACATTTTAGGTCTAAATCCTTCAAGATCTAAAGTGTTTTACAACTAAGCCATTAAATAAACTTTAACAATTATAAAAGAATAAAAACCATACCAGGATCCCTACCTGTAACATAGTAAGCCAAAGCTAGTACATGAAGGTGTCTTTCTAAAATCCTAAATATTCTGAAATTCAATAGCACACTTCTAAATAACCCATGGTCCAAAGAGAAAGTCACCAAAGGGAAACTCAGAAAATATTTTGGACTTCACAAAAATAAAAATGGGGGCTGGATATAGAGCTCAATGGCATAAGTACCTGCCTGGCAAGTGCAAGGTCCTGAGTTCAATTCCCAGTACCAATAAATAAATGAATGAATAAACAAATAATAAATATTACATATAAAATGTTATGGTTACCAGGGACTGAGTGCGGTGGATGGGAAATTGCTGTGTAATACATACCGTTTCAGTCCCGCAAGATGAAAAGTCCTAGAGAGATCTGTTCTAGATGGTTAACAAGGCTGTCTTGTACAGTAAAAATGTGTCAATAGGACATTTCATATTATGTATGTTTGGCTACAATAAAAAATGATGAGATGCAGCTAAAACATTGCTTAGGGGGAAATTCATAGTGGAAATGCTTATCTCAGGAAAACAAAAGAGTTGTCAATCTTTCTTGTGATGAAATACTGTGTTGCTTAAATTGTTCTGTTCTGATCTGCTTTGTTATGTCCTCTTTTATCTTAATCTCTTTAAAATAAAAAAATTTTAAAAAATAAAAGAATTGTCAATGAAATATATATATCAGTCTTGAGAAATTGAATAAATATTAAACCAGAAACAACAGAAGAAAATAATAGAGGAGCATATGCTAATACAATCAAGGACAAAACAATAGTCAAGTCGAAAGTTGGTTCTTTAGAAAGATTAATAACATACAAATCCATGTGTTAGTTCCAGTCATGCTCATCTTACAACCATAGATGTCATAAAGTCACATTTACTGTGTTATTAACAAAGTTTCCAAATAAATGAAGTCAGCATTCATCTCAAAGAGTTACAAAAGAATAGTGTTATGGTTTGTGTCTGGATGACCCCTCAAAGCCTCATGCAGCCTAGGTTTCTGGAATTTGTGAGTGATTCATGGTCCAATGCTGGGATTTGGGGTGTGAGTGCTACACTCATCCTAGTTGGGCAGCCTACATGCAATATAAAGGCTCTTGTTGCTTTTGGTGTCTTCCACCACCATGGACTGTTGCTTTTGCCATGCCACCCTGCCTTGGAGCCCGCTGAGTATGAACTGAAACTCCACAACTGTGAGCTAAATAAACCTTTCCTTCTTTAATTCTGGGTGTTAGGCATTTTGTCTCGGCAACAAGAGGAAAGCAACCAATGTGAAATTTGGTACCAGAGAAGTGGGGTTGTTGCTATGACTATACCTGGCCATGTAGTTCAAGAGCCTTTGGGAACGATTTGTGGGAAGAGTTTGGAAAGATTCCAACATGTCACCTGAAAGATTACAGGTGAAATGCCTTTAGGCTGTTCTATATGGCAAATTCTGGACAGAGCTCAGAAGACTGATGCAAATCCTGCCAATAAAGACCAGGTTCAGGAGGTTTCTGCTGGGAAGAAGGCCTGCATTGGCTGTTGGACTCCAGATGATGTGTGTTATGGCTTGGCAAAATGTTTGTCTCCATTTTATGCCTATCAAGAGACTTTGTGTGAGACTAAAATTAAGGGTGGTGAACTAATTAATCAGGCAGAGGAAATTTTAAGGCGGTCTAATATTGGGGTAGTGGTATGGCTGTTGTTGGCTAATGTCAGTCATATTTATGTTTTGAATCAAGAGCAAAGAGCCCGTAGGATGATTTAAAATGTTGTGAATTTGGTCAGAATGAAAGTTCCAATAAATCTGTGGACTGCACAGTAGAGCTGAGGAAATCTCTGTTTCTGAAAAGGAACAGGAGAATAGAAAAGGTGGCCTTAGGTCATCACGAGAAGCAATAGATCTTCACTCTCTGCAGCCTCGAAAATGCCACGGTGACTTTGCTTTCAGAAGAAAGCCACAGAGTGCCACATTCCAGCATGGGGGCAGCAGCCACTCCAGGGTCCGTAATGCTAGTGGCCTAGAAAACTTGTCTCTCAGATTTGGATTCAGAGTGCCCAGTAATCCAGGCACTCGACCCCTACAACCAAGAGTGAGAAAAGCCTGGCTACTGCTACAGTTGGCAGCAGACCTTGGCATTTTCCACCTGGTTTAGGTGCATGCAGAACACAAGAGTTCTGAGATTAAGAAGGCTCCACCCTGGTTGCAGTGTGCCCCCTAAGAAAGCAGTGTCGGAAGCTGTGAGTGTCATGTCAAAAGGTGCAGTGGAGAGCACAGAAGTTTGGGAAAGCCAGGATCGTCTAAGGAAAGCTGCCAGGATTGAGCAGATCAGACCTAAGAGAGAAGCCCTGGGAGCCACAACCACCAGAAGTGCCATAGGGGTGGAGTTGTGCAAGCCTTTTGCAGCTCACAGTTTACCACAGATTGGATATTCCACATGGAACTACAGGACTCAGTGTTTGCCCTTCTGGATTTTGGATTTGCTTTGGTCCCAATCCTTCATATTCTCCTATGGTAATGTTTATCTTGTGCCATTGAATGCTGGATGTCTAACTTCCTTAACATTTGTACAGGGGCTCACAGCTAAAAGTCTGTCTTAGATGTCAGAGGACACTTGGGACTTGGACTTCTCTGCAGTGCTGAAACGGTTAGGACTTGGCAACTCTTGGAGATGGATTAAATGTCTTTTGCATGAAGGGATGGGTGTGAGCCTTGGGGGGAGGTGCCCAGGGGCAGAATGTTATGGTTTGTATCTGAATTTTCCCCCAAAGCCTCATGCAGACATGGGGGCAGGTTCTAGAATTTGTGATTGATTCATAGTCCAATGCTAGAATTATGGATGAGTGCTATACCCACCGTAATGTGGGAGACCTACATACAATATAAAGGACAGAAAGAGTCTCCTTTCCACTCTCCTCCCCTTTTGCTTGTGCTACTTTTTCTGTCTTGCACCACTATGAACTTTTGTTCCTCTGCCACACCACCCTACCTTGGAGCCAGCTAAGTATGGACTGAAACCTTCCCAAACTGTGAGCTAACTAAATCTTTCCTCATTTAACCTTGGGCATTGGGTGTTTTGTCTCAGCAATGGGAGAAAAGTAACTAACACAATTAGGAAGTAAAATTTAATAAATTTAAAACTGTAAGTTGCCTAACTTTAACCCCCTCACACCTAGCTGTGTGCTCTCAGACAAGACACTTAACTGATTTTGTGACTGAGTTTCTGCTTCTTTAAAATGAGATAATAAGTCCTAACATATAAAGTTGTTATAATGATGAAATGAATGCGTGCAGTCTAGAACAGAGCTTGTCAGCGAATAAGCACCTTATAAATGTTTGTTCTTATATTTCCCGGATATAGTGACTGTTATTACATTTCTGCCAAGTCTGAAAAGAAACAAATGAAATGCAAAAACATGTCATGACTAAAGTGAGATCTTTAAGAGAGAGACAGAAACACAGGTTTGGGCCATAATCTGAAAAATAAGAACTCAAACTCTATAGATCAAACTCTATAATCCCAAACATTGAAATTCCAATCAAAGTCTCTAAAATCTGTATCTTGAAATCTAAAACCCCAAAAGTCTACAGTCTTTGTTTTAAAAAAAAATAGTTTTAAAATTATTTAAAAGAGCCGGAGATTTAGCTCACTGGTGTAAGTACCTTCCTGGCAAGTGGAAGGTCGTGAGTTCAATCCCTGGTACAAAGAAAAAAAAAGTTTTTAAAGATATAGCTTTAGAGTCAGGTGTGTGTGGCACACACCTGTAATCCCAGCCCTCAGGACCCTGAGGCAGGAGGATTGCTCAAATTCAAGGCTAGCCTGGGCTACAGTGAGTTCAAGACCAGCCTGAACTCTTCAGCAAGACCTTATCTCAAAAATAAATAAATAATAAAAAAGACATGTTAGGGGCTGGGGATTTAGCTCAGTGGCATAAGCACCTGCCTTGCAAGCAGGCGGTCGTGAGTTCGATCCCTGGTACCGATTTTTTAAAAAAGACATATCAGGATTTTTCAAGGAGGATTTACATGGGAACCATATAAAAACACAATAGAACACTTCACAGGTTGCTTCACACAAGAAAATAGGCAAAAATAAAATACCTACTTTTGGAAGCATAAACATTCAGAGAAGGGCTGGGAGTGCTGCTTATCAGCACAGTGACTGCCTGGCAAGTACAAGGTCCTGAGTTTCATTCCTGGCACAAAAAAGCAAGCAAGAAAGAAAGAAAAGAAAAGAAACATTCAGAGAAACTAACAATCACACCTGAGCAGATACAAGCCCATGAAACATAATCATAAAGAAATACGTCCAAAGGATTAAGATGTAGTAACAATTCCCTACAATGAATGTATTCATTATGTATCACAAACATGTAAGTAAATAAATAAATTTGCCAACATAAAAAAAAGATATGTCAAAAAGTGAAATGTGTAAAGACATCACCTGTGGTGATAATTGTATGCACCCAGCTTTATAACTGCAGCCATCTGAAATGTCTTGCCAGGCAATGTAAACTTTTTGACGAAATGCATCAAAAGCCAGGAGGTACCACCACATAAGAGGTCATCCGAAGAGCTGAAATTTTGAGAAAGTTTGTGTTTTACAAAGGCAGTTATACAAAAAGGGACATCATTTTGCATAATGAGAAAGTTCCAGCATTTATGTACACACACAGTGCTTACGTACACAAAGCCATCATCGTGATAACGCACTTTCATGAAGTCAAATTTTCGAAAATGGCAAAAATGAATCAGAAGGGCAGGAGTACAGCACCTGCTTGGCGAGCACAAGGCCTGGGTTCAATTTCTGACACCAAAAAAAGAAGAAGTCTTTAAATTTGGGAAGTTTAGAAATGATGTAAAGGCAGAATACATCACCAAGTGAATTGTAAAAAGTCTTAATAAAGAGGGAAAAAGAAAACCAACAACAGAAGAAACCCAAAGAATCTTTGGGGCCCAAAGGGCAGAAACCTGGCGTCTTGATGTGCAGAACAGAACTCTTTCAGTTCTCAGGGAGAAACCAGTTTGCTTTCTGTATTTGCTCTTAGCCAGGAGAGGTGGTGTTCATCTGCATCCCTAGCACTTTGGAGCTGAGGCTGGAGGATCACCAGGAGTTTGAGACCAGCCTGGGCTACATAGTGGGTTCAAGACCAGCCCGAACTACACAGGGAGACCCTGTCTCAAAACACAAAAACAAAGCAAAACAAAAACTCTTTGTTCTCTCTGGATCCCAGCTGGTGGGACAGCCCGATCTCTGCAAACGCCCCAGAATAATACTTTCCTGGGTTCCTGGGCCCTTGTTCCAGTGGACACGATACACCCGTCCTGTGTACAGCCAAGAATGCACTAACGCTTTCCGTGGGAGCCCACTGTCCCTGTGTAGACTTTCTCTTTCAGTAGGAATTGTGACTTTCAGATTTTGACTTCCAGGATTTTGGCTTTCAAGATTTCAACAATCTGAATTTTAATCTTTCAGGATTCTAAGTTTTAGGAATTTAGGTGATAGAATTTTGATTTTGGAGGGATTTTAGCCTTTGGGATTATGGTTGGTTATATCTTTCAGGATTTTGGTTAGCCTAAAGGATACAGAAAAAATTTAATTTTTTTAATGCACAAAAAAGACTTTTAAGTGAAAAAAGAAGAATCTGTTTTGTGGGTCAAATACACATGAAATAGCTATACAGAAACTTTATAGTCCATCTGTCCAAGCAGGAATAAAGCCACCTAGGGCTGCGTGTACAGCTCAGTGGCACAACACCAGCCTGGTAAGTGCAAGGTCAAGCTTGAGCCCAATAATAATAATAATAATAATAATAATGCCACCTAGGAAAAGAGAAGCCCACTTTCCTCACAGCCCCTGTAGGGAAGGACAAGGTCTCTGCAGCCCAGGCTGCAGGAGGATGCAGGTGGAGGCCACCTGTGGGTTCTGTGGGTCCACAGAGGTCAGCCAGGGGCTGCCAACCCTGTCCGCAGCATCTCACGGTCCTGTCACTTGTGCACTGCTGTTCCATTTAAAAAGCCTTCAAAGCTGAGAAGAAGCACTACAAGATGCCAGGTTCTCGCTACTTTATTCTCTAAATCTTATTGGATCACACAGAGTCTTCACCCTAAATGACATGGAGATGTCGAGCTATATGTAGTGGCACCCACCTCTAATCCCAGCACTTCGGAGGCTGAGGCAGGAGCAACACCATGAGGTACAGGCAAGCCTGGGCAACATAGCAGGACCCTGTTTTTAAAAAGAAAAAAAAAAAGGAAAGAAAGAAAAAAAGGCAAAGATAATGGGATAAGTGTGTTTACGACCAGGTGTGGGGGCTCACGCCTGTAATCTCAGCACTTGAGAGACTGAGGCAGGAGGATCACTGTGAGTTTCAGGACAGCCTGGGCTACACAGTGAGTTCAAGGTCAGCCTGAACTACATAGTAAGACCGTGTCTCAAAAAGACACAAACAAAAGTGTATGTTTGAATGAGGGGTCGTAAGTGACAAGGTTAATGACAATCCGTCATTTGCCATAATTATTCAAAATGTAAACATTCACTGTGTATTTTGATCACATCTCATATTCCTGGAATCAAAACACAAGGCAGGCTAAGCTCACAAGCATAGATTTTAGAGGCAAACTGCTTTGCTACTCCTCAGGAACTGGCTGGATAACCTGGGCAGGTGATATAACCTCTCTGCGGTTATTTTTCAGCTTGCTAACTGGAAATAATACTATTTCATTCTGTGCTCACTTTGGCAGCATATAAAATAATATTTGATTTAGAGCAATGGTAGGATTAAATTAAAATAATCCATAGTATATGGTACTCAACCATGATCGGGTAGTATTTGTTTCACAAATAATGTTAAAACTACTTGCATTGGGGCTGGGGATTTAGCTCAGCGGTATAAGCGCCTACCTTGCAAGCAGGCAGTCGCGAGTTCGATCCCCGGTACCGATAAAAAAAGACAAAAAACAACCTACTTGCATTAGCAGTTGGCTTGAGCCCTTCGCCCAGCCCAGGCTCTCAAACAGCCCTCTGGAGATGTTCTAATCTCTGAATGGAAGGAGTGGAGAGAACGTGGAAAGGAAATCAAGGCAGGGAGAAAACTCAAACTCAAGGGGCAGCCGGCAGGGGTACAGTCCTGCGTTCCCAGGTTCCCGCCAACTCCATCCCTTTAGACTGCCTGGCAAAGTTAGTGTCGGATAACCCGCTGAGTCCCTGGCATCGCTGCTCTTAGAGGCCCGTGCTCAGGACCGGCCCTGGGGATATGGCAGTCGCACTGCTACCACCAGGAGGCAACAAACTGCAGGGGAAGTGGGGACCGCCTGGCCTTTACACTAGAACCCGGGCACCAGACCCCTCGGGCTGCTCAGTGCGTTAACATCACAGTCGCACGGTCCTGGGAGCCTGTGAAGTCTTTTGAACCACATTTAATGTACAGTGGTAGAATTCCACTAATTTAAAAGTGAAAAATAATATGACCAACTCCATAGACATCTAAAAACCATTCAATCTTTTCTTTGAGAGCTAAGTTGAAAAGAAAAAAACCATTCAATCAAATGAACTTCTATGTCTAATTTTTAAAAACTCTCAGTAAATTTAGAAATTAAAGAAAATCATCATACCATGATAAACGTATTTGTTCACTTAACTGATGACTACATTTCCTAAAATCGCAGTGAGTACCACACCTAACAGTAAACTGCTATAGCAGCGGTGCAGATGCCACCCTGTGGACCACCATTCCAAGAGACATGTACACGAAACCAAACAAGATCAGTGGTCAAGTTAAAGGTATGTTGCCAAGGCATGATGTAATCCCAGCACCTGGGAGGCTGAGGCAGGAGGAAGTCTGTTACTGCTTAACCCAACATATTCTAAAGTTACCCAGACCCAGAACACTTTTTCTCAATAAAACAGTAATTGGCATTTTGTGGACCATTGTTCAAAAATGCCAGTTTTGGAAACATCACAGTGGAGGATTTTTTGTACAAAGTGGCTTTTATTACAACTGTTACTTGCCTCCATTTCGGGGGTTAAAGGAACAAAGAAGAAGGAAGAGTGTACATACTGGCAAAGCAGAGGCAAAATGGTCTTCCTTTGCGGGTCATGTGCTGAGAAACCAAGAGAATGCACTGAAAAACTCCAAGAACTAATCAGAGCATTGACTAAAGAGATCAACACGGGTGATAAATACATCAAGATCAATTCCCGTCTCATACACCAGCAATACCATGTGAGACAGCAACAGGGGACTAAAAAGAACGTGGTTAGCAAAATGTGCACAGAATGTGCGCTGAAATTGGATGAAGGATGTTTTAAGAAAACTTCAATCAATGGAGAAACGAGGCCTGTTCTTGAACAAGATTGTAAAAGTGTCAATCCTCCCTCAGGCCACCCCTAAATTTGGTGTGCGATTTCAATCATAGGGATTTTTCTTTTACCTTGGGAAATCAATTCTGTAGTTCTTTGGGTAGAGTAACTGCACAGAGCCAAGAAATTTGTGAAGCAAAAGAATGATAGTTGGAGCTGGGTAGGGTGGCGCACACCTGTAATCCCAGCACTCGGGAGGCTGAGGCAGGAGGATCACTGCAAGTTCGAGACCAGCCTGGGCTACAAAGTGAGCTGAAGGCCAGCCTGAACTGCACAGTGAGACCCTGTCTCAAACAGACAAAAGAAAAAGAATGATGGTTTGGAGACTTGCTTTATGAAGTTGGTTTAAATATGATAAAACTTAACTGAGCTACTGGTAGACAAATTTGCAAATACAACAACAGAGGGCTCTTTAGGGTTTTTTTGTTTTGCTCTGTTGTAGTACAGGAGCCACAGTCCTTTTGCATTTGGAGTCTTTTGGTTTTGGGGGAGGGGAGATTTGGTTTTGTTTGGTTTTGTTTGTATCGGGGATTGAAGTTACAACCCCGCACTTGGCACGCAGGAACTTGTGCCACTGAGCTATATCCCCAGCCCGGCCCTTCTTTTTTTTTTTTTCATTGAGTCGTCCAGGCTAGTTTTGAACCTACAAACCTTCTACTTCTGGAGTAGCTGGGATTACAGGTATACACAACATCTGCCCTCAAAAGAGCTTTTTCCTTTTTTTAGAAAAAAAAAAAAGTACAAAAATAAAATAACATGTATTTGTGGTGGCTCTGTTGAAGCTTTTGGACTTGCAAAGATTAGAAATACATTCGATTTAATTTTTAATTTAATCTCAAAAGGAATTAACCAGGCATAGTGGTACATTGCCTATAATCTAAGCACACTGGGAGGCTGAGGCAGGAGAATCACAGCCTGGAGAATTCACCAACTAAATGAGACCTTGTCGCAAAAACAAAAGAGGAAGAAAGGAAGGAAGGAAGATGAAATAAAGAAAAAAGAAAGAAGATGAAAGAAAGAAAGAGAGAGAGAGAAGGAAAGAAGGGCAGGCTGGGGATGCAAAGGCTTTGGGCTCAATCTTAGTACAAAAGATCCCAGGGATTCATTGGAACAACATTAGATTCTGTCACACAGTCCAAGTCAGAGGTGGTCAGCTGCACCTCAGAATGGGCAGGGGGCAGAGCAGGTCAGCACAAGACATGTGTCTCTCGGGTGACACTACATCAGGGCAAGCCCTGGTCCCATCTCTCCTCCGATCTTAACTCTCCAGCTGCTGATTTTGCTCTCTGGACCACGCAACTCATCCCTGACCACACCAGACCCTGCCTGGGTGAGGAGCCTCTCTCTGGCTGGAGATGAGTGTGCTTTCCAGACAGGCAGGTGCCCGGTATATCAGAAGGCGCCTCCTGAACATGATGCCTTCCCTTCCTAGACACTCCCAAACTGCTTTAAAACACACAGCCTAGGTATCTGCCAATAACCCAGTCCTTCCCCCAGGGTTTTCTATTTCAGAAGAGCCCCTGCATACCAGGATCAGCTGGATGGGAATCCAAAGAGCCCCAGGTGTCAAACTGGCCACACCGTCCAGTTTATTTAGCCCCTACAGATTCCTAGAACCTGTCCACTTCCGTCCACGTCTACTGCCATCACCTGAGTTTGAAGAATCATCCGGAGTCAGCTGGCTTCAGCGGGTACCATGGCTGCTGGATGGGGCCAGCTCTGCCACCCACAGCTGCCTCCTGTGAGCCCCGATCCCCAGCAAGGCATGTCGTCAAGATATCATTGGCACACATAAAACTCTCCCTTTTCAGGGCACAGCTTACTGAGTTTTGACAAAGGCACACAGCTGTGGAACCCCACTCCCCACAGGGTGTGGGATGCCTGTGCCACCCAGAGAATTCTCTGGAGATCCTCAGAATCAATCCTCTTCCCTACCCCAGCCCCACCACCACCACCACACTGATTGCCAGGTTACAGCTCTGTCTTTCCTAGGACATCGCAAAGTGGAACCTGCAGCTTTCAGCCTGTTGGCTCTGGCTTCAGGAGTAATCGCTGTAGAATCACTCAGTGCCCATTTTCCTGGAGGAGAGGAAACTCAGCAGGCTGAGGGGCACCTCGCACTCAGGAACGAGTGTGTCGCCAAAGCCTGGCATGGAGTTTCTCAAATGTCTTTTTCACTATTGCTCCATTAAGGAGAAAATTTTACTATAATTTAATTGAAACTCTGCCTGACAAGAGAAATTAAGTACTAAAGAATAAGATTTTGTTTTAAAAAATAAGCACATGGGGAGGGGCTGCACTTTGAAGAGTATTAGCCCAGGCTGCGGTAGCAAATCATAGACTTAAACAATGACAGAGCCTCTCAGCTGTGGAGGCCCGGAAGCCCGAGGTCAGCATGTCAGGTGGGGCCGATTCCTGGGGTACACACCAGTCTTCTAAACACTGTGACCTCACATGGCCAAGAGAAAGTGCCTGGGCCTCCTCATCTTTTAGTAAGGCACTAATCTCATCACAAGGGCCCCACCCTCCAGACCTAACCCCATACTAAATGTTTCTACAGCCACTCTCTAAAAGTCATTACAGAGCCAAATATGGTGGTGTACACCTGTAATCCCGGCACTCGGGAAGCTGAGGCAGGACAATCACTGTGAGTTCAAGGCCAGCCTGGGTTATAGAAGGAGTTCAGGAGCAGCCTGAACTATAGAGCCAGACCTTGTCTTAAAAATAAATAAAGAGGGGGCTGGGGATTTAGCTCAGCGGCTTAAGCGCCTGCCTTGCAAGCAGACGTTCGTGAGTTCAATCCCCAGTACCGATAAAAATGAAAAAGACAGAAGAACGAAAAAAAGAAAGAAAGAAAGAAAGAAAAGCCGTGACACTGAGAATTAGGATTTCAAGACATGGCTTGGGAAGACACAGACGCTTAGCAGTGATGGCAAACCTTGATAACAGTCCACTGTGGCACATGTGTCATTAGCTCACTACCACTGGTTTAGATCTAATTAGGGCCCACAAAGCATTGCAATATCCCATTCCCCTGTGAGGAATGAATTTCTATCCCCTGAGGTGAAAGTTTGCAAGTTTGCATGCTCTAGCACATAGTAGGTGTTCAACAAATATGTCTGAATGAATGAGAGACTGCTTGTGAATACTGCCAGAGGGACACCTCCCAGGAGCCAGCTAGGTATCACACAGGGCTAGGAGTGACTCCACTGTGGAGACAGCGCCCATTCTCCTAAAACCCCACAAGGAACTTGGAGGTGTTGTGTTAGTGGACGTAGAGGTAAATCCCAGTGTCCATATAGCCAGGACGTTATCAAACGTATGCTTTGCTCTGACGATGAACTGGAACCCACATGAAACCAGACCAGACACTCTGCCGCAAGAGAGAAGCTTTATTGGGCAGGGGGTGGACTGCCATGCAGACCAAGGCAGCCCGTTTGCTTGGGGAAAGGGTTTTTAAGGGTTATGCTGGGGGAGTGTCTCTGCGGGTGAGCCAGGTGTGACACGGGTGTCTTCAGGTTCCCTCCTGGGCAGGGTTGACTTTTGGTTCTGGAAAGTTTGTCTTCTTGCAACCCAAGCATGAACAGGTTCAGGGGACAGGCTGACCCTTTACTCCAGCCTTTTGTTTTTAGGAGTCTGGTGATGAGGTCTTTTTGGCTGCTTCAGGATGGCTTGGGGTGAAGTGGGAAGGCTGGGAAGGTAGGGTCACCATCGGGATCAGCCGTGGGCACCATCTGATAAGAGAAATCCAAGAGGAGCATCTGGTTAAAACTTTGGGCGGTACCTTTTGTGGCTGCTGTGGACTGGGAGAGGAGACTCGGTGTGAGCAGGAATGTGACGCAGAGAACTGTGAGGGGGCCAGGAGGGTGAGGGCCGAGAGAGGGGCTCAGAAGAGAAACTGGGGGTGGGGCCAGTGTTAGCAGCCTGAGGTGCTGTAGGTGGGGTCTGAGAGGAGAAATAAGGGCAGGTTACAGGAATACGGGGGCTGAGAGACCAAGGGTGGTCTGTGATAGAGATGGACGGCAAAGAAACCTTTGCAGTCAGGGTGTAAGGGAACAGTGAAAATGTAGGCATATGAGACAGTACAGTGCAAGGGTTTAGCACCAGTGGGTGAGTTGGCGTTAGCCCACTGTGAATAGCTCTGGGACCTTGGACTAGGCGACAGGAGCCATTGGACTTGAGGGTAGGGAGAGCCAGGTGTCATTTGGGGTGTCATAAGGTGAGTGTGTGACCTTTGGAAACCCATTGGGTAACAAGCAGTGGATTATAGGTTTGAGCCCCCGTTGAAGTTTAGGGCTACCGGGTATTGGGGAACAGTAGGGAAGACTGAGGGTGTTTGAGGCGAATTAGTAGCAGAGTAAAGTGAGTGGCCTGAGTAGGACTGGACGTGTGGCAGACTGCAGGGTCACCAGGAAGCAGGGAAGGGGAGGGGCTGAGCCAGCTGCCATGATGGCTGGGATTGGAGTATAAGAGCCTGGGGAGAGAGAGAGAGTGGAAGAGAGATGGGTGTTTGGGTGTTTGGAGGTTTTTTTTTAATCAAAAAGAGGACAGGACAGGTTGGAATAATAAGATAGCTGTGTGTGAAGAAAGGGTTTGGAATCTGCAGGGAGTAGGTCCTGTCGGGGAGGTCGTGTATTGGCCATCAACTCCCACCACAGAGACTACAGACTGGGAACATTGGCCCAGAAACTCAGAAAGATGCTATGGGTGGTTTCCATAGAAACAAGGAAAGGGAGGGTTTTACCTGGGATGTCCAGAGAGACTCGGGGCTCTGAGGGAGACCTGGTGAGGCCATGGGCCAGAGCCCCAGCTCATCCTCTCAGCAGTGACGCCGAGCCAGTGACAGGTCCTGAGTCCCAGGCAGCAGCGTCAACATCCTGTGAAGGCAGGAAGGTGACCACTGACCCGCTGTCTGGTGGACAGGGCAGTCACACTTCCAGTGGCCCTCATGGTTGCAGATGGGATGAGTTCCCAGTCATGGCCGCAGGTCAGGGCAGGCTGTGTGCAGTGTGGTTCTCCTGACACACTGGAAGCTCGGTGGTGAGGTGGGGGCTCAGGTTTTTGGCCCCCCTGTTTTATCCTGAGCTCCAGGTGCTGCTGCTGCTGCTGCAGCCTCCAAGGCCAGAAATTGGCCTTGAAGTTCAGCTTGGAATGCAGCCTTTTTTTTTAAGGTCGTCCTGG
The DNA here is from genome assembly GCF_034190915.1 of Cavia porcellus. Lineage (NCBI taxonomy): Eukaryota > Metazoa > Chordata > Mammalia > Rodentia > Caviidae > Cavia > Cavia porcellus. Next base: position 201,051,632 of record NW_026947484.1, read on the forward strand.
AATGTAACCTTTTTAAGGTGTCCTGTTTTTGTCTATTGTTGAAGACATGGAAATTCATATCTAAGATATGAATCCCTCCTCGCTGGGAGGATTGAGGCCCAAGATCTGTTTGAATTTAGGTTAAATGTCTGGCATTGCCTGGGAAATAAAACAGGAGTTTAATTTTTTGTTGAGGGGACAGAGTAGGAGTGAGAATAACCGTGTGGGTTAACAGCAAAGCATGTGATAGGCTGGAAGATATGTGGGAGATCAGAGGGGGGGAAGGGACCCACGTGGATTAACCCTTCAGTACCTGCCACCTCACAGAGGGGAAGGACAGCTTGGGGTGAGCATCATGCCAGAGGTGACTGGGAAGGGAAACCGAAGGCCACGTGTGGGAAGGGCCACCAGAGGCAGTGAGTGCGGGGGTGAGAGGTGGTGGTGGAGAACGGGGCGATGGTGGGGTGGAGAAGCAGGAGAGGCAGAGTTGGGGTCAGCTGTAAAGAGCAAAAAAAGCGTGGGCCTCGGACCATTGTCCACTGCATTGACAAATGCGTAGATCCTGTAGGATATTAAAGTCAAGTGTATTGGGAGAGCCTAGCGGAGCTGTGGTTTAGTTTATGGAGGGTTAAGCTGTCTGGCAGAGGGAGGTGAGATGTTTGGGTTGAGTTCCATGAGGCTGGGAGGGGAGCAGAGGACAGACTTGGGCAAGTGAGGACGGAAGTGTGGGTGGAGGGGGAAGAAGAGGGAACACTGGCCACGGCTAAAACGAGGCAGAGGACAGAGGTCAAGACTGAGAGGAGACTGAGGGCAAGAATAGTCCACAGACGGTCCCAAAAGGGCCACAGGGCCACACACAGGCTCTCTGAGCAGGCGTCCTGGTCAGAGAGGCGATGAGCACAGAGGGAGGAGCGGCTCGGCATATTGACACGACTTTCCTGTGAGGGGCAGGGAGCCCAGAAGCGTGGATGAGCCATTCCACAGAGGACTACGGCCTTCGTGGGACGAAAAAGAGAGAGAAGAAAATGAACGTGCAAAAGGCAAGTTCCTCAGGCATGAGGTCGTGGAAAGTGCCCTGAAAAAGCTCTGCAGTGACCCACTCCAGAAAAGAGCTGAAACAGGGGAAAGTGGTTAGGAGGTCCCGGAGTGTCAGAGGAAATACGGGTGAAGGACAGAAAGAGGGATTGGAGCTCACGAGGAGGAGGAGGAGGCAGAGGAGGAGGAGGAAGGAGAGGAGGAGGGAGAGGAGGAGGAGGAGGGAAAGGAGGAGGAGGGAGAGGAGGAGGAAGAGGGAGAGGAGGAGGAAGAGGAGGGAGAGGAGGAGGAGGGAGAGTAGGAGGAGGAGGGAGAGGAGGAGGAGGGAGAGGAGGAGGAGGAAGAGGAGGAGGAAGAGGGAGAGGAGGAGGAGGGAAAGGAGGAGGGAGAGGAGGAGGAGGAGGAGGAAGAGGAGGAGGGAGAGGAGGAGGAGGGAGAGTAGGAGGAGGAGGGAGAGGAGGAGGGAGAGGAGGAGGGAGAGGAGGAGGAGGGAGAGGAGGAGGAGGAGGGAGAGGAGGAGGAGGAAGAGGAGGAGGAAGAGAGGAGGAGGAAGAGGAGGAGGAGGGAGAGGAGGAGGAGGGAGAGGAGGAGGAGGAAGAGGAAGAGGGAGAGGAGGAGGAGGGAGAGGAGGAGGAGGGAGAGGAGGAGGAGGAAGAGGAGGAGGAAGAGAGAGAGGAGGAGGAGGAGGCAGAGGAGGAGGAGGAGGGAGAGGAGGAGGAGGAGGGAGAGGAGGAGGAGGGAGAGGAGGAGGAGGGAGAGGAGGAGGAAGAGGGAGAGGAGGAGGAGGAGGCAGAGGAGGAGGAAGGAGAGGAGGAGGAGGAGGGAGAGGAGGAGGAAGAGGGAGAGGAGGAGGAGGAGGGAGAGGAGGAGGAGGAGGCAGAGGAGGAGGAAGGAGAGGAGGAGGAGGGAGAGGAGGAGGAGGGAGAGGAGGAGGAAGGAGAGGAGGAGGAGGGAGAGGAGGAGGAAGAGGGAGAGGAGGAGGAGGAGGCAGAGGAGGAGGAAGGAGAGGAGGAGGAGGAGGGAGAGGAGGAGGAAGAGGGAGAGGAGGAGGAGGAGGAGGCAGAGGAGGAGGAAGGAGAGGAGGAGGAGGGAGAGGAGGAGGAGGGAGAGGAGGAGGAGGGAGAGGAGGAGGAGGGAGAGGAGGAGGAGGGAGAGGAGGAGGAGGGAGAGGAGGAGGAGGGAGAGGAGGAGGAGAAGGGAGAGGAGGAGGAAGAGGGAGAGGAGGAGGAAGAGGGAGAGGAGGAGGAAGAGGGAGAGGAGGAGGAGGAGGCAGAGGAGGAGGAAGGAGAGGAGGAGGAGGGAGAGGAGGAGGAGGGAGAGGAGGAGGAGGGAGAGGAGGAGGAGGGAGAGGAGGAGGAGAAGGGAGAGGAGGAGGAAGAGGGAGAGGAGGAGGAGGAGGCAGAGGAGGAGGAAGGAGAGGAGGAGGAGGGAGAGGAGGAGGAGGGAGAGGAGGAGGAGGGAGAGGAGGAGGAGGGAGAGGAGGAGGAGAAGGGAGAGGAGGAGGAAGAGGGAGAGGAGGAGGAGGAGGCAGAGGAGGAGGAAGGAGAGGAGGAGGAGGAGGCAGAGAGGAGGAAGAGGGAAAGGAGGAGGAGAGAGAGGAGGAGGAGGAGGGAGAGGAGGAGGAAGGAGAGGAGGAGGAGGAGGCAGAGGAGGAGGAAGAGGGAAAGGAGGAGGAGAGAGAGGAGGAGGAGGAGGGAGAGGAGGAGGGAAAGGCATAAATGGAAACCACTCATAATTCTGAAGTGTCTGGGTGCTGGCCAGAGCACAGTCCAAGCACGCACGGGCTCTGGGAGCAGCTGACCCTTTTGACAGAGGGCAGATGAGGCGCTACTGCTGTAGACAGGGATAGAAATGACAGTGGTTTGGATTCAGCTAGTTGTAGTGAGGACAGGGGCTAACAGATGTTCATGAAAATTATCTAGAAAATGGGCTGGATGTGGTTAGCACACCTGTAGTCCCAGCACTGGAGACGCTGAGGCAGGAGGATCACTGCATGTTGGAGGACAGCCTGGGCTACATAGTGAGTTCAAGGCCAGCCTGAACTACGCAGTGAGCCCCTGTCCCAAAAGACAAACCAAAGGAAAAAGGAAGAGGAAGAAGAGAAAAGAAAAAAGAAAACAGGAAGGAAGAAAATTAATTTAAAAATAGAAATAGGGGCCAGGCAAAGTGCCTGCCTGGCAAGCACAAGGTTGTGAGTTCAATTGCCAGCACCAAAAAAAACTAGAACTACACTTGGTGGTGGGCTAGTTGCTGGAAGGGTGATGATGGTGCCAGCCACTAAGGTAGGTAAGGTACCCACTAAGGATGCCCGGGTTGGGGGCTACAGGCAGCACGAAGGTCAGTTTTGGACTCTTGAGGCGGACATTGCTTCAGGTCATTCACACACAGGGCCTAGTCGGCTTGGGACTTGGGATCAGCGGGTATAGGCGGGACCCAGACCCAGGAAGGGCTGCCTCGCCGGAAACCGTGTGGCTTGAGAAGAAAAGATGTGGCGGACTGTCACCTGGAAAGAGCTGCACTGGGCTCTGCCTGAGGGAGGGCGGTGCCACGGCGAGATCAGCATCACCCAGCGCTGCCCTTTAGGCGCTGGCCGGGCTTACTGTCATTGGCCGGTTTGTGTTTTTGCCTTTGCTACCACAACAATGCTGTCCTGGTAGTGTGCAGAGAGCATTTTCTGAGGCCAGGATTATTTTCTCAGGACAGATTCCTAAAAGTCGAATAAGCAGGTAAAGGAAGGCATTTATGGGGACTGATGTATTCTGCCACATTACCTTCCAGAAGGCGACTCATATGCCCGCCTGTCACCGAAGTGCAAGGCTGTGCTGTCATTAATATGCATGGTCTGCAGGCTAGACCTGTGCTAGTGTAACAGGGAGGGAAGGAAGGAGGAGGAAGGGAGAAAGGAAGCAAGGTAGGAAGGGAAGGCAGGTGGGCTGAAGGAAGGGAAGCAAAAGGCAGGCGAAATCCATAGGCTTTGGTGACTGGTGAGACACGGAGAGCGACGGAGACAGAAAACAGACCCGGTCAGGGGTCAGCCTCGGGCTGTCCGCTTGGCCCAGGGCGAAGACTGAGAGGGGCAACTAGGAGGAGAACCTGGCTTGGCACAGAAGTGATGGGTTTGGCTTTGTTCTCCGAGTCCAAGGCATCTAGAACATCGATGTTACTAGGTCGATGGGTTTCAGATCCCAAAGCTCACAAGAGACGCCTGGTCCCACAGGGAAGCCTGAAATAACCCCCTAAGTGGAAGAACATCACAGCTCAGGGTTGTACATTTCTGGGGACCCAGGATCCTGCGTCCCACTCTTTCCATTCGCCTCATACTCAGCTGCAGCCGTGGTCGGAGAATCCGAACAAAGGCAAATTCCTCGCACTGGCAGCATCCCCCTCAAGTGCACCCCACATGTCCTGCCCCATCTCCAATGCCACAGCCACTGCTGTGTGCTCAGCCTACACTTGGGTGTCACCCAGAAATACAGCGACCCCTCCCCCACCAAGCAAGCAGGCCCCGGCTTCTGCCCCTGCTGCCCCTCGCCTCTGCTTGTCCACTCCCCAGACAGAATAGATCCCCAGACACCCAGTGATCAGAAGTGGATTGACTGCACCGGGTCCCTGGCGCTGGGAATGGTCCAGAGCACTTACCATCTGCCAACACTCACCCACAAGGAGCTCCTAGGAAGAGCCATGTCGGGCCTGAGGCCCCAGAGCACACCAAAAAGTGAAGCAGGGAGGAAGTGGGGCCACCGCTGTAACAGGCCAACCTGGGGGTGTGGACACCTCCACCTGGGATGCCCACCGCGGCCCAGGACTGCCCGGGTGGGCATCCCGGGCCAGCCTCGCAGACAGCGTTCTGTCTCCCTCCTGGGATGGGAGAGAATGCGCAGTGCAAGGCGGGCTCCCGAATCCAGACAACGCTCTCCTCACACGCATCAGCGCAGCACCCGCCTTCTTTCCAGCTTTCTGTTGCTCCCAGAGCTGGTGTGGCCCTGGCAAGCCCAGGAGGGAATCCCACCATCCTCCAGTGTCCTCCACCCCACCCTCAGGCTCGGTCCTCTCCCCTGCCACCGACCAGCTACAACCACACTACCTCCAGGCCGTGCGAGAAGCACATTTTCCAAACCCCAGGATACCTGGATTAACCCTCCTGAGGCCTGGGCCAGGAGGGCAGCTGGGGGACTGGACAACCTGCAAGCTGGGGGGCTGGGCAGTGCAGTCCCCTCTCGGAGCCCCTTTGTAAGGTACGTGTGGCAATGAGAAGACGCAAGTAACACACATCCTTGGCTTCCAGGAAGAACCAGGAACCAGTTCCATTAGGGTCTGGAGAGCGCATGTGTCAGCCTAGCTCGGACCTGACTTACCCCATTTTTCCCCTTCAGCTCTGGATCTCAGATGCACGGCATTAGAAAGATTGCAAACTTCAGTTCACCTCGGGATTCTTCCCGGGTCCTTTTGTGTTTGGTCTTCTTTGTGTTTGTTTACTTCTTCCTCTTCCTTCCCCTTTCCCCATAGGCAAACACTCTTTTGCTCTCAGTGTGTGAGTGTGTGCCCGTGTGTGTGTCCGTGTGTGTGTGTCCATGAGGACAGACACAGCAGCTTACACAAGCACTACTGCTGGGCATCTTATTTGCCATTACTTTTCCTTCCCCTGCCAGGCCGCTCCACCGACCTGCTGCATAGGACAGCACCATTCACATCTGCCATGTGACACTGACCCTTTCCTTCACCGGCCGCTTTTGTTATTTCCCCCCTCTCGCCAGTACAAGCTCAGATCCTCAGCCAGGTGTCTGCATCCCTGTGAAAGCTGGCATCACTGGGGCCTAGGGTTCGTGCTCTCTACAAGGACCAGGGTTCCTGTGTCCCCAGCTCTTCACCAGCCTGTGCCCGCCAGAGGGTTCTAAAACAGAGCTCAAGGTCACCTCTCACCTCTCTCCTACTCGAACCATCGTCCCTCCTGGTGCAGACGGAATTGGCAAAGCCTCCTCTCTGCCATGGACCATCATCTTTAAAGACAAGAGGCGCCCACGGCTGGATGTGCCCCCACACCCCATCACTTGCTGTCATCATGCACTATGCTGCCAGGAATGGTGTACGTGGCCACTAGCTTGACCACAATCACTCACTTGGCGCAAGGGATGGCATGTGAGCCTAAAGACAAGTGCATAACCAGACCCAAGATTCTACCCATTCCACAGATGCCCATCAACCAATCAGATGCAGCTTGGATGCCCACCACCTCCCTCCAGGAAGTAGAAATGTTGGGCAAATAGCATCAATGCAGGAAATTTAGTGCAGGCTGTTGCCTGGAGCCTTCCTTAGTCATTTTCTTGATTGTCTATGAGGGGGGAGGGGCCCCTGCAGCACAGGACAAACTAGGGCCTGGGACCTGTCCTCTTCAAGCTCATATTTCTCCAGCTTCATGAAGTGCTTTGCATAGAGGCATTCATAGTCATGTGCTCTGGAATTAAAATGTTCTGGACCCAAGTTCCAACTTAGCCACTTCAAAGGGCTGTCGTCAACGACGAAGACACAGTACATGTAAAGTGCTTAGCAAGGCTCCAGACACATGCGAAACCTCAAAAATGATGATCGGTTATTATTAACAACCCATAACACAGGAAATACATTCTTCACTTTATGAATAATAAAAGTGACACCCAGAGAGGCCGAGTGACTCTAAGGAAAGCTGGGTTCAAACCCAGGCCCATCTGTCTGACACCTCCTGTGTTTCCATCTCCACGGGCTACGTGATTTCTGCCAGGACCCATCTGGGTCGGGCTGCAAGGCCTCTCTCCGAAGCTCCAGGCCCGCTGGGCCTCCCCAGGCCTGGGGTGCAGGCAGGAGTCCCTCAGGGGGTGGGAGGCCCAGGGCAGGTCCAGACCAAGGCCAGGCTGCCTGGAGGATCCCAGGTGCTGGGAAGGCGGCAGCCTGGCCATTCTCCAGGCATATTTAGAGCCAACTCGAGGGAAACCCCAATTCTGTCAGTGCTGGCTCGCCTGGGGCACAAGCACTGCAGACATTAAATATTAAACGTGTCGGCTGCCTTCCAAGCTTGGTAATTAAAACTCCTATTTCATATTTTACACAGGATGGACAGGGAGGTCACAGGCTGTTCTGGGAGGCTTCACAGTGCCTTGTTCACAAATGAAGTGGCTCTTCAGAGGAAAACCTCCCTCTCCTCTCGCTCGGGACCCTCTGCCCTACTTAGTGATTTCCAGGGAGGGAGGGCAGGCACTGGACCTCCAGCGGCCTCACGGTGGGGGGCCCCTTGCAAAAGTCCCAGCAGATTCTTGGACTTGCTATTTCCTCAAAATGGGTCTGTGTCTCCAGGAGTGGGTAGTACCCTCGGCCACGGGCCCCTGCTGCCACAGCAGCCCGGGAGCTGCATTGGCTCTGCAAACCCAGGGAGACAACGGGCGCTCCAAGACCCAAAGATGGGGAGGGTGGGAGGGAGGGGGCTTCTTCCCTTAGTCTCTATCGCCATCTCCTGGCCGGAATCTGAACTGCAGCTCTCTAGCTGGAGACCAAATTTGAATTTGGAGTAGGAGTCTTGGAGAGCAGAATAGAGGAAAATCAGGCCTGATGTTTTCAGAAGCTTTTTCTTCCTTTTCTCTTTCTCTCCCTCTCCCTTCCCCCTCTGCCTTACTCCAAGCCCCTAAGCCTCGCTCTCTTCAGGGTCTTCCTGTGTAGTCCAGGATACCCTGGAACTCACTAAATTGCCCAGCCTAATGTTAAACATTTGATCCTCCTGCCCCAGCCTCCCAAAGGATGCTGGGATGCTGGGATTACTGGCGGGCACCACCGCTCCCAGCAACACCTTTGGAAACAGTTTTTAAAACAAGATGCATACTTTTCATTGATCATTCAGTGGGTCAGGTCAGTCCTCGGGTTCAAGAAAGAAACGTGGGGCCAGGGACGTAGCTCAGCGGCACAGCGCCCCCTAAGCAAGCTCGAGATCGTAAATTCAATTCCCTGTACAAAAAAGAAAAGAAAAAAAAAGCCAGGTCTTTGCAGACCCTGCCGGCCTGAGGACTTGCGCGTGCGCGTCTGCAGCCAGACTCCTGACAGCGAGCTGTTTGTGAGGTTGGCATTCATTGTCTCCCTGTGGGTGCTTGCAAGGAGGGTCGTGCCCAGCCTACAGAGGGGACACTCAGGCTGGGCCGGAACCTCCCTCATCACCCCCCACACGGCCAGTCCTTCTTGGAAGGCCGCTCTTTTGCGCCGTGGAAGGGCACCGCGACCCTCCTCCTGTCCCTACTCCTGAGTCCCAGCACTCACCCCTCTCCCCTGGACCCAGGCCACCCTGGCCTTTTCAGCCCCTCCCTCTCACAGGCCACCTCTACTCAACGCGGCCTCGGATGGCGCCCATCGACTTTATTTGTTGTTTTTTCTCTCTCTCTCTTTTTTTTTAATCGGTACCAGTGATCGAACTCACGACTGCCTGCTTGCAAGGCAGGCGCTTATGCCGCTGAGCTAAATCCCCATCGACTTTAAGTGAACCGTGAGCTCTGTGTCCCGCCTGCCCTGAAAGACTCTGCGGAGTCGGAGCAGGCTGTGGTCTGACCCCTTCTCTCTCTCTCCTGCCTTCCTGTTCCAGCCCAGAGTGCCTCCCAGTTCCTCAGTGCTCCGTGTTCTCTGACCTCAGCCTCCTGGCAGAGGCCGTTCCCTCTGCCTCAATGCTGGTGCCTTAGCTTCTCTAATTAAGGGCTCTTCATATCATGGGGGACCCCGGAGGAGGCCTTTCCTAGCCGCCCTCGCTCAAGCCTTCCTGGCCCGCTGTTACAGCCCCAGTCTGTGGTTTGGTCCTCTCTGTGGAATTTAACTGGCTTTTGGTTTTTCCGTTAATCTGTTTTCACTGTGTCCCCAACCAGAAGGTAAAATTCCTTTGCATTGGCCATCGAAGCGGGGATCCTCCTCGCTGAACTACATCGGCAGCCTTTTTATTTTATTTCTGGTTTTGTTTTATTTAGAGAAAGGTCTGCTAAGTGGCTAAGCCACTCAAGCTGAGCTTGAAATCCTCCTGCCTCAGCCTCCCAGAGTGCTGGGATGACAGGGGTGCCCCACCATGCCTGGCTGAATGTGAATTCCGAGTACACGGGAAGGTATCCATTGTGTTTACCATTTAGAGCCTGACTCATGATTGGTACAAAATACATAACTGTAGAGTGAATGACAAAGGGTCCCTGGGAGCAGAGAGGGGGTCAGGGAAGCTGTCAAGAGGAAGTAACATCCTATCATGACCCAGGAAAGTGATGAGAAGCAGCCCGGATGCAAAGGGAATGGCCAGCTGAGAGGACCACCCCAGGGAAGAGGGAGCCACAGGTGACAGGGTCATAGACAGGAAGGTGCTTGGCACCTGGCGGAAACTAAAAGTGGAAAGAAAGCTGGCGTGTGCCAGGGTAGTGGGCACAGGGACGACCCACATCTAGGCTGTGGCTTTTACCCTCTGGCCTGGGAGCAGAGAGGCAGAGAGGGATGTGTGTGGGTTTCAGTCTCCCAGGTCTCCTGCAGGCAGTGCCTGAAGCATGCGGGAGGCGGAGGCAGGGAGATCAGGCTGGAGCTGCTCTGCAGCCAGGTGAGACTCAGGGCTGAGCCCGGCAGCCCAGGAGAGGGATGGAGGGAGGTGGAGAGAAGCGGTGGGAGGAGGGGCTGGAGGGAGGAACCTTGGGTAGGGTCAGGTAGGGAGTGTGTAAGACAGAGAAGCACCCAGTGACTCACGGCTGCCAAACCAGATATATGTGGAGGTGCCGCTCATCGAGATAAGGTACAGCACGGTCAGAAAAGAAAATAGGTGCCTCTGTAATCCTGTAGGTTGCAGATCGTAGAAAGCTCATGTCAAACTGGCTTCAATTACTGGGAAGTCCAGAAGTAAGGTCAGTTTGGGGCTTTGTTTCATTTCGAGGCCAGTGAAACTATCAAGGAACCTATTTTGTTTTTCCTTTCTTCTTCTTGGTTCTGTCTTCTGCAGACTTAGTATCTTCCTGAGGCTGCTTCCTTTGTAGTGGCAAAAGGGCTGCAGCAGCTCCAGGCTTCACATCTGCACCTACTCAGCCCACAACAAAAAGAACTAGCAGGGTTCTCAGAAAGGAAGCACAGTCTTTCTCTGAAGTCAGAAAAACACTTCTGCTCACATCTCGTTGGCCTAATGTAAGCCTTGTGCCTATTTCTATAAACTGTGAGCTGGGAATGACCTGGCTTTAGGGCATAAAGTCTGCTTACTGGAACTAGTTACCACAGCCAGGGAGAGATGCCTGTTTGGAGTAGGTGGAACCAGGTTCTCCAGGTTCCCTCATATAGCATCTCTGGGGCCATGGTCTGTGTCATGGCATCTGAAGAGTCCCCATGGGTGACAGAGTCGGAGGCTCCTGAGCTATCAAACCAGATCTCAGAAATGCCTCAATCTCCCTCTCCAAGTCTTGCTTTTTGAGACTGGGTCTCACTGTGCAGTTCTTTATGTAGCCCAGGCTGGCCTCGAACTCATGCTGATCTTCCTGCCTCGGCCTCTTGAGTGCTGGGATTACAGGTGTTGCCTTGAAAGGGTACAGGCACAGTCAGCTCATTCTTGCCACTTTGAACTTGAGCTTCGGTTAGACAGAAAGGCAGGTGCAGCGTTGGGAATAGGGCTCAGGTTTAGGGCTCTGGTTAGCTTAGTCAGCCACACTGCGGGAGTTACCTAGTAACACTTCCATCCTTCTAGAGACTGCATCCTCACCTGTAATGGGATTGATCCCGTTTATGTGCCCCCGCCCACCTGCAGTCACAGTGCAAGGGCCCGGCGTGACGCTGATAGAAGGAAACAATGTTGAGTAAATGGCTGCTGGGGGGTCGAGGCATCACGGTGCCCCGAACGTTGGATTCGCTCATGCAAACGGTCGGGGATGCCCACTCCCGAGACACAGAGGGAGCCAGCGAGCCACAGCGAGGGCCTCCCACACCCACTTCAGACCCTTCCCTGGTAGCCTGCCTCCGTGTGCTCCTTACCAAATGCCCCCAGAGCTCTAGGGCTGAGCACAACGGTTCTGTGTCACTCACCGGGCTGGATGGATGGGGGCTGGGCTCGGTGGGACTGTTCTGTCACCCTCCAAGGACAGCTGGTGTGTGGCACAGCATGAGAGTGGGGAAGCTGGGAGCCCCTTGCATGGCACCTCACTGGCCAGGGCAGTCAAGATAGGGCACAGACTGCTGGGGGGGGGGGGGACAGGGCAGGGAGCAGAGCTGTCTTTGTTCTTAGTGGGGAGTAGTATTGAGAGGCAAAATGCATGATGTGTGATACACTGCAGTCCCCTCACACAACAGCCTCACGGAAGGAGGCAGAGTCTTGCTGGCCGGGCAGCTCCTGGATGCCCACCTCTGGTAGGGATTCTGGGTAAATGGTCAACCTCACATAAAGAAAGAAGAAGGGCTCAGTATATAAAAGGCAGTGCAGTAAGCCAGTGAGGTACATGACTGCAATCCCAGCACTAAGGAGGCTGAGACAGGAGATTGCTGCTGCAAGTTTGAGGCCAGCCTGAGCTACATAGCAGAGAGCCTGTCTCAAAATAACAACAACAAAAGAGGAGGAGAATGAGAGGTGGCTGATGAGAGAAGAGGGCAAGGAAAAAGTGCTGCCTGCCTTCTCCAGCAACTTGGGTCCCTTCTAGCACTTCTTAAAGCGCAGCCAGACTCGGCCTGGCGTCCTTTTGCTCAGCCACTGCAGAAGTCAGGCTGAAAGTGTCAACATACACGCATTTAAAAATGCATTGCGTTGCTTAGGGCTCCCTAGACATTTACTAAACCGGCTTTCCGGATGAGCAGTGGGAGAGTCCACCGTGGCCAGCCTCAAGCTGGAAGGCCAGAATCCAGTAGCTGCTCAGGTCACAGAGCTGGAAGCTGCAGGACCGGCGGGGCAGATCCGGGATACAGCGGCAGCCTGACAGTGAAGGCCTGGAAGCTCCCTGAGCTCCGGACAGGAGGCAGTGCTGAAACGAAGGCGCTGGAGTCTGACGTCCACAAGCAGCGGCAGTGCCGCGGAGCTGTCTGAGTACGTTGACTTCCTTTTACTCCAACCGGGCTGCGAGCCCACTAGGTGGTGCCACCCACCATCAGGGTGGGCCCCCCACCTCCGTTCACTAGCACTCATGCCAATCATCTCTAGAACACCCCCAAAGTCATGCATATATTTTTTAATATTTTTGGTGCTGTGGATGGAACCCGGGGCCTTGCGCGTACTAAGTGTGTGATCTGCCGCTAAGCTGCATCCCCTGCTGACATGCTTTAAAAAACCGCTGTGACAGGGAATTGAGACACTGAGAACGACAGGTGGCAGGTGGCAGGACTTACTATTGCCAAGCTATGGCAATTCTCACAATGCGGGATCAGCACAAGAAGAGACACAAAGGCCAACAGAGAGCAAGGGAAACCTGCAACAGCCCCTGCATGACAGATGGCAGAAGCAGCCACAGCGCACTGGGGGAAAGGAGAGGTCCTTGTGGCAGTGTTTTTGGCACTGTAACAAATGCCTGAGGCTATCAGCTTATCAAGAGTAAAGGTTTGCTTTGGTTCAGGGTTCTCTGTGCCTGACCAGTAAGGCCTGTTGCTTTGGGCTATGATAAAACACACTTCCTGGCAGGGCCTATAGCAGAGTAAAACCACTTTCCTGGTGGCCAGGAGGCAAAAGAGACCAGGAGCGGCTAAGGTCCCACAGCTCGCCTCAGGGAAATAAGATTCCCTTCCGCCCCACCTCTCACATTTTCCAACACCGCTCCCCCCACCCAAGCCTGTAGGCCTTTGGGGAACAGTCAAGTTGCAAAGCACAGGTCCTTAGTAATTTGGGACAGTTGGGTATCCAGAGCAAGAAAATTTCTTCCTTCACTTCAGGCAACAATGCAAACTGTGTGCAGGCCTCAAGGAGGAGCCAGAATGAGGAGCTGGAGAGCTCTCAGGAACCACAATGGCTGCTCTGCCCCAGCCCTCTGCTTCTCATCCCCTCCTGACATTTATAGAGCAGTTTAGATGCTGGCACTGCAGTGGGGCTTTTAGTGTGTTCTCACTGGGTCAGTATCAGTCTCCCATTTTACACCCAAAAAAACTGAGGCTCAGAGTAAGTCACTGTCCAAGGACATGGTAAGCCACAGGAAACGGGTGTAGCACCAACCCTCAGAGGGCAGATGTGGAGCCTCTGTGCTGTGGTGGCCTTACTATAGACAAGAAGTGCACTGAGACGGGCTTGAGGTGTTGGGGGAACTGGGAGAATAACAGATACAAAGCAAATGAAAGCCAATTGTGGTGCACAGCTGTAATCCCAGCACTCAGGAGGCTGAGGCAGAAGGACTGCCCTGAGTTCAAGGCCAGCCTGGGCTCCATAGTGAGTTCAAGGCCAGCCTGTACTACATACCCAGACTCTGTCTCAAAAGAAAGAGAGAGAGAGAAAGGTGGTGGGTATATCTGGAGTGGTGGGTAGCACCAGACTGTGGAGGGCCTAGAATACCACCCAGAAAGCTTGCCAGCCTCCTCCCTTCCCCCTTAAGAAGGAGCAGGGGACAGTGGGAAAGCAGGGTCACACTGGCTCTCCTCACCACGCGGCCTGCTGTGAGGCGGACATCTGGACCTGAGCGGGCAGTTCTGCCTGAGGACTGCTCGGGCTCGGGCCCTCCCTGCAGCTCGCCCCCCTGGCTCTTGGGCCTTGCAGGTGGCCCAGTTATGTCTCCCCTGCCCAGGTCATGCCAAAGTTCAGCCATGCTGGCTGCCACATCAGAGTGGAATGGAGAGCCCAGAAGTTGGGGTGCTCTAGCTGCAAAATGCAGAAACCCCCTTGAACTGGCTCATTCCCTAGAGTGAAAATGTCAGGTTTCAGGGGTTTTGTACGTTTGTTTGCTGTTTTTTCTTTCTTTCCTTTATTCATTTATTTATTTATTTATAACAGGGCTCACCATATATTCCCGTATTTCAGGCTGGCCTTAAACTAAGTAGTCCGGGCTGGCCTGGCCTTAAACTTGCAGAGATATTCCTGCACCAATGAACAAAAAAACCCTCAGATGGACAGCTAGTGAGCCTCCTTACAGGTCTCTCTCCATTTGTGTTAAAGTAGGTGAGTCAGCCCTCCCTTTAAAGGCTCTGGTTACAGGCAGGCATAGTGGTGCACACCTGTAGTCCCAGGACTTGGGAGGCCGAGGCAGGAGGATTGCAGTGAGTTTGAGGCCAGCTTGCGCTACATAGCAAGAGTTGGTCTCAAAGAAAAGAAAAAAATGGGGCTGGGGATTTAGCTCAGCGGCATAAGTGCCTTCCTTGCAAGTGTGCGGTCATGAGTTCAATCTCTGGTACCGATAAAAATGAAAAAGACAAAAAAAAAGAAAAGAAGAAAAAATAGCTGGGGATATAGCTCAGCAACACAGTGCCTGCCTGGCACGTGTGAGGTTTTAAGTTCAATCTTGGTGCAAAAAAAATTTTTTTCTCACTAAAGAAAATGCATAGAAAAAAAAAATTTTTTTTTCAGTTACCAGCACAGTGACAGACATATTGCTCAATGAAACAGAATTGGGAGTCCAAGTACAAATTTATGGTTGTATTAGTCAGCTTCCTATTGCTAAGAAAAAATACCTGACACATACAATTTAAAAGAGTAAAGGTTTCAAAGAGAGAGAGAGAAAGAAAGTGTATTTGGGTTTGTGGTTTCAAAGGTTTTGCCCATGATCGACTGGCTCAAAGGCAGAGATATCATGATAGAAGGGCAGGGAAGAGGAAATCTGCTCCCTTCATGGCCGCCAGGAAGCAGAGTAGGGAGCAAAAGCCAGAGAAAAGATCCGCTCCACAGAGGCAGGCCCATGGTGGCTGCTTTCCTCCAGGCAGGTCCCACCTCCAAAGCCTCTGTAACCCCCCAATACGGCCATCAAATTACGATCTTATCAGTGGGTGAATTCACCAATGAAGTTAAAGCTTTCATGAGCAAACATTTCCCAGAAGCCCATCAGCAACCAACCCTCCAACACCCCTTTTGGATGGACGTTTTATATCCCAACTACAGCAATGGTCAATTAATGTCCAAAAAGGATACCAAAATGATCAGGAGAGAAATCCTTTGTTTATTTGCAATAACCAGATGTCCTGATGTAAAAGAATGAAGATGGACCCCTACCTCACGCCATACACAAAAATTAACTCAGATGGGTTCAAAGACCTGAATAGATCAAAGACAAAGAGTTAAAACTATACTGCTCTTGGAAGAAAACACAGGTAGAAACGTTTGGGACTTGGGATTCAGCAACTGTTTCTTAAATACAACATCAAACACAAGTAACCAAAGGAAAAATGACTCAACTCCAAAACAGCATTGAAAATTCTTGTGCCTCAGCTGAGCGCCCTGGTGTATACCTATAGTTCCAGTTTCGTAGGAGACGAGGGAAGTGGGTTTCTTTAGTTCAGAAGTTTGGGGTCAACGTGGGCAATGTAGCAAGTTCCTGTCCTCTTAAAAAATTATGCTTCATCCCTGAGTTAAAGTCATGATATCACTGTGACGTATGCACACCACGTTAATAGCAGCATAATTCCTAATAGCTAAGTGGTAGAAGCATCTTAAATGTCCATCAACAGGTAAAGAAAATGTGAGATTTATTTATACACAATGGAGTACATAAAGAAAGATAAATGCAAGAAAATAAACGTGCCTTTAGATCATAATGTTGACTGAAGTAAATTAGATGCACAAATTTATACATCGTGTAGTCTTGATACCAAGTGATGGATCCAATGGATAGATTCCAGGCTCTTCTGTACATCAAGCAAAGAATTGCAAATATACATCCAACAGTAAAAGAAAAAGCAGCTGCATTTATTGGAGATTACTGAGAGATGACTTCAGGGCAGGTCCAACAGAAGCAAAAAGATGGCGCAGACAGAAAAGTGGTGTCAGGACAACGGGGAAGTGAAAAGCAAATCATTAAAGCAGGCTTTTGGGTTTTAAAAGAAGGGTCTCTCAGAGGCCTCTCCGGGGTCTCTGGATAAGACTGATAGCGTGTTGAGGTTCCCACATGCGTACTTCCCCCCAAACCCATTCCGATTAAACTACATACATGAGACACAGTCCACAGGTATGAACCTGCTGTGGTTTGTTTTCATTTTATTTATTCATTTAGGTTTGTTGTTTTAGTTTTCTCTTTTTTCTTTTTTTTTCATTTTTATTGGTACGAGGAATCAAACTCATGATCACACCCTTGCAAGGCAGGCACTTATGCGCTGAACTAAATCCCCAGCCCCATGCTGTTTTAGTTTTTTGAGACAGTGCCTCACTGCAGAGGCTGGCCTTGAACTCTCTTTGTAGTCTAGGGCAGCCTCAAGCTCACAGGGGGCTCCTCCTGCCTCCCAAGGGCTGGGATTACAGGTGTGCAGTACCAAGCCTGACCCTATGAGCCTTTAACCTATCTCACAGAAATGTTTGAAGAATGGGGGAAACGGTTACAGAAGTTCAGGCCAACATCTAGCAGATACTTGCTCTGGCCTGGAGCTGTAGAGATCTCCAGGGTCTTTGTCATTTTTATTTGTGCCTCTCTAGAACAATGGAAGGAGGATGGCTCTTGCCCAAATTTGGCTGGGTGGAGGGAGCATGGCTCACAGCTCCAACTGTGCTAGCTGTTCTAATTTCCTTTTCGTGAGAAATCACTAGAGAAATAAAGTACAAAATAAAAGAGACCATAGGAAGAAAGATAGAAAAGATGGAGCGTGGACAACGTATCTAAAAGTGTACCTTGACTTAGTATAAATGTCTGGTATGTTTTTTGGCCTGCTAGTCTGGTGGTTAATCTGCATTTATGTCTAAACTTGATAATAATTTATAAAATAAATAAATTAATCTGATGCTGGCAGAAAAAATTCTCAAAAACGGGAGTGGAAAGGAAAGAGAAGAAAAAGAATTGGGCTGTGCTATGTACAGGTACCAATTCCCTACAAACACGCATAATAAATTTTTTTAATTTTTAAGAAAAAGTTTAAGTAACTGAAAAATAAATTTAAAAAATGAAATATTTTGGTAGCCATTGCTGATTTCCTACCATCTTGTTTTGAAGTCCTATAATGCTTTTATGCTTTTGTTTTGATTGGTTTTATTCTGTTGTGTTTGCTTTTTTTTTTTTTTGCCTTTCTGAACAGGGTCTCACTATGCAGTCCAGGCTGGCCTTGAGCTCACTTTATAGCCCAGGCTGGTCTCACAATGATCCTTCTGCCTCAGCCTCCCAAACGCTGGGATAATAGGTGTGCACCACCATGCCCGGCTATAGGTAGAATTTTTGGGTGTGGGGGGGAATCAAACTCACAATCTAGCGATTGCCAGGCAGGTGCTTCTGCCACTGAGCAAAATCCCCAGCTTTTATTTGACTTTATTGTGTATGATAGTAGACAACTGTTTTGAAGAAAATGAGACATTATAGTAATCATTATTCACTTCCTGTTACTTTGTTTTGAAGTCCTATAATGCTTTCATTCTTTTGTTTTTAGTCTGTTTTGTATTATTTGATGTCAATATGTGTGAAGGTATGGACAGCTGTTTTGAAGAAAAAAGACATTATGGTAGCCACTGTTGATTTCCTCTTGTCTTGTTTTGAAGTCCTGTGTTGATTGCATTGTTCTGTTCTAATCTGCTTTGGTTTTTTGTTTTGCTTTATTTTATTCTCTTTAAAATAAAAATAAATAAATAAATATGCTTCAAAGGACACTATTGAGAAAATGAAAATACTTGCACACCATATACAGAGTAAGGATGCAATATCCAGAGTACACAAAGAGTGATTGCAACTCAGTAATAAGAAGATGAATAGCCGGGCTGGTGGCTCATGCCTGTAGTCCCAGCACTCAGGAGGCTGAGGCAGGAGGATCACTGAGAGTTCAAGACCAGCCTGGGCTACAAAGTGAGCACTTGGCCAGCCTGAACTGCATAGAGACCCTGTTTCAAAAAGACAAAAAAAAATGAATAAACCAGTTTGTAAAGGGTTAAGTGATCTATATAAGCATTTCTCCTAGAAAGATAAACAAACAAAAAAAGAAAGATAAACAGATCTAACAAGCACATGAGAAGTTCAACATGATTTGTCGATAGAGAAATGCAAACCAAAGCCACAATGAGATACTTTATACCCACCCAAATGGCTGTAATCAGAAAGAGAGACAATAACAAGGCTTGCCAAGGTTGAGGAGAACCCTCACGCTTTGCAGGTAGGAATATAAAGTTGTTCAGCCACGATAGAAAATAGTTTGGCAATTCTTCATGAATTGAAACGCGGAGTTAACACATGACCGGCAATGTCACATCAAGGTATATAACCAAGAGATTTTAAAATGTCAAATATCCACACAAAAACTTGCGCATGAATATATACAGTAACATCTTTCCTACTGGCAGGAAAGGTAGAAGCAACTGAAGTACCCAGAATATTATTCAGCCAGAAAAAAGGAAATATGATACTGACACCCAGACAGTGTGGATGCACTCTGCAAACATTACACTTAAGTGAGAGAAGCTAGATACAAAAGTTACTCAGCTTTATTTATAGGAACATCCAGAATAGGCAAACGCAAAGAGATGGAAAGTACATTAGTGATTTCTGGGAACTGAGGGAGGAAGAATGGGGCACAATTGATTGCTAATGAGCACAGGATTTCTCTAGAGACATGAAAATGTTCTAGAACTGGATTGCACAAATTTATGAATATGTCAAAAATCACTAAACCGTATTTTTTAGAGGATAACACAGTGTATGAAATTATATCTCATACTTAGAAAACACTGACTCAGGGTGGCTCCCAGTGCCCCAGGACCATTCCTGATCTGCCCTGGCCTGACCTTCCAGCCCATGCCTTGCTCACCACTGCACCAACGACTCAACTCCGTATGCAAAGCCCCTGGAACACTCATTTTCCACCACTGGGGACTGACCCCTGGCCTACCGAGCTACATCCTGACCCTTTTTATACATTTTGAGATCGGGTCTTGCCACGTCACCAGATTGCCCAGATAGAGCCCAAATTTTTGATCCTCCTGCCTCAGTCTCCCAGAGTGCTGGGCCTACAGGCACGCACCACTATTCCCAACTGATGCCTCTTCATTAAGGATTTAGCGTTGGAACTTGACGTTATATCTCGGGAACTGGATTAAGCAGTTTTTCTAAGTCCGTCTCCCTGTGTCTAACACCTGAGCTGGGACAGCGCCTCTCTGAGCGTCACTAAGCCAGCCGCCCGGTCTCTCCTTTCTAACTACTGAACACGGGTTTCTGTTGAAGGCAGCCCTGTCTTAGAACCTCACAGAAGACCATTCCGGGAAACGCAGTGCCTGCTCAGCTAAGCAGACCCTGTCCAAAGCCCCCTGCAGCTCTTCTTATGTCCTGGCCTCCCTGCGTGGGACACAGGTCTCCCTTGTCCCTCTCCCCATACCTGCTCATCCTTGCGATCTCTACTACCTGCTGGATGCCTCTCTCCCCTCCCTCCAGATTTCAGCAGCCCCTCCTCTGACCCCCCGGCCCCGCCCCACAGCCCACCGCGAATACAGCTATAGAGAGAGATGCGCACAGCTCCAAGGGCACAATTCCCCTTCACCACGAGCATCTTTGTGACTTTTCCCGGAGGTAGCAGTAAAGTGATGGAGCAAGAGGCATTTTTGTCTAATCCTAACACAGGCATTAATAGGCTCTTGTGGGGATATCCGTGCTTCCTTTATTTCATCAACTGTGAGCCCCACTTGACTGAGACCCCGTCAGCACAGCTCACCGTGGTTTCCCCAGCTTTTAGCATAGAGCCTGGCACATCACACAGAACGTGCTCAATGTACATAAAATGCAAGAATAAATGAATATCTGGGAGCCAATGCCTGTAATCCCAACACTTAGAGGAGACAGTGGCAGAGGCAAAAGGATCACCATGAGTTCAAGGCCAGCCTGAATTACATACGACCCTGTCTCAAAAAAAAAAGAGAGAGAAAAATGAAAAAAAGCAAGCAGAGGCTGAGAGAGAAGAGACAGGAAAGAGCCCTGAAAGATGGGTGAGCTGGAGGCTTCGGGTGGGAAGCGGAAAGCAGTGGTCCAGAGTATGGATTTGGGAGCCAGGCGTCAATCTCCACCACTTACTAATTATGAGACCTCCTATCCACCTCTCTGTGCCTCAAAGTATTTATCCAAAAGGGAGCACCTCGCTCGAGGGATTATAGAATTCACTGGGCTAGTGCTTGTAGAATGCATACTCAGCAGAACACAAATACTTTCTAAATAAACACACACACACACATAAGCGGCATACACATACTACCAAATAAAGTGAAATAAAGACAAATTATTTCGTTTCTCTCTCAAAGCCAAGGCAAAAAGCAACTGCCCTCTAAGGAAGTTGCTGTCAGGTTTCTCCCATCTGAGCAGCTGGAAGGCAGTGTAGCACTTCTACTCTGAACATATATACTTTAAAAGCATCGAGACAAATGCCCCAGCTGCTATGCACATCGAGACTAGAGGGTATTGCATTAGCATACTGTTAGTTAAGGAATTATAGCTCTTAGGATACCCGCTTCTGCACGATAAAATGATTTTTAAAACAACATTTAAAAACCCTGATTAAAACATAATGCTCTGTTTAGTTACTGCCATAAAATGTTTCGTTTGCAAATTACAGCCTAGCGGATTTAATTTACTTTCGGCTGACACCCATATTAGATGTGATGGACCAGGCAGGCGCAGCAAGGCTGCAGGCTCTGGAGCAGCATCTTGGGAACCTGAGCTTGTGGTCTGGATCCCTGAGCCTTCCAGGAGGAGGAGCCGCGGCCAGGGGCTTATGCAGGGCACCCCTGAGGGTCTCATGAGTGGCCTGCACACGTAGCCCTTTCCCTGGGCTGCTCTTACCTGCTGGGGTTGGGCTTTGGCAGGACACTGTAGAGAAAGAGAGACCAAACGCTGGTGATCCACGGGCCAAGTCCAGCTGCCATGCCTGGATCCAATCACGATTTCTAAAAATGCAAACGGATCTGTATCATCAGGAGATCTCACTTTAATGAAGTTGCCCTACTCTTGAAAAATAGAAAGAACTATTGTTGTCATGGTAACAAAAGGCTGGTGCCTGGGAGACCACAAACTTCCCATTTGTCACAATCCCTACTGTTCCCTACTGTCTTCCTTACACTCAGAACTGCAACACTCCCTGCAATCCTGTGTGTTGGTGCATGTGAGCTGTTGTTTTTTAGTGGGTTGAGAACCAACCCCTGACTCATTCAGGGTTCCAGCAGGAAACAGTTGGCTCACTCATTCTGGATGATTGAGGACAATTTAGTAGTAGAATTACGTGTAAAGGTATTGCCAGGGCCCAGAAAAAGCAACAGGGAATAAATGATACAGGGTACTAACACTGGCAGCTCTGAAGGGATGTGGTCGGGGGCCTGAAGAGGGACTACAGACCAACACCACAGCCGCCTCAAGGACAGAAGCCCCCCAACAGTGTTTCAAATGCATTCTCCTCCCTCCCACCTCCTCTGGGGCTCCCATGGGCCCCCAGAAAGCTGGAAGCTGCAGACAAAGAAGCCTACGCAGGTCAGCCCCCCACCACACAGCCAGGAAGGCAAGACAGAAAGGATCTGAAGGAAGGAAGGTCCAAGTAGAAAAAGACAGCCATAGGCTGTGTCCTTCAGAAGTGACAAGACCAAAAATGCAGAGAGGCAGCGAGGAGCAAATGTTTAAAGACAAATAAAAGCGGGCATTGTTCTGTGTGGAAGTTAAGACCATACATCTGAGGCGAAGTGTCAGTTCCTCTTCTCTCATTGCCATCGCCTTCCTGGACCTCCGGGTGTCCAACTTCATCTCTAGGACACTGGGAAAGCTGCCCCTGCTGCCCGCACCTGCACCTTCGCCTGACCTGCCTTCAGGAACAGCGCCTGTTTTGTTCCCCTTCTTGCTGCTTTTCTAGGAAAAGCATCCCTTCCGGGTGGGGCAGAGGTGGATGGGGTCCCCACGGCCCCAGGGAAATTTAGTTTAAAGGAGTTGGAAGCCTCATCGTGGCTCCACCTTCAAGAGGCATTCTCCAATTCAAATTCACGATGAATAAAGCTGAACCTCCTTATTTGATCTCTGTCTCCTGCTCCCTAGGTTGAATATTTGGTTCACTTCTTTGACTGCCCCGCTGGGAGCCCCATCTCATGTTTGAGGAATCCTCACTTCACAGGACTTGGAGGTGGCAAACCCACCTCCCACTGCAGAAGCCCACAAGGCCTCTTAGTTGCTTCCGCAGCCTCCCTTGCTGCCAGGAGGCAGGATGGGGCTCAGGTGCAGCCAGCCCGAGGATTCTGACTTGGTGGCTCAGGAAGGCAGTGGTGGAAGCTGAAGCCAGATCTGCCTCCCAAGCAGCAAATCAGCAACAGAGAAGACCGGAGCGTCTGGTCAGCAGTGGCAATGGTGGTGGCCATGGTCACAGCTGTGGTGGTGGAAGCAGCCATCTGGCCCCAATGCTGTGGCCTGATTGAGGTGTGATTTACCATACAATCACGGGGTTTGACTCTCCAGCCCTCCCAGGAGCTGTGTGACCCCGTTAGTACATCCCTTTTCCGCTGAAATCCTCCCTCCTTCCATGCAACTCAGTACTACCAAATACCCGTGCACCCATCTTCCAACAGCTGGGACCCACGAGCAAAGAGGCAGCCGCCTACTCCCTGTGTACCAATTAAAATCACCTTGATTATAAAAAACAAAATACAGCAAATTCTCAAACTAATGCACAATAAAGGGATATAGTTGTTCTCGTGGGTCCGGTCAGGAGACAGGAAGGTGGTGCGTGGCTAAAACTGGCTGGGTAAGCCAGCATGACCAAATTCCAGGACGCATGCGCATACTAGTTTCCCAAAGGGCTGCACGTGGAGTTCTCGCGAGAACTGGAGCAGGTTTCATGGGATGGTCCAGAGCCTGAGGAGGGGGTGATACAAAAAGCACAGTCCACAATGACTTTTCACGACTGTGCTCCCTCTGGCATGGCGGACACCCTCAAGCTGTAGGGTGTACCTCTTTTCCTTTTACTTGGCCCAGACCCACTCTGCAGAAACTTTCTTTTCCTGCCTTTATTTTTAGTTATTTTTTGATTGTTGTTTTGGTTTTTTTGAGACAGGGTCTTGCTTCGTAGTTCAGGTTGGCCTTGAACTCACTAAATAACCCAGGCTGGCCTCGAACTCAGTGATCCTTCTGCCTCAGCCCCTCAAATTCTGGGATTACAGACATGTGCCACCATGCCTGGGCTCTTTTCCTGTCTTTAATAAAACTTTGCTACCATTTGTGCTTATCTTGACCAGTTTTTTGCTCAGGATAGAAAGAACCTCAAAACTACCTCCAGAAGGAGACTCCTGCATCCTCAAACCTGGTAACAGGCAAAGCTGGATCCAAACATGCACTAGGAAATTGATTTTTTCTCTTTTTGATGTCTTTCTTGCTGTCAACTACATCTGCAGCCCCTCGTAGACACCCCTGGATACCTGCATCTGCAAGTTCTCTTTGTGTAGCAATAAGATGTCCACAAAGTTCCCAACCTGATGCCCTTTCCTACCATCAGACCAAAAAAGAGTCTCTTGTAAGAGCTGACCCACAAATCCTGAAGTGTCTAGATTGGGCTACATGAACATATCCTAGTAACAGGAAAATGGGGTGTACTGATTTTCTCACCGACACCTTCATTCAGACCTCTCCATTTCCCGAACTGTGACAAAACAAGCGTCTATTGTTTAAGCCCCGTCTATTGTTAAGCACTTTGTTCTGGCAGCCTGAGAAAATATGTACAGTGGCTGTGAACTTGGAAGAACCGAGTCATTCAGTAAAGCAAGAGGGTTAGCCACGCTCCAAGCCCGGTCCTCTATAGCTGGTGGGGTCCTCCTTTTTATAGGCTCCTCTCCAAGGCAACAAAATCTGGCTTTTGCTTCTGCCAGGGCCTCAGACACCTCATCTGCAAGATGAGAAAACCATCTTCTGTTTCCTGAATGTAGCCACACCCATGCTAATACCCCTCCCCCATCGCAAGCTGGAGCAGCCTCCTCACAGGTCTCTGCACCCAGGCTCACTTCCTCAGTCTCCAACCTCTCTTGGCAACCATCACAAACTTTCCAAATGGCCCCAATATCATTCTAGCCCAAACAACCTTACTCCCCTACACATTCTCCTGTCCTCTGAAGCAAGCCCATGTGGCTTCCCAAGCCTGCAGTGATGAGACCTCTGCCAGCCCCCAGCTCATCTCCACCCCTCCCATCCCAAGCACCATGACGTCACAAGCCTGTACTAGGGGCCTTCCTCCATCACTGGGACTTCGCACACTCTGATCCTTTCTCTCCGCCTTGGCCAGCTTTTCCCTAGGTTTCTGGTTGGCTGTTACTTCTTCTGGAAGCTCTGCCTGACCCCAGAACCCAAAGCCCAGACTGGAGCCTCTGCACTCCCACGGCCCACAGCTGCCACGCTGGATTGGAATTGCCTTTACTGTCATCTGCTTCTCTGCAATGTCAGGAACTCTGCTGAGGGCAGGAACTGTGAGGGAATCCTGGGGTCTGGCACTAGGCCTGGAATACCGTCCTAAGTCCTCTGTAAACATTTGCTAATGGTAATTGTTCTCTTTTGCTGTCTTTCTTTTTTTTTTTTCCGAAGTCTAAAAGTTTATTGCCAGAACAGCAAACTTCATAAAGACACCTTTTTAAAGTACATAGCAAATGACAAGCAAAATAAACAGAAAACTTGGACCAAAGAAAAGCAAAGGTTACTGCTATCATGCACATATGGTCAATTTTTTTAATACCAAACCAAATCTTTTGCTGTCTTTCTGACTTCACACGTACTTAGCAGCTTGAGCCGCATGACTTTTTAAATAGTTCTGTAGAACCACCTTGTGGATGAGGGTATGGTCAGAAGTCTGACTTAGTCACTCATTCTGGAGGCTAAAGTGGAGGCTGTTTCCTTGCATGTTCAGGTTGTTGGCAGAATTTGATTCTGTAGAGGTTGAGGGACTGACACTTACCTTTCCAGCTGTCAGCTGAGGGCCATTCTGGCTTGTAGAGGCCCTTGGCTTGTGTCATCTTCCTCTGTCTTCATGCTTCAAATGTCTCCTCCCTCTTCTTTCATCTCATCTCTCAGACCTCCCCCCCCCCCCGAAAAGCTTTTCCCTTAAAAGGGAATTTACGATTTAAATGGGTCCACGTGGAGCATTCAGCATAAATCCCCATCTCCAGATCTGTGACTTTAATCAGATCTGCAAAGTTCTCTTTTCCATACAAAATAACGTTTGCACTGTTTTATGGCTTAAATCTAGAGGTCCTCCTAAAGCCTCATGCCCTCATAGGTTGGGCATTTTGGAGGTGGCTAGATCTGGTGCAAACCTGTGACATGCATGTTACTTGTTTTTCTTCTAAGACAAAAAAATGTTAATGTGTGAGTTGTTTTTTCTAAACTGAAACTTCAATATTCAGGTTCAGTTGCAGCTTTGCACTTTGCAATAAATAAGTAGATTTTGGGTTGCAGTTTGGGTACTCATCTCCAAAAGTTTTGCCATCACTGATCTAGGACGTGCCAATATGGATTAAGGGTGTAGGATAACCAAAGTAGCCTACTGACTGGTTTAGAATAGTTTTGGGTGTGGATAATGGGAAGGCCCGCTGTGGGGGTGTGGGTGGCACCAACCAATAAGCTTGTATCCCAGATGGGACAAAAGGGGAAGGGAGGTTTGATGCTGCTGCAGCTTCCTGACTGCCCTGCCATGAACTGTCTCACCTCTGCTGTGCTGTGCTGCCTGCCTTGGAGCCAGCCAACTATAAACTGAAGCATCTACAAATTATGAGCTAAAACAAACTTTTACTCCCTTAAACTTGAGTGTCCAGTATTTTGTCTCAGCAACGACAAAAGTAGCTAAGACACACAGGTTCCAGAGATGAGGTCATGAACAACTGTGAGGAGATATTGATCTATCATGTTAATGGATGGAAGTTATTGAAATCAGCAGTGAAAAGAAGGCCTGGATGAGGGCATGATGCCAGAGCCAGGCAGTCTTAGTGCTTGGCACAATGCCTGCCACCTGCCTGGAGAGAGAGAGCTGAGCTGATAGTGCACAAGGACGATGTGGGACTGAGGAAGGGAGCTGGAAAGGAAGAGCCTTCTCCACAAAGAGAGGTCTAGAGTACCCTGGGGCCAATATGGAAGAACTGAAATCCCAGATGGAAGGGTGGAATGGCAGGGAGGTAGATTTAACTTCCCTCAGGCCGGAAATTGATCATCTTAGGTACAATTCCGATGTCAATTAGATTCCTGAATCCTTAAAATACAAATATGATCCGCTACAACCACCATCCCTTCTTCTGTGGACTTCTCAGTGTGCTGCCAAGATGTCTATAAGTAGCCAGGACAGACGTCTCTCTACTCATTCCCGGACCTGAGTGACAGCTTATGTAGAATTTGTTTGATTTCTGCCCTGGCACCTCACTGTATGCAAAGAAACGCCCCTAGCATTGATGTACACATGTGCATACACACATCATCATCATCATCATCACCACCACCACCACCATCTCTACATGGCCTTTGTGGATCCCTCAATCTTTATTGAAAGTCTGAGATGACAGAAGGAGTTTAACATCATAAGCATCAAGCATAAAACTTCTTAGATTCATATGTTTAAAAGATAAACATGTTTTTTGGTAGTGGAGATTAAACCCAGGGTCTTTGCACTAAGATGCACCCACAGTATGTTTTGTTTTGTTTTGTTTTGTTTTGTTTTGTTTTGTTTTGTTTTGTTTGTGACAGTGTCTCAAGAAGTCGCTGAAGTGTCTAGGCTGAGCTTGAACCAGCAATCTTCCTACCTCAGCCTCTCAGAGTGCTGGATTTACAGGAATGCACCAACACATCCAGTTTAAATATCATCTATCTTAAATGGATATTTATCTTTCTTTCACTAGAGATTTCTCACTGTTCATAACAGATTTTCACCACCCCTTCATCTTTCCTCTTCATCACCCTCCCCTAGACGGACTGCTCCCAATTCTCATTCCATGTGTAGAGTAACAGTGATAGACCGAACTGTTGGCCCTCATTCTTTACCCCTATGCCCTTTTCCACGGATCTTTGCAGCTCCACTCCCTAGTGGTGCAGTATACTTTCCTATTCCCTGGCCTGGCCTCAGCTCCATGATTGTCTTGGTCAATGCAATGATAGAAGGATGAAAATAGATTCGCACAGCAAGGTTTGCTCTCCTACACCTCTGTAATCCATCAAAACACATGATCTGAACCCAACCTGCAGAGAAGAGCAAATCCCAGATGGACTCCCAGCTCCCAACTGGGCTAGAAATAGCCCAGTTGAGCTCGACTTAAAACATCAACCAACCCACAGCTGATGTGCAAACACGCAAGTGAAAATAAATAACTGTTATCTTAAGCCACTGGAACATGGGGTGGATTGTTGTGCAGGCTGATATGATACAGCATTGGTCCTGGAGATGGGGAAACTGCCATAACAAAACCTCAAACATGGGGCACTGGGCGTGGGACCAGGCAACAAACAACAGGGAAACATTTACAAGAGGCTGGAAATATGATGAGGAAATTCACAAGAGGCAGAAACAGTGGGAAATGTTAGCAAGACTGTATGTGAAGAGTAGATGGCAGAAAGTTTGTCTACTGAATTTTTAGAGTTAGGAGAAGACGTATAAAGGCAAAATGTCATAAGTAAGACTTTCTGATATTATAAATTCAAAAGACATTTCAGTAAAGAACAAATTAGTCTTTGCAAGCAGTCATTAGGGAAAATGTAAGTCTAGAAATTGCTAACATGAAAAATAGAAGTTTGTACCCTTCAGCCTCTCTAGCCAGTAAAATGTTCTTTTTTTTTTTTTTTTTTTTTTTTTGTGGTACCGGGGATCGAACTCATGACCTCATGCTTGCCAGGGAGGTGCTTATGCCACTGAGCTAAATCCCTGTCCTAAAATGTTCTTAAATTAAAATACAATTTGGGGGCAAAAATCAAATCAAAAGTATGGATCCTTTGAGATCAAAAGGACTCAGATGATGACAAAAGAACTCAAATGATGTGTTATAAAAGTCTGATGCCCAGATGATCAGCAAGTTAACCACATGTGCATACACACATCATGAAGCCCTGAGAGACAGAATTAAGTGGGTCTTGTCACATGGAGTTGACTGGAATCAAATACAAAGAAATCTCACAATGTATTTGAGAGTTATGCATTGGCAACAGCACTTCATCCCAAACTAAAAGAAGTAGAGATTTCCCAACTTTCTATGGGAATGTACCAAGCTAAGAAAGCTGATCGGCTATCAAGAGTAAATTCTTCAGTGCTTTCTCCAGGGTACTCGACAGGACCTGGGGATATAACTCAGTAGTGTAGTGCTTACTTAGCAAATGCCAGGTACCGGCTTCCAATCCCAGTACTAGGAAAAAAAAAAAAAAAAGACAGCCTTTCAGAATTAACCAAGCAATTTGTTAGAAAAGGAGTTTCAAGAGGGCAGAACAAATGACTGTGGAGGATGAACTGGAAACCACTGCTGGGGAGAAATCAAAGGCCTGATTAGAGACATACCTTAATCCCAGGACAGGGAGACCTTATAGTGTTCGTCCAGGGAGATTTCAGAACTGCTATGGGTTGGTGACCACTATTCACTACCATTCTCCTCTTTTTCAAATGAGTGATTTGAAAGGTGTCTTAGTACTGCTTCACAGTAGGTTGGGTGTTGGAGTAAGGGGACAGATAATGTGTCTTTTTTGTTCATTGATCATGGAATCCAGAGAAACCACACCCAGACTTCAATAATATGGTAAGAACTTGGACTTTGAGCCTTTAAAAGATTTTTAATATGGTTGAGGCTTTGGAAGGCCTGGAATTGGAGTGAATTTGTTTTGAAGAGGAATTCAAAGAGCTGTGAGCGGCAAATTCTAGCAGTCTATTTATTGCGCTCAATTCTTCACCTGTCCCTGGGTCACAGCTGCTGTCCTATTGCTTTATGGTCTCTCCCTCTAGAAGTAGAGTGCATTTCCTTCCACAAAGTAAAATGAGACAAAGTTTAAAGTGACAAAGGAAAGGGGGAGGGAACATGGAAGTCCAAAGAATTAAGATGTGTTGTGTGCATGTACCAACTGCCCGTGATGAATATAGTCAGTATGTACTACACACCAAAAAGCCAAAAGTGAAAGATTAAACGTTAGGGCCTCTGACATCATCACAAGGTGGGCAGCCTGTGGCCAGCTGCGGTCCCTGCAGCCTGGGCCTGTTGGAGTGAGTACCTGTGGGGCAGACTGACACACAACCTACAGAGCAAAGCTGGCTCAGCTGGAGACCGGGCTTAAATCAGAGAAGTCATGAGTTAAGCTGCTTTAACCCACCAGCTGGAGAAGCCTTTAGTATTAACAATAGCTAACTGATATTCTTCCCCGTTCCTTTCTCCTGTGACCCTTTCTCTCAATCAGCTCCAGGCTGGCCCTTACATTTCAAAACCACACTGAGGTTCTCAAACAGAAAACCCTGGGATCCTAGCACTTGGAAGGCGGAAGCAGGGGAATCACCGTGATTCCTAGGCCAGTCTGACATGCAAAGCAAGATCTTCTCTCAACACAAACAAACAAACAAAAAAACCTTACTAAGATTACTTTCTGTAACACATTCCATCCTGCTTAGAAAATGTTCATAGTTTTCAATCACAATCTTACTTTCTGTTTTGATTGGTTATCAGTGGAAATATGTTTGGCTATTAGTAAGAGAAAAGTTCCCAAAATAGTGACTTAAATGATAAAATTTGTGCCACTGAATAGGGTCCAGTCTGGGGACTGTTTTCTTTTCTACTTCCCAATACAAAAATATTTTTTTAAATGATAAAATTTGATAAATGAATGGACATACAGAGATTATATATATGTATGTTTGTGCGTATGTATGTAATTATATGTTAAATATATGTGTGTAAATATGTAAATATACATATACAATTATATATACATGGTATATATCAACCTTATCAGAAATTTGTCAGTTTAACCAAGCTTTACTAAAAATTTCAGGTTTTATTAACCTTTCTTATTGTATCTGTTTTCTAATTAATATATGCCCTTTTTAAAATTTTCCTTGAGTTTCTTTCCTGTTTTGTTTAACCTTTGTCTGTTTTTGTTTTTTTGAGGCAGGGTCTCATATGTAGCTCAGGGTCTCACTGTGTATGCAGTTCAGGCTGGTCTTGAATTCACTATGTAGCAGGCTGGCCTCCACCTGAGAATGATCCTTCTGCCTCAGCCTCCCAAGTATGAGAACTAGAGGCTTGTGCTACCACCTCCAGCCTAACCTTTTAATTAAGTAGTTACACATCAGTTCTCAGGGAAATGCAAATTAAAACCACAACGAGAGCCACAGTTAAAACCACTTCATATCCACTAGGATGGCTGTAAACAAAAACATAAAATGACAAATGCAGCTGAAGGTGTAAAGAAACAATCCCTCAGACATAAATGGTATGATTATAAGTGCTAGAGACATCTTGAAAAACAATCTGGGGTGACACACACCCACAATCCCAGTACTCAGGAGGCTGAAGCACAAGGATCACTGCATGTCCAAGGCCAACCCAGACTACACAGAATTCAAGGCCAACTAGAACTAGAGAGGGAGGCCATGAGGTAGGAGACTAGGCTGTGGCAAACTTGTTGTGCAAGTGCTGTGACCTGCCAATCACAGAGATCCGGGACACATTCACAGAAAACAGGTCCTCCGCCCTGCGACTGGCACCCATCAGAAAGTGCTGCATATAGCACTGGCACTGGCACGAAATAGAGCAGCTCTGATGCCCCAGATCTGACAGTAGCCTGAGGAAAGAGGAGTACTGAAGACATCAGCCGGATCCACGGTGAGCTCTCCCTGGCCTGCTCTCACCCTGTACGGCGCTCTTCTTTTCCTGCCTTTAATAAACATAAAACCTCGTTACTTTTTTCATGTGTCTGGTCCAGTTCCTTACTCAGGACACCAAGGCTGGACAGAATCTACAGAACCCCAGAATCCGGTAACAATCCTGTCTTTAAAGAAAGAAAAAACTACTAGTTTCTCAAAAATTTGAAATGGAGTTACCATGTAACCCTATGTATATATGCAAAAGAAAGGAAAAGAAAACTTCGTCACTAAAAAACATGGACATTAACGTCCATGTAACATTATTTACACCTGCTAAAAAGTGGGGGAAATGCAAATGCTCATCAATTTGTGAATGGAGAAGTAAAATGTGGTATGGAACCATAAAAACTTAAGTGATTAACACATTTACTTTACACCTTTGTTCTTTTATAAGAGTAAGAGGATGTGCATTTCTCTCTTAAATGCTTCCTGCTAGGTGGGTGTGGCAGCATACACTTGCAATTGCATTATGGGAGGCCAAAGTAGGAGGATCACAAGTTTGAGCCCAGCCTGTGTAATTTAGTGACTTTGCAAGATTCTGTCTCAAAAATTCAAAGTGTGTATGTGTGTTTGTGCATGCACACATATTCACATGCATACGCACTAGGGAGGTAGCTCAGGCCTTGGTTTTGAAGCAATGAAGGTAGATGAAAAGGAGACAAAAAATGTAATTTTTTTTTTGAGACAGAGTCTTGCTATGTTTTTCAGACTGGCCTTGAACTTTTGGCAATCCTTCTGGCTTCACTCCTGAGACTTCTGGGATTGTAGACATGTGCCATCATGCTTAGCTGAAAATCATAATTTTTAAATTGTACTTTCTAAAAAAAACAAAAACACTGCAGTTTCAGGACCCAAATATTACTTGTCCTTTTTCTCTTCCAGGAAACTCATTTTTTTTAAAAATTGTTTTCCTAAGTTTCTTAAAGACAATAAGCCTATAAACTAGGATCTAACCTGTCTTTCACCTATGTGTTTCATTACTTCCTATGGGCTTCCTAAAGAACATATCTTAGCTTCAAACACATGGATGTAAATGGTTTGCATCTAACACAGCCTGCCAGTTGGGTAAACCAGAGAGACACTAGGAATACACATCCCAGGTAACCCATCTTGAGAACACCCCCATGGCTAAGTAAAACACCCCCACCCTGGACTCCAAGGCATGTCTCTCTCTCTCTCTCTCTCTCTCTCTCTCTCTCTCTCTCTCTCTCCCCCTCAGGGCTCACACTATTCTCTTTTAGTGTGCACTTTTAAAATTCTTCCTGATAAACTTCTTCATGTCTCTTACTGATGTTACCAATCTCTTAGCTTCATAAGCTCAGGTTCATTGGCTTACTGCTGACCAAATCACAGAAAGTCATTTATTTTGGTAAAAGGGAAAAAGGATTTATTCAAAGCTAGCTCTGAGGAGATAGAGGGGCTCATTTGTTTCAAATCAAATCACCGTTTCATCATCTACACATGTATTGAGTCTTTTATACCAAAGAAGGGGGTAGAAGGGAATACAAACAATAGACAATAGAAATGACCAGACTTGTTTCAGCTCCTTTGTTTGTTTGTTTTGAGACAGGATCTAGATAAGCAGTTCAGGCTGGCCTCAAACTCACAGTGATCCTCCTGCCTCAGCTTCCCCAATCCTGAGATTATAGGTGTGTACCACCATGCCCAGCTGTCATTCTTCCTGGACCCTACTCAGTCCCTCTCTGGCCTAAGGAAATGAAACTGGGCTTTGACATCCTGGTACCAGCATCTGCATGTTCTGTCCATTCATCTAAGCTGAGGAGAGGTGGGGCAGCCATTTATACCTCAGGACTGAGGAAATTTAGAGAAACTGCTTGTTTCTAAATGACAAAAATCTTATCTTTAAAGTTCCATTTTTCAGTGCTGGTTACAATGGTACAATTTGAAAATTCTTTTCCTGTGATGGATATTAGCAACCTGCAATCCGCCAGATGGGTGAGATAATGCCAGATTCCCCATCTGCGCTGTGGGGAACCTCCTCAGATCCTGTCCAGGGAAAAATTAATCCCTAATAAGGCCAAAAAAACTTTCTGCTGAAAACATAAATTTGAAATGTATTTTCACTATCATTCGATTACATTTAAACTTTCTTGCAGAGCATGGTCTAACAGGCCTGTAATCCCAACTTTCCAGAGGGCAGGAAGATCATTCAAGGACTGGACTACATAATGAGTTCAAAGGCAGCCTGAATTGCGTAGTGAGACTGAGCCTCAAAATAAAAAGTGTTTTTAAAAATATCTTTTTTTAAACTGCTATTTTCATGAGTTAAAATGTCACAACAGGGAATCTCATCTTTTGGTTATCCATGCCTTATTTATCCCAACTGTAGTTAGAGAGGTAATTGTACAACTATACTTCTTTTATAAGGTCTGATTTTATTCTATAAGGTCACCAGACCTTATAAAAGAAGAGTAGTTGTACATGAAAGAGTTTTGGCCCAGACAGGACACTGTAGCCGGTAAAGCCTCAGGCGGAACCAAGGAGCTCCATCTCCCCCACCCCTAGGAATTTACCTATGGCACCAGTGAATACCAATGGGCTACCTGTGCATCCCTAATGCCCCTCAGGCTCCATCCCCAACCTAAGCTACTATATGCTTCCACCCCACGTGTTCCACGGAGAGATCCCAGGGGGAGATGCCGCGCCCAGGGGATCAGGGGTGTCTCTCCCCACATTCTCAAAATAAAGGTCATTTATATTTCATACTTCTTATCTTTTCAGCCGCCGCCAGTCCCCCCACAGTTCTATCAGTACAATTACCTTGATGAATTCCATTCATGAAGATGGAGCCCCCATGAATGATCCAATCAGCTAATGAAAAGCTGTACCTTCTTTGGTTTTGTTTGTTTGTTCCTTTGTTTTGGTTACCGGGAATAGATCTCAGGGACCCATGCTTGCCGGGCAAGCGCTGTGTCACGGAGCTATTTTTCCCACCCAAGCCGCACCTTCTAATACCATTGCCTTAGAGATTCGTGTCAACCTAGCAATTTTGGAAGGACACAAACATTCAATAATGACTTCCACAGTCTCTGCCATGACAGTGAATCTATTTCTTTTTCTACTTCTATCCATGGTCACTCTACAGCATAGCTGGAAGCTAAAGTATTATGTGAATACAATTTAGTATTACATATTCCTGGTGAGTTGAGCCTTTTCTTATTACAAAATAGCTAGTGTATATGAGTCATCTTTTACTGAGTCCTACAATAATACCTTGGTAGCATGAATCAGGCACTGGCTCTTAAACCACCCTCTCAGGGTTTCATCTTACATAGTCAAGTCACCTGACCACGCCTACCTCCAAAATCCCTGAGGTTTACAAAAACAGGGTTAGTTTCTTATTCCCATTATACTATATCCTTTATGGGTCATTTGTGGCACTATCTATCCGTCTTCATTCTGGCATCTTTACTACAAATTCTAGGCATGCTATGGTTTAGATCTAAAATTGCCCCCAAAGTCTCGTGTTAGGGAAAACACTAAGATTATGGGGCTTAGAGCTGATTTGCTTGCCTTTAGGAGGTGGGGTCAGGTTTGAAGGTCACTTTGGGTGTGACTGGGAAAGGTCTGTCACTCTTTTCTGTCTTTCACTTGAGCTCTCTCTCTGCTTCCTGGATGTGTGATGTCAGTGGCTTTCCTCTGCTTGGGCCCTTTTACCAGGCCACACTTTCTGGGAGCCAGCTGGCCAACTCTCCACTGAAACTTCTACAAACTGTGAGTCAAAACAGACCTCTGCTGTTTAAAGTTGGGTATTTTGTCTCAGCAACAAGGAAAGTAACAAAGACAAGGCAGAAGGAACAAATTGTTTCAGCTGATGGATGCTCACTAAAGCTCTAGCTGTGCATATTTCTCCCTGAGTGCCAAGGGCGGTGGGCTGTGAGGCCAGGCCTCCCACAAGAGGGCCAGCGCAGTGCTGAGATAATAAGGTAATTATCACAATATTTCTAGCAATGCCTTTTCTATTTATCCAATATTAGTGTAGCTAATCCAGTACAGAACATCTTTCGTTGTTCTTCTTTTTTTTTTTTTTTTTGTCTTTTTCCTTTTTTTTATCGGTACCAGGGATCGAACTCACGACTGCCTGCTTGCAAGGCAGGCGCTTATGCCGCTGAGCTAAATCCCCAGCCCCATCGTTGTTCTTTTATTTCAAGTTTTCTTTGTGTTTTACACAGTATATAGCTTGATTTAAAGACAAAAAACCTTAGCTGGGTGTGGTGGTGCATGCTTGTAATTACAGCATTTGGGAGGCTGAGGCTGGAGGGTTGCCATGATTTTGTCATGAGTTCGAGACCAATTTGGGCTGTATAAGTGAGTTCAAAGTCAGCCTGGGGGAACTACATAGTGAGACTTTGTCTCAAAAAGAAAGGGAAAAAAAAAAAAAAGAATCTTACATTATATCCAGCTTGGTGTAATATCTATAAGCCCAGAATTCTAGAAGGGTATGGCAGGAGAACTTCAAGTTTGAGCCCAGCCTAGGCAACTTGGCAAGACCTTATCTCAAAATAAAAAAAACAAAAGAGTGCTAGGGACACAGCTTAGTGTAAAGGTCGTAGGCTCAATCTCCAATAGCAGAAAAAAAAAAAAAAAAAACCTGCTGAAAACCTGGTGTTACAGTCTGTTTTTTAATTAGATTATTTAGGGTTTTTTAAAAAATGTGTTTATTGTGTTCTGATACACTTGAACTTATTTGTCCCCATTTCTGTGATTTGTCTTCTTCTGGTTTTTGCTATTTCTGTCATTCTGTATATCTTTCCTTCTTTTCTGCATGTTCTGTTTTAAAAATTGCACAATTTTTTTTTTTTGTTCTTCTTTTTTTTTTTTTTTTTCTTTTTCCTTTTTATCGGTACCGGGGATCGAACTCATGACGGCCTGCTTGCAAGGCAGGCGCTTATGCCACTAAGCAAAATCCCCAGCCCCTCTTGTTTGGTTCTCGCTTGGCATAGGATTCTGTTTTTCAGCAGTAACTCTCAAAATTTTAGCGGTTGTATTTAAAGTCTAAACTTTTATGGACAACTTTTTGGATTATTCAAATTGATATAGGGGATTGAAACCCAACCTACTAAATGTCCGGTACAAGCTCGTGTTCTCTAAAATTGAAGAATGAATTTTAGGAACAACGGAGGTTAAAAGCAGATGTATTTATTGAAGACTCAGTCTTTTCTAGGACTTTTATAGAGTAAAACCACAAGGTCACTGGTCCTAGGTGGGGAAAATGTGGGAACTGGCAAGACAGGAGGGCATGAGGTGGGACAGAACTATGATCAACCAATAAGATTAATTGTTCAGGTAAAATTGACCAAATCAGGGACAAATGGGGAAGTGAGTAGCTTAGCAAGTGGGCATGCTTAAAGAGCAATGGACTCTTTCCTTAGGGGGTTGGGATGGTGACTCCTAGCTTCCTTAAGTGATCCACACCTACCTAGAATATCAGTCTCTGATGTTTATATTTAGGGTGTGGTTGCATTTGTTTTTGTTTTGAGATCTGGCCCACAGCAGGAGGTGTCCGTCTCCTCCAAAGTCACAAGATGTCTGGTCCTCTTGCTCTGGCTCCCTCGAAGGCCTGGCCCTACCTATAATATTTCTATCTAACTCAGCTGCTCACAATAAAATGTCTACAACTTCTTTACCTCTCCTTATATGCAAACCTTCTGCTGTAAACCTTCGTAGTTCTAGCCTACAAAACTGCAGTCGGCCATGTGGTTTGCACTGGTCACTGAAACCTAAGAAGAGTCAAAAACTGTGCCTGTGCGCTCCTTTATCCCCTTTTGCCTCTCTGCTAATGCCCCAAGGACTTGGCCAGGGAACCCAGCTGGTGACTAAGAGACACATCTGTCCTAGATCAGCTGACCCTGGCCATATAAGCAAGCTTACCTACTCCCAGCTGACCTCAGATGTGTGAGCAATAATCAGATGTAGGTGTCTTTGAGGTTTTAAGGTTATTTGCTTTGCCAGGGATTACTGACACATTTCTACCATGATTTAACTTTAGTGATCCTTTTGTACTTTATATCCACTTGTTCCATTATTTTAGTTTTACATTTTTAAATCCTATAAATGATGAACTATCGTCTTTTTTTCTTTTTTGCCCTTGATATTTGTTTACATTTATTTATATTGGCCATTATATTTTCTTGTCAAATTTATTTTTCCTCACAACTTCCTCCTGGGATAATTTTATTCTTGAAAATATATCTCCTTCTCCTTCTTTTTCTGTGTTCCTAATATGTTGCCCAAGCTGGTCTAGAACTTTTAACTTAAATAATTCTCCTGCCTCAGTTCCCAAATAGCTGGGTTTACTAAAGTGTGAGACCCTATCCAGCTTCTAAAATATAAATCTAAAATCACTCATTTAAATTCTATTAGTAATAACTCTTAGTTTTTGTTGATCTGAAAAATATTGTTTTCATCTTGAAAGATTATTTTGCTAAATCTAGACAGGTTTTTCTCTTCTCCCATGAATGCTATTATTTCAAGCTACTGTTATTATCACTACTCCTATTATTGCTGTTCACAGTCACATGTTGGTAATATTTATTCCATCATAATCTGATTTTCCTTTTCATCTCTTGTTCTTTGGTGTTCTTTTTCATTATTCTGCTTAGAAGGCATCATATATACTAAGGGATTTTACTCCTTCATCAATTCTGTGAAATTCTCAACCATCATTATTTGGCAGTGTTCACATACCCTTTCCTGTCTCCTCTGATGACAGATGAACATATGTTAGACCATATTCTTTTCCATATTCTTTTCTCTAGGGTGCCTTTTTTCCCTTCAAGTCTATCTTCTAGTTCACTAATCTGTCTTTGGCTATTTCTTATTTAGTTGAACCATCCAATGAATTATACATTTAAATTATTTAAACTATTATAATAAACACATCTATAATTCTTATATGGTTCCTTTATCACATTTGCCTGGTAATTTTTGAGAGTATCTTGATCCTCACTTGTAGTTTTAAATATGCTTTTTCATGTTCTGGTTCTAAAATATCTACCATTCAACATAATTTTGGATTTGCATCTGCTGATTGTCTTTTTTGCTTATTTCCTCAGGGGTTTTGTGGTTTCTGATTATGAGTGCATATTCATTTGGAATTTAACTGTGAGAATTCTTTGAGACTTAGGTTGACCATAAGTTTTTCCAGAGAAGATTTTTGTTTGCTTTGGCCAAGTACCACCATCACTACCTAGTCAGGTCCATTTTACACTAAAATGTTCAGTTTGTGGAGTTCTGAAGCATGCAAATTTATGACCATGTGAAAGCCAGACTATAGCGATAAATAATCTTAGACAGTTTTCCTCCATTTAGAGTCAGAGCAAAGACACACAACTTTCCTTGCTGCCCATCTCTATATGACAGACTTTTATGCCCTACTTTACCCTTCCCCTGAGGGTATGTTCCTCCTTAGGTTCTAACCAGATGTTGCAACTTAGCTCTTATCCTGCCTGGATCAAGGTAAATGCCCCTATAGCAGCATTTATCTATCTTCAGCAATTTCCGAAGTATTTATCAGTTATGGGACATACTGACAATGCAAACAGGTGCAGAAGTACCTGTGTATAACTTCTGACATTTAAATTTGCTAACCTCCTAGGTTAGTGTTCCTGCATTTTCCCTTTCTTCAGATGGTTTTCTTGACTTTCTTGAGAGCTTGTTTCATAGCAACCTTTTATATTTTGTTGTCATCATACTTGGAGACACAGAGTCTACAATATTAATAGAAATGTCTAAGTGCCAGGCATGGTGGCACACTCTTATAATTCCAGCACTTGGGAGGCTGAGGCAGGAGGATTATTGCAAGTTCTAGACCATCCTGAGCTACAAAGTGAGCTCAAGGCCATCCTGAATTGCATAGCAAGAAACTGTCTCAAAAAGACAAAAAAGAAAAATAAGTAAGTCTAACTAAGACTACTTGGCTTGGGGGCTGGGGATTTAGCTCAGCAGCATAAGCGCCTGCCTTGTAAGCAGGCAGTCGTGAGCTCGATCCCTGGTACTGATAAAAAGGAAAAAGGCAAAAAAAAAAAAAGACTACTTGGCTCATGCGAAGCATCTGATAAGTAGTCCAAACCGGAAGTATAACTTAATGTCATGAGACCTAGACTCTGTTTTTTTGCTTTACCAGCATTAGGATTTGCATGTCACTGCATGGACACATGCAGTGTGGCTGAACTTGAAAAATTCAGGTCTGCTTAGAGGCAACAAGAAAGCTAAAATGGTAAAGCACTTAAAGAGCAGTGAAATAGAAATCCTAATGAACTGTATAAAAAATACTTTCTCAAAATTCCCACTCAATGACTTCTACTTAATATAGTATCAGCAAAAAATCAGTCATGTGACCATGCCTAGCCCGATTATTAAAGAAAATGAGATTGCCATTTATTGCAGCTGAAGTGAAGGTCTACTTCCTGTGAGATCAAGGGATTTCCTCTACCTGAAGAAAAGGAAGGTTTTGTTTTGAGGTGTGTGTGTGTGTGTGTGTGTGTGTGTGTGTGTGTGTGTGTTAGGAGGTCTCACAAAGAAAGGGAATTACTGCAATAGTCTTATCTGCGATAATTGAGTAAAAAAGGGTACAGAGGTAGATTCTTGATTCAGAATCTTTGACATGCTTCTCTGAACTACCATTTTGATGCTTCAATATTTCATTTCTTTGCTTTGGCTTTGTTTCCCAGAATTTCTTTGTCGAACCTTCTCAGAACACTGAGAATCCTTTCTGAAACTGCTGGGTTCTAGAGGTCAAGAAGAAGCAGGGCAGGGGTAGTACCAGCTTGGAAACTGAGCACTTTGTATGAAGACAAAGTCGAAAAGGTGTATCTGACCCAAAAAATGCATCCACCCTAAATCCAGAAACAATTTTGACCAAATTCCAACAGCAGCCTGGAAGAGAAGTTACAGCAGTTTGCTCCTGCATTGAGGGGCTTAAACAGGTCCAGAAGTCTAAGGCAAGCAAAAGAGCATTGCTGGGGGTGGCAGAACTGGGGACAACAGGCACGGGTCCTGTCCACTATTTTTGCGACTCTGTGTTCAACACAATGATAGCCACATAGAGGGCACTGATTATTCCACTGAACATTCACTGAGCATCCACTACTTGCCAACTGCAAGCTGGGCGCTGTGGAGGCAGTCAAGGACTTTTTTTAAAAATCTTTTTGAGACAAGGTCAAGCTGAGTGAGTTCAGGCTGGCCTAGAGCTCACTTCATAACCTGACTGCTCTCGAACTCTCAACCTTCCTGCCTCAGCCTCCTGAGTGCTGGGGTTACAGGTGTGCACCACCACGCCCAGCGGTGTGTGAAGGATTTTGTCTAGAAGATAACTAGACAAGCTAATATATGTGAAGGTCTCAAAAGGTTTAGAACTCAGTTACTGACTCTCCAATGTCCAGAAATATAGTCAGCCACCAAACCTGACCGTCCTGCTCCAGGCAGTTCTGCACCAGGGTCTTGGACACCTACACTCACCGCCCCAAGCTCCACCCCCAACGGGAGCCCGCATGCGCACACCGCCTTCTCGCTGACGCACCTCCGGAAGCACTGGTGGTTTCGGGGGGCGGGGACCGGGAAGCGTTTCCGGGGGCGGGAGGCACAGGCTGAGGCTGTCGCTGCCGCGACAGTTTGAGGAGGCCTGACGCTGGCGGCGAAGAGAGTGCCTCGGGCGGGTTATGTGAGCTCAGAGCCCTTGGCAGGTACGGCGGGGTCCGGACAAAGGCCGGCAGGGATGGG
This sequence comes from Cavia porcellus, assembly GCF_034190915.1. Lineage (NCBI taxonomy): Eukaryota > Metazoa > Chordata > Mammalia > Rodentia > Caviidae > Cavia > Cavia porcellus. The sequence continues at coordinate 201,092,258 of NW_026947484.1, forward strand.
AGGAGAAAAGCCGGGGGAAGGGTTAAGGACGTCGCTGTAGGCCTCCGCGCTCTGGCCGCCGTCCTCACAGGGCCTAACCGGTCGACCGGGATGCCAAGGCGCGGAGCGCCGAGTGCCCTGGGTCCGACCCCTGCGATCCCTAGCCTGGCCAGAGAGCCGGCTGCGGCACCAAGATCTCCCACCCCAACCCCCATCCCCACCGCTGCCCCCGCCCCCTCCCCCGCAGCCTCTCGCCAAGGTCACCCCGCGGCCGCGGAACTCGGCGGGCCCCACGGCTAGCGATCCCGTTAGCCTTCTTGGGACGCCAGGCAGATGCTTCCCGGACTTGACTGGCGTGCCGAGGCCAGAAGGAAAGCTGCACCTGGACTTCTCTGGTCTCTTGTTTCTGTGTCGCCTCTGTTGCTGTCTCTCTCACTTGTTGTCACCTGTCCTTTTTGTTTCTCTTCATCCCTATTCGCCCACTCACGGTCAACCTGGTAGTCTCTCCGCTGTGCCTCTGGAGTTGTTTTTGCACATTTAGACCTTGTCTTTTATTGTTTTCTCTGCCTTGTGTGTCTCTTGACTCTGTCTTTGTCCCTCAGTCCTTCTCACTCAGCCTGAGTGTGACACCAGATTCTTATTTGGTGGCGGTGCTGCTGGAGGTGGGCAACTTCTGCCAACTTCATCTTTCTCTTGTTGCTGTCTCTCCTAACTGGAGTTTTGTGGGCGAGGCAGGACAAGTCTGCCTTGTCCCTGCAGGACAAGACCTCTGAGCCATAGAAGGTGACTCATGACCCCGTAAAACTCCCTGCCTCTCTGCACGGGTGCCATCCTCAGTGACCGCAGTCTGGTCTTAAGTCTGATAGGTGTCACCTGACTTACTCAAGTTAATGGGTGCAGGAATGCCTGGCGTGCAGGCCAAAGCAAGTTGATGATTCTTCACTTTTCTTGCCTGTGGTTTTTCAGGCCTGCACAGCTCTCCACATCTCTTTGCTCCATCCACTTACCCATTTGTGGCCTCCAAGGCTGTCAGAAACCTCTCTGAGTTACAGCTGTTTAACCAGGCTGCCTACAGGCTGAGGAAGGGTCAGGCCGAGAGACTTGCCTTTGTGGCCCTGGGAACAGTAGCAGAATTTCTGGAAGAGCTGCATGCTTAGCTCAGAGATTGTGTCAGTGTCTTCATTTAAACTATGAGAAACCTAGTCATTATTTGTCCCTGCTTTACCAAAGTACTACTGGAGAGAGAAATCAAACAAGAGGATAAATACTGTTTGAGACTTCAGAAACAAAGTACCGAGAACAGACAGATTTGTAGTGACAGGAAGTAGAAGAGTTTATCATAACCAGGGAATGGTAGGAGTATTGTTCAGTGGATACAGAGTTTTAGAGATGATGAAAAAGTTCTGGGAATGGATTGTGGTGATGGTTGCAAGACATTGTTAACTTATTGCCTCTGAATTGTGCATGTAAAAATGGTAAGTTTTATGTTAGGTATTCATTGGAGACTCCTGGAACAAGTAAGCTCTTTTTAAATGTGATTTTTAAATTGAGACTGTTAGGAACATTTAGTCAAACCTGTGTTTATTGGTGCTTTTTACAGCAGTAGATATAGCTCAGGGTCTTAGAAAAGGAGTTTGGTGGAATCAGTTTGGTTCCAATCTTTAAGATCACTGCTTGCACTAAATCCCCCTTTCCCCCACCTTTGGAATCAGTGCAGAAATCTACTTGAGGAAACTTGAGAAAGGTTTTACTTTTTGCATAACAACTTCCAAGGTTAGAAAAATAGCCCTTTTATTATCATAATACAAAAACTGTGTTATTTCTTACCAAGGAATACATTTCCTTTTTTTTCTTTTTTTTTCCTTTGAGACAGTCTCATTATGCAGTTCAGGCTGGCCTTGAGCTCACTTTGTAGCCCAGGCTGGTCTTGAACTCCAAGCAATCCTCCTGCTTCAGCCTCCTGAGTGCTGGGATTATAGGCTTGGGCCACCACACTGGGCTCTTTGTTTTTGTTTTTGTTTTGTTTTGTTTTTTTTCTCTTATTTAAGGCTTCGGTTTGCCTGGAAGGTATTTTCATTGAGCTTTCTTTTGGGTTTTTGAGACAGGGTCCTGCTATGTAGTTCAGGCTGGTGTTGAACTCCCTAGGTACCCTAGGGTACCTTCAAACTAGCAGTGATTCTTCTGTCTCAGTCTCCTGAGTGCTGTAGTTACAGGCATGGGCCACCATGCCCATCTTATCACACTTTCTAAGAAGATCTAACAACAGAATGCTGTACATATTTCATCAAATCTTTGATGCTGCTGATTATTTTATGTATCACCAAGAAGGGGAAAACAATGTCAAGTAAGCAATAATGCTTATTATTCAGACTTCATTTTTCATTCTTATTGAAAACACTTTGATTTACTTGAACTGTAAAATATAATATCAGTGATATTCTAATGCATGTATAAAAAGCATAAGTTAAAAAAAAATGAAGTGTCCATTGGACTTTTTAATATCCCAAGCCCTTTTCTACTGAGTACTTCAATTCACAGTTCTGTGCATGTTTTTTTCTACATATCCTCCTTTGGGCTATCAGAAATATTGATAAGGTTCACAGGAATGTTGTGTTAAGTGATGACGACTATTAAAACCGCCATCTCACTGTGCATTTCAGACTGGCCTTGAACCCACTACAGAAACAGAGCTCCCAGAGCCTAGGCTGGCCTGCGGCTCAAGGTGGTGATCCTGTTTCAGCCTCCTGAGTGCTGGGATTACATGCTGCCATGCCCTTGCTCTCTTGAGCCTCTTATTTTGTATTCTCATACATATGCAAGGTGTGGTTAAAAGTTCTCCTTTCGGTTTCTGAAGGGCAGTGATAGAAAGACTGATCAGTGAAGGTTTAGTGCCCAGAACAATACCTTTTAAGTCTCAACGAGTTTAAAGCTTTGAAGCTTTAAGTAAACCCGTGTTTTAAAATTGAAGAGGGTTTGGAATCTTAACTTCACAAAGTAGGTGGCTTTCTGTTTTAAAATCTTAAAATAAATTTACTAAGCTCTTTCACTGAAGTGCGCCAATTAGGAAAAGATATGAAAATACAGATAGACAATTGTCAGGGAACCAGCTGCACTTTTTCAAAGAATATTTATTTATTTATTTATTTATTTATTCGCTCATTCAGTCAGTCAGTTGGTGTTGGGCATCAAACCCAGGGCCTTCTTTGTTCATGCAAGCACATACTGTAAGCTGAACTACACCTTTGGTCCCCAAAGGATATTTTAATTCTACAAGGTTACACAGGCATTGACTAGGTTGATGTCTTTTAATAAACATGTTATATTAACATAGGTATTAATATTGAAGAAAATGGGGTGAGGGCCATATGGGAACTATGCACTGATTTTTTTTAATTCTTTTTTTTTTTTTTTTCTGCTGGGAGTCTTAACTTATGGACTCATGCTTGCCAGGCAGGCACTGTGCCACTGAACTATATCCCCAGCCCTGACTTCTTAATTCTTCCATAAATATATTACAGAACAAAAGTTTATTTAAAAAATACAAAGAGTGGGGCACAGTGGTACTTGCCTCTAGTCCATACTTGGGGCACTGAGGCTGCAGCATCATTTGAGCCCAGTAGTTGGAGAGCAACCTGGGCTACAGGAGACTCCATCTCCAAAAATAGACAGATTGGGCCAGGAGTTTAGCTCAGCGGCCTAAGTGCCTGCATGGCAAACATGAGGTCATGAGTTCAATCCCTGGTACCAAAAAAAAAAAAATAGGCAGACAGACAGACAAAGTTAAATTTAAGCTGGGCATGCTAGCACACGCCTACAGTTTCAGTACTTGGGAGGCTGAGGCAGGATTGCCACAAGTTGAAGGCCAGATTGAACTACATAGGAAGAACCTGTCTCCAAAACAAACAAATAACGTTGAATTTTAAAATAACAAAGACAGAACTGAGAAGTTCCAGGATAAAAGGCACAGAAGCAGAAACAGCAGGTTTGATGAATTCCTTTGTGCTGCTCACATATAATTTTTAATTTGGAAGGCACATGTACACAATGAGTAGCACCAGCATCTTTTACATTTTCAACATGATTTTTCCTTTCAGAAGTCAGTGTGATTTAATTTGAAGCAAAACAGAAAACAGAAATGGATCCCTTTTTTTCATTCATATTGCATTTTGATGACCATGCATAAGGAAGGTTATTCCAACCCTACGACTTTGCATTAGGTAAGCTATAAATATGCTAATACAGTTTTAAAATTTACATTAATCATGCTTTTTGGCAAAAATAAGAATGTAGTTTGTTGAGGTTTTCTGAAGATGAATTAGTGCATATTTTAAAATCAAATACAGCCATACCAAATTTGCACTGACAGAGCAGTTCAGAAAAACTTTCTGCTAAATGATTTTTTTCTTAGAAAAGTATTCGATTTGGAGTTACATTTCTATTTGAACTTTGACATAGCCCTTATAAGATGTGTAGCTTTGGGCAGGCCTTTTTTTTAATCTGATCTTGAGTTTACTTCCCTCTAAACTGAGTAGGATGATAACAGAAGTGTTGCAAGACCCTTGTGTATGTGGTGTACTGTGTGGACGGTAAAGCATTTGACTAATGTAAAGAATTCTGGCAGGCATGGAATGCCGGTATTTTTGTATGTTTGTGCCAGACTTTAAATTTACTAAAGTAACATTTACTGTGTTTAAATGTGCTTTATACAGCCAGCATGTAAATTACCATATGCTCTCATTAAAGAAATCTCTTAAAACGCTTCAAGACAAGTAGCTGGTTGGGTCTGCTTCCTTGTTATATTGCTATCTTCTGTACTTTTAGGATGTTTAGTCCTTGTTTAAATAGTATATAAAATTTGCTCATTTCTTCAGTTGAATAATAAGTAATGGCTACTATTAAACAGCAGAATTGGAAGTTATCTTGGCCCTCTTGTAGTTGAGGAATTCTTCAGTATATTGCCCTTCATCATCTGCTTTTAAAAGCCCGCGTAGCTGTCATCCTAGTGTTAGGGAGGCTGAGATAGGAAGAACTCCATGAGTTTGAGGCCATTGTGAGTCAAAACCAGCCTGAACTACATTGCGAGACCCTGTTTCAAAAACCCAAAAATAGATAAGTAAAAATTTTTAAAAATACAATTTTATGGAGACCTAATTCATAAACATTTTAAGATGTTTTAAGCCTATAATGTCTGCACTCAGAGAAGCTGAGGCAGGAGGATCACAAATCCAAATCCAGCCTTGATAAATTAGTGATTCGGTAAGACTCTGTCTCAAAGTAAAATGAGGATGTAGCTCATTGTGAAAGCCCTGGGTTTAATCTCCAACAACACCCCCCCCCCAAAAAAAAAAAGGTTTAAGCATCTTCACACATTTGTAATCATTACCATAATTGAATTTGAAAACTTTTGACTACCCCCAAAAGAACCCAATTATCATTCACTCCCAATCCTTTTTTTGAGGCAGGGTCTTGCTATGTAGTTCAGACTGGCCTTGAACTCACTGTATAGCTTTGGCTGGCCTTGAACACGCAGCCATCCTTTTGCCTCAGCCTCCAGGATTGTACCAGGAGTATAGGCATGTGTCACCATGCCTGGCATCTTTACCCTTAATTTCTGTCAACCACTACTTTTCTTTGTCTATAGATTTGCCTGTTCTGAACATGTGATATAAACAGTATCACACAAAATGTGGCCTTTTCTATTTAGCTTTTCTGCTTTAGGTGTTTCAAGGGTTCGGTGTTGTTACATCATTCGTTCTTCTTGCCGAATACAGTGTACTCTATTGTATGGATAGACCATAGTTTATCATCCACGGATTGGTGGACACTTTAGTTTTCTACTTTTGCCTTTTATGAATAATGCTGTTATGAACATTTATATTCAAGGCACAAATTTTGTGTGAAGATCATCTGTTTTCATTTCTCTTGAGTGTATACTTAGGTGTAGAATTAATGCTTACACAGTGACTGTGTTTCCCTGTTACAGAGACTGCCAGCAGCTGTCCTGTTTTATATGCCTGCCAGCAATGGGTATAAAGGTTCTAATCTCCATGTATCCTCATTGACACTTGTTAATGTCTGCTTGGTAGATTACACCAACCTCATAGGTATGGAGTTTTTGTAATTTTGATTTCTGTTTCTCTAATGGCTAATGATACCACGTGTTTATTGGTTTTTTGTAAATACTGAATCCTTTGGTTTTCAGTTGGATTATTAGGTATATGGTTTGCAGCTATAGTCTTACCCTGTTGTGGGTTGTCTCCTTACTTTGTTGGTGATCTCATTTGTGCCTTTACTTTTGCATCTTCCTGCCTGCCATTTCTGTCAGCCCCATCAGTTTCTCCTCTATTTCCAGACTCACTATATTCTGATTACTTCACATCTGGCAAAAATCTTATAATTAGTCGCTGCTTCAGACTTCTTCCTCCTTTAGTCCATCAACACATTAACCCTCCTGAGCCATAGCATCTCACTCCAAAGTTTTCAGTACTGTACCCAGTGCTCACACTTAATGTTCCAGTAGGGTAGTTTCAGATTGCTCTTCTGTCACTGCCTGCCACCTGTAGAAGAAAGCACTAGTAATGATCCCTGTGTCACTCGGATTAATCTTAACTACAAGAGAGCCAGGAAAGATACTGTGAAATGCCTTTCTTACCTTCAGTGTGATGGGTCTAGTAATTCAGTTTCTTCAATATACCATAATCTTGGTGCACTAAACCCACAAGAGATTAACCAGAATGCCATGTGACTTCAAATTTTTTTGTGTTAATAAAGGATATTTGCTTAGGTAATTTTTCCATATGTTGTCCAGTTTTGATGCCAGGGTTTTATGTGAAATTAGTTGGCAGATTTTCTACCCTTATATCCTTGTCCCCTACCCTCCTTTTAATATTTCCAGTTTTATTATATCGGTAGACAGATGTAGTCAAATGTGCCCTGTGCATTTCAGTTTGGGGCATTTTTTTGATGTTCTCTGTGACCTGTTTAAATTTCTGTTCTATATTAATTTTTAGTGTCTTTATTTAGCTTTTTTCTATATCATTCTGATATCTTTGTCTCATCTTCCTTGTACTTCATAGAGACCATGTTTTCATGAACTTTATGGAAAACATCAGTTTAACAAAAGTGTTCACAAATGTGTTCAAATTGCCTATCCCTTGTCATTTTCTTTTTTGATACTGTAGAATCTATTTGCACACCCATGTTGGCTTTATTTATTTATTTTTGTTTTGTTGGTTGGCTTAGTTTCTTTGATACTGCATCTCCTGTGCTATCTGGAGCAGTCCTCTTGCCTCAGCCTCCCCAGTGCTAGAATTACGGACTGTTCGTAAACTGGGTATGACACTGCGTCGTATATTGACTCCAGCGATTTGCTTGAGTGGAATGGCCGGGGCCAGCGGTACCCTGACACCACCAACTTCTGCATGTTACCAAACTGCAGCACCTGTCTGCCCCGTGACCCACCCTAGGTCTTAGTGCTGGGCTCTCCAAATGAACGGATATAACTGGTATTCTGTGGGCATTCCTACTACTGTGCCAGCGTTGCCTAGAGCAGGAAGTGGAGTGCAGGAGCAGTGTGTCTCTTCAGTCTGTTTTCATCTCCACTCTGTCTTTCATTTCTTAAAGTTTATGGCATGTAGGTAACACTGTCTTTAAGTTCCAGGATTCAGCATAATATTTTCATATTTCTTAGATGATTAGAGTTAAGGATATGGTAAATAAGAATTATATGCCTGTCTTCCAAGTTGTCTTCTTACCCTGGTGATACCAAAATTTATATTGAGAGCTTATACCTCTAAAGCAGTGGTGACCCAACTATGGCACATGTGCTCCAGAAGACTGTTTGTATCACTGAAAGCTCTGCAAGTTTCACCGTCTCCACATTTGAGTATACCAGGTTCTGTCTCCTCTCCCCATTCCTCCTGGGTTTGTAATTTTCTTATGGTATTTATCAGGCTTTGCCTTGAATATAAGTGTTATACATAGGTTTTTTTTTTACCTCCCTTACCAGATTATAAACTTTCCAAGGACAGTAACATTTCTTGATTGTCCTTGAAGTTCCCCCTTGTACATTGTATGTTTATAGTGTGTTAATCAATTGAAAAAGCAGTTGGGGGCTAGGGATTTAGCTCAGCGGCATAAGCACCTGCCTTGCAAGTGTGGTCGTGAGTTCTATCCCCGGTACCGATAAAAAAGAACAAGACCAAAAAAAAAAAAAAAAAGGCAGTTGTATTCTTAATATAGATTACAGCTGCTTGGGAGTTTCAATATTGTACAGCAGGAAAGCCTATAACAGACTACATGTTACTAAGATAAAACAATACAGAGTGTTGTCAGATTCACCTCCATTTAAGGGTAGAGGTATACTTCCTAAGTTACAATGACCTTTACCTCTTTGATATAGTTAAAAGATACATGACAATTTTTGTCCATGTTTGTGTGTGTGTATTGAAATGGATGACTTTCAGTTTGTCCTTTTAACCATTATTTGAGTGTATGATTCAATAGTATTAATTACATACAGTATTGTGTAACAAACTGTTTTGAAAATTGTTCTCGTCACCTTACATAGAAGCTACCTGTTAAGCAATAATCCCCCATTTCTCAGTGTTCCTCAGTGCTCAGGTGCCTTGGTAAACAGAAAGTAAATCTTACTTTGTCTTTATTAATTTGCCTGCCATAGATACTTCACGTAGGTGAAACTGTGCATTTGTCCTTCTGTGTGTGACTTATTTTACTTATGATAGTGTTTTCAGTACTTACCCATGTTGGAATGTGTATCAGACCTCCATTCCTTTTTTTGATTGAATATCACATTTTGCTTATTCCATTCATCTGTTGATGAATACTTGGCTTGTTTCTGCCTTTTACAATTTAATGAGTAATTCTGCCACTGAAAATTGCCTGAGTGTCTGAGCCCCTGTGGTTTGGGGTATATACCTGGGAGTAGAATTGGGTGGCATATGTTAATTCTATGTGTAACTTTTTAAGAAACTGACAGAATTTTCCAAAGCAGCTATACTATATTACAGTCCCATCTGCAGTATATGGACATTTTATTTTCTTTGCGTCTTTGTCGTATTTTAACTTTTGATTTCATTTTTATTTTTTATTATAATCATCATAGTAAATATATCTAGACTTACGTCATGTATGTTTTGTAGATATTTCTATTCTGTGGACTATCTTTTCACCCTTGATCATGTTTCTGTTTGGTTTCGTTTTTGCTCTGCTAAGAATCAAACTCAGGGACTCACACTGAGCTACACGCCCAGCCTTTGACCATTTCCTTTGATGCCCAAAAGCTTTTATTTCTAATGAAGTCCAGTTTGTCTGTCCTATTGCCCATACTTTTGATATCATATGTAAGAATCAATTTCCAAAGCCAGCATCAAGCCATCTCTATTTTAAGAATTTATAGTTCACATCTTATAAGTCTATGATCCATTTTAATTTTTGTAGATGGTATATGGAAGGGTCTAACATCCTTCTTTTGCATGTGAATATCCAGTTTCTTCAGTACCCTTTGCTCAGAAAAATTGCATTTTCTCCATTGGAGGCCTTTGTACCCCTTATTGTAAATCAAATTGGCAATAGATATGAAGGTTTATTTCTTTGCTCTCGGTTATATTCCATTGATCCAGGTGTCTCACCTTATTCCATTACCAATTTTGACTGTGGAAGCTTCATAGTAAGTTTTGAAATTGGGAAGTGTGAGTCTTTCAACTTAGTTGTTTCAAGATTGTTCTGGCAGGGCCTGGGATATAGCTCAGGGGCACAAGTGCCTGCCTGGCAAGCACAAGGTCCTGAGTTCGATTCCCAATACCTCATCCCCCCAAAAAAACATTGTTCTGGCTATTTATGGTCTCTTGAAATTCATGAATTTTAAGATAGTTTTCCATTTCTTACAGAATTATGTTTGGGTTTTTGATAGAGCTGCATTGACTCTGTATGTTGTAGGTAGTATTCTTCCATAGTCTTTTGTATTTTTCAGTGCAAGTTTTTTGCTTCCTTTGTTAGTTAATTCCTGACTTTTTTGGTTTGTTCATTGTTTGTATACAGAAATGCAATTGATTTTTCCTTGATGTTGTATCCTGCTATTTTGCCGAATTTATTAGTATAAACAGTTTTACGTGGACTCTCAAGGATTTTCTACAGAAGCAGTCATGATTTGTGAAGAGAGATAAGTTTGCTGCATCTTTTCCAATTTACATGTCATTTATTTCTTGCTTCATTTCTTTGGCTATAACCTATAACACTATGTTGAAGGGAAATGGTAAAGCAGACATTTTTGTCTTATTCCTGATCCGGAGAGAGAAAAATTTCATACTGTCACTGTTGATTGTTGGGTTTTTTTTTTTTTTTTTTTTTTGTACCAGGGATCAAACTCATGACCTTGCGCTTTTATGCCTCTGAGCTAAATCTCTGGCTGTTGTTTGTTCTTTATAGGTTTTTTTCGTGTATGGTTTTGTTTTGGGTTTTTTGAGACAGGGTTTCGCTAGGTAGTTCAGGCTGATCTTGAACTTAACTTTGTAGCTCAGGTTGGTCTCAAATGTGAGACAAGCCTCCTGGATTACAGGCATACACCACCTTGCCTGGCTCATGTATCATTTTTATTATGTTGAAATGGTTTCCTTGTGCAGTGTTTCTAATTTCTTGAATGATTTTTCATGAAAGGCCGTTGAATTTCTTCATGTAGCCTGGGGAGGCAGAGAGGATTGAGAAAGGGGTTTGAATACCTGTTGTAATAAGCAGCACTCTGGGAGGCTGAGGCAGGAGAATCACAGTGAGTTGGAGGCCAGCCTGGACTATATAGCAACATCTCCCAAAAAAATTAAAAAACCACAAAACCCATATTGGGTCTCCCCCAACTTACTCTGTTAATGAATGTGATATATTTTGATGCTTTGTTATATTGAACTTTTTGTGTGGTCCAGGAATAAATCCCACTTGGTCCTAGTGTACAATTCTTTTAATATGCTATGGAATTTGATATGTTAAGATTTTGATACTTGTACCAAGGTCTAGATGGTTGTTTTTTTGTTTTTTGTGTTTTCTTTTTTGGTCTTTTTGAGACAGGGTCTCACAACACAGTTCAGGCCTTAAGTTTACATTGTTGCCCCTGCTGGACTTGAGTTTGCAATGATCCTCATGCCTCGGCCTCCTGAGTGTTGGGATTACAGGCATGAACCACCACGCCCAGCTCTATAGTACCTATTGTTTCTGATAATACAGCCCCTCAAATCTTTTATTTTTATGATAGTGTACCATATTGTTTTTCCTTTTAAAAAAATTTTTGTGCCTGTGTGTCTAATATCATTTTGAGTCTCCTTTTATTTTTAAGTATATTTTTAATGATTTTCTTAGTAAACTCCATAATTTGGAGTTCAGAGTGCCCTTCTGTGTCTGTTATAAAACCCTGGTGCTTTAAGATAAAAAAGAATGGTTATTTTACTATAAATTTCACTGTGCCAACAAATTCAGTAATATTAACTAGTTGAAAAAAATGGGGTCGGGGATTTAGCTCAGTGGCTTAAGTGCCTGTCTGGCAAGCATGAGGTCATAAGTTTGATCCCCATACCAAAAAAAAAAGGGGGGGGATGGCAAGGGTAAAGTTAATTTGCTGGATTTAACAAAAACCCTTAAAGATCAATATTACTTGCTTAATTTATTTGAGCAAAGGTTGTAACTGATAATTTATAGAAAAAGTACGAAAGGTCAGTAATTTGAGTACAGAGTTATCAGTCTTATTTCTGATTAAGGAAATGCAGGTCAAAGTAGCAGTGAATCATAGGGTATTCACTTAGATCCTTTGCAGAAATTTTTTCTGATTTACTGACATCGAGTTTTGGAGAAGGTGTGGGAAGTAGGCACTATCACTTAATGTTAGTATTAGTGTGCTGTAGTACCAACTTCCTGGAAAGTAGTTTGGTAATATAGATCAGAATGTCAAATGCAAAGCCCTTTGACCCAACAATTCCACTGACAGACATTACCCTATAGATATTTCCAGAAATGCATACCAAAGTAGTTATATACTAGTATTCATTGTTGTATTGATTTAAATTTGGGAAATCCAAACAATTGAAATTCAAGATAAACACCTCTTTTCGATAATATTGCAAAGACCCCCTATCCCCAAGATGTATTAAATGTTGAAGGCCAACTGCTAAGTAAAACAGGTAATAAAACCATCTGGGTGAGGGTTTTTAAAGCTATATATGACTTACTCAAATATGTGCACAAAAAAAGTTTCAAGAGTGGAGGGAGACTAAGAATGAATAATGAAGAAAAAAATTTATACCTTCTTGTAATTGTTCTTTTACATGTGCATTCATTGTCTTGTCCTTCTTTTCCAAATGTTTAAAACCAAAATTTTACATTCTGCCAGTTCAAAACTAGCAGAGAGGAACAGGGATTTAGCTCAGCGGCATAAGCACCTGTCTAGCAAGTGCATGGTTTTGAGTTTTATCCCCACTACCAAAAAAACAAAAAACAAAAAACCCACCCCAACCAGAGAATATGTTCACTCAGAGATAGTGCTCAGAATATAAATGTAGACCTCCAGTCTATACATTTACATAATCAATTTTTCCTTCTGAAATTACAGATACCTAAATAATCTATTTCATGGTTTTAAGTCATTATGAAGTGTCTTACTTAAGATGTGTGAAACTATAAATTAATGTTTTATTCTAAAAACAGTGTCTTAAAATTACTAATGGCTAATCTAACATTTTTGCATCATCTGAGAGGAGGCAGAGTGATGCAATAGGAAAAATACTTCAGGCTTTGGAGTCATACTGACCTGGATTCATAGCTGAACTTAATAAAACTAGCTTTTAACCTTGGGAAAGTTCCTAATAATGCTGAATGGAAAAATCCCAAGCCCTACATTTGCAGAGTAATTATAGACTAAAATGCAAAAGAAAGATGTGTGGTCCCTGGCATATAAAGTTAGGAAACATTAACTCCTTCACACGTCTTCTCTCCCTGTCACTGAAGGATGATTTGGAGTGTTTGAGTTGTCTGGCTCTTCATCCCATAGAGGTATTTAGCAGCGAATGTTTGATTCTGGTATTAGAACAAGGTGACAAATAGTGATATATCATTTGACTGTTTTCATCCACTTTACTACAGAATTACGGTTGTGGGCAGGTCTCTAGTTGAGTTCATCTTGTGTTGTTGTTGTTGTTGTTAGGAATTATCTTTTAATGCAGAACATGTTCCACAAAGTATATGTACAGTAACAACACAGGGAATCATTTATTCTTTGCTGTAGCTTTTTCTTCAGTCTTGAATCCATTCAGCAGCAAGGACAACATTTACTATCCTCATTGCTGTATAATTTTTTTTTTTTGTACAGGCGATCGAATCCAGGACCCACACCTACTAAGCAGGCACTTGAGCCCCTAAGCTAAACCCCCAGCCCTAGTATATAACTCTTGAAACAGTTTGGAGACCACCAGATAAATAGAATACCTTGCTTTACAGGTTTATTCTGCCTCATCATCAGAAGCTCTTCGAAGACTAAAATTCCCTCAGCAGGTAGAGAAATTGGCATTGTTTGGGCTTCAGCAATACCCCTCTGATGCAGAAAAACCAAAGGCACGATTGTCTTTGCCCCACTACTCCAGTTTCCTAGTCTCCTTTCTAGAGGTGTTTGCAGAGTCATGCCTACCTGAGACCCTTTCTGTGTCCATTTCCTTCTTCCCAGACTTTCTTTTCTCTTGGTGCTAGGGAATGAACCCAGGGTCTTGGTGTCATAGGCAAGCATTGTACCTACCACTGAGCTATACCCCAGTCCTCTCATAGAACTCTCTCACAGGTTTCCTTCTCTCACTACAATTTGGCAAGTGTGAGTTGAATCTGAGGCTTAAAATTCAGTTGGTTTTATAGGGACCAATGTTTGTTTTGATTAGGAATATTTACATTGTTTTGATTAGAGGATTTGTATAACTTACAAATACAGTTGCTGTGGGTATTACTTTTTTACCAACTCACAGAGGGCAAAATTAAGAATTAATACTGTGAAGGGTGCTTTGTGGCTCCTGCTATTGACACCCCCACACAGGGAAGCCTTTCTTTACCTCCTAGTGTCCTAAGGCAGAAGGGCTTTATGGAACTTGGGAGCTTGTCTTACTTTTCTTAATGAGGGAGAGGGAGGATGGGTTTAAGTTTTCTGTGGGCTATAATTAATCCCAATTTCTCCTTCTCTTGTAGTACTATTCAAGATTTGTGATGAAATGGAGCCTGGAACAAACTCCTTTCGAGTAGAATTTCCTGATTTTTCCAGCACTATTCTGCAGAAACTGAACCAGCAGCGCCAGCAAGGACAATTATGTGATGTCTCCATTGTTGTCCAGGGCCACATTTTCCAGGCACACAAAGCCGTTCTTGCTGCCAGTTCACCCTACTTTTGTGACCAAGTACTCCTGAAAAACAGCAGAAGAATTGTTTTGCCTGATGTGATGAACCCAAGAGTGTTTGAGAACATTCTCCTGTCTAGTTACACAGGCCGCCTAGTAATGCCTGCTCCAGAAATTGTAAGTTACTTAACAGCGGCCAGCTTCCTCCAGATGTGGCATGTAGTGGATAAATGCACTGAGGTTTTAGAGGGAAACCCTACAGTCCTTTGTCAGAAGCTAAATCATGGCAGTGACCACCAATCTCCAAGCAGTAGTAGTTACAACGGCCTGGTAGAGAGCTTTGAGCTAGGCTCTGGGGGCCACACTGATTTCTCCAAAGCCCAAGAACTGAGGGATGGAGAGAATGAAGAAGAAAGCACCAAAGATGAGCTGTCATCTCAGATCACCGAGCATGAATACCTGCCCAGCAACTCGTCCACAGAGCATGACCGACTGAGCACTGAAATGGCAAGCCAGGATGGAGAGGAGGGCGCCAGCGACAGTGCTGAGTTCCATTACACTCGGCCCATGTATAGCAAGCCCAGCATCATGGCTCACAAACGCTGGATCCACGTGAAGCCTGAGCGCCTGGAGCAAGCTTGCGAGGGCATGGACGTACACGCGGCCTACGATGAGCACCAGGTTACTGAGTCTATCAATACCATGCAGATGGAGCACTCGGTCCAGCCTTCGGGCGTGGAGGAGGATTTTCACATCAGGGAGAAGAAAGTCGAAGCAGAGTTTGATGAACAAGCTGATGAAAGCAATTATGATGAGCAAGTGGATTTCTATGGCTCTTCCATGGAAGAGTTTTCCGGAGAGAGGTCAGATGGGAATCTAATTGGGCACAGACAGGAGGCTGCTCTTGCAGCAGGCTACAGTGAGAATATTGAAATGGTGGCAGGGATTAAAGAAGAAGCATCTCACTTAGGATTCTCAGCCACTGACAAGCTGTATCCTTGTCAGTGTGGTAAAAGTTTCACCCACAAGAGTCAGAGAGATCGACACATGAGCATGCACCTCGGTCTTCGGCCTTATGGCTGTGGTGTCTGTGGTAAGAAATTCAAAATGAAGCACCATCTCGTGGGCCACATGAAAATTCATACGGGCATAAAGCCATATGAGTGTAATATCTGTACAAAGAGATTTATGTGGAGGGACAGTTTCCATAGGCATGTGACTTCTTGTACTAAGTCCTATGAAGCTGCAAAGGCGGAGCAGAATACAACTGAGGCTAACTAAAAATAGGATCTGGCCCTTGAGTGGCATGCACAAAAATAAACTATGGTAATTAATGCAAATCTGGGCACAGATGATGCGTGCTACTTGCTATTATGAGAAAAGCTTTAAAAAAAAAAAAAAAAAAGAAGATATTTCTGAAAGACCAGCTCTAAGTAGGCCAATTAAAAAAACTAATTCCTCAAATTTGTATGTTCAGCCCTGGCTTGGAATGGATAGTGGTGATATGTTAACCCACTGCCCAGCTGGTGAGGGAAACCTTCAAGCCAGTTGTGATTGAGGCAGGCAAACTTGATGGAGAGACCTGCACTTGGAACTGGACTCCAGCCCACCAGTTCCATTTCAGGTGGCAGCAGCATTGGTCATTCATTATTACAAGGTCATGTTGAATTTTGTTTTGTTTGCTTTTACTATACATACTTAGGTAATGTGGATTTGTTTCAGTAGCTGCTTCACGGAATGAAATGCTACTTAGGTAAAAACTACAAATAATATTTCTAGGATGAGAAATTGTCTGGTTTTATTCTTAAGGATATTTGAACTAAAACTATGGAGATACTAGGAGGATGATATTCCAAGTCTGAAATAACATGGTACAAGCTTCAGTTTCTGTCAGATGCCACTGTCATGTTTCGTTCTTTGATAAGGCACAGTTTTGTGTTAATACTAAAGTTGAGTTGAACTCTTGTATCCTGTAATTCTTTGAGGTGCCAGAGGTAAGTGTTTCTAATTGGTTTGCTGCCCCACATGCTTTCTAATTGTAGCATATCCATGCAGTGGGTTCTGCTCTGTCTGGCAGAGTGGTCAGAGGACCACGGTACGCAGAGCACCCCATCTGTTGCTCTTAGTTTATGGTGCTTCTCAACAAGGGCAGCCAGTGACCACCATTCATGGGAAGGAGCCAGAAGTCACCGCTGAGAGTTACCTGTGGACTTGAGGAGTTAACAGAGTGCTCCAGGAACACTCCCATTTTCAAAGTGAGAGTTGAGGAAAAGCATAATCTTAGGAGTGTGGAGGGGAGGCTGAAACTGCCCAAGGAGAGTCTTGAAAATACACTGGTGGGGGGGTGTTTTCGGAGGGGTACACTGAGCTAATACTGCCTGTTCTTTATATGTGCTGGAATGTATGGTAAAATGGGAATGAAGGAGTCCTAATTTTAGCAAAATATTCTACAGATTCATGCTCCCAAGTGACAGATAAAAAGCTGCACAAATTTACAAGTCTACACCTAGCAAAAAAGCAAGAAAAGCAGCTATGCTGACCTTTTCTACTGATTGGTCAGATGTTTTAGGTTCAAAAGAAGGCATATATTCAGAATGCTTTTAAACTGTGCGACATACCAGCGTAGGACAGGGTGCTATATTACATCACCTTCCCATAAAATTAGGGTGTATTCCAAGTAGGAAATTTTTTTTCCTTAAAATAAAAATGCTTTCTGTTGGATTTGGGGTGAAGTTTTTTTTTTTTAAAGTTTGGCTTTGCTCTAATATGATAAGCATTGCTGGCAACTGTCTCTTAACCCTTAAGCTCCTAACGAAGGCGTTTACCTGTTGAACATTACCTGGAAAGGGGAAAGAATACTTATCTACCAGTTAATTCTTGTAATCAAGATTACAAAACAGGGATCTATTCACTAACACTGTATCATTCTCAATATATAAAAAGCACTTTGTATTTAAAACTTTATTACAAATATATATATATATATATAGTTTTTTTATCCTAGAAACTAGATATTACTTCTTGGTTGTTTGCCACATTAATATCATCTTCTCTTAGTGTTGAAACTTGCCAGTTAACAGTCCTTTCTCTGTGTACCTGACAGAGTGTATAAAGGTGACTGTACAATCAAAACTCAGTTGCTCTTTTTCTCATGGTAGAGGCCCATGGGTTTTAAGTATAATCCTGGCCATTATGTTTGAGAAGTTCTTTCTTTTATTGCTCCTACAAATTTCCATGTTAAGACAGTGAAGCCATTCCATTCTGCCAAAAGCTGATCACTGCTCCCATGGTATTAGCAAAACAGTTTCTGCCGTCGAGAGGGTCCAGTGTGCTGTTTCCTATTAAAAGTTGCATTTAAATGAGCATTGGGGCATTTGAGGAGAAGAGTCTGAGAGGTAAAATAAAAATATTCTGGGAGAACCGTGGTTCTTCAGTGATGCTGACTCAGCACCCTGGTTCTAAGTGGTAACAAAGAACCTTTGTTCATCCAGGAGTATGGCCAGCCCCTAGGCGACAGTTGGGAAGCATTCAGTTGTGCCGGGACTTATTTAATGTGTTTGAAGAATATCTAATTGAAATCCATATATGTGTATCAGCTGCTAAGTATAGAACTTAAATAAGTTCCTCACATCTGTTGTCTTTAATTTTGTGTGGTAGTTGGGCTGTTCATTGGTCAGCCAGACTGAGGTGGTTTAGTATCTGAGATGCTGGCCGTGTTCAGGAGGCTGGGAAAGGGATCACCTTAGTCCAGACATTCAAAGTGAGCATTCATAAGTTCTACTTTTTAGGATTAAGAGACCATACTGCATTCCTGCCTCTCTTCCCCACACCTGGGCTGCAGTGATAGTCTGTCCCCTTAGAAGAAACAGCTTTAGGAAATTCTTATCCTTCCAGTTGAGTTTAGGTAATTCTGGGTGACAGTTTTTAAAGTCTTTCAAGGATTGTTTCAGTGGCCTACAACCAAGGTATTTGTCCCTTACTTTGAGTCTTGTTTTTTTTTTCCCCAGTCCCTGTGGGAAAAGGCTTCAAGATACCATCAATGGCATTTAATGTTCTACAATATCATGCCTTTAATTTTAGGGGACACGTCACCGTAATTCACTTGGTAGTGAGGTCTCACTGTCCAACTAAGACTGTAACTGCATACTGTGGTTGCCCTCCCCTCAGCTCCTAGATTTCTCAGCTCATTCTGATTTCTAGCTCTCTAGTTCCTTTAGACCACTCTTTGCTTTAAAGGAGTTTGCACAAAAAGGTTTCCTCCATTCTCATGAGCATTTGCTGTACTTCACTGACCCTGGGCAGGCCTCCAGCTATTTGGGAAAGCCATGTGCTCCAAGTAGCTCCTTTCTACAGAGGCTGCCACCCCTAGAACTGCAGTGGAAGGGAGGTTGAGGCACAGCAGGCTGTGTACTGTCCTGGGGGAGTATTTGCTGCAGCTTCAGGTGGGGTGGAGAGGGCATCTCTGCCTCAACTCCAGGAGTTTGCTCGTGGGAGCTCTCTGACACTTAAGGAGTGCTGGAAGCCAAGCCCCCTCTATGTGTGCCACTGATTTTTGTAATTTAGGTTGCTTTCATGAGTGACTTTGTTCAGTGAAACCAGGGTTTGTTCACTGTTTCTTCTTTGCTATTACACATTTAAAGGTACAAGTTTCTTATTTCATATCTCTACTGATAGTGCCCTTTGGGAAGATGCTGGAACACATTTTGCAAATGTGACTTTGTTTTTTTAATTTTGCTTGAAGTCTGTGTTATGTCAGTTGCTGCTGCCTTCTTTTCTTTTATGAGGTTCCCGATGTTTCTTCCAGAAAATTACTTTATTTATGCAAGTCAGGTGACTCTTAGGCCGCAAAACCATTTGATGATGGACAGATGATCATTAGGTACATATCTTATTGATATTTTGTGAAATGTTATGCCTGTGTTGCAAAAGTTGAATAGTTTTTGTCTTTATATAATTGCTGTCTTCAG
Source organism: Cavia porcellus (assembly GCF_034190915.1). NCBI lineage: Eukaryota > Metazoa > Chordata > Mammalia > Rodentia > Caviidae > Cavia > Cavia porcellus. The sequence continues at coordinate 201,111,570 of NW_026947484.1, forward strand.
TGTACAGCATGGTTTTACTTAATTGAATGTTACTGTTTAATATTTTCTTCTTATAGAAGAGCTCATGCCCTTTTGTATGACATGTTTTAATAAATGTTATCTGTCAATTTTGTAAAAGTTTTGCTTTTCACTCATTAAATGACCATGTCTTGTTTTCATTCTGGCTTTTGCCACCAAGAATAAAGATTCATTATGTATGGTGCTTGAATAAGTAAATGCCACATAGTTGGGTCACATGGGACAGTGAGCGAGTGACAACTGCATGTCCTCAGCTCCTCCAGCCACCTCCAGGCCTGCAGGCTACTCCCTGTGCTCCCCAGGTCCTCTCCACACCCTCTCTTCCCTTGGAGGTTGGCCCTGGGCACCTGCCCCGGCTGCTGGTCAGGGCAGCTGAGAGAAGTCAGGGGGTTCACTCCCCAGTACCCTCCTAGCTGTGGTTGGCAGTGGCTGGGCTTCTCTGTGACTTCGGAGGTTTGGTGCCACACCCTCCACTTGACCCTTCTAACCCAGTAATGGTCCTTGACTCCTTGCTTTTGGAAGCCCTCAAGTACTTTGCTGTCCTTGTGTCTGTTGCCTGCCAGGACCCTGGCGGATGCGTGCCATGTCCTCATTTCACAAAGGCGCCAGCTGTGACTTAGACAAGGTAGGATGTCCCAAAGGTTGCACCATGACAAAATAGAGCCAGGATTCAAAAGCAGGCCTGTGTGGCTGTGACATATGCCAGTGATTTCTTCTGGGGCTCTGTAGCACTCTCATGCTCTTTATTGGGGCTTCCCCTCCCCCATTTCTTCCCAACACCCCAGCCCTTGAGAGGCAACAGCAGGGCTCCCAGTCCGGGGCCCCACGTATTTCCTAACAACTCATTACCAGAGACACTGCTTGTTTTAGACCAAACTTAACTGTCTTCCCACACAAACCTTCTGTCACCACTGTTTGTTGTGAGGTTTTGCCCCCTCCCTGTTGCTGATTTTGAAGCCAGCTCGAGATTGCCTCAGCCAGCCTAGCCCTTCACTGTGTGGGGACAGTCACCCCAAGGAGCCACAGCTAGCCTCTAATTGTGAAGCCTGTCTGCCCTGAGCAAGGGCAAGCAGCACAGCCCTGCAGCGACGTGATCTCTCACACCTCTCGGTAGCCTGGTTGCCAGCAGTCCATGAAGCAGGGGTTCTGTAGTGTGCACCTCCCCAGGGGTGGAAGCTGGTGGGGCAAGAGATGAGCCACACGTGAAGAAAAAGAAGATGGAGTGGCTCATTTGTGTTTGGGAGCAGCAGGGGGTGGGATGGGAGGAGTGTCGCCCATATGGAGCTTACAACACCTGTGCAGTTTATTTAGATTTCCTCATAGTCAGCTAAGGGACTGCTGCTTCCCACCCAGCCACCGAAGCCTTCCCTCAGACAGTCCTTGTCCCCCACCCCCACCCCCCGGGCTCTGGGGGCCCCCAGCCTTGAACTTGCCATCGGACAGTGAACCCGTCGCCAGGTCAGCAGCTGGAAATGAGGTAAGCTCAAGATTGCTTCAACGTTTGGGTATTATTTGGTGCATGATTTGAGATGTGTTCTTTCCCAGTGCAACAAATGAAAGAAAAATTCTGTCCTTTGTTAATTTTGTTGACTGTTCTTAAGGAAATAGGCTGCAGTGTGGCTCAGTGGTGGATGCTCTCCTGGCTTGCAGTGGGCTCTGGGTTTGATCTCCAGCATTGGGGGGAAAAAGTTTCTGTTTAGTGAACTAAGCCAGGCATTTGTTTCTCTTAAGGAGAAACCACAAAGGCAAGTGGGGGTGGAGAGAAAAATCCCTTGGTCTTTTCTAAACTGGTTTGACTAGTTGAATCGAACCAAACAGTTTGATTTTGAAATCTTGTACTGCTTGTAATTTTTCCAAGCAGATAAGCCAGCTGAACCTTGTCAATAGCATGATGCAGTTACAAAAGAATTACAGTTGTCCTTTGAAGGTGTGTGCAAGCTCTATAAAAACATAATTCATAAGCAATATTGTAGGTAAATACAGGTTATAAAAAATAGCGGCTTTTTACTTAGACTCAAGTTATTATGAGTTCTATTTTTTTCTCCTTCATATTCCAAAAATAAGAAACCAGTTCTAAAGTCATTAAGTGTATTTATAACTTAATAAGAGACTAGTTACTCCCCAGAGTATACTGGTCTGCCTAATGTAACAGCTAACCCAGGTGAATGGAAGTGAAAGGCTGCCGCTAGAACCCCGCCTTTCTTGTTAATGTGGGGTCAGCAGTGCTGTGATAAAATCTCACTTATTAGGGTTCTCTGAAAAGATCCTCAGCTGCATGGCACCCTGAACATGATGGGCGAGTGCCAAGTCTTTGGGCGTGGCTGGGGTTCCTGCAGGATCTGGCTCAGCTAGAAACTGGGCTTTAAAACGATGGCAAAGTGCTCTTGAGCCAACCTAGGAAGTGTTAATTTTTTGCCTTATTTATATAGTGTGTCATAACGTGAAGCGTCTTTCCTCTGAAGAATACAAGAGGATTTTTCGTGGGTTTTTTGTGATAACTGGGGATTGAGCTCAGCCTTTGTACTGAGCTGCATACCTGGCCCCTCCCTCCCTATCTCCTCTGTTTCACTTTCTCTTCCTTCCATTCCTTCTTTCTCTTTTTTTTTTTTTTTTCCAAGGGTGCAGGGTCTTGCTAAGTTGCTAAATTGCCCGGGCTGGGCTCAAACTTGCCATCTCCCTGCCTTAGACTATCTTCAGACTGCAGTCATATGTACCCTGTACACTCACTGAGCTTACTGAGTGTCAAGCCTACTTTAATAAGTGTAAGGAGAGGTGAGGTTGAGAAGCGCTCTGAGTGAGGGTCTGTTGAATGCTTACCACGTGTTAAGTGCTTACCACGAATTGACTCATTTTTACCAGAATTCTCTTCCAGGTCACTTCATGTAGCAGGAAAGGATGATAACTTTAGTTGGGGAAGTTTTTTCCTCCCTTGGGAAAACCCCTTACTGGGTCAACAGGGTTACATGAATCTGGGATGAGACTCACACAGTTTTTCTGCACATGCAAACACCACCCACCTTGGTACTGGCCAGTGCGGCTTCTGCTGAATTGTCTTGGTGCTTGTAGGTGGGTGACACCAATTTCTGCTTGGATCATTGAACTCTGCTGTCTGAAGGGAAATAGTAATTTCAGGTATCAGCATCTACTTGAACTCTTTGGGTTCAGGAAACCTGTGTAGAAATTAACCCGAAGAGTGGAGAGATCAGGGGTCTTTCAGCCTGGTAGAAAATGTCCTCCAAGAATGGGCAGGGAGGGGGCTGGGGATTTAGCTCAGCGGCATAAGCACCTGCCTTGCAAGCACGCAGTCGTGAGTTCGATCCCCAGTACCGATAAAAAGGAAAAAAAAAAAGAATGGGCAGGGAGAAAGAGGAGCCCCCATTCAGCCAGAGCAGCTTCACCTCCTAGGAGTGGGTCCAGCAAAGGCTTACTCCTCGCCATGACTAACATTTCCTGCCAGGCCTGCTGGTTCCTCGGTGTCCAGACCAGAGATTGACTTCACCCTCACAGCAGGCCTTAAGGTGGGTGCCATCCCTTAAAGCAGGGTACTAACTTGCAGAGACAAAACGAAACCAGCTCCAGAGTGGCAGGGCCCAATTCAAAGCCAGGCAGTCCGAGTTCTGGACTCCACAGAACTGCACACGCCGGTGTCATCAGTGAGGGCCAGCTAAGGGCTCTGAGTTCCAGAGCAAACCTCAAATGGCCACCAGTGCCTCAGGAAGAGGGGAGTTCCAAAGGCCAGAGGCTTATCGGACACTGCCCTGGTGTTTATCTCCAGGAGATTGTGTATCTTTGGCACAGCCTGCTTATCTCTATGTGGTAAGCGCGGCCCACCCTTTTCTGTCCCATCAGTCTCTGCAGTTACTCCTTCCCATCACCCTCCACTCACACATAGTCTCTCCCCTTGGCTCTAACCATCTCTGATCCTGTCACCTCCCAAGCAAGGGCCACCCCAGACACATCCTGGCTTTGCATCGGGACTCTGCCAAGTCTGACATCAGCCTGTTTGTCCTTATTTGCTGCTGCCCTTTCAGACCTGGCTGCTCTTCAGCTTCTCATGGTCCTCGCACAGATGACTTTCTCTGCTTTGAATACTCACCCACCTATTTTCCAACCACCCTCCTAAACTCTGTCCTCTTCAAGGCTCCTTTCTATTTTTCCAAGCTCTGCAGAAGTATCGTCTGTGGCTGCTTCCCTGAGTATTTTAGAAACTACCCACCAGTTTTAATTATTCCATTGTGTGTATGTGTGTGTGTGTGATAGCAGTGAGCCCAGGGCCTTTGCACTTTTTTATCTCCCCAGCCATTTTTTGTTGTTGCTGTTTTTATTTTACTAATTTATTTTTTAGACGGGGTCTCACTGTGTAGTTCTTACTGCCCTTGAACTCCTTGGCCCTGGCTGGCCTCAAAGCGATGTTCCTGCTTTAGCCTGGAGTGCTGGGATTATAGGCAAGTGCCACCACACCAGCCCCCGGCCCTTTTTCCTATTATATGGGGACATGGAGTCTCCCTAAATTGCCTAGGCTGATCTTCCTGCCTTGCTCTCCCAGAGTCCTGGGATTACAGGTTTGGGCCACCATGCTGAGTTCCCATTTCATTTTAAATTTAGCTCTGTGGTGGCACTTGTCACCGTTCACCAGCCCACACAATGTTACTCACCTTCTCATCGCCCAACACTCACAATTTAAAGGAGGAGAGGTTTATTTGAGCTCATGGTGTAGTCCACAGTCAGCTTGCTCCAAAGCAGAATGGCGAGGCAGAGGGGTATAGTGCAGGAAAAATTTAATTATGGCAACCAGGAAATAGAGAAAGGGAGGAGCTGGAAGGGAGATGTACCCTCCTGGGCTTTTCCGCCTTGACCCACCTCTTGGACGAGATCTCACCTGCTAACAGCAAGTCAGCTGCACGGCCCATGCTCCAATCCTCTTCCAACGCTCCATTATGAGTGCATGAGGGCTTTGGGGACCGTTCTCCCTGTAAACCATAACACACACCTGTGTCCCCTGCTGGACAGCAAGTTCCTAGAAACAGCAGCTGTCTGACTCATCTCTGAACGGCCACCCTGGCACAGTCCCGATGCACTGTCAGTAGACACAGCTGAACTTAAAAGCAAATTCGTGTGTATGGTTGAGATCCCACCATGGATCTGGAGACTGAGGGCGTGGCTCAGCGGCAGGACATTACCTAGTGCACACAAGGCTCAGGGTTCCCAGCCTAGCACTGCAAAAAACAAAACACTCTTTTAGGAAGTGTGGGAGCCCAAAGACCTTACAGAGGTGCTGAAATTGCCTGGTTAGCTGAGAATCTGAGATAAGTGAAGGCTCTCTTTTCAATCCAAATGAAAGTTTTTTTTAATCTGAGCCGACACTAAGCTATAATACTGGACACTGGTTTAGTTAAAGTTAGGCAGCAGAGAGCAGTGGGATTTGTCGAGCAAAGGATTTCTGGTAGTGAAAAGTCAATGAGTAGCAGCAGAATAACTCAGCTGAAACTTGCTTAAATGGCAGAACAAACTGAATTGCCATACTGTTTTTTTTGTTTTTGTTTTTGTTTTTGAGACAGGTCTTGACATGTAGTGCTGGCTGGACTTGGACTCACTTTGTGGTCCAGGCTGGTCTCAAACTTGCAAACAATTCTCCTGCCTCAGCCTCCCAAATGCTGGTATATACTCCTCATTAAACATAGCACCCCTGGACATGGCTCAGCAGTAAAGCACTTTCTTAGCATGTGCAAGGCCCTGGGTTCAATCTCCTGCACCCCACCCCACCCCATCCCCCCCAAAAAAAGAAGAAGAAAAAATACTCTAGCCTTTTGGTGCTGCTGTTAAGTTTTTCTGGGAAGCTTGTTCTCAAAAGCCACGCTACTTTCAGTGAGATTCGGGCATAAGCGAAAGCAGATAGTTACATGTTATTTGGTGCTTCCTCTAATATGGAAAATTTGTGACAAGTAGCTTAATTTGCTTTTGGACAACTTTCTTTCTTTCTTTCTTTCTTTCTTTTTTTTTTTTTGGTGTGTGTGTCTTTTTTGCTTTTTATCGGTACCGGGGATCCAACTCACGACTGCCTGCTTGCAAGGCAGGCGCTTATGCCGCTGAGCTAAATCCCCAGCCCCTGGACAACTTTCTAATTACAACTTTGCCGATCTGAGTTTAACAGTAGAGGGGCTGGGGATTTAGCTCAGCGGCATAAGCACCTGCCTTGTAAGCAGGCGGTCGTGAGTTCGATCCCTGGTACCGATAAAAATGAAAAAGACAAAAAAAAAAAAAAAAAAAAAAAAAAACAGTAGAATGTTCTGGGTGGATCACACAGAATTGGAACCAGACAATTTGGGGGGGTTATGCTAATACAAACGTGAATTGGCTCTGACGGGGGCGTGGCATGGGTCTTCTCTGACCACCTGACATTAGAAAGGGCAGCACTGAGGTCTATGAGTCACACAAGGAGTTACTGTGCAGTTTTGCTGGGAGAGGCCTCCAAAGACTCCCAGAGAAATTGTCCCCAATCTCTTCAAACACAAGGATGATTTTGAATATTAGAATACTTTGCAAAGCTTTCCCCCTTACCACCAGGTAATAGATTGGTGAGGAAAAACTTAAAATCACAAAACACAGTTATGACATATTGCTAACATGTTGCATTTATGTTTATTCTTCAAAAAGTACACGGTTGGCTAGTACTAGCACTAACATGGAAGACCTCGAAGTACCTTTATATCCAGCGTCTATTTCTTGGTTCAGTCATTCAATCCTTTATTTAACAGTATTTATTTATGAGATGGAGTCTTGCAATATTGTCCAGGCTGGCCTCAAACTTCTGACTTGAAGTCATGCTTCAGTCTCCCAAGTAGCTGGGACTATAGGCACATACACGTAGTTTGCTAAATTTTAGGAATCCAGACTTGTAAATAAGATTTAAGGAGCAACTTCAAGAGACCCATTTTTAAGCAAAGCTAAGTGGATGATGGTTAGGACACTGGTAGCTGTGAAAAGGAGTCAAGCAACTGAGTGTGACTGAACAGATCCAAGTTACACCCCCTTCTTACAACACCTTTGTAACTGTCCTCAGTGTTTGTCACCTGCTGCTTTGGATTTTCAGCTAGCTCATCACTTATGACTATGTCAGAGTGGAAAGACAAAACTTCCCATCAAAAATACCATATCTTTTTTTTTTTTAATCAAGACAGGGTCTCACTATGGAGTTCAGGCTGGCCTTGAACACACTTTGTAGTGCAGGCTAACCTCGAACTCACAGCAATCCTGCTCCAGCCTCCTGAGTTCTGGGATTACAGGAATGCACCACGGCACCTGGCTCTTACTGTATCTATCTTACAGGACTTCCCCACTCCTTTTTTTTTTTTTTTTCCCAGTACCAGAGATCAAACTCACGACCTTGCATTTTCCAGGAAGGCACTTATGCCACTGAGCTAAATTCTCGCTCCCCCTCTTTTTATTCTATTTAATTTATTATTTTGGTACCAGGACTCAAACTCACTACCTCAGGCTTGCCAGGCTGACAGTGTACACTGAGCTGTGGTCCCGGTGCCCATTCCCTTTTTAACCAGAACCCTTTTCTCATACTCCATCTACCATAGTTCAGCACACTGAGTTCACAAGGACAATATAGAAGCTGTAGACTAAATCAGCAACAATTTCCCAAGGTCTCTATTTAGCAAGCAGAGTCATGCTTTGAAAACACATATACATGCACACACACGCACGCACAGGCTAATATTCCATGATGTTGTATGCACTGGGGCATTATCAGCAAATAAAATGAAATTTTAAAAAAATCCCTGCTCAGCATTGTTGCAAGTTTAAGACCAACCTGGACTACAAAGTGAGCTCAAGGCCAGCCTGAACTACACAGCAATACCCTGTCTCAAAAAGACAAAAAAAAAAAAAAAAAAAAAAATTCCCATTCTCCCACGGCTTGCATTCTAGAAAAAGATAAAATTGGTATCTCTCTGACATTAAATAAAAGTGTCACAGCTTCGCGCAGCAATGGGATGGCTAGAAATGTGCAGGAAGGGTAGGTGGGACTCCGTGGACATGTGGAGAGAAGAAGCCTTCCTACCCAGAGGGAAGAGTGAAGAAAGGCAAGCAGGAAGTGGGAAGTGTGATGGCTGCGGTGGAATCCAGCGGAGAAGTACCAGGCTGGTATCCACCATGTAACTGATACCAATCACTGAGCATTCACCTCTGTCCGGCTCTGTGCTCCATTCTTTATCTGTAACATCTCATTAGATCTTTACTACAACCCAGCTGGAGGCTCAAAGAGATTAGGTAAGTGGAAGAGCTAGAACTCTAAACTGGGTCACCTGGCGCTGGCACCCAAACTCCTGATAACCAGGCCGATGAGGGTGGATTTGATTTAGTAAGTGATCATCAGAGCCTGTCAGGAAGATGAGCTTCATGAAATGCTGTCACCTCGGATGTGGTGTTTGTGCTGCATTCCCTCTGTGGGTTGAGTGACTAATAATAGGTTTGCCAGGGGAGTCTCCGGGGTGTGGAACAGGTGCCTGGAGGGAGGAGCCACCAGGAGCCCAGGTTGGTTGAGTTCAAAGGTTGGTGATGAAATGGGGCAAGCCCAGTTTCGATGGCCTCCAGGGGCCCATCGATAACCTAGAGCCATCTAAGAATAAGAACTATGGAGCCTCCTTCCAAACTTGGTTTTCTTCTTTGAGATTTTTGTTTCAGGCACTGGCCAGGCGCCCTCCAGTCATTGGGGTTTGTGTGCATGCAAACCTCAATTAACAATTCCTCTTATATAATTCAAAAATTATTAATGTCCCCCGAATGAATGACCCTAACACTCGTGATGGTCTTGAGTAGAGACTGTCATAAGCCCCATCCCCTTCCAAGCTATACCTAGGCTTGGAAGGGACCATCACCACTCCTGTCCTCATTCTCTTTTACCTACTTTACTGCACCAGCCTGGGCTCCCCACTCTGCTTAACCCTATCTATTCCTGTCTGCCTCTTTTTTCCCTCCAATTACCAGCCTGCTCAAAACCCTTCATGGGATCCCCAGTTCCTACCATAGCTGGCCCAGGCTCTCCAGACTGGTCTTCAACTTTTTTTTTTTTTTTCTCCACACCATGAGTCCAGCTGGAGGTCTTCAACTTTCTTTCTGGTTGGTTTTTTCCCTATTTCTCCATTCTGGGTACTCTACTCTAAAGACAAATCTCATCTCCCATGGGTATTCCCTCAACTCTCCCATATCCATGAGCATAGCCAATGCTGTCCCCTTTGCTGGGGATACCCACTATGTCCTCTCCTGCTAGAATTCTGCCCACTAGTTAGGGCTATTTCTTTTCTTTTTTTTTGTACCAGGGATCGAACTCACAACTGCATACTTGCCAGGCAGGCACTTATGCCACTAAGCTAAATCCCTGGCAGTCAGGGCTATTTCTAAGATCACTTCCTCTAAGAAACTTTTGTCTCCCAGCCCAGCGGCATCTGTCCCTCCTTAGAATTCTCAGGAAGCTCTAGCTAGGCCACCCCATAGGCATCAAGTGTATGTACAATTCTAGTACTATGAGGGCCAGAAGGACCTGCTGGATTTTGTGTTCTTGGCCACACAGGACCTGGCACCTGTCAAGAATTTGTTCAGTTGAAGTGAGAACAATCTCCTATGGCCTTGAGTCAGGTGTGGGTACAGCACCCACAAGGTGAGATTGTAGAGACCCAAAATACTCTCTGAGATTTTTTCTGCTGAGAGTGAAAAATGTACCAAACTGTCCCATCACTGGTTATGTTCCCTCTTATAAATTTGATCACCCATGGGTACAGATTTTTTTATGACTAGCCATATTCAATCCAGGAACTGCTTTAGAAATTGCTGGGTGGTGAAGGTTGGTTTTGTCATGTTTCAGTTTGTCCTTTCTTGGGAACTGAAATGTGCTGACCCACCGAGGGCCCTGCTGCTCCTCCACCACCCGTGAGCAGCTGTCACAGCTATCATGTGGGGCCCAGGATCAGGAACTGAGCCCTGGTGGTGGCAATCCCGTGATCACCCCCCACGGCCAAGTTGCTTCTGTTCTCTACAAATGGAGGTGCATGGGGATTCCCCATCTTCTCTTTCTTTTTTTTTTTTTTTTTTTTTCTTTTTCCTTTTTATCAGTACCGGGTATCGAACTCACGACTGCCTGCTTGCAAGGCAGGCGCTTATGCCGCTGAGCTAAACCTCCAGCCCCCTCCCCATCTTTTCTTTTTGAATTTAGAAAAATAAAGCTGGCTGTGGTGGTGCATGCCTGTAATCCCAGCACTCAGGAGGCTGCAGCAGGAGGATCATTGCTAGTTCCAGACCAGCCTGGACTACAAAGTGAGCTCAAAATTAGCCTGAACTGAATAGTGAGACCCTGTCTCAAAAAAGGAAACAAACAAACAAAAAAAGACCATTATGGCTGGCTTTAAAAATGGTATTTTCCTTGTCCTTTGAGTAATCCTATCAGAGTAAGAAAAACGTTCCTTTCTCAAGACCCCCTCTTGGGCAGGATGAAAGTTGCCTTGTTATTTTACAGAAGGCCTGTGGGGCAGCTTGTCCTGTAATCAGAGTGGCACTTGGGGGAATTCTGTGGGGTGGAAGGATGGCCTCTGAATCTGAGGTTGGAAGCCCCTCCCCAGACATGACCATGACCTGCTCCAGGCAACATTGTTACATGCTCTTAAAGGCTTTCTCCCGCAGCAGTTGCGCCGTTTAGAAGCTAGTGACCCCTGGCCTCCCTTGGGGGTGATGACACAGGACTTGTACAGACAGTGATCCAAGGAGAGACCCTGGGTGAAAGTCCCTCCCTTGTTCTCTGTGAAAAGAAAGTTTTCTCTTGGGAGAGTTTATGGCCCTGTGGGTACAGGAGCTGGGCTAGATACACTGTTCTTTCCATTGCTTTGTGAGTTAGTTTCAGTGCAAAGAAACTTACACCAAACCTTACTTCGTCACTGTGCTATTTACTCCTGGACCTCAGGATTTCCTGCTGGCCATGCTTTTTTTTTTTTTTTGTAACTGAAGTATGATCAAGCATAAAAGAGTTTAAACCATACATATACAACTCAGTGAATTTTCACAAAAATAATGTACCTGTGTCACCAGTATCTATGTCAAAAAACATAGAGCTCAGAGTTCTTCTCATTCCTCTTGTCAAGGGAAACCTATCCTGACCAGTGGCCTGTCTTTAAACTCTCTAGCAATGGTACAACAAATACTCTTCTGCTTCTGGCTTCTTGTTGTTGTTTTGTTTGTTCATTTTTAGTTTTTGCTGGTTTTTGAGGCAGGGTCTTGCTGTGTAGTCCAGGCTGAACTTGAGCTCACTATAGTAGTAACCAGGCTGGCCTCAAACTTGTGGCGATCCTCCTGCCTCAGCCTCTGAAGTGCTGGGATGACAGGCATGTGCCACCACGTCCAGCCTCAACATTTTCTTGAGCTTCCTATACACATCCTGTGACTGTAGTTCCCCAAACTTGTTTTTACTTCATTTGCTCTTAATTTTTTAACTTTTTTTAATTTTGGTATTGGGGATCAAACTTATGACCTCACACTTGCCAGGCAGGCACTTAAGCCACTGAGCTAAATCCCCGGCATTCATAGCCTGCATGACTGAAGCTCAGGCTCCATGCAAACTGTTTCAGCTACAAGTGAGACAACCAAACCTAATCTCCCGCTGAAAACCGCATTTCCAACTACAGGATATGATGCCAACACATAACCATGGGTATTTGGAGAAATTCATACGCCGAACAACATAGCTATGTTGTTCGGCGTATGAATTTCTCCAAATACCCATGACTCTGTTGAGTATGGAAAGGGCCAGGCTCACACTTTTATCTCTAGTTCTAAGTTCCTGAGTCTCCTGGTATAGAGAGAGAGAGAGAAGGGCAAATCCTTCAAACTAGGCCTCAGGATTCAAGAAGGCCTTTCTGCTGAGGAGGCTGAATTGATGGACGGACCCCAAGGTGGAAATATTCACAAAACATAAAAGTGCACCATACATATTCTTGAAAGGAATGGCTGTGCCACTGGTGGGTTCCTGGAACATACTGTGGTCCTATACAAGGACTAGCATTTCCTGTTGTCAGCGGCTTCTTGTGACTTGAGCACAAGGACTCTGTCTTGTTACCCACTGCGATCCCTGTGCTAACACCAAGCTGCACTCAAGACAAGTGCTCGATAAACGTTTAAAACAGGAAGATCAGGGGCTGGGGATTTAGCTCAGTGGCATAAGCACCTGTCTTGCAAGCAGACAGTCCTGAGTTCAATCCCTGGTACCGATAAAAAACGAAAAAGACCAAAAAAAAAAAAAAAAAACCACGAAGATCACAGGAAAGACCAAGAGGCTGTGGTCCTGCTGACAACAGGAAATGCTGGTACTTTCTAAGAACTGTGGGAGAGCAAGACTAGGTCCTGTTGTTGAGCGACTTGTGCATAACAGACAAGTCAGCAGAAGGCTGGGTTCATGCGACTATTCTCAGGTAAGCTGGACAGGGCAGAAAAGCCTCATCCTAGCAAACCGAAGTGTGGACACAGGAACTCCGCTTATTAATGTGTGTTGATCCTACACTGGGCACTTTGGAATGCACCTTACTGTCTCACTGTGCTACTCCCAGCAACCCTTTGGGACAGACCAAGTATTGTGATGAAGAAACAGACATTCAGAAAACCTAAGCATCTTAACTTTGTCATTGAGTGTTGACCATAGAAACTATATCCTGATTGCTTAACCAGCACTGACTGCTCCTAATAAGACTTCGGATCTGAAGGTTCTCCCAAAGAGGGTGAGAGCAAGCCATGCACTGCTCTGACTGTCCCAAGTACCGGAGGCAGGTGCTGGGGAAGGTCTTTCAGGATATTTTGTCATCGAAGCCAGGCTTGCATGCTGGGGGAATAAACATGGTTTTGGTTCTAGCCAAGAGAAGAGCTGGAACAGAGGACTGAGATTCTTTGTGCAAAGGAGGTACCTGGAGGAATCGAACCTACTAACTCGTTTATAAACATTCTTCTTAGAAATTTCCAAAAGGCTACTTATCCTCAAAGAAGACCAAAAAAAAAAAAAAAAAAAGAAAAAGAAAAAGAAAAAAGAAAAAAAAAAAAGTATCTTTCAAAGCATCTAAAGGGCCATGATAGCCAAGGCTTCTTGAGTCTTGACTGACAAGGCAGCCTCCTCTTTGAACACTGTTCTCCAGGCAATGAGGTGGGCTGGAGGGGCGGGAGGGGCAGGAGAGGCAGATCAGTGAAGACTTTTCTCATTAAGTGGCCAGAGGCAAAGATTCCACGGAGCTAAGCTCCATGATGAAAGGGGAGCAGAGAATGACAGCCTGTCAGGAGCTGGAGTTGGGGAGAAGAGATGGGGGGACTAGGGTAGACAAACCAGGGTATACCTCTATATTGTGCTGCCCCCTCCATTGATGCCAACTGCAGAGGCCCACATAGGCCAATGGCTTCCACTGGCTGAGCACCCACTAAATGCAAAGTTCTGCAAAGCATCTCTGTTCTCCCAAGGGATTCCCCTAATAGTCTTTTGGGGCAGGAACTATTACCATACCCATTTTATAGATGAGAAAACTGAGGTTCAGAAAGTCTGGCTTAGCATATATGAGGCCTTAGTCCAATCCCTAGCACAGAAGAAAAAAAAAAGAAAGATACTTAGAAATGTGATTATCTTGCCCAGGATCTCATTTTCTTTTGCTTTGTTTTTGTTATTTGAGACAAGGTTTTCATATGTAGCTCAGGATGACCTCACTCTCAGTGAGCCTCCTGCCTCAGCCTCCAAAATGCTTGGGACTACAGGTGTGCCTTTCCCATGGTACCATGTAAACTACTTAAGAGCATGGATTTCTTTTTCTCTATCTACTTCTAAATTCCCAGCACCTATAGCAATGTTTGCTGCTTAGGAAGGAATCCATGAGTATTTGCTAAGTGAATGATCTGCTGGAGGGCTTTTCTACATTAGGTTCTCCCATGCACTGCTTGGCTTCCCTGCTGGTGGACCCTGCATGCAGCACCGTCCTGTTGGCACGCCCCCAGCTACTACTTCTACAGTGCAGACTAGCAGGCAGGGTCAGAATCAAATGCTTCAGCTCTGCTCACACTCAGCTGCAAAGAAAGGCCAGAGTCAACATAGCAAAGGTTGAGCCTGGCATGGTGATGTAACTGCAGCATTCTGGGAAGCTGAGGCAGGAGGATCTCAAGTTTGAGCCTAGGCTGAGCAAATTAGAAACTTGGTGAGACTCTGTCTTAAAGTAAAATAATAATAATAATAATAATAAAAGGGCTGAGGATCTCACTTAGTGCAGAGGCCCTATGTTTAGTCCCCAGTAACACACATACACACATGTATATACACACAAAAGCACACGCACATACAACAAAGATCATGGTGGCAGTGAACAAATGTAGACATTGATTAAGGCTCATTATTTCTCATTAAAGCTTGTAAAAAATAACAGCAAAAAGCCAAGATGAGCTTTTCTCTCCTCAGCAACGGTTGGGACCAACCCACAGTCCCCTAGGGACTCCACTTCCAAAGGATTCCTCTCTTCTGATTCTGCTTGAGGAAGACAGGAATAAAGGGCAGGCAGAAGGAAAAAAAGAGAAATTAAAGGGACTGCCCGCTCTCCAGATCCTCATGTTTGAAAGGTTCAGTGAGGCCTTCAAGCAATCAAATGCCACAACTTTTATTTTTAAACAGCTTTCAACTCTGAAGAAAACACTTAAGTCACCTCTAAGGTCAATGGAACTATTTGCTGAAGGGGAATTTACTGGGGTGTGGGGGAGTTTCCATCTTCCTGGGATCTTTTGTAAGCGCTTGGTCATCAAAGTTAGCCTGCAAAGCCCTCTGACTTCTGAGTGAAGGCAGGCGATGTCTCTGGTCTGAAGTTTGATGGACAGTACATTGGCTTTGCATCAAACACACGTGGCAGCAGGAACGCTCAATGCATACACTTCACTGAAACCGGGAGTGTGCGCGCCCAGATCTCTGCCTGCTCTGACACTCAGCACGGGCACCCTTTTCAGCCACAGCAGATCTTCACAGATGTATTCACTTTCTGACAACCTGTGAATAAATCAGCGTGAGCCACAAAAGTCCACCTCACCACACTATGTCTGAGAGTGCTGCTGATTCTGAGGTACATTCCAGATTTTGTGACTGTGGGGCAAAAACAACCACCAATTACATGTATGCACAGATCCTAAGGTGTTTTCACATGTCAGGTTTAAGTTTTAATGAAGATTGTACTAAATTCAATTACTTGGGAGGTGGAGGCAGGAAGATCATTATAAGGCTAACCCGGGCAGCTTAGCAAGACCTTGTCTCAAAGTAAAAAAAAAGTTGGGGAGATAGCTCAGTGCTCCCAGTGCCCACCTCCCAAAAGTAAAACCTTTATTAAAAGAAAAAATGAAGTCACATTAGTCTCCATTTTCAGTTGAAGTTAAAAGGATTAACTCATTCACCCATAGCTTCTCTAAAGACTTCTCCATTCTCTTAAATCAGCACACAGCGCTACCTAGTACTGCCGTGCTGGAAACTCTCAATTCATGATGAGCATTTGTGGAACAATGCAAGGTGGGTCTCCCATGGATTGGTGTGTCTCCTCCTCTGAAGCCAAGGTACCCTTTTGACAAGGAAGCTGTATCCTCTGAAGGAACTGGATACAGGGGCCCATACAGATTTCCTGAAAACTCTATTTTTCAAATGAGGTTTCTTTACAAATGTGGAAAGCATTTCTCTGTCACCTATCATCTTCATGAGTCTAGGGGCTCATAACCTCCTGGTCAGGACCACTTTACAGACAATGCAGGTAGAAGGGAAAGGGAAGTGGGGTTTCATTCATTCATTCATTGTTCCATTCAGCAAATAGGGCTGCCTATTCAGTACCAGGTAGGTTCCCTGCAGGCTGTGGAATGGAACAAGATAGTCCCTAGGTAAGCTGGGGATTTAGCTCAGCGGCAGGTTCTGATAAAAAAGAAAAAGAAAAAAAAAAAAAAAAAAAAAAAGATAGTCCCTAGCCTCAAAACAGGTACCTCATCATTACCTATTAATTCAGCAGATACTTATTAAATACTAAGCACTAAAGAAATAGTGAAGTTGACAAGTTACCATCTTTACAGAGTTTATGGGCTAGTGGTGAGGACAGCCATCCTAAACACAAAATAGTATGAGTGATTTCTTAATCACCACTGTGATTACTGAAAAGAGAGTCAATTACAAGGGAAAGTGTTGGAGAATCAGCAGGAAAATAGGAAACAGACCAGGAAGAAAATTACACCAAGGAAGGATGCTAGAGGCAGCACTTGGGCCCAGTCTGTACCAGCAGAGCTCAGATCAGAGGAAGGTTAGACCCACCTGGAGGCTGGGCCCACCTGGAAGCTCGACAAGTGAGACAGGAAGAGCAAGCAGCCGCCTCTGCAGGAGGTAAGAAATGGCTGCATGGAAACAGGTTGGGGCTCCCGAGGCCACCCTATTCCTTTACCTCACCCCCCACCTCCTTAATACTAGATATTTAACTCAGAGTCTTCACACCGATACATTCCCAGTCCTTTTTAAAAATCTACTTTGAGATGAGGTCTCACTAAGTTGCCAAGTTGCCCAGCCTGGGCTGAAATTTGCAATCTTCCTGCCTCAGACTCCCACAGTGCTGAGATTACAAGTGTTCACTACCACTCTGTGATTTCTTTCCTGGCTTTTTTTTTTTTAGAAAAGTTTTCTATCTAGTCCAGGCTGGCCTTGAACTCTCTACAATCCTCCTGAAAAATATTTGGATTCAGGCACACCTGGCAATTTCCTTGCATTCTTATTGATCAAGGATATTGATTAAGTGTGCCACACTGAAAGCATTATAGCATCACACTGACCCACGGAAATCAGTACCACTGCCATTCACACTGATGGACCAGCCAGTGCTCAGGATGTTGAGGTCCCTTGGCCCAGATCAGAGGCTCCTTGGTGGCTGAGTGACCGGGATCTGTGTCGTTGCTTAGCCACAGCGTCTCCACTGCCAGCCCTGGCTATGCGAAGGGCGAGTGCTTCAAATCGCACCTCTCAGTCTGATCCCCATTTAGTTACTTTTTTTTTTTTTTTTTTTTTTGGTAAGGTGATCAAACTCACTGATCACCGCTTACCAGGAGAGGCTCTGAGGTGTGAACCACCTCTGTGATCCCCATCACACAGGCAGTGGGTGCCATCGGGGCTCTTACAGGAACAGAGGCAGTTGGTGGAAGAACTCCTTACCTCCTGGGATTATCTGGAAGTCAGCAGACATTCTGGGCCTATGTAGAGACAGGCTCCCCCTGCTGGCTTAGTACCACTGAGGTAGGAGCCAGGTGGAGGGGCACAGTAGTGCCTCCTGATGAGGAAGGAAAGAGTGAGAAGACTACAAATCATTCATGTAATTTGTTGTTGTTATTGGAGGCAGGGTCTTGCTGTGTATTCAGGCTGGCCTTGAACACATGGTGATCCTTCTGCCTCAGCTTCCCCAGTGCTGGGATTACAGGCATGTATTGACATGACTGGCTTTCATGTAATTTTTTTACTTAAGGGAGACTCATTAGTTATGTGTTACCTGTAGATTCTCACAGGTGTCGACACAGTCATAAATAAATTTAGCCAAAGTGTGGGATTACAAGATGGGCCAGAGATGACTGGAGTAGTCAATAACCCAGCAGCTCTGAGAACATTTCAGTCTTTATTCTTAACGATGCAAATACTATGTCACACAGCCAAGAAGACCTCAAATCTTACCAACAAATTCAGCCAAAATCAGTTTAACTGACGCGGCCCAAGCTGGTCTGTAGGGAAAGGAACTCAGTGCCGTGGGCATGTGAATCAGCGTAGGGGTCCCGAGGAAACCTGTTCAGACAAGACGATGCATTCCTGTGTCCTACGCCTGCTAAACTCACTCTTGGGAACACATCTCAAGGCAACAGCTCCAGAGGAATAGCAATTAGCACGACTGTCTGTACAGCTAGAGGCTGGCTACCTCAAAGCCTGCTCTCTGAATGGTGCCAATAGAAAGCAGAGCCCTGAGCCTGGAACTTGGATTTCATTCCAACGCTGCAATTTACTAGCTGTGCGGCTTTGGATAGTTCACTAAGTCTCTCAGTACTTAAGCTCTCTCGTGCATAAAATAGGAACGAAACAGGGTTGTGTATTACAAGTGGTCTACCCATATGCCCTGGTAGTGCCCTGCTGTGTTTCCCAAAAGGTAGCTCTTTGACTGAGGGAGATGACTTGGGTGGATCCTGCTTTCAAAGGACAAGGTGGCACCTGGAAATCTGGTTGTTTTCTTTTTTAAATCTTGAAGAGATGGTGTCTGATCCTGTTTATTCTTGTTACAAAATAGAAGGAAAGAAAAAGAAAGCTCTGCCACAACTACTAAGCAGTCCACTAAAATGCACAAGGAAGGTTTTCAAAGTGTTAAAAATCGTCTGAAGCTGAGAGGAAAACGCAGGTGAGGCTCTCACACCCATCCTAGAGTGTGAAGACGGGGGTGTCTGCAAGGATCTGAAGTGCACGCTCTTTGAGATCAGACTTCTGTGGCTGAAGTTTTATAACCCCGAGTTGCAAAGTGCTGTTTCCATTTTGAGTGAGAGAACACCTGCACAAGGTGACAGTGATTAAGCGAGGCAGGTCTCCCAGCCCTGCTGATAACCACTGCACCACATTGCCTCCGGCTGCTGCAGGAATAACGGATTCCGAGGCACGGGGTGGGCGCGCCCGGCGCAGCGGGTCGAGAGCCGTAAGCTCTCTCTCCCGTTCGCTCCCCGAGCCCCGAACGCGCCCTGCTGCCGAACCCGCTTCCACCGGCAGGGGGCGTCGAGAAGGTGGACGGAAGACTGCGGTCGGGGTCGCAGCTCAGAGTCCGGACTCCGCTGTCATTCGAGCCGGGGCTTCGCCCGGCCTTTGCAAGGGTCGGGGACGAGGGCGCGGCGAGATCCGGCCCCAAGGCCGCTGTGACAGGACCGGCTGCCACCCGGCTGGGCCGGTCCCCGTCTGCCCGGAAGCGCGAGCGCCAAGGGGGCGGGGCCGGGAAGCGCTTCCGGGGGTGGCGGGCAGGGGCGGCAGCCAGAGCGGCGGGGACGGGCCTGGCGCCGGCGGCGGCGGCGGCGGCGGCGGAGAGGGCGCCGCGGGCGGGCGATGTGAGCGCGGCACGCCGGGCAGGTGAGGCGCGCCGACCCGGGCGGCGGCCGGCGGGCGAGGTGTGGGCGGGGCGGGCATTCCCGGGCCGCCGTCCGGCTCCGTCTGGGCGCGGCGGGGCGGGCGTCTCCGCGCCTGGTCAGTGCCACGGGCCGGCCGGCAGGAGTCGAGGTCGGGCGGGGTCGGGCGGCGCGGGCACCTGCTCCGGCCAGGAGCGCGCCCCCAAGGGCTAGCCGGGCTCGGCTGCAGAGTCTGGGGCCGCTGACCAGGCCAAGGGTCGCTCCGGGGCAGCTGCCCTGGGCTCCCAGCCTCCGCCCCGGGCGTCTCAGGATCCCAGCTTCCGGGCCCACGCCTGCGGGGGCGCTGCCTTATGTGCTGGGGGTGGGGCTGGGTGATTGAGGCCCCTGGACTGGGCCGGGCTGGGCCTGGGGGTCGACCCTTCAGGAAGCTGCCAAGGACCCGCAGCTTACCCCACCGCCTTTCGCCAGGTAAACAGGAGGCGGCGCGCGGCGCCTGGTCCCGGAGGTCTCCATGGTCACTGTCTGGCTTAGTGGGTCCTGCCATTTCGGAGGGCGGCTGGGGCTGGCTAGGGGGTGTAAACAGTCCCATACTGCAGCTGTGCACTAGTCTCGGAGACTGTGTCTTGAGGTTTGGGGCAAGGTTTCCCACGCTGGGCCTCAGTTTCCCCTTGTGAGAATTGAGGGGTTAGATCAGCTTTCTAAAGACCTAGCTCTTCCATGCAGTGTACATCTGAAATAGGAAGGGCTGTCCCTGATTCAAGACATTGAGCAGTTTTCCTGAAGACTTTTTGCAAATGTGGACTTTTTTTTAGCTACTTAATGCACTTTATTTTAGACAGGTTTAGAATAATGCCACGCGGTGTTTTCTAAATCACACCTTAATCACTTTTCATCCTTTGCTGTTGTCTCTAGTTTTAGTCACATTCCGTGGAGCTTTTGCATGCAAACATTTTGTTTATATGTGCTCATTTTCTCTTTGTTCCCTAGTCCAGGCCTTCTTTGCTTCACATCTGGATTATTGCAACAGTTCTTAGCTGGTCGCTGACTCCAAGGTTCCCCCCTCCCCCATCCTTCCTTTATGCTAACGCCAAACTTACTGTATAGGAAGTTAGAAAATAGTTGAGTGCGTGCTTGCCTATTAAATGTCAAATGCGCTTCCATGTGGTGGTGGAAAGTTGTAGAAGGTTTGCTTAATTGCCAAGCAGCTTTACTCTAGGTGCTGAGACATTACCTGTTAAGAGGTGATTTTGATGAGGCAAGGCTGTGTGCTGTAGAATTAACCAGAAGGGATACAGATCACTGTAGCATAGTGGTGGGGAGGGCTTAGTGAAGGAGTGGGATTTGAGCTGCGTGTTCAAGGATGAGTAGGGTTCACATTGGAAAAGAGGAGTCAGGCCCAGTGACCCTGTGCGGTTAGTAACTGTGCCAGTCTCTTGTTAAAGAAGGGTCCCTAAAGGAGGAGATTAGGAGAGAAGATTGGTTGCACATAGCTGCCATAAAAACTTGGAACAGGGGAGCAGAGCTGAAAAAAGTATTCTTTAGGTGAGTGACAGGAGACAAGGGATGGTCCGTGTGCTGGAGACAGAAGGGAGAGGCTGGAAGCCAGATTGGCTGTGGGAGCCCATGGCAGTGATGCCACAGTTCAGAGCTGGGGTGTGTCCTCTTGCCTGCCACCTCCTGTCCAATCATTCCCCTTACTGTCTTTTCAAGCTTGTGTCCTGCTGTCCCCGCTCCACCCACCTGAACCTTTTTGGGCTTGTCCAAGTCTGGCCCTTGCAGAAGCTGGGTTTTGACTGCTTTGGGCTTTGCTCCGGTTTTTTCTCTCTGTGTGCATTTTCCATTTCACTTCCTTCAAGCCACTGCTGAAGATATACTTCCTGCAAAGGGTGTTCCCCCGTGCCTTTGTGGTACTGGGTTCAGTGCTTATTCCTCGGTCATTGAGCTTGCTCTTGTCCAAACTGGAATGGCAGGGTGAGCGCCACTGTGTCTTAATACTTCCCTCAGAGCCGTTACAGTACCTCCTTGATCCTGGAAGAGGGTAAATTCTTAGATACTTCCTGGTTGTTGTTGGTAAACATTTTTTTTTTGTGAGTTGACTTTTTCTTAAAGAAGCTGTTTGTCAGCTTTCTCTGTCATGTATAACCAATATCTGATGCTGTTGTTTTCAGCTTCGATTCTTGGGGTGCAGATCCATGAAATGAATCTTTGAAACATTAAATTGTTTACTGGTGATTCTGGGAAAAAGAAAAAAGTCATGCAATTCTTTATTTAGAGGCTTTAGGGAAATAACATCAGCTTTGGAATCAGACCTGGGTTTGCATCCTGGCAGAGCTGCTTACTGTGTGTGTGAACTTGAGCAATTTATCAAATGTCTCTGAGCCTTTTTCCTTATTTGTAATGTGTGGGATAGTACAATTTTCATTTCTTAGGGTTGCTGTGAGTTTTTAAGTGAAAATGCTATGCGAAGGAGTTAGCAAAATTTGTGGAATCTCAGTGACTGGTTACTACATTTTCATTGTTAGAGTGTATAAATTTGTCAGGGTGGAAGAATAATAGGCCACCGGGCTCTGTGAACCACTGAGTTGTGAATTCCTCCATGTGTCTAAATCCTACTTCTGCTTTCCAGTTGAAGCTCTTGTCAAAAATGTCAGTATTATGTATCTAGAATGCCATCAATATGTTTTATTGCCCTTAATTTTCATGTTACTTTAAAGTCTGCTTACTGTTTTTCATATTTCTTTTTTTTTAAACAAGGTATTGGAACTGGAGTGTTTTTTATATTTCTTGTGTCCATTTAACATTTTGTAGCTGAAAAGCTACTGATTTAGCTTAGTGAAGGCCATCAACAGGTATAGTTAAGTTTCTAACAATTGTTTTCTGGTTGTTGGCAGCATGGAAAACCTCATGGAAAAATGCAGTTTAAGGTGAGATTTTGTTTTGTTTTGTGACAGGATCTCAGCTGGCCTTGAACTCATTATGTTGTCCAGGCTGGCCTCAAACTTGTGGTGATTCTCCTGCCTCAGCCACCTGAGCGCCAGGATTAAAGGCATGCACCACTATGCCCAGCTGACTCTTGTTCTAAGGGGCAGAACATAATGTATTTTCCAGGTCCAGTGTCCCCGAGATGCCAGCAGTAAGTACATAAGATGCTGCCCCTCAATAATAATAATATTTTTACCTGTAACAAATCCTTAATTCATGATTAGAATTTTTTTTTTTTTGTCTTTTTTTTTTGAGTCAGGGTCTCGCTGTGCAGTTTAGGCTGGCCTTGAGTTCACTTTGTAGCCTAGGCTGGTCTCCAATTTGTAATGATCCTCCTGCCTTAGCCTTCTGAGTGCTAGGATTATAGGCATGAGCCACCATGTCCGGCTCTCATGATTAGAATTTAAGACCTCAGGTATGGTGGGCATATACCTGTAATCCCAGGTACTCAGGAGGTTGAGGCAGGAGTTTTGCTTGAGCCCAGGAGTTCAAAGCCATCCTGGATAACATATCAAAACCCTGGTTAAACAAACAAACAAACAAAAAATAAGAATTTAAAACACTTTTTTGCCTACTTCACTGATAGACTAAAAAGAATGGACATTTTTCAGAGAAATAGCTGCAGACCATTTGACATGTAACTTGTTGTGACCACTTACCACTGTATCAGACCCAGTGTGACATTATCTGTATAGTGCATCCTTCTATGAGAATTCTCTTTCCATTTGAAGCTGGTTAAAGCTTCAAATGTATATCAGCACTGTGGCTGGGTTAAAGTTTATTCTTATAGGCAGTAAGAGTTCTGAGTCTGGAGACTGACAAACCTAGGTTCAAATCCTGGCTTAGCCAGGCATTAGTGGGGGGACCTTGGTCTCTGGTTCTTAGCATAGATTGGGAAGAGCTGCAGTAACTGTTTCACAGTGGTGTCAGTAAGTGCAGTGCTTCCTTGGCTTAGTAACTGCTAGTCCTTAGCATCACTGGGGAAGTTAAAGAGGCCATTCCGCTCCTGTTTGCAAAGCTCAGAAGCAGCTTCTGATGTTTCACTTTAGCTAAGACAAATCTCACCCTCTTAGAATTAGTATATCTGAGCAGACCTGGAGAACGTTAACGCCTTGGTCGGAAATGTAACAGTTTGGATAAAAATGTTCCTTCAGATTCACATGAATTAATGCAGTAAGAACTCTAAACTTGTTTTCCTTTAAATTAGGATGAGTGCTTCATGAATATCCATCACAGAATGCCATTTTCTTTTCTTTCCTTTTTTTCTTTTCTTTTTTTTTTTCCTTGCATTGGGTTTCAGTAGCACCAGAATGTTTTATGCAGCCCTGGTGCTATTCCGCGGCTCCTGCTTTCCAAAGGATTAGATTGTAGCTCATGACAGCTCAATTTTAGTTTTGATCTAGACCCGAGCAGAAATATCTAGAAAAGTTATTTTTATATAGTTGTTACTGCTGTTACCATGCCTTTTCTTTCCAGTGCTTCAATCTGTGGTCTTTTTAATGACTTTTTGTATGAGAGTGAAAATTAAGAGATCTTCAGTTTATGATGGAGAAAGCTCGTCTGAGCTGTGTCTCAGGGGTCAGCAAGTGAATGAAGCAAGCAGGTGCGAATCTGGGTTTGAAATCATGAGCATCTTGCCTGAGAATAATGGATAGGGTACCTCCTGGTGCCCTAAACAACTTCCAAATCTGTAACCTTCCTTTCCTTTCTTGGAAGTGTAACTGGATATTTTTAAAGAGAGGATAGCATCGTGTGAAGCGAATTAGACTGTTGCTGGGTTAGGTGGGAATAAGCCACCTTGCTAGATTCTGCCTTCTGCCAAATGCTATTCTTCACCTCTAGGACCTTCAGCAGGAAGGGTGAAGAGCTGAGGGTGTGGCTGCCGTGGCAGTCACCAGCTTGGCTTAAGTGGTCAGTGGACTCATGCTGAGAGCCTGCCCGGTGCACACTGCCTGCAGTCCCTGCCCTCAGAGTTCATTCAAGAGTGGGACAGCTCCGTGCTGTGCAAAGCTCACAAAAAAACGAGCACAACTCCAGCTTTAGTCTTTGCTGTTTACTTTAGTACTAGTTATTCTGCAGAAACAGGTCTCAGGTTTTACCCAGGAATATTGCAGAGGATTTTGAGGGTGTTTTGTTCAGGTGACATTTAAGAGTCATTTCTCAGTCAGGCATGGTAGTGCACGCCTATAATTCTAGCCCTCAAGAGGCTGAGGCAGGAGGATTGCTGTGAGTTTGAAGGCAGCCTGCATTACAGAGTGAATTCAGAGCCAGCCTGAACTGCATAGTGAGACCCTGTCTCAAAAAGACCAAAAAAACCAAACCAAAACAAAACAAAACGAAACAGAGTCCCTTCACTGACTGCAGCAGGGTCAGCAGTGTGAGAGGATAGTACTAGTTTTTCATTGTCCAGTTTCCTCGCACTTAACAGAATGCATGAGGAGGAATTTTACAAATTCTAATTGGTAGAAATGCTGTTTTAGAGATGGTGGAAATGCTGTTTTAGGAGACAGCTAAGTACAAATGTTACGTTTTTTTTGAGATACAGCACTGGTGTATCTTTGCTGGAGTACCTTATCAGAAGCAAGCATTTTTTTTTCTGTTCTTAGCTCCCTTTCCTTTCCTTTCCCTCAAGAAGCCTCATTTTACTACCACCATCCTCAGTACAATTGTGGTCACTCTCTCTCCCGCCTCACCTCAGCCTGTCCTGCCTGAGCTTTTACCCCCAGAGTGGACGTGGGTGTCTCTCTGATTCCAAGGGCTGTCAAGTCCTCCTTTGGACTCGTGTCCACAGGGGATACCCTCTGAATCCTGTTCGCCTCCTCTGACCCAGTGTTCAAGCCCCCCGTGCTGTAGCACTGCTCCTCTGTGTCCCTCCTTGTACACTGTGTGGTCCCTGGTCACTCATACAGTGCTCCAGGCCTCATCCGCTTGCATTCTGCTCCTGTCATTCCTTCTGTCCCGAGTGTTCTTTCTGTTCCTTTTAAAATGCAAGACCGGGTTCAAAAATATCTCCCACCATGAAGTTTTCCTTTGTTCTATTTTGATTTTTTAAAAAATCTTTTTTGTAATCAGTCCTGTCATTGTTGTACTTAGCTCTTTGTTTCTACTGCTGTACTATCTGTTTGATACAATGATTATCCATTTGCAGCCCATCTTTTTCTTCTAGATTTTTAGTTTAATATATTACATATTTTTAGGTAAAAACTACATATTTAAAAAAATAATACAGCTATGTGATTTAAAAAGATTCAGAGCTGGGGATATAGACCTGAGTTCCCAGTACCAAAAAAAGTAAAAAAATTTTAAAAGACAATGTTTCTTTTCCCTATCCCCTTCCTTAGTTCTTTACAAAAGTGACTGCTGTTAATTGTACCATGTGACTCTTTCCAGAGTGAATATGGTCATGCGTGCACTTGACTCCTTGAACAACACAGGCTTCAATTGCATGGGTCCACTTACACATGGGTTTTTCCTAGCTTGTTTTTTTGGAGATTTGCAACAATTTAAAAAAACTTGCAAACGAGCCATAGACCCTAAAAATGTCAAAAAAAAATCAAGAAAATATTAGATATGTGAATCGTAAGTGCTTAAAAACATGTATAGTCTATTTTATCACTTAATACCATAAAATATACAGAAATCTACTGTATCAAAACCGACACACAGACATACTGTATGGGTGCAGTTCATTGTCAGGGTCATTCACCCGTGAAGATGCAGTGTTCACTTCTAACTGCATAAATTAGCCATAGCACACGCTGCTGCTGGAATCTCCTAACTACCCCGTTGCTGTTGCGGTGAGCTCAAGTGTGAGTGTCCCCTCAGAACATCCCTGGGATGGTAACCATCTTTATGTCTCCTCAGTAAATTGCATGTGACACTAAAAAGTGATCTCTTGAGGTTCTCGTGTGGTTTTCACTGTAATACATATCATATACACAGTGTGCTAATTGCTTGTTAGTTACTGGTAGATTTAGGAGAGTCAAACATGACATGGACTTTTGACTGCAGGGTGGGGGTCAGCACCATAACCTTCACACTGTTCAAGAGTCCGCTGTAGGACTGCAGGTGTAGCTCAGTTTTAGATTACTTGGCTAGCATGTGTGAGACCCCTGTGTTCAGTTCCCAGCACTGGAAAACAAAAAGTCGACTGTGTTTATTCTTTTCAGCAATGCACGCTTGCAAAGAAGATCATACTTGCATCTCCATTGTTCTGTGCCTTGCTGATTGATTTCTGCTAAATCTTGGCGCTCTTTCCCTTACCAGAGCGTACAAACCGATCTATTCTTTTTAGCGGCTGCATGGTAGTTTACTGTAGATTTCTTTTGCTTTTTTGATTTTTGAGACAGGGTCTTGCTTTGTACTTCAGGCTGACCTAGAACTTGTACAGTCTTTTGGCCTCAGCCTCCTCGTGTGAGATTACACATGTGTGCCCCCACACCCCGCACTTCTTTTTGTTTTTGATGTGGAGTCTCAAGAGTTTCACTGTGTTGATGGGACTACAGGTGTGTTTCTATGTGCCCAGCTTGGGTGTGTGTGTGTGTGTGTTTTTAACCAGTTTCCCCTTGGGGTTCTTTTTTATGAGCTATATCAAAGAAAAATGCTTAGTGTACATCTTCATTACATGTATGTGAATTTTTTTCTTTTAAAAACAAAACAAGAGGGGCTGGGGATTTAGCTCAGAGGCATAAGCGCCTCCCTTGCAAGCAGGCAGTCGTGAGTTCGATCTCTGGTACCGATAAAAAAGGAAAAAGACAAAAAAAAAAGATAGAAATAATACATAGAAAAATTCAAAATTAACAGTAAATGTATTTCATATTATTTTAGAAATAGTTCAGGTTATAAAATTTTGGCATAGGAATTGATCAAACAGACAAAGCACAAACTGTTCTTTTCAATGAACTTACAGAGATTGTAGTATAGCTATCTATCTTGTATATATATCTATATATATAAACATATATGCATCTATACCTATATACTATAATCTTTTCCCTCCTTCCTTTTCTCCTTTCCCCTATCCCGGTTGTTCTTTCCTTTTGAGCATTTTCTTCCCCTTTCATTTTTACAACCTCTGTTGTACATTTTGGATCTTATTACTCTTTCAGTTTTTTTATACTAGGGAGACAGTGTGATATTTATACATGCAAGTTTGATTTATTTCACATATGACTACGGTCTCAAGTTGTATCCATTTACCTATAAAAGCATCAACTTTATCCTTCTTTATAGCTGAGTAATATTCCATTGCATAAAAACACCACATTTTAAAAAATCTATTCTGTATTTGATGGACATTTGGATTGTTTTCAAGATCTGGCTATTACAAATTGTGCTGTATATATCGCTGTGACATGATGTTTTCAGTTCTTCTGGGAAAATACCCAGAAGAGGAATAGCTGGATGGAATAGGATTTCCAATCCTAGTTTTTCAAGGAATCTCCACACTGATTTCCGCAGTGGTTGTATCAATCTGCACTGCCACCCAAAGTGGAGAAGGATTCCATTTTTTCCCCCACAGCCTCTCCAGCGTTTGTTATTGGTTGATTTCTTGATGCCAGCCATTCTTTCTGGAATGAGATGGAATCTCAGTGTTGTTTTAATTTGCATTTCTCAAATGACCAGTGATGCTGAACATTTCTTCATGTATTTATTTGCCATTTGTATATCTTTATCTGAGAAGTGCGTGTTCATCTTAGATTCCCATTTTTGGATTTATTCTTTGAATTTTGCGGGGCCTGGTATTTTTCAACTCTTTTATGTGTTTTAGATATAAATCCTTTGAGGGACAGTTGGCTAAAATGTTTTCCCATTCTGTGGGTTTTCTTTTCACTGTGTTGGTGATTTCTTTTGAAATGCAGAAACTTTTTATTAAGATGGATCTGAGTTGTTGATCCTTTGAAGTACTTCCCATATGGCTTGCGTGTTATTCATGAACTCTTTGCCTACCCCTGTGTCTTTTTTTTTTTTTTTTTTTTTTTTTTTTTCTTTTTCATTTTTTTTTATCGGTACCGGGGATTGAACTCACAACCGCCTGCTTGCTAGGCAGGTACTTATGCTGCTGAGCTAAATCTCCAGCCCCATGTGTCTTCAAAATTTCTGCCTACCTTGTCTTCCAGTAGGCTTAGTGTTGTTATTTTATTTATTTTTTGTTGTTCTGAGACTGGGCCTCGTTATGCAGTTCAGGCAGGCTGGCCTTGAACTCTCAGCGATCTTCCCCTTTCAGCCTCCCGAGTGCTGGGATTATAAGCAGGTGCCACCAAGTCCAACTTATGCTAATATATTTTCTAAGCAGTCTATTTTTGTAGGCTCAATTTTTAGCCGTTACTTATGGCCCAAAAAGCAAATGATGGATATTACCAGTTTATCTCTCAGAATTACATTGGCTATTTAAAAATCTGTGCATGTGTAATGGTTTAAAAACAGTATCTCATGAACTGAGGGTGTAGCTCAGTGGTGAGCATGCACTTAGCATATGTAGAGCTCTGGGTTTCATCCACAGCGCGCACACACTAAATTTCATTTTAAAAAATTTTAAGTATCTTTAATCACGAATGAACCTAAAACATCTCTTCATAGCCCTTTTGTCCTTTTGCTGTATTTTTTAAAACTATATATGTCTTGGGGCTGGGGATTTAGCTCAGCGGCATAAGCGCCTGCCTTGCAAGTAGGCAGTCGTGAGTTCGATCCCTGGTACCGATAAAAACAAAAAAGACAAAAACAAAAACCAAAAAACTATATATGTCTTTTGCCCATTCTTCAGTAATGTTTTTAGTGTTAGCCCAATTTGATGTATAAATTTAATAATTTGAAAAGTAGTCCTTTGTTATATATGCGTGATTTTCCCTCAGTAGATATTTATTTTGTGGCCTTTTTGGGAGAAGGATGTCTTTTGTCATACATTTTTTCGTTGTCAGGTACATTCTTCTGCCTTTATAGTTTCTGGAATTTGTATCAGTATATATTAAATTACCCATAGGTTTTAAAGTTACTTTTTGATGATGTGTAAAACTTTTCAAAATATTGATGTAAGAATATAATGGCATTAAAGAGGAAATAATGAACCTCCCATGAATTCCTTGTGTCTTTTAGGACACCGATAAGCATGAACCAGCTCTGAAAGCTCAGGAGCTGCGTTGCGTGCCGACCGTGCCCTGCAGTTTATCTGGCCGCATAGCGCTGTGGGGTTTAAGAACAGCCTCAGCGTTTCGTGTTCTCTGCTCACACCCAGTAGGAGCAGGGTGAAGGAAGAGCTTGCATCCCTGGGGACCCTGCTCAGGCTCAGCTGTGTGGAAGATGATGGTTGATTGGTTTCCTTGTCTTGCAAAGTGCCTTTGTGTTCCGAGGCTCAGGTCGGGAGCTTTGGAACTAGGGTTAGAGCTATCATTTCCTTGTTTGTTACGTTCAGAGGAGCATCTTGTCCTGCTGCATGGCCACAGTGATGTGGTGTTGTGAGGCTTTTTGAATGAGGTCTTGCAATGATTTCAAGAAGCTGTGCTTACTAAGCCTGTTACCTTATGGTCTTGAATTGGGTCTTTTGTCTTCTTCTCCTTCACCTTTCACTTCAGTCTGTAGGAGGCGTATCCAGGCTGGTTCAGGTGGTAGGCAGGCCAGTCCTGCTTTCTCTGGCTTCAGTACAGTGCCACGTTGCGTGAGTGGCCTCCTTCCTCTGGGTGCCCTTCTGCCCCAACTCCATTGCATGTCTGTCCATTTCCTTCCAAAGCTGCTGATCTTCCCTGAGCTGGTCTTGGCAGCACCTTTGGTGCTGTCAGACTCTGCGTCCTCACTGCTCAGTCACTCTTAGGCACCCCCCGCCTCCCGCCCGCTTTGTCTTGTTTGAGCACCAAGTGCAGTGCTGCTTTGCACTGTGTTGAACTTGGGCTGAACCCTGTGTCTTCTTGGCAGCATCTACTTTCTGGGACTTCTACCTTGAAACACCAAAGGACCAGTCACTTAAGCCCTAGCTCTGTAGTTTCTAATGAATTGAGGCTTTAGCCTGTAAAAATGGCTTTTATTTAAAGCAGGTAATATAAACCAAGGTAAAGGGGTCTAAGGGGAAACAGGGATCAAAGCTGTGAATATGGAAGCTGTGATGCATTTCAGCCAGAGGGCCCGTCCAAGGTTTTCTAGCACAGAGCCCTCACTTCTGCAAGAGGTGTTAATCCAGACAGGGAAATTGGTCTGGGAGGAAGGTACTGTAGTTAACTCAAATATCTGAGATTGCTAAACTAGAGAGGATGTGCGTTTGTGATTTTGAGGGCTGTTACCACCAGAATGCCCTCACTGGCCCTTATTCTCTGTCCTGGGCCCCACTCAGTCGGATGTTTGCCACCTGTCCCTGTGCCCACTTTAGGATTACAGTGTCCTTTCCTGCCACCTTTTCCTCAGCTCCTTCTCATCTCTTTCCTCTGACTGTCCTGCTCCCTTGGGCAAAATGAAGCAGGGTGAGAGGTTATTGTTTAGGCTGCGGAATCTGGAGCAGTCCTGTGGAAGTCAGCCTCCTGGAGCCTAGGTTCCCTCATCTCTGAATGAGGTAGTAGTAGTGTCTGCCTATTGGGGGAGGGGGAGGTCAGAGGATTTGGTGGATACATGTGGATAAGCCTTTGTGCCCCACCTAGCTTGTACCAAGGGTTCGCAGCCTGGTGCTTACGGTGGTGACGCTAGGCAAGGACTTTCCCAGATAAAGAGGGAAGGCTAAGGGGTGATTGGAGATGGCACCAACCCCCTTCTACAGTTGGTCTGACTGGTACGGGGATCCTGGACGTGAGGAAGTGGGAGAATATTTGTCCCTTGAGACCAGTGGTGGCCTCATGTGACCACAGCAGAAGCCATGTGAGAGGAAATAACTGTTTCTACAGGTGTGATGTGGTTCTTTTTCTTTGTAAAAAACTAAGAATTCTGGCTGGAGATGTACTGGCCTAGTGGGAGAGTACTGTCCTAGTATGTGGCTCTATCCCCAGCACCACTCCCCCCAAATTTTTAAAGTAAGAAATGGAAAAAGAAGGGAGATTATCTCCTTGTTGGTTGAAGGAGCTAAGTCTTCTTTGCAGCTAAGTTTTTCTGTATGTGTTTTTTGAAAGAAATGTTCACATTCCTATCCAGAGTATAGTTTTCAAAATAACAGTTAAATAAATATTGTTGAAATAAGCATTAATGGTAATATAAAAAAATTCACAGCTTATATGTGTGTTTTTAAAATTAAAATACAGCAATGTAAATGACTAATTTGAGCATGGTTTTTGTCTATTGTAGTATGAAGAAAAAAGACATGATTAATCTGCTAAATTAAGAATACTGATTCTGATGTTTTCAGTGAGTAGAATAATAAAATTCATTATTGTTCTGAAGCAGCTGCAAACTTAATCTAAATGAAAAACTAATATAAATCACTACTCTGCATTATCAAAAATGAATTCCATTCCCATATCTCCCTGACTTGGGAAGAATCTGCATTAAGCCTGCATCAAACTGCAAGACTGGGACTCTTACTCATCTTTGAATTCCCTTTGGTTTTGTGTATGTAGGCGATTGATATCGAATGAATATTTCCTATAAATGTAGGAAAAATAATTTAAATCCCCAGTTAGTATGCCACTTAGTGATTGCAATTAAATTTCATACTTGCAGCAATAATTTCCTTAATTTGCAAAGAGCTCTGACAATTCAAGGAAAAAAAACAAATATCAGGGAAGGATACGTAGTTCAAAGACAGATTGCTGTTAAACATGAGGAAAGGTGTCGACTTCACCTATGAATAGCACACGCACAGGCAAACAGTAAGGTACCATTTTTCTCCTGTCAGTTTGGAAAAGTGCAACAGCTCTTCCTGTGAAGAATAGTACTTCCATTTTTTGGTGAAAGAATAGTGCTTCCATTTTTTACAGGGTAATTTGGCATTATCGACTGAGATGAAAAACCTCACAGTTCCTCCACTAGAAGCTCCAGAAGAAGGCCAAGATGCATGAAACATATGTTACCATTTGTGTTTATAATGGCTGTTTAAATTGCTTCCTGTTTTGGTATCAGTTGAAACAGCTATCCATGGAATGCTATGAAGTCGGAAAAAATGAGGTCAGTGAGTGTGTGCTGCTAGGAAAAGATTTTAAGGCAATTAAATACATTTCTTAAGAGCAAGGTGCAGAAGTTTATGCTGGTCCATGTTTAAATTTTCTCCTACCCGTGATTATCTTTGGGGACAGGAGCTATGGCTGGGGAAGTTTTGCTATTTTATTTTTCTATACTGTAACGTACAGTTCTTCAATAAGCATATACATATTTTAAAGGTAAAATTAACTAAAAACTGACCTAACACAGATACAGATACACTGATGTTCCAGGCAAGGGCAAAACCAAGATCTGAGAATCGCGTTTGAATTTTATGTGCCTATTGAAGGTTCTGACCTCTTCTACCCAGGAATCCCTGGACCTGCCTGATGAATCTGATCACGGGGAGTAGCGCTTGTGATTGATTATTCTTTTGCTGTCCTTCGCCTGGTCAGTGTGCCTAGAATTAGATTAAGCATACTGTAAATTCGCCCTCCTAGTCTTTCAGAAGCTTCTACACAAGTGTTGCCTGCTAGCAGCTCTAGGAAAGAGTCTTGGAATCTCATGTTGCTGCCTAAAGAAGCGTTAAGGCAAGGGAAGGAGAGTGCTTCCTCTAATGTGGGGAAAATGGAATCAGTGTTAATCAGTGTTAGGTATTAATCAGTGTTACCTTTTTCTTTTCTGTGCTCTTTCTTTCTTTTTATTTTTAGTATATGTTTGTAATACATATTAATTACATATTTCTTGGGGTGTTGATATATACACATATCGCATCTTGATCATTTTTATTTTTACTCCTATCCCCCTTTCCCTTCTTGTCTCCAGAGTGTACCTTCCTGCTTTCTTTCAAGTGTTCTCTACTTTTCCAAGAAGATAAAAAGCTATGCATAGGTGAGAAGGCCTCACTGTAAACCTGTTTTCAGTTTTAGATTCTATTTCAGAAAGGCTTTATTGTCCTCTCTCTCCCGGTTTTTGCCCAGGAGTCCACAGCTTTGAGAAGTGAATGCACCTTCCTTCTACTCTTTCAGCCCACAAATCTCTGCTTATACACCTGGTGTCATGAAATAGGAAAAAGTGACATCTGCTCTCTACTCAGGTGTCAGCTGGGTTGCATTTGTGTAAGTGTTGGCATTTGAAGAAAGAATTGTGTCTTACATTAATTTTTGTTTACTGATAAAGTGGTTAAGTATTTTTCTCTGTTTAAAGTGTGGTTTTTCTATTCTATTTCTTTTTTAAAGCATCTGTTCATACTCATTGACTGTTTTTCAGTTGTCATATTTGGTTTTTATTAATGCGTCTTATACTTCTCTCTGTGTGTTATAAAGTATTTTTCATAGTTTGTTTTGTTTATTCTTTTGTTTCTTTGAGACACGGTCTTACTCTGTAGTGTAGTTGGGGCTGGCCTTGAACTCACTAGATAGCCCAGGTTGGCCTCGAACTTGTGCCTTCAACACCTCCCCGCCCCAACACTTTATACTAAAGATTGAACTTGGAACCTCCACACCAAGCTACAGCCACAGCCTCCTTTTTGAAACAGGCTCTTGCTAAGCTGTCCAGGTTGGGTAAGAATCTGTGATCCTCTTGCTTCAGCACCTACAGTGCTGGGATGACAGGCATGTGCCACCATACACCTGGCTTGTTTTATCACTTTTTTCACGAGGGGCATTTTAAAAAGAAACATAGAGAAATGTATTAGGCAGATTTTCTTTTAAAATCGGCTGTTATGCAGTTCAGGTGTACCCTGAAATCACTGTGTAGGTGAGGCTGGTCTCAAAGTCACAGGAACCCTCCTGCCTCAGCCCCTCTTCCTCCCCCTCGTGCCAGGATTACAGGTGTGTGCCACCATGGCTGGTGTAGTCAGAATTTTACTCAGAGAAATAAAGTGCAGAGCCTCCACAGGGACAGAGGCACCTTGTGGCCTTGAGCTGAGCATATATATGGGGATTTAGGGTGTTTCTAAAATAGATTATCTAGGATGTGTATTCTAGTAAGACTTTTTTTTTCCCCTAAAGATACATGAAAGTTTTAATTCTTCTGTGTTTAAACCCATGTGTCTGTCCTCTGTTACTTAGAAATGCCTTCTCGAGTTAGCGCCTGCCTGGCAAGTGCAAGGTCATGAGTTTGATCCTGGGTACCAAAAAAAAAAGAACAAAAGAAAGAAAAAGGAATTCCTTCTCCATAGGTTATTTTGGGTGTGTTCTACATCTGTCAAAATCAGAAGAGATGTAACTCTCATATTGTATTCAAATTCCCTAAGAATATCTACTTTGATACTGTGTTAATAATTATTCTCTTTACTGAATTGCAGTGGCCTTTGAGGCCATCTCAGTCTGGTTTCTGCCCTCCTGACAGCCTGGTGTGGCCTCTGTCCTTCCCCTTATGCCTGGCCTTGCTCTGCTGTGCTGCTTCCAGCACATCCATCCTTCCTTCCAAACTTAGGCTCTTTATCTCTTCGCACATGTAATTCCTTCTGTCTGGACAGTTTCCCTGCAGTGCCCCACACCCTCCCAGATCTGGCGGGTCTTTTACTCATCCTTTCGGTCTCTTTTCAAATAGTGTTTGTGCAAGTGGCCTTCTCTGACTACTCCTCCATTATGAGAGATCTTGGAGTACGTCTCATGATTTATGATGAGAGAGCTGTAACTCCCTGGGGTCCCTAGTGTCTGGCACATAGGAGACATTCAGTACATATTTACCAAGTGAGTTATAGCCTAATTACTCACTAAGGTTGGCTACATTTTTCCTTTTATAAAATTTCTTTAGTATTTTAGATTTGCACCATCTAATATGGTGGTCACTGGTCACCTGATGGTTGAGCACTTGAAATGCAGTTTGTCCAAATTGCGACATGTTATGTATAAAATACACATCAGATTTAAGAGACTTAAATATGCAAGATGGAATTTAAAATGTCTCATACCTTTCTAATCTAGTACTGATTATATGCTGCAATAGTGTTATAATGGGCTAAACATATTATGAAGAAAGGGGCTGGGGATTTAGCTCAGCGGCATAAGCGCCTGCCTTGCAAGCAGGCAGTCCTGAGTTCGATCCCCGGTACCGATAAAAAGGAAAAAGACAAAAAAAATTGTAAAAAACGTATTATGAAAAAAATTTTTTTAACTGTAAATATTTGCTAGGTGTAGTGACTCATCCCTGTAATCCCAGCACTTAAGAGGCTGAGGCTGAAGGATCACCTTGACTTTGAGGCCAGCCTGGGCTACGTGGTAAGTTCAAGGCCAGCCTGAACTAGTTAGTAACACCTTCTCTGAAAAAAATGAAACAAAACAAAAATATTTTATTTTATTTATTTATTTTTTGATACTGGGGATCGAACTCAGGACGTTGTGCTTACTTAGCTCAGTGGTCCCCAGCCCAACAAAACAGAAAGTAAATATTAGATAGGCTGGTGGTAGAGTGCGCTGCCTAGCATAATAAGCCCTGAGTTTAATCTCCAGCACGGTAAATAAATAAATAAATAAATAAATGCTGAAAAACCATTCATTTGTACATGTGGATTCTATTTCTATTGGTCATCAGCGCTCTTTGACTCTTAAAATCATTTTGTTGCATTTCTAACAACATTTTCCATTGGGCTACATTATATTTTTAAATCCAGTATAGAGGAAGGTGTCTATCCGTATAGAACTGAATCTTCCAGCCAGCATGTTACAGTTCTTCACTTACATAGTTTTGCCCTCTGTGTGTGAGAGTGTGTGTGTGTGTGCGCGCGTGCACACACACACGTGCATGTATGTCTTTTTGAGGCAGTGCCTGGCTCTGCAGTTCAGGCTGGTCTTGAGCTCATTTTGTAGCCCAGGCTGGTCTCAACCTTGCAGTGATCCTCCTGCCTCAGCCTCCCAAGTGCTGGGATTATAGGTATGCCCCACCACCTCTGGCTTGCGTCATTAAGGTAACCTATTTTTCTTCTTGTTGCCCCTATTTATCCTTTGTAGGTATTGTATAGTTCTTGTTGCTCTATTGTTGATTATAACTTATCATTATCTTCCTTGGTATTTTTATGTGCAGTTGTTTTTGAAACCCTGAATTTCTCAGATCCTGATTCTAACAATTAGTGAAAATAATTTCTTTTCACTTGTGTTTTCTATGTAAATTGTCATATTTGCATGTAACAGCAGTTTGTCTTCTTTTTTTTTTTAAATGGCTGTGTGCTTTAATTTTCTCTTGTCTTGTTGCTTTGGCTAGAAGTTCCAGAACAATGTTAAGTAAGAATAGTGAAGGTGGAAAACCTCGTCTATCTTCCAGCCCCTGATGGCAATGCCTTTACTAAAGTATTTACCAGAATGTGCTCCAGGGAACACTAGTTCTTTGGAATATTAATGTGTATACCTTGAGAGAAGAGATCCACAGTTAAATGACTTGCAAACTGGTGAGGTAAACAGAATGCTTGTCTGCAGAACTCTTCAGATGGGGTATTCTGCTAATGCATTTTTAATCACCCCGGGGTAAGATATTGGGGCTAGCTTGTGGGCTTGTGTTATGTTGAATACGTTTTTTTGGGAAATGCCGACATAGTGTCGGCATTTTTTAAGGATAATGGTTGGTTTACAATAGACACTTTATTATATTAAGGAAATATTGTTCTATTCCTGACTTGCTGAGAGTATTTTTCTCTTACTCTGAAATGACATTTAATTTCCTTAAATGGATTTTGGCATGGTACTGCTTTGGTCATA
Organism: Cavia porcellus; assembly: GCF_034190915.1. Classification (NCBI taxonomy): domain Eukaryota; kingdom Metazoa; phylum Chordata; class Mammalia; order Rodentia; family Caviidae; genus Cavia; species Cavia porcellus. Next base: position 201,148,451 of record NW_026947484.1, read on the forward strand.
CAGGGTTTTTCTCCTTTGACTTTCTGATGCCACAGATTATATTTGTATATTTCCTAAAGTATAGTCATCCTTACATTTATGAAGCAACTGTTTTTAAAGCAACTATTCTTGTTCATAAAGTATTCATTTAATATGTTGTATTTCCCAGTAGTTCTGCTAGTACTTTAAAACCTACTTAGATAAAGGAGACAGTGTTCCTCTTTATGCTATTTGTCATCTTCTGGTATCAAATTTGTACCAGATGAACTGAGATGCTTTAAATGTTTCTACATACATCCAGAACAGTGTGAACGGCCTGAAGATCATTTGTGCCTTAGCACTTCTGTTTCTTTTTTATTTAGTTCTGCCAATTTATGTTATGCTAAAAATATGTCCATGTCATACAGATTTCAAATTGATTTCAATCATAAGTCTAGGACAAATAAAGACACAGTATTTCTCTTTGACTAACATGTCTTAACTCAAATTGTGACATGATTTTTTAAACTTCTGGTGTGTTATATCACTCTAAATGATGGGCCCTTTCCTGTAAGCTTGAGATTGACTGTATATCATCTAAAGTTTTTCTCTGATTACAAATTTCTTCTCTATTATTTTCTTCCTTTTGGCTTAATTTGTTGTTCCTTCTGTAATCTGAGTCATTTCACTTATTTTTTAAAGATAACACTTTAAAGGCTCTGACTTCCCTATTGCAGTGTTTGTTGTTGATGATGTTTTCTAAGTCTCTAGGATTTCATTATGGAAAACTTCAAATTAATCAGGAGTGGGACACACTCAGTCTGGGATTCACTCCCAGAACTCCTCAGGGAGGTTGAGGGAGGAGGTTCTGCCAGGAAGCATGCTTTCTCTCACAGTGGCACTGGCAAGTTTAAGCCCTGCTTGGGCACTTTAACACTTCAGTGAGACCTTGTTTCAAAATAAAATTTTAAAGGTCTAAGGATATAACTCAGTATGTAAAGTCTCTGACTTTAATCTCCAATACCAAAAAGCAAAAACAAAAAAAATTCCAACGCCCCAAAAAGTTAAATTTTACAACACTCAAATACTCACCCTCTTGGCCTCCCATCACTATTAACATTATATTATGTTTGCTGTTTTATGTATCTGTCCATCTGTTGTTTGAAGACATTCTCAAGTAAGTTGAAGACAGAGGTAAACTTCACTCTGGAAACTTTCTTGCTAGAGATTCCTGTTTGATTTCTTATTTCTTAAGTACTTTTATTCAATTTTGATTTTTCTCTGAATACTTACTAAAATTTTATTGGTTTAGTTTTAAAATCTAAAAAATAAAGGTTAGATCTGGCTTCATTGTGATGTGGTCAGAGAACGGAGGCTGGGCTTCATGTGCTTGGGCGATTTTGAGTGAGCCCTGGCCACAGAGGCCAGCCAGAGGGAGCTGAGCTGCCCTAGATGTGCTGGTGCTGTGAGCGCTGGAGCAACGTGCTTTTGATGTGCCCATCGCTCTTCCTATTCCTGGTGTCTAAAATAACTCTTCACTGGAAGGGGCTGAGCACTGCCGTGCTGTATGAAGGTGTGCAAGGCTGGGGGAAAGTGCAAAGCAAGACAGTGCTGCAAGAGGTTCTCTCCATTCACTGTGTCCAGGGAGGCAGTATTCTTTAAAAAATGCCACTTAGAAAGGCAGGATATCTGTTAGATGAATTTAAGGGTTTTGTGTTTTGGGGTTTTTTTTTTTTTTTTTTTTTTTTTTTGGTTGGTTCCTTTGGTTTGGTTTGGGTTTTTTGGTTTTGGGTTTTTGGGTTTTTTTTTTTTTTTGTTTTTTGTTTTTTGTTTTTTTTTGATTCTCAAAAGTAGATAAGGAGCTGGGTGTTTAGCTCAGCAGCACAAGCACCTGCGTGGCAAGCACAGGTCATAGGTTCAATCCCCAGTACCAAAAAAAAAAAAAAAAAAAAAAAAGTAGATGAAACAGGGAATATTTTTCCTAAAGGAATGCCAGTGTCACAGTCACAGCTTAAATAGCCCTAGTTGTGTACAGTGTCTTAATTTTGATCAAAATGAATGTTGGGCAGTAATAAAATGGGCTAATTATTTGATTATTTGGCTTTAGGTGAATTAACCGAAGCATGAAAACTAAAAAATAAGCAAGAGGAAGAATGTTGAGGCAGACCTTGGGAGGTATGATAGCCAGCATTGGTATTGTGAGCCTGTGTTTGTGCCGCTGTGCCGAGTGAGGAGTCGTAAGTGAATGATGAAAACTCTGTCTCTCCGCAGATTACGCCTCATGTCAGTAGCAATGGACAGCAGCAGTTTTATTCAGTTCGATGTGCCCGAGTACAGCAGCACCGTTCTGAGCCAGCTAAACGAACTCCGCCTACAAGGGAAACTATGTGACATCATTGTCCACATTCAGGGTCAGCCATTCCGAGCTCACAAAGCAGTCCTTGCTGCCAGCTCCCCCTACTTCCGGGACCATTCAGCATTAAGTACCATGAGTGGCTTGTCAATATCAGTGATAAAAAATCCCAACGTGTTTGAACAGTTGCTTTCCTTTTGTTACACTGGAAGAATGTCCTTGCAGCTGAAGGATGTTGTCAGTTTTCTGACTGCAGCCAGCTTTCTTCAGATGCAGTGTGTCATTGACAAGTGCACACAGATCCTAGAGAGCATCCACTCAAAAATCAGTGTTGGGGATGTTGACTCTGTAACCGTAGGTGCTGAAGAGAATCCCGAGAGCCGCAATGGAGTGAAAGATGGTGGCTTCTTTGCCAACCCAGTTGAGATCTCCCCTCCATACTGCCCTCAGGTACGGCAGCCCACCACAAGCAGTGATCTCCGGATGGAGACGACTCCCAGCAAAGCTTTGCGTGGCCGCTTACAGGAGGAGGGGCACTCAGATCGGGGGAGCAGTGGAAGCGTGTCCGAGTATGAGATTCAGATCGAGGGGGACCATGAACAAGGGGACTTGTTGGTGAGGGAAAGCCAGATCACCGAGGTGAAAGTGAAGATGGAAAAGTCGGACCGGCCCAGCTGTTCAGACAGCTCCTCCCTGGGCGATGACGGGTACCACACTGAGATGGTTGATGGGGAACAAGTGGTGGCAGTGAACGTGGGCTCCTATGGCTCTGTGCTCCAGCATGCGTATTCCTATTCGCAAGCAGCCTCACAGCCAACCAGTGTATTAGAAGCTTTTGGAAGTTTGAGTAATTGCAGCCCATCCAGGTCCATGCTGAGCTGTTTCCGAGGAGGGCGTGCACGCCAGAAGCGGCCTTGGTCTGTCCATCTGCACAGTGACCTACAAGGCATGGTGCAGGGGTCTGACGGCGAACATGTGATGAACAACCCTGGGTATGAGAGCAGTCCCCAGGAGAGGAGTGTAAAAGGTCATTGGTACCCGTACAGTGAGAGGCTGATCTGTATTTACTGTGGGAAGTCTTTCAACCAGAAAGGAAGCCTCGACAGACACATGCGACTCCACATGGGAATCACTCCCTTTGTGTGCAAGTTCTGTGGGAAGAAGTACACAAGGAAGGACCAGCTGGAGTACCACATCCGGGGCCACACTGATGATAAACCATTCCGCTGTGAGATCTGTGGGAAGTGTTTTCCATTCCAAGGTACCCTCAACCAGCACTTGCGGAAAAACCACCCGGGTGTTGTTGAAGTCAGGAGTCGCATTGAGTCTCCCGAGAGAACAGATGTGTACATGGAACAGAAACTAGAAAATGATGCATCAGCCTCAGAGATGGCCCTAGATTCCCGGATGGAAATCCACACAGTTTCCGATGCTCCTGATTAAGATGGTAAAGAAGTGCACCCAAACAAAGCACATTAATCAATGCATATTTGTGATTTGCTTTGTTGTAATCTTTGGTTTTCCCAGCCATCTGGAAATCTCTTGGTCTCTTGGCAGTTTTTCTGAAGTTTCTGGATGGAACACTTCATTGTGTTTATCCTTCCCCTGCCCTCTCTCCCCCAAGGAGCTCAAAGCATGAAGGGCAACGTATCCAGGGAAAACATAGGCTGACAGTATTCCTCTTGGGCTGAACTCTGAATCCCAAATCTGCCAGTGATTTAGCTATGCCAACTGGTTGACCCTACACTCTCTGCCAAGAGGCATACTCTTCCTCACGGCAGGCACTGGCATCAGCCATCAGTACCTGCCTGTGGAGAGAGGCCAGGATGCCGTCAGCTGATACAAATGGGTAACCTTTTCTAATTTAAAATTACTTTTAGAGGGTAGCTAGGCAATTTATATATATATATAATAAAACAATTATTATATATAGTATATATACATTCTCAAATTTGAGTTTATTCTGGTTGAGGTGAATGTAAGAGGAATATATAATTTAATACAATGTGAACAGAGTTTTTGACTCTGTCTTATCCCTTCATAATAAGTTAGTTTTACCGTTTTGTTTCCCTCTTGGAAGAATGTTAGTAGGTTTTCATACATATAAATCATTGTGTCCAAAAGCAAGCAAAGCAAATCACATGTTCATAGCTCTGCTTCATAACAAATAATACATAAACCAAATGCCATAAAATTTCTTCAACTCTAGTTGGAAACCGTTTGGGATTTTTGTTTGTTGTCCAGCAGATAAGCTGGATGACCTGTGGTGCTGACCTTTTTACATAGTGTAGTGTTATATTAGCCAACCCCAAAGGAGCAGTGGTTTTCGAGGTTTTTACCGGCCTACAGATCTACCTTCATTCCGTACTGTAGAAACATACATACCAGGTAACTAAATCGAATCACTATCTATCATGAGTTAGGACTCATACTAAAGGAAAGGGATTTGTAGTTTTGTCTACAAAATTCTCCAAGCAGTGTTGTGGTTTATTTTCCCTTTCTTTCTCTTTCCAAACAGCCAGTTCAGGTGCACAGCAACTTTTTCTACATGCAGTTCCCAGGGAAACTGCAGAACTTGGAATTTGTACTTTTGTAAAGCTATACTCCATGGGAATTGCAAGCAATATATCTTAGTATTGTGTGTGCTAATGAGAGCCTCAGTGCTCCCGCACTCTCAGTGTTTCCTGCTTAAAGAAACCAACAGTTCAAAGCCCTCTAAGATACTCTGTGTGTCACCAAATCTCTGTGTGTGTGTCACTATATTTTTGGTCACGTGGTGCTATTTTTATGTTAAGTATCTTCTAGGTCAGTATAGTTGTAGAAAATGTGAAATCTAACAGTAATAGTGAATTGCGGTTATTTTCCTCTCTTGAGTTTATAACTTGAAAGAGACCTCAAAAGCATGTGCTAGCAAACACATTGCTGTGTGAAAACATGCCCGAGTCCTGTCTGAATAATGCTTTATTAGTGATTTAAGGGAGTCTTCAGTTGACCTTTGCGTTTGCACGTACAACACAGGTTTGCTCTGGGACTGCGGGCTCTGGCAGAGGGCAGTTCTGGAAGCCACTGGAGCACCTGCTGCAGGCTGCCTGTGGATGTGGATGCGGATGCTCCAGTCTCCGCCTGGCAGCAAGAGATCTGAGACCCACACCCAGCGCATCCCTGAAAGAAAGAACCAAAAGGCCAGCCTCAGGTGCTAGGAGTTAGAAATACAAAGATAGGCATTTGCTGGCTTTCCATGCTTTTTTGGCTCTCATGTACCAAGAATGGTTGGTTTGAGAGATATTTTTGTGTTTTTTGTTTTTTGTTTTTTTTGAGAAAAAAGAATCAAGCCCTCCATGTGTGATGGCTGGTGGCGGCTGTGCAGTAGCACCTCCTTAGCACACAGGACCTGTTCACGTGTGAACGCTGCGCTACACATCAGTGTTAACTCCACATAGATTGCATTCTAATCCCGTTGCTCCTGAGGAGCAGCGCTTGCTAAATCGGGTATATATTATGCCTTTTCCTCCTCAAACTGCCTAAGTGGGAGTCTGTTCTCTCTCTGAAGCACTTGTTCAACTTCTGGTAAAGCCACGTGCCTCAAGGGGAGACTGGACCCCAAGTGTTTACCCACTTAAATATGTTCTGGGGTTTCAGGTAAATGTTTGTGGTTTTTTTTTTTTTTTTCTTACACAAATAAGTTTGGTTTTGATTTTTCTTTAAAGAAGTAAATGCAAAAAATTTGTGTTGTGATACAAATTAAGTCTGTGACAAGAAAGGCCCAAACCCTAGGACATGAGGGGTCAAGCTCAGGGAAGGAACCTCCTTTTCACTGTGGCTCGGGGCCCCCTGCAAGGCCACCGGAGCCTTCTGCAGTGTGTGCAGCACGTGAGGAGGAAGAGCACTTGGGGCAAGCACCTCTGCGTCCTGGTTCTTGTCACTGTGTCCGTCTGAACCTTAGTTACATGGAGTTCTTGTATTTGTAAATTTGTTTCTCTGGTTTGAGTTTACCAAAGAGTGACTTATCCAAAATTGTCGTTGACAAAAATATACATTGCTTTGATTGTACAGTTCAGGTTCAAACATTGTAATGGGACTGTTAAGGGGCAGAAAATTGATTGAGTTTCTCTCTAATAATCATGATTCCACATTGTGCAAGTTCCACTTGCTCCCATTCGTGTTGCTAACACTTTACCCTTTCCACTGCTAGCAGTGTTAAGAATGAATTCTCAAGCCATAACACAGTACTGTAAGTTCCGCAGGGCTTCGAGGGAGGCAGCGCGCAGGCCAGCACAGAGCTGTGTGGCCTCTCAGCATTGGCACTGTCAGCCCCCCAGTGGGCGTGATTGGTGAGGGGCTCACGCCCTTCAGATGGGCAGCAGCAGTTAATTGTGCCTTGCCGCAAGAGGATGTGCCAGGAGGATTTACCTGACCGCAGAGCAGAAACATTCTCTCCCTGAAGTTCATGTCACGTCTCTGCAGGCGAAGTATGCTGTGTAACTCAGAGCAACTCTTTTTGGAAAGCAAAGTCCCTATTTCTGTACAGTTTTAGGTTAGGTGTTTCATTTATAACAAATCAGAAATCAGTTAGGATAAAGTGATCTGTGAAGAAATCTTTTACAGTAAAATATATCCTGAATTCACATGGGCTTGTTCATAATTGAGTCTCTTCTTGAGCTACCTTTTCCATTTCAGACAATGTGAAAACAGTGACAGCATCCTTTCCTACCCATGTTTAACTGTTATTAGAAACTGTGAAGACAAAGAATTTTATACTTGTACTAACGTTTGTGGTTCTAAACAGTTACTTTCATTCTAATCAGTTCTCGACCCTCTTATTTCTACTAATGCTGTACATACATTTAGAAATTATATTTGTAAATACAGTATATGAAGACAAGTTAATTTTTTGGTCAGTGGAAAGCCTCCCAGCCATTGGCTCTGCCTGGGCAGTTGTTTAGTTTTTGTTTGGTTTAGTTTTTGTTTTTTTAAAATAGCAGAAAGGATACTGTCAGTTCACTGTTAAGCAGAATATACTGTACCTAAAATGATAATTTTTAAATCTTCCAGAGCATAAGTATATGTCCCTTCTAATGATAGCAATTATAACCAACTCTGTCTTTCCCTTAGCCCAGACCATAGGCCTGCATACTTTGATGTGTGGTTTTATTTTTACTTTTGTTTTTACAGTCTGGAGTCTGGGAGGAATGTGCAGGAACACAAAACAAGGGCTGGGGGAAATCATCTATGTGAATGAGCTTTACTTTAAAGAGATCAATGTCTTTAAACAACTTTTTCCTATTTGTTACTGTAATACTTTTGTTGTTATCATCGTCGTCATTATTGTTAAATTCTGTAATGGTTTCCTGTGAAGCCTCCACTGAAAGGGACTCAAATATGCAACACCTAAACTATTTTCCAAGGGCACATGCCCCTTGAATGGTGCTTCTAGACTGGTCAGGGTTATTTATTAAATTTTATATATGAAAGTATTGGGGAATTATGTAAATTCTTTATATGAAACTATCTAGTTCATAAATCATAGATTTCATATTACTCAGTGCAATTGAACTGAAAGTTCAGAAAAGTCATTCACATTGTTCCAGATTTGTAACGGTGTCACACATCACGTCTTTTCAGTAAGTGCCAGAGCGTTCCCACTGTTTCTGCCCAGTGCTTGACTTCTTGGCCCAGAAGAGAACCTGTTTTCTCCTGTTCCCTCCCTGGGTCTGGCACCGACAGGGCTATTGTTCTTGCTCAAGTCCCCGAGTCAGCGAGTCAGCTTCGCTTGGTGCTTGGTGCTCCGTGGAGCAGATTCAGTAAACAGACCTCTTGCTGCCCCTCAGTGACAAGTATGCTGTGAATTCAACCTTTGGACTTGCAGCCCAAGCCTCAGGTTGCTGCCCTGAGTAGAGTAAGAGGTAACCTTACCTGGTTTGTTGGAGAATGACCATTTTCCTAATGTGAAAACCATCTCTCACCACTTTTATTAGTAGGGCTAACATTGTTTTCCGTTATAAATGGTTGAGCAATTTGAATGACTTACACAGTGTCATTATCTTGCAATATAAACTGGTAACCTCACAACTCCACACTTCATCACCATATGAAGTAAATGAAGCTAGCTAAGCGGATGCTGTATCAACTAGTAACTTGCCATTAAGGATTATTTTGTAGCATGGATTTAAGACTATTTATTCAAATGATATTTTACTCTCGTATTCATTTTGTTTTAGCTTTGTGACATGAATATTTCAGTGCTGCTTTAATTTTGTTCTGAATTCTTGTTTCTTGCTTGTAAATGGCTTTTTTATGGTATAAAGTCAATGGAAATTGCTGTTTGTAAATAAAAATGCTGCTAGAGCAACTGTGCTGTGGTCGCCTTCTGTCTTCACCCCTCGTGGGCTCCTCGGCTTTCCCCGGCTCTGACAAACATCTGCTGTGCCACAGTTTCACTAACCACTGTTTGGAAGAGCTGCGATTTCATAAGAACCTCTCATGTCACTGTTGTGCTGAGGAGGAAGAAGCAGGTGTGTTTCTGATCTTACGAGGCCAAGAACAGCTCATGGGGGGGCCCCAGCCTGTGGCTGGGCCGCCCCAGAACAAATCTTGGTGAATCCTCTGCCACTTGCCCACGGAAGTGCCCCTGTGGCGCTCTGCAGTGTGTCTTGCCTAGTCAGTGCTGCGGTGGAGCTCGCAGTCACATGGGCTGTTTCGTCTGTCTCAGCTACTTAACTCCTCCTCTAGGTTCCAACACCGGCCTTTTTTGCCCACAGCAGCTCTTCTAGGTCAGGCTCCTTTGTAAGAGACTTCCATTGGCGCCTGTGTTCCTGCCCGAGAGCACTTACTTCTGTTTGTAATTGGATATTCACTACTGGGATTATTCATTTCACGTGCCCACAACCAACTGCCTTTCAGCTCCTGTGACTTAGGCCTAACCTCACACTCTTGGGCACCTGTAGCACAGGCGCTGGCACCACCACAGGTGCTCCGAGGTGAGTGCACGTCAGGTGAATGAGCAAACCTGAGTCTTCTGGAGGACTGAGCAGGCGGTGGGGCCCGGCTGCAGGTGGGGGATTCAGCTTGGTTCCCAGGTCCTGCCGGCTGATTTGCCGCTTAGTGGTGAGCCAGGCTGTGAAGCAAGTTCTCTCCCTCCTCCAGAGCTCCAGTACAGACAGGTGACAGTGAGATAGTGTGATGTGGAAGGTTCATGCAGGGACCAGAGTTACCTGTTAGCCGCATCCCAGGATTCCCAAGGAAGAAGGATGGGTGTGATGAAGAAAGTGCATCCGGTTGTCTGGCTTCTAGCCCTGTCTTTGCCTGTCCTTGACCTTAAGTCACAACCTCTGGAACCCCAGTTAACTCCTGACTCAGGTGGGTTCTGATAAGATTTGCTTGTTTCCTTGGGCTGGAACAGTAACCCGACATCAGGAGGAGGGGGGGCAATGCTCTTCTCCCGAAGGACTGAACGAAAATCCAGGTGAGCCAGGTACACCAGGTGGGAGCTATGTGCAGACTGGCCTGGAGTGTAATCGGCCTTCATCTCAGTTTCATCCAATTGTAATTCATACCATTGTCAGCCAAACAGTGTGGCTTCAGGGATGTTTTAAGATGCCCTTTCTGGTATCAGAGAAGGACCTCTTGTCCTTCACTGCCTGCTGGGTTTTGCCCATCATTTACTTGAAAGCTGCTCAAACCCCAGTGATGTGTACCTAAACTGTTTCCTGTGATGTCTGCCTTTGGGGTTTCTCAGCAGGCCTGCCTTGCACGTCTTTTACCAATGATTAGGGCTCAACAACTCAGAACAAAGCATCAGTTAAAGACTACCATGAAAACATGGTAGAAAAACAACGGCAACATTTGAGGCATTTGTGGAACCCAAATTGCTGTGCTGCAGTGCGTGGGGAATTCAGATAGTAAAGCTTGCTTTTCTGGCTCTAGTTGGTCAGTTGAGCACACACTGTTGCTCCAAGGTGATGGGGTTTGTGTGTATAACAGATGCCCTAGGAACTAACGTGCAGGGCCCACCCATCTGCACCCCTAGAGGGTAAATGGGTTCCCAGACTCGTGTCCCTGCAAAGGGTATGGGGAGCTGCTCCTTTTGTACCTAGGCTTGAAAGGAGCTTCAGTCTTAACAGGGCATGGCCTGGGAAAGCTACATTCACCTTGGGGTTGGCTGGTGAGTGTGCCCCTGGTTATAGACGCAGTGAGGCCCTGCACCCACAAGGTCCCTTCTCCCTGAGGGCTCAGCTTTGATAGTCTAATCTGCCCTGGACACTGCTATTTGTTTGTATTTTGAGACAGGGTCTTACTATGTACAGTAGTTCAGGCTGGCCTTGAACTCTGTGTATCCCAGGCTGGCCTGGAACTTGAGGTAACCCTCCCACCTCAGCCTCAAGAGTGCTGGGGTTATATGCCCAGCTCTTCCTTTTGTCCAAGATTTGCCCCTAGAGGTTTTCTTGGGTCCTATAGTGCCCACTATGAGCAAGTGACTGTAGGGCCCAACCCTCTGAGCCTCAGGTATAAGTTGTATGTGTATGTGGTGTGTGTGAATGTGTGTGCACATGCAGTTTTAAATGGACAAACGAGGATAAGTCATTTTTGCAGGAGATAGTGGGTTTAAGACAGAGTCCTGCTATGTAGTTTAGGCTGGACTTGAACTTACTATGTACCTCAGGCTGGCCTCAAACTCGTGGTAATCCTCCTGCGTCAGCCTCCAGAGTGCTGGGATTACAGATGTGTGCTGCCATACCTGGCTGAGAGTGAGTCATTTCGAGTTCTGTCTTCCCCAGAGTGCTGGAACTTTCGTAATGGAAAGGGATCTCACAGGCAAGCTGTGTCAGTTCTAGAACTCTTGCAGTGGGCCGTGTCCAACATCTCCAGTTCCTGCTGTGGGAAACAGCTGCCTCTCAAGGAGCTGTGCACATTTGACAGCTCTCCATGATGGAAGTTCATCCCTGTACTGAGTTCCACATCTGTCTCCTGGGGCCTGCACCGTCAGTCTGTCCCCATGTGGCTGCACTGTGTTTAATGTGCTGTGACAGTGTGCTCAGGCCCACTCTGATGGGCTGCCGTAGGCCATGTGAGACCCTAGGACACTATTGTCTTCACAGAATTCTAGGCCACTGGGACTTGTTTTCCATTTCTGCCTCCCTCTCCTTCCATTTCAGGGTTTTAACCAGCATGACTGTGGGACTTATTTCTTGCAGAACTTTGCAGGAGCTGAAGTGATAGAATCCGTAACTTGGAGGAAAACTTCTTTGGCAAGCACATTGCTTTTTATAACTTCACTGGCCTGGATGACTGATGTGTGTAGATGAAACATTATGTGTGATCTATCCGTCACACATCTGGGCTCCTGGAGCTGACTTCAGAAGGTTTTCTAAATGAGTATTTGTCTTTAGTTTTGGTTTTTAATTTTTTATTTAATTAATAAAATAATTTAATAAATAATAATAAGTAAAATAAATTATTGCCATGTAGCCCAGACTGGCTGCTGCTGGGATGGCAGGCGTGCGCCACCATCCGAATGATTTTGTCTTTTTTCCTCAGGGCCTTCATGTGCCTCCCTTACTCTGTGAGTACTAATGTGAGAGTTGGAAGCCGGCTATCCCTTTGACTTCGGGAGAGCTGGGCTCTGAGCCTGGACTGTAGCGTCTGACTCCCGAGGCCTCACAAGATCGCTTCAGAGCTTCCTCCCCTTTGATGGCTGATCTTCTCACTCTCAGGGTGCCCCGGCTTCTCCAAAGAACTGGGCCTCTGGTCTGTTGCAGCTGGGAAAGGGCTTCCTGCCTCGCTGTGTGTCTTTGCACAGCGCAGGCCTGGGAGCCTGTTGCGGTTTCATCCTCTCTCTTTGCACACTTCTCCATGTGTGGGCCTCTCTCTCTCCTTCTTGCCTTTTGCACCCTGCCCTGGTTGGTGGTGCAATGGGAATGTTACTAGACTTTCCTAGCTGAACTACCAGTTCCCTTCTTTCCCTCCACTGCACCCCCGCCCCGAGCCCCAGAATGGGCCCCCTGCCAACCAGGCTCTGTTGAAAGGCCCTACTTCCGGCTGTGGTTGGGTGACCAGCTGCAGGCCTTGTGAGATTAGAGACTTCCACCCTGGAGGTGAGCCCTGTGCCTCTGTCTACAGTTGTACCCAAGTCATTTCCTAATAGTGTCAGGCAGCATCTGGATGTCTTTGGCCTGACGGAAAGGGGTGGTCTGCTTGCTGGAGCCTGTATGTGGGTAGGTGAGACACAGAGAGCCTCACTCATTGCCTCTAGAGGGCTGGTGGGAGTCCAGACACAGGCAACCCTGAGAACTCTCAGAGCTTAGGGTGTTCCCACCTAGGACTGGCCCTGACCCCTCAGAGGGCCACATTCTCAGGTCCTGGAGGGAAGAACTCAGGCGGAGCCAGTGAACACATCCTGCAAGTGGAAGCTGAGAAAATGTTCTGGGACTAGCTTTGAGGACCTTTGAGAACCTGTATCCTGCTAGAGGGAGGAGGGACCACAGGGGACCCAGTCTGAGTGGGGAGGACCAGCTAGGTAAGAAGGGACAGGATGATGAAACTAAAGTTCAGCAGGATGAAATAGTTAATTATAGAAAAAATGAAACAAGCTACTTATAACAAGAAGGAGGTTAAGCCTCATCTGTGTTTGCAGTGGAGAAGATATTTTTGATGCAACAAGAAATTCTAAGGGGAAGAATAGATTTGAACAGATTTGACTATAAACAATGTGTTCACTGAAAGCAAAATAAACCATAAAAACAGAAAACTTAAGTTTAGGAAAAAAACTTAAGAACAACTTATAAGAACAACAGCTTTAAAATTAATAAAAAATGAATTATCCGCTTTAAAAAAGGGGATGGACATAAAGCAATCTGCAGAAGGAATAAGACTAATAAATGCACAGGCAAAACGTTTTACTTCCCTAGAAAAACAAGGAAAGCAGTAACAAGAGTCTTTCTTTCTACAGTGTCCAGTGTTGATGTGGGTAGGGGAATAGGAGAGTCATACCCTGCTGGGGGAAATCTAGGCTAGTATAACATCTTGGGAGGTGATTTGATACATTTCAATTTTTAAATGCTTATTACTCTTGTTACCAGGGAAATACTTTCAAGGATTCGACCTAGGAAGACTCTCAAGTCAAATAACTGGATGTGTATGTTTATCCACCTCAGTGCTGATGATAATATTCAAAACTTGGGAGCCACTATAATACCCATCAACAAATCTGGTACGTTCTTTCAGTGCTATCCTAGGGAGTCATTTAAAGCAGCATTAAGAAACTGTGAATAAGCCATGACACATTAAATGTGGAAAGCAGTTTACAAAAGAACATGTGTCAAGGGCCGGGGATTTAGCTCAGTGGCGTAAGTGCTTACCTGGCAAGCGCAAGGTCCTGAGTTTGATCCCCCGTACCACAAAAAAAACAAAAACAAAAACAAAAACGTGTCACGTGAGCCTCGAGCCTCGGCTACAGCACAGCCTTGTATGTGTGACATGCCTTATATTGTGTGCAATGGCTCTGTATTTAATGTCTACACATAGCTATTTTTCATTAAATGGGATAATGTGTTTGAGATAAGACAGTAAATACCTCATAATTTCTGGGATTTAGGAAATAAGGGTGAGGGTGGGGGTGCCAGGTGTTGAGGTGAATTGTATTTTATTTTAAGCTAAGAAATGTGGATTTTAGCCTGTGGCCATGCGGAGGCAGTAGAACTCAAGGCAGTGAAGACTTCTGGGCACCTCTATAGACTATAAATTTCCCAGTTTAAAAAGTTATCTGCCCTGGGGCTGGGGATTTAGCTCAGCGGCATAAAGCGCCTGCCTTGCAAGCAGGCAGTCATGAGTTCGATCCCTGGTACCAATAAAAAAAAGGAAAAAGACAAAAAAAAAAAAAAAAAAAAAAAAAAAAAAAAAAGTATCTGCCCAGAGTACACTGCTGCAGAGAGCGAGGTTTGCTCAAGGCAGGGTCAGCAAATCAGCTTCGCCGGGTGGGTTGCCTTGTGGATTTCACCAGGGCCGGTGCTGCCCTCAGCCTAGCAGACCTGGAACCCTACCTGTGGAACACAGGGAAAGCAGACCTGAACCTCCTACTGCCTCAGTCACTGAGTGTAAAGACCAACATACAGCACCACAGTGATCAGAATGCCACCATGTGAAACTTTTATGAGCTGTAAGTGGAATGCTGCAGTGTAACATTTAACACACTGACCTTAAGCCAGTATTGCCAGTAGAGTTAATATTGATGGCTGCCTCTTACTAAACATTTAACGCACGCCATTAAGTATTTTTCATGCATTGTTTTCTGCAATCATCAGAATAACTCTCTGAGGTAGTGCTGTGGTTTGTACCTAAGTGTTCCTCATAGATCCATGCATTAAAAACTGAGTGCTGATGAGGGTGGTGATACTGGGAGGTGCTGTGGCTCTTTAAAAGGTGGAGCCTAATGGGAGGTCCTTAGGTGACTGGGCTGTACCCTTGAAAGGAATTATGGGACCTCTCCTATCCTCTTTCTGGTCCCTGCTTCAGCTTGAGATGTGACCATTTTGTTTCCCAGGCACTCTCCCATGATATTTCCCCTCACCAGAGACCAAGCCTTGAACCACCAAAACTGCAAGCTAAGTAAACCTTTTTTTCCTTCACTTTTTTCTTTCTTCTAATTTAATTAGTTAATTTTTTTTTGTCTTTTTTGTTTTTATCGGTACCGGGGATCGAATCACGACTGCCTGCTTGCAAGGCAGGCGCTTATGCTGCTGAGCTAAATCCCCAGCCCCCAATTAGTTAATTTTTGATACCAGATCTCACTATGAGGTTTAGGCTGGCCTTGAACTCACTATTTCTCCCAGGCTCACCTCAAAAGTGTAGCAATCCTACTGCCTTAGCCTCCTTAGTGCTGGGATTACAGATGTGCACCACCATGCCTAGCGACTTTTTCCTCTTTATAAAGTTAACTTCTCCAGGTTTTTTGTTGTAATAGTACAAAATTGACTGAATCAGATAGATACGACTATTAATCTCTTTCACAGAAAAAACAGACTTCAGAGATGGAAGAAATTGATCCACATCATATAGCCTGGAGATGGCATGAGGCTGGTGTGATTTCATAGTTTGGTCTGTCTTCGTAACCAATATCAGTTATGAAGCAAACTCGTACCACACATTGGGGACACAGTGGTGAGCAAACCTGACACAGCCCAAGCCCTCCTGGAAGCCAAGAGTTCAGTGGAGAACGTGAGTCATATGGTCACAGTGACATGTAATTCAAAACACAATGAAGCAATGGTAAAGGGAACCATGAGATCTTAAGGCAGGGGCACCTGACCTCATGAGGATGCTGGAGGAAGTGACACCTGAGAGAAACAGGATGAGTTGCATTTAGCCAGATGTCTTAGATCACTTTCCTTGTTGCCCAGACCCAATGCCTGACACCCACAACTAGAAAGAGGAGAGTTTTATTTCGGCTTATGTTTTAGACATTTCAGTCCTCATGTGGTTGGATGCTGCGGTGGAAGGGTCTGGCAGAAGAAAGCTGCTCACCTCATGGTGGCTGGGAGGCAGACAGTCAAGGGAGACACAGCCTTCCAGGTCACATCCAAAGTGACCCATCTCTTCTACCCAGACACCGCCTCCTCACAGTAAGTCAGCTGTAATACCCTGGGAACCACTCACCTTCTGGCAGCCCCACCTCTGAACCCTTGAGGTGTTTTGGGGGGACGTTTGGACACAACCATAACAGTAGGTAAGGCAGGAGAGGGAGAAGAAGAGCATTTCAGACAGAGGAAGCAGCATGGTCAGAGGTCTTGAGGCTGAAGAACGCTGGCTTGTATAAGAAGCTGAGAAAGGCCAAGGTGGCTAAAGAACTGAGAGTGACCGTGATATGCTTGGAGGACACGGACCTGGTATTCAGCACTACATTTCTCGTGAAAACCTTGGTAACCAAGCAACCCTCCTTCTACTAGATCCTTCTTCTTCCCCAGAAGTACTGAGGCCTGAACCAAAGGACTCATGTATAACCAGGCAAGTGCTGTACACTGAGCTCCATCTCCAACCCTCTATGAATTTTATTTTAAGGGAGGCATGGTGGTCCATGTCTGTAACCCTGGCACTTGAGAAGGTGAGGTAGAATTTCCAAGCCCCACCTGGACTACAAAGTGAAACCTTTTCACAAACAAACGAACATCTTTTTAAAAATTTGAGACAAAATTTCACTAAGTTGCCCAGTCTAGCTTTAAAAGGATCCTCCTGTCTCAGCTTCCTGAGTAGCTGAAATTATAGGCAATGTTCTTCTTCCTCCCTTCCTTCCTCCTTTCTTCCTTCCATTTTTTTGTACCAGGAATCGAACTCATGACTGCATGCTTGCAAAGCAGGTGCTTATGCCGCTGAGCTAAATTCCCAGGCCCCTTCCTTGTTTTTTGATAGGACCTTGCTATGCAGTTCAGGTTGGTGTTAAACTCACTATGGCTCCCATGCTGATCTCAAACACACAGTGATCCTCCTGTCTCAGCCTTCTCTGTTCTTGGATTACCGGTATATGGCACCACACTTGGTCCTTTCCTTCTTTAGACTGATCAAACTTTTTTTTAGAGAACATCAAGTATTCCTGGGCTGAGAGTCAACCTGTCTCTTTAAGATGTCCTTGCGTGTCTTAGTTCTGATTTCTTCCACCTGGAATTGAAGTTGAAGTTTCAGAGAGCAGCTCTTGTGGTCGTGTTTCAGGAAAGTGCCTCTTTCTAGCCACACTGATAATACAGTCCTCAGTGCTGGGCTAGGCACAGGGCCACAGAAGTGTCCTCTTTACAGTTCCTGTCCCTGCACAGCTCACAGTCTTGTGTGGAATTTAGATTCAAAAAATCATTAGTGATTAGTTACCTAGATGTATGCTTTTGTCAAGATTCATCACAGTACATTTAAAGTGAGGACATTTTATTTTATATGAAACATACCCTAATAGAGTTGATTTTAGAAAACACGTATATCAATATGCAAAACTTGGGACAAAATTACCATCTATTGTCCCAAATATTAAGCTGGGCTTTCCTTCCAAGCTTCTAGATCCTGATAACGCCAAATTTGTTTTCTTTTTCTGTCCCCACCCAAGGATTGTAGCTGCTTTCCAGTTATTTTCTCTTATAGTTTAGTGGTGGTTTTTAATCCTTTTCTCAGACCTTCAATACACGTTTGACCCATTCCCTATAATAATTTCCCCTGCTAAAATAACTAGTGTGGTTTCTGTTTTCTTGGCTGGACACTGGTCTCTCAAAGCTGAGTTTCTAGGATGGGTTTGACTGGGCACCTGGTCTTGAACCACTGCCAACCTGTCTGCCATGAACAATGGCAGGCAGGGAATCTGTAGCCTACAGCAGCATCTTAGCTGATTAAATGCTCATCTGAGGTTGGTTTTGATGAAATGCCTACTGAAGTACCGTCTTAAGAGACCATGTGGCCAAAAGATGGTAGGTAGATAACAGCTGGCTACAGAGGCTCTCTGAGATAGTCAACTTAGAATTCAACATAATACAGCGTGGGGAGCCCCAAACAGAGGGAGATGAATTCTCTCGTCTCAAGAAGAAACTAAGGTGAGAAGAACCAATCAAACATACAGTCTCAGTGTTACTATTAGAATAGCTAAAGGATCAGTGCTCCCGCGGCAGTGGGCAAGTTACCAAGCCGTCTGAGGTCCCACCACTTCGACTCACTGGAGGTGCAGTCACACGGAGGTTGGGGGTCAGCCAGCCAAATGGAGAGCTGAGCTGGTGGGGAGCCTGCATTGACCTGTGGTGGGTGACAGAAGGGGAGCCATTCTACAGAAAGGGGGGCTCTGGTGGATGACATTCTGGGACTTGGCAAAACCGGCAAGTACAAGGAGCAGCAGTGACTTCAGGCAGTTGTTCCCTTCCCAAATGGGGTTGGTAGAGTGAGCCTGGCCTGGGTCATGTGAGACCCAGTAGGTTATCCGAAATCAATTTCCTAAGGCGGTGGCATACACTAACCACACTAACACAGTGAAGCCTCAGAAGTTTGACTGATCCGGAGGGGAGGTGTTGCATAGTAATACAGTACAGGCCTCAGCATCTTGACTGATCCAGAGGGGAGAGGCCATCATACACTGCCCCTGTCTGCAACTCATTAGCACACTGCAGTGGGAAGGGCCAGCGTGCTTCAGAAGAATTGTAACCAACAAAGAAAGAAACTGGGGCCTCCTGGAAGAAACAAAAAAGATGGGAAGAGGAAGCAATGACAAATAGTCCCCAGGTCCCAACCCTGAGGAACATGGACCCAGGACAGGTAAATACAAAGGAGAATGAGAACAGCAAACATGCAATATCAGACACAGTGTCAGTGGACATAAAGAGATATCTTCAGGACCTCATAGACAAGTTCAAAAGTGAAATATTTAGCCAAGTAAAGCAAGATATGAGAAGATTAATAAAAGAGATGCTAAGCACCCCTCAAGCAGACAGAGATGGAAGAAGGGAGGAACTCAAACAAAGGAGAGAACCATTTGATGAAGAATATAAAAAAATATGTAGAAGACATTAAGCAGATTCAAAGAGATTAGCAGGAAATTTAAAATTCTATGGAAAGATGGCAAATCTGCTTGTAAGAAACTAAGGATAGATTATCCAAACTGGAGAACAGTTTTGCAATGTGGAATTATGAAAGGAAGAACTTTTTAAAAATAACATGGAAACAAGCCATAACAATACAAAGGCTAGAAGATGACAAGAGATCTACAACTTGAGAATAAAGAATGTGAATGAGGAAGCAGGGGTACAAACAAAGGAACTACAAAGGCTATTCATAGAAATAATTAAGGAAAACTTCCCAAACATAGGAAAAGGAAATGGTATTCTGATGTATGAGACATACAGAACTCCAGCCACCTACAGCCAAAACAGAGCTATACCCAGGCATATAATAATCAAGATCTCAGAAATTCAGTATAAGAACAGAATATTAAAGGCTGTTAAAGACAAGCAACAGATAACCTACAGAGGAAGGCCCATCAGAATAATGGCAGACTTCTCGACATAAACCATCAAGTCAAGAAGAGCCTGGAGCGAAATATTCCAAGCCCTGAAAGAAAATAACCTCAAATCCAGATTGATATACCCTGATAAACTGTCTCTAGAAATTAATGGAGAAACAAAATGCTTCCCAGACAAAGAGGAACTTGGGAAATTCGCAACCACCAATCCAACTCTACAGAGAATACTTCAGGGCATTCTAGAGAGAGAGTGAAAAGTACTAGGATTCCAGGAACAGTGGCAGAGAGGCCTCAATGAATGGAGCAGAAAACAGAATGAAGAAGATAAGCAGACAGCTGATGGCAAAAAAAGAGCATAACAGAAATGAGGCAGAGAAGGTTGGTTATAATCTCTAATAATAGATGACCTTGATACACTAAATTTAAAATAAAAAAGAACCACATGTGGAGTAGAACAGGAGGCAGGGTCCACTGAGATGCTATTTATAGGAAATATAATTAACATGAAAAAAAGTACATGGACTGAAAATCAAATGTGAGAAAACAATGCTCTATGTGACTGAGAACCAGAGAGTAATAGGGGCAACTAGACCAGTATTTGTGGGTAGGCTGGAAAGACAGGCTTTAATAGGTAAAGGAATACAATTAAAGATCAAGGCCAGGAGAGAGGAGGTTTGGAACCACTTAGGTAAATAGCAGGTTGCCCCACCCCCAATTTAAAACCAAGGGTCTTGGTCAGACCCAAAAATGCACAGTATACCCTGGGGAAGTGAAAGGGGAGGGAGAGTCTTAAAAAAGATGGCAGAAGATATTGTTAATGGTGTATCAGGATTTAAAATCCACATTACTCGCACCACTCTGCTTAGATAGATTTTATTCTTTTTTTGATAGATTTTATTCTGTCCCAGTTTATCTACTTGCATTAGATTTGAGGGCACAGACAGCTATCCCAAAAACATCAGGATATAGCACAGTAATTTCCTATTATCTTAATTCGGAGCCCTGTATGACTTACACTGTTTTATCATGACTGATCTTAGTTAAATCTGGTTTGATTGCTGTTTGGTAGCGACAAATTTTATTTAAAACTGATATATTTTTAAAAATTTTTTATTTAAAAGGAAAAAGAGAAAAAACAAAACAAAACAAAACAGTGTAAGGGTACAAGTAATACAGAACTACAAAAAAAAAACAAAAGAAATCATCAGTTAATAGATTACACATTATCATCTTAGAGATAGTTGCTCAAGTCACAGGATCAAAGCATACAAAGTGGACATTCAAACAGTGACACTGCAAACAGTTGTGTTCAGTGATCCAACCAAAAACATTAATATGGTCAGCTATTTAACACCGATAAACACACTTGCAGTTGTATCCTTTAGAGTACTTTTTTTCCTCTCTTTTTTACAACAAAATTTACACATTTTGGGTTTTATTACTCCTATAGTTCTTATTACTTTTCTTTGGAAGAGAAATCAAATATGACAAAACAAAGCTGTCAGTCAAAACCAAGGATAGACATAGCACATGATGTAAAAACAGAGTACAAGGTTATCAACAATGGTTACCATAATGCCTCTTGCTTCCTTAAAAAGAATTGTCTATCTCATTAGGTATTATAAAGTTGAACAAAACAGTAGAGAACAAGACCAATAAAACCTAAACATTGTAAACATTACAGGACTTCAAAAGAAGATAATAGTCAAACCAGAATGGGCATCATCGTGAATCTTATTGCCTTAAAAGTAGTTGCCTATACCCTCAAACTTGATACTATCGTACAAAACGGAACAGAGTCTAATCAGTCAAAACAAGATAGTGGGAGTATTACAGGACTTCAAATCAAGTTAATAGGAAATCAAAAAAGTTACTATAATATATCCTGCTAATTTTTTTTTGATTTTTTCCCCTTAATTAAAAAATAATAAAAAAAACTAAATAATTTTTTTAATGAATAAGGGAGAGATTGAGATAAAAGAGGACATAACAACATAACAATAAAGGTCAAAGCATGACAGTTTCAGCAACCTAGTGCTTCACCACCAAATAACCCGACTTAATAGTAGTTGCCATAGTGTCTTTTTCCTTGAAATATTTGAATATAACTTCGTATACTATAGCATCAAACATATCAAGACAGTGTAAAACCATTCAAGTGGATGAAAGCATTGTAGGGTATTTAGAATCAGCTAACAGAAAACAAACAATGATTTCTATATTATCTCTTTGCCTATAACAATTTTTGTTTGTATTATCACATATAATAAAATCCAGCAAGATACATGATAAAACCAATGGAGACAGAAGAGCCATAGTTTGGTGGGGCTTCAAAACAAGATGATATTAAATTAGCACTACCTATTATGATGTCTTGTTTTCTTCAGAATAGCTGTTCATTTCATCACAGGCAATAATATCAAGCAGCCCAGAATAAAGCCATTCCAATTAATAAGTGAAAACTTTATAAGGCTTCAAGGCCACATAATGTGGAGTCATGATTACCACATACTTTTATATATTTGAATCATTTCTTACACTAGGGAAACTATTTGGTATTCACACATGCGAGTTTGATTTATTTCACTTATGAGTATGGTTTCAAGCTGCGCCCATTTATTGACAAATATCTCAATGTGATCCTTCTTTATAGCTGAGTAGTACTCCATTGTTTAGAAATACCATAACTTTTTTATCCATTCCTAAGTTGATGGACACTTGGGTTGTTTCCAAGATATGGCGATTACAAATTGTGCTGCTATAAACATAAGTGCGCATATATCACTGTGGTATGATGCTTTCAGTTCTTCTGGGAATATGCCTAGAAGTGGAATAGCTGGAACAAATGGGACTTCCAATCCTAGCTTTTTGAGAAATCTCCAGACTGACCTCCACAAAGGTTGTACCAGTCTACACTCCCACCAACAGTGCAGGAGAGTTCCTTTTTCCCACAGCCTCTCCAGCATTTGTTGTTGTTGGTTTTCTTGATACTGGCCATTCTTTCAGGAGTGAGACAGACTCTCAGTGTGGTTTTAATTTGCATTTCTCTAATGATCAATGATGATGAACATTTTTTTCATGTATTTATTTGCCATTTGTATTACTTCATCTGAGAAGTGTGTATTCATCTCAGATGCCCATTTTTGGATTGGATCTTTGAATTTTGGGGGTCTGAGTTTTTTTAATTCTTCATATGTTTTAGACAAAAGTCCCTTGTCTGAGGGGGAGTTCACTAAGATCTTTTCCCAGTTTGTGGGTTTTCACTGTGCTGGAGATATTTTTTGACATGCAGAAACTTTTTAATAAGAGGTGGTCCCAGTTATTGATTCTTGGAAATATTTCCCGTGCGGTTTGAGTCCTGTTCATGAATTCTCTACCTACCGCTATGTCTTCAAGGTTTCTACCCAATTTGTCTTCCAATAGATTTAGTGTTTCTATTTTAATATTCAGATCTTTGACCCATTTAGATTTTAATTTAGTACATGGTGATAGGCATGGGTCTAGTTTTAGTTTTTGGCAAATGGAGAGCCAGTTTTTCCAACACCATTTATTAAAGAGACTGTTGTTCTTCCAGTGAACCTGCTTGGCTCCTTTATCAAAGATAAGGTGGTTTAGTGTGTTTGTAGTTGTGGCTGTATCTTCTAATCTATTCCATTGATCTTCGGCTCTGTTTTGATTCCAGTACCATGTTGATTTTACTACTGTTGCTTTGCCTCCTGCCTTGTCTTTGCTGCTTAGAATTGCCTTTGCTATTCTAGGTCTCTTCTGCTTCCAGATGAATTTTAGGAGTGATTTCTCTAGGTCTATAAGGCATATTGATGGTATTTTTTATTGGGATTGCATTGAATCTGTATAGCAGTTTTGGGAGAATGGCCATTTTCAGAATATTTCTTCTTCCTATCCATAAGCAAGGGATGTCTTTCCATTTTCTGAGATCATCTTCAATTTCTTTTTTCAGTGTATTATAATTTTCCCTGTATAGGTCTTTCACTTCTTTCATAAGAGTAATTCCTAAATATTTCATTTTTTTGCCTGCTTGTGTGAAGAGTGTGGCTTCTCTTATTTCTCTCTCTGTGATTTTGTTGTTAGTGTATAGGAATGCTATTGATGTCTGAGTATTGATTTTGTATCCAACTACATTACTGAATTTATTATATCTAAGAGTCTTCCAATGGAGTTTAGGGGGTCTTCTATGTAAAGTATCATGTCATCTGCAAACAATGATAATTTAACTTCTTCTTTTCCTATCTTTACCCCTTTTATTTCCCTCTCTTGTCTAATTGCTCTGGCTAGTACTTCCAGTACTGTATTAAATAGGAGTGGTGATAAAGGACATCCTTGTTTTGTGCCTGATTTTAAAGTAAAGGCTTTCAATTTTTGGTCATTTAGTATGTTACTGGCTGTTGGTTTGTCGTAGATGGCCTTTATTATATTGAGGTAAAGACCATCTATTCCAATTTTCTGTAAAGTTCTTATCATGAATGAATGTTGGACCTTATCAAAGGCTTTTTCTGCATCTATAGAAATGATCATGTGATTCTTACTTTTGGCCTTATCGATATGGTATATTACATTTATTGATTTACGTATGTTGAACCATCCTTGCATGCCTGGGATGAATCCCACTTGGTCATGATGTATGATCTTCTTGATGATTTGCTGCATCCTATGCAAATATTTTATTGAGGATTTTTGCATCTGTGTTCATTAGGGAGGTTGGTCTATAGTTCTCTTTTTTAGTTGGGTCTTTCTCAGGTTTTGGTACTAGAGTAATATTTGCTTCCAGGAATAACTTAGGAAGGATTACTTCCCTTTCAATTTCATTGGATAGTTTGAGGAGTGTCAGCATTAGGTCTTCTTTGTATTTCTTGTAGAATTCTGCAGTGAATCCATCT
The DNA here is from genome assembly GCF_034190915.1 of Cavia porcellus. Taxonomy (NCBI): domain Eukaryota; kingdom Metazoa; phylum Chordata; class Mammalia; order Rodentia; family Caviidae; genus Cavia; species Cavia porcellus. The sequence continues at coordinate 201,172,623 of NW_026947484.1, forward strand.
GGGCCTGGGCTCTTCTTTGTAGGTTAGGACTTAATTACATTTTCAGTTTCATTAACAGAGATTGGGTTATTCAGCAGTTTTACATCCTCTTGACCTAGCTTTGGTATTTCATATGTTTCTAAGAATCTGTCTATTGCTTCTGTGTTATCAAACCTTTGAGAGTAGAGGTTTTCAAAATAGGTGTTGATGATCTTCTGTATTTCTGTAGAGTCTATAGTGATTTCCCTTTTTCATTTCTTATTGCATGAATTTGAGCTTTTTCTTCCCTTTTTAAAAATAAGGTTGGCTAGGGGCTTATCAATTCTATTTATTCTTTCAAAGAACCAACTCTTTGATTTGTTGATTTTTTGGATTGTTTTCTTAGTCTCTATTGTGTTGATTTCTGCTCTGATTTTTATAATTTCCTCTCTTCTTTTGGCTTTGGGCTTGACTTGCTCTTCTTTTTCTAGCTGTTTGAGGTGTAGCATCAGGTTATTTATTTGTATTCGTTCTGTTTTCCTGATGTGGGAACTCAGTGCAATAAATTTTCCTCTGAGGACAGCTTTCATTGCATCCCACAGATTCCAGTAAGTTGTATCTGTATTTTCATTTTCTTGTAGGTATTGTTTAATTTCTTCTTTAATTTTTCCTGTGACCCACTGATTACTCAAGAGTGTGTTATTCAGTTTCCATATGTTTGTGGGATTTTTGCAGTATCTTTTATCATTAATTTCTAATTTGAAAGTGCTATGATCCGATAACATGCAAGGGATGATTTCAACTTTTTCATTTGTTTAAATATGTTCTGTTATATAGTCTGTTTTAGAGAATGACCCATGTACTGCTGAGAAAAATGTGTATTCTGATGTTGTTGGATGGAACACTCTGTATATGTCTATCAAGTCCATTTGTTCACAGGTGTGATTCAGTTCTGTTATTTCTTTGCTCATTTTCTGTCTGATTGATCTGTCCCTTGGTGTCAATGGTGTGTTATGGTCTCCTGTTACATTCGTGTTACTGATAATTTGATTTTTCATTTCTGTTAATAGTTGTTTTATATAACTGGGTGGTCTGGAATTTGGTGCATATATATTTAAGATAGTTATTTCTTCCTCTTGGAGTTTTCCCCTAACGAGTATGTAGTGACCTTCTTTGTCCTTTCTGATCATTGTTGGTTTAAAGTTCCCGTTGTCTGAAAACAGAATGGCTACTCCTGCTTTTTTTTAGATTCTTGTTGCATGAAGTATTGTTTTCCATCCTTTGACTTTCAGTCTGTGAGTATCCTTCTGGGTTAGATGGGTTTCCTACAGCATATGGTTGGATTTTGTTTCTTGATGCATTCTGCCAGTCTGTTTCTTTTGATTGGTGCATTGAGACCATTTACATTAATGGTTATAACTGTTATATGCTGGTTTATTGTTGACATGTTATCTTTCTGCTGTTGCATCTTTATCTTTCTGTTCTGTTTAATTATCTGCTTTGCTTAGTGGTTTTTTCCTTTGTGTATCTAAACTGTCTCTCAATAGTTTTTGCAGGGTTGGCTTGGTGATCATGAGGTTCTTCAGCTGTTCTTTGTCATGGAAGTATCGTATTTCACCATCGATTTTGAATGATAGTTTTGCAGGGTACATCAGTCTAGGTTGGAAATCATTTTGCTTTAGGATCTGGAAAACTTCACTCCATGCTCTTCTTGACTTTATTATTTGTGCTGAGAAGTCTGCTGTGATTCTGATAGGTTTTCCTTTATAAGTGATCTGTCTTTTCTCTCTGACAGCTTTTTTTTTTTTTTTCTTTTCTTTTTCCTTTTTATCGGTACCGGGGATCAAACTCACAACTGCCTGCTTGCAAGGCAGGGGCTTATGCCGCTGAGCTAAATCTGCAGCCCCTCTCTGACAGCTTTTAAAAATCTATTCTTGTGTTGGATTTCTGGGATGGTGATTATTATATGTCTGGGTGTAGTTTTATTTTGGTTATGACTACTTGGAGTTCAGTAGGCTTCACTGAACCTGATGTCGGTTTCTGATCTCATGCTTGGGAAATTTTCAGCTATTACTTCTCTAAATATCCTCTTGACATCCTTTATGTTGTCCCCTTCTTTTCCAATAATCCCTATCAATCTTATGTTGTTTTTCTTTGCGTCACCTTGCAGTTGTTGAATTATTATTTCCTGATTACTTGTTATTTTTAAAATCTTTTCTTTCCTGTTCACTAGCTACAATCCTGTCTTCAAGGTCTGAAATTCTATCTTCACTTTCATTGAGGCGGTTTTTACAGCCTTCAGTGGAGTTTTTGATTTCCTGTATATCTCTGTGCATCTGCTTTATGTATTCTGTTTGTTTCTTATATTGCTCATCTAGGGATTCTATCTTTTTGTTTAGTTCCTCCAATTTTTAAACTGTGTTTTCTTTAGATATATTCAGCATCTCTTTCATTTCATCATTTTTTCTTTTACCTGGGAGATTATTTCGAGTTTGAATTCCTTTAAAGCTTCCCAGAGTTGCTTATTTATTTCAGTGGCTATTATGTCTGATATTTGAGGTGTATGGCATATATTTTCTTCTATATACATTGCTCCTAGGGTTTCTTGAGATGGGCTGGAGGTTTGAGGTTGTAATTTGGTCTTTCGTTTTGTCATTTTCCTGTATTTCTGTGTTTCAAGTGTTATTGAAAAGCTTCCTCAGGGTCTGTTGGAAATTCACTTCTATGTTTGCATTTCCTGGGACTCTGGCACCCAGTTCCCCCAGGCCACTGGGCCTCTGGAACCCATGGCGCTCTCTGCTTGCTTAGAATTCCGCAGTCCCAGATAAGCTGGGCTCCAGGGACAGTGTGCGCCCACCTGCTTGCTTGGAACTCCACAGTTCTCTGAGTGCCGCCTTAGCAGGGAGGTGGATGTAGGAGCCTCTGATCTGCCTATCTACTTCACTGCACCTGGCAGGCTCGAGGGTCCCAAACAGGCTGGGCTTGGGGGAGAGTGTACTGGACACTTACCGCAGGCTGTGGGGCCTCTGGATGTGATGATGCTCGCCTGCTTGCTTAGAAATCCACAGTCCTCCAGACACACGGGGCAGCGGATGCAGGTGCCCCAGACCCATCCAGCTGTTCCCCCGCACCCAGATGGTGCGAGGGTCCCAAATAGGCTGGGCTCAGGGAACAGTGTGCACCCGCCTGCTTGCTTGAAACTCCACAGTTCTCCCAGCGCAGCCAGAACGCGGAGGCAGATGTAGGCGCCTGGGACTTGCCTAGCCACTTCGCTGCATGGGGAAGGCTTGAGGGTCCTGAGCAGGCTATGCTTGGGGGAGAGTGTACTAGGCACTTACTGGAGGCCGCTGGAACTGGTGATGCTCGCCTGCTTGCTTAGGAATCCACAGTCCTCCAGACTGACGGGGAGGTGGATGCAGGCACCCCAGACCTGCCCAGCCATTACCCAAAACTGATATGATTGATAGTATCAAGTGTGAGAGTATAGGCAACTACACTGAAAATGACAAGACTCTATGATACACATTCTGGTTTGATAACTGCCTGCATTTGAAGTTTTATACTATATACAAAGTTGTGTTTTTATTAATACTGTTATGTACTGATATATTCAATTATACTATGTCTGATGATATAGCCAGTTCTATTGAAGATAACATGAGACAACACAGCAACTATGGTAGAACTCCTTGTACAACGGTCTTATATGTCTTTTTCGTTTCATGTGTTTATAGGATTATGTTTTGTTTTGTCTTGCTTTATTTTGTTTCTCCTAATATAGAAAGGATAGAAATACATGTTAAGACTCATGCATGTATAGAACTGATCTTATGACACATGATGAACAGATACTTTGAAGGAAAACAGACACTAAAGTTTTTGTTGGATAGTTGAACAGAATTGGTTGCAATCTCACTGTTTGAATCCCCACTTTATATGTTCCACTTTAGTATCCTGAATAACTATTTGTAAGAGGACAATCTGTAATCAACTAGTGATTTCTTACTGTTTATTTTTTCCTTTAAAGTGTGTATTATTTCTACCCATTTTCTGTTTTGTTTAGTCTTTCTTTAAATAAAAAAAAAAATTAAAAAAAAAAAAAAGACACTACAGTACCCAGTGCTCATCCCGGAGTGTCATGATGTGAAATCCAGCAATACTATTATTCTTTGTTCAGAATGACTTTAGCATGCTTTAGTTTGTTTAATCCCAACATAAATGAAGATATGGAAAGCTGCATGTGTGTTTAAGTGTATAGGATTGACAACCATATTACTAAGTTTTTGTTGGATAGTTGAACAGAACTGGTTGCAGTCACGCTGTTTGAATTCCCATTTTATATGTCCCACTTTTGTATCCTGAACAACTATTTGTAAAAGGACAATATGTAAACATTAACTAGTGATTTCTTACTGTTTATTTCTTCTCTGAACGAATGTATTACTTCTTCCCATTTTCTGTTTTGTTTAGTCTTTATTTAAATAAAATGTTTTTTAAAAAAGAGAGAGACCATGTGGCCGCTACCTGAGATTTAAGGTAAATACTTGCTTCCAGGCCTGGGAATGGTTTAGCTATTCCTGATGGCGTGAAAGCACTTATAGAAAGAAATGCTCACACCTTAAGCTGTGGGAAGAGGCTCACAGAGCTTTTATGGTGGCCACAAAAGAAACCATTCTTTATTGAGCTGTGGGGCGTGGCTGTCAGAATGCAGAGGTGAAAACAGAAGCAAAATCAAGTTATCTTTGGGAATAGCATTGCCATGGGAATCCATGTGCCACGGTAAACTGTGGACATACTCAAAGAGGTTGAGGCAAGGGGAAGGTTTTAAAGGCAAAAGTGAGAAAGATTACAAAAAGACATTTTGGAACAATAATCTTGAGACAGTGGTTAATAACAAGGGTGACATCAGTGGGAGGTTGAATAAAGAGTTGCTGGTTTTACAGAGTGCTTCTTGTCTTTTGTGCAAGCCTGTGGCTCTGGCAGTCTTTTGTGATAGTTACTTTTGGGCAGACATGCCTAAGAATTCTTCTTTCATAACCTGCTGGCTTTGTTTTTTGTTAAGTTTGACACAAGCAATTCCATTTTGATTTTGATGTTTCGTAGGGGTTGATCTCAGTGAAAAATGAAACCCACATTTCATTTGGTGATTTGTAGAATGTAAGAGCTGAAATCACAGACTTCCTGTGTTTTTAATGAAAAAACTTAATGGAATTGATTCAGAAAGAATGGAGCCTGAAAACCTTGAGCAGGCATCCAGGTAGACTCAAATAAGTTTGAGAATCTTGAGCCCCTGAGAATCTCTGAGCCTTCCTTCCTTCCCTTCCACAGGAGGAAGGCAGCTTGCCCTCCCTCGTCTGAGGGGAAGAGCATTCCCTTGCTAAAGACAGTAATAATATAACCAGGCACCATTGCTTTGTTAAGGTGATTCTCTCTGAGACTCTCTCCAACTGTCAGTCCATCATCTCTAGATTGTATATCTAGAGTCAGATTTCCCCATGTCTTAGACTATAAAATGTGGCCTGAGAGAAGACAGTGAATACTATAAGATAGTTGCACAGTTTTACAATTTGTATCGATAGATACCTGGGGAATATGTTTGGCAATGATTAGACCAAGGACTAAAGAATGTAATGTTGAATCTGTTGATGTGTGAGCATTTAGCAGCGAGTATGGGTACAAGTTGTGGGCTCATGCAGCTATAGGGGCACAATCTGTGAGTTGATCAAAATTTGGACTCAAGGAGGATGATGGGATCTCAGAATGGGTACAATGAGCAACAAAATAAAAGTGCTAATCAGAATGTTGTGATTCATATGGAACTTCAGAAGTGGTTAACTGACAATTATATTCTTAGGGATAAAATAACCTACTAAAACATTGTTTGACCCCTCATGATAATAGAAAATATTTTTGATGATGGAAACTCAACTTTATCCTCCATAATGGAAGTCATACCTGTTTTTTTCAGTGATGGAGATTGTATCCCGGGCTTCGCAGATACTAAGACGAATCAACTTTTCACCCAGTTCCAGACCTAACTCCATTTCTAGCTCTAGAGCACCAGAATGGAAGGGAAGTAGATTTCCTTAAGAAAGGATTCTGCAGTATTGTCACATGAAACTGCTATAAATTCTCTTCCCAGCCATCTTTAAGGGACTTTCAATTATTTACTAATGAGACTATACACCTGTCTGTGAGGAATATTAGATCCTTTGCACTGCTGTAATAAAATATCATAGTCTTAGATGGCTTATAAACAACAGAAATTTATTTTGCACAGTTCTGGAGGTTAAGAAAGGTAAGATCAAGGTGGTGTTGTCCCATGAAGACTTATTTCCTCATGGACACCTATTGAGAACCACCTGGTTCACTCTCTTTGAACAGAGAGCAATCATCTGCATTTTGGCTAAACCTGGCCCTATCTCATGTACTGATGTGTACAGACCTGACTAACCATTTCCTTTTTCCTTCAGTTGGCTCTAAGCAATGTAAATAGGGCTAGCTGAGGTGCTGATGTGTAATCTTTGACTCTAGGTGACAGTTGCTGTTTCCCCACCCCATAATTCCCATCAAAACATGTTTGAGCTGCAGGGGATGTAGAACCACCACTCCAGGACTGTCAACTGTGAGTTTAAGATAAGAGGCTATGACTTTCCCAGGGCAGAAAAGTCTGCACATCAGAGCTGAAGCCCCACCCCTTAAACATTAACCGCCGTCTCAATTGTGTCATGCAGACTGGTCTGTCTGCCTATCCTTCTCTCTGTGTATTGCAGAGGTGCTTTCTATAGTACTCATATATTTCCCACCATCCTCACAGTCACTAACCCTCAAGCTACTCCCTTCTTCATGAATTAATAAAATCTGGCTTAGGCACTGGTTGAGTCCTTTGTTCTACCAAACTCTCATCTGGGCTCAGGACCTCTTGGTTCCCTATAACTATAAATATGTCTTAGTGTCTTTGTTTTTGCCATGGGTTGCATTGGAGGTGATAGATTGGGATTAACTTGCTAGAATTCCAATTATGTTTCCATGGGATTACAAATTTGAACTTCCTGGACATGAAAGGGATTTCCCTTTTTTGGTACTAGGATCAAACTCAGGGTCTTGTGCTTGCCAGGCAGACACTTATACCACTGAGCTAAATCCCTGACCTGAAAAAGGAATTTCTATAGACACCCATCTTTTTACTGTTCCCTAACATAATGGAGAGGTAAGGAATTTTTCTGGGTATTTTATGTTTTTTTTTTTTTTTTTTTTTTATAAAGCCACTAGTCCTTTTCTTTTTTTTGGTGCTGGGGATCAAACTTACAACCTCACACTTGCCAGGCAGGCACTTATGCCACTGAGCTAAATCCCCGGCCCTTGTCCTTTTCATGAAGACTCTGCCCCCAAGAACTAATTACTTCCTAAAGGCTCTGTCTCCAAATGCCATTATCTTGGGGTTAGACTTTCAGAATAAAGGGGCTGGGGATTTTGTTCAGTGGCTCAAGTGCTTGCTTGATAAGCACAAGGTCATGAGTTTGATCCCCTGTACCAAGAAAAAAAAAAAAAGAATTTCAGCATAAAATTTTAGGAGGATATTTGACATACAGATTTAATGGGATCTCAACAAAAATCCCAATGGCATTCCTTACAGAACTAGAGAAAATAATCCTAAAATTCATATGGAAAAAGAAGAAATCCAGAATAACAAAAGCAACCATGATCAACTAAAGCAAAACAGGAGGCATCATAATCCCATACTTTAAATTACACTACAAAGCTACAGTGATAAAAACAGCATGGCATTGGCACAAAACCAGACATGTGGAGCTGGGCATTGAGCATACTTGTAATCCCGGTACTTGGGAGGCAGGTACTGAGGCAGGAAGATTGCTGTGAATTCAAGAGCAGCCTGTGCTACATAAGTGAGTTCAAGGCCAGCCTGTACTAATAGTGTGGACTCCCCAACTAAATAAGAAGAAATAAAAACTAGACATGTGGATCAGTGGAACACAATAGAGGATGCAGAAACAACTCTGAATACATCCACCTAGTTGATCTTTGACAAAGGGACCAAAAACATACCAGAAGAAATGTAGCCTCTTTAACTAATAGTGTTGGGTAAAGTGGCTATCCACATGCAGAAGATTGAATCTCTCACCATGTGCTAAAATAAAATAAAAATGGATCAAATATCTAAATGTTAAAACAGAATCACTTAACTCTCTGGAAGACAAAACATGTAAAACTCAAGTCACAGGTGTAGGCAAGGACTTTCTGCAGAGAACTCCAAAGGCATAAGAAATAGTACCAAGACTCAACAAATGGGATCATTTCAAATTAAAGAGCTTCTGTAAAGAAAAGAAAGCAACATAAACAAAATGAAGAGATAACCTGCAGAATGGGAAAAAATGCCAGCAAATCTTTGGATAGATGATGCATTTATAAAGAACTCAAGAAAGTTAGACCCCAAAATAAAGGACCCAAGCAAAACACGCAACTGAAATGAACAGACACTGCTCAGAAGAAGTAAAATAGCTAGTAAATACATAAAAATATCTTCAGTATCTCTGGCCATTAGAGAAATGCAAATTTAAACAACACTGAGATTCCAGAAAGAATGCTAGCATCAAGAAATCAGATAAGGGCTGGGCATTTAGCTCAATGGCTCAAGTGCTTGCTTGGTAAGTGCAAGGTCATGAGTTTGATCCCCGGTACAAAAAAAAGAAATCAGATAATAACAAATGACAGTGAGGCTGCAAGGGAAAAGGAACCAACCCTTCTACATTGTCAGTAGGGATGTAAACTAGTGCAACCACTATGGAAATCAAGATGAGAATTATTAAAAATACTAAAACTAGAAATTCTTTTGACCTAGCTATTTCCCATGTATGTGTCTTCCTTAAAAAGCTAAAGATGTCATGTTACAGTGATACATGCATACCCATGTTTACAGCAGCACAACTCATAAGAGCTAAATCTTGAAAATGGCTTATATGTCAACAAATGAATGGATTCAAAACCATGGTATTCATACTACCTTGCCATAAAGAAGCATAAACTTGAGTCATTTGTAGGAAAATGGATACACCTGGAGGTCATAATGTTCTGTGAAATAAATGCAGACACACAGTTAAATATCACATGATTGATCTTATATGAGAAACCCAACCCATAAACAACTAAAGAGCAAAATAAAAGATAGATAATAGGAAACAGTGAGATAGATCTTTTGCCAAAAAGAAAGAGGACCAAGAAGTGGAGGAATTAGGGAGAGAAAGGGGAGGATGAACAAAAGAATCAAGATGGGTTGTGGTCCTATGCTGACTCCCCACGGGGACTGTAATCAGGGCATACTGCAAAAATTTACCATTAGAAAGAAAATAGTAACTAGAAAAAAGGAAAGTGAAAAAACTGGGGGAGGATAGAGACACCTGTTCCACTGCACGCTCTAAAAAGGTGCTGATTTCTTGAAATATAAAATACCACTAAGGCCCATCTGTCACGGCAAGGGCTTAAAGTAACCAGATTTTTTTAAAAAATAGAGTTTTGGCCAGAATATGTCTCATTATGGGTCCAGTAGTTTCAAAGAACTACCTTTGGTAATTTTCCTATCTTTTTCTTTCAGTACAGGGAGTTGAACCCAAGTCGCTGTATGTAATAGACAAGCGCTCTATTGCTGAGCTACATGCCCAGCGCTTTTAATTTGTGGTCCAGGTTGGCTTTGAACTTGCAATCCTTCTGCCTCAGGCTCCTGGGTAGTTAGCATTACAGGCATGTGCCCTGTCTCCAGCTTCTTAGCTCTAAGCAACTGGCACAGTACTCACACAGGCTGTCTAACCCGTGGAGTAAAGGGTATTATGGCAGCAAAAGTCAAGCAGAAGCTGCTTCCTTAGGAAGATAGTCAACCAAGCGTAACACTGCATCCCAGGAGGGACTTTCGAGAACTGTGTCATGAAATATGCAAGTGGGCACCTAGAACCAAAGGCAAAAGAGGTTCATTTTGGCTCATGCCTTTAAAAAGGGTCAGTCCATAGTCAGCTGATGCCAAGGCAGAAAGGGCATAGTTGGTAGGCCTAGCACAGGACACCCCCTCACCTCACGGCCGCCGGGCAGCCGGGAGGCAGTTAGAGGGGAGGAGCCTGGTGGGGGAGACACAACCTCCAGATCACCTTCCGGGGTGATCCCTTCCAGTCTAACTCCTACAGCAAGTCAACTAAGGTGCCACCCCATGAACGAATGACCTTCTAAACCACGAGACTGTTAGAGAACATTTTAGATTTAAGCTGTAAGAAGTAACAAAAGATGTGCCACTCACTCCTGTTACTCGGAAATGACAAAGATTTTAGGAACTCAATACCAAAAACCAGGGACTAACATCAAGTATGTTTTTCCTATTATAGTACAACTTCACAGGATAGTTACTCCAACTGGAATTACTATTCCAGCTATGGACTCTCTTTTAGAGCAAACTAACACGGTCCTGGTACCTGGTATGTAGATACTGAGTTAGAAACAAAACAAAGCACATGAACTCTTTTCCTCTATGAAGTTGCAGGGACCACTAGAAGTAATTTGCTTTAACCTAACATATATGTTTTTGTTTTTGCTTTAGAGTTTTAAAAAAATTTTTTATCTCCCTTGTAATCTTCCATAATGTCATCTATAAAGATCTTGAGTGTTTTGAAATCCCATAGAACATCATAGTGGTGCACCACATTGACAAATCGTGTGTGTTGGTGTCAAGCATACAACATAAAATGAGGCCAAGTCTTGACTGATGACTGGAAGGGTTACAACAAGCTACTTTCAGATTTGGTTTATTACTTAGATAACAAAAAGCTGAGTAGCAAAGGCTGACCTTGCAAGTCCTTATCTCACGTACCAATAAAAACCACATGAAAACAAAACAGGGCAATGATTTGCAGGGGGACCCTGGTTGCTAAAGAGCTGATTCTAGCAGCTTCACAGTATGTAAAACAGATTCTGTGGCTCTGTTCTGAAAGGTTGACCTAGGATTTCATACATCCTATCAGAACCTGGGAGACAACAGAAAACTATTTTATGACATTTGCTAGTGGGGACAGAGCAGTAAATAAAAGATGATTTCAAGCAAGTCTAGGACACCTCCATGTCTTGTGGGATTGTAAGGTATTCTGAGGTTCAGGTAAGCTGCTGCTCAAGCTTTTACTGCATGGGCTCCGTGCATACATGCAAGTTGCCAGGGAGTCACAGAGGTATCATTCTTCTTCAATCATATTGTTTAACAGGAAGTTAAAAATGCTTAGATGCCTTAAAAACATACATATGAGCCAGGCATGGTGGCACACACAGGAGGCTGAGGGAAGAGAATCATCTTAAGTTTGAGGCCAGGGTGGGTTACAGAGTGGGACCTTGTATCAAAAGAGAGAGAGAGAGAGAGAAAAGAAGAAGAAGGAGGAGGAGGAGGAGGAGGAGGAGGAGGAGGAGGAGGAGGAGGAGGAGAAGAAGAAGAAGAAGAAGAAGAAGAAGAAGAAGAAAGGAGGAGGAGGAGGAGGAGGAGGAGGAGGAGGAGGAGAAGGAGAAGAAGAAGAAGAAGAAGAAGAAGAAGAAGGAGGAGGAGGAGGAGGAGGAGGAGGAGGAGGAGGAGGAAAAGAAAGAAAGAAAGAAAAAGAATTAATTACAAGCTGGAGAGTGGGCACTAGATTCCATAAGGATTCAGGATTCCCCCACCTTTCCACAAAATTTCTGAGGTCTAGAGGTCTAGATTGTGCTGGGATATTACTTCCAATGTGAAATAGAGATGTTTTACCTTATATTGCTTAGTGTTATAAAAAGACAAGATTCTCGGGAAATTTTTAGATTTCAGAGACACCATATGTTATATTTGAGTAGTCAGCCTCCACCCACTGACCAGGGGACCTGTTGAACTGCCAGTGTTTTGTGGAGTCCAAAGCAAGAGAAAGTCTGAAGGAATCTAGGCGTCAGTACAAGGTGGTCTACCACATGGTCAATTTGATCTAGCACATTCTATGACATTACAAATGCATATAGCCAGTAGGGATATTTTATGGAGCCTATGCTAAGCCTCCAAAGCAGAAACACAATGCATACCGCTTCAAAGCTATTCCTGCTTCTCTAGGTAAGTTTTTATTTTGAAAGACAGTTTATGTCTTGCTACCAAGCCTTTGTTAGCTGAAGAGCTGACACTAGACCATCGAATGATGCAGTGACCAAGTTACTTATTATGAACTGAGTGTATCTGACCCTCAAACTGTAAGTTTGGGCATAAGCAGCAGTAGTTTGTCAAGTGGAAATGATAGAGAAGAGGAAGGACTTATCAGTGTCTAAAAGGTATAAGTTACATGAACAGCTGCTTCTTATACTTCCTCCAGCTCTATTGTTCCCTCTACTACTATCTGAATTTAGAACCTCAATCTATGCCTATGCTGGTTTTTACTGGAAATGCACTGCTCAGAAATTCAGCCTCAGAGACTGAGGATTTAGTACAGTGCCTTCCTTGGTAGGCACAATGTCCTGAATTTGAGTCCCACTACCAAAACAAACAAGCCCAGACCAGACACCAGGGATGGGAAACAAGCTTTACTTCTTGGTGAGGAGAGTCAGGTTGCAAGAAGTCTTACATACAGGGAGGTCAAGAATGAGTGTGGATATTTTGCAAATAAAATAGTACTTTAGTTTATAAACTTAATTTGTTTTAGAATTTTGGGGATGATGGCTGCATTTGTGTTTATGTGGAGAAGATGGCCATAGTTGCATTTGTCTCCTGATGCAGAGTTTGCAACCGGGAGCAAAATTTTGCTGAACACTTTTGTTTGCAAACTGAATTGTTTGAAAATGGAAGCACTTCATTAACGGAGGTATTACTTTAATCTTCAGTAGTAGTGTCCCATGTGAAGATTCACCAGAGCCTGTCACTGCAGAGAAGGGTCTGCAGTGGGTTCCCTACAGAGGAGGGTCCCAGTAATGGTCCTTGGACAAGATGACATATTTTTAGTCAATCTATCTCTTTCTCCAACTATCTTCATGCTGGCCTAATGAATCCAGGTGTCAGAAATGGAGGCTATGTATGGGATCAACCATATGGGTAATTATTATTGCTCAGAAATATTTTCCTAGACTTCTGCTCAGATAAAGTTTTAGTGAGAGACATGATAATTTTCCTTTCTTTTTGGAGAGAAAATTTCCGTCAAACTGTGGCACCTTGCTAGTGCAAACATAAAGTTGTCTTGCTGTAGATATTCAGATTTGTGTGGAAGGGCAGGTGCAGAGAAGCCAAGGGGTGGACTGTGTCAGTTGTTAAACTACTGACTTTTCATGATAAAGCTCATTCCCTGCAACTGTTGTGTGATGCTGGTAGGGCTCTGAAAACTTAAAATCTCCTTTGTCAGCCTTTTTTTTTTTTTTTTTTTTTTTTGGATTTTTCAAGAGTGGCAGAAAGCGGGGGGTGGGGCGGAGAATGAATGGGAGGGAGACATAGGAAGAATGGACAGGGACTCCAGTCTTGTTTGCTTGCTACTTCTCCCAGCAACAGAAGCAGACAGACCTGCAATCTGGCAGCAGGGGCTGTTACCTGATTTCTATTCTGTTGGTACTCCCAGAACCACAGGCATTATTTCCCTTCAGCACCAGCTGGGCAGTGCCCCTATCTCTTCTCAGAAGTCAAAGTCCCATTTCATTGAGCTGTTTTTCTGAATTCTGACAATCTAGGCCAGTGGTGGTGAACCTGTGGCACGCATGCCACAGTGCTCTGTTTGTATCTGTGAAAGCTCTGAAAGGTTCATCATCGTTGATCTAGGCTCTTTGCTTTGTGCCTTCAGCCCTAGGAAATTAAGCTGCTTCATTACCTAGGTCATTACATATGTCTACAGGTAACAAAGTCCTTATACCATATACAAAACAGGATAACAGTATTTGGAGATAAGCTCTGAGTAATTAAAGATGTATATTGTAGGAGCTGAGGGTATAATTCAAGGGTGGAGCATGGGCTTAGCATGCATGGATCCCAGGGTTCAATCACCAGCATGACTCAACTGCAGGGACACACACACACACATACACACACACACACACACACACACACACACACACACACATTGTATACTGTAGACCTTAGGGCAATCATTAACCTTTTTTTTCCACTTAGTGCCCCATCTCTTTTTTACATTCCTCCCATATTAATGGGGTTTGGAAGTTTGGGAACTATATTTCCCAAAATTCCTTGTGGGAAAGGTTACTAGTTGAAGCCTATGGATGCAAAAAGCACAGTTGTTTCTGATTATCTTCATTAATCATGCCTTATAAAGTCTCTGTGGAACAGAGTAATTCAGCAAATATTGGACTGTTGCTCCTAGAGGAAAGATTAGGTAAAGTTTAAGTTCCTGTAAGCCTCTGATCACAGCATTTTTGTCTACTAATCAATACAGCAATCTTATTTTGTGTGTGTTTTTGTTTAGAGATGCCTTACTTAATATGTATTGTTATTTATTAACATTGAATTCAAACAATGGCACTATGATGTGTGCCCTAATGAAGCTTTAACACGTATATTTTCTTGCTTTGTGTTTGGGAGCCCTGAGAAAGCATTTCAGCACTATGTCTGCCTGCACACCATTTTGAAAAGTGAGTTCACCAAAGGGGAAGAATAATGCACAAAAATACAATCACTCTCAAAGAAAAAACAAAAAACAGCACCAAGTGAAAAAGAGTACCTGCTTATAGCATGAGAGCTGAAACAAGAGGATCACTTTAAGGAAAAAAAAATCTCAGCTGGGAACTTATAATTGAGCTGACTCAAACTTTTCATCATTTTGGGCATGTCCATAAATGACCACGAGGTGCTGCAGGTATTCAATTTGAGTTTACAATACATTTTTCTCAGTAGCCTAATTCACAAATACGGAATCAGAATCTTTGAGAAGCAAGGGTCACTGGTATGTCCATTTCAATGTGCCCACTTACCAGGGTAGAGGAAAGATGGTAGAGAACTCCTACTTCACTTAGAATTGGCTACTATTTTTGCCAGGCTTCTAAAGGTTGCCCCATGTTGGGAGCCTGGCCGAGTGATATGAGGCCTGTGGAGAGGAGTGAAGCCTGAGCTAGATTGCCCCTCCCATCGACCGAGTGGTATGAGGCCTGTGGTGAGGAGTGAAGCCTGAGCTAGATTACCCCTCCCATCGAATAAGCCAAGATGGCACCCATTTCCTGCTCCCTAGCTAGTAAACAACACGCCCTGTGAGCTAGTCTGCCCAGCAACAGCTGACGCTGGCCAATCAGCTCGTCTTGCCTACTTTGATGTGATTGGTTACTGTGTCCATATATATGCTGGCACCACCCCTGGGGCGAACACACACACTAGGAAGAAGGATTGCTGAGGGAAGCACACAAGGAGCCGCAGGGAGCGGACCAGAGGAGGCTTCCCTCAGGCGGGGTCCGAGATCCCGGAGCAGAGCGTACGGAGAGAGAAAATAAACCAAAGGCTATCCGCCGACTACTCGTGTCGTGTGTTTTTTCCTGCCGGCCGGGATCGACACCGACATTTGGTGGCCCGTACGGGGAACTGATCACCCCCGAGACGAGGCGGACGACGCTCCAGTATTGCTCTGCAGGACAGGTGAGTAGGGGATAGACCTGGGCTCTGGGTGGCGCGCACCTACAGGGCTTTTTAGACTCCCCTCAAGCTCACGTGTATGTGGCAGGTTAGCCTCACACGGTGAGAACGAACTCCTCAGTGACAGGCATGGGCAACTTACCCACTAAGAGTTCCAAGTCACTGGTAAGAGCGGTGAAAGACCTGCTCAAGATTTCAGGCATATCAATGAGCTCCAAGACACTTACGGAATTTCTCCAACAAGTAGATGAGGCGGCACCCTGGTTCCTGCCGACGGGGCACTTGTCCCTACCTTGCTGGGAGAAATTAGGTAAGGATTTAGAAAGAGCAGAAGAGGAGCGCCGACTCCCGCTTTCGGTTCGGCCGCTCTGGGAGATGATTCATTCCTGCCTCAAAGGGGAGAGGAATGGGGCTAAGGATAGCGCCGATGGGCTCTCTCAGGCCCGCCGAGCTTTTGAAGGGGCCCGCTCGGAGTCCTCCCGAGAGGGGTCCGTCGCAGGGAGCGTGCAGAGGCGTTCGCGAGAGCGAGGCAAGAGAGAGGTGCCCCCTGCCTCGGATTCCTCGGGCTCAGATACCTCGGAAGGCGAGGACAATGAAGCAAGTGACCCCCCTAATCCCTTCACAGCCTTACGTAGAGACCTAGTCAAGATGCAGACAGACCTAGAGAAGGGAAGGAAACTCCTGAACACTCCCCAACGGAAAGTCGCAGAGCCTTCCGCGCCACCCTGGGAGGTCCCAAACGCCGGTTCCTGTGGTGAGATGGCGGCCTGGGGCCTTCCTCCGTCACCCCCCCCATGGAGGGAGTGGCCTGGACCGTCGTCACATGCAGGGCCGCCATCTTGTCTGCCTGGCGACCCGCCATCTTGTGCCCCAAAGACTGGTCGGCCATGTTACAAAGAGATACAATTTTGTGATAGGGAGGGACAGACATCTCATGGGGAGGCACCACCCTGTGAAAAAATGCCAAGGTCCCAGGGAAGGTATTTTCGCAGATGGACATTTAGAATGGAACAGATTCCTCAAGGGGCGAATGAGTATGAACAATGTGGGCTTTATCCGGTGCTCCTGGCGCAAGGCCAAGGACCCAATTACTGGGAACCACTGGAGATCAAGCAAATTAAGGAGCTTAAAAATGCGGTTGCCACATTTGGCCCTACTGCTCCTTACACTATAACAATGTTGGAGAATCTGTCTGCCGGTGGCTTTCTGACGCCCAGTGATTGGGCCCAACTGGCTAAAGCCTGCCTGGCCCCCGGGGCTTTTCTGGATTGGCGCGCCTGGTATACTGAGTTCGCCGCCGAACAGGCTGAAAAAAATGCGGCTAGGGGCCATAGAGGGCAAAATGAGGATATGCTTATGGGTAAGGGTCAGTACGCTCAAGATCAAACTAGATTCCCTCCAAATGTGTATGAACAGATACATAACATAGGCATCCGCGCCTGGAAGCAGGTGAGCAACACAGGGGCGGCCTCACAATGCCTCTCTAAAATTGTTCAGGGCAACACAGAACCTTTTGTGGATTTTGTGGCCAGAATGCAGGAGGCAGCTGATAGACTCTTTTCAGATCCGAGTGCTGCTGCTCCTCTTATTAAACAGTTAATCTTCGAGCAGTGCACCAAGGACTGCAGGGCAGCCATAGCACCCCACAAGGGTAAAAACATAGAGGCTTGGATTAAAATTTGTAGAGAAATAGGGGGGCCATTATCCAACTCAGGCGTGGCTGCCCTTTTAGCCGCCGCCTTACAACAGACAGGGCCTCAGAAGGCCAATCACCCTGGTAAGCCCAGGGGATGTTTCCAGTGTGGGGATCCCAGCCATATAAGAAAGAACTGCCCCAAGACCAGACAGGGGGAGTCTGTATCCAAGAGACAGGACTCAGACAGACGAACGGGAACCTGCGAAAGGTGCGGTAAAGGTTCTCACAAAGCAAAAGATTGTAGATCTATTTTTGATGCCCAGGGAAACCGTATTAGTGGCAGGGAGACTACGGAGTCAAAAAACGGCCAGAGGGGGCCCTCCTTACGGACGGGCCCCCACTCCCTAGACAGGACAGCACAAGATGGCACCCCCCTACAGGGGCCACCCCCGGGCCAGCAGGCGTGGACCTCTGTGTCGCCTCCAGACTCCTATTAACACCCGATATGGGCGTTCAGGTGGTTGAAACCACCTCCAAAGGACCGCTACCCGACAAGCTAGTTGGTTTAGTGATTGGACAGTCCTCTACAGCCCTCCGGGGCCTTACCGTAATCCCTGGGGTTGTAGACCCAGATTATTCAGGAAACATCAAAATCATGGTACAATCTCATGTAGGGACCATAGTAATTAATGAGGGGGATAAGATAGCACAACTTTTACTGTTCCCCAGCCTCCATGAGAGACCCCGGTCCGGTCAACGGGTTAGAGGGGGTCAGGGACTTGGCTCCTCTAGGGAAATTTTTGAAGGACTTCATATGACTCTTGATAAAAGGCCCATGCTCTCGCTCAGGGTTAACGGTAAAAGGATAACAGGACTCCTAGATACAGGGGCAGATCGTTCCATCGTCTCCAAGAAAGACTGGCCTCCTAGTTGGCCTACCAACACAGCTGACAACACGCTCCAAGGACTGGGGATAGTGGCTGCCCCCCAGGTTAGTGCCGTGACCCTGCCTTGGGGTGATGAGGAAGGTCACCGAGGACATTTTCAACCTTTTGTTTTGCAGCTGCCAGTATCCTTGTGGGGAAGAGACGTTCTCACCCAGATGGATGTCACTCTTACATCCACCTGCTCTCCCCAAGCCAAAGGGATACTCAAAAATCAGGGATATGTCCCCGGCAAGGGCCTGGGCTCAGCCCTGCAGGGCCGGACATCCCCCGTACCTGTAGAAAAAAGGGAAGGTAGACACGGGTTGGGTTTTTCCTAGGGGCCACTGAGAAACTTCTCCTGCCCGCTCCAATTAAGATTACCTGGAAATCTCAAAATCCAGTTTGGGTGCCTCAGTGGCCCTTACCCAAGGAGAAGCTTTTAGCATTAACTGAGATAGTCAAAACCCAGTTTCAGGCGGGACACGTAAAGCCGTCAACCTCCCCTTGGAATACCCCTGTCTTTGTCATCAGGAAGAAGTCAGGCAAGTGGAGGTTGCTCCATGATCTAAGGGCTGTCAACTCACAGATGCAACCCCTGGGGGCGATCCAGAGGGGACTACCAGCCCTCTCAGCCATCCCTCAGTCCTGGTTAGTTTACGCCATAGATCTTAGAGATTGTTTTTTCTCAATCCCCCTACATCCCGAGGACACCCACAGATTCGCCTTTACCCTACCCACCATTAACCAAGAGAGTCCTGATCAGAGGTACGAGTGGGTTACATTACCCCAGGGTATGGCCAACAGTCCCACCATGTGTCAGATTTATCTTGATTTTCTACTGGCCCCCTTACGTGAAGCCTTCCCCAGAGTTAGGTGTATTCATTACATGGATGATCTGCTAATCAGTGCAAAAGATATGACTGAGTTGGAGGATATGCTAGGCCAATTGGTCAAGGCCCTGAGAAAGGCGAATTTACATATTGCCCCTGACAAGATTCAGGGAGGAGACATAGTGACCTACTTGGGCACCAAAGTCTCCCCCACATCGATTTCTCCACAAAAGGTAACCATCAGAACAGATAGTCTGAGGACCTTAAATGACATGCAAAAGCTACTGGGAGATATAAACTGGATCAGACCTTATTTACACATCCCTAACTCGGACTTAAAGCCCCTGTTCGACCTCCTGAAAGGAGACTCGGATATTGCCTCCCCCAGGGAGTTCACCCCGGAAGCCAGAGTTGCTCTGAGAAAGATAGAGGAAGCCCTAAGTACAGCTACATTGCGGAGAATTGACTCAGAACAGCCTTTTGAGGTCTGCTTGTTGCAGACCGTTTCTCAACCTACGGCAGTGATTTGGCAAAAGGGACCACTTTTGTGGGTGCACCCTAAGGTCTCACCTGCCAAGATTATCGAACATTATCCGGAAACAGTCGCTTCCCTGGCCTTGGAGGCACATGGCAGGGCTATCCAACATTTTGGCTCTGCACCCCATGCTATTCGGGTACCTTATACCGCTTCTCAAATAAAAATCCTGACTGCTTGTATAGATACTTGGGCCATCCTGAGATGTGTTTTTCTTGGGGAGATAGACAACCAGTTCCCCAAGGACCCTATACTACAGTTTGTTACTCAACATCCGGTGATATTTCCAAAAATCACCGCGTCCACACCTCTTACTCCTGCAACGACAGTCTATACGGACGGGTCAAAAACCGGGATAGGGGCCTATGTGGTCTCAGGTATGCCCCCGATCAGCATACAATTTGAACCAGATCAACCACAAGTGGTAGAGTTACAGATTGTACGAACCGTCCTTGAGAAGTTCCCAGGAGCCCTTAATATTATCTCTGATTCAAAATATGTGATCAATGCCGTACAGGTCCTTGAGACTGCAGGCCCGATTAAGCCAACCTCCAAAGTGACTAATTTGTTTTTGTCCATCCAGACTCTGCTTAAAAATAGGCACAACAAAATATACATCACTCACATAAGGGCACATACACGCCTACCAGGGCCCATGGTGCAGGGCAATGTGGCTGCTGACGTGGCCACTCGCCCGTTGTGGATACTCAATATGTTATCTTCAATAGAACAAGCCCGTCTGTTTCATGACAGATTTCATGTCAACGCCAGGACCTTAGCCAACCAGTACCACATTTCCAGGGCTGACGCGCGGGACATCGTACGGTTATGCGGCTCTTGCGCCACATACACACCCGCCGTATCAACGGGAGTTAACCCCAGGGGATTGATTCCTGGCGACACTTGGCAAATGGATGTCACACATATGACGGAATTCGGATCTCTTAAATATGTTCATGTCTCTACGGACACCTGCTCTCATATTATATTCGCGACTGCTGAAACAGGCGAAAAGGCGTCTCATGTGATTAATCATTGCCTGACAGCTTGGGCCGCATGGGACAAACCAAAAATATTAAAAACTGATAACGGACCAGCTTATACAAGCAAAGCCTTTAATGAGTTCTGTGAAAAAATGGGGGTACAGTTGAAACATGGCATCCCATACAATCCCCAAGGTCAAGGAATTATTGAAAGGGCTCATAGGAGCCTTAAAGAAATTCTACAAAAACAAAAAGGGGGAATAAGTCAGGGCCTGCCCCCAAAGGCACGGCTCTCCATGGCATTGTTCACATACAATTTTCTGAACCTGAACAACAACAATCATTCCCCGGCTATGGAACATTGTAATCCATCTCCTGGCAATAGGGGATGGGTGAAATGGAAAGATGTCCTGACGGGACAATGGATGGGCCCGGATCCAGTAGTTAGCTGGAACCGAGGTGCGGTTTGTGTTTTCCCACAGGAACCAGGACGAGAACCATTGTGGGTCCCAGAGCGGCTGACGCGCGTGGCGAATCCAACGAAACACAATGCAGGAGACACTCCAAAACTCAACGGCAGCGGACAGCCTGATCAAGATCGGTCCGACCAAGATATTGCTGCTTGACCGAGGAATACCGTATGACTTATGGGACACAATAATGATTATGCTCTCGATGGTAATTGGCTCTCTTTTAGGGTACGGTGCAGCCAGAGTGGCTAGGCCACGCCGCCTTCCGGCAGCCCCCTTCCTTCTGGCTTTGATGCTCACCACTACTACTGAAATAGGAGCAGACTTGGTGTGGGCAGCAATACATCACCCGCCAGCGCTAGCCGCTATTTCCACTACAGCCCCCTCTCTCCCAAAGTTGTATGCGAAAAACTGCTCCGCCAGATTGCCTTGCATACCAGATATACCACTGACCATCAGACCCATACGTTTTGACCTTCCCATCACTAATGATGTGGTCATTTTTTCCACTAATAGTAACCCCTCGTGTCATCGGGGATCCTGCGTTAGCTTCCTGCCCCTCCTTGTAAAGTGGTATAATACCTCCCTGACAGTGAGGTTGTCTGTCCCATCCCTGCATTCGCCTGGATGTTTTAAAGCCGGCCTACTTAGCGGCAGAGTCATCACTTTTAACTCAACCTGCAAACCCCGAGCAGCCATGCACACCCGTCCCGATTTCCCCACATGCCCATACCGTGTGTCCCCAAGCCGAAAAAGACAGATGGTGGACCTGTCACAACTTTCATGGCAGCCCTGTACTGTCGACGGCGTGGGAGTGACTCATCTAAACATGTCTTGGTGGTCCCGGTTTTCTCCTCCATCCGGTAGTAACAACATATTCGCGCTGACCTGGTGGGAGTCCTACCTGAGAGTGAACAACAGGTTGGCAATAAGTTTCCCCTTCCCCCTTAATGAAAACTGGTTGTGCCTTTCCACCGGAGCCTGCATGGACTTAAGACCCATGCTCGCTATTAACGCTTCTGCCTCTAATGGAACCACCAATGTCACCCTTAATTCTGAGGCTGCATGCGTAAAACCGCCCTACTTGTGGGTATTCTCTGTTGACATCACCTTCAGATGCAGTAACCAACCATGCTTTACAGGGAACTGCTGGAATGGGTCTTTCCCGTATGCTATGTTGGCTCTTCGACCCCCACTGATGTGGGTTCCCTTTAACGAATCTGTTTGGGTTCATCCCGTCTATCAGCAGGACCAACTACCCGTGCTCAGACGTAAGAGAGATTTTGGGATCACAGCGGCCCTGACAGCACTGTTCGTGACTCTGACTGCGACGGCTGTGACGGCTGCCGTTGCTCTGACCCAGTCTACGCTGACGGCTCAGGCCTTTGCCAATCTTACAGACACCACCTCCCTGGCGCTGAGGGAGCAACAAGAAGTTAACCTCCTCCAGCACAACGCCATAATGGCGTTACAGCAACAAATCGACCTAATCGCTCAGGAAGTCCAGGGACTCTGGGAGGTGGCTAACAATTTGTGTGACGCCAGATGGGCATTCACCCAGTTGTGCGTTACCCCCATCCAGGTCAACCGTTCGGCTTACAGGCAATTTCAGGATTATGTTCTTACCACCTATAATTCTTCCTTTTGGAATGCTAGCGTGCGCCTGGATATGACTATCCGACAGCTAGATCAGATAGAGGTGCCTATACTTACAGCCTCCTTTTTTGATGATGTCCTAAGCCAGATAGGCTCCTTCTTCAAACCTTCGTCACTTCTTGCGTATGGGATCATTCTTGCCCTCATGGTTGTCACTCTCGTGACTCTTAGGTGCCTGCGGTCGATAAGGGCGACCCAGAAGACACATATGACATTGATGATGTTGCTGGCCCAGAGTCAAGGGGATTCCACACCTAGCGTTTTCTGGGCTCAGGCTAGAAAGGCACGGCTCCTTTAACAAGTATGTGGCTGCCCTCGCCATTATTCTTACGGATGTTCTAGTATTATTACGTACGTCTCCTTCCCCGTCGCGGCTGCGAACCTAGACTAGAAGGGCCCCACGCTTAAGACGTGTTCCCATTGATAATTAGAAAATAGTGATTAGCGATTGTAGTGAACGGGGATTATGGTTGGTAATTAGTGATTACGCGGTTCCTCAAATGTCACTCGGCGGACCCCTCCGTGTCTCCCCCAAGATATCAGCTTTAAGAGTTGAGTGGGCAAGCCAACGACGGGTAAGACGGGAGAAATTCTCCTGATCAACCTAAGACAGGCTCCACTCCAAGGGTCCTCTAGGGAGTGAGAGTTATGGCATTGAGATGCGAGACCAAGGGTACTGCAGTGCCATCCGCCTCAAGGGTTGAGGGGAAGGCAGGAATGAATGTCTATATGCATCCAGGTTCGGTTCACAAAAGCCTGGCCCTGCGAAAAAATGAACCACTCACCTTGAGCATGGTCCTGGCGCAAGGATATGCACGAGACAAGGTGATGCACAGCAGGGTATAGACCTCTACATTCTCTCATGCCTCGGCCTACAAAATAGGCCCACTCTCAGACACCACACATGGACCCGCACACCGCACTATCTTAATAAATAAAGAAGGGGGAGATGTTGGGAGCCTGGCCGAGTGATATGAGGCCTGTGGAGAGGAGTGAAGCCTGAGCTAGATTGCCCCTCCCATCGACCGAGTGGTATGAGGCCTGTGGTGAGGAGTGAAGCCTGAGCTAGATTACCCCTCCCATCGAATAAGCCAAGATGGCACCCATTTCCTGCTCCCTAGCTAGTAAACAACACGCCCTGTGAGCTAGTCTGCCCAGCAACAGCTGACGCTGGCCAATCAGCTCGTCTTGCCTACTTTGATGTGATTGGTTACTGTGTCCATATATATGCTGGCACCACCCCTGGGGCGAACACACACACTAGGAAGAAGGATTGCTGAGGGAAGCACACAAGGAGCCGCAGGGAGTGGACCAGAGGAGGCTTCCCTCAGGCGGGGTCCGAGATCCCGGAGCAGAGCGTACGGAGAGAGAAAATAAACCAAAGGCTATCCGCCGACTACTCGTGTCGTGTGTTTTTTCCTGCCGGCCGGGATCGACACCGACAGCCCCAGATTTACTAGGGTGTTAAATTCTGAGTTTTGAGAAAGTGTCTCCCAGTTAATAACTTGTGTGTCCAGCCTCAAATCCTAGCTTCCTTGAAAATCCAATCCCAAGCATATTTTCTTGACTTCTGTCAGTACTTACTGGCTAATTCTTGCCACTTAGCCATACATTTTCCCCCTTGACCAGCCTGGTGTATCCCCAGTTAGTTTATTCTGGAATTTAACCTAATTTACCATCTATCTAGACAGTGGCAACAGCACAGCGTGGGTGGCAGATCTGTTGCCCATGGGGAGGGGATTCTGTGGCCTCTTTCAACACAGTGACAACTCTAGTTCTAACAGGAATCTTTTGCAAACACTGTGCTAAACTGTGCTTGCCAGAAGGCACACAAATGTTTACTATAGGTAATGTTTCTTTAGCTCCTATTAGGTGTCAAGCTTTCTTCCACATATCATCTCATGTCATTCTGTCAACAACCTGTCTGAAGTGGGTGCTACTTTCATTATGGTTGTTTTTCCTCAAAGAAACAGGCACAGAGAGGTTAGGTGAATTGCTCATGTGTATGGAGGTTGGTGCTGGCTTAGACTCAAGGAGTCTCTCTTTAGTTTTTGTGCTTAGCTCCTACCCTGCACATTTCTGAATCCAGAGGCTCTGAGCTGAACCATCCAACCATGTAGTCTTTGATTCTCTTTAAGCAAAAGAGTTAAAAATATTTTCATTTACTTTGCAATACTAGGGATTAAACTCAGTGTCACATGGATGCTAGACTCAGCCACTGAGCCACATCCCCAGCCATTTTTGAATTTTATTTTGAGACAGGGTTTTGATAGCCTTGAACTTGTGGTCCTCCTGCCTCAGCCTGTTATAACAGAATACTCTTTGGTAATACTGTTTTCTTAACACAAAACAGTTGGCATTTCCTTCAGAGTTCACGCTGCATTTAAAGCCTTAGAAATGATTTCATTTCTATTAACTCATTTTTTCTTTTTTCTTTTCTCATTTTATCAACTTTGGAGATCACAGTAATGAAATCTTTCCATACTCTGATGTGCATGCATGTTGAATTTGAAAATTGTCAAAATGATGTTCTATTTTTTCTGTGTTTCCAAGAAGCATTCAGAGTAGGGCAGGTATCCTACCTTCTTTCTAGGGGAGGGAGGCGGACCACAGTTTCCTGGTTCTAGACTCCAAGCCTTCACACACGTGGCTTCCACAGACCCTGTAGAGCAAACGATGCCTTCTCTGTGCTCATCTCATCATGCCTGGCACAGAGTAACGGGTCCAGATGCAGGGAGACAGGATCCAGACTCACTCCCCAGCATTGCCCTGGAGTGGTCTTGGGCAAGAAGGATCCTTCACCTGGTTGGGCCTAACTTCTGTGCACAGCAATGAAATAAAGTTGGGCCGAGGATCCTGAGATGTCTTCCAGTTTTGACGTCCTGTGCCTTGTACCTACCTCTGAGTCGTAAAGAATGGGCACTAAGGTGATATCTTACAAAACCTTTTTTTGTGGAAAATGCTAAATTCTACCTAGAGATTTAAGAGGGAAATTGGGCAAGGCCTGGATGGACTGAGGGGAGTAAAATGCACAGCTATTTCTAGACAGGGAATGGGCGTGGCGGGTCGCTGAGCTCAGTGTGCAGGCAGCGGAGCATCCCTGCAGGTTGACAAGGCATCCCCGGGTTAGCACTAAGGCCAAGGCCCGCTAGTAATTCCGCTACAGCGGCTGCGCACTGGCGCGACCAGCTGGCCGATTTGCGTGTCTCCGCCCCTGAGACGAGCTGGTTGGCGAGGGCTGGCCTGGTGCCGTACGCCTATTGGCTGTGCCGCCCGCTGCTCAAGTCTGGGAGCGGACCGTTCCTACTGCGGCTGGGCACCCGATCGGCTCCCGCGTCGGCCCGAGCTCCAGCTGCGCCCGGCCTGACACCGGTCCGGCCCGGCTCGGCCTGGCCCCAGCCTCCGAGCGAAGGCGCCGCTGCCTCTGGGCCGCTTCCAGGGCCATGAGGAGGCGTCGGCAGCCACTGCGGCCCGCGTCAAGGTGACCGGCCGGGACTGCGGCGGCGGCCAGAGAAGCGGTGAGAGGACCAGCCAGCCGCCGGCGGGGCGGGCCGGGGCGGGCCCTGAGGGCCGGGCCGGAGGGAGCTGCAGGTGCGGGGGGCGGGACCCGAGGGCCGCTGGGGCCCGGAGGGAGGGGCCTGGTTGCGGGAGGCGGGGCCGGAGCCAGGGCCTGGGATTTTGCTGGCGAGTTTCGGGTGCGGGGGGCCTGAAGGTGCCCTGGTCCTGGGGGGTGTGGAGATCTGAGGGTAGGGGTGACGGCGAGGAAAGAGCGCGGGAGGGAGCGGGGCTGGAGGGGCCAGTTGGGCGGGGTCGAGGGGCCGCAAGTGCAGGGGGCGGTGCCAGGAGCGACGGCAGCTTTGACAGTAGGAGGGAGCTGCGAGGTGAGGTCAAAGCGGCCTGCGGGCCAGGGCCCGGGGAAATCGCAGGTGCAAGGGGCGGGGCCGGGAGACCTGCAGGGGCGGGGGGCGGGGCCCCGAGTGGTGCAGGTCGGGAAGCTGGGCCGCTGGCAAAGTGCGGCCGAGGGTGAGTGGTCTCCGCAAAAGGGGAACCGCTCCGCTGTCCAGGTATCTCGGCCGGGAGCAGGAGCTTTGGGCTGTGCGGATTTTGGAGATCTCCGGGGTTGCCGCTAGAGGGGCGGAGCGGGCCTGCCAGTGTGCCTCGCTGAGCGGGGCTTGGATCTCAGCTGCCCTGGTTACTGGGCCGGCTGCTTCCCATTCCCAAAGTGGGGCGCGCTGTGTTTTTACTCCTCAGGGGGGTTTTCCCCGTGCTGTTGAGGGGGCATGCCTAAATTGAGGGCTGGTTGGCTTACATTGGGTGATTGTGTTTCATTGGATGATCGGCTCTTAGAAAATGTGTGTGCTTGAAGAGTAGTTAGTGTGAAGCTTGGAAGCGTCCTGGATTGTTGTTTCTTGGTACCAGATGCTGTTTGCAAATCTGCACAGTGCTAGTTTCAAAAAGACTGAAATGGCAGCCTGGTGAGGGGCAAGAGGAGGAAGAATTCAGAAACTTTTGCTCTTTGTTATCTGGGAATCCTTTGACTTTTTGAGATTTGTTTCTTCCTTTGCAAAATGAGTGTCCTGCTGCCTGCCTGTGTTTCTCTCAGGGGCCCTGTGAGGATAAGATGAACAGAGCTGCCTGGGAATATCGTTGGCTAAAGTTTTGTCTTCCTTCTCTCATGAGGATGAAGTTACTCTCATGAGGATGAGACCGTGTCTTGATTTGGGATCCAGGAGTCTAAAGGGGAGGGGATTATTTATCAAGGAGTGAGGTCTAGACACTTTCTTGACAGAGTTTGGGGTGAAGTTTGTGATAGGCTCTCTCCAAGACACCAGTGGTGGTTTGGATCCTTGGTTGCTTCTCCCTATCAAGTCTCCAAGGAGCCCCAGCAGCACAGGGAGCAATGGCAGATGGAAAGTAGAGAAACATTTTATTGTTTGCTGACCCTGAGGCCCCAACCCCAGCAAGGACTCTTGACTTGTCTGTGAGGCTTGCACTGGATTCCTGTGGGATTCTCCTTCCCCTATCCAAGCACGCACCCTCCATTTTACCACATTCACACAAAAAGAGAAGGGTGTGCCAGACTTTTGTTGGGGGCAGAGAGAAGAAAGTAAGATGATGTCTGCCCTTAAGATCCAGAAAAGTGTTCTACACACATACGTGACTTTTCCATGCTCAGTAACTCTTCTCACTAGCAGCTGACCAATCTCACCCATAACGCCCCCTCTCTGTGTTGTGTGAACAGAAGAGAAGGTGGCAGAGCCTTTCCTGCTGGCCTGCACTATTCTTCCCTATAGAAGCTATGAGAGTTTTGGGGACTAAAAACCATGCTGTTGGCCTCCTGTATTACCACTGGTGTGGTGGTGACCCAGTGGCATTGTGAGGGTGGCATCACAGGACTAGTCCTTATAGAGCTAGTGCTTAGGTGACAGGCTTCAGGGGGTTGAGAAGTTGTCCCACACTGTCCTGAAAGAAATAAGTAAGTGGCTGTTAGAGATTGCTGTCCTCAGAGTGACCATTATGTCTCAGACATTAAAGGGAGTCCAAAACTTTGTAGTAGTCAAGAACTAGCATACTGCCTAATGAGCTGATTGGCTCCCCTTGCCAGTTTCTTACCTTCTCAAGAGGGTTGATTTCCATATTTGTACACTGAGAATATCCATGGCCGCCTTGTGAGGTCGTTGTGAAGAGTAAGTGAGGTAAGATATTTGAAAGTACCTGATCTCCTTGGCAATCACAGTTAGGGTCCTTTTATTTTTCTATCCCTTTCCCTACCTTTCCCGAATAGCGTGTCGAGTGTAAGCAGAGCAGGACTGGAATCTCTGGGGTCTTACGTGACTTTGGACAAGTCTCTTCTCTCCAGGTATCAGTTGTCTTAGCTAAGTGAGAAGGGTTTTAAACTACATGATTCTTAGGTGTCCTAGTTCTGGCTTCTGATTAGTATGGTGCTATATTTTCCCAAAAAGTAGGAGGTGGAAACTGATGACCTGTGGTTTAGTTCCTTTTTAGAAAACACCTGTTTAGACTGAGCGTGGTTGTGCACACCCATAATCCCAGCACTCGAGAGGCTGAGGAAGAAGATTGTTGAGAATTCAAGGCCAGCCTAGACTACATAGTGAGTTCAAGTCCACCCTGAACTATGTATGGAGACCGTGTCTCAAAGAAACAAAACAACAACAACAAAAAAACCTGTTTAGCACTTTGGTACATGGTAGGGGCTCATTAAATGCTTGTTTAAGGAACTGATAAAGGCTTTTCATGGGGAAGATATGGCAAATGTCCATACTGCTTATATGTGTATTGTGTCTGTTCCTCAAAATGTATTTTACTTATTGCACCAAAATATTTTCACAGCATTAGTGGAGTTAGTGAATTTTGACATGAATGATAGAATTCATCACACATTCATCCAGTTTCTGTTTAGAAACAGGCATAAATTTTCATGGTTGCAATTGTGTGCGTGGACATTTGGGAAAGGCCTTTTTAACTAGTACTTTTAATTTTATTTTTTAAAGTAAAATCACATATGGATTATTTTAAAGCAAGTAGGAGAATCAATTACCAACTGTCTTTTTGTTCATAATGGTTTTTCCTAGGGGCAACCATTATTACCAGCTTTTTGTTTATTATATATATCTTTTCTCTTACATAAACAGTAGCATTCTATGTACACTCTTTGGTCCTTCACCTATTAACCTAATCTATTTTGAAAGCTGTCCCAACATTGGAAAGTTGGTACACTGAGCTCCTCCTTGAAAAATGTTTCTGACTGATGCAGCAACACATTTTTGCATCTGTGCGTTGCCCTCCCCCATGGTGTTTACCCTCTGCTGGTAGCAGTCATTGTTTAGAAGACTAACAAGAAACATCTTTTCTTCTCCTCTAGGAGAGAGAAATGGCTTCGGTCCCAGTGAACAGTAGGTTAAAAGGCAGTCCATGTGTCTAGATGTGAGGCAGAGGCTGAAAGAGAAAGGAAAAGGATTTGTTCGCTGGTAATTGAGAACTGATTTTCCATTCAGCCTGTGATTCAAAGGGCAGATCTGTCATTTACTAGCTGTGTAACTTGGGACAATTTATATAATCTCTCTGCATCTCAGTTTCCTTACCTGTCAAATGGATGATGATGCTGAGATCTGCCTTCAGAGGCCCTGTCCAGAGGAGACGAGCTCATGGATCTCCGTAAAGAACATGCTGCAGTAGCAGGTGGTGCAGGTGCTTGGGAAGGGTGAGTCCCTCTGGTGCCACTCCACTCACCTACAGCAGGCTCCATTCCTCATCAGCAGGTGTCTACTGGGCAGTTAAGGGGGAGCCATGGAGAATGCCTTGTTTCTGCTTTGAGATGTCCACAGGCTGTGTGTGGACTGGCACACGAGCTGCTGGTTACAGAGCAGTGTGGTGGGCCTGGTTGTGAGACTGAGCAGTAAGTGAGGTCACAGAGGCAAAGAACAGTTACTTCTCCCTGGGCGATTTGGGCCTAGCTCCTCAGCCCCTGCTTCTCCTTCTTTGTGAAGCCTGTTCAGTTCTTCCAGGGACAAGTGGTCTCCGCTCCGACTTGTCCTCCTTTGACTGTCATTGTGTGCATACCTTGTCATGTCATGGCATACATGCCCTTATACGTGTGTCTCCCTGCACAGGGGATGTCTCCCTGTCTTTGCCGCCAAATCTCTGGGGCTCTGTGAAAGGTGGGCTTCTGGCAGGCAGGATAACTGATGATGGACCAATCTTTGGTCAGATGAGTCATGCTACCAAACATTGCATACTCTTATGAAACTGTAAGTCAGGAGTCTCTGGTGAAACCTGGTCTCTGAACTCTATTCCTTTGCTCCCCAAATATTTGAGTGCTGGCTCTGAGTCAGAGATGTGCTATGTCCCATCTCGGCAGTGTGCTTTTGGTGTGACTTGCAACACTTGTGCTGCAGAGATGGGAGAGGAAAGAAATATTCTGTGTTCCCTCCAGGTCAGGATGGAGATGGAGAAAAAATGACAAGTCTAAAGATAAGCATAAGCAGTGCATGCTTGCTGAGGTCCCCCCCGCCCTCTTCTGGGCTGGGCAGTGAGGAGCAGATCCAGGGAACTGAGGAGGTGATCTGTACCTGGTGGCTGTGGATAGGAGAGAGTTGGTTGGATCTGCTGCTGTGGGGCTGTTCACAGATCAGGCTCCCTCGACTGGCATCGTATTGTGCCCCTGGATCACAGAGAGGAGGCGTAGGCATCCCTTTCTTCAGGTGGGCAGGCACTCAGTAGCACTGCTGGGCTCCTGCGTGGGCTAAACCGTGTACTGGATGCCCGGCATATAGAGATGAAGGCTCTCCATTCATGTCCTTGGGAATTCATGTTGAAGAGAAGCCACACCCAAAGGGAAGGTGACTGAAGGGACTGGCTATAAGAGAGGACCTCAGATAAAGTGGCCATGTAGATCAAGGCCCTGAAGCAGGCAGCTCTGTGTTCAAATTCTGATGTCACACATGTGTGTGATAATGGGTTTCCCTGTTTTGTAAAATGGGGTAATGCTGTTACTTAAGTTAGGACAGTTGAAGAGTCGGTGACATAAAGCAGCGGCATGTTACAGTGGTGCCTGGCAGGCGGCTGCTGCTTGAGTGCTCCCTGTCCAGAGGAGCTTTATCCCTGTCCAGATAGCTTTTCAATCTATTGTCTTTTTGGTGGGAGGTTTATTTCTTGAGTGGCAGAGAGGTGGACTGGACAGTGCTTAAAGAATAGACTACGCCCCTTGCAAGCTGTGTGCCCTGGAACCTGGTTCTTACAAAGCTTGAGGGTGATGTGGAACAGCACTTACCAGGGGGGTTCTTGCACTAGCACCGTAAACGTGAGCTAGAATAATGTTCTCATTTCCCCACCAGGGCTACAAGGATATAAGATGCTTTTTTTTTTTTTTTTTTTTGGTGGGAGGGTGTTGATTTATTGCCTTGATTATTGGAAGTTATTTAAGTTGT
This sequence comes from Cavia porcellus, assembly GCF_034190915.1. Taxonomy (NCBI): domain Eukaryota; kingdom Metazoa; phylum Chordata; class Mammalia; order Rodentia; family Caviidae; genus Cavia; species Cavia porcellus. Next base: position 201,204,157 of record NW_026947484.1, read on the forward strand.
TGCCCCCAGATGAGGGGTGGGGGATATAGCTCAGTGGCACAGCACCTACTTGGCAAACGCAAGGTCCTGAGTTCGATTCCCAGCACCCCAATAGACAAAAAACTCACATGAACTTGGTGGTGGGGGTTGGCGAGCCCACAGAACTCAGGCTATGGTACACCAGGACGTAGGGTGTAGGGGAGGAGAAAAAGGGGAGCCAGACCTCTGCCCAGACCTATTGGAGAAGTGGGAGTTGGCTTCCCAAGTTTTTCCTACTTGTCTTGTGAGTCCATGAAAATAATGGGTCTAATGCAATATAATACTTTCCCTTCTTAGGACTTAAATACTTTTATTATAGGTTTTATTTATAGATGAAGGCAATCATGAGTAATCAAAGTCAAATTTAAATGTTTGGTTTTGACATTCAAAGATTCCTTTGAAAATCATGTTTGAGAAGAAAGGAAGAATAATGAATGTCCTTAAGTCCATGTTTATTGGGTACAATAATTCTTACCCACTCTTATGTAAGTCTCTTGTGTAACTGGGGCAAGGAAAATCTATGCTCTCAGTATTTTTTTGAATGATTAAATATTTATAGAAACAAGTTAATAAATTCAGGAGAAATTTGCTTTGTCTCTTTGTGACAGTAAAATTTGTTATGTGGAATTAATGACTTTCATTGTTTTAAGATTTTTTCTGTGTCTTCTCTATCGCTGTCTTTTTATCCCTTAGGAATCATATCTCTAACTCTTCTAGCCTACTGAGATTTGTAGATTTTCTCCTACTAGGCCCCCACAGCACTCTGAGTTTAGTGACATTGTGTGACTGCCAGTGATGTCCTTGTGACACCCCACTTTGTAGGTCTTAGGAAGAATGCTGGCTTAGAGCTAGCACAAAGGGGTTAGAATGATCTCAGTGTGTCACTCTAAAAGTCCTTCAGTTGCTTCTGATTTCTTTTAGAAGACAGACAAGGGCTGGGGATGTAGCTCAGTGGCATAAGCTTGCTGGCGAGCGTATGGTTGTAAGTTTGATCCCTTCCGGTACCAAAGAAAGAAAGACCAAGATATTAACATGGCCAGCGAGGTATAAGAACCTGTTACTTAACGTAACTGTTGGTATGTCTTTGGCTCTTGGTTCAGAGTACTTGTATTCCATCGGAGCAGGGGCTGAGGTTTTTCTTCACCAAGAGGTCCTCTGTGCTTGGTGTAGCATCTGGCACTTAGTAAATGCTCCATGAATGTTTGTTGAATGAAAGATGAAATAAATGGTGGGCACCCAGTGACTGATTTCAGTACATAAAATAAGAACTTTGTTGAATTGGAGGTCTCTTCCATTGCACAATATCTCAACACTTTGTAACACTCAAAACACATCTTGTTGCCTATTATTTCTGCCAGCCTCATAGTGATTCAGCAGGGTCAGTGGACTGGTTTGATGTTAATATGAGAAAGTGGAAACTCAGAGAGTTTAATTGTCCAAGGTGTGGCTCTGGCAGAGCTGAGGACCCTACTGCCTGCACGGGGACCCTTCTCCCCATCAGGGATCTCTTGTGGTGTGCTTTCTCACACACACGCGTGCACACACACACGCCCACGGAGTGTGGGAGTCACAGAGGAGGTAAGAAAAGAGGGCTGCATTGGAAAAAAGTACTTCTAAGAGTTTCTTTTGTTTTAATAAATTTTTATTAGTATGTATTTGTCATACATATTGCTCATTTTAATCATAAGGAATTTGTACCTGTACATAACCCATCTTGATTCCTCTTTTTTACCCTGTTACCCTTCTTTCCTTGCAGCCTTCTCCCCCTTCCCATTTACTTAAGCTTTGTTTCCGTTTTTTCCTTTTTATTCTCTATTTTTTTCTTCCTTCCCTTTCCCCGCTTCTTCCTTGTTTCCTCTCCCATGTGAATATATCCTTTCTACTTTCTGATATCTATCCTCCATTCCGCTTAGTTACCCTTACCTCATATAAGAGAAACAGTGCAGTACTTAAGGTTGTGTGTCCAATTCACTTCACTTTACATTATGGTCTTGAGATGCATCTACTTTCCTATAAATGACTCAAACTTATCCTTCTTTATGGCAGAGTAGTACTCCATTGTATACAAATACCACATTTTATTTATCTGTTCATTTTTTGGTTTTAGGCACTTTAATTTCCCAAAATTTAAATTTGAGGACTTCAGTTTAATGAGGAGTGTTGGTTTAAGGTTTATATCAGGACTCTGTCTATATCAGAGTCCTGATATTTCCTGTAAACAGTTAAAGTATAATATTTACTGTTAGGGTGATAACTAGGGCAAGGATTTATGTTCTCACTAGAAGCCTTTTAATAAGTTTAGAAGTTATTTTCTGTTTAATGTGTAGCTTTCTTTTGCTGATTTCAAAGGATGCTGAGTGTTTCGTTTATCGTAATTTATGGCTGGGCAGCTGTGTACTCTGTGGTCTTTGTGCTCATCAGATCCAGATGCTGTCAGCATTTCTGAAGGGCAGAGATCAGTGGTCACGCTTCCCTTTCAGATAAGGCTGGAGATTCTGCTTGCTTCCCCACCTGGCAGAGCCCACGGACCTGAGAACATCAGTTTGCATGTAGTGGTCTCTCAACAGCTGCCTGTAGGCCATGTACCGTTGGAAATAAACCGAGTCTGTGGTTTATCTCAGAAGAAGATTTATGCTCTAGGGCTGTCTGTTGGATCCAGTGTGACTGCATGGGAATATGAGTAGGTACTGAGTATACAGCTCTGCTGTCTAGTCTGGTGAGGGCAGCTCGCTAGCAAGGACAGTGTCCCTGTGACCTTTTGAGCTTAGGTGTTTTTTTAAGGCCGAAACATCCTGGAAACCTGGTTTTGGCAACAAATGCCCGCTATGATGTTTCTAGAATTTATGGGTAGAAGGCTAAGGTGCAGCGCATCTGCCTGATAGTACTCATAAACAGAAAGAGGCAACCTGGTGTTACAGAGACGTCACTGGACAGGGACCCAGAATGCCTGAAGTATCAATTTACTTGGACATACCTGCTTTCTAAGTAAGAATATTCCTGATGTGTGCATTTTCTTAAGTAGGAAGCCCCAGATTTAAGAGCTCAGATTTCATTTTAGGGCTTAAAGTTAAAGGGAACTGGAGGATATCAAAGGACTATACCAGCAACTGAGGACAGCCTTATTCCTTGTTTTTCCCTCCCCGACAGACCTGCCCAGCTGCCCATCTATCCACCCATCCACCCCGCCATCCATCAGTGCATGCAGTTCTTGTTCATAGCTGGTTCAGCGCCACTGTAATGCTGAGTTCACTCCACAGTGGTGGAAAATGACAAGCCCAGTCCTTGCTGTTTTTGGCTTACAGTCTAGCAAAATTAAATAAGTACAAAACCAATAGCAAGCACATAATAAAAATCACAGCACTTCTGATGGCTACAAATGAGTACAGGTGCCAAGAGATCAGAAATGGCTTTATTTGCCAGGAGCACCAGAGGTATCTTCCCAAAGGGGCTTGAGCTGCCACCTGGAAGTTGAACTGCAGCCAGCCAGGTGCAGAGGGGCAGCTGCACCTGCTGTGGTCCCCATGAGAGAAAGGTCATGGTGAATACAAAAAGTTACCAGGACATCAGCAGGGCTGAAGCACAAAGAGTGGGGGAGGCTTAGTGTTCGCATTCCTGACACAGCTTCACTTTCTTGAATTGTGCTGGAAATCCCTGACACATTATGCCCCAGCTGCTGACTCTTCTCTCTCAAGACTCCCCAAGTGCCGCCTGGAGCATCTGTTGATGAGGTATTACCTGTCATGGCTTCCCAGACAGCACTTGGCCTTATTTTTGCTGCCTTGGTGATTGGCTGCCTCCTTTGCTTCTTGAGGGGATGGAAGAACACCTTGATCTCATTAGCGGTTTCTAATCATTATGTAAAAACTCACTGAGCATGTAATTGGCCCTGACATTGCAGTCCCTGCCCTCAGGGACCCACAGACTTTACAGGTAGAGAAAATAGATGAGGAGTTCACGGTTTCAGAGGCAGTGTAGTAGTGGAGATGGGGGCCAATGGGATGACATCAGACTCTGGATCTTAAAGATTTTAGTAGCATGGAGGCCACAGTGGGTCTGGTGTGTCAGGTGGAGGGCAGTGTGGGCTGCTGGAGTGTGAGAAGGGGGAAGAAGAGCTGGCAGGAGTGCTGTGAGTCAGCTGCAGGCATTGCCCAGGGACATGGACATTATCCTGAGGTCAGTGGAGACTTGTGTAAGAGTCCAAGAGGAGAGAAACACCATTACTTGTAGTCCTGGTGGCAGCGTTAGGGGATGATAGTATGGGAGGAGGCTGCCAGAGTCCTGGTATGAAATGAGGTGAGCCTGGCCATGGGGCAGGGTGGGGACTGGTTCCAAGGAAACAACGTAGTGGCCTCTTATCATGATGATGTGATAGATGAGAGAGAGGGTGACATCAGGATCTCCTGCTGTGGGACAAGAGGTAGAGCTGGTCACCTAGAAATGGAATATGAAAGGGTATTGAGAGTGGGGAAGAGGGAGATTATGAATTAAGTGTGGGGATTTTGGTTCTCAGGTGCTTTGGGACAGCTCAGTGGAACTGGCCTCCTTCTCTGGTGCTCAGAGAGGTTTCTACTGGGAAGGTGCCTATCACCTACAGCATCAGCATCCTTTGGGCTCCTGGGAAGGAGGCTGACTATCTGCCTGTTTGGGAACTCACAGATCGTTTGAATGCCCTGTGGATGTGGGGCAGAGATGGGCTTCCGTGAGTAGATAGCCCATGAGGTCAAGGTCAAGGTATTATAGGCGAGGATGACTTATGTGGTGAGCAGAGGATGCCTGTTGTAACGCTGGGGCGTGCCAGCCTGGGAGACACTGGGAGGCACAGTGAAAGGGCCAAGAGAGCAGTAAGAGGAGGTGTGGCCAGCTAGACAGGCAGACCCATGGCGGGTTGTAGCCTCTACCTCCATCCCAGTGGTCCACACCCTGCCCTGCAGCTGGGCCTTCTTGTTGCGCTGTTACTGGAGCCAGTCTCTCATATATTGTCTCATCAGGGTCATGCTTAGCTGGCCGGTCAGTCAGCTCCTGGATCTTTCCAGAGGAGTTACCTCTGCTGCTATGCACAGAAGACTGAGGGAGGCCCTGCTGCAGCTGGGCACTCAGAAAACCTTAACAATTCACCTGTACTTTCTGTCATGGTTTTTTTATGCTAAAACCTTTTCCTCACTGTCCAACATGCTGGGGTTTAGGGTGGATCTGCAGCCCTAGTGGGAAGAGTGCGTGTCCAAGTTCTAGGAAAAGTGAATGGTCAGAATTGTCAGAGGAAGTCTTGGGAAGACAGACTAATGTGGCCCGGGAGCCCTGTGACTTGGGGGTGCAACCTTGGCCCTCGCTGTGCCCTGAATATGAGTAAGGGAAGCCTGCTGTGGCATTTCTAGAACTTATGGGTGGAATCTCAGGGCTGGCATACAGGAGATCTACTCAGACTGCTGGTGCAAACTGTGTGTTTGAGTGTGTATGTGAGTGTGTGTGGGTGTGGGTGTGTGTGTGCTCTCTCCCTGGTTGGCCTACATGCTTGACTGAGGTTAGTTTACAGAAGCTAATGAAGGGTCTAACCTTAGAGACCCAGTGGGAAATGAACCTATTAATGTGTCATTTTTTTTCAATTGGGTATGTTAGTGATCTAGAATGGTGAGGTTTGCTTTGGAAATTGGTACATGTATTTATATACCAGTGATATTTTGATTATTCTCAATCTTAATACCCTCCTGTCCCTGTCCTCTCTGCTCTCCACCCCCTTCCCCCTCTCCATAGTGTGTATCTAGTGTTAACCGCAAGACCAGAGACCCTGGAGTGTAGGCTGAGGCACTGACCCTGGTGCTGGAAGCCACAGTGACCAGACCAGGGACAATGTCGGGAAGTAGCTGTTCTGAGTCCTACTCAGGTCTAAAGCCTTTCGCCCCCCTGGGCAAGGAAAGAAGACAAGCAGGACTGTGGTCTGAGGAACCCTGTGCTGGGGTAAAGAAGAGCACAGCTGGGTGGGAAGCAGAGGAGGGTGATGGGAGCAGATCGCCAGTGCAGGTGTAAAGTGCCCTTCGGCTCTTGTGGGACAGGACATGAAGAATGGTTTGGAATAGGAATGGGTCCGAGCTGGGTCCAGATCTTGTTTTTGCCCACTGTCACTGCCAGTGAGGGTACTGTTGCTGGCTGTGAGTTCTTGGATGTGTTACCTAGCCTGTGGGGGTCTGCTTTTCACTTTACATGAATGTGGTAACAGTATCACGGTAGAAACTTATTGTGAGAATATCCAGTGGCAAGGTGCTTGGTGAAATGTCGCAGAGCGATGGTGACACAGTGTGCACACTGCTTCAGAATCCCCATGGGACCAAGCCCCACTGGTACCACACAGTTGTGAACTAAGGAGTTCACGATTGTCATGCTGGGCTTTATCACCATCAGCGAGTCAGAGGGAACCCAGGCCCACTGACAAAGGGACCAGAGCACAGACAACACAAAGGTAACAGGCGAGTCACAGAACACATGAGGTGACAGCAAGTGACAGAGCACAAGGCCAAGACCCTGGGTCAGAGGGGTCTCACGGGCTGTGAAAGAGAGAGGTGAGAGATTCTGACAGAGGAGTGTGCCTTGTCCTGACCTGATGATTCTTAGAGAGAGGGTGTCATCTGTCCCTCTCTCTGAGCTGGCAGTCAGCAGGGAAAGTGGCCTTCGGGATTATTTACCCAATATGCTTTTGTCTTTTAACTTCAAAGTGTCATTTTCATAAGGATGCTTGTTAGAGAGCATCCTCTTACTGAATATGTTTTGGATGGATAGGATGAAATTAATCAATTAACTAGTGTGTGACTCTTTCCAGATAAGCTTAGATGCAACAGTAGTGACAGGACTATATACTCAAGTATCGGTAAGGGTTAATGTGGTTTCAATGAGATATTTTACAGACCTTATACAATGGTGATGTTTATCTGGAAAAGTAAGTTAGTAAAAAGGTTAGTTTTTTAAAGCAGTGAAATACTTTCACTTTTCTGGATTTGTATTCATTTCAACAAATGTTTGAGTCACCTGCTGTGTGTGGAAGCAGTGCTGGACCCTTTGTTGCTGGACTATAAAATGGTTGTATCCATTGTATTTGTTGTCTTAACTTGTATCACTTTCTTGGAGAGGACTGTTCTTTAGGTTGAGCTGAGTGACAGAAAACTCAAAAATAATAAAGGTATAAATAAGGTAGGAATTTTTTCCTCAGATGCAAGAAGTCTAGGGGTAATAGACTCAGTACAGGCAGGGAGCCAGGCACCCTCTGAGGTCACTTCATGGCCTGAAATGGCTGGTGGAACTCTGGCTTTCCACCTTTGTCCCATTCTTTGAGGGCTACTTTCCCGTGGTCCTGCATGACTTTTCTTACACCTTATTTGACTGATCCTAGTTTTGTGGTCAAGCCTCACCGTAAGGGAGACTGGGAAATGTAACCTGTATTCAGGGAATACATATGGGCACCTAAAACCCAAAAATCCTTTACGGAAGAAAACAGGAAGGATGGCTATTAGGGAACAGCCTATCGTGAATAGCCCCACTGCATAGATGTGGAGCCTCAGAGTGGTTATGATCAGCCTAGCATTACGTGGATTATAAGTGGTTGAGCTTTCAAAGTTTATTGTGAGCAGTAATTTATTAATCCTGTATGTTACTTGGATGAAAACAGGACAGGTGATGAGTGGCATAGAAGTGTCTTAGTTGCTAACTTGTTTTTATTTTTTTGAGGCAGGGTCTTGCTTTCTGGCTCAGATTGTCCTTGACCTCACTATGTAGTCCAGGCTGGCCTTGAACTCACAGCAGTCCTCCTGCTTCAGTCTCCCAAGTGGAGGAATATAGGTGTGTGCCACCACACCTAACTTTTATAGAGGCTTGATTCAGGAGCCATCCGGCATTATAGCACAAGGGTGGGAAGTGTTATTCCTTATGGTGTTGGAGCAATTGGATTTAGTGCTGAAAATAGTTCAGAAGTTTAGCCACATACTACACTGGATCCCAACTAGGTGTGAGTTGAAGGGAAACTGTAATCCAAGTATGGTACCATATGCATGTAATCGCAATTCAGGAAGCTGAAGCAGGAGGATTGAGAGTTTGAGACCAGGCTGAGATACATATTGAAATCTTGTCCCAAAAAACCAAACTAACAAAAAAGAGTGGCCATTCTCTATGTTGGGATCTCAGAGAGATGAATTACAGCAGGGATCCCCAAGCCCTGGGCTATGGTCTGGTACCCATCGTGGCCTATTGAGAACTGGGCTACACAGCAGTAGTTGAGCAGTGGCCCAGCTAGTGGAGCTCCTTCTCTGTTTACAGGCTCTCCATCACTAGGATGACCACCTGAGCTCTGCTTCTTGTCAGCAGCAGCATTAGATTCTCATAGTAGTACAAATCCTGTTGTGAACTGTGCGTGCAGAAGATAATAGCTCTGTGAGGAGATGCCACAGAGCACAGGTCTCCTCTTATACTCAAAGATGAGACTGCTTTCTTACGTTAGATCAGAGTTTTCTAAGGTATGAGATCCACTCCAGAAGTTTCTTTTAGAAGAAATCACTACTGGCAAGTACATATCAGTTATACAGATTGGGTCACAAAGTGTGCTCAAAGGTGACATGTTCAACCTGCTCAACAAAATTCAATCTGTCACTTCAGTGGAAAATGACAGATGTGTTCAAGTTGACCAATAAAGTGGCTGCATTCCAAGCCAAACTGAGTGGACATTGGGATTTTTGACGTTTCAAACATTAGCAGAGATTTTGAACGAGACGACTAAGCCAGGCCTTCTTTCTCTGAGATGGTGCATCATCACCTATCTCAGCTTTCAGAAGCATTTGAACATCACTTTCCAATCACAGAAGACTTTGGAACTGGGAAGGAATGGATCTATGGCCCATTTTTGCATAAGCTTGGGGAATGGACTTTGTCTGTGTGGGATGAGGATCAGCTGCTTGAGATCACAAATGATGGTGGCCTTAAAAATGTGTTTGAGATGATTTCAGATCTCCATATGTTCCAGATTAAAGTCATGGCAGGATACCTGAGATTGCCACAGAAGCACTGAATAGCTCCCTGCCATTTCCAGTGTTTTATCTTTGTAAGGCAAGGTTTTCTGCAGTGACAGCAACTGACATGAGATTATGGAGTAGACTGGCTGTAAACAACACACCTCAGTTCTCAGTGACCCCATTACCCCTGGATGGAACTGTCAGTTACAGGCAAGCGAGCTCAGGGTTCCCATAAATTTATGATGAGTTGTGTAATTATTTAATTATATATTACAATGTAATAATAGCAATAAAATGCATACAAGATATAATGTGTTTGAATCACCCCGACACCATACTCCTATCTGGTAAACTGTCTTCCATGGAAAATTACCTTCCATATAACTGGTTCTTGGTGCCCAAAAAGGTTTAGGTTACAGGACTCAGGGTGGGACCATCAGGAGGAAGGACTCTCCTTGTCACCCTTACATATTTTTGTGTATATAAAACTTCACACCAGAGATGAAATCCTATCACTAGGAAATAATGTACATCACTACCCTTTCTCCAATCCTGTGTGGGTGATGCTGTGGGCCCAGGCAGGTGCTGCGCTTGAGTCACAGCCATAGGATGTGGTGCTTGAGGAAGTTGCTGCTTTATAGTCACTAGAAGACTTGCTCTTCCTCAGGAGGGAGACAGAATTCCCTCCCTCAAGGTTGCTTGCTGCGGATCCCACTGTGAGCAGTGTCCTGAGGCAGGGGGGTCAGGACCTGGCCTTTTGGTGTGGCCAACAAGATGTGTCAGGGGCCAAAGATGCAGGCCAGGCTAAAGTCTCAGCAGGAAGCTTGCAGGAATAAATGAAGTGATGCACACGGCATGCTTGCCACGGCACGCGGTGCACGGGGAGTTCTTGAGTGTACCTCGGGGGCTGTGAAGAGGTAACACCAGCATCTGTTACTGTGGCCATTGTCACATGAGTTGCATGCAGGGTCTGGGGGCGCTGGGTGCTGGGAAACTGGAAGGTGGGAGGACACCTCCTGGCTGCTTTTACCTTGTCACACACACATCTCACACCCAGAGCACCCCTGCGACATGGTCTCTCCTAGCTCTTGCTGAATTGTTTATACTTTCGTCTCTTCTGTATATAATCAAATGACATGTAGTTCTTGGGTTTCATATTTGCCTCTGGCTTACTTTGAAATAAAGTGTAGTGAGTCTTCAGAAATGAGGTTTTACTAATTTATGTATGACTTTAGCAGAATCCTAGCTAACTGGTTCCAAACTAATGAAACTTTAAATCTGTATGATGTGTAAGAGTATAGAGCTAAAGGCCATTTAAAGTTTAGTTCAGTTTTTTAGTTTTGCAGAAGAGAAAACAAAGGCAAGAGAAGCCAGAAAATTTGCTGCAGAGTGGTCCTATTTGTGAGTGGTGAGCATGGGGCTGGGCCTGTTCAGCACCTTTAAGCCCATTAGGGGAAATCCAGAGCGGGTATTTCCAGTGGTCTGTTTGGGGACATGTCTCAGACCAGGGCATTTCTGTCCACATTCAGGAATGAAAACAGAGAAACTAATGTCAGAGAGACACCCTGAGAAGATCTAGCCTAGAAAGGGAGGGAAGTAGGCCTGCAGAAATAGTCTTCCAGTGGAATTTGTGGGTCTTCTGTGCCATCTGCAAATAGTGGTAATTTGGTTTCTTGCTTTCCCACACATGTTTTTTTTCCTTCTTTCTCTTGCCTTATTGCTCTGGAGACTAATGTTTTTGTTTTTTTGTCTTTTTCCTTTTTATCGGTACCGGGGATCGAACTCAGGACTGCCTGCTTTCAAGGCAGGCACTTATGCCACTGAGCTAAATCCCCAGCCCCAAGACTAATGTTTTGAATACTATGTTGAGCAGGAGTGCTGGTATTGAATGTCTTTGTCTTGTCCCTGAGCTTTCCATCTCCCCTCCAATTAATTCATTCCCTATCTTTAAGAAGAACTGTAGTCTTTCCTTAGTGATCTCTTACCCACAAAAATGGCTAAAAGGAAGGGAAAACAGATAGTCTCTTACCATGGTGAGGTTACAGGGCAGCTCTTACCAGGGGAGTGAAAGTCGGTGTAACCACTGTTGGGATCATCTGCCAAAGCAGCTGTAGATTCAGCTTTCGATCTAAAATTTCCAGTGCTTGGTGTCTACCCAGCTTTGAGATCTACACAGAAATGTGTGCACCTGTGTACTGAGGCTTCATGATGTTTGCAGTAGCATAACAGCCCAACTGGAAGCAATCCCAGGGTCCACTGGGGTGGAGGGACGGATACGTGTGATGACTTCCATGTGGAATACTGGGATCAGTACTACTGATGGATGGGGACCTGATGGGAAAATCTGGGTGAACTTCAGAGTGTTCAGTCGAATGCAGAAGATTATATGCAAAGGTTATGGAAAGCTGAAAAACCAACAGAACTAATTGTTGCTGTTAGAAGTGAGAATAGCAGGTGAGAAGTGAGAATAGCGCCTCCTGTGAGGCAGGAGGTGAAAGAGGGGGCTGGTGCTGTTTCTCCCCCCCAGGTGCTGGCTGCAAGGCTGCACTCGACTCACGATGTACCCTTCAATGTACCCTTCGCACTGTCTGCGCTTTCCTGTGCAGATGTTCTACGGCCATAAGCAAGCTACAGAGATGCTGGGAAAGGAAAGCATACTCGCACACCATGCTCAGTTACTGAGCATGAAGAGGGAAGATTTTTGTATGTTGAATAAAATGAATTATTTTGTCATATTTTTCATTTTTATCTCCATTTGAACATTTGTATTTGTTTTACAGTGTTTATATGTGTTGGCACCTTAGGCCATTTTAATTTACAGAAACCATGCATAGGTTAGAAGTGCCTTCTTATTTATTTTTTCAACTGGTGAAAGAACAAGAAGCTGAGTGAGCCAAGGCTTGAGACCATACACACTGGTGGCCTGTTTAGAGGGTAGCCTGGCAGTGGCTCAGCCACACATGGTTCAGTGGCATCTGCATCAGGACTGGTCACAGAAGCTTGAGTGTGGGGGACTCCCAGGAGAACATGGTGGACAAATAACAGCAGCCACGGAGGCTCTCTGAGATTACCAGTTTAGAATCCAGGAGCGGTGCCGTGTGAGGAGTCCTATGCGAGGGGAGATGTACCCTGCTGACCCAGGAACGAACTAAGCTGAGAGAAACCAACTGGAAATGCAATCCTGATGCCATAACAGGAACAGATAAAAATCTCAGTGTGGAAGCTGGATCCCATGCCATTGGAAGCCGTGATTTGAATTTCCTGCTGCCACTACTGCATCCCAATCCGCACAGCAGGGAGAGAGATGCACGAAAGCTCTGAGAGCTGGAATCGGCGAACCAAATGACATTGAGAGCGGGACTGGCAGGGAGCCCTGCATCAGCCTGCAGTGAGTGAGAGAAATGGGGACCCTTTCATAGACTAGGAGGCTCCAGCAGAGGACATTCTGGGAACAAGCTGACTAGCCAGAACAGGGCCCTGCAGTGACTTTAGTCGCATATTCCCCTCTCAAGTGGGAGTGGTGGGGAGGCTTGGCCTGGTGATGCTGTGGACTAAGATCCAGGCTAGCCCAAATCAGGTCCCTGCGCCTGGCGTTGCACCCTAGCAGTGAAGCCTTCACTAGGTTGATCTGCAGGGGCGGGTCCAGCATGGGCTGCCCAGGTCTGTGTCTCCCCAGTACACTGCAGTGGGTGGGAACACCTAGCTGGCGGATTTAAACAAACTGTAACAGACAAAGAGAAAAAAAGAAAAAAAACTGGGCCTCCTACATATGCTTGTATGGAAGGAACAAAAAGTATGGGAAAAGGAAGCAACAAGAAAGGGTCCTCAGTCCCCAATCCTGAGAACACTGATACAGGAAAGGTAAATGCAAAAGAGAATGAAGACAGAAAACATGCAATATCTGACACGGCACCTATAGACATAAAGTGGTATCTCTGGAGCCTCATAGACAAGATCAAAAATGAAGTATTTAATGAAATAAAGCAAGAAATAAGTAGAATAGTTAGAGAAATGCTAAGCACCGCCCAAGAAAAAACAGATGGTGGAATGGAAGAACAGAAAAAAAGGGGAGAATTGTTTGATGGAGAAAATAGAGAAAACAGAATACGTGAAGCAGGTTCAAAGAGATTACCAGGAAACTAAAAACTCTATTGAAAGCTGGCATAACAGCTTGAAAGAAACTAAGGATAGATTATCAGAACTGGAGGACAGATTTGTAAGGTGGGAGCATGCAATGAAAAACTTCTTAAAAATAACAAGAAAACAAACAGCAATAATACAAAGACTAGAAGATGATAAGAGGATCTATAACTTAAGAATTAAGAACATAAAAGAAGAAGTAGGGACTCAAACAAATGAACTACAAAAGCTACTCACAGAAATAATCCAAGAGAATTTCCCTAATTTAGCAAAAGGTAAAGATACTCAGAGGTATGAGGCATACAGGACCCCAGCCACCTACAACCCAAACAGAGCTCTGTTTGGCATATAATAATCAAAATTCCAGAAATCCAATATAAGAACAGACTATTAAAAGCTGTCAGAGACAAGAAACAGATCACTTACAAGGGAACACCCATCAGAATTACAGCAGACTTCTCGGCACAAACCATCAAATCACAAAGAGCATGGGGGGAAATAATTCAAGCTTTGAAAGATAATAACCTCCAGCCAAGATTGATATATCCTGCACAACTGTCCCTAGAAATTGATGGAAAAACAAGGTGCTTTCAGGATAAAGAGGAACTAGGGGAATTTGCAACTACCAATTCAACTCTACAGAAATTACTGCAGGATATTCTAAAAATGAAAAATACCAAGATTCCAGAAACAGTGGCAGAGCGGCCACAATGAATGGAGCAGAAAGCGAAATGAAGAGGACAAACTGACAACTAATGACAGAAAAAGAGCTCAACAGAAATGAGGCAGAGAAGATTGGATGGTAGGAACAGCCATTTTGGAGAAAACAAGACATCATAATAGGTAGTGCTGATTTAATATCCTCTTGTTTTGAAGTCCCATCAAGCTTTTGTTCTTCTGTCTCCATCGGTTTTAACGTGTTGTATCTTACTGGATTTTATTATGTGTGATAATATAAACAAAAACTTTTATAGACAAGGAGACTATACAGAAACCATTGTTCATTTTCTGTTAGTTGATTCTAAATACCCTGTAATACTGTCATTCTCTTGAATGGTTTTACATTGTCTTGATATGTTTGATGCTACAGTATACGAAGTTATACCCAAAGATTTTAAGAGAAGAAACACTATGGTAACTACTATTATGTCGAGATTATCTTGTGGTGAAACACTATTTTGCTTAAATGGCTATGTTTTGACCTGCGCTGTTTTGTTGTTATGCCCTCTTTTTTTTTTTTATCTCAATCTCCTTTTTATTATCTACTTTTTCATTTTTATCCTTTTAATTAAGGGAAAAATAAATAAAAAATAGCAGGATATATTATAGTAACCCATTTTGATTTCCTATTAACTTGATTTGACACTCTGTATTGCTCTCACCAACTTGTTTTGACTGATTTTCCTCTATTCTGTTATGCTTGATAGTACCAAGTTTGAAAGTATAGGCAACAACTATGAAGACAATAAGATTCATTGTGACGCCCATTCTGGTTGACTATTATCTTTTTTTGAAGTCCTCTAATGTCTCCAATGTTTTGGTTTTATTGGTCTTATTCTTTACTGTTTCGTACAATTTTATTATAACTGATGATATAGGCAATTCTTTTAAAGATAACAAGAGGCATTATGGTAACCATTGTTGATCACTTTGTATTTTGTTTTTACATTATGTATTATGTCCATCCTTTTGATTTGACTGACTCTGTCCTGGTATGTCACATTTGGTTTTACTTTCTTCAAAAAAAAAAAAAAAAAAAGTAGTAAGAACTGTGGGAGTAATAAAACCCAAAATGTGTAATTGTCATTGTACAAAAGAAAGGAAAAGAAAGTTCTCTAAAAGATATAACTGCATATATATTTAACTGTATAAGATAGATAACCATATAATTGAGTTTTGTTGGATCATTGAACAAAACTGTTTGCAGTCTCACTGTTTGAAAGTCCCCTCTATATGCTTTAATTTTGTAACTTCAACAACTATTTCTAAGATGACAATATGTAGTTAACTAGTGATTTCCTACTGTTTACTTTTTCTGAAGTTCTGTATAACTTGTACCCTTTTTCTGTTTTTTTTTTCTGTTTTCTCCTTAAATAAAATTTTAAAAAAAGAAGCTTGAGTGTGGGACAGAGGAAGGTGACGGAAGCTGGAGAGGAGTCTGGGACCAGGCTTCTGAGCATCTTTGATTACTGAACTGTAACATTTTTCCGATTTTGCTGGTAGCCTCACCCTTCTGTCACCTCTGTATTTCCAAAAGAGGTAGAAAGTGAAACTTCTGGCACATGCTAGCTGTACTCCGAGTAATTCAGAGAGTATGTAAAAGAAGCAGGTTCCCTAAACTTACCCCTCAGTGAGGCTGGCTCCCTAGGGAGGGGGCTGGGGAGAGCTGTTAAAGGAAAGAAGGCAGAGAAACAGATCCGGAGAGGAGCAGTTGCGCTAAAGTCACACAGCAGGTCGGTGGCAGTGGGGATTGACCTTAGGTCAGTCTGAGGGGCTGGGGATTTAGCTCAGCGGCATAAGTGCCTACCTTGCAAGCAGGCAGTCATGAGTTCAATCCCTGGTACTGGTAAAAAGGGAAAAGACAAAAAAAAAAAAAAAAAAAAAAAAAAGAATTCTCGACCTTAGGTCAGTCTGGTTCTAGCCGTGGAATTCTTCTCTGCCATCTGTGCACCCAGGTGTCTGCTGGTGCCAACCCCAGGTGATCTGGGCTGAGTTGGTCCCAGCCCACGAGAAGATCACAGGCTGCCTGCTCCGTTCTCCTGGGCCCATCTGAATACAGGCTGACAAATCCTAGGGCCCAGTCCCAGGAGGACACAGGGCCTAGTTCTGTGCCAAGTGCTGTACACTGTTTTACATCTTGGGGCAGACACACACAGTGGGAGCTACGAGACCACTTTGTTCATGCCAGGAATTTGAGGCACAGAGAAACTGACCCGCTTTCCTGTGGCTGCCTAGTTGACAGGTCCTGAGCTCAGGATGGGAGTAGGCCTCCAAAACCGAGTGCTTAGAGCTCCGCCATGCCACCCAGAATCTCAGTCTCATCTGGATGTGGACACTGTGGCAGCTCAGTGTTCTTCACTGGTTCCATATTGACAGTTCTCGTGGTGTGGTAGCCAGAGGCCCTCTCTGTCCTGGGCCTGTTACTCCCATATCGTCACCTCCACAGGGGTGGCCCGGTCTCTATTGTGTGTGTTGATGTTGCTGGGCAGAAAGGCTGGGAGGAATATGCTGCTGTTGCTCTCTATGCTTCCCTCGAGTGGAAGAAAGGGAGGCTTTGGTGTTGTGGCTTTTATTTGTACACTGCTATTGGGTTAGGCTGTAGCGACAGTGATGTCGCTTTTTAAATTTCAGTAGGAAATCCAAAAAATGTATAGTTTTAAAATGATTAAGAGGTATCCTACATAGTAACCCCACCTTCTTTTCTTTCATTAATGTTTCCCTTTTGTAAAGTGAAGATGTGGCCTGTCTGCTGTGTTAGCACCTGGCCCCTTCCATTTTGCATATCACAGTCTTGCCCTATATCTTGCTTGACCAAGAGAGAGACGCTGGCCCTCCAGAGCCTGAGTCAGGCATGGGAATCATGCAGGTAGTGCTTGCTCAGTAGAGGGGTTGTGAGCCTGGGAGCCACAGGCTGGCACAGGATGCTTCTGGGCATTTTGGAGAGGCAGCCAAGAGTGTGGCCACAGCTATGACACAGCCCTAAGGAGAATGCATACACAACTCATGATAGGCCTGCTGTATACTGTGGAGGAGAAATCTTGATACTTTGACAGGCTGGTGGAGGGCACTCATGGGGCACCACTGAAGGGGTCCTACAGGCCTTTAGACTGAGACTAGAATGGAGCCGGGATGGTGTTTGAGGGAGAAGAGCAGTGCCCCCTCCTTTCCTAGCCAGGAGAAGCAGGCTGTGTGTGGCTTGGTGAGCTTCTGTAGCCCTTGCAACTGTTGAGGGTCTGAACATGTCCTTTTTGGGGGCTGTGGGGACAGTGGAGTCACTTGCCAGGGCAGGGTGGGAGAGAGCTTGGAAGAGGATGCACTCCCAGCACAGAACACACCCTCTGGGCTCTGGATTCTCAGTGTGTCCTCCAGGTCCTCCACTGATCTGTGCCTATGAGGACCACGACCATGGCTGCTTGGCAGTGGGTCAGAATTCATGGACAGAGCATTATCTTCTATGGAGCGCACTGCTGCAGAAAATGTTGCCAGAAACCACTGGTGTATGTTTAAGGTTCATCTGAACAGAGCCAGGGGAGAATTTCACACTAGGATTGTTGGCAAAGGTCACCTACTTTTAGCTGAGGCTCCTTTTGGGTGGCAGTTTTCACCTGGGCCCTGCCTGAGCTCAACACTCTGGTGGCCAGAGTGTTGGTGCCTCCCCCAGGCATCTGCTCAAAGCCATGGCTCCTCCTCGGCCCTGCAAAGTACTTGGGATTGCTGAGGTTTCCTCTCCTCCCAGTCTTTCGGTACCCACTTTGTGCCTGGGAGCAGAACTGGGTGCCTGTTCATCCCTTTTTTCCATGGTAGGCTGGGGGAGTAGTTCATTCATTTCTATTACTACTGGCTGAGCTGAGCGCTGGGGATGAAACAATCCCTTGAAGGAACTTAATACTTATAAAGCTCTTAGACATGTGCCTAGCACCACAACCCCCAGAATGGCTGGCCGTTACTATCAGTTAATCCCCACACCGGCCGCCTGTGGTGTGTGCAGCCTGTACTTACCAGAGGGAGAATTGGAGCTTAGAGGGACTTGCCACATAGGTGGTAAGTGACGGAGCTGGGATTGAAACCCAGGACTGGACATCTTAGCCCCACCTCATTCTGAGATTAGACAAGATCGGGCGCATTCAGGGTGGTATGGCCGTAGACCCCATCCCATTCTGAAGGTGCTTGAGATGGACTCTCACCCAGCATAGCTTATGAGCAGGGAGCAGGAAGAACAGCATCTGCCTGTCAGAGTGACAGGTGCTGCAGAGGGCAGGGTAGAGGCAAGGAACAAGGTCGCTTGACCTGGAACAGAGGGAAGGGAATGGTCTTCCAAGTGGAGGCCCAGTGTGACTTCCTGCTCACCCAGGGCACCTCTGAGCCTCAGCAGGAGACATTAGGTTAGCAGTCAGTCCAGGAGCTGAATGATAACCATTGAGGGCAGGGAGGTGGCTGCCATCCTGGCCAGTGTCCTAGGCCCACACCAAGCAACCTGCATCCTGAGGTCTGTCATTCTTCTTTATCAGGCTCCCAGGAAGATTGGACAAGTGGGCTGGGTTCTCCACCCCTCCCCCAGTCCACCCTTCACTCCACCTCTGTCTAGTGACAAAGAAATAAAACATCATTATAACCTGTGATTGGGAGCTCAAGCTAGCTTAATGGCTTCCACTATAACCCTGACATGCAGACAGATCAAACTGTGCATGCGTTTTCCCACTTGCTTTTCTGTCACTGTCTTGGGTAGAATGTTTTAATACTCTTGTTATACAATTGTGGATCATGCCTCGCCTTGACATGATTGGCTGCGAGTGATCATTTAGGCAGTTGGCCACCACGGGGCGCTGCATCACCAGGCTTGAGACCACAACCTCCTCCCTGAACGTCTCTAATCCTCATTTTGAAGAGCCTGCCTCTGCTGAACTGTGTATGTATTTGGTTTTCTCTCATAAATGCTGTGTTGCTCATAAGCATTTTCTGTACTTGTTTTAAAAAGAAATAAGACAATACTGAAATATGCAAAAGATAGTGAAACAGTGACTTTAAGAGGCAGTGATCCTAATCCTATTTGTCTGTGTGTGTATATAACTGTCCTAAACATAAGTGTCAGTTTCTCTCCCTCCCATTTAAACTTGGATTTTCCCCCTGCCCACGCCAGCCCGTGTACTTTCCCTGCATTTTTCCCTTGTCACTCGTTACCTGCCGTCGTGCCATCTGTTGACTGAAAGTTTATTTAGGGCGCTGGGTGGTCAGCTCACTGGTCTGCCCCTCATGCCCAGGATGGTGAGTGCCCTATGTACTAGACGTCCGGCATTAGTTGTTGCCGTGGGCCTGTGGACCTCTCTTCGTCAGTGCCTGCTGCTGTTCCTCATCCTTTTGCCCACTGCTCCTGTGCCATTAAGTGAAGGCAATCCAACTGCCTGTGGAGGGTCACATTGACATGGTTCCCAGAGCTCTCTCTTCCATTTAGTCAGTAACTTTCCTGGAGTGGGCTCAGGCTGCCTGTCTGCTGGTGCCATGCTGTGTTCACACCCTGGGCCCCTGCCCACAGCTTCTCCTCTCCTTCACCATCCTGGGCAAAAAGCACTGCCTTGGAGTCTGTCCTTTCCTGAAGAGCGAGCAGAGATTTAGGGAGGAGGAGCCCTGTCCTGGTCACATGTCCCCGAGCATCTCGCCAGAGAGCCTGGGTTTCTTCTACATGAAGGGTAGTAATTCATCACCTCTCATGTGACATCACAAATGCCCTTTTTCAGATTTATGGACTGCCTCTCATCTTTTTCATGATGCCTTTTCCTGTACAGAAGTTTTCATTTTTAATGCATTTGAATCTATCAGTAGGACCAGCCAGGGTGTAGCTCTGTGGTACAAGGCTTGCTCGGCCTCCTCAGGGCCCTGGGTTCTATCACCTGGGTTTCTGCCAGACAGAAAACAAAAATAACCAGATAAGTCTGCTGCCAGTAGCGTCAGTTTTCTGGCTTTCATGTGGGCCTTGGAAAGACGTTTTTACTCTGAGATTACAAAAACATATTGATATTTTTTTTCCTGTGGTGGTTTTGTGAAATTTTGTCTGTTTAAATCTTAACTTCATCATTTATTTTTACATATGATATTAGATAAGGTTTGAAACATTCATCTTCTCCTCATTTGTTTAGTGATTACCCATTCTTCTCTGGTGACCAAAGTGCCATTGTGATCCTCACAGTCTTTACGTGCACATGGTCCTGTTTTCTGGGCGCCATGCTCTGTCCCCTGATCTGCTCAGCTGTTTCTCTGCCATCTCTCCACTCTGGCTTCTGGCAGGGCAGACCCCTCTCATTGTGCTTTTTCTCAAAAGCTTTTACTCTACTTTTAATTATTCTTCCAGATTAAATCTTGATTTAATCTGTTAAGTTCCAAAATGAATTCCCTTAAAATTTGGAGTGAATTTGAGTTTATTTTGGTTATAGATTAACTGAAGAGAATTGATGATTTTAAAATATTGTCTCCTTACTCGGGAAAGAAAGGCCTTCTAAGTTTTTTTTTTTTTTTTTTTTTTGTCTTTTAGTAGGATATTATAGTTTTCTTCAACAGGTTTTTCTACATTTTTAAAAGTTTGTTTCAATGTGTTTTTTTCTTTTGTCAGTGTGTTCTTGTGCTCTTACGTTTTCTAGCTGATTATTGTTGGAGCAGAGGAAATGGTTGATTTTTGTGACCGGATATCTAACACTCAAGAGTTTTTCCCTTAATCCAACTCTGTTTGTTATAAACTGAGAAATTCTGGATTGTTGATGTCATCTTTCCCTGTATTTTAATACTGCAACAGATATTTTTTGTCTTGGGTTTTTATTTCTCTGGTCATTTTCAAACAGAATTTGGAGCAGGGTGGACAGACATGTGGACATTACATCATGTTAATACCAAAATCTGTGTATGGAGCTTGATCTGTGTATGGAGTATGAAAGTCTCATCTGTCCCCATGTCATTTTGGTACCTCTGCTCCACCCCTCTCCTCTGTGGTCCCTCCTTTGGAATCTGGATGCTGCTTGAAGACATCTGGAAGCCAAGTGCTCCCCACTTCCTCTATACCTGGGGCCCACACTCCATTCCTAAGCAGCTTTCTCCTGCCGCCACCTGGATCCTCCACCCTCACTGCTGCCCTGGTGGGCCAGGTGCCCCTGTCCCTGCCCCTGCCCCCGCCCCTGCCCCCGCCCCCTTTACCCCTCTTGCTCTCTGCAGACAGCATCTCTCCTTTCAGAAAGGAAGCACCAGGCTGCTCTTGATGAAAATTAGGGCCCAGGGCTCAGGGTCAGGGCTCAGTGCTCTCTGTCAAGAAGGCTCCTGACCGTGGATATTGTGATTTGTCCACCTACACCTGGCCTTGAGCTTTGTGGAAGAGGGATCTGGCCACAGAAGGAAGGTGGTGAAGGAGAATTACAGAGCCCAGCCAGTGCCTAACATGGCCCCTAAGCCCTTTCTGATCAAGGCGGGCTTGGAGCTCCTGTTCTACTAAGTCCCATCTGTCCCGTGGGCCCTTCCTGTCCCTTGGCCAGTAGCAGGGGACATGTATGTGCTGACCAAGAGGGTACCTTAGGCATGCCTATGGATGTCAGAGAGGGCCGAGCCCAAGCAGGGGCCTGGTTCACTGCACAGATCTCACAGCAGTGCAAGAGAAAGAGCGGGACACAGGGCCATGGCCTTTGGGCACTTGGTGATGTTTCTAGTGAATGTGGCCTTGTTGATCACCCAAACTGGTACCAGTCAGACCAGAGTCTGCTCTGCCCTTGCAGGGACTGGGAGTGAGGGGATAGGGCTGGGATTCCCTGCTCCCCACAGTGCTGTTTTCGCTTCCCTTCACTGTCTATCCTAGGTGCCATCTGTCTGTCATCATGGAAAAGACACAGCACGGAACCCCAGTGACTCTCCAGTGGTGGCTTTGTACAGAGAATGTCTGGACCCCACTTTTTAAGTCTGCGGTAGACATGGTCTGTGTTTGGGGGCCAGTGTAGTAGATCAGGCTATGAGGGTAAAGAATTTTCTTTTTAATTTTTAAGAATTTTCAGTTTGAAATTTTTTTCAGGCTCATGGAAAATGTAAACCTCACAGAGCTCCCATAACCATAGTGTAGTTACCCGATTAGCCTGTGTCTGCTACTCTTAACCATAGAGTTTTATCAGATGTCACTGACTTCCCCGAAGCATCCTTTTCCCTTCTAGAATGTAATCTTGGACCCTCACTGTCTTTAACCCTAACCCTCAGCCCTGTGATGATTCTAAGCGTCTGTCCAGATGGTCACATTAGAGCCTCCCAGGGTGAAGTTCTGGGTCTCATCTTTGGGCTTCCCCTGGCCATACTTCCTGAGTGAGAGTCCTGCAGGAGTGCCAGCTCCATCATATCCTATGCACGTGCCTGGGCCGGGGTCCCCTGGGCGAGGGAGGATGCCCACCCCAGGCTTCCCTCCTCCACTGGCAGGGGAGCAGCCGACACCCCTCCTACCTGCTCGCAGATAGGCCTTGTTAGGTGTCCCTTATTTTTCTTGTGTTTATAATTTTGCTGTTTGTTCACTCCTTATTTTGAGCCTAAATATATATATTTACTCATTTACTTAGAGGTTTCCCTGAGTCCCCAGAAAACTCCTACCTCAATCTATTTTTAGCCCTTGATCTCCTCTTTCTGCCATGGTTGGTAACAGGAAAGGAAGGAGCTATCTTTTTTCTTTCTTTTTTTTTTTTTCAGTGCTGGGGCTGGAATTTAATGTGCTGTGAGTGAGCTATAACCACTGAACTACAGCCCAGCTCACTGACCCTCTCTTGCTAAGTTTCCCAGGCTGGCCTTGAACTTGCCATACTCCTACCTCAGCCCTTTAATAGCTAGGATTTCAGGCATATTCCACCACACCTGGCTAGCAAATGTGCTTTTGTGAGCTAAGCTGTCCCTGATACTGAGCCAAGACACTTCTGTCCATTTAGGACCTGGTTTCTGTTCTTGATCTGAATGCCAGGAGCTTCTAACTGATTTCTGCTCTGCCTGTTTTTTTTTTTTTTTTTTTTTAAGGATAAGATCTTGCAAAGTAGTTCAGGCTGTCTTTGAACTCACTGTGTGTCCTAGGCTGGCCTTGAATTTGAACGATCCTCCTGTTTCAGCCTCCCTCCTTCAGTTGCTGGGATTAGGGGTGTGCCCACCATACCTGCCTTCTTCCTGCCTTTTGTATTGTATGATAACGTCACTGCCCTGCACTGGCATTTTCTCCTGTCTTTCCAGGTGTACTTCTGGCTTTGCTCTGGGGAGGGTAGATCTAGCCAACCACATATGCTTTATGATAGGGAACTGCACTTGGCCAGCGTGGTGCCCTGCCAGCTTTGGATGTAGATTTTGAAGGGGTCACTGTTAAGAACAAACCATAAGGAGGCCAGGGTGCAGCAGGGAAAGCACTGCTCAGGAGGCCTGTGCATGGCACCGGAAGGAGATTTGGGTGACATGGATCAGGTCAGAGGGCAGAGGTGGGAAACATGTCACATTCCATGCAGAGGGGCCGTCTGTGCCTGGGCTACCTACGGTGGAGTCAGTGACCCTGTCTAGTTCAGGTAATGTTTCTACATCGTCCCAGAGCAGATACTGTGAACTTCGATTTTGGAGGAACTGGGAAGAGAAGCAAGTCACTAGATTCCTGGTCTGGCTGCTATGATTGGCCGCACAGGAAGAAGTTTGCTGCCAGGCTGCTAGAGAGGAAGGTCATCCTAAGGATATCCCCAGGGCTCTCAGGGGTGCCTAGATGTCCCAATCCACCCACCCTTCTTCTCTTTTCTCACACCCCCATTTTCTGAAGCTTCATTAGGCCTGCCTCCAAGATACCCCCCAGGCTGCTCGTTTTCCTAAACTTTGCTTCCACCCTATGGAAAACATCAGATCTTACTTGCGGGATCATGGCTGCAGGTGAAGATTCTTCTCCTTCACCTGCCCTCTGAGCCCTGTTTCTGAAGGGAGGAATATAAGCCCTACAGAAATCGTGCTATGGCTGTCCTGGTCCTAGTGTCCACAGAGCCTGTGACTACAAGCTGTGAGCCCACTGTGGGCAAGAGTGTTGGGCTACAAGTTAGGGTGGAGCCTCCCAGATTGTCTGAGCTCTGAGCACTGTCCACAGACCGAGGAGCAGATACTGTAGGTCCACCCACTGTTTCAAGTGGCTGTTAAACCACAGATGCATTTACATTTGTTCTTGTTTTTTTTTTTTTAAATGGAGGTCTCTAAATGTACTTACATGTCTATATGAATCTGTAAGTCTCCAGTTATCTAGAGGTCTGTGTGAATGTGTGCATCAGATGGTGCCCTGTATTGTGAACTGTGTGACATTGGGAACAGGGACAAGACATTTTCTCTTTTATTTTATACCTTTTAATTCAGTTTATGGATCTCTACTATGCACATGTATTATTTTTACTTCAAAAATTCAGAAAGTCCTCCTACTTGGGGAAGGTTAGGTGCCCAGGGCTGGACTTTAGAGTCTCTGTGCGGCACAAGGGCCTTGACCCCTGGTGCCTCCTCAGCCTCTACCCTTGAGAGCCAGGCCTGGGGTGTGCTAGCAAGTGTCCGCGATGGGGACACAGAGATTGTGACCTGTTTGAGCTGGTCCCTGCTCCACTGCACAGGTGAAGGCACTTCCTTCCTCAAGGGCTTGCTCATCTCGGCCTTTCCCTCTGTGTGTTTCACTGTGCTTCACCATCCCTGCTAATGACCAGTGACCATTTCCATAATCAGCTTTGTGTCCTGGCTCTGCTGAGCTCTGTGCTCCAAGGAGGCTCAGCAACCTGTGGCATTTTAGACACAACTCTGGCTTCTCAGCCCATTGTCTCTCCTTGGGGGAGGAGCCAGAGTGTGGGTGGACAGGTGCTGATGAGCTCAGAAGTAGCAATGGCATTTCACTCGTGACGCATGCTTACATGGTCAGGGCCTCTCCTCGAAAGCTCCCAGACACTGCTGCTTGCCAGGAAGGAGGTTTGGCCGGTTTGGAGAGGGTAGGAGGAGATGGTGATAACAGAGCCACCACCCTTACACAAGTTACCGGCAGGTGGTCCAGCCCCAGAGTGATGGTCACCCCAAAGGGAAGCTTTTGACAAGTGCAAAATCCAGTGTGGGGTGGCCATGATTCACAGGGATTGAGTGTGTGTGAATGAGTGTGTGCACACACATGTGTGTGTTTTTTACACAGTTTTGTCTTTGTCATGGTTTCTGCACTTGACACAGAAAGGACACGTGAGCTGTGGCTCAGTCCACCGAGACAGCATGTCCTCCCGGGAGCAGAGGCCTTCTGGCATGCTGGGGCTCTCTTCATATTATGGGCAGTGTTTAGAAGAAATCCCTCTGTTGTAATTGGACATGCCTGGATGTGTGTATTTTCTTTGAAAGAGCCTCCATCAGCTTAGGAAAAAGTGATTACTCTGCCTTCTCAACAGGGTCCACATCAGGCCGTCTCAGGCTATTTCCTTGGTTTCCTGAACCTGAAATGTGGAAGGAGTATTTTGAAAGTTTGGAAGGAGACCAGCACTGCATCTGGGACTTGCCTTTTCCTTCTTGGGAACCCACACACACAAGACCAGACTCTGTTATGAACAGAAAAAAGCGATGTGGAATTGTTCTGTGGTTCTGATACAGCTGCCACGTTCTTAAGAAGTTACATCATGAGAACTGCTTTTTCTACTGCAGTGTTTTGGTTTCCAGGGAGGCATTAGCAGCGTGCGTGCGTGTGTGTGTGTGTGTGTGTGTGTGTGTGGTGAGGTGAGGTGAGAA
The DNA here is from genome assembly GCF_034190915.1 of Cavia porcellus. Taxonomy (NCBI): domain Eukaryota; kingdom Metazoa; phylum Chordata; class Mammalia; order Rodentia; family Caviidae; genus Cavia; species Cavia porcellus. The sequence continues at coordinate 201,229,758 of NW_026947484.1, forward strand.
GCCAGGGTGGGGCGGGGGAGGGAGAATGGGGTTTTGGTATAGACATATTAATTTGCTCAAACCCAAAAAGCTGGTGCTACTCTCCGATGCTGACCTGCTCCCTGACAGCCTGACCAGCACAGGGCCTAGGTGGTATAGACATGTAAGGTGTATCCTGACAGTACAGTTTCGTCTGTCTCCCTCAGCTTGAGTCTCCTCATCTATTTTAAAATGCATATAAGTTCTCCAGCAGAGCCCATGCAGAGTTAGTGTCTGACGAGTAGGTGACGACCTAGCCGTGTCTGAGCTCCTTGAAACCGGTTGATGTGACTCCTCTGGACAGAGTTGGGCTGGGAGAAGCTTTACCAAGTTTACCTGATAGATGAGGAGGGATGATCAGGGGCCAGTCCTGCTGCTGTGGTCATAGCTGTGCATGACAACAAAAGCCACATAGGTGGCTGCTTCCTCATTGGCTGTGCATCCCTGAGTCCATGGGAAGCTGGGGTGCTGTGGGGCTCGTTGGGAAGGTGAGAATGGGCGATTGCTGCTTGTGCCCTGGCACACTGTGCCTCCACATGCTCACCCCACACCCGACTCAGGTGATGGCTCTGCTCAGTGATGCCTGCTTTGAGCCAGGGGGCCTTGGTCTCCCCTTCTTTGTGCTCCAGGGAACCTGTGTCTGTGATAGTGCGTATTTTTCATCTTGTACCACACTGCGGGGTCCTTGAGAGCAAGGCTGCATCTTCCTCCACTGTGTCCTCAGGGTGGGGTATAGTGGATGGTGTTGTGCGGTAGTCGGGAACTTCTGAGAGACATGGGGCCGAGAGGCTGCCGTCTGCCCTTTCACAGCAGCCCCACACATGGACGATGCTCTCAGTCCTCTCCCGTCCTCTTGTCCCGTGAGCCCCTCGGCACGTACAGCAGTCTGCCTTCCAGACCAGCCCACACCTGCGCCTTGGCCAGGAGCTGAGCCCTTGCCCTTTCTCCTCTCCTGACTGCTTCACTGCTTCCATCTTGGGCTTCTTCCTGCCGGTCACCACCATGATGTTTAGAAACGGTGCAAACCAGATCACATCATTTCCTGCACAGCATCCTGGAGGTGCTTCTCCCTGTGGCCTGTGAGCCCTACTCTCTACCTCTGCCGTTGGACAGTTTCCAGCCAAGCTCCAGCTGTGGTCTTCTATGTCCTGGGGAGCTGAGATGTCCCTTAGGGCTTTGCGCTTGCTGTGATTTGCAAAGAACACTCCACTGATCTCCTTGGCTCCCCTTCAGTTATGGGGGGTACAGCTCAGTGGTGAGGCGTGTGCCTAGCATGCACAGGGCCCTGAGTTTATGCACTCACACCTCCAAGCAGCAACCATAACAGCAACAGTATAAAGCAAATAAAATGAAATAAAACCTCAGCACGCGTCCTCAGAGAGCCCATCTTGGCGGATACCATCTTCCACCTCACTTTATTCCTTCAAGCCTTTGTCAGGATCTGAAATTCTCTCCTTGGTTGTGTGTATTTATTGGCTACAAAAGCCATGGGAGCTGGGACCTTAAGAGCAGGGTTTTTTGAGTGGAGTGTCTATCAGTTGGACAGCTTTGTTTTCACTAACTTCTGGTTGAAATTTAGAATTTCTCTCATTTACTAATAGAAACATGAACCACAGTGATTCTAACATACTTGGAACTTTGGCATCAATAGAAATCACATATATTTTTATATTACTCAACAATTGTGGGCATTTCAGTGTATACACTCATAACTTTTGAAATTGTTATTTGTTAGACTTACCAACAGATCTTACTATGTAGTAGAATAATAATTCTACCTATTCCCTTTCATGAAGAAATATTAACAGTGCTATAAATTTTTAAAAAAATAACAGTTAATAATAAAAATAAAAATAATTTTAATTTTGATTTCATTGGTTTCTTATGTAATTGTATTTCATGCATTCAAAAACACTCCTGTGAGATGGGGTCCTGCAGGGCTTAAGGCACAGAACAGTTAAGAATACACAGCGGCACACAGCGGGCCAGGAGTGGAGGTGCATCCCTATAACCCCATCTGGTTGGGAGGCTAAGGCAGGAGGATTGCAACTTTGAGGCCGGCCTGGGCCATTTATTGAGACCTTGTCTGTAAATGAACAAATAAAACAATGCCCAATAAATGAATGAATGATATGTTTTTTCTTCCATCCCAGTAAGTTTACTGCATTTTCAGGGTCAGGGTTAGCATGAAGTTCATGTCTGGGATTGCGCCTTCGTTGAGGTCTTTTTGAAACCTGCGTTACCACTTTACACTGAGAGTGGCATTTATTTATTTATTTATTTACTTATTTATTTATTTTGTGTGTGTGTTTGTGTGTGTGTGTGTGTGTGTTTAAGAGTGGAAATATTTATTGAAAGAAAGCTTCTGTCTGAGAGACAGAAGAGGTCCCGAGCAGGTTGCTCTATTTTGTGGTTTTTTGAGACAGAGTCTTGCTGTGCAGCTCAGGCTGGCCTTGAGCTCACTTTGGAGCCCAAGCTGGTTTTGAATTCCCAACGATCCTCCTGCGTCAGCCTCCCTAGTGCTGAGATTACAGGTGTGCGCCACCACGCCCGGCTTGAGAGTGGCATTTATGACAGAGCTCTGCTATTCTGTTACCTGTTTCTCTGTGCATCTGCTTTCTCCTACCCTCACCCTCTGACCAGATTATATGTGTACCCTCAGCTTGGTTGATCAACAAAGACTGAAGTCCCAGGGTTCTGGGTTCCCAAGAGAATAGGCAGCTGCCCTGGTTCAGTTGTTCTGCCTAGGAGACACGGTCCCCCATGTTCATGTTCCTCCCTTTAGGTCGGGGCGCAGTGCCCTGAAGAGAGCCTACCCCCTGATGTAGGCATTACAGCTCAGCGGGGCTCCAGGATGGAAGCTGGATGGGTGGGGGTTTCTCTGGCCTGGTAGGGCATTCCATTCGGGTTGGTTCTGTTGTTGCTTAGCATGTGAGATATCACTTATCTGTTAGTCGCTGTCCATAAATTAGGCTATTTCTGTCAGTGTCGAGACAAGCAACACTCAGACCAGACACAAGCCCGCTCTCTTTCCAGCTCAGGCCTAGAAAACATAACCGGTCACACACTGCAGCTGCCACTGAGGTAAACTGGGGTCATGCCAGGAGTAGAAGGGTGTCTTTTGGCAATGGCAGATAGAGCATCTTGAGTGTTGGAGTCCTGCACATGGACGTCTGACCAGGGTCCCTGGCCTGGGAGCCTGGAGCCCATGCTACGAATGATGCTGTTTTCTCTTGAACATTTAAAGTCGGCTTTTGTTTGTTTATTTGTTTGTATGTTCATTTGAGGAAAGGAGAGTAAGAATAACTGAATAGAAATGAGGCTGACACTAGTAGTAACTAATTATCTTGACCACTCCTTGCCCTGGACAAAGCATGTCACATTCACTTCCTGGCCCAGTCCTACCTGTGCTTTCACAGGAGGCTACAGCAGGGTGGAGTGAGAGCCCAGACCGAGTCTTTGAACCCCTTCATCCTTCCGCAAACCATTCCTCACTTTTTCAGGAATCAGGTAGTTTCTGCCACCTGAGACTGTCATGAAAATGAAATGATCTGGACGCACAGTGCTTACGTTGTTCCTCATCTGGTGTCTGCGCCCCTTGCCAGTACTGTTACTGATGTGCAGAGGACTGAGAGGGGCTGGTGGCAGTCTTCTGATGGGAGGCAGGCCAGTGGTGGAAGAGACCAGGGTGCAGGGGAACCTGTGTGGAAAGGCTGGGTGAGACCAATGGGTGAGGAGAATGAAGACTTTGGCACATGCCAGGCTGAACAGGTTGGGCTATAGGCCTGGGCTTTCCTTGGGGAGAGCCACAAAGTGCCAGGCACAGAGTAGAACAGGAGCAAAGTCCACTTCAGCTGTGAGGCCAGCAGGTGGGACCCGTGGAAAGAGGCTGTCTCCCATTCAGCCTTCCATGGGATTCTGTTAAGCCTGGCCCAGTTGCTGCTCCCGTCTGAATTGAGCTGAGCAGGTTCCACCCCATCATGCTGGTCTGTTCTGTCTTGGGACAGACTAGTTGCGGCTGGTCCAGTTTACCCAGCCTATGGTTGGTTAGTCTGGTTTGAGATGGCCTAAGGGACTGACCTGGGCTCTTGCTGCCTTTAAGCATTCGAACTGGATTTGCTTTTATCTCAGGTTTTGGATTCTGCCTTTCTGAAGTTTCTGGGAATTTCCTGACGGTTTCTGTTGGAAGGTCCTGTCTGCTGTGTGCCTAGAAACCTTGCCCTTGCTTAGCACTGCTCCTACCCTCTTGATCCTGATTCTTGTGCATGGGAAATTTCTTGAAGCTTGCTTATTAATATCACTGTTCTTTGTTGTCATGTGCTAATACAATAGGTTTTTAGTACTTTAATATTTATTTGACCATTTCAAAAGAAATTTTAAGCATGCAAGTTGAGATACCATCATGAAATTGAGGTCTGGGTGCTCCTTTTATTACGCTACAGTTGAAATGTCATAGAATCCAAATTTCTGGAGCCATGTACCTGTCACCACCATCCACTTTTAGACTGTTTCCATCACTTTAAAAACACCCTTGTGTCTATTTACAGTCAGTTTGGCTTCTACCCCACTGATATGCTCTTTTGTATCTACAAACTTGCCTTTTATGGGGATTTCCTAAAGTAGAACTGTACAGTACATTCTTCTGTATCTGACTTCTTTCACTTAGTGTAATTTTTTTGTCTTTTTGAGACAGGATCTCATTATGCAGTGCAGGCTGGCCTTCAGCTCACTTTGTAGCCCTGGCTGGCCTCAAACTCACAGCATTTATCTGCCTCAGCCTCCCAAGTGCTGGGATTACAGGTGTGTGCCACTGCATCCTGAAGTGTGATGTTTTTGAGGTTTAATCTTGTTTTAGCTTGTATCTGTATTTCATTTCTTTGAGCAGCTGAGTGGCTTTAGTTATGTGGATATACTGCATTGCCTGTCCATTCATCAGTGATGAACATTTGAGTTGTTTCCAGCTTTTGGCTTTTATGAATAATGATGCTATAAACATTCACACACAGGCTTTTGGGTAGATATATGTTTCCATTTAGTTTAGGTAGGTATCTAGGAATAGAATTGCTGGGTTGTATGGTAAACTTTTGTTTAACTTTTTAAAAAACTGGCACATTATTTTCCAAAGTGGTCATATCATTTTGCCCTCCCAGCAATGCCTGAGGGTTCCATTTCTTCACATCCTTACCAACAGTTGCTGTGGTTTATTTCTGAGTGACCCAAGTCAAGTTCATTGTCCTTGGTCACTAATCTGCTGTGCCACCTTGCTTGAAGAAGGGTACATCATCCTGACACCTCAGGATGTGGTTAATTTTAGTGATCCTGAGGGTGTGAAGCAGCATGGCTTCATGATTTTGATTTCCATTTCCCTGATGCCATTTCCCTTGTGTTCATCTATATGTTTTCTTTTGTGAAACAGCTGGGTCATTGTGTGGCTGCTCCTTAAGCCTCACCAGCCATGATTCATGTCCTGGGTGACAGGGAACGTAGATTATCCTAGAAATGATTAAGACGTGCGTGTTCTTAGCCTGTCCCTTAACCTTGCCCATAAAAGATGATTTGGAATAACTACTTTTACGTCGGGATTATCTTGTGGTAAACACTATTTTGCTTAAATGGTTATGTTTTGATCTGCGCGGTTTTGCTGTTATGCCCTCTTTTATCTCAATCTCCATTTTATTATTTACTTTTTTATTTTTATCCTTTTAATTAAGGAAAAATAAGTAAAAAATAGCAGGATATATTATAGTAACCCACTTTGACTTTCCATTATCTTGATTTAAAGCCCTGTATTGCTCTCACCATCTTGTTTTGACTGATGTCCCTCTATTCTGTTTTGCTTGATAGTACCAGGTTTGAAAGTTTAGGCAGCAGCTGTGAAGATAGTGGGATTCATTATGACGCCCATTCTGGTTGACTATTATCTACTTTTGAAGACCTATAATGTCTCCAGTGTTTTGGTTTTGCAGGTTTTGTTCTTTACTGTTTTGTTCAATTTTATTATAACTGATGATATAGGCAATTCTATTAGAGATAGCGGGAGGCATCATGGTAACCATTGTTGATCACCTTGTATTATGCTTTTACATTATCTATTACGTCCACCCTTTTGATTTGACTGACTGTTCTGTTATGTCACATTTGGTTCTACTCTCTTCCAAAAACGTAATAAGAACTGTGGGAGCAACAAAATCCAAAATGTGTAATTGTCATTGTACAAAAAGAGAGGAAAAGAAAGTGCTCTAAACAATATAACTGCATTTATATTTAAGTGTATAAGATAGATAATGATATTACTGAGTTTTGTTGGATCATTGAACAAAACTGTTTGCAGTCTCACTGTTGGAATGTCCACTTTATAAGCTTTAATTTTGTAACTTGAGCAATTATTTCTAAGATGACAATATGTAATCCATTAACTAGTGATTTCCTACTGTTTATTTTTTTCTGTAAACCTGTATAACTTGTACCCTTTCTCTGCTTTTTTTTATCTTTTTCTCCTTAAATAAAATTAAAAAAAAAAAAAGACGATTTGGGTCTTTCCACCTTAGTTTTGCCTCTTAACTTTGTTACTAAAATATTGTACATTGGACAAAGTTATAAACTTTGCCATGTTTTTTCATCTCATGTGTGTTTTGCCAACCCATTTGGAAGTGAGCTGTAAGTTCTTTTTGCCTCTGGGCATTGCCTACTGGTGAAGACCTCTTCCTAGTCACTGGCACAGTGCTCTCCCACTTGGGAAATCAACAGTGACTCAGTGATATCATCTAGGACTCACTCAGCTTTCCCCACATGACCCTTCAATGGTTGTTTATAGGAAAGATTAGTTCTTCTGAATTCTGCGGAAGAAGGGGAAGGTGGGAGGCTCCAGGATAGTCCTGGACAGTTGGAAAGGAAGGCAGGAGAGCAGTTGGGGATGCGAGAGGAGCCATGGCTGGTTGGAGATATGTGAGGAGGAGCCCAGTTACCCTGACATTCCATCTGGCTGCTCTAATGTTCACTGCTGTGTGATGGGGCTTGGAGGTTCAGTCGAGTGAAGGTTGGGCTGGCATTTTCTGTCTTTCCTCCTTACCAGCAGTCTAGGTCTTACGTTCCAAGACCACTTTCCTCATGGGCACTATAGAGTCTGCGGATCCCAAGTCAAGTTCATTGTCTTTGGTCACCAATCTGTGCCACCTTGCTTGAGGAAGGGTGTATCATCCTGACACCTCAGGATGGAAGCTGTTACACCCCTCTCTAGCTCCTCCCCTTTGCTCCATGTCAGTTTGTGTGGAATCTCTGACCTTTGTATCTCAGCCTGTCTGTTTCCCTTTGACTTCACTGCTGCCCCTTCTCTCAAAGGTCCATCCTTGTCTCTTGCTTGGATAAATGGCAGTTGGCTCCCTCTCCCTGCCTCACCACCCTACTGTCCTGGCCATCTTGTGGTTAAACAGCTGCAGCTGCTGGTAGCTGTTTTCTGGGTGTTGTGATGGGGTAGCTGCTCTGGAGGTGGATGCACATGGTGTGGTAGAGCTGGTTCTACCAGACATGGTATCCAGAAGTGACCTGTATGCAAGTCTTGAGTAATGGTGGTGGGACACATGAACAAAGGCACCACGGCATGACTGACTGACCTCTCTGCGCCTCAGTGTCTCCGTGTGTAGGATGAGTGCAGTATTCAGGTCTGTTTCAGGCCTGTGGGCAGGGTTATGTGAGTCCACAGACATCAAGTGTGCGGCAGGCAGTGAGTGCTGTGCGGGGTTACTGTTGTCAGGTTATTACTGCATAGCACTGTGGTACCAGTTTGTCTTCTCCATGGCATTTCTGTCTAAAAGGGCTCAGGCTCTGGTGCTTGCAAAGGCCAGGGATAACAGGCCAGGTGGGAGCTGAAAGCTCCAATGCATGGGGCAACCTGCTCTGCCCAGCTGATGACACCATACAGGGTTATGGGTCCAGTATGCCTAGAAAAGTCAGAGATCTAGAATTCTATGTGAAACCTACTTTTTAGACATTGGTAATTAATTTTAAAAATACTAAATTCTGCACAAGTCCAGTGAACTAGTGAACTTTGTCAGTGGGCCAAGTTTACCATAAAGACTATCATCTTCGGAATCTGCTGAATGTGGCATAACTCTCCCTCCAGGGTGGGAGTCATTGGGGCTGAGACTTGGTTTTGATGAGCTCCTTTTTCTTGCAGGACTTCTCTAGGCAGGTTATGTCACCAGCAGAGGCTGCCCTGAAGCTCCCTGCGGCCTGGAGACTATGTACAAGAGGAATGGTCTGATGGCTAGCGTGTTGGTCACCTCTGCCACTCCACAGGTATGGAGGCTGCAGTCAGGATTGGGTGGGGTTTTCAGCTGACCCAGGCTCCAGCAGAGCCATGGCAGCAAGGCAACAGGCCTGCACTGAATGTTACCGTTCTTAACACTCCAAGGTCCCTGGCCACGCTAGGCGTGAGAGTTGGGAGGCCTTAAGGATCAGTGTGTTTTCTGAAGTTGTTCTCTTCAAAGAAAGCAAATACCTGCTCAGGCCAGCTGTAACAAGTGCCACATTCCATTTTGGTGGCAAGAAGGGATCAGACCTTTCCCAGGAAAAGCTACACTTATTATGAATCAGTTGCACATTCCAGAATGAAGTCAGACAGAAGTCATTCCAGCTGGGCTCTTGTTTACCTTTTTCCAGAGGAAGTGACTATAAGCAGTGGTGATCTGAGGGGGACTTGGTCCAGGGATCCCTTTTGAAGCTTGAGAGTTTGCTCTCCAAGCTTCATAACAGAACTGACATGCAGAAGCAGGGGTGTCATCTGAGGCGGGGTGCCTCTGTGGCTACACACTGGCCTGGCAGGGTTGGGTCCTGGGCTCGCATCAAGCGGGATAATCAGGCAGAAAGTCATAGGAGCCAGTTTGTTTCTTACATATCTCTCCAAAAACTTCTCATATTGACCCTCTTAATGTTGAAATCAAATTTGTAGGTGCTTTTTAAATGTATGGGGCCAGTATAGTTCATAAATAAAGTTACTGCATGACCATCATCATCATCAATTAAAAGATTTAGGGCAATTTTTGACTGAAACAGTCCCCTCGAATAAGTGTACATTTGGGTACAATAGGGTATAACAGGAAAGTTAAAAAAAAAAAAAAAAAAAAGAAACCCTAAATCCCAGCAGTGGATTCTGCTGACTAGAATCAGGTTTCCATTCCACCTGTAAGTTACACTCCTTCCAGAATGAAACTCCTTTGCGAGGGTATGTATGTGTGTTTATAGGAATGGGAGTATGTGTGTGATGGCTGTGTGTACACACTGCACTAAATCTAGTCATCCCTCCATGTTCAAGGATCATAAACCACGAATCAACAGTGCTGAAAAAAATTTCGTGTGTACTGAACAGACTTTTTTATTATTCCTAAATAATATAATATCACAACCATTTATGGAACATTTATAATATAGTATGACAATCATTCATAGAACAGTTATATTTATATTTTGTTATAAGAGATGACTCAAAAGTATATGGGAGGATATGCACAGGTTATGTGCAAATACTAGGCCATTTTACACAACACCCTTGAGCATCTTCAGATTTGGTATTTTTGAGGGGTCCTGGAACAACCCCTGTGGTACTGAGGCCCACTTTATGCACATGCATGTGTGTCAGTACAAGGGTAAGTAAATACTCCATAATATTTGTTGAATGAATAAAAATTGGTGGATAATTGAAGTGCTCGCTAACTCTTGGTGGCTGAATGACACACGCACACCCAGGCATGCCCCTGGGTTAGTGCCTGCTCTACTCCAGGCACTTTGCGTGTTCCTCTTATTTCACCCTCACCACAACCCTATCAGCTGTGCGGCTGAGCTTTATGGATGAGGAACCTGAGGTGTGCAGAGGTAAACATACTGCTTTGATCCCACAGCTGGGCAGGCAGATGGATTCAACTCAAGACTCCCCTGCTGTCCCAGAGTCACCTCTGTCAGCCTGGTTGAGCTGCTTCCAGGAAGGTGGGTGGAAGAAGCCGAAATATTTATAAATCTTTGCCTTTGCAAGGTCAGCACTTAAGACTGGAAAATAGAATCAAGTGCTGATTCTGGAAGCATCAGGAACTGTCTTTATTACTTTTCAGATCCAGATTTTCCTCAGGGGGGAATTTCTCACCTGTGGCACTTTTGTTTTTTTCAGTACAGGGAATTAAACTCAGGACCTTTGCACTAAACTACATTCCTCGCCTCCTGTAAAAAAAAACGTTTCCCTTTGAGACAGGGTTTTGCTAAATCACCAAGTTGCTGAGGAGTTGCTCAAACATGTAGTCCTCCTGCCGCAGGCTCCCAGAACACTAGGATTACAGGCCTGCACCAGCTGCGACAGTTTTAGGATAGCCAGGCCTTGAGCCAGCATCTCCTTGAGAGGGGATTCTGCCGCTGGATTCTCAGCTTTGTTCAGTCACTTGAGCCACAGTGCTGGGATGTGGGAGTTGCTTTATTACAGATGATGAGTGAGACTCAGCAAAATAAAGACCCTTGTCCAAGTTCAGGTAGCAGGCAGTGGGAAGCTATCTTTTCATTCAGGTCTGTCTTCAAAGCTCTTAACCACAGTGGTCTACTGCTTCTTAAGACCACCTCAGGGTTTTCAGTATAGCAGATTCCTTTGTAAAAACCTTTCCATGACACAGGCCTACTGAAGCTAGCAAGTTATGTTCCTATTCCTTTCCTTAACCTCACAGTTTTAGTTGCTGACTAGATTCCCTCACTGGCCTAAAACACTCCTGTTTCCAGTAAGATTGCAGCATTTTTCCAGATATAGCAATTTTGGAAAGAGTGAAATAAGAGGGAATTAATAAAAGCATATTCTGTAAATCCTACTCCAAGATGTTGAGGTTTAATGGAAACCACAAAACCCTTCTTGATGAGTTGAGACGAATAAAATCACTTATGATGAACAGGGCACGAGTTTGGGTGGTAAGCCTGGTGGATTCCCAAAAGTGGAGTTTGATGAAATTAAATAAAATTACAGAGAAGGCATATACAGCATTCTGAGATCCATACAGTGTGGGATTTCATGAAACCAGCTGCGCTTGGGGAGTTTTAACTTCCATTGTTATGGGAGTGCCTTCCTTTGCACGCAGGATTCAGTGTGTCCTTCTCGCAAGGGCCTCTTCTAAGTGTAACTTTCATGACAGTCTCCAAAGCCCAGTGGTTACCTCTCAGCTCATCAAGCAGCAGGCTCTGAATTTCCAGTGTACCACATGTGAAGTAAACCTCCAAGGAGGTCCTCTGGAGGGCCCCTTTAATATTTTGGGCAACAATTTCCATAAGAAGTTTAAGAAAAAAAACCCAAACAAACCAGGTGAACCAAGGTCATGTCCGAAAGACACAGGGGAGCAGAAGATTTCCACAGGCCGCTGGGAGCTGGGGCCTGTTGTCTGTAAGGGAGGATTGTGCTGGGACATTCTGTTATTATTCTGTGGATAGAACCCAGGGTCTCATGCATGCAGGCAAGTGCTCTCCTACTGAGTTCCACCCCAGCCCTGTGCTATAACTTTTTACCTACTACAGCACTGCTGGTCAGAAACAGTGGTAGTGGCCAAAGGTATTTCTGGGGGAGCCGGGCAGAAAACCACATTCACATTCTGGCTTTCAGTTTTGCAGCTCCCTTAGACAAGTAATGTTGCTTCTACTTCCTTATCTGTGAAATGGGTATAATAACAGTATATTCACATAGGATAAACATGAGAGTTAAATTAGAGCATGCATCTGAAGTGCTTCACATAGTGCCTGGAAGCACTGTGTGACTCTAGCATTCTGTGACTCTAGTACCCTCTATTTTGAGGAGGTGGGGGGCAGTGATCCAGGCCAGACCACTCAGGTGGTACCATCTCTCTGCATTCTCCACAGGGCAGCAGCAGCTCCGACTCTCTGGAGGGCCAGAGCTGTGACTATGCCAGCAAGAGCTATGATGCCGTTGTCTTCGATGTCTTGAAAGTGACTCCCGAGGAGTTCGCCGTAAGTGACACAGAACTGACAGGGGTGCTGACATGAGCACAGGGTGCTTTGTGCTTTCTTCCCAGGTTGTGAGCAGTCTCTGTGCTCAACAAGAGGCAAGTGCCGGTAGAGGATGGCACGTCCCCTGTGAAATGCCACAGAAGGGCGCTCTCGGTCTCGACATTGCCTGGCAGGCACCACAGTATTCATGATGAGCTGGTGACAGGACCAGGTCACAACACAGTTAGGGAGAACAACGCCATTTTTAAACAGTGCATGCAGCACGCACACATGAAGTATTTAGACAAGGCCTAGAGTGGATGTTTATGTATTCATATATGTTTGAATCTATGAACGAGGCATATTACTTACTGTAGTTTTTGGTTGTAGATTCCAGGTATTTTAATTTAATTTTTATTCTTTTTATTTTTACTTTCTATAGTTTTATAATTGCCATTTTCTATAATAATAGATAATATTATATGAGCAGTTTTTTTAAAAATTGGAGATCTAAGAAGTTGTTTTTTTTCTCCAGCTGGTGTTGCTGCTGGGCTGACCAGCAGACTGCTCAAGTAAAGCAGAGCTGGCTCCTCATTTTGTTATGACCATTTCCTCCTTGTGGACCTTATAGAAGTGGAGTGCATTGGCTCTGGGGTGACTTCAAGTCTAATTGCAAGCACTGTCCAAGGGCTGTGTTTCTCTCCAGAACCATGGAGGTACTTTAGAGCCACTTTCTCCTGTTCCTCTTTGTGTAGAGATTTCATGCCCTGCCCTGGGCCTTCCTATCACTCAGTCATCCCTGGCTCCTGTGTTCACTCTGTGCCAGGCCCAAAATAATGAAGATCAGCCCTCCAAACCCTCACCAAACTAATTCCATTTTGTAGTGGGCTGGTTCAGCGGGCCCTCCCAGGTGCTGAGGCTGTGCGCCAGACTGCAGTATCACAGGATTGCCTAGTACTGGGGCCAGCAGTGCTGGGTGAGAGTAGTAGAGCACCTGCCAGGGGTGGGAAGGGCTGGAGTACACACAGCTTTTCCCAGGACTCTCAGCGTTTGCCTCTGCTTTTTGCTATTTACCTTTGAGCTATATATGCACTGTAGCTTGGCAAAGAATTGTTGATGACTTTAGTGAAGCTGCAACCTACAGGTCCCTCCTGCCCTGAAATAATCCCCAAAAGTCCATTTGCTCCCTAAGCCATACTCGTCTTCATCTGACTCCTAGTGCCTTCTCAATTCAGAGGCAGATGTTCCTTTTATAGCTCTCCAGAAAATTATAGAACAGCTGTGTCTGAGGGGTCCCTTTAAAACATGCTTAAAACCGGCCAGTGATTCCTCCCTCCTAGAATGAGACCTACATCGCTCCTTCCTGAGGCCCCAGTACTTCTGGGGTCTGGCCACACCTGCCCTGCTGCCCTTCCCCTGGCTGCCTTGCTCTGTCTTGGTCTCTGTCTGGGAGGGCTTGCCCTGCACTTGTGGAATTTCTCTAGCACTGTTTCTTCCCTTATCCTGTTCTTTCTTTTCATCTCTTATTACTACTTAAAGTTACATCACAACACTAATTTTAAAATTGCATATCTCCTCTAGTGGAAAAAAATTCCTAAGGACAAGAACTGAATTGTTCATTGCTTTTCCCCCCAAGACCCAAAATATACCTGGTTAATAGTAGGTACTTAGTAAATATGTGTAATTGAACAAATTCAGTACTTACATAACAGCCAAACAAGGTATGATGTTAATGCTTGATTTTCTGATGGAGAAACCAAGGACTCAAGAAGATTCTTTTCTTAGTTGAATGTTGTTTTTTGGTTTTTTTGTCTTTTCGTTTTTATTGGTACCAGGGATCGAACTCATGACAGCACACTTGCAAGGCAGGCTAAATCCCCAGCCCCTCTTAGTTGAATGTTGGTAGAGGCAGTTCTGAAACTATCACCTCTTAATTACCCACCCAGTGCTGGGAGGTCATATTATGCTCCTGTTTAGATACATATTACGTCTAGGTCTTGAGCTAAATATTTTACATGCCTTAGTTAAGTTCTTTTTTACAATAGCCTTACAAGTCAGGTATAATTATTACTTACGATATACTGATAAACAAATCAGCACCTAGAGAAGTAAGTCACCTCCTCACAGATAGCAAGTGACATAGCTGGGATTTGAACTTGGGACTGACACCCTAGACCAGCCCTTCCCAATGGGAATTTAATCCAAACTACATATGCAGTTTCAAATTTTCTAGTAGCCATGTTAAAAAAGACATGAAGTTACTTTAAGTAAACACTGACTTTATGTAAAAATGATCAGATTATTGCTGTCTAATATCTTTCAAAGTTACAAGAAAAAAGAGAAGATAACCCCTCTTCTCTTCGGATAGTTGAAGAGTGCCAGTAAGCAAATAAAATCTGTAACTATTTTTAAATGACCTGAGAGATGTAAAGAATGAACAGCTTAAGTTGGAAATAGAAAAATCTCAGAAGTGAGGTGGCCAAGCTTAGGAAAGAATTGAGAATAAGAAAAAAATTTTAGAAATGAAGTTGAAATATAAGAAACACAAGAACAAATAAATATAGCAGAAAATGACTTAAGAAAGCGAACTTTTTAATATCAAAATAAATGAGGAAAGAGATCAAAAGACTGAGAGAAAGTGACACATTAGGCAAAGAAGATCCAACATACAGATACTAGGGATCCGTGAAAGGAGGAAGTAAAAGGCAAGGGAGCTGAACCCACACCTAAGTATGTAATTTAAGATAATGTTCATGGAATAAAAGACCCAACAGTAAACACTGAAAGAGCTCACTATGAAGATGAGACCATTAACCCCCAGTGTCTAGTACTGCGGACATATTCTTGGTAAACTACTAGATTTCAAAGGAAAAAGAAATCCTTTGTGTATCATGGAAAAAAACAGCAAATAACTTAAAAGGGAAAGGAAATTAGTCTAGCACCAAACTTTTTGAAATAAACATCCTAAAATATATTTTTATTAGTACCTATTCATTTTATAAAATAGTGGATTTTAAGATGGTATTTTCCTACACGTATATATTTTGATTATATCCACTCTCCCTATTGTTTTCCAACCCTCATCCATTATTCTCTTTTCTAATTATAGTCTCTTTTTTACTTTCATGTCTTTTTTAGATTTCACATATTAGGGAAACATGTTTTACCTGAGTCTGGTTTATTTTGCTTAACGTGATGATCTTAAGTTCCATCCATTTTCCTACAAAGGATATAATTTCATTCTTCTCCATTGTGTATTTATACCATATTTTCTTTATTCATTCATCTGTTGATGGGCATCTAGGCTGGTTCCATATCTTGGCTGTTGTTAATTGTACCTCAATAAACATGGGTGTGTATGCTGATTTTAATTGCTTCAGTTATATATGGAGGGGTCGTATGGCTGAGTCGTATGGTAATTCTTAGTTTTTTGAGGAACTTGCATATTGACTTCTATAGTACATCTACTAATTTACATTTGCACCAACAGTGTAGAAGTATTCATTTTTCTCCCGCATTTATTATCATTTTGTATTCTGATGATAATCATTCTTTCTGGGATCAGATATAATCTCAGTGTAGTTTTGACTTGCATTTTCCTAAGGACTAAAGATGTTGAACATTTTTTCAGATACTTATTAGCCATTTATACTACTTCTTTTGAGAAGTATCTATTCAGTTCATTTGCCCATTTATTGATTGGGTTAATTGAAGTTTTAGTGTTAAGTATTTTTTAGGGTTTTAAAAAATATTTTTGATATTAAATCTCTACTGGAAGAGTAGCTGGCAAAGATTTTTCTCCAATTCTATGGGCTGTCTCTTCACTCTTGCCATATAGAAACTTTTTAATTTGATGTAGTCTTACTATTTTTACTATTATTTCCTATGCTATTAGAGACCTACTCAGGAAGTGTACCTATGACTTAAGTGTTTCCCCTGTGTTTTCTTCTAGAAGTTTCAAGCCTTATATCTACATTTTTGATCTATTTTGAATTGATTTTTATACCAGGTAAGAGATAGGGATCTATTTTCAGTCTTTTGTGTACGGATGTCCAGTTTCTCAGCGCTATTTGTTAAAAAGACTTCTCTGACATGTTTTTGGTCCATTTGTCAAGAATCAGATAGCTGAGGTTATTTAAGTTTTTAGGGAGTTCTTTCTTTCTTTTTGTCAAAGGAAAATGGGATAACATAAGTAGGTTAAGGAAAGAAAAAAAATGTAACCCAAATTTTATATCTAGCAAAACTGACCTGACAGTGTCAAGGACATAGACAGTTGTGTTAGGAGCCTGCACAGCCTCAGAGAATGTCATCCTCTGAGCCTTCCCAAGGAATCTACCAGACAAACTTAAACAACAAGAAAGACAGCATATACATGTGAGACTTGTGGAGAGCAGTGAACACACATTTACTTGTAAAACTAAGTGAGGAATAAAACATGGAGGTTATAGTTTGTAATGGCTATGCCTAGATAGTAAACAAGAATGTGGCTCAAAGTATAAACTAAAAATGGGGGGAGAACTGAGAGAACATATGCAAAAATATCAAAGTTACTTGCAGTATTATATTAGTGATGGTATTAGTATTGTGATTCTGAGGCTGTTGTGTATATAATGTAGGATAAAGTAAATGAATATTTTTGGTGTACTATAACCTAGCATATTCCTCATATATAAGAGCAAAATTTTTGATATAGAAGAAAAGAGATGGTATATATATATGAGTAGTTAAGTTGAACTTCAATTATAAATATTAAATATGAATTCCAGATTGTAGCCTTGAGATATCATTTTCTGTAGAAGAACCCAGGGATTCCTGGAGAACTGGTCAGCTTCCAGTGTGGGACTGGAGATGTTCAGAATGAGTCTGGCATATACTCCAGTTCCAGGAAGGCAGCCATAAGGGACAGTGAGGCTTATGACAGAAGGATTCAGGAGCCATCAAGAAGACGCTCTTGCTTCACCTTCAAAAGGATAATAATTTTAGGTGACTCAAAGCCATCAAACAGTGGGCCACTGCCGGATGAGGATAGACCAGTTTATTATCTTAAAAACTGACAACTGTGAGGAAATAATCAAACATGAGTTCTTCCTTTCACTTTTTAAAAAAAGAGAATCAAACCAAACAAAATAAAACAGAATAAAGCAAATCAAAACAAAATAGTGGAAGTGATACAAGTGGTACTAAAAATGAGATAGTAGAAAATCAACAATGGCTACCATCACGCCTCTTGTTATCTTCAGAGTAGCTGTGCATACCATCAGGCATAATAAAATCAAACAAAACAGAATAGAATAAAACCAGTCAAAACAGTGAAAGTAATACAGGACTTAAAAACAAAATAAAAGAAATCAATAATGGTTACCATAGTATATTTTGTTATCTTTGAAATAACTGCCTATACCATCAGATATAGTAAAATCAAACAAAATAAAACAAAGCAATGAAATGATATAGGATGGATGTTAAAAACAAGATAATAGGGAATTAACAATGGCTGCCACCTTCAGAAGGAAATCTCCCATAGTTGCTATATTGCATATTGATATCTTCTAAATAGATGCTCAGACTGCCGGCTTTAGGCCTGTAAAGTCAGTCAGACACTAAACACTGCCAGCATTAAGCTGCTTTGTTTTGTTTTTCACTTCAGTAGCTATTATCTCAGCCTGTGTTTCTCTGGATCAGCTGGTTGCTTATGAGGTGGGGAAGGTGGTGGGCATTGGGGGGTGGGCTCATCTGTTGTCTTCCAGTCTACACTCCAGCAGGCTCATGGGAAGGGACTGGCTTCTTGTTTCTTCTCCCAGTGGTCTGCAATCCCTTTCACTTTTGAACTATGCCGAATAACCAAGTAGTAGATGAGGGATGGTGTCTCTTTATTAAATTAGTTTAATTAATAAATGGAAAATAAGTGATAGAATTGGAATGTCATTGTTTCCTAACCCCAGCCAATGAATAGATCAAATAGTAAGAGTCAGCAGCCACCAAAAGGAGAGGTAGGCTCTGCCTGCTGACAAAATAAGGCACTGGCGCCTCCAGGGTACAGAGGGGTGGGACCCATGCCCAATAGAGCCTCTGGGTTCAGCTGCTAATTTGCTGGAAATACCAAGGATGGATTCATGAAACCATGCATTAGTCAATGTGGTGTTCTGTAAATATACATAACTTTGTAAGACAGTTAAAATCACTTCATGGTCCTCATTTTTTTTTTTTTTTTTTTTTTTTTTTTTACCGGGATTGAACTCACGACCTTGCACTTGCCAGGTGGGCGCTGTGCCACTGAACTAAATCCCTGGTCCACCTCATTTTTTTTTTTTTTTTTTTGCTAGGGGTACTCTACAGCTTACTTTAGTCCTTCTCTTCTCGTGTTGAAAGCAGAGCGGAAAGTGAGACTAAACTTGTCTTTGTCACTAATAGATTGTGGACATCCTTCCAGGTCAATATGTGCAGATTTTGTTAATGATTTTTTTAATAGTTGCATAATATTTCAGTATGTAATATGCTATAATTTTTTCAGCAAATTCCTTTTAATGGTCTTTTCCAGATTTTTGGTACAACTAATAGTACAGTAAGCATCTATATATTTACCTATATCTATATCGTCTCATCTAATTTTGTATATAAAATCTCCTAATATATATTTTAAAAATTGTTGTGTAGATAATATGCCATTTCACTCTGCATAAGATAATGTCTAAATGCAATGCAGAGCTGAGGAAAAATTACTGTAAAAACAAAGACTGGATAATTAGCAATTTTGATTTTGAACTGTATATTAGAAAATACGATTGTGTCAATTATAAATTCCTGAATGTAATGATTTTGCTGTAAGTTTAAAAAAGAGAAAGAATGATATTATTCGTAGGAAATTCACATTGAAATAGGGACAAAGAATTATAAATATCTGTATTTTATTCTCAAATGTTTCAGAAAAATGTATATGTGTATATAATTATGTAGAAATAAATGGGAGAAATGTTATTTAGTGAAGTGAGATAAAGGGTTATGAGAGTGCATCTTACTATTTTTGCAACTGTCTTGTAGGTTTGATATTTTTTAACAATAAAAATTTAAAAACCTAGTTACTGCTAGATAACTTTCCAAAAGAACAGAGCCATTCATAGGCCATCCCTGTGATGCACTGCTGGTTGACCTGTGGTGTCTTCCTGTGTAACCTGTGTTTGAGTTCTGCTGTGATTCTGGACTTGCCAGATGTGTCCTTCCTGAAGCTTTGGAGTATATGTATAATCTGAGAAATGCATTGTCAGAGCTGAATACTTTTTTCTCTTTGAGCAATCCTGGTCCTGAATTGGTAGTGATCTAAATGTAAATTTTAAAGTATCTTTTAGTATGAAGTACACATGAGAACAGTTTTCACACTGACAAGAGAACATTTTTTAAAATTTGTTTATTTGGCATTTTGGAAGACCTTACACTATTACCATGGTTAGGAAGAGATAATTTAGTCCCCTGCTGTTAGAAGGGAGAAATACTACATTCAGTGTGCGCATATCTATCTATCTATCTATCTATCTATCTATCTATCTATCTATAAAACAATTTTACAGTGCCATTTTACTGTAAAACCAAACTTAATGTGAAAAAGTTGCTGACAGAAATCTTTCCCCAGAGGCATGAGCACTCTCCAAGGGGGTGGTGGGGATGGGGGTGCGAACCTGAGGGACAATATGTACATATATATATACATATTTATATAAAACAATTTTTGTTTTGGCTAACCAGCTTTCATTTATTCCTATAATACCACTTTCTTCCTTAGGGGCCATGTTGTGAAGTGCTCTTGTAGATATCTCCAGTCTGTAGTGTTCATCTCCACAGAAATACAATATTTTGTAATATGTGAAGACTGGCCATTTCCCTTGCAAGCCTGGGCTTTTAGGGTTCCTGGTCAAGAAGAGAGTAGGGTTATAGGAGGTATGTTCAGGTGAGCAGCTTGCCTGGACATCCTGCGTTAATTTTCCCAAATAAAGATAAGCCATTAAAGGATTTATTAATGAGCTCTCCTTCAGCCCCACTGCTGGGCAGACTCACTGTTTGGAAACTAGTGTGGGAGCCTCTGTGTCTCAAGTTTCTGTGGAGGCGGTAACAACCACCCTGGGGATGCCCTTGTCTCCTGGAAGGAAGCCAATGCCTCTCCTGAGTGTGTGTGTGGGGTGCAGGGTCTCAGTGGTCCAACAGCTGGCCCTGTCCCTCTGGTTCACACTGCCATCCTCACCACCCCCTTGGAGAGTGCTCGTGCCTCTGGGGAAGGATTTCTGTCAGCAACTTTTTCACATTAAGTTATGTTTTGTAGTAAAATGGCACGAAGCTCATAATCTGGTGATTTTTTTTAGCTCAGTATTTTATAATTTCTCCCTGGACATTGTACCCTTTGTTGGTCAGAGTGGAGAGGATAAAAAGAGCAGAGTCTCACGAAAACCCTCACCTTGTGTCTGCCAGTCTGTTTGCATTCTGGTGACTTCTGTCATTGTATGTTTTGAATAGAATGCATGCATTTTCCGATTTACTATCTGAGCAATGATCTGGATATTTGAAACTTGGTCTATCCAAAAAAGCATGAAATGTAAAGTCATCATTTTAATAATCATTTGGAAATTCAGTAGCAAACTCTAGAACTGATGGCAGGGTGGAAAGGAAGTTTTCTCATTTTCATATTAGCAGACCTTTGGTTCTTTTCCTAAATGACATTGCAAACATCCTGCCGGATCTCCCGGGTAGGGAACTAGCTTGAACTTCAGGAGAGATTTCCAAGGCCCTCAGAGCTTTCAGCTCAGATCTCCTGTTTTCACAAGGTCTTTCTGTTCCCCAGTATGGCACGATTAATCCAAATCCAAGGAGCACTTGGCTAACAGTCTCCCTGGGTCTGGCAGGAGAAATGCTAGTCTGTTTGCACTGCCCAGGATGTAGCTCTGGACCTGCAGCCTGGGCCAGACACGAACCACTAGGCCTTCAACTTATTGGTCACTTGAGGCCAAGAGCATGTGGGCCATACCTAGGGTGTGGTAATGTCAGATACTCCCTTACATTGAGGGGACCTGCGGGTAGAAGGGCTCAGGTTCCCTCAAGGACTTTCTCATTCCTAGTGGCATCTTCTTTCTGTCTCTTAAGCTTCTGTTAGTGACAGCATTTTACCCCTATGCCCATGAGGAGCAGTGGCCCTTGGAATGGGGCAAAGAAGCCCTCTCCTCAAGCCATCTGTCCCCCACCTTCAGCTCTGGAGTAGTTTTCCTTGGTCTATATTCTGTGATTCTCAGCATCTCAGTGACCTTGGACCATCTTTGAACTGTGCTAAGAGCTGACCACAACTGTGCACTTAAGCTATGGTTTGTGATGGCAAGTGACATACTACATGTATTGGCATTTTTCTCCAATTTTTTTCCTCCAGTGTATTTTTGACATGAGGCTTTCTACAGACTCAATGTAACAGCCTCCTTTCAACTTACTCTAGAGCCACCCAGTGCCTGAATGGTCAACCAGATCAATGATCCCTTATTTCCTAGTGTCTGTACTGGTCAGGAGCCATAACTCACATTCTGTTTGATATATATAGTATATTTATTTTCCTGTCACCATTTTCTAGATGTGTCTGTTGACATCAGGAGAAGGCACATGTCAGAGAATGTTGCTATTGAGTGATAACCAGAGATTCTATTTATTATTCTACACTTGTCTAAGGTCAAACTTATTAATTTTAAGGTTACAGAGCCTCAGTGTGTTTCATGGTGTCAGATTACCCTAGGTGGCCTTGTGTTCAGTGGCCACAGTCTTATTAGATTAACAGGCATCCCAAAGCCCTTAGACCTCATTTTCCTCACCTGTCACAGAGGCATCTATAACCGACATCTAGTCTCCCATGCAACGTGTGGAAGTAGGTGGGTCATGTGAAGTCAGATCAGTCTGTGCGTTAGCAGCAGCACTGTCAGCAGTGATAACCTTCTCTTATGGTCCTAGAGGAGCTTCTAATTCTGGGCACAGCCTTTTAACCTGATATGTGTTTTCTGTGTTATTGACATTAGTGCCTTTTAAGTTGGCTGTGGGAAAGGACGAGTTCTTTCATTTCCAATCTGTTGAGGACTGATGCTTAAAACAAATATAATAGAAATGTTGTGGCCATAGCAAATTGGTATAAAGGTTTCCCAGTGCTTGCTCTCAGCTTCTGTACTGATCTCATTGTGGGCTGTCAGAATAAACAGTTTGTGGCCCCAGATTGGTCTCTGGATGCATCTTGAATAGCACTCTACTGTATAATTTAGGAGAGGCATGGACTTCAAAAGAAAAATATAATTTCCATAAGCCACAATTTTAAAATAATCTTAAGTTTAGAGTAATAGATAGTGTTTCTGGTTAGCATTCTAATTTTTAATATTGTATCTACAACTTTTTAAAACTACATAAGTAATTCATGCTTGAAACAACCAAATAATACAAAAATTTCCAACTAAAAATGTTCCCCTTACTCCCAGTCCCACCCTCCAAATAACTATTATCAATTCTTAAGTTGAAACTGTGTCTGACATTCAAGAAAGAAGGGTGTGGATCAAGATTTATGAAGAGAAAGTAGGGTGGGAAAGTATCAGAAATTCACCCCTATCTCTCACGAGTTACAAAACCCAACAGAATAGATTAAAGACAAATGTAAGACCTGAAAGTATGAAACCACTAGAAGAAAACACAGGGGAAATGTGTTTTCAGGACATTGGAATGGTAGTAAGGATTTTTTTGGACAGGACCCTGAAAACCAAAATAGACAAAGGGGATTACATCAACTAAAAGATTCTGCATAGCAAATAAAACAATCATCTGAGTCAAGAAACAACCTACAGAGAGAGAAAATATTTACAAGCTGCACACCTAACAAAGGAGTTAAGGATCTCCAGACAAAAAACAAAAAATTCCTCAATTGATAAAATGGGCAATAGACCATATTTCCCAAAAGAAGACATACAAGGGGCTGGGGATTTAGCTCAGCAGCACAAGTGCCTGCCTGGCAAGTATGAGGTCATGAGTTTGATCCCTGGCACAAAAAAAAAAAAAAAAAGACATACAGATGGCCAACAGGTACATCAAAAAATGTCCAGTGCCACTAATCTTCAGGGAAATAAAAATCAAAATGACAGGAAGATATTGTCTTACTCCAAGAAGAATGGCTATCACCAAAAACTTGAGAACAAGTACTCCTGAGGATGTGAACAAATGATGCTATATCTAATATATAGCATGCTATAAATTAGCACAACTATTATATAGAATAGTATGGAATTACAAATGGAGCTATTGTGTGATCAAGCAAGCCTGCTACTGTATATATATATATGAAGGAAATGAACTCTGTGCTTTCATATTCAGTGTAGCACTATTCACAATAGCCAAGAAATGGAAAGGATCAAATGTCTCTCAACCATTGATGGGTAAAGTAGATGTGACACATACACAGTGGAGTAAGATTTGTCCATAAAAAAGGAGGAGGTCCTGTCATAGGCAACAACATAGGTGGAACGAAGGTCATTATGCTAAGAGAAATAAGCGAGGTGTAGAAAGATATATGTTACTTAATCTCACTCATGCATGGGATATAAAAAAATCTCATAAAAGTTGAGAGTAGATCACGGTTACCAGAAGCTGGGGGAGAACTACAGCAGGTGTAGGGGGGGGGGAGGAAGATTGACTACTGGGTACCGTCTTAAGTTAGACAGGAGAAAAAGTTCTGGGGTGCTGTGGCACAGTAGGTGATTATAGCAACAATTATGTACTATATATATCAAAAAACAAGGAAGAATTTTGAATGTTTTTGCCATAAAGAAATGATAAATGTTTGAGAAGATAAGTATGTTTCAGGTTAAACACTTGTCTTCTCAACATTAAAATATCTTAAATATTACACAGTGTTTACATGTATGAAGCCATTACATGGTACTCCATAAACATGTGAATGTTTTAATATTTCTCTGTATTAGTTAAAAATTATTTAAATTTAACAAGAAATACTTTCTTTTTTACTTTTCGAAAAAATTTTACAGGGGGAAGCACAACCTTTATGAATGTATATTATTCTGTGTAGACCTGAAGTAGCATGGCAGCTCTCTCTGATGTCCAGGATTTCCTAATTTCATCTCTTTTTGTTGCAGAGCCAGATCACACTAATGGACATCCCTGTGTTTAAAGCCATCCAGCCAGAGGTCTGTACTTTGTCCTTTTGAGCCTTGTACTAATGCTGTGGCCGGGAGGAGAGGGTCTAGCCAGGCCTTGTTAGAGTGACTCAGTTTCTTGGTTTCTGTGGTGAAATCTCTAGAGATGCACATTATTGATTTGTTCCATTACATTGGCACCTATTCTTTGAGCTAGGTGTTTTAATGCGACCCAAGCTGGAACAGCAGAGCAGTGGTTCCCCCGGGGCTGCACACCTGAGAGTCAGCTCGAAGGCTCTCCTCCTTGTCCCAAGCTGCCCCAGATGAGGGTGTCCACTGTCTAGAGGAACGTGTAGGGGCAAATTTTCTTTTTCTCTCTTTTTTTTTCCGGTACTGGGGATTGAACTCACGACCTCGTGCTTGCCAGGCAGGCGCTTATGCCACTGAGCTAAATCCCCAGCCGAGGGCAAATTTTCTAGAGAACGTTCTTTTTGCTGATCTCAGATTCTGGCGATTTTCTTGTTTGTTTTTAAAATCAGTTGCCTCAGCAAACTGTACACATATTTACATTATATACATACGAATTTTTAGAAACAATAAAGGAAAAAGACTGTTTTTGTTTTTGAGACAGAGTTTCACTATGCATTTCAGGCTGGCCTTGAACTTACTTTGTAGTTCAGGCTGGCCTCAACCTTGGAGCAATCCTTCATACAGCCTCAGCCTCCTGCCCCAGCCTCCTGAGTGCTGGGATTACAGGCATGTGCTACCATGCCCAACCTGGAAAAAGTCTTTAAAAACAAAAATTTGGGGGGAACAGAAATTCCTGGAAATGTCTGGCTGTTGATGTGGGCCTTTAGTTTATTCAAGGTTTCTTTTCTTAGCAAGTAACAAGAAATCCATTTTAAGGAAGTTGAAAAGGCAGAAGAGATGCTTATTCCAGGGATATAGGTTGGGGGAGCATAGCTATGTGTACTGTTTTTTTTTTTTTTGAATTGGCTGACTTCATCTTTTTCTATTTTGTTCTAATGTGGCACAATTTATCCTTTTTAATTAACAACAACAACTTACTAGTGCTTGGAACCTTTGGGTAGAGTAGTTGTGCGATGGTTGTCTCAGTTCTCCACTGAAGCGATCTCTCATCATGTTCTCTGCTTAGAGAGCAGTTTAGGTATTTGGGGCTTTGTTCCTGATCCTGAATGTCAAAGGCAGCAGTGAGGTTGGTGTCCTTGCCAAGGTTGACCGTGGGAGGGAAGCAGGTGGGGTCTTCTTTCTCTGCAGAGTCATGAACAGAGCCAGACCAAGATACCTCCCCAGGCATTGCAGCATGGGGGGCACCTCACGAAGGCATCCTTGTTTCAAGTTACGACAAGACAATAAGTTGGAGGTGTTTTTCTTCTTTTAGCTTGGAAGTATGATTCTCATTTGTGGTTGTTCCTCAGAATTGCTTGGGCAAACTTTGAAAGATAGAGTGCCCAGCCCCACCCTAGACCATGGAATCTGAATCTGTGGGTTGGAATCTGGGACCCAGTCAACCTGTTTTGTAAAAATTTTCCAGGTGACTCACAGAGTGAAGATTCAGAACTGATTGCTTTGTGGTATCTAGAGGAACCCCAGAATTAAACTCCTTGTATCTATAATGTATCAGCTAAAAATAGAAGAGTTTGTTCCTTATTGTCAAGATTATGGGCAAAAGAAGGACCCTGGAGCTGCCTCAGCTGTTTGATTCTTATTATTGTTAGAAGACAGAAAACTGGAATTTTTCTTGCTGGGGCTGCTGGCCATGGTGTGCCTGGATCACGCCATAGTGGGAAGGTCATGAATAGGGTTTGATGTGAGTTTTGTGTAGATAAAACTTTCCACAAAGCAGAAGCCATCATATGAGAGCATGATGGACACCAGAAATGACGTGGGGTGGGATCCCTAGAGATCAGGAAATCTGTGGATTTGTGCCTTTCATCCATGGTCATGTATTAGAATCATGTGAGGATATCTGTAAGAACAAAAACACTCAACCAGAGGGCTGTACTTTCTCTTTAGAGGTTCTGACTCAGGTTTAGAGTGGGGCTGGAGGCTGATCAGATTTGAACAACTTGCCAAAGATGTAGGTGATTATAAGGCCAATAGTAATTTGCTTTGTAGATTTCCCACTTTTTTTCCTTTTCTTGCAGTGCTAAGACTGTACCCAAGGCTTCACACATAATAATAGGCAAGTGCTTTACCACTGAGCAACATCCCTAGCCTTGTGGAATCCTACTTCCCTAAAAGATTTGTGTTTTCCTGGTTGCCAATTGTATTAGTCATTTCTCTATCACTGGAATAAAATACACAATACCTATAGTGTAAAGGAGGAGAGGTTTATTTGACTATTTCCAGTGAGTTCAGTCCAAAGTTAGCTGACTCCCACACAGAAACAGCATGATGAAAGGGCCTGGTGAGGACAGCTGCTCATCCCATGGCAGCCAGGAAATAGAGAGAGAAGGGGGTCCTGAAACAAGAATACACCTTCTAGGTCACATCCCCAGTGACTTAACTCCAACCAGGCTCTAACTCTATTACAGTTTGTGTCTGGAAGTCCGTCAAAGTCTCATGTGGTCATGGAGTGTGGGCTTTTTGGAGGTGGCTGGATCTAGAGTTTGTGATTAGTTCATTGTCTAGTGCTAGAATTGGCAGTTTAAGTGCTGCACTTGCCTTGGGGCAGGTAAACTGCATACAAACTAAGGGAGGAAAAGAGGCTTGCTCTTCCCTTTTTCTCCTTTTGCTCTTGCTGCTTTTTCTGTCTTCTGTTGCCTTGAAGTGTTGCTCTGTGCCATGCCATCTTGCATTGGAGCCAGGTTATCATGGCCTAAAACCTCCACAAACTGTTAGTTAAATAAACCTTTCCTTCTGTAATTTTACATGTCTGGTACTTTGTCTCAGCAATGAGAGAAAATTAATCAAGATAGAATTTGGTACCAGAGAAGTGGGTCATTGCTGTGACTATACCTGAACATGTGATTCAAGAGCCTTTGGGAGTGGGTTTTAGGAAGAATTTGGAAAGGTTCAGAGATATTGCTTAAAAGAATAGTGCTGGAATGCCTTAGGCTGTTCTGTATGGGAGATTCTGGTCAGAGCTCAGAAGACCAGAAGGCTGATAGAAATCCTGCTGGTAAAGACCAGGCTTGGGAGATTACTGCTGGAAAGTAGGACTGCATTGATTGTTGGACTCCAAATGATTGTGTTATGGTTTGGCAAAATCATGTCCAGAGACTTTGCCCGAGACTGCACTTAAGGGTGACAGACTAACTAATCTTGTAGAAAAAATTTCAAGGCAGTCAGATTTGAGGTGGTGGCATGGCTATTGTTGGGGGCTTTTAGCCAGATTAATGTTGCAAATCAAGAGTAAAGAGCTCAGCAGGATGATTTAAAATGTTATGAATTTGGCCAGAAGAGAAGCTGTGGGCTGCAAGATAGAGCAAAGGAGATTTTCATTGCTGAGAAGGAACAGGAGAATACAAAAGATACCATGAAGGCATCATAAGAAGTGGGAAGTTGCTACCCGTTGCAGGCTCAAAACTGTAAAAGTGAAAGACTTTGCTTTGAGAGCACCATGTTCCAGAATGGTGGCCTCTATGCCGTGCCAGAGTGGTGGTGACCTAGAGAAATTGTTCCTCAGAATTGGATTCAGAGTGCTCAGTGATCCAGGCACTCAACCCCTATAGCCAAGAGAAAGGAAAGCCTGGCGACTGCTCCAGCTGATAACAAACATTGGCATACACGTGGTGCTGGTTTTAGGCACGTGCTGAAAGCAAGAGTTACGAGGTTGAGAAGGCTTCCACCCAGATTTCAGAAGGCAGTATGCCACTAAGAGGGCAGTATGTGAAGCTGTGAATGTGAAGCCAAACGTGCAGTGGAGACCAAACAAGTTTGGAGAAGCCAGGAATGTGGATTTTATGAGGAAATCTTCAAGAAGGGAGCAAAGTAAATCCAAGAAAAAAGCCTTGGGAGTTACAACCATGGGAAGTGCCATACAGTGGAACTACAAAAGCCCTTTGGAGCTCACAACTTGCCATCGGTTGAATTGGAAGCTGCACATAGAACTATAGGATTTAACATTTGCCCTGCTGGATTTTGGACTTGCTTAGGTCCTGTTGTAGTCAAGGATTGCAAGGGGAACAAGACAATACAGGACACATAATTTATAATATTATTTATAATATCCACCCAGAGTCAAATAAAAAGGAGTGCAGGAAATCTGTCCACACACAAAGACCAAAGAATCCAGCTGATGCCCTGGATCCTGTGGCAACAGTCTACATGAATCCAGCTGAAGACCTAGAGTCCATGATAATATCTCACACATGTCTCTTTCACAAATCTGTTCTGGGAAGGCCCAAAGATCAGTGATAGAAACTAGAAAGTCAGTGCCAGTGGATGAAGGATCTGTGCCAGCAGATTTTTGCCCTGCAGTCAAAGATTTTGCCCTGGAGTCAAGAAGTGACGCTCAAAATAAGGACCATGGCGCCCCCCCCCCCGCAAAGTACCATAGCCATCATCAGTGACAAGAGGTCCCAAACTCCTCTGATAATGGGAACAGCCAAGTTCATATCAGGAAGCCAGTATGACAAGCTTCTCCTGGAGACTGAGCAGTACACCATCTTCCCCTCTGAAGCCAGGAAGAGGTAAAGACCAGAACTCCCACAAAGTGAACCACAGCCATTCTCAGTGACAAAAGGTCCTGAGTTCCCCTGACAATAAGAATGTCCAAGATTTCATATCAGGAAAGAAGCTTGCCAAGTTCCTCCAGGAGAACCAACAGCAACAGGAGAACCACTAACACTAAACTTTCCCTCTTCCGTTCTCCTTTTTTATCTTGGCAACAATCCTCAGGTGGGCCATCTACACTCAAGACCATGCTGATTCAGTTCAGTTGGTATTACAAGTTGACCACCAGTTATCCACCACAGGCCCCAATCCTTTGTGTCCCCTATTTGTAACTTTTGGTGGAAATGTCTATATTGCAGTACTGAATGTTGGAAATGTTAACTAATTTTTCATTTGTACAGGGGCTCAGCTAAGAGTTTGCCTTATACCTTGGAGGAGTCTTGGGACTTGGGCTTTTCAGCAGTGCTGAAACTGTTAGGACTTTGGCAACTCTTAGAGATGGACTAAATGCCTTTTATATAAAAGGATCATATGAGTCTTTGGGGGGGAAGGGGCTTTGTGTCTGGATGTCCCCTCAAAGCCTCATTCAGTCATAGGGGGACAGGCTTTTCGGAGGTGGATGAATCTAGAGTTTGTAATTGATTCATTGTCTAGTATTGGGATTGGCAATGTGAGTGTTGCACCCTCCCCAGGGCAGGTAGCCTGTGTACAACATAAGGGTCCCCCTTAGCCCCTTTTGCTCTCTTCTGTTGCCGGGAACTGTTGCCCCTCTACCGTGCCACTCTGCCTTTCAGCTTGCTGATTATGGGTTGAAACATCCACAAACTGTGAGCTAAATAAACCTTTGCTTCCTTAATTTTGAGTGTTGAGTATTTCATCTCAGCAATGAGGGAAAAGCAATGAGAGAAACAACAACCTCCTAACAGCACATTCAGCTAATGAGCTCATCAATGGATGAATCCACTGATGAGTATGGTATGATCCAGTCAGCTTCCAATGCATGAGACTTGGGGGAAACATTTTAGATCTAAACCATAACACTAAGATTAATATCAGTTCAGCCCCACATAGATAATATAACATTATCTATAGGCTGTGTAACTAGGATTTGATCTAGGCCTGTTGGAGCTCAGAGCCCGACTGGTGCAGAGTACACAGCTCCTACGCCTGTTGGTATTTATACAGCCATTGTACAGGATTCAGTTGTCTAGGATAGATGGTTTGTGAGCCCTTCATAATCCTGGAAGATCTTAAGCCCAGTGCAGCATTGATGCTGGCTGGGGTATAGGTGTAACTTTATAGACTTCTAGAATTTCCCTCGAAGACATGAGCATCTTCTCTTAGTTGGTAATTCTTCTGGCTTGCTTCAGGTCTCTGCTTCCTTCATTCTGTCCCTTGTGGAATTCTCCCTTGTCATGATATCTGCCGACTTTGTTCTTAAGTACTGGGGGCACTTAGTTTGAAAAAAAAAGAAGGCCTGGAGGGATGTGCTTCCTACCTTTGGAGGTATAGAAGTGTTGAGCAGGCTGTAAGAAGTGATGTTGAAACCTGAACACTTTTGTATGGTATCAGGAATTGTCCTGGAGAAACTGGGTGGTAATTTACATGCTCGGTATATCAAGGAGTCTTGCACTGAAGTAGGGGAGGGTGAGAGATTAGAACATGAAGACTTCTAAAGACCCCCAACCATGAGAGTCCTTGAGTCTCTGGTGCTGCCAGGAAGGCTTCCCATAGTGGTGGAGCAGTGGGCAGACTCTTGCCTTTGTGTGCCTAGTTGGTTTCTAGCCCTCTGTATCTGAATACCCAGTGGCTCACTGCCTAAGCTCAGTTTTAGAAATGGGTGAATGCTGATGCAGAGAATTGTTAGGCAGCCTAGGCAGGCTCTAGGCCAGGCAGCATGGGTGCAGGTTCATACTTAGGGGCAGGATCCTCACAACAACCTTATGAGGCACCTACTGTTGCTGTCTTTTATTTTATTTTATTTTATTTTATTTTATTTTGAAAGTAGACAACAGAACAAGTCAGAATAAAGCCAACTAAGATTGTACAGTGAAATTGGTACAGAACTTCACAGCAGGTTACCAGGATAACAGTAATAGGTATCATAGTATATTTTGTTATCTTTATAATAGTTGTTCTTTCAATCACATATATCAAAATGAGATGAAATATAGAACACTATAGAACTTATCAAAACAGAATATTGAATAGAGCAGTACCATTAATCAGAAAAGAGCAAAACAGTAATAAAAATATTTGCCTTCAAAGAAATGGTAGAAGGAAGTCCCCCTTATTTGCTGTGATCAACCTCCCAGAAGATACTCAGATTTCTGGTTTCCATTTGCTAATGGGCGAGGAGGGGGAGGAGAGGGAGGATAGGGGAAGTGGGATATTTGACTCTAGGCCATGTAGCAGGAGGTTCACTATTGCTAAGCAGGGATGCAGGATGGTCATTTGCTTTCACAGCGTCCTCAGTTCCAACATGGCGTGGATCTCAGGAGACACTGCTAGTTCTCCCCCTGGAAGGGCTGCAATGGGCCACCCTGCCTCCGCTTACCAGGGAGGGGAGGTGCTGGCTTGGCTTCCCAGAGTCCTAAGTTCCAACATGGTGTGGATCTCAGGAGACACTGCTGGTTCTCCCCCTGGAAGGGCTGCAGTCTGCCACCCTGTCTTCACTTACCAGGGAGGGGCTGCTGTCTTATCTTACACTGAAAGGATGGAAGAAAGCCCTGTAATCTGCTCTGTGGTTACCATATTAGTCCTCTGTAGTTACTCCAAACTGAGCAGCTCAAGACAGTAAGCCCTTACCATCTTGCAGTTTCTATGGGTACAAGATCTAAGAGTGACCCAGCTACGTGGTTCTGGTGCAGGGCCCCACAGGTGGGTACAGGCAAGATATCATCAGGGGTTGGAGACCTGCTTTTGTAGGCTCTTCCATACAGTGCTTGGTGAGTTGGCTATTGGCAGAAGGCCTCAGCTCCGTAGCATGCAGAGCCTGCACAGGCCACGTGAGTGTTCTCATGGCATGACAGATGACTTTTCCTAAGTGACCCAGGAAATCAGGACAGAGCCATGATGATTTTCATGACTTTCAGAGCTTAAGAGTCACACCCTGTCATCCCCACAGCATCATATTCATTTCATAGGTCACCACTCTTGGGTAAGGGAGAGGATTATAGAGGAACTGAGCACTGTGAATTGGGAATCGGGAGCTGGGGCTGGAGGGATATGCTGGAGCTGTCTGCCACAGGCACCTAGGTCTGTGGGTCCAATTCAGGTTATCAGAAGCTATGGGACTTTTAGTAAATCTGCATCTCAGTTTCAGTTTCCTCATTCATAGGATGGAGATAGTGAGGACCTCCCTCTTAGGTTTATTTGGAAACCTAAATGAGAAATACAGGTGAAGCATATAGCACAAAGGATGGAACTCAGCTGCAGCTATTTTAGATGTGCAGTACATGCTGGGCATTGGCTAAATGGTTGACAATTTCACATGTGCCACTTTGTAAAATCCTTAGCTTACGTTAAGACTATTTACAAATGAAAACCCAGGCACACAGAGTTAGTGTAACTGCTCAGCGGCTTGTCCCAGGGAGTGAGCAGCATGGGTGAGCTTCAACCCTCCGCAGCA
Source organism: Cavia porcellus (assembly GCF_034190915.1). Classification (NCBI taxonomy): domain Eukaryota; kingdom Metazoa; phylum Chordata; class Mammalia; order Rodentia; family Caviidae; genus Cavia; species Cavia porcellus. Next base: position 201,262,143 of record NW_026947484.1, read on the forward strand.
GGAGTCAGAGTCCATAGCTGTCTTGTTTGTTGTTGCTGCTGCTGCTGTGACTATTATCATCACCACTGATTCCCTTGTCCCAGTGCTGGCTTTTTCTTTGATAGCGATAGAGCTTTCAGTGATAACAGCCGGCCAGCTTCGGCACGTGCATAGGTCTGCCATCGCTGCTCTAGAGTAAATGTCTTTTCACCTCAGTGCCTACCCAGCCACTCACTCTCCTATCTGCCTGCCTCCTTTCCTTTCCCTCTTATTCTTTTTGATTCTTATTGTTAAAAATTACATATGTATTTATGAAGAATGATAAAATGAATCCTTATGTACCTATTACCCAGATGAGACATTTATTAAGATACTGCCATGTATGTTTCATTTACCTTTTTTTCCCTTTTTATTTATCTTCAGGAATCTGAAAGCACATGTGTGACGTCCTATTATTTCCCTCTTTCAAACTCTAGGTTCACTTCTTGAAAAATAATTATTCCTTAAAGTAACCTGGATGGCATTTTTATGCCTAACAAATCAGCAATAATTCTTTGGGGTCAAATTGCAGAGAATCTCAAATATCCACGGTTGTCTTAAAAACAAACAAAAAATACCAACAGCACTGGCAATTACAGTCATAACAGGTAGAGGCTATACACTGTATTGGCTGTCATGTTTCTCAGGTTCCCCTGTGCTCTCAGGGAGGCTGCCTCCTCCCCTCTGTCACATCCTCAGAGTATCGGTGATCAAGTTCCCTGCGCTGTCTGCTGTTCTGTAGTCTTAATACTCCACTTTCTTTTGGTGACTTAACTTGTTCATTCATCCTTTGTGTTTTCTTTCAACTATGAGGTAATCCAAAGGTCTCAATTGATGTGGCTCTGTCTTTCTGGGAAGAATGTCTGACTTAATAGGTAGTTTATGTTACAGCTTGTGTTAGAAGATACCCAGCTGTCCTGTCCTCTTTTTTATCCTGACTTTTTAGTGGCTCAGGTGGTGACTGTCTTATACTTTCACTGTAAAATTCCCCATCTGCATTTTATATGTTGATGTTCTTTGCCTGAAATTGAGCATTTTATTAGGGGCAGCAAAAAAATGATTTTTTCTAATTATATGATTCCTTCACATTTTTAGCTGTTTTTAAAGATTTCCCTCATTAATTAGAAATATATGTGCATAGAAATCAGTATACTTAATTTTTTTTTTTTTTTGCTGTACCAGGGATTGAACTCACGACCTTGCACTTGCCAGGCAGGCACTTATGCTGCTGAGCTAAATCCCTTGCCCTTTCTTGTATTTTTTTTTTTTTAATCGATACCAGGGATCAAACTCACAACAATGTGCTTGCAAGGCAGGCACTTATGCCGCTGAGCTAAATCCCCAGCAGTATACTTAATTTTTTATTAACTTTTATGGTTAGTTAGAACCCTGCTTTGATGGTGCCAGTGCTGCTAGTGATGGTGATAGTGGTATGTGTATGTGAGAGAGAGTGTGTGTGTATATGTGTGTGTGTATGTGTGTTGGTGAGTAATGTGTCAGTCATAATGAACTTGTGGATTCACATATGGTCTGTGTGTTTTAATCCACTTCTATCATATTCTTTTCAATGCAGAAATTGTTCAGTCTTTGATCAGTGGGGGCCTTTTGGTCCTGGCTCCTGAATCCCCTCAGTATGATCCTACTGGGTTTTGATCTCTTCCTTGCTTTTTAGCCCAACAGGATACCCAGATTCATATTCCCTGATGCAGACCTAAGGGCAGTCGCTCTTTCAGGGAGATGCTGGTTTTTTATAACGGGGAATGATATTTAGAAAGCACGACCTGGGTAACAGTTGCTAATGCTGAGTTGCCATTGCTTTTAGGCATTTTTCTGTGACAGAGCTAGGAAATAATAGTACATTTTGCAGCCCTGGAGGTTGAACTCAGGGCCTTCAGCCGGCTGGCAAGTACTCTACCATTGAACTACACCCCTGGCCCCTAATTATTTTTTAAAAGAAAAAAGTCATGACTTAATAGGGTAGATACGTGTCTTCACAAGTTTTCCTTGCTCCCTCATCCTCACAATACCTTTGCAGGAATTAGTGTATATTTCTTGCCCCATTGACTTTGGGCTTGGCCCTGTGGCTTGGTTTTGTCAGTGGCACAAAAGTGGTTGTGTACAGATGCTGAGCAGAGGTGGTTAAGAGGAAGACAAGCTTCCTCTAGGCTTCTTAAAATTTCTATTCTCCACAATGTGGTAGGAGCTATTGCTCAGTTAGCCTTAGTCCCCATGTGAAAGCATGACAGATGACCTGAACTGAACCAGAGCCTGGATTCCGTACTAACACAGCCAAGCCAAGTGAACCCCTCAGAGACCAGCCAAGCTGCATCACTCCACAGACCTGGGAAAATGCAATAACATTGCTGTTGTAAGCATCTGAGGCCAAGGAGCTGTATTAGTGTGTTGTTATAGAAAACTGACTAATAGAAAACATATTGATCTTTCCAATTCTGATGTAATCTTCTGGAGTTGTTACTTAATTCTTTTGATTTTTATATATTCTATTTTACAGTGACAATTTTGAATCCTAACAATATTAAGTACTCTTTTTCATTATAGTTTTTTAAAATTTTATTTAAAGAAACACAAAACAAAATAGTAAGAGTACAAGTAATACAGAATTTCAAAAAAATAAACAGTAAGAAATCACTAGTTAATAGATTACGTATTGTCATCTTAGAAATAGTTGTTCAAGTTACAAAATTAAGCATGCAAAGTGGAAATTCAAACAGTGAGACTGCAGAGTTGTGTTCAATGATCCAACAAAAATTTAGTAGTATGTTCATCTATCTTACACACCTAGACACACTTGCAGTTGTGTCCTTTAGAGCACTTTCTTTTCCTCTCTTTTTTACAATAACATTTACACATTTTGGGTTTTATTACTCCCACAGTTCTTATTACTTTTTTTTTGGAAGAGAATAAAACCAAATGTGACAAAACAAAGCAGTCAGTCAAAACAAAGGACGGACATAGTACATGATGTAAAAACAGAATACAAGGTAATCAACAGTGGTTACCAATAATGCCTCTTGCTACCTTAAAAAGAATTGCCTATATTATCAGGTATAATAAAATTGAACAAAACAGTGCAGAACAAAACCAATAAAACCTAAACATTGGAGACATTACTGGACTTCAAAAGAAGATAATAGTCATACCAGAATGGGCATCACAGTGAATCTGATTGCCTTCCAAGTAGTTGCCTGTACCCTCAAACTTGATACTATCAAACAGAACAGAATAGAGTAAAATCAGTCAAAACAAGATGGTGAGTCATTATAGTTTTAAAATAACAACAACAATAATATTATTACTAACTAGCTGGTTAAAGCTGAACATTTCTTGGTGGTTCGGTTAATAGTTAGCTCCTTTTTTCTGTCTTCTCTTTCTCTTACCACTTCCACCCTCAGGTAGGCCTTTTTCCTGGGCGTCCTTGCAAAGGTCTGGCTCTAGAGGTCTGTGTCCTGGGTCCTGCTCTAACCCCAATGCCTGGAACACGGTAGATAATAAATATTGGTTGAATGAGAGGAGAAGGGATGAATGACTGAACGGGGGGGTGAGGGGAGGTGGTGCCACCACTCAGGACTGACACTGTTCAGCCTTCTGAGACTGGTTCTGCCCATGACCAAGGGCTTCCTAGCTGGGGAAGCATCATTACTGGGATGCCTGTTTTGTGGGTGTAGCCACTTTCCCTGAAGCAAGGTTTTTCCTGGTGAGCTCAGCTTTTTGAAAATTCAGATTTTCAAGAGGTATTGATCTCTGGGGTTAGAACTATGGCTTTTTATGACTTCTGTTTATTTCTGTGAGCACAATCCTAGGGTTTGGGGGAAGCTAGGAAGATAGTAAGTTACAGATTAGTAAAGTATAATGAAGATGGAAGTCACAAATTTGGAACCATCACTACCCTCTACCCTGGTAACTCTAATGAGGGACCAATTTTGTAAAGAGTTGGTGAGTTAGTTCAGGTCTCACTTTGCAGCATAGAAGCTCACAGCTGCTGTTTACCTTAATAGGTTGTGAGCTAGGTCCCCACTGACTGCCACCAAGGTGGATTAGAGTGTAGGGTCTGGGGGACCCTACCAAATCTGTCTTTCACTATGCCCAATTCTCAGTCTATGGAGTTCAAGGCCTAACAGTCAAAAATCAGCCTAAATGTGATGCTGTTTCTGCCATTACTTTTACCATGGAGCAGTAGTAAGGGGGAAGTACTATTCTTAGACTGTGCTGGAAACAGACATTGTCTGTGCTTTACTTAGCCCAGGGTCCAATCAAAACTGACCTGCTGTTTACTGACCCTGCACAGTGTATGGAAGGATAAGGGCTCTGATCTAATGGCACTGGTTTGAGTCCTGGTTTTATACATCCCAGCTTTTAGACCTTAGACAAGTTACTTACTCTGTTTTGCTTCAGTTTTCTCCAGCATAAAGTGGGAGGAAATCATGGTTTTTACATTAGAATAGCCATTCAAAAATTTAATTCAGTGTCCTGTTCTTAGCAACTTGTGGCTACTGTTGTTCGCCCACTCAAACTGTGGATGTGAGGTTACTGTGAAACAAAACTCTCAGTGGCGTCTGTGTAGGAGCTAGTGCCCTTGAAAAGGAGTACTTATACAGCAGAGTAGCCGTGAGCACTGTCCTTGAGTCCCTGCTTTACCCCTTGGTACGCTGAATGACTGGCAAGCTGGGGTGTAGGACAGACTTGCAAAATAATCGCCAGAGGGACTCACTCGGCCTTGGAGTTGGGACATTGCCTTTGGGCCCAGACGGTTAAGAGGGATCATATCTTATTGGTGATTTAGGGAATGGGATGGGAATTGACAAGGGAATTTCAGGCAGAATGAATAACTCACTGAAAAAACAGATGATGTGTTCAGCCAAATTGACTTGTTTTGGTGCCTGATGTTGTGAGGTGAAAGAGAGGTGAGCTGGCTTTTCTCCCTGTTGTATGCTCTTGCAAGCCATCATTGCCAGGGTACTTACTGCCACATGCCACGAGCTTACCAGAAGTCAGTGTGTCATTCCCTCGCTGGCTGCCTCTGGGGCATGCATAGTTGCAGAGGCAAGTGGCTGGGCATCTAGTGCACCAGAGTGTGGTGGGAGTAAGCTGCAATGGGTACCAGATTCAGATAATAGGAAGGATTCTCTGAGTGTCTTATGTTTTCTCTAGCCTTTTTACTGCTTCTTCCAACATTGATCCATCCCTTCCATAATATTTCCCAGTAACTAGACACACCTTTATTCATTCCCTCATTCATCAGTCTACTGTGTGAAGGCTGCAAAGGAAATGATGAAAGAGGCCTTAGCACAGCCCAGTAAGACTGAGGCAGACATGCAAGTAAAAAAATAAACAAGAAATAGTTGGGCCATCTGGGTGTGGTGACACATACCTATAATCCCAGCACTCAGGAGGCTGAGGCAGGAGGATCTCTGAGAGTTTGAGACCAGCCTGGGCTACAAATGCGCTCAAGACCAGTCTGAAGTGCACAGTGAGACCCTGAATCAAAAAGACAGAAATAAAATAAAATAAGTAGTTGGGCTATAAGGGCATCAAAGAGACAGTGGAGTGAGGTTGGGCAGGAGGTAGCAAGTGTGTCCTAGAGGAACAGAGGTTTAACTGAGATAGCTGGGAAAGTAGGGTGGTCAAGAGCATTATACAGAAAGGTTCGAATACACATGGTGTCTGAGGGCCCTGAGAATTGGTTGTGACTGGAGGAATGTATTTAGGTCTCTCCTCCAAGGCCAGAGCCATGGCCTAGGTGTGGAGCTGCAGGAAACACGGGAGCAGTGGGAAGGGCAACAACAAAGGAGGCAGCAAGAGAGGAGTCTCAAGGCCCAGGGCCAGAGACCCAGTGGCTTAGCACCAGGACCTGGACATGTGAGGCCCCCGGCATCTCTGAGGAGCAGGGATGCAGGGGAGGGCTGGGTTGGGTAGACATACTGGGTTGGACGGGAGGCCAGTGAGGCTGGAGAGGGAGGCCGAGGTGCCAGGCTGTGGAGTTTGAGGTTTATCACTGAAGGATTTTCAAAAGAGGAATGCCACGGAGGGGTTTTTATTTTAGGGTCTTTTCTCTAACCAAGGCAAAACCAAATGGGGTCAGGGAGACTGGCAAGGGCCTTCTGCAGGTGGCTAGCTAAGGGTGGCAGGGTGGCGATGAAGAGAAGGGGAAGGCTTGATGCTGGACTGGTTGGTGTGAGGCCACTGTGAAGGCCAGCGAAAGAAGCAGCAGCCTGTGGATGCTGGGAAAGAAAGCCTGTGGGAAAGAAAAGGCCTGTGCATTTGGGGAGCAGAAGCGGAGCGGATGCGGTAGGGAGGCAGGGCATGTGCCTCTAGTGGGAGGAGGCCTGGGAAGACAGTCCTGGGAAGCCAAGGGATGTTTCACCAGAGGGACAGGGGTAGGGGACTTGGAAGCCTCTGGAAGGATGGAGAGGCCTACAGCTGAGAATAGGGTAACATAGATTTGGGCCAGAGTGAGGCCAGGACAGAGACCAAGCAGTTTTGGAGGGAAAGGAGTTTCGAGTTCAGGTTCTTTGAGGTAGTGGAGCTCTGTCAGCTGCTTGTGGGGTGATGACTGTGCCCTTGGGGAGCTGAGGTGGAGGGGAGACAAGGCCCATGGGACCAGGGTGATGGAAACACTGCCCAGTGGACTGAGGTCTCTGAGCCAGGGGAGGAAGCTGAGAACCAGAGCTGATAGAAGGCAGCAGCAGCAGTGCGAGGGGAATCAGGAGCCAGCATGGCTGCCCAGAAGGAAGGCTGAGCAGCCTTGCCTGTAAGCTTTAGGGGGTCGGGACCAGGGTATCACCAGCATCTCCCATTGGACTCCAGGCACAGGCTAAGTGCACAGCATTAGACAAGGCAAACATGGTGTGGCCCAGCTGGGCTGCTGGTCATTTCTCCATCTGCCCTTCTCACTGTCTGGGCCCTGGAGGGAAGCTCCTCCATGGGCTTGAGGGAAAAGCAGGCCCAGCTAGAGAGGAGGTGGGGCAGCGGAGCAGAAAGTAAAGGTAAAGGTCACTAAAGGTCACTCAAGTAAAGGTCACTATGCAAGCAGGAGGCGCGTCCCTAGAGTGATTTGATTTTACCCTTTCTGCATCAACCTGGACCTGGAGACTGTGGAGCAAGACCCAGCCAGCATCTGATTTAGATAGGCTGGCTGCGGGAGCGGAGGGTGCCCTGTACCCGCCCACAGTTTCCTCTATCCAGCTGCACACCGAAGTTCAGGGACACTCTGCTGTGGGTTCAGGAACCTGACTCTCTGGCCTTTGTCTGGTTGCATTGCTTGCTTTGAAGAAGGAGGCATTCCAGAAAGCCGAGGTCAGTCCTGGATATGGGACAAACCCTGTGTGTCCTTGCTGCTCCTCGGAATAATATCTGGCCCTTCAAGAGGGAGGAGCAGGGCCAGCAGGCAGTTGTTTAGAGAAGAGGTCATTTTCACTAACACTAAAATCCCTCTCTCAGGTCACAAGCTGGGCACTTTTCTCAGAATGTTTCCTTCCAGTGCTCCCTGTCCAAGCCACTGCCATCTCGCCTCGCAGTGATGGCAGAGGTGCAATTGTGCCGCCATGATTAGCCCTGTTCCCAGCCTCCTTTACACAAAACACATCTTTCTAAAGACACATTATTCTAAACGTCAGACCCCATCCCTGCCCTGCTTAGAGTCCTCAAAGCTCTGGCTGCTCCCCAGAGGCAGTCCCCTCCTCTTCAGCAATCTGCCAGGTCCCTGTACTAGCCTACTGTCTGGCTGTTGCACCCCCATCTCTGGTTTCCCTCCCAGCCCACCTCTTGGAACTGCACCCTCGTCTAGCACTGCACTTTGCCCTCTACAGATGGTTGCAGTTAGAGCTCCAAGGAAGTAAGCGTACCCACCCACCCGTTTCTCCTATCATTAGCTTCACTAGTTCCAAAATTCTGACCTCAAGGTGGAGTAGTCATTCATTCAACATCTGTCTCCTGCTTGGATTGTAAACTCCAGAAATGCAGAGGTCATGCTCACGTTTTTCACCCTCTCCTGGTGACTAACACAGTACCCAGTACTGTTTGTTACTTGTAGAAGGCATCTAGGATGTACTAGTGATGGTGGTAATAATGTCCTCTTCAATACTCTTGTCGTCTATGCTGTGCTTCTTCACAAAACAGACTCAGGTGATGGGGTGGTCCAGGTTTCCTCCAGTTAGGGCTAAGCCCTGGAAAGGATGGCTGCCAGCACCAGAAGCCTGAGCAGTGATCACTCTCATGTGCTGTTGCTCTGAGTTCACATTTGTTATTTGCTCTTCGTTTTTTAGAAATCGCTCTATGTATTGGAATGATTTCTTGTCACAGTGGAAGCACAGTAGAAAGGGGCTTCTCCCCAACTTCATGCCTGATGGACATGGGCTGGAGCTTGGAATTCCCTCTCTGGGCCCCAGTGCATCTGCCTGAGGAGTGGGGAGGGCCAGTGCAGGCAGCAGTCAAGTCTGGCTGTGGGTGTAGCAGCACCCGGAAGCCAGAAAAGCTGAGGCTTCACAAGTCTAAGACTCATTTTTTCTCTTCTTGAGTGTGGCTATGACACTAGTGCTGGTTAGAAGCCAAATTTCCTTTTAAATGAATTAATAACATGAAACAGAACCTTTGGCGACCAGCTGTTCTCATCCATGGGGACTCGGTGCCTGGTTGTGATTTCTTGTGTAAGGGAAAGGTTTGTTTGCAACTGTGTAACTTCAGGCAGTCTGCTGAAGGGAGCAGAGCCTGAAGCCTGAAAGCAAGGGCCTGCTTCAAAACCTGCCTCTGCTCTTCAGCTGTGGGCGAGTACTGCTACTTCCTGGTATCTTCGTGTCCTGTCTGTAAGGTGGAAGTGAGAACCATCTCCCAGGGAGGATGGAGGCAGAGGACTAGTGTGTGCCTGGCCAATGGCAGAGCCCATATATCATTTCTTCATTTCTCAGAGAAGATAGGGATATAACAAGGGGGAAATTGATAAAGAGTGCTAATAAGTCCAGGTTAGAAGGGCCCTGGTTCCAGCAATATGTGCATTTCCCAAGGTAAGGCCTTTTCTGTCACTGCTGTGTTGCCTACTCATGTCTCCTCATATGATCAATATTTGTCAACACTCATTGACAGATAAGAGAAAGACAGAAAAATATTCCCATCTGTGCACCCCAAAGCTCAAGAACCTGGGCTCTGGATGAGAAGGATCTGGGTTTGTATCGGTAGGAACACGGTCAACTCATTTGACTCTCAGTTTCCGTCCACAGTGAAAATCATGATGTAAGTACTCCAAAAAATCGGACATGAAGACTGAATAAGTTTTCTCAGCTTTATGAGGTATCAATCCTGGCTAGTGGACATCTTGAGAGCTTGTTTGGAGGTTCTAGCAAGGGAGCACATCTATCCTTGACGGAGGAACTGGTCTTCCTTTATTGGGAGTGGTTGTCCTCTTCAGCTGAGCACACAGCTTTGGGAGGGCACACGTGGAGTGGCGAAGGAGGAAAGGGACACCCGCCTAGCTAGTCAGGTCAGCTGAATCAACCCTGGAGATCCAGGGGCTGACCAGTGTCATGGCCAGATTGCCCACACATCCAATAGTCGACGTCTTAAAGATACTATGTCACCGGAGCCAGGAATACGCTGAGCATCCCCATGCGTTCTGGACTCTGAACACAGTGTCTCTCTCCACGTATTCAGATTTTTTTCTCTAATTTGTTTCAGTAACATTATGTAGTTTTTTTGTACATCTTTTATCAGATTCATCTCTAGGGTACTCTATTTTCTATGCCACTATAAATGTTCTTTTAAATTCATTAGCAGTTTCTCATTTCTGTTTGTAGAAATATACCTTATTTTTGTAAAATGTCTTTATACTTCAAAACTTTGGTAAGCTTATTTGTTACTTCAAATAGCTTTTTGGGGTAGATTCTGTAGGATTCACTACACAGATGATGCTGATGCCTCTGTGATTAACAACTATTTTATTTTCTTCTTTATGAGAGAAATATTTTTCTTTGTTTTTCTTGGCTTACTTCCCTGGCTCAATCTCTCATACAGTGTTGATCAGCAATGATATAAGGGCCGATATTCCTGACTTTTTCCTGATTTTAGAGGAAAAGTCTTTCACCACTAGGATGATGGTTAGCTGTAGGTTTCTTTTTTTTTAATAGATGCCTTTTAACAGGTCGAAGATGTTATTTTTATCTGAAGTGGATGAGTTTTAGAAAATGTATTTCTGTATCTACTGAGAATCATATAGCTTTTTATTACTATGGAGGATTATATTGACTGACTTAAAATATTAAACCAATATCCCATTCCTGTGATAATCTCCACTTAGTCATGATGTAAGATCCTTTTTATATATTGTTGGATTTGATTTGCTAAAATTTTGTTAAAATTTTTGTATCTCTGATCATGATAAAGAATATTGGTCTATATTTTTCTTTTCTCCTAGTATCTTTTTCTGGTTTTGATATCATTATAATGCTGACCCCCCACAAATGAACTGAGAACTATTCTTTTTTTCAGCTTTCTGAAAGAGTTTGTCTGATTTCTGTCTTAAATATTTTATGGATTGTGGGGGCTGGAGATTTAGCTCATTGGCATAAGTGCCTGCCTTGCAAGCAGGCAGTCGTGAGTTCGATCCCCAGTACGATAAAAAGGAAAAAGACAAAAAAAAAATATTTTATGGATCTTTACCCATAGAACCTCCTGGGTATGGAATTTACTTTGTGTAAAGTCCTGAATGTTTCCCCTTTTAAGACTTATGATAGTGTTAGGTTCATAGTGAAGATGGCATGAAGTCTAGAGCTCTCTCATGTTTCCTTCCTCACAGTCTCCCCTCTGTTACTGATGTGTCATTGTCATGCCCAGTCTATACTTTACATGGGCTCCACTTTCGGTGTTTCGCTACCATTACTGTGTCACACAGAATGGGCCCACTACCCTGGAAGTCCTCTGGGCTCCACCTGTCATCCTTCTTCCCCGGCCCCTGGCAGCCACTGATCTCTGTACTGTCTCCACAGTTTCCTCATGTAATTGCAGTCTTACCTCGGGTAACCTTTCCAGATTGACCTCCTTCACTTAGTAATATGCATTTGAGTTTCCTCCATGCCTTTTCCTGTCTTGATACTCATTTCTCTTAGTACTGAATAATATTCAATTATCTGAATGCACCATGGTTTATCCATTCAGCTACCAAGGGTTGTCTTGGTTGCTGCCAAGTTTTAGCAGTTATGAATAAAGCTTTTATAAATATCTACATGCAGGTTTTCATATGCACATCAGTTTTCAACTCCTTTGGTGAGTGTGAAGCAGGATGATTGCTGTATCATTGTACAAGGTTGTAAACTATGAATTGTTTCTTTAATGAGAAACTGCCATTCAGGTTATCTATTTTTAGCAAACTAGACAGGTTATCTATTCCAGGTTTTTCTCTAAAAAAGAACTTGGTATTCAGGTTATCTCTTTTTCAGGGAGCTTGGATCGTGACTTTCAGCTTAGTAGGTAATGCCAGTTTTCAGAAGTGATGGTACCAGTTTACATTCCCATGAGTATCACTGAGTTTCCTTTGTTCCATGTCTTTGTCACGCTTGGTCTCATCAAAGGCTGAAACAACAGTGAGTGGAGATTCCCTGCGTTCTGGTGTCTTGGGTGAAAACCTTGACTGCTTTGGTAGCTCTCTGTGAACTTTAAATAGCTGCATTTCTATTGGAGTTACAGTATTCAAATTTTATATTTAATACCAATTACTGTGTCATAGAATCAAAAATCCCTTTATTTCCAAATATCCCTTTATGTCACCCTTTACGTGAAGAAATTATTTTTCTCAAGTTATGTAGGTAGGTATCACTCTACTCCAGAAGGGCATAGGGTGGCAAAAGGTGCTGTGTCACGTGTGTCTGGGAAATGCCCAGTTTCCTTGTCTCTCTGTTGTGAGTAGCTAGAATATTATCCCTTTGAGAGGGGTTTGTGAAAATGTTTCTTACCTTTATGACTATGCATATTTGTGTTTCTGTTGGTCCTAATGGAAATCGGAAAATGTCAAATGAAGAAAGTGCCACAAAGCTTACATAATCTTTGATTTCACTTTCATGATCAGACCATTAGGTGCGTCTGACATATGTCCATAGTCGTCTGACATATGTAGAGAAGAAGGAGCACTGATGTCCTGATGAATCCTAAGATAGAGGGTGACTGACTTGTGGTAAAACGGATTCACTTGGAAAAGGTTGGGACTTTTTTAAAACCTCGATGTACCTCAACTCCAATGTCTTGTTTTTGACTGCCCCCTCCAAACTGATTCTTACATTGCCAAGCAAAAGCAGCTTCTCTGACTGGTGACAGCTCAGTGAAGCCACATAAAGTGAATGTGACTGAACTGAGTGGTGGCTTGGAGGGGTGGGAGGAGCTTAGAGTAGTTCCTGTGTCAAATGAAGTCTTCTCCAGAACATTTCACTTCTCTTCTGGTATTCTGCGGCTGGTCATGGAAAGAATTGGGGGCTATCCATGTCATTTGACGTGTGTTGCACGAACTGCCAGTAGCAGTCTCCATGAAACCAGCTCTTGTTATTACACGTTGATTGCATAGTGTATTTTTTTTTCTGTATTACTTGTACCCTTTTATTTATTTATTTTTTTGATTGCATAGTGTCAACATCCAAGAAGAATTCTTATATTGCAGATACCTTTGGGAAATTTTAGTCTTCAAAACAGTGACCAGTTTCTTTGCCAGGCTAAATTCCAACTACAAAGTCCATCAAAGCTACCTGTACAGCGGAAGCACCTGCTTTGTCTGGAAACTCATCTCGCTTTGTAGCTTTGGTGGAGCAAGAAGGCCCACCTGCCCCCGTGGCTGGACTTTGCATGCCAGAGTGCACTGACATCAGACTGCAGTGCTCCTGAAAGCCTGCTTTGACAGTCGCCTGCAATTTCATCAGAGCCAGACCCTGAGTCACTGGCTTCTCAAGAGGTTTTGTTATGAAATGGAGCAGAACAGAAAGTTGCTTCAACTGCGGAGGATTCCACAGGCTTTCCAAAGGACAAGTATTGAAGTACTTGATTGAACTTTAGACTGAAGTTTTACTTTTTTCTTTGAAAGGAAAGGAAAACCCACAAAATATAGAAAGAAGAGTTTATTCATGGCTTGGCTTACTTACCAGCTATTTTTGGCCATGTGAGTGAGGTAAACCAGTCAATTCGCTATTATAGATGCAGGAAAATGGGGTTACGCTGTCCTATGGAAGAAGAGACTGGAGCAGGGGCAGCCTGCAGACTCCACTGCCAGAAGAAAGGCTGGGGTGGCCTGGGAGCAGCAGAGTCACACTCTGTCTGCAGCAGCAGGAATGCCAGAGATCAGATGTCCTCCCCTTTTCTTTCAAGGCCGCTTCTGTTCCATAAAACATGCAGTATGGACTTGAGACCTACTTGGGGACACACCATGAGTGAGGAGACCTTGATGTTGCCTTTTGTCATGGACTTGAGACTAAAGACATGGGTGCAGCATTAGTTCAGCTGGAAAACCATGGAGCTGGCCTGTGGCATGCGCTGATGCTGGCCAGTGGGCTTTGGGAACAGCATTTTGGGGTGCCACTGCCTTCCTTTGGGAGTCTTGTTTTCAAACATTTGTTGGAATCTAAACAAAAAAATAAAGTTGACTAAATGTCGAGGTGTTCTGGGTCAAGGACAGACTAATGCATGCAGTGTCTGATGTGTTGCGTGTCAAGCAGTGTTTCACATTTCCAACTTTATGGTCACCAGGAATCGTTGTAACTGTTGGTCGAATGTTCACTATGTGACTGGCACTGTTCTAATAGCTGCACAAACCAGTCTTTTGAGTATTTATTACATTCAAAGAAGATGACCATCTTATTACCTTTTTTTTTTTTTTGACTGAGGAGACTGAGGCCCAGAGAATTGAACCAAATTACGCATGTTCAGGGTTGGTCAGTGGTACAGTCAGATACAAACCAAGGTCGTTAGCTCCAGAGGCCACATAGCCACCTCCTAACGTTCTCATGTCAGACAACAGTGTGTGCTGCTTACCAGTTGCATATTGTTCTTACTCATAGTTTGGATTTATTCTTTTCTTTCTTTCTGTCTGTCTGTCTCTTTCTCCCTCCCTCCCTCCTTCCCTCTCTTTGTTTCTTTCTTTGTTTCCCTCCTTTATCCCTTCCTTCTTTCCTTCCCTCGGTTCCTTCCTTTCTTGTCTTTTAGACAGGTTTCACTGTGTGACTGGCCTTGAGCTCACTTTGTAGCTCAGGCTGGCCTTGGACTCACAATGATCCCAAGTGCAAGGATTACAGGCATGCACCATCCTGCCCAGCCACAATTTGTATTTCTTTTGAATTTTGGGGATGGGTACCAGGAATCAAACTCAGGACCTTGTGCTTGTCAGGCAGGCACTGTGCTGCTGAGCTAAATAACCAGCTCTCTTTTGATTCTTTTTAGCAAGCTGACATTAATTTTTATACATGGAAAAGAGAAGGAAAGAATGAGGACAAAGTCATCTCTGAAAAGTTTTATATTTAAATTTAATGTTAAGGCAAATTGTGTACAAAATTTAACATGCCTTTTGGGACACATTTTACTGAGGAGGGAGCTCATAACTTTCAACAGATCCCAAAGGTTCCTGAGACAAAGGACCAGGATCTCATTCCTTCTGTCTTTCTCTCCCAAATGTTTGGCATGGTGCTGGGCACTTAGTATTTTTTTCTGAAATTTTCATTGATTCACTGAAAAAAAATCACTGTCTGTAAAGAATTAAGCCTTCACTATCTGAAAATGTACTTTCTCATTACATTTGATTCCTAACTCAGTCCAAGTTAGTTATTAATTGTCCTCTATGTCCTGGTGCTTACTTAGGATCTGAGCACACAGAGGTGAGTAAGTTGAACTGTGGGTCCCCTCCCTGCTCATTGCTCAAGTGTCTGTAGGAGAGGAACATTACTCAGCAAAGGCCCCATAGAAGGGCAAGGGCTACACGGGGATTCGTCTGTAGTATGTGGAAGGAGCATCGTGTGTGGTCTGGGATGGGGTGGTTCTATGAAAGATTGTCTGAGTCAAGGCTTGAGGAGCGTGATGGAACTGGCCAGGTGAATGAGAGGAGGAGGGGGAGGAGGAGGAAGCGGAGGAGGAGGAGGAGGAGGAGGAGGAGGAGGAGGAGGAGGAGAATTTCAGGCAGAAAAAGCAGCATACTGAGGCCTGAGGTGAAAAAATGAGAAAGACAAAGAATCCAGACCATGGCTGGATCATACCACGACGCTCACAGATGAATTGGGAGCCAGCCAGGAATAGTGCCAGGAGACCTTCATGTCCGGACCTGGCAGTTTGCCCTAACCTTGATAGCAATGGCAAGACCCTGAAGGTTTCTCACTGGGGAGAAGAGTAATGTCTGGCTGCTCAGTGGAAGATCCCCTGGTGGGCATGGCAGTATAGAAACTACCACAGGGTCTAGGTGAATGACAGTGTGGTCCCTCTGAGGACATGAATGGGTAGGGGTGGCCACATAAGTGCAGGCTCCCTTGGTGCTAAGTGGGTTGTGGATACTTGGAGAGAGGAAGAGTGAAGAACAGCTCCCAAGTTCGTGGCCTGCACACTGGGTGATGGAGCAGGAAAGGCCTATGGCGTGAGGGTGGTGGGGTCTCACAGCATTGGGTTTTGCACATGGTGAGTTTGACACACTATGGCAGATGTCCACATGAGCTGATGTCTAGGAGTACGGTTCTGCCAGTAGAGTAGAACAGGATGGCTGCTGTGTGGACTTGACCTTCATGTGCTCACACTGGAGGTGCTGTTCCTGACCCTGTCTGAGGGAGGATCCCTAGTCCTGTGATGGGACCTTGGGAGCTGACTTGGTATTGAAGCCTCTGGAGTAGTAAAAGAATCTGTGAGATCTGCAAGGAAAAACTTGTAGGGGCATCCTTGGGAGGAACAGTGCTGGGGATGAGGTGGCGTGGAGCATTTTGAATAGGATCCCAGGTTCCAGAACCCTCCAGAAAAGAAGGGGGAAATTTCAGGGCTACAGCACCTTTTCTTTGGGAAAATTACATTGCAGCCTGATTAATATCATAACATGGTGGTGCAAACAGAACCAGGTTTGAGATCCTGCTCCACAAGCCAACTTTTCCCTAGCTCATCTGTAAAATGGTGGAATAAGAACATCTACTTCATGAAGTTGCTGGAAGAATTCATGTGATAGAAAATTTAAATTCTTTCCCAGCATTCTGGACAGGACCTCCTCATTGCTCAGTGAATGGTTGCTGCTCTTCTAGAACCCTCTTTCTCCTTCCCTTAATTGTTGTGGTCATCATTTCCCAGGTGTCTCTGAAACACAGGAAGGGATGGGTGCTGAATCCCAGTCCTATAGGTTTAAGAAGGCCAGAGCTTGTTTTCTGTTTCCTAGCTGTCTCCTAGAGGTTTACTTCTGTCACACTGACCATTGTGGCACAGCAGTACCCAGTGACATAGAGATGTACGCAGGGTCCTCTCAAAGAAAACACCATGCATAGCGCTAGGGAGCCACCCATACTTCACTAAAGGGAAGCTTGGGAGCCAAGGGACAGCTTCAGTAGGGCAGCAAAGATTGCATTAGCTTTCTAGTCTCTTCCAGTTTTCCCACTCTTCATTCCTCTCTTCTCCTTCCCCTCGGTTGCCCCTGGTGCTCACTGCCCAGCGTGCATCTTCAAATCCCTTAGCATTCCCACCAGGAAAGAGTACTTGCTGTCCTCACTGAAGCTGAAGGCATAGATAGCCTTTTGGTACAGCAGAGAGGTCTGAGTTCATTGCTTAGATTATTAGTGGTCATAAATTATTTTCCTCTGTGTTTCTTTGACAGTGGTGGTGCACCTATGGCATGTAGTCACATCTAGCTGTTCATTATCTCTGAAAATTTCACCATCCCTGACCTAGGAAAAGACCTATCAGCAGGTGAAATATGCTAGAGGGGTTGCAAACACAGATTTTCGGTATGGCCTATCTGCCTGGGTCCCATCTGGGTATGGGGTCAAGGGAAGGTGCAGATCCCAGAGGAGCAGAGAAGCTCAGCCTGGCAACACTAGGAATCAGTGTCCTGCAGTCAGACACCTGGGCCTTGCCACTTGCTGCTGTGTGGCTTTGCGCAATTTACTTCACTTCTCTGAGTCCTTGGGCTGAGAAGTACAGGCCAGCTTTTCTCTTTTTTAAAGCTACCTCTATCCATTTAATACCCTTGAAAAAAAATGTGGCATGAGTAGTAGCTCAAATCTCTGCCCTCCTTGCTTCCTTGCAGGGTTAGTCCTAGCCCTGAGTTTGCTGCCATTTAACTTAAGCCCTCTGTAGGGAAGCAAAGCTGTGCTCTGGAAATATCCAGAGGGATCCTAGAATTCCTCAGAACTGGAAACATGGCCTGGGCTATGGTTCCTGAGTCCTTACTTTTCAAAGCAGGCCCCTTAGCACCTGTTTGCATCCCTGTTTCAAGAGAGGAGCTTTCGGGCTGGGGATTTAGCTCAGCGGCATAAGCACCTGCCTTGCAAGCAGGCGGTCGTGAGTTCAATCCCCGGTACCAATAAAAGTGAAAAAGACATTAAAAAAAAAAAAAAGAGAGAGAGAGAGGAGCTTTCCAACCTTCTCTTCCCTTTCTTGCCATTCCTTCATGGAGGCTGCCCAGGGTGAAAGGCCTGAGAATTAACAGTGGGAAACCAGGCGAAGAAAGATGGTTTTAGTTTCAAGCAACAGAAAATCAGGAGCAGCTTGGCCTGATGGGGAGTGGATATACTGTGAGCCTCACGAGGTGTCTCATGGAAGCTGGAGAGGAAAGGTGCTGGAACAAGTGCTGGATGCTGGTCATGCTCTGTTCCTTCCTCACCTCGTTGCCTCCTTGGCTTCCTCCTACTCCTGGTCTATAAAGAGGGCAGAAGATAGCTGCTCTGGAGTTCCCATGTCATAGGGACTGATTCATTTTCTTTTCCTCTACCTATATTCCAAATTCTGACAGGGAGAATTAGTAATTGGCTCAGGTGTACATTATTGTCATACAGGATGTCTGCCTGGATCTCCCCTGGTGGTGGGATCAAGGGGAGGTACAGATTCCAGAGAAGTAGAAGGGCTCAAGAGCCTGGCAGCACCAGGAGCCAGTGTCCTGCAGTCTCCTCTGGTCATAAATCATTCCCCTGAGGGAACCTTCCAGCTCTGGGAGTCCTGTCTGCTCCAAGCAGTGCCTTCCTTCCACATTTGTGTCACACGGGCTCCTACCCAGAGCCTGGGAGGATAGCAGCAGGGCTGGTGGGTAGGCCTGGAACCTGTGGAGGAATCGGCTGGCAAGAGGCCCCTGCAGATTAATGGCTTCACAGTGTCCCAGTTACCACAGCCTTTGGTTTTACACGGCTTGGTCAGCAGTGGGGACAGTTGGCTGTCAGGAGGGGAGCCTTCCATAGCTGTTGGGGTTAAGGAAGGCCCCCCTTTGTGGGAGCCTGCTCTGCATCTCTGTAACTTTCCAGTGGTCTCTCAGATGCTGGCTCCCATGGGATGAAAATCAGCCTCTGGTGGACCCTAGGCAGCTTCTGGCTACCTGCCCATCGGGGTTCTGTCAGGGCCCCAGGCCTCCTTGGATATAGAAGGAGTGTCAGCACTGGCACGATTCCTTCCTTTAGGTGGCTGCGGTGGTACAGAACAGGAGCAGTGAGGGAGTCTGCTCTAGTGGCTCCAGGAGATGTGTCAGTACAGACTGAGAGGCGCCCTTCCTTTGGACTCAGCATTCACTGGGGAATATTTGACAAATTGTATGTCTAACTAGAAAAACTGCATTGTGAATTTTCCATTTATATTTAACTTATATGTAAAAAGCCATTTTGATAAGTTCTAAGTAGATATGTACCCGTGCTCAATTGAGACAGTTAAGTTGACTCTGTCTCTCACCCCAAGATGTTTAAAAATGAAATACTTTTTAATAGACTTTGCATGCCAGCACTTGGGCTGCATGTCAGAGCACAAAAAATGGGTGTATATGTAATGAGCAGGTTAATGGACCGGCCCCTGGTACTTGGCCTCCCTCTTATAGAGTGGTCCTGGCAGGACCGGCCCACCTGTAAATACTTGGGGTTGCCTCATTGGCATGTCAGCATGGGGTGAGAAGAAGCCAAATGATTTTACAATCCATAAAAGCAAGCACCAGACATGCTCCGAAATTCATTAGTGTTTGCTTATCATTAGAAATAGCCTGTGTTGTTTGCTTTCTGACTAGACGGGCTGCCGGGCAGGGTCCAGCTACAAGGTGTGGAGGGCCCTGAGGCCACGGCCCTCCTGGGAAGCAAGGTTTAAAGCAAAGCAGCAATTTATGGCAGGAGATTGTTTCTTTCTCCTGAGTGTAGGTATTAAAAGTTTGAGTCTTTAGACTCAGACTGGCTTTTTCTTCCATGGAAAATATGAAGTTTCTGGATAAAATCTACTCATAAAATGAGCTGTGATCTCTTGTTTGTTTTTCTCCTTCTGCATTACAGATAAATGTTTTGGAGGAGAAACTGCTCAAAATGCTATGCCCAATTTCTTCCCTGGGCAACAGAGTTTGCACTGTCTTGCCCTGAGCCTGCTTGACATCCAAGGAGCAGCCCCATTTCTCCACCCTTGCTTCCTTGTTCTTGGACTCAGGGCACTTTGGGCACACGCTGTGGCCTGCTCCTCCTGTAACTGTCTCAGACCCTGGGTGACCCTGAGGCAGTGGGAGACTCCTAGCTGGTCCCCCTCTCATGTGAAGGGGGTCAGAGTGAGCTGAGTGGTACTGGCTGCGGATGTGCTGAAGTCAGCCTTTAACTCTGAGTGGCGTCTGGAGGAAGCCGATGTGCACAGGGCCAGATGTCTGAGGTCTTGGAGTGGAGTTATAGATTTAAGTGTAATTAGAGGAGCAGACCTTCCATGTAATTGTCATATGGCTTGCTTAGACATTCCTGGGGCCTGCTTGGGATGGTGGGGCCCGTGCCCATTATTCAGTTGCTCAACACATGTGGACCAGACATATGTCATGTGCAAACCTCCCTGTCTAATGTTTCAGGGACCTCAAGATGGATGAGGAATCCCTTGTTTAATAGGAGAGTTAAGGCATTTATTTACCTAAATGGTTACAAGGGCCACACTAAAGGAGGTAGACTGAGGGCTCACCTGGGCAAGAACCTGGTACCTCTAGCCGGGTCCTTCTGAAGAGGCAAACATTTGTTCATGACTCGGAGAAGGGGTGTAATTGGGACACCAGCCAGGAAAGGGAGAAGCTTGAACACAGGTAGGGCCATGGGAAGGAAAGTGGCCTTGTGCAGGGACCAGTGAGCAGGTGAGTTCAGGTGGAGTAAAGGGAAGGTGAAGAGCACTGGGAAAAACAAAACTGGGACATAGGGTGGGTCCATGGTGGAGGCCTCAACTGCTGCACCTGGTGCCCTGGACAATGGTCACATGAACAGTGGCACAGTGAAGGAGCCAGTGGTTTCCTGGAAACTGTGCTTCCTTCAAGAAGTTGGACAGGTAGGCAAATCCTGCAGGCCCACAGCCTAGTATCCCCCAGGGAAAACCTGCCCTGTTTTCCCAGAGTCCTGCCTGCTCCCCACGCTGCCCACCACCCTGTCCAGCCAGAAACATGGCATCTGACTGTCACTGGTGATTCCTCCCTCCCACATTATCTGCTCTTGGTCAGTCTCCTGCCCCGTGCGCCTCCCGATACCTCTCTGTGTCCCGTGTGGCATCATAGTCCAGCTGTGCTCTTGCCTCCTTTCCACTTTGGCAGACATCTCCATACCCACATCTTCCCTTCTTATTTCAATGCCAGCCCCTCCCACCACCCCACTGCCCCTCGTGGTTTTAAAGTCTATCCACATCACTGAGCCTGTTCATAATTTCCAGTGGTTTCCCCAGAGCACTCGGGCTTAGTCCCAAGTCTCCAAGATGGGTGAGCAGGCCACGTGAGAGCTGGCTTGTCCTTCCCTCCTGGCCTTCCTCCTGGTCTTCCCCATGTACTGCTCCACTTCACCTACTCTGGTGTCTTCCGAGGCCCTCGAATCCTCCTCCAGGCTCGTGTGCTTGCTGATCTCTGCCTAACATTTCTGCTCCCCCACCCCCACCCCAACTCTGTTAAGCCAGCCCTGTTATGATCTTTGTGCTCCAAATTCGTCCTGTGCACTTAATAACATGTTTATAGTTGATGCCTGTTGTCCTCACTGGAGGGCAAGCCCCACTCCTCCCTCTGTCCCCAGAGCCATTCGGGCAGGCTTGGTATTACTGATCAGCAGGGAGCCAAGAGGGTAGATGGAGCAGGCTGGCCTGAGGTTGGGAATGAAGCCATGGTCTCACTCCCTGCTTTGCAAAAGTGTCTTCACACCATGGAAGACTGGAGGCTCCAGTGTCTGAAATTTTTCCACACACTTTTAAATAAGTATCCCAGTATAGATCAGACATTGGAAAAGCTGGTGTTCCCTTTTAGTCTTTCAGGAGAGGAAATAACATTTCTGAAAGCACTATTCCTCCTGATCTACTCACACACCAGCCATCTGCGGTCATCATCAGTATGAATATTAAAACTGCCCGGTGCCTCTGTAAGATGTTCCACTGTACAGCCATTGCTGGAATTTATCAACAGTGTATTACTGTTTCCAGAAATCCTGTTCTATCCAGGGACTTCAAAATGCTTGTGATCCAAAAGCACGTTCCTAGGGTGGGGAGAAGTTTCTTTCAGTGTGAGATGCTGGATGAAATTATTATCTTGCTGGATGGAGACTCATCCTATGGCTCCTCCCGCAGTTGGCCTTGCCTGACACCACGGGGCTCCAGCCTCCATACTGTTCCTAGGCACATCATTTTCTGTGGCCCTTATTCTTTCCCAAGTGAAGGCTGCCCATTCCCTGGTCCCCTGTTCGGTCACAGAACCTTGTTTCTCATTCTCCCTCTGGGACTCTTATACTAAAAGGTCAGGCTTTCATTCCTGCCATTCACTATTATGATGAACTTGCATAAATAAAATTGATCTCTGTGAACCTCAGTCCTTGCCCTATAAAATTAAAACTGCTTCTTTCCTCGCTCACCTCTGTCCCTTTCTCATCTTTCTTTTCTTCCCTATTCTGTCTGTGTCCTTCTGTCTCTCTTTTTGAAGTTTTCCCTGGCCATCTGTCCCCAGCACTCCCTCCCCCAAACTGCCACTTTCCCAGGTGGTCTCATCCAGGTCATCACTGCGGTGTCCAGGAAATCCTACCCCTTCCTGATCTCTAGCTTGGCCCCTCTCTGCTCCCCCAAGACATTTGGGGAGAACGCCTGCCACAGTGGGTCTGATTCCTTCCTGTAGCCCATGTGAGAGCACATTGTTCTCTGCTGTGTCTACTTTAATTTGGGCCCCACAGGGTGTCTCTTGAGTCATGTAGTGATGGATGTTGACTTGAAGTAGATACTTATTACTAAGCTTCTAAGAAGTTCTCTTTTCCTTTTTAAAATCTGAAATACACATTACATTTTGCCATGTATTTTTTTCAATATCTATTGAAAGGGTCAGATCACTTTTTCTTTTTCAAATTATCAGTATACTTCTTTGATTATTAATATTAGCTGGTTCTTGTATTTTCTTAGACAAACCTGTTAGGCTTGGGAATTCTTTCCATAAATTTTTGTGCCCTGGAACAGATTAGTTAGCATAAGAATTATGTGTTCTTTAGAAGGCTCATAGACTCACTGGTAAAGTCATGTGGCCCTAAAACCGTTGGGTTCATGTTTTCCATTTTCTATGTACTTTAAAGCAGTCTCATCAACATAGAGAAGTGTCAGCTAGTAGAAGGCAGTGAAGAGTCCATCAGAGCCTGCATCTTCCTCATGAACAAGTACTTCCAGAAATCTTGTTTTGTATTTCCCATTGGGTTCAGAATATCCATGGAGTGTGTAAACAGCAAGATTAATAAAGATTGGCTGGTGTTGAGAAACATGATTACCAGGTTTAAATTGCAATAGAAATTGATCAGTGAATACCAAATTGCAAAAACCCAAAGTAGGGAATTAAGAGACAAGCTAAAATTTCCTCTTAAAACTCAAAAGACAAAAGGAGAGGAATGTGATGAATATTTTCTAGGAGATGTCATGTGTGTACCAGAAATTCTGAAAAGAAGGGATGGAGCCAAATGTGAGAAAATGTTTGTGATGCATTAGAGATAAAAGCAGATATAAGACCACAGATGCAGCAAGAGGCAGCAGTGGGTGTGTACATTTGTGTACGTGTGTGCAAATCCTACCCTTGAAGAAGGGGTGCTGTGTGGCTGGGGTCTTGGCTCCTGAGACCAGCAGACTTGGGTTTAATCCTGGATCTCACAATGACCACATATGGGGATTTGGACATATTGCTGAACTTCCTGAACTCAGTTTCTATTTCTTTATCTGTAAAATAGGGCAATAATAGTACCTGTCTCATAGGACTGCTATGTAAATCCAGTGAATGATAGATAAAAGTAAAATGATTAAAAAAATTTTACTCACTTGAAAAAAGTAAAATTATTAATGCACTGACTGAGTCCTCAGTGCATGTTAGTTCTTTTTTTTTTTTTTTTTTTTCCCCTCACACCTGCCAGGCAGGTGTTTATGCCACTGAGCTAAATCCCTGGCCCTATGTGTTACTTCTTATTATTAGTATAGATCAAGTGTTAATTTTAGTTTTTTTTTTCAGGTTAGACTAAGTTTTCTTAGTTAGGTTAAGTTTTCTGTATTGAATTTTCTGTATTTTTCAGAATACAGAAACATTTTTCTATTTTCTGTAATGAATTAGGTCCTTAATCAAAAAACAAACTGTACTCTTTTCTTAAGAGAGTATCTGAATGATGTATTTGGGGAAAAATGTTTCATAAGAATAGGGAGAGAGGAATTGGATATAATCCCCAGTGAAAGAGCAGAGAATGGACATGTGGCCCTGTAGGCCCTGTATCCGGCTTGCTAATCTTGTCGAGCTGAGCCCCTGGCAGCTGCTCTCCATTCTGTTAATTGGGGCCTTTCTGTGTCACATGGATGGGAGAGTGTTCACAGCGTTGCACTTGGCTGCTCCCCTGTGTCCACAGCTGGTTCTAATTGTGCAGAGCTGCATAGGA
Organism: Cavia porcellus; assembly: GCF_034190915.1. NCBI lineage: Eukaryota > Metazoa > Chordata > Mammalia > Rodentia > Caviidae > Cavia > Cavia porcellus. The sequence continues at coordinate 201,286,190 of NW_026947484.1, forward strand.
GTAGCATTGGAAAGGGAATGTTTTGGGAAATTGCATCATCTTCATGACCCTAAATCTAGTACATGTTTTCCAAGCACACAGTAGTTTGAGGATTTGATGAAACAGTAGTGGTTGTAAATGAACTGTTATTCTATAGAAATAAATAGGACTGGAAGCCAGGAAAGACAACTGCTTCTGCTCATTTAATGATCTTCCCCACCCGTGCATACACCCTGACTTTGTCCCCATTGGTTTTGCACACCGTTTGGTTTGTCTAGGGAGGACTCTTGAGGACTTACGGTGGCCAGCGTGTCCATCACTCCCTGGTCATAGCCTCCAGGTGTTTGTTTCAGATTACTAAAGAATTCCATCATATGAGAATGTGGGAATACCCCACACAGTTACCATACTAGATCTTCACATAGTGAAGAGTGCCCACAGATTTGGTCACACTCTGCTATCCTGTTTCGTCATTGGGTTGCTGAAATCTACCTGACACTCATGTGAGGCTTTGAGGAGCTCCCTCTGCTCATTCCTCCATTATCTTCCCATCTTGCTCAACACACAAACCTCAACAAACAAGTGCATCTCTGGCTTCACAACCCGGCTCTTCCACCCTACCCTTCCACCTGCTCTGCTGGGCTCCACGGACCACTTTGCTCTTCCCAGCGATGGCTTAGTGTTCCTGACCTGTGCCTTTACACATGTGCTCCCTGCTGCCTGTGACCTTCTTCCGCTAGGCAGTGGCAGAGTGTGCCCCCTCCTCTTTCCTATCTCCATGCCGTGCCAGCTTACCAGACGGGCACCTTGAACTGAGTAATGTTTTTTCTATTTTTATGATTAGTATTTTATTCCAAATAATTTCCCATTTTCTGACTTACTACAAATTTCTTTTCTCTCTTCTTGCCTATCGAATGTGACTGCCATGAAAGTGAGACCAGGTTTATTGTGTTCATGGCTGTATTTCCTAAAACCTACTTTAACTTTGGAACATAAGCAAATGTAGACATGTTTCGTAAACTGTCAGTCACTCCAGTGCCTCCTTTTCTGTTTCTCTTCCTTCCTTTCTTACCTTCCTTCTCACACTTTCCCTTCTTCTGCCACCATTATTCAAGAGCTGAAGATACCGCACCCCACTGACAGCCACGTGCAAGACAGGGCTCTAGCACATCCTCCAGGGAGTCAACTTTGGGAAATATGACAAGAAAGTGCAGTTGTGCTTTGTTGTCTTGAGAGATGGTTATCTATGTTCCTGCTCGTCTTTAACACAGTTCCTGACATTTGGGTGCCACCATTTTCCCCTTCTTTCCCTTGATTTCTATATTTCCCTTCTTTTTTTTTCAATCGTTCCCCTTTTTCCTTTTGCCTTTCCTTCCTTCCATGTTTCATAGTGGCTGGTTTTGCTCCAGGCAGGGTTCAGAGCAGTTCCTGACAGTACCCTCACATCCCATGAGCTTTCCCAGCCTTGTAGTCAGCTGCTTACCACAGTGGGATCCTTATGCCCTTGTGGCAGCCTTGTCTGCTGGACATATGTATTTCCTATGGTTCAGATAGCTGTGGTGTTCACATGATTCCTCCATCAAAAGGTATGGTTATATGGGAACTGCTGCTGTTTATAAATGTTGACATGACAGGCTATAAACAGCCAACTGTTAAAACTTAATTTTAGAAGATTTACAATGTGTAATATGTCATCTACTAAATTTTTTCAAAGTAATCTTGTACATGATAACTAAGTAAAAGAGCATAGGAAGTTAAATCTTGATCCCTTACCCTGGCCTCTCTGTCCTTGAAAGTGAACTCGTCAAACTGATTTTTCTTTTTTTTTTTTTTTCTTTTAAAAAGAATAAAACAAAACAAAACAGAATAAAGAACAATGTAAGTAATACTGATCCTTTCCCCATGTTTGGGAAGTTTTCTGCTATTACTTCTGTAAAGTATTTTTATTTCATTTGTGTTGACCCCTGCTTCTTCACTGATACCTACTACTCTTAAATTATTTTTCTTTGCAATGTCTTGCAGCCATTGAATTATTTCCTGATTCCTTGTTATTTTTAAGAGATCCTTCCTTTCACAGTCACTAGCTATGATCCTGTCTTGAAGGTCTGAAAGTCTATCTTTGGTCTCTTTCAAGCAGTTTTGCCAGCTTTTGATCAACTTTTTAAAATTTCTTGGATAGCTCTTTGAATCTGTTTCAAACCTTCTGCATTTTATTTTATTTTAAATTTTTATTATTTTGAAGGTATTAAAATACAACAGAGCAAGACAGAGCAAAGCAATTGAGACAGTGCAGTGAAACTGGTACAGAATGTCACAGCAGGTTACCAGGATAACAGTAATAGGTATATCTCATTATCTTCACAATAGTTGGTATATCTCATTATCTTCACAATAGTTGTTCTTTCAATCAGGTATAGCAAAATCAAACCAAATACAGAATATTATAGAACTTATCAAAACAATATTGAGTAGAGCAATACAATTAATCAGAACAAAGCAAAACAGTGATAATAATATTTGCCTTCAAAGAGATGGTAGAAGGAAAACCCCCCTATTTGCTATATTGCACATGGTCAACCTCCCAAGAGATGCTCAGACCTCTGGCTCCCATTTACTAACGGGGGGTGGAGAATGGGGGGTGGGATCAACCCACGCACTGGTAGGCTAACAGCTGCTTAACAGGGAGGGGAGCGGATTGCTTGGTTTCCCAGTTCCCTAAGTTCCAACATGGCACAGATCTCAGGAGACGCTGGCTGGTTCATTATGTTTGTGATTTCTTCTTTTACCTGAAATGTTATTTCTGGTCTGATTACTTTTACCTATCTCATGAAGTTGTTTCTTGACTTCAGGTGCTATCCTCGTGGAGATTTCAGGTGTGTGACTTCTAGTTTCTTCTATGACTGTAGCTCCCAGACTTATTCTGTGTGCACTGGAGGTTTGAGATTGCCTTTTGCTTCTTTGGCTTGATGTTTTCCTGGGTCCTCCCAACAAGCCGGTTGTGGGATCCCAGGCACTTCCCACGTTGGCTGCCCCTCTGTGGTATAGGGGAGTTGGACAGGTACCTGAGTTTCTCTTAATTCAGGTTCCCAGGGAGGTAGCGGGGTGTGGGGTGGGCTTCTGCAGAACCATGCAGCTACACTGGGGCTTCCCAGGGGTGTGTGGTGGTGGGCTACTTTTTCTCTCAGCCTCAAGTCTATCCCAGGACTCCTCTGATGGCTGCAGCACACAGGTGTGTGTTTGTCTGATTCTCCTGGTGTGCACTGGTTGCTCGAAGGAAACAAAGGTCTCCAGTGGCGGTCTGCGGGTACATGGAGCTATCTGGTTGCATCTCCCTGCCCACCCTGGCTGCCTGCAGGAAGCAAGGTCTCCAGTGGTGGCAGGAGCACACAGGGGTGGATCTGTCAAACTGATTTTTATTCTTGTTACTTTTGGGATTTTATTTGGGATATTGAAACTTGTTTCTTATTTCATTATCTTTGAACAGACTTGTCTTAACAGTTTGATTCCTGTGTTTTTCCTTCCCTCTCCATTTCCCACCTTCAATCCGCTATAATTTCCAGTGAACTTCAGATTTGGATTCTGCATAACAGCTAGGTCTCCCTTAGGTGGACTCTAAAAATGGAAAACCAACCAGTGGCAGGAATTCACTATCAGAATGGCTAAGTAACTATTACTCAGTGCTAAGCTAAGTAGTGTGCCAAGTTGTATTTCATTCTCTTAAGCACCCTAAGCTATTCAAGACATCATTCCTTACATCAAAGACTTGTTGATATTCTTTTCTTTCAATCCATCAATTGCTAAATATGGGATGCATATGTATATAGCATATAAATGTATACAAACATTAAAATATATAATGTTTAACTGTATGTTAAATTTATGTTATTTGAGTATGTATTTAAAGGTATACATAATATTTAAATACATACAAATAAGAACTCCTTTTTTGTCATTCTTGGAGATTATAATGACATCTTCTCTGCTATCAAAGTCCTCAAACTTTTTCATGCTTTCTATTATAATTTCACCTCTATCATAGTTTTTTTTCTCATAACTTTTCCTCCAGGAGTCCTTTGTCCTGCTCTGAATTGAACAAGTTGTTCTTTAATCATCTTGCACGGCTCTCATTGTGGGATTTCCCTTCACAGTTCTCTGTGATTGGACTCTTTTCTTTTTAAAATCTTATTTGTTGAGTTTAACTACAACTAGTAGAAATCACCCTTTTAATGAGTAGTTCAGTGAGTACTGAAAAATATAAGTTCTCTTTCAGCCACCACAGTGAGATGAGGACTTGTCTGTCTCCTCCCAGGTTCTCTCATGGCCCTTCATAGTCTGTTTGCCTCCTTTCCCATCCCTGGCAGTCAGTGATCGAACTACTGCTCCTGTCCTTTTTACCTTTTATCTAATGTCGTATAAATGAAATCATAGACTAATTTTGTATCTGGTGTCTTTCAGCATAAAGCTCGTACATGGTCGTTTTATGGCTTTTAAAAAATTGTTTGTACGATTTGAATTGATGTACCATAGTTTGTTTATTCTTTCACCAACTGGTGGATTTCTGGTTGCTTCTACTGTCGGAAAACAGAAAATGAAGCTGCCATAAATATGCACATACAGTTAGTTGTATGTTCCAAGTGCCTTGGGTAAAAACCTCCTAGGGGATAACTAGGCCCTGTGGTAGGCATTTGCTTACCTTTGTAGGAAACTGCTGGCCTGTTTTCCCACACGGCTGTACCAGTTTATGTGCCTGGCATCAAGGGATGAGAGCTCAGCTGCTCTGCATCCTCATCTACACTAGAGAAGTCTGTGATGTGGACTTTTCTAGGTCATTGAAACAAGTGTGAAGGATGTCCTGTTGTAGTTGAATTTGCATTTCCCTGTTGACCAGTGGTATAGAACATTGTTTTATGGATTTATTCATCCTGCTTGCATTCTCTTAGATAAATGGCTGAACAAACTTTTGTCTATTTTTGCAAAGAATCAGGCTGCTTTCTTATTGAGTTGTAATAGTTCTTTATATGTCTTTCATTGTGCTGGTTTAACTCATGTTTTTGGTGGCTTGGGGTTACTCCAGTTTTTTCCCCCTTGCCTTTCTTCTGAGTGGCTGAGGCAGGACACAGCAATATGTCAACACTGCAGGCCAGGTTGGGGAACATATTGCAGGTTGCAGGCCTCCAGAACAATGCAGGAAAGGGGCAGCTTTGTTCTAGGGATATCAGAGTAGAATTTTGTAATCTCCCCATTCTTTGAGTCTCAGAATTTGTCCATCCAATGGATAAGGTTTGTTACTCTGTTGTTTGTGGATTTGGTATGGAATGGTATAGAAAATACCTTCCTAGAACTTGCAGGCCCTTTGGCACTCATTGAACACCTTGCATGTTCCAGAAGTGCTCTGTGAGAATTTTAGCCCTAAATCCTGCTGTGCCTGTGTCTCTTATACTTGCCTGTGCAGCCAGTGGCACCTTGCCCCATCCTGTCCTCACCAGCCCAATTCCTAGGCCAGCCCTGACTCAGGAAGGGGGCCTTTGGAAGTCCCCACTCAGCCACTGCCTTGTTGTGTCCTCTCTTGTCACCCGCCTCTCCTGTAGAATAGTACCTGCTGGAGTCCAGCGGAGGCCTGCTGCTCTGTCCTGGGTTGAGTGAGGGTGGGCTCCTTTGCCTCTATCATCAAATGCTTGTGTGATACATTAACTGATAGGTTAATGCTGATACATTAACTCACTGGCTTATTAGTTCTTTTTCTGTCTGCAAATTGTAGGTTAAAGGGTTTTGTAAGAATGAAATGAGATGATATTGGTAGCATTTAGCAGTTTCTGGCATGCAGTAGGTACTCTATAAATCTTAAAGGTGCTTCCCTCTGGCTGGCCTGGGCCTTCCTCCGAGGCATAGGAGGCCTGGTGCCCAGGGCTGCTCTCCTGAGCCACCCTCAGACTCCAGACTCTCCTGGCCTGGAGTTTTAGGAGCTGCTTCACCAGTTCTGAGCTGTTCTTTCCCATGAGCAGTATTTTATCAATTTAAAAGACACAGTAAAAATACTTTCAGTGCATCGGTCATTGTTCTGAGTGCTTTGTAAATGCCAGCTCTTCTAACCCACTAATCACCTTAGAAGGGGTTAGTTTTTTGATGAGCAAAGTCAGGCCCAGAGAGTTTGTGACTTGCCCCTGGTCACATAGCCAGGGTGTCAGCTCAGGTTGATTGACACTGCAGCCATGACACTCTGGCCTCTCTCCTGGTGACTCTTGTGCTTTCAGTGCTTATCTCTAAGACCAGAGCTAGCCCTCTGCCACACCACTGGTAGGAGCTCCCAGGGAGCTGTGTCCTTCCTCCTCTACCCCAGGACCCTTCATTGTCCAACATGGGTGCTATGATGATGTCCCTGTGGTTGACAAGGAGAGGTCAGCCCTGGGGCTGAGTTGCTTTACTCCTCAGGCAGATCCCTCCCCTAAATAACCCTGTTCCCCACTGCCCCAGTGGCCATCTGCTGTCTGGGGTGTTTTTATAGCTCCCTGTAACTCAATGTGTCATCATCCCACCAGTTGTGCAGATTGGTCATAAGCAGACCTAGCAGTTCTTTTGTCCTTTTGTTTTTGTTTATTCCCTTGAGGAGGGCAGCAGAAGGAAGGAAAATGGCCCTGTGGTGCACAGCAGTGATGTGTGCCATCGGCTGGTGCCAGCCTGTGGGTGGTCCTGGGAGTCTGATTCAGTGACTCTTCCTCAAGGTGCTGCAGTTCCGTGTGGACATGTCCAACGAACATGATCTGGAGAAGGGTGCAGTCAGAATTAAGCACACATGTGGGAGGGCTGCTGGTTGGCGCCAGTCTCCTATGGCCTGGTGGGCTAGATGCTGTGGGGTCTTCAGGGAGGACGTGTCACCACTCTTCAGGCTGTCTCTTCCAGGGATTATCTCACTGGCTCCAGACACAGTCAGGGTCAGGCCTTTCTTGGGCCATAGCAAGGTCTCTGACTTTCAGATTCCTATCACAGCACTAGCAGCTGGTGTGGTGAGCCTCCTGGCTGTGTGGCCTGGGTAGACTTTCAGGATGAGCAAATACCAGGGTTGATACTTGCTGTTACTCAGGAATGCGTGCAGGGGTCAAGATGAAGCTGTTTTTGCAGCTTAGGGACTTTTCCATGCACAATAATTCACAAACACTCAACTGTGTCAGAGTGAATTTCTAAATGAATTGCATGATGTCACAGTTTTTGTTTTGTTTTGTTTGTGCAGTACTGGGAACTGAACACAGGGAGCTCTGAGTTTTATATCTCCAGTTTCCTTCTTCCACAATTTCTTGGGGAGATAGAATCTCATTAAGTTGCCCAGGGTGATCTGAAACTTGTGACTGTCCTGCCTTAGCCTCCCAAGTAGTTGGGATTATACACCCAGCTCTGAGCTTTTCTTTAAGGTAGATACCCTTTTAGCTTGAGCCTATTGATTTTGAGATGCCTATCGGGTACTGAGGGGTTGTGGCTAGGAGGTAGCTGGGATCCTGCTCGGGGCTCAGGATGGGAACTTGGGTGGCACAGAAACACACAGCTGAAGACTTGGCATGTTTGTGAAGTAAGTAAAGACACAAGGATGTAGAAGGCAAGCCTCGACAGAGCTGGTGGGGTTGGAGGCATACGACAGAAAAGTAAAGAGCAACTGGGAAACAGGACTGAGGCTGAGGGACCTGGGGTGGGAAGGCAAGCAGGAAAAAGCAGAGTGCAAAGGTAAGGACCAGTGACAGACCTGGGCAGGGCTGTGGTGTCACAAATTGGAAGTGGAAAGAGCAGTTTGAGGCAAGTATCGCATAGAGGAGGCAGATGGGAAAGGCAAGCGGAGCTCGGGAAATTCACACTTGTGAAGAAAGCAGGAGCTGGGGGAGACTGTGGGGCACCTAGAAGACACCCCTTACTGTTACCATTGTTCTGGGAAGTGACTTACACATACTGAATCACTAGCAGGAAGGGGAGGCTGGGAGGGAGAGGTTGAAGACACAGCCAAGGCTTCTGGGTGGGCAAATGGGCAAAGAGTCAGCCCAGTCCTAGGGAGGGAAGCAGAGGCACAGAGGAACCAGGGGAATTGAAAGCTTAGTGACAAAGTTTTCTTTTGTTTTCCCCAAAGAATCCTGGGAATGTCTCTATGAAGGAAGCAAGATCCCCAAAGACAGTGGCAGAGAATTGTGCAGGTGCTCAACTTCCTTTCCTCAGCCCAGAACTCAGAACCCGGGCATCCATGTGAGCTGCAGGCCTGCACCCTGGGGAGGGAGTGCATGTAGCCCAGGCCTTCTTGGCCTCTGCCCCAATCCCCCATCTCCCATCAAGAGCCATTCTTGTCTCCCCTGGTCAATTTTAACTGAACTGCAGTCACCTCAGTTTGTAGCATGGACATTTTAGACATTAGTGACTGGAAGAGTTGTGTTCTATTACTTCACATTTTCCAAACCCTTTTCACACAGATGGAATCTTAAAATCTTATAAAGCCAAACACAGGAGGGAAACAGTGCTCTGAGGTTGGGCCTAGAACTCAATTTAGTGAGGATAGAATTGTCTGATTTCTTCTGACACCCTGACAAACCTTTCTTCCCCAACATTGAGAGTTTCAGCACAGAGGGATACTCAGACCTTGCTCACTGAACAGCCAGACACTGTGACCATGCTGGGCTCTTCCTCCTGCAGTTCCCACTGCCATCCTTTGAGTGCTTTCAGCCCACTGTCATCAGAGATGGTACCGATGCCTAGGAAACGTGACAAGACTGGTCGTTGGTCTTTATTCCCTCCATTGCATCAAAGCATCTCGAAACAGTGTTTCACACTGTCGAGTTTTTAATTTGAATGTTACCTGTCTTCTGGGCAACAGTCTCCTTAGGGAATTGCCAAGCCCTCAGACCCTGTTGAATCAGGGTCTTTGAAATGTTCAAACCAAATTAGTACAAGGAAGATGGATAAAGTACCTGCTTTGGCCCCTAACTATGTGACATCAACAAAACAAATGAGAAATAACAGATTTTGTTAATAATTCAAGACAGCAGTGGGACTGTGGCGTCAGAAAAGGAATATGGTAGTGGTGGCTGGAGCTGAAGCTGAACGCTTCTTCGGCTGTTTCACAGCAGTGTCCCTCAGGAGGGGAGAACAGCCTTTACCAAGCGCCTGCCATGCACTTGGTAAAGTGCCAGATGGCAACATGGGAGATCTGAGAAAATCAGCAGTATGCGGCTGGAGTGTGGACAGCCAGGGTCTGACCAAGTCCGTGTAACTGTGGGTGCACACTGATCCTTATCTAGGGGTCTTCTCAAGCTGTCATGGTGTGAAAACACAACTGCAGACACTTAAAGGGACACACACACACACACACACACACACACACACACACACACATTCCTTCTGGTATATTTAAAAAAAAAATATGGAGGGAGCAGCTATCCAAAGAGAAATTAGGTAACAACCATGCCCCAGTCCTGAATGTCAGTGTATGAGCTGAGCTTTATATTCAGTTGTAACCCAGGCTTTCCCAGAACTGGCTTCGGAGTTCTCAGGGGAAGAGGCCGTTGTCCCGACAGGTTCTAACAGAGCAGTAACACACGTGTGCAGCATGACTCAAGTCTGTGCTTGTGTGTGTGTGTGTGTGTGTGTGTGTGTGTGTGTGTGTGTGTGCAGCCCTGGCATTGAACCCAGGCGTTCTCACTGAGCTATGCCACCAGCCCTTTATATTTTTTATTTTGAGAGAGTCTCATTAAATTGCTAAATTGGCCTGGCTAGACTCACCTTTCAATCTCCTTTTGGAGCTGGAATTATAGGCCTGTGTCACCACATCCAGCTTGAGTATATGTTTTAATGGGGGAGAGGAGTAATGTCAGTGATGCAGGTCAAATACACATTGGAAATTAAACATAAATATTCATTTTCAGAGCAAGGAGAATCATAGTAAACAGAGGTAAATGCTACATCACCAAGAGATTCGTGTTTGATTTTGAGAAGTAGACTCATGGTCTTCATTCAAGAAAATGAACACTGAGCCCTTCTCCTGTGTGTTAAAATTAGGAGTGATGAGAATTACATGTTGACATAGGTGGAGAGCCTGGTCTAGGCCTGCTTGGGGGGAATTCTCACCAAACGGAGACGTTAGGTTAATTGCTTCCATTGCTCTTAGTTGGAGGGTGTGAAGGACCTGGCAAGTTGGCTGTGGTCTCTTGTGGCTGAGTACAGAGATGCCATTTATGGGTGGGAGGCAGCCCAGGAAGAGCTGTATTCTAGGTCCTGGCTGGTCCCCTGCTGTCCTGCCTCCAGGTTGTATATCTGTAGCCAAAGCTGCCCACTGCCTTCAGCCAGGGTCCCACATGCACATGTGTGGGACTTTTCTTTCTTTTTTTTCTTTTCCTCCAATCAGATTTTATTGGTACATTCTAAATGTACATAGTGACACAGTCATCATGGAGAATTTTACCTGTACATGATGTAACTTGTTTCTTTTTCTCCTCATTCCTTTAACCTCCCTTTAACTTCTCCTCCCCTTCCCATGTACAAAAACTTTTTTCCATTTTCCTTCTTTTCTCGTTTTTTTTTCCTTCTTTATTTTCTCCTTCCCTTCATTGGTTTTTTTTTTTTTTTTCCATTTTCACTGGTACCGGGGATCGAACTCACGACTGCCTGCTTTGCAAGGCAGGCACTTATGCCGCTGAGCTAAATCCCCAGCGCCCCCCTTCATTGTTTTCCTTCCCATTTGAACATTTTCTTCCTCTTCCAGAATACCTTTTATATATTTTGGTCCATATTTACACTTTCAGTTTCTCACACCAGAGATTGCAGTGCTTAACAAATGTGTCCAGTTTATTTCACTTTAGAGAATGGTCTCATGGTGCGTTCACTGAAACCTAGAAATGTCTCAAGCTCATGCTTTATGGCACAGTAGTACTCCACTGTGTAAAAGAACTGTGTCATCTTTATCCATTCACCAGTTGATAGGCATTTGGATTGTTTCCAAGATTTGGCTGTTACAACTGGTGCCACTATAAACATGTGCATATATTGCTGTGGTATGATACCTGTAATTTTGGGAAGATTATATGGGGTTTTCACTGGATCTTCTAGATGCATTTGACCAGCACAGCACTTTAGACATAACTGCCCAGCTAGCAAGGTTTGTCTTTGCAGTTCCACTGCACACCTAGACTTTCCTAATTTGTATCTATTCCTGCTGGTTGGGTTCACTCACCAAAGATCTTTAAAAAGTTCCAACTGTGTGGCAAAAAAGTTACTAATAATACTGAGGGCTGATATGAATTAACAGGAGATCTCTGAAGTCAGGATAAAGAACTTTGATATCAGCTACATTTTCTCCATTTACTGCCACTGGTGTGCAAGCTGGGAATGCTGGGCCTTTGGATAAATGGCTTTGCCTTGGTCCTTTTATATATCCCCACATAACCCTTATTGTAACAGGTTATTCTCATTATCTTCAGATAGGAACCAGCCTTACTGATAGGTAAACCTATGTAATTTGATTCTTCAAATTAGGATGATAAGGCTGTTGAAAAAGTAGAGACAAGGCCCCTGAACAAGACACTAATAGGAGCCTTCCCTTTTGTCTCCTAGAGGGGAGTCCCAGGGTGTCCAAGAAGTTCTCTTGTTGCAGTAGGCCTGGACTAAGACTTTGCCTAACTCCAAGATGGAGGCTGGATGTCACATGCCCAGTGAAATCTGAGATTTCTTGACTAGATTTTAATTTTGTTAGCCTGGAGCCCTGGATTCACATTTATGATAGAACTAGTCCTGCTGTTGGTTAAAACATTTATGCCCTCTCAGATAATTCACATGTAAGAAAAGAATTTTAGTCCCAGAGAAACTGGCAGAGGGAATGTGGTGGGATTAAGAATATTTTGACAAAGAAATCTTGGAAAATGTGGCCATAGATACGGAGAAAAGTACTTCTCTTTGTTTCCTGCACATGCAGCCACCTGCAGACCCAGCCCTTAGCTCCCTCCTGGTAAAGATGGGAGGAGGGTCAAAGCCTTCAGCCCCGTTCTGCCTCTGCATTTACCTTCTAATGAGAGGCCGTGGTGTATTTTGTAATGTGATTAGAATTCCTGTTGAAAATGATTCTGTGCTTCCTAGGAACTAGCCAGCTGTGGATGGAGTAAGAAGGAGAAGCATAGTCTTGCCCCCAACGTCGTGGCCTTTACCCGGAGGTTTAACCAGGTAAGCATCGCCCTTGCATGTGCCAGTACAGATGGCAATGAGTTGTCCCTGTAGGCTGAGCCCCACTAGGATTCAATTTGAGGCACCTTGCCCCAGGTCCAAACCCCTCTTCCTAAGCCACCCACCTTTATCGACTCTAGTGCCGTTACAGTCCATTTTCACAAAGTAGGTAGAATCGAGCGTGCCTTTGCCAGGCTGATGTCATTGCAGGGGCTTTGATTCCACGTTGGCTAAAGTTCGAGCACCTTGCAGTGCTCTGAGAGGTCCTGCCAGGGGGTTCCAGCCTCTGCCCCACCCTGGCCCCTCAATCTTCAGGATTCGCGTCCTGGCCTGCATCTTGCCTGATGCCCATATCTCAGGCCTGCCAGCTCTCTGCTTCCCCCATGTGCTGTCCTCAGGCCAGAACTCTTCTTCCCTGTTTGGCGTATCACATGTCAGATCTTAGCCTAAGTGCTATTCCTGAGTCCCCAGTTCACAGTCATCTGTCCTTCATCCTATCTTCTACTCTGTGTGGTGTTTTGCTCACCCATCCTTTCCTGTGTCACACTGTGGTCTGTCTCTGCCTTCCTTGCCAGGGTGTGAGCTCTGTGAGAACAGGTCCCTGTACTATTCCAAACTGACTTGGTCCATCTAGAAACTTTGCTCCAGGTATACAAAGCTGCATGCCCATTTATTGACTAATGATTGACATGTGAACCAGCTGAGGGGTGGGGCTTCTGATTTCCCAGCCAGAGCTGCCAGAGCTGATTGTAAACAGAAAGCAACAAGCAACCTGTAAGACTCCCTTTGCATAAGCCAAAACCCATAATGGCACTGTTGGCAGTTTTTCTTCTTTATTCTGGTTTCACATGAGGACATTGGCCTAGAGGTTGCACAGTGTGCGTGACTGGTCCTCTGATTTCTGGAGCTCATATCTCCTTGGGGCCTTGGGTCCAGCTGGGCCTTCCCTCTCGGAAATGTGTGGTCTTGCGCATCACTATTGCTCAACATATCTGGTCTCCCCAAGTGCAACGGGAGCCTCAGAGAGGTACCAGTTTGCATTTTGAAACTCAGAACTCAAGTTGGCTTTAGTGTTATTTGATGCAGTACAGTAGGAGCTAAGGAAGGACTTCATACATCTGGGCTAGGGGCTGCATACTGTTTTGAAAAGAGAAGTTCCAAAAAGAAGGCCTTCTTTCCTCTTTTGAAACTGGACTTAGTCTTTTTTAAAAAACAGACGTGCACAAACTACCAGGGCACTCATAGTTTCCTTAACGAAACTATTTGACTGGGAGCCAACTCAGTTCCCACCTTTGACCAGTCACAGAGTTCCCAGAGGAGGGGCTGTTGGGGATCTGATGTAATCAGCTTTGCACTTGGATGCCAGGTCCGCTTGGCAAAGGCAGTACAGCTTGTTCTGCAAACAATTGCATTGTGTCTAGGTCAGGCCAAGTAGTGAAATGAGCCAGAAGTGAAGGCCCATTTTCTCAAACAGAATGCTCTGGGAAACGGTCTTCCTGCTGCCCGTCAGCTACTCTGAGAGCCAGCAGCTCCTGGACATAGCCCTGGTAGCTCTGGTTTGAAAACTGGCCCTTGGCCAGCCTGGTCAGCCACTGGGGCTACTTTGCATGAGTTGAACTTATTGGTGTCCCTTCCCAGCAAACTTTTCACATGTGAAACCAGGACTCTTCATCAGACTCAGAGAAGATAAAGGAGGCCATTTATCTCTCTGAGCATGTTTCCTTATCCGTAACCAAGAAGAACCATAGTAGTCACCTTGCACAGCTGTTACGAAGAGTAAATGGCATATATAGAGCCTTCAGCATTGCATCTAGCACACGGTATGCATCTAAATGTCTCAACAGAAGAAAAGGAACATGTGAAGGTCAGCTAATTGGAAGGAGGTTGTCAGGGGATTTGAGGCAACTTGTAGCCAAAACAGAAGGGAAGTGATGAGAGTGCTGGCCAGTCCACTTGCCTCTCTGTGGGTCTGAGCCCTGTGGGATTCCTTCATAGCGTGGCTGAATGGAAGAGCTCGGCCAGGTTCCCTAAGGTCTGTTATGTGCTAGGCCTGTGGCTCCACTCCAAGGAGTTCACTGTATAGCCCAGAAGTTCTTCATCTCTTTTGGATCCTGGATTCTTGTGAGAATTTTACAATACCACGTGACCCTAATCCCAGAAGATGCTCAGATGCACAATCTTACATTAAATTTTGGGGGTTTCGGGGCTGGGGATTTAGCTCAGTGGCATAAGCGCCTGCCTTGCAAGCAGGCGGTCGTGAGTTTGATCCCTGGTACCAATAAAAAGGAAAAAGACAAAAAAAAATTGGGGGGATTTCTTTGTTGCCCTGTGCAGGAGCATTGTTGCCAATGTACAGGAGCATTGTAAGGGTCTCAGGGTCAGAGATCTGGGTTTGAGTCTTAGCTCCTCTGTTTATTTGCTATGTAATCTTGGGCTGACTCGTGGGCTCTGTGAACTCATTTTCCTCAGGAAGCATCTCAAGTGGTTGTTAAAGATTAAATGAGAATTGTGGGTGTAAAGAACTCAGCCCAGTACTTGGTAGCTAGGAAATGAATCATATTAACTTTTAAAAAGGGAGCAATGTCAAAGGAACGCTAAGGTCAGAGTAGGAGAGAGGCACCTAAATGCAGACATGAGGGTGGGGATTGTATCCCAAGAATGCTGAAAATTCCAGAAAAGATGAAGGGGAACTGGGAGAAACTGAGGACTGCTGCCATTTGTGGACGGGCACTGGGCACGGGGCTGTACAGGAAGCCAAGCAAGGGCAACCGGGAGCAGGAAGAGTACTCAGGAAGGGTAGCGTCTAGAGTCCCTTTCAGGGTGAAGAGTACTGCAACTCGGGTCACCCACGACAGGGCCAAAAAAGACGCCTTGCAGCCTGGCAGTGAGGGTCTGCTGGTGACCTCAGCCAGATGGTTTGTGGGGGCTATGACAGGCTAAGCAACAGGAGGTGGAGATGATAGAGGCCAGTTGTGGGTGAGCCCTGCAACAGGGGCTCAGAGGGCAGAGAGCAAGGAGGACGAGTAGCCAAGAAGTGCTTGTGTTTTCTTCTTTTAAGTGCGCAAAGCTTTGAGGATGTTCATGTTTTGAATGGAATTTCCAGTTAGACCAGGAAGTTAAAGATGAGAGAGAAGGATGATTGATGAGGTCCAGTCTGAGAGGAGAAGGGAGAGGCTGAGACTCAGGGCACCTTCACGTGAGCTGAAAGGTGCTGCTGCAGGGCATCCTGAGTGTGAGGCAAGGAGGCCTGTGGCTCTTCACCAGGGAAGGAGGAGGAAAGGTGAGGTGGGGATCAGGAAATGGTGAGAATTCCACTCCAAGGAGAGAGTTGGCTGTGGAAAGATAGAAGACTCTTGGCAGCAACAGTGGCCCAGATGAAATAGATTGTGACTTTACTAAAAGTTTCCCCAGAGCATGTGGGCAGGTGGTCTTCTCTAGCTGTCCTTTGCAGGGTGGGACTAGAAGCTTGTAAGGTGATCCATCCACACACATGGGCTGACAAAGCAGTTTTTGGAAGGACCGAGAGCTAAGGAAACTTTAAGCACTGGTAAAGAAAGCGCTGAATTGACAGCGATAGGAGGTGGTCTGCCTGAGAGGGAAAAGGATGCTGTTTACTCTTCTTGTTGCTGAGACAAAATACCCCACACCTAAAGTTAAAAGGAAAAGGTATTTTGGCTCACAGTTTATAGAGGTTTCAGTCCATAATCAGCTGACTCTAAGGTAGGGTGATGTGGCAGAGGGGCATCACTGAGGAGCAAAAGCAGTTCATGGCATGGAAGGCAAAACACAGGAGGCAGCAAAGCAAGCAACAAGAGTTTATTTTGTCCCTTATAGCCTACCCAAATTACACACCCTTAGGGCAGATAGCACTCACACCCAGGTGGGACTTCCCATTATCCACACCAAGATCTTTGGCAAACCAATCAGTGGACTAATTTAGTAATCACACACCTTCAATCCCAGGATCACACTTAATTATTATTATTTTTTTTATTTAAGGAGAAAAAAAAACAAAAAAAGGGTACAAGTAATACAAAACTTCAAAAATAAACAGTAAGAAATCACTAGTTAATAGATTACATATTCTCATCTTAGAAATAGTTGTTCAAGTTACAAAATTGAAGCATATAAGTGGACTTTCAAACAGAGTGCAATCAGTTTTGTTCAGTGATCCAAAAAACACTCAGTAATATGGTTATCTATCTTATACACTTAAACATATATGCAGTTATAACCTTTAGAGCACTTCATACATTTTGGGTTTTATTACTCCCACAGTTCTTATTACTTTTTCTGAAGAGAGTAAAACCAAATGCGACATCATACACTCTAGATGGAGCCACTTCTGAAAAGCCCACCTATGACCACTTGAGGTTTTGGAGGGACAACCAGACACAAGCTTTAACAAGTGCCAGGGAGAAGGGCTGCCAGGGACAACAGGTAAAGAGCAAAGAGACCTGCCCCAGGGAATCAAGAGAAGATGAGGCTACAGACTTGAAGCTACAGCCCAAGGCTGGGGTATATGTGTGTGGTGTCGAGCAGTCCCTGATAATCAAGAAAAAGAGATGACAGAAGTGGTGGGGTTAAGAGTTGCTGCTGCTGAAGCACTCGGGGCATGAGGTCAGGGTCCTTTCCAGTGATGTCAGGGTCACCTGAGGAAGAGGTAGAATTTGATGTGGAGAGAAAGACAGTGACCCAAGTCCAAATCTGTTACCACCTTTATACGTTTGTCTTTTCAAATGTCATAGGAAGAAAACAAGAACCATACACCTGTAGCTTTTTCAGACTGGCTTGCCCATTTTGAGTATGCATTTATGATTCATCTCTGTGTAAGACTGGATACCTTATTCCATTTTTGTAAAAGGTGAATATTATTCCATTGTATGGATTTGCCATTATTGGTCTATCCACTGGTTTATCCATTCATTTACTGGAGGACATCTTGGTTACTTCCATTGTTTGATAACTATGAATAAAGCTTCTGTAAGGCAGGTGCTGTGGGACATGCCTGTAAACCCAGGGAAACCCTGGGAAGTTGAGGCAGAAGGATTGCAAGTTCAAGCATCTAAGCAATTTAGCAAGACCCCGCTTCAAAATAAAAAGGGCTGGGAACATAGCTCAGTGTAGAGGCCCTGAGCACATGAAGCTCTGTGTATACATGTAAGTTTTTAAATTATGTGAGTAAATACCTTGGGGTATAATTGCTGGATCACATCTGTCTCACTTTTTGTTTCTACCAGGATTGAATGAAAGTTTGTGTTGCTCTAGATTCCTACCAGTAATTGGTATTGTTGGCTTTTCTGGGTTATAGACATTCTCATAGGTGTAAGTAACATTCCTTTGCTTTGCCTTCTATCTGGCCATTCATGGGACAGTTATGTCTCATCCTCAGTGCCCCACATGGGATGGTAGTGTAGGGGTGGGTGTGGAGGTGGGGATGTCACACAGGACTAGAAGGTGTCACAGTGCTGGGTGAGCAGTGGGGAGTAGGGGGGAAGATTCAGGTGAAGGATGTAGATATGAGAAGACTGGGGGAAGAAATTCCAGTCTTCAAGTAACTGAAGCGAAGGCTGATTAAACATAACTGACGGGGCGTCATCTGTAAGCATAGGAGCCAAGGAGTGATGTGCAGAGGCACTTGGCTTCTCCTGCCCAGGGAGTGGGTAGTTTCCTGCCCATGGAGGCTCAGAGAAAGGCCAGAGTAAGGCTTCGTCGCAAAGACTCCAGTGGTGGAGGCGGGGAGAGGATGGGGCCTCTAACATCCCTTCTAATTCTTGGATTCTAAGAAAACCATGAATGGGCTTAGTAGATTTCTCATAAGAATAGATAATATTCTTATACTTGGATTAGTCTCATTTTTCTCCTTGGCTTTATGCTTTGTTTTTCTTTATAGTTAACTGAATAAAATTTTTGCCTGTATAGTAATCTGATTTATTCATTTATAATTCTGTGACATTTCACAAGGGATACTTAGTCCCCAGTAGAAACAATGATAGTGATAATAGTTTATGTATTAAAAGCTTGTTAGCACCAAGACCAGGTGGGATATGTTTCAAGGACACATGACTTGTTCAACAGCTGAAAATTAATGTAAGTCACTGTATTAATAGGCTAAAGAAAAATTTGTATCATTCTGTCAACTGACCTGCAAAAACATTTGACAAAATCCAACATTCATTCATAATAAAAACCAAAGAAACAAGTAAATACAATCATCAGTAAATCCAGAACAGAGAAAAACAACTCAATAGAAAACATTTACAAAAATCTTTCAGCCAAGGTTGTTCTTGGTGGTGAGACACTAGATGCTTTCTTCCAAAGACTAGGAACAAAGTAGAGATCTGTTCTTCCCTGTTCTAGTCAGCATTGTTCCAGATCCCTGGCTAGTTCAATAAATCAAGAAACAAATGAAGAACGAAAACTGCTTTTATTTGTAGGTGACATGACTGGCAGTGTGGAAAATTAAAAAAAAAAACCTTTAAGAAAAACTCTTCTGAAGCAGGGCATGGTAATGCACGCCTGTAATCCCAGCCCTTGGGAGACTGAGGCAAGAGGATCATTGTAAGTTCAAGACCAGCCTGGGCTACAAAGTGAGCTCAAGGCCAGCCTGAACTGCACAGTGAGACCCTGTTTCAAAAAAGATGAAATAAATAAATAAGCTTTCTGGAACTAAAGTAAGTATAGTAAGGTAGCAGATATAAAAGTCAGCTGGGGGTATAGCTCAGAGTCATAAGTACCTGCCCGGCAAGCACAAGGTGCTGAGTTCAATTCCCAGTACCAAAAATAAATAAACAAACAACTAAATAAATGTCATCTGGGTATAGTGGTGCACACCCATAATCCTAGCACTCAAGAGCCTGAGGCAGGAGTTCTCTATGAGTTCAAAACCAGCCTCACCTACATAGTGAGTTCAGAGTTTCTCTGAACTGCATAGTGAGGCCCTATTTCAAAAAATAAAAGTGGCACCATATAAAAGTAAATTTCTTTCCTTTATATTGGCAATGAAAAATTGAAATTTGAAAATTTTTATTTTAAAGAGAAAAACAGAAAAATAAAAAAGCAGTCAAAGAAACAACAACAACAAAAGCTAAATGATGACAGCAACAAAAAAACAACAGTGATACAGGATTTCAAAATAACGACTATTTGTAATAGAACCAAAAACAAAATAAAACTTAGTTTTTTACCCAAAAAAATATATACAGGTTTATATGTGGAAAGTTATAAAATACTGATGAAAGAAACCAAAATAAATCTAACTTATTGAGGATAAATTACATATTTATGGATTAAAAGACTTAGTTTTATGACAGTATTCTCAATTTCCGTATTCTTCTCAATTTAATCTCTAGATTTAATGTAATTACCACTAGAAGCCTACAAAACTGTTTTATAAGTGACACAAACTTATTCTAAAGGTTATAAGGAAAAGTTGAAATAATCAGTGCAATTTGAAAAAGAAGGAAGTTAAAGGTCTCTACTATATTAGAAAAGAATAGAGACCTAGGTTAATGGATCAGAATATAGATCCTAGAAATAGTCCCACATAAATATAGTCAGCTGATCTTTCATAAAGATGTGTATGCGGGGCTGGATGTTTAGCTCAGCGGCATAAACGCCTGCCTTGCAAGCAGGCAGTCGTGAGTTCGATCCCTGGTACCGATAAAAATGAAAAAGACAAAAAAAAAAAAAAAAAGATGTGTATGGGTCAGCTTTCATTACTGGGGTAAAATACACAACACCTGCAATTTAAGGAGGAGGAGTCTACTTGTGGCTCACCATTTCAGATTTACCATTCTTGGCTGGCTCCAAGGCAGAAACATCATGGTGGATGTATAGTGAAGGCAAGTTGCTCAATTCAGGGTATCTGGAAAGCAAAGAGCAGGGGAAGAGCCCCAAAGGAAGGGCCCAGAAGTCAGATAGAGTCCCCAAAGTCATGCCCCACAGCCTGCTTCTTCCAGCTAGGTCCCATCTCCTCATAGCCATTCAACTACTGACTACTTATCCATCAGTGGGTCACTAGTGGACGAGGTTCCTGCCTTGAAACCCAGCTGCCTCTCCAAATTGACAGTCAGGGTTAGTTGGCACAAAGTGTAAAGAAAGTCAATGGAGAAAGGATGATCTTTTCAATAAATGGTGCTGGAACAGCTGCAACTCTGTGTGTGTGTGCACGCTTGTATATGTTTGTGCATGTATCTGCCTGTCTGTCTGAAAAAGTTATCCTAGACATACACCTTAAACTTTCATAAGAATTAACTTAAAGTGAATCATAGGCCTAAACATGAAAGATTAAACTACAAAACTTTTAGGGGAAAAACCCTATATGACCTTGAGACTGATGATGAATTATTATATATTAAAAGCAATCCATGAAAGAACAAACTGATATTAGGACTTTATTAAAAGTGAAATCCCCCCCACACTTTTAAAAAGACATAGTTAAGAGTATTAAAAGTCAAATCACAGACTGGGAGAAAATATTGCAAAACATGTATCTGATGAAGGATTTATATTTCAAATACATCAGTAAAATTCAATGAGAAAACAGCCCATAAAATAATGGTCAAAAGATCTCAACAGATTCTTCATTAGAGAAGATATACAGATGGGAAATAACCATATGAAAGATGCTCACTTGTGGACTTCCAGGAGAGCATGGCAGATAGATAGCAGCAGCTTCAGAGGTTTTCTGAGAAACCGCACTTAAAATCCAGGAATGGTGCCGGGCAAGAAGTCCTAAGCAAGGGGAGATATACTCTGCCGACCCAGGAACGAACTAAACTAAGAGAAACCAACTGGAAACGCAATCCTGGTGATATAACAGGAACAGATAAGGTCTCAGCGCAGAAGCTGGGGTCCGCGCCACTGGAAGCCGCGATTTGAATTTTCTGCAGCCACTGCTGCGTCCCAATCAGCACAGCAAGGAGAGAGGTGCGAAAGCTCTGAGAGTGGGAAGTGGTGAATGGAGTTGAGAGCGGGACTGGCCAGGAGCCCTGCATCGACCTGTGGTGAGTGAGTGGATTGGGGACGCTTCCATAGAGTAGGAGGCTTCAGCAAAGGACATACTGGGACTGGGTAGACTAGCCAGAACAGGGCGCTGCAGTGACTTCAGTCACATATTCCCCTCTCAAGCGGGATTGGTGGGGAGTACCTGGCTTGGGTGACGCCTCTGACTAAGACCCAGTGAGCTAGCCCAAACCAGGTCCCAGTGCCTGGAGGTGCACCCTAGTAGTGAAGCCTTCGGTAGGTTGACCTGGAGGGGTGGGCCCAGCATAGGCTGCCCAGGTCTGTGTCTCCGTAGTACACTGCAGTGGGCGGGAACTAGCCGGTGCAATTCAAACAAACTGTAACCAACAAAGAAAGAAACTGGGCCTCCTATATACACTTGTGTAAAAGGAACAAAAAAATATGGGAAGAGGGAGCAACAAGAAAGGTTCCTCGGCCCCCAATCCTGAGAAACATGCAATATCAGACACAGCACCAATAGACATAAAGCGCTATCTCCAGAGCCTCATAGACAAGTTCAGGAATTAAGTTATTAACAACTTGAAGCAAGATATAAGTGGAATAGTTAGAGGAATGCTAAGCACCGCCCAAGAAAAAACAGATAGTGGAATGGAAGAACAGAAAAAAAGGGGAGAATTGTTTGATGGAGAAAATAGAGAAAACATAGAATACATGAAGCAGGTTCAAAGAGATTACCAGGAAACTAAAAACTCTATCGAAAACTGGCATAACAGCTTGAAAGAAACTAAGGATAGATTATCTGAACTGGAGGGCAGATTTGTAATATGGGAGCATGAAATGAAAAACTTCTTAAAAATAACAAAAAAACAAGCAGCAACTATACAAAGGCTAGAAGATGATAAGAGGATCTATAACTTAAGAATTAAGAACATAAAAAAAGAAGTAGGGACACAAACAAATGGACTACAAAAGCTATTCACAGAAATAATCTAAGAGAATTTCCCTAATTTAGCAAAAGGTAAAGATACTCAGATGTATGAGGCATACAGGACACCAGCCACCTACAACCCAAACAGAGCTACACCCAGGCATATAATAATCAAAATTCCAGAAATCCAATATAAGAACAGAATATTAAAAGCCGTCAGAGACAAGAAACAGATCACTTACAAGGGAATCAGAATTACAGCAGACTTCTCGGCACAAACCATCAAATCACGAAGAGCATGGGGGGAAATAATTCAAGCTTTGAAAGATAATAACCTCCAGCCAAGATTGGTATATCCTGCACAACTGTCCCTAGAAATTGATGGAAAAACAAGGTGCTTTCAGGATAAAGAGGAACTAGGGGAATTTGCAAACACCAATTCAACTCTACAGAGAATACTGCAGGTTATTCTAAAAAAGGAAAATACCAAGATTCCAGAAACAGTGGCAGAGTGGCCACAATGAATGGAGCAGAAAGCAAAATGAAGAAGACAAACGGACAACAAACGACAGAAAAAGAGCTCAACAGAAATGAGGCAGAGAAGATTGGATGGTAGGAACAGCTATTTTGGAGAAAACAAGACATCATAATAGCTAGTACTGATTTAGTATCATCTTGTTTGAAGTTCCATCAAACTTGTATTCTTCTGCCTCCATCAGTCTTAAAAGGTTGTATCTTACTGGATTTTATTATATATGATAATAGAAGCAAAAACTTTTATAGACAAGGAGATTATACAGAAACCATTGTTCATTTTCGGTTAATTGGTTTTAAATACCCTGTAATAATGTCATTCTCTTGAATGGTTTTATAGTGTCTTGATATGTTTGGTGCTACCGTATATGAAGTTATACTCAAAGATTTCAAGGAAAGAGACACTATGGTAACTATTTTTATGTCAGGATATCTTGTGGTGAAACATGATTTTGCTTAAATGGTTATGTTTTGACTTGCGCGCTGTTCTGTTGTTATGCCCTCTCTTATCTTAATCCCCCCTTTTAAAAAATTATTTACTTTTTTATTTTTATCTTTTTAATTAAGGGAAAAATAAATAAAAAATAGCAGGATACATTATAGTAACCTACTTTGATTTCCTGTTAATTTGATTTGAAATCCTGTGTTGCCCTCACCATCTTGTTTTGACTGATTTTCCTCTATTCTGCTTTGCTTGATAGTACCAAGTTCGAAAGTATAGGTATAACTGTGAAGACAATAAGAATCATTATGACGCCCATTCCAATTGACTATTATTTTCTTTTAAAATCCTGTAATGTCTCCAATGCTTTGGTTTTATTCTTTACTGTTTAGTTCAATTTTATTATAACTGCCAATTCTTCTTAAAATAGCAAGAGGCAGTGTGGTAACCATTGTTGATTACCTTATATTTTGTTTTTACATTATCTATTATGTCCATCCTTTTGATTTGACTGACTCTGTTCTGATATGTCGCATTTGGTTTTACTCTCTTCAAAAAAATAATAAAAACTGTGGGAGTAATAAAACCCAAAATGTGTAATTGTCATTCTACAAAAAAAAAAAAAAAAGAAAAGCAAGTGCTCTAAAGGTTATAACTGCATATATGTTCAAGTGTATAAGATAGATAACCATATTACTGAGTGTTTTTTTTGATCATTGAACAAAACTGTTTGCACTCTCACTGTTTGAAAGTCCACTTTATATGCTTTAATTTTGTAACTTGAACAACTATTTCTAAGATGAGAATATGTAATCTATTAACTAGTGATTTCTTACTGTTTATTTTTTAAATTTTGTATTACTTGTAAAAAAAAAAAAAGATGCTCACTTATACCAGGAACATGCAAAACACCACCCACCTATTAGAATGTCTAAAACAGAGGAACGCTAACAATGCTAATTGTTGGCAATGATTTGGAGCAATACAAACTTTCATTCTTTGATTGTTGGTGGGGGCACAGAATGGAACAGACAGGATCCAATATTTTTCCAGATTTGAACACTTATACACACATGTTAACACGTAAATGTTTATGGCAGTTTTATTCATAAGTATCAAAAATAGAAGGACTGAGATGTCTTTCAGTAGGTTAATGAATAAACCAATTATGGTAGATTCATGCAATGTAATAGTATCCATCTAAAAATGAGTTTAACAAGTTTATAGGTGAATCTTAAAAGCATATAGTAAGTGAAAAAAGCTGATGCAAAAGTCTACCTGTGGAAGATTCTTTTTTCGGTACCTGAAATTGAACTCACCACCTCGTGCTTTCCAGCCAGGCACTTATGCCGCTGAGCTAAATCCCCAGCCTAGGGATTTTCCTCCTCTGACATTCTGGAAAAGGTAAATCTATAGGGAAAACAGTGGTTTTCAGGGATTCTGGCAGGGGAAGAGGTTGACTAGGTGATGCATGGGAGATTTTTTTATTTGAGACAGTGACAGTATTCTGGTATTCTGCAAGATAATATAATGATGGGTAGAGACATGATGTATTTGTGCACACCTGCAAAACTTTACAGTACCAAGAGAAAACCTTAGTGTATGCAGACTAAGAAAAATTCATCGTAAAGACTGAGAGGCGCTCTCAAAAGAAAGCTAATTGTGTTGTATGTAAAATTATACAATTGTTAAATGTATGAAACAACTTCCCTGAAGAGGGTGAGGTGGAAACTTACTAAATAATTTCAAAAAAAAAAAAAAAAAACTAGAGCCTGTAAGGTGAAAATAGATGGGGCTACACACAAGCACTGTGTTCTTCTGATAAAGCTGTTTCCCAGGAGGATGAATAACAGTTCTGACATGCTTATGCTGGAGCCGAGCAGTTGAGGATATGGATGGCAGATGGTGAAAGCTGGTTTCTGTCTGGTGAAATGGGAAATTAGACAAGCAAGGTTAGAATGATCCATACTGGAACAAATTGGAACAGGAGATAGCAGCTTGTTATAGTTAGCGTAATGATCACAGTGAAAAATATTTATAGATACATAGGTTAGTTTTATCCCTCTCTCCTCCCGCTCCTCTGTCTCTGTCTGTCTCTGTCTCTATCTCTGTCTCTATTTCTGTCTCTATCTCTGTCTTTTTCTCTGTCTCTCAGTCAGCAGACTAGTAACAGTGATACTCCAAGAGCAACAAGCATGCTTAGCACCTGTTGGATGCACATCTTGGATTCTAGGGTTGGGGTAAGAAATGCCATGAGATGAGCATGTAGCATATTGTAGTGCCAGAAAGGAAGTGCTCACACTGACCAACCAGAACAGTGCTGGGAATGTCAGAGGGCTGCAGGGCCCCCTAAAAGAGCTTGCAGTCAAGGCCAAAGTAGGAACTATTTGACAACAAGACAACATAGGACTGGATTATAATCCAAAATACAATATAAATATCCATGGGTTCATATTGATATAAAATAAATGGAGAATAGATAAATGTGCCAGGCAGAAGACTTTCAAATAATTTATGTAGATACTTAAGAAGGTAGAGCAAAATGCTGGCTGTTACAGTGTGGGCTAAGCATGTGACTTCCTTATAGTGTATGAGGCAGTATTACAATATATGTAACTAGTTTCCTATTGACGGGCGTTTTTCCTATTTTTCACTTTCATAAGCAGTTTTCTGAGTCCTTATACATATGTTTCCATAATTCTGGCCTTTTATAAGGTAAATATTTTATCAAAAATATACCTTAAGTATCTTGAAACATATATTCACATTTTTCTTCAAAATGTTTGTATTGTTTTATTCCCACAAGCAGTATCCAAGAGTCTTCATATCTCTACACTTGATACAAATTATGGTTCACAAAATACGTATCCTTTAGTATGCAGCAAGCTTTTATCAAACAGTACAAAGAACAGAGATGTTCCAATGGGAAGATGGATGGAGACCCGAGCAGACAATTGCAAGGCGAACACTGCAAGTGACAAGTGGCCTATAAATATTTGAAACAGGATATGTTAACTGAGAAAAAAAGAGCAAAACAAAAAATGATTTGGTGATCATGAAAGAAATGCAAAATGGAAGCCGTGAGATACTGTTCTACCCATTGATAAATCAGAAAGGAATTTTAATAACTAGTGTAGGTCTATGTCTAAAAACGCAGATCTGCTTAAACTTGTTGATGGATAAACATCTTCTGGAGGGCAAGTTCTTTACATATACTTTTGAAGAAAGGTACACACACTTTTGTTCACTCTATCTTCTGGGATTTGTCCTAAACCTTAGTAAAAAGTGTACAAAGTTATGTGAGTAAAGATGTCCACCACAGCTTTAGTAATCACAGCAGAACAGTTATAAAAGCCTATCCAACAACAGGGCTGCTTCCATCACAGTGACACACTTCTGTGATGAAATCCCTAAAAGCTGAAAAACTTTTGAAGAATACTTACTAAAAAGACTATTTGAGATATGATTAATACAGACCAGTTTAATTTTAAAAACAGCCATATAGTCTGTATACAGGGTAAAAAGCCTGGAAGATTGCATACCACACTGTTTACCACAGTGGTGTACATGAGACCAAGATTACAAATGATTTTTGGTTTTTGTTCTTATTTCTGTTTCCTTGTTTTCCATGATAAGTTTCTGTAAAGTGTCCTGGTCAGGGAAGAGAATAAAGATGTGTCAAACTCCTTATCCTGTCTGTTTCATCTGCCCCTTCTCTACATCTCCTTCATTATGGCCCACCTGGCCTTGCAGGTCTGTTTGAGACCATGTATCTATGGTGTGACCCTGCCTGGCAGGAAGTCTTGCTTGCATTCCCCTAGGAAGTCCTTGGACCCCCTCCTAGAGTAGCATCTTAGTCCCTTCTCACTTTGCCCTATACCCTCTAGTCTGGTCATTCTCTCCTCCAGCTGCATCTGCCCTCCATCATCGTCTGCTCATGTCACTCCTACAGCCCTGGCAGCTTCAGCCATCCTGGATCCGGCGTATACGGTCACAGCACGGTCCTGCCCTACTGGGTCAGGTCTTCCCATCTTTCGGGGCCACCCTCTTCTGTCACTGCTCTTCTGTCACGTGAACTCCAGTTTATGCTTTGAATTTATGGCCCTGATCACAGCTGCCTTCCAATAGAGGTTTCCAGAGGGTTCTGCCTTCTCCACTTCTCACCTCTGTCTTAGGCATCATCTGGAACCTGCACCCAAGGGCACCTCATGCAACTCTTTTGCATCAAATTGTGCTCTCTGAGATGCCTGTGCATGCTGTGGACTGCAGAGCCAGACTCAACTCTGCCACCTTCCATAATTATGCCAGAAAGTTTTATGAGGTTTTGGCACACATTAATGCATTCAATTATGTATAAAAGTGTCACACATAAGATCATATAGCATTAAAAAGTACACATACTAAAATGTAGGATTGACAGCTTACTGCTTGGTTTCCAGAAAAGCTTTCTTCCATAACTAGCTAGTAAACATTTGAGTCTGAACTTATTTGACAATTCTTTGAAATAAATGATTCTATGGAAACCCAGGCATGTCCTAGAGGCAATCACAGATAATTCCACTGAAAAGACATTTTAGTAATACTCCTGCTCAATAGTAGAGGTAAATTATTGGTTTCTTTTTCCTTGTTTTCTCTTTGAAAAAGTGACAGTATTTCAGTTACAAGAACATATCAATTACAAAGCAACATGAACTTGCTTTGTTGACTCTGGGCTGTCTTTTTCTGCTTTTGTATAT
Organism: Cavia porcellus; assembly: GCF_034190915.1. Lineage (NCBI taxonomy): Eukaryota > Metazoa > Chordata > Mammalia > Rodentia > Caviidae > Cavia > Cavia porcellus. The sequence continues at coordinate 201,313,950 of NW_026947484.1, forward strand.
TTTTCCTGTGTAAGCCTGCCCTCCCCTGCAGGCCCCCGTACTTTGGCCTGCCCTCCACCATCTTCGCAGCCCTGTCACAACACGCGGGCATTTGCTTTTCACATAAAACCGTTGTGATGGCAGTGAGACATAAGCATGAAGAGATAACTATTTCCCAGCATTTCTTGGCCAAGCCTTTCCTGTCTTTCCTTGAGGTGCCGTGAGTCAGCCCTACAGGGACAGATGACTTTCTTGTTCCTATTAACAGAGCCAGGGGCTCAGGGCTGTTGATGTACAAGAGAGGTCAAGCGTGAGGGAGCTTCTGACCCAGAGCTACCGACATTCCCTTTTGGCACACGCTGTCTCCAGAAAAACATGCCTCAAATCTGCTTTGCTGTACAGAAGTTTGAAAGACACTTTTTGTATAATTTATTATTGAATAAAGGCAAACCACTCTTAGATAATTAAACTTCCTGCAATCGCGCACAGATTGGTAATCCCTGTTTGTCCAGAGCCCAGCTGGGGATATGGACCTCATGGGTGCTCCTTCAGTCTGAACATCCCTGTGACAGTTCGTCCATCTGCCTGGCCATCCTCCTGTCATCCATACTGTCTCCCCGGCTTGGTCCTTCTGAGTGGGAGTCCAGGCCGATTCTTTACACAGTGTCCTGCAGCACTTTCAGAGACACCCATGTGCCACAGAGGCCCAGTGCTCCCTGTGTGACCATGAAATGCTATTGCCTATCAGCACTGTGTATTCTGAAGCAGATACTATAATCAGGAGGCTCATCCAGCATGGGAGCCACAGGGAACTCTTGGCCTCTTGGCTTCAGACCACACCAGGCCACACTCTCATGGTTTCCTAGACCCTTGGAAATCCCTCAGCGGTGGGTGGGGGTGGGAGGGGCCCATCATTTAACAGCTTCTCTGGTGAATGCCTGTATGTGGACATGTGTGTATTTAACTCTGCAGGTCAGTTTTTGGGTTGTACGAGAGATTCTAACAGCACAGACTTTAAAAATAAGGGCAGAAATCCTGAGCCATTTTGTGAAAATAGCCAAGGTAAGCGGTTTTATTATTTTGCCTTCCTTTCCCCTTTCTTCCCTTTCTTTTTTCTTTTTTTTTTTTTTTTTTTTTTTGTCTCAAAAATGGGTTTCTTTTGTACTTGGGAGGCACTTTGGTCTGGGTCTGCTGTTGAGGATTCAGATGGGGTATGGGCTATGGCCCCTCCCCAGGCAGAGCCAGCGCCCAGCTGCACACAGCCTGATGGTCTGCGTGTGCTCTCGCAGCAGTATCCCCCCCCCCACAGTTTGGATGCCTATTTTAGCTCTGGCACTTGTGATCTCATCACAGCCTGCATATTTGTGTCCCTGTCAGCAGAGTCCACCCCATCCCATCCTGAGCTAAGGCCTCAGGACTCCCTACCCCTTCCTCCTGCCCCCTGGCCTAATAGAGTCCATCTGTCCTTGCTGCTTCTTGGACCCACCTTTCCCATCCCCTCTGTCCTCATCTCTTCCAGTTCAGGCCAGGCCAGCCCATAGCTTCCTGGATCACTCATGTCAGGCATCTCCTGCTCCCACTAGACCTGCTAGACTCTGCAGCAAGGTTGCACTGCCTGGTTCCCTGCTTGCTTCATGTGTGCATGTATTGTTTTCCAACCCAGAGCCTTGGAAAGCAGCCCTGGGCTGAGACGCTTCAGAACCCCACTGCTTTACTAATGTGACTGCATTTGGTGCCACAGAGTTTTGTCCCAGTGGTAGAGACAAAGGGGAGGCCTAGAGAGAACCATCCATGTAGCCCACAGCTACCTGTGCAGGGTGGGAATTAAAGCCATGCCTCTGCTGCCCTCCCAGGAGGTTAAAAGCAGCCCTCTATAAACATGGTAGAAACAGTGGTTATGGTTGTGTCCCTCATGTTCTCATGGGGTACTTGAAGCTGGTGCTGGGCTTATTGACAGTTACTGCTGTGGGGTCAGTTTGATGCTAGGCCAAAAGAGAAGGTAGGATGTGGTTCTGGTGCTCCACAGCTTGCAGTTTGGAAACAAGTTTATGGCTCTCACCCAAGGAGTCCTAATGATCCCTCCTTCATTCCCGCCTTTTTCCTACTGTAAATGTTATGCTGGCCCTGTGCTCTGGGCATATCTCAGGAAGAGCCCCTTGCCTTCTCTGGCCTTGGTTTTCCTACCCATCAATAAAATAGAAGGCAGCTGGCAAGGTGTGCACACCTGTAATCCTAGAACTCGGGAGGCTGAGGCAGGAGGCTCATGAGTTCAAGCCCAACCTGGGAAACTTAGTGAGGCCTGGTCTCAAAACTGGAAGAAAATCAGAATGGGTGGGATGTAGCAAAGGTCCTGAGTTCAGTCCTTCATGTGTCCATACACTAACATACACAAAAGGAAGGAGTGGGCCAGTCTTCCTGAGGCCTTTCAGCTCTAAAATGAAATTCTGTGACAGGCACCGCACCTCAGACACTAGAATGAAATTTAGCTTACTTAGACAATCTGTTCTTACACATAGGAAGCAATTAGAGATTGTTACAAGATGCATGAAAATACGCATTAACTTGTGTGGTCAGGCTGCAATTTCTGAGCAGGAACAGAGCTATGAGGGCCCATCATTTCTGGCTTTTCACTTGTTTGTTCATTTTAACTACTGTGTGCTGGGGACAGTACTAGGTATCAGGGACATGGTGGTAGCTGAAACTTCATCCCTGCTCTCAGGGGACACAAGGTCCAGGGTGATAGGCAAGTAAAAAGCCAGTACAGTCCCAACTGCAAAGGGCACACACAGACTGTGGAAACCCAGAAGCGAGTCCGTGACCTTTGTGGATTTAGAACATTGTCGGGAAGAATATATTAGAGGAAGTGACATCTAAACCTAGCCTGAGGCCAGGGGTAGGAGAGAGGGCGACTCATTTTCCAGCCAGAGAAGATTGCGGCTGGTTTCCCACTGAGCACTCACCCTGGCCCCGGCACTGGTCCAGACTGCACTCACTGTTTGGTGAAGTGTCGGTGCTGTGGTTACCTTCTTCATTTTTAATTGTGAGGATGCCCAGGCTCAAAAGGGCCAGGTAACTTGCTGAAGGAAGCTTAAGTAGTGTGCTGAATTTGGAGCAGGGCCTTGGTTTCCATGCAGCCTGCTCTCTAACCCAGGCTTCTCTGTCTCCCAAGGAGGGGAGGTGGGACAGGGGACCCAGTCCTGTTAGCAAGTTTCCCTTAGCACCAAACCGAGGACATTTTTCTGCACTTACTCTCTTCTGTGTCTCATTCTGTTGCCATTCCTGGTAAGGAGCTTGTCTGACACTGAATTGACTCCAAATGTTCCCACTAATTTGGGGAATGGTTCTAAGGAACATGGTCAAAGGGGAGGCTGGGGTCTTGCCGTGCCAGATGAGAGGGATCACACAGATTGACAACATCTTCCCTGCCTCCTCCTGCTTGGGTATTAGGGTGATCACAGTAGAACCTCCTGATGCTGTTCTCACAGCGAGGGTCTTAGCTTTCAGAAGCCTGTTGAGACAAGATTCAGATGCATCTTAAAAAGGAACAGAAAGGGATTATCAGATCTTATCCCCAGCCACGTTTCTGTCCAGCAACCAGACAAGACAGTTGTGCAAGTCCTTTACATGCACATTCACCTTTTGACAGTTTTTAAGAAAAAGAACATATGGTTCCTATGAACTGCCTAGAACTATATTTTCTTCATGAGATATTTTTAAGTGTAATTGAGTTTCATAAATATGACCACATTTGGTAACACTTGAGCATGTTTTTGTTCTATTGTTTATAGCAGCAAAATAATGTATTCCATATCTTTTCTTTTCCAGAAACTTCTAGAACTCAATAACCTTCATTCTCTCATGTCTGTGGTGTCAGCATTACAAAGTGCTCCCATCTTCAGGCTGACAAAAACCTGGGCTGTAAGTTAATCTCCCGAAGTCTGTCCCTCAGATTTTATTGCTGTTTTGTTTAAGCACTGGGCTTTCTCCAACTGTCTGTGCTCTGCTTAGGATGGAGTTACCTCAAGTTAATGAAACGTTCCCTGGGCTTCCTCCTGACTTTAGTGACTCCAGCCCCGTCAAGGGCTAGTGAGTTCAAGGGGGTAGTGAGGGAGGCAATGTGGCTAGCTCTGGAAGCCCCTCGAGGGGATCTTCTGAACCCCACAACGTCATCTGTCACCACAGATGGGTCAGTGAATGACTTCTGCCCTCTGCTTGGCCGGTGTTTGTCTCTGGCAGCTTCCAAACTGCCCTTGGGAAGATCTCTGGGCTGACAGTTTGCAGCTGCCCTGGGTCACTGGCCATATAGCTCCGAGTTTCTCTGGAGAAATCTGTGACACTCATGTAGGAAAAAATTATTTCTTTCTTTATTTTTTCCTGAAACCATGGATAATTTCAACTCAGAGGTGGAGTCTGATAGTTATATAATTGAGTCTGAAGGAAAATTTTTCTGCTGTAAAAGTACTTTAAAAATATCTCAGACCTCTTTATTCTCCTTAGTTTGGCTCTATGCCTGACACGGGGAAAGTAATTGCTATTTCCATACCTCATTAGCATTCACCTCCTGGCCTGCCCCGGCCAGGTCTTTCACAGCCACACAGCCCAGGTCTTTCAAGAACTGTTTATGTCCCAGAGCTGATGGAAATTGTATGGAATTGTCAGATGTGCCTGTACGACTCATTTCCGACCTTCTTTCTTGCCAGTCTATCGAGCTGGGCTGTTTCCTGCTTGGCTGGTTTAGGGTCCTTTAAAATATTTAAGGATTATGATGTAGGTGATCAGAAACGAGCCTTGTTTCTTTACAGTGCCCAGGAAGAGTGGGGGAAGAGGCATTAGCCTGGATTTCGAAACCTAGGTTTGCATACAGGCACCATTCAGAGCGGGGCTTCTATGGGACTTGGTTTCCATCTCTACTGGGGAGGCTGTTTTAGACTCGCAGGTTTTCATCAGTTCTAACCTAGGTGTCTTAGGGGCCACCAAGGACTGAGGGAGCAAAGAAAGGGGGCCATGCAAGCGGCCTAGAAGCTGTTTCGAGAGGAACCCTGTTCATGTCCATCTTGTGTACTGGATTCTGGGCAAACTGCAGCTGAACAATGGCTTTGGAGATAAAAGTGAGTTTGGAAGCCTCTGGTCTCTGCAGTTGCTGCCAGCCCGATGATTCCAAGTTCATCTGAGCAGTGCAGCTTTTTTTTAAAAGTTGCTTAGAGATTCTTTTTCAAATGAATTTTCCATTATTTAGTTGCCGCTGTTGTTTCTTGGACTGCTAGGAGCTCTATGAGGAGCTAGAGGACTAAGTTTTGAGTCATCTCATCTGCACAGACCTTACTGTTAGCAATCCTGTAACTCCTAGGGACCCCTGAAAGCTGCACAGTCCATGAGGGTGAGTGTGGGAGGGATTAATCAGCGCAAGCAGCTAGGGCTGTCTAAAGGCCCTGTATAGGAGACATGAACTGCCCAGGGACACACAGGGCCCACGGGTGAAGATGTGGATGGTGTTTTCCAAAGGGAAAACACTGGAACAGCACCAGGTCACAGCAGTACTACCACGACTGTTTGACATAATGAGCCCTGTTTAAGGTGGCTGAGTCTTCACTGCTGTTGGTGGAACTTGACTGCAAGGGAAAAACCTCCTGTAGCGCTTCAGGGAACTGGAATAGAACACCCACTCAGGATCTGATGGAAGGCATAGGCCCCTCTCCAGTTCCCGCCAGGCCCTGTGGCTCAGCATTCTCCCTTTTGGATTCGCCAGAATAAAAACACGCAGCCTTCTGCTCCAAATGCTTCATGTATGTTAGCTTGTTCAGGCCCTACAGCCCTCCACAGAGGCAGATCCTGTGTTATTCAGAGATGAGGAAAGAGAGGCACAGGGAGGTAAAGTGATCTCTGCAGGGCCCCACAGCTAAGAGGCAGAGCTGGGATTTACCCAAGCAGCCTAGCTGTAGAGTTTCTGAACACCCATACCATACTGATCTGAACAAGATTTCAATTCCAGCCTACCACCAGCCACTCAAAACAATAGCAGCGACATTTTTATTTTTAATAAAAATTCTTTCACTCACATATCAAAGTGCTGCATTAGGGACTTCGAAGATGCTAACAGTGGACTCTTGGTGCCTTCTAGGCCTTCAGGCCCATCTTGGCTGGGGCTATTGGCCAGCACCTGACTGTTACAGGGCAGCAGAGGGAAAAGTTAGAGGACAGCCTCGGGGGGGGGGGGGATATGTGGCCAGTGAGCCAGAGAACTGTAGCCAGACCTCTCCTTTGTGTCTTAGTCCAAGTCGTGGCTTTTGTTACTGTCCATTTTCTGCCATCTCTGCCACCTTAGGGACATTAAACTGAGGGGGGTGACCTTGGAGATGCCAAGGCACTGGGGTTACATGTCGCCAAAGATCAGGGGCTCAGAGCAACAACACATCCTAGTTATTAGATTTATTTATTTATTTATTTATTTATTTATTTATTTGAGACAAGGTCTCGCTATGTAATTTAGGGTTGCCTTGAACTGATACTATGTAGCCCAGGCTGGCCTCAAACTCATGGTGATCCTCCTTTCCCAGCCTCCTCAGCACTGGAACTGCAGGCATGTGCCACCAAGTCCAGCCCCTGTTCTTTATTCTGAGAAACCTCTATATTGTCTCATAAGGGTGGGAACTGGACTGCGCCCCTGGTTACAAGGGCCATTCATTTGAGCAGAAAGTGGGAAGATGCAGCACTCTAGGGCATAAGAATGGCAGAGGAGGAAGGGATGTGTCAGGTCTGTAGTGTGCATGAGGGGTTGATTCTTGGTGAACCCACCACTGTTGTGTTTCAGTTCAGATGCCCCCGTCATCCACTTGTCTTGTTAATCCAAGAACAGCACTTCACACCAAGCATTTGGAAAATAAGGGGATAAAATTCATTTTCCTCATCATGCAGTGGCCCCAGTGGAAGGGACTGTCTGTGCTTGGGCACTGGCAGGTGGACGCTCATCTGTGTGCTGGGCTGTTTATAGCTGCCTCCCCTTTGACCACGTGCCTTTGTGGTATCTGATTTTTATTTGTATCCTTTGTGCCCACTCGGCGTAGATCTATTGCTTGAGCTGTACATTTTTTGTTTTGAATTTCAACCTTCTAATTTCTGGTAATGAGATTAGCCATAGAATCATTGCCAAAAAGCTGTTTCTTGTCCCTTGAATGAGACTGGTGAGAATTTGTGGGCTCACAGAGCAGGGAGGAGCACAAGACACTCAAGGGACCCAAAAAGGCCAGTGCCTTTACAGTCCTTGTTTACAAAGGAGGAAACGGAAGTTCCAGGAGACAGAGTAACCTCTTGGTCCAAGATTCCAGAGCTGGTAACTAGCAACACAACCCTGATGGACTCCCTGGCCTGCTGGGCCACTGTGTGAATGGCTTGTAATGGTAGCCACCTGTGACAGCAGGCTGGGCATAAGTGGGGACAAACAGGCACATACCTATTTGGGAAATGGGGCTAGAGAGCTGAGGCTGAGAGCTAAGGTTGGCACAGAGCCTGGCTGGCTGCCTGGGTGCCACACTGAACCTCTGGATATTTAAGAAACCTGGAAAGAAGGGTTACAAGTGTGGGAGGAGACCAGCCGCTTAGCTGCACCTTGGGCCAGTTGGTCATTGGCTAGGACAGGGCAGGCCACCTATTCATGGCTGGCCTCGGCATGCTAGTACTGGGTTGGCTGGGAAGGACAGAGGTGGACACTGAGCACAGACCTGTACACACTAGGACCTTTATAAATCCTAGCTAGACACTCAAATAGAGTCATGGCTGACCCAGAAAAACTCAGCCAGGGAATGATTTATTGCAGCACTGGGGCTGCTTTGGAATATGGGCTGCCTGAAAGCCATGAATGCAAATCAAGAAGTGATACTGGCCAGTTCTGATTTCCTGAGTATACATCACCTTATTGGCTTGTTTTTTGTTTTTTTGGTACTGGGGATCAAACTCACGATCTTGTGCTTGCCAGGGAGGTGCTTATACCCCAGCCCACCTTTTTGCTCTTTATTCATTCATTCTTATTCAAATATTATCAGTTGCCTCTTCTGTGTCAGGCATGGAGGCTGTAGCTGAGGCCATGCTCATGGGCTTCCATGTTATTGAGGGATGTAGGCATTGTTCAGGGAGGACACACGCCTCACCCAGCTGGCACAGGAAGATATCAGTAGATGGCGATGACTGGTGAGGTAATGAACCAATACCTATGAGACAGGAGTTAGACAGGAGGGTGTGATGGAAAAGGACTGGGTGTTGGCTTTGACTTGAGTGCTCAGGGGAGGCCTCTGTGAGATGAGGCCCTTTACAAGGCCTGAATGACAAGAAAGCAGCAGCGTGCTAAAATAAGGGGATGAGTAATCCAGGCTGAGAGGGACCTACAGCAGGAGTGAACTTACTGTAGTCAAAGCACCTGTAGGTCGGCATGGCGTGGCCTTTGTGGACCAGGAGACTCGTGTAGGGCTCATAGCCTGGAGGAGTCAGATTCTAGCCTGAGTTCTCTGTGTTGTCAAACAGGAGACAGACATGAGCTCATACACAGTGCTTTTCTGGTTTTTGTGCTTTCAACACTGCTGCTATTTTGTGAGTAACAAACCGGGAGGAGGTGGGAACCAAGAATGGAAACCAAGAGGAGTTAGGAGCTGAGGACAGAATCCAAGAAGAAGGTGATCTTGGCTAGGGTGGGGATGGAAGTGGCCACCACAGAAGTAGACTGATGTGGGTGTGTGATGAAAAGAATTGCTGGCTTCCATAGAAGGTACCATGGATGGATACTGAGGAGCAAAAAGAAGAGAAAAGTGATTCCTAGGTTTGGGTGGGAGCAGTTGGGAAGTTGCTGAAACCTCTTCTCTGACACAGTCTCCCAAGAAGCAGTTCCTATGCCTGAGCAGCCGGGGCCAGGGAATTGCTACCACATGGGTGAGTTCTCCATTACGGTAATCATGGTCGCAGCCCTCACATGCTGCACACACATGCCACATACACATGCACATGTTTGCGTCACATGCACACGGGCTCTGCTTGCTCTGTGCACATGCCCAGAGTGATTCACTCTTTCCTACTGAATTGGTCCATAGAGTTTGACTCATTTGCAGAACCAAAGTGAAAATTGAAGTTCTTGGCGTGGAGGTCAAGTCTGCTGGGTAGTGGCCTGGAAGGGGATCGTCCTGGGAGCAGGGCTCTCATTTCAGGCATCATTGCACATCACTGTTCAGGGGATGGCAGTTTCCACTAAGAGAATTGAGGCCACTTGGAAAATCTCCTACACAGTCAGAGTGTGGCATTCTTGCAGTTTTGCTCTGAGAGTCTTTTGTCCAGGAAATGGCTGTGCTCCTCAGGTATGATGCAGCCTCTCAGTGATGTGGTTGAGAACCTCTCTGACGTGGTTGAGAAGACAGTAGGAGGTCTGGGCTTGTTTTCAGGCTTCTCTGGGAATTGGCCGGGAGAGACATGAGCCTGGTGTGAGGACAAGGAAGTGGAAGGCTGAGGAAGCCAACACTGGCAGCCTCCAGTCACTCCGTGCCGTCATTCATCAGGCCTCACCTGAAACTGCTGCTCAGGAGTTCCTCATCATCTGCTCTTATCTCACTCCAATTGCCTCCATACTGCCATAACATTAGGCAGTGTTATCACCCTATTCTTGAGAAATCCTTCTCCTCTTGGGCTCCTTCTCTTCCTGCTATTCTGACAGTAGCTCCTACTAACATTTGTGCCCATGGCTATAGAGATTCTGCAAGGCCCTGCCTCAGTCCTCACCTGCTCTGCTCCATTTCTCATTGCTTGGTGAGCTCATCAGCTTAGGGAGCACAGCTGTCACTGCCACAGCCAGGAGGCTCTTAAACTTTCTGGGGTGAGGACTGTGAAGAGCAGCAAGAAGGTGAAGAGATGAAGACAAGATGCAGAAACGGATCAGGTAGAGTTATTTCTCCTATTAGTGAGAAGAACTGCTCAACAACTGCAGTGCATCTATTTATACACTCGGCAGGTTGATGTCAGGTGAAACCCCTTTGCCTAGCAACTAGCTCTCCTCTCATGCCCTGTGTCAGGGCTGGAACACCTGTTTGCCTTGGGTACTTCATAACCTCATTGCTTTCCTCAGGTACTCTAAGCTCTGGGCTCCACACAGTGGAAGATCTTCAGCTCAGCTGCTCCGTACCCTCTGGTGGCTCATTCTGTGGGGTAACCCTGAGCTCCAAAGGCCTAGAGCCATGCTTCAGGACCTGGACCTTTTGCCTGCATGCCTTTGGTAACTCATACCTGGCCTGCCTGAAATCAAGCTCTGGATTCCAGATTGAGCTTTGGGCTTGCAGGCAGCATAGTTGACAGATCTCATGAGAAATAAGGACTTTGTTTCCTATCTCTTGCTCCTGTGCAGGCATACACTACTAAACAATATGCAACCAAATTAAAAAACAACAATAACAACAAAAACCAACAACCAAAGCTGCCAAAAAGTCCGGAAGGAGGAATGACCACTGCTAAAAATAAATGAGACTCAAGTTAGAGCAGTGAGTTGGGTGAAGAGGAGCAGTATGTACCGGCCTTCTCAGGGTGTGGGGCCTCATTTCAGACCTACACCCTGGGGCTGGAATTAAGTCAGAGCGCCATTAAATGTTGCCCCACCGGAACTCAGTGTAGCTGGGGAGAGAAGTGTGTCATTCCACTGGGGGTGAGAAATTGTCATCCTAGCCTGTTCATCATGTGGCCATGGTGTCTTTAGTACACAGGACTGCAGTGGTGTAGATCCCGCCCAGGCTGCGTGGAAGAGATGAGGATGAGAGCACGGAGATGAGAGTGTGGGCTCGTGACTCACATCCCACAGTCAGTGGTGAGCCACCCTCTCCTAATGAGGATTAGGTGAGCAGTTACATGAAAACCATTTAGAGCTACACATAGCACATGGTAAGGATGAGGTCGGTGTTAGCTGCTGTTATTGTCACTATTATTATTTTCAGGGTTTTTTTGACCGTTCTTAAATGGTGGCAGAGACCACCATCCTTGTAAGAAAAGCCTTTTTGTTTATGATCTTAGCTGTCTTCATCTTCCAGCAGTTTTCTTTGCTTCTGGCCTAACTCTGCAGTTCACCTTCACACCACTCCTGGGTGATTGCCCCAAAACATGCCTCTGGAGGTTTCACTCACACCCCTGCCCCTGCCCTGTTAGGTCAAAGGGCCGTTGGCTCACTGCTCTTGCAGGTGGTGCGCTCCAGTATAACTATGTTGATACCACTCTTTGTTATTACTCTTCCATTTGGGATTTATTTCATCACCTCTAGTTTTATGTAGTGATTGTTTTAGTAGTCAACTTTTAATCACCATTTGGATTTGTATCCTATTTCAGTGGTGCCTTTGAGAAAAGGGAGAATAATGAGTTGGATGAGAGACGTTGATAGACACTAATGGGTGATTTTGAGGGACACATATCTGGGGAGGTGGTGCTTGGTGACAGGTCACAGGCACCAAGTGTCTTACCTAACACCAAGAACATAAACAAGGCATTTGGCAATGGCAGCAGACACAAAAATATTTCATAGCTACTTCATTCCTCCTTCCTGATCCTAAAACACAAACCATAAACCTTTCAGATGTGGATAGCAGAGCATCTGCCACCATCAGCAGCGTAGCCATTCAGATCCCCAAGTCATATGTGCAGGAGACGCAAGAGCTGGCCAGAGGAATTTCCTGTTAAAACATGGCCACAATCAACTCATTCTTCCCCATTTGATTAGTATGCACTGTTCATGCTTCTTGGCTTGTGATTGGCACCCTGTTTGCAAGTGGAGCTAAAGTATCTGGAAAAATGGAATAAGCAATTAAAATGGTGGCCACATGACCTGCCATGATACAGCCAAATCAATACCAAACTTTGCCAAGAAGCCAGCTTCCATCCCTCCCCTGCCTTTCCAGTCTCATCCAAAGCAACACTGCTACATTGTAGCCAAGCTCCTGTTCCCATGGACATCTCTACCTGCTCCTACCTCCAGCCATTACTTAAGCCTTCTGTGGCCTCTGGCACCTCTTCAGCTCCATCTGTGCTTGTTGAAAGCCTACAAAACACTACCAAGCTGAAGGAGTAAATAAGAGCCACGATGTACAATATATATTATAAAATGGGAAGAAGCCTCAAAAGCAAAGAGAAACTGGGATGGGGGGTGGAGGATGGAGAAAAGAAGGAAAGGAAAAGCAAAAAGAAAGGTTTGTGCTAAAATTGTTTGGACAATTAAATGCCTATATCTTGTACTCTGAGTGACTAATTTACAGATAACAATATACAATGTATTAACCATTGTTCCCTTCCTACTATCTTGTATTCAATTTTTTTCCTTTAAAAGAAAATAAAAATTAAATTTAAAAATGGCTACCAGGACTCCCTCCTGAAAAGCCTCCTTCTCGTAATAGTTTGTTCTCTCCTGCTTTTAAGTTAGCCATTTTCAGTGCCCACCCATGTTAAGCAAATGAAATGCACATTTGCCTCTGATCCCAAGCAAACTCACACTGACCCTGGACCCCAGAGAAGCCCTTGGTAAATGTATATTAGAAGACCAACCTCAGCCTCCCAGCTTGACTCTTGGGTCTTCATAATAATGTTTCTTGGGATTGCCATGGTCAAAGTTTTTAAAAATTACTGGAAATACATGATGAAAATTATCCATGATATAACTTGTATATGTGTGTATATGTGCTTGTGATTGGATACACACATATATGTATGTATGTGTATGTATATGTATATATGTATATACATACACATATGTGTGTGTTACTATTAATAGATGATTTTTTAGAAGAGGTAAAATTCATGACTTATGAAAATACAAAACAAATATTTCTCAAATGTTTTAACTCATTAATTAAAGAACCAAGAAGAGATTGCAACAGTATTGAAAGAGAATCCAGAGTGCTACACTTTTATACCCAAGTAAATGATAAAACAAATTTTAAATGGGTGCAAAATTAGTTACTATTCTCTATGTGATAAGCAATGATAATCCATGAATCAAAATTTCTTTTCTGCAGACAGGAATTATTGACTACATTTTTTGCAAGTTAATTTCTTTCTGTACATGATTTTTTATTTTTAAAACTTACTTTATTAGTACATGTGTTTATTACTTTATTAGTACATAATGTTTAATGTTTACATTCCTTGTGGGAAGTTAATACATGTACCTGACATCTTTATTTTTTTGTCCCCACTCCCATACCTTGATCCCCTTTTCTCTTTCTTTTTTCCTTTCTTTCTTCCTTTTTCTTTGTACATGTTTACTGTATATAATGTTTATAACTCTTACGTGGAGCTGTTATATATGCATAACACATCCCATTTCCTCTTTTTCAAATCTGTTATACCTTATCTCCCTCCACCCTCCCTCCCTATTTCCTTTTTCTTTTATTTTTCACTCTGGGTTTCTCATGTAAGATAAGCCATGTGACATTTAAGCTTGTGGATCTGATTTATTTCACTTGATGTTAGATCTCAAAGGGCACCCATTTTCCTGCAAATGACCCAAATTTTTCTTTATGGCAGAGTAATTCTTCATTGTGTGTAAATACCACATTTCCTTTATCCATTAATTTGTTGATGAACATATAGGCCACTTCAGAGATTTATTATGAAATGTGTGTTCTAAACTTGGGTATGCATGTATCACTATAATGTAATTGTACAAGATTTTAAATAGTCTTAGACAAACATAAACAACCAAGACATTATTAAATTTCAAAATTGCAGTTTTTCCTTATGTTACATATGATGCTCTTGCATCTAATATTTTACATTAAGTATGTGACTGTAATTTTTGTTTTTCAGAAACTGATATTATATATCCAAAAAGGTAAAAAAATTACTTATAAAAATGCTCCCATTTCATTCTTTGTGAATTCCATACTTAGCTTGCTGAATTCATTGGTCCACTGATTATCAACAGTACTAAAAATTCTTTCCATACCAACAGTAGACATTGGAATCAAAATACAGTTTTGAGCCAGTGTTAACTTATTTGGAACTACAAGCTTTTTGTTGGAAAATGCTTCCACGTATCAAGGAATGTTATTCTCTCCCAGCAAAGGGACAAGATACCAATGTCCTCGTAAAGTGAATTTGGAGAAATTTTTGTTTTCCCTCCAGGGAAATAATGTCCAAATTTGAACTACTTTACCAGAAAAGAGTGTTATTGAGGCTTGTTTTGTGAATAGGCAAATGACAGATGCCACATAGAAGACTCTCAGAGCATAAGGGAAATTTCTAAAAGCGGTCACCTTCTTTGCTGTTTCACCAAGACTTGTGATCTTCCTGGCTTTTGACCTTACAGTTTATGAGCCTCATCTATCCATTGGCATACATACCAGACACCATGAAAATGATTTAAGACCAGTATGTAGGGACTCTGTTTTAACTTTGTTTAGTTCACTTTGTATATGGCTAGGAGTCCTTTTCTCAGTCTTAATCTTACCTATTTTGCTTTTTTCTCTTTTTGGGTAGTTTTTTTCTGTTTTATAATAATTATTATTATTATTACTATTATTAATATTTTGTCTTTTTGAGACAGGGTCTTGCTCTGCAGTTCAGGCTGGCCTTGAACTCACTTTCTGCTTTCATCCTGAGGCTTCCCATGCACTCTATAAAATGTAAAGAATGCTTAGTTCACATGAGGTTTATAATTTGTGGTTCCACTCATAATAAATGTTTAAAATGTGTAATAAATACTGATGTTTTCTGAATAAACATATTCTACATTTTAAAAAACTAAATTTAAAAAATATTTTTATTAATATAATACATGCACATGAATTTTAGAAATCACTAAGTACTAAAAGGCTTAGTGAAGGCACTGACACTCTGTGCTGTCTGTCCACACCCCCTTCACTCTCCAGCAGCAGCTACTTCCAGTTGTGTAGTGGTTTCTTCTGGTAGTTTCTGCTGCGTGCCCCCTTACGTGCTTCTGGTAAATTTCTTGGTACACCTGCCTTGGACAGTGTGTGGTAACTTCTTCATGTGGTAGACACTGGTTTTAATTTCCATAAACATTTGCATTTGTTATGAAATAATACTTTGGTTATTTCATTTTATTTGATATTCTTCTCTTTTAATAAAATCTCACCTATTTATCACATATACATACAAGCTTAAAAGTGTTTTTTGTTACATATACCTTCACACTCCCACCTGTGCCATCATATTGGGCCTTCTTTTTTTTTTCATGAAGCAAACACCACTTTATGTATTTTTTTTTAATTTAAGTTTAGATATACATAATGGTCACTTTGGTTTTTTTTTTTTTTTTGTCTTTTGAGTCAGGGTCTTACTCTGTAGTTCAGGCTGGCCTTTAACTTATTTTGTAGCCCAGGCTGGCCTCAAAGTTTTGGTGTTGCTCCTGCCTCAGCCTCATGAGTGCTGAGATGACAAGGCATGCACCACCATGCCCAGCAGTTATGGGGAATTTGTATATGTACGTGCTGTGTATTGATTCCTCTCCCTCTACAGACATCCTTGTAGGGCTCATTTATTATGGACCAGTTGTTCTGAAGGCACCCTGCCCCACGGACATCTCAGAACCTTCTTTTCCTGGGTTGGGTCCACTGTCTGCTGTACACCATGACTTCTTTTTTCTGGTTTATTCTTTCATTTTTCTTGAGGAAATCCTGAGACGGTTTTCACATTTATCATTGGAAATATACACTCTGAGTTTTTTCACGGATTCTTGCAACCTGTGCATTCTTCAGCAAGCTGGTGCTATTCCGAATCTGATTCTGTAGACCCAGAATGAGGTAGATGAGTGAGATCCTCAGATCCCATTGTTTGTGGAGGGGCAGGGTAAGGGGGGATTCAAATGACAGGCTGCTCACCTCTGAGGTTCAGTCCACACAGGTACTGAGCAGGCTGGTAGACAGGCTGAACATGGCAGAGGACACGAATGGTCACTCTGTGTGGACCCTGGGAACCAGCATGGCTCAGCCGCAGTCGTGTGAGGATGACATCACGGTTCCTCTGGCCGCTGGATGGATATGGGTGATTGTCAAAAAAGTCAGTGGAATTCTAGACTGCATTAGTAAAACCAACAACAACAACAAAACCTTCCTGACCAGGGAAATCAGGGGCCTGCTTACCCTTGCAAGGGGCAGTTCCCACTTGGCTTATGGTTTTGTTCTGGGTATGTGTTTTCATTTAGCAAACTTCTCATACTTAAGGGCTCTTTTCAATTGTCATTTCACTCTGTAGCTTTCCTGACACCTCCCTGACCCACATTCATTTAATACTTTGTCTTGGTCTTCAGTCTTTATTTATTTGCTTACCATGTTGCTAAAAGATATATCTTGCTTCTCTATTAAATCAAGTCTCTCAGGGATATTCAGACAAGTCACTTAATCCTTGTGATTACGAATTTGGAATAGAAACAATAATCTTGGCTCCTTTTTTTGTGTGTGAGCTTTGTAAATATCAGATGAGTTGTATATTATGATGCTTTACAAGCAGCCAATGGGAGATGGTGTTACTTCCTGTCCATTTGTTACCCTAATGAATAACAGCCTCAAGTTAGCGAGCCAGTTAAGCAGCAGTTGTTCCTAGCATCTGTGTAAGTGTCCCCACCCTGATGTGTCCTGAATTTTTCAGTAGAACAGCTTGTTCTTTATTTTCCAACTTTTTTAGCACTGGGACTTTTCTGTCAGCTTATCTTTTGCCTCTTCTCTCTGAAGTCTGGGCCATACAGTAGCCTGCCTCCTGGCTACATCCTCTGGGGAGGATTTGGGCAGGGTCTATCCAATGCAGCCTGAGGCTTCCTGATGTACCAGACATAGCCTGGGATTTGCAGACCCAAGTTCTGGGAACTGCCCTGCTTCCCTGGTGCAGGCAGTCAGCATTCCTCTGCTCTCTGCTACATGGTGGGGCTGGTGACACTGGCAGGTCTGTTGGTCCAGGTCTTTACACAAACCATTGGTGTCTCAAGACTAAGTTTGGCCCTGGATGCTCCAGACCAGCAGGCCCACTCTATTTATACTCCCAGACTTAGCCATTGACTTCCAATTCCAGAAGCTCTGGACCCTGCTGCTGAATTTGAGGGAACTCTCAGCATTAACTGCATGCTATGCCAGAGTTAGCCCTCCTGGGCAAACCTTTCTTTTCAAGCTTACAGCCTTCTTTTCAAGTGAGACCTCCCAACTTAGACTGCTTTCCTCAAAGTCATTGTACTTAAGGAGTTTTATTACATCACACCTTGACTTGGGACATGCAGGATGACCACAACATGAGACCTTGATCTTGAGCAACAAGAATTCAGATCTCTACTCTTGCCTTCTAGATTTTTTTTTTCTTTGTCTTTTTCATTTTTATTGGTACCAGGGATCGAACTCCCGACCGCCTGCTTGGAAGGCAGGTACTTATGCCGCTGAGCTAAATCCCCAGCCCCTACTTTCCCTTCTAAGAAGGCTCCCTGAGCTATCCTTTCTAGGTTGTCAGATTTGCATTCGCATACCGTGGAGATCTCAGTCACCAAAGAGTTCGCTTCTCTAATCTCAGGCTGTTCATCCTGTGATGCTTAATTGGGTACCTCTTAGGTGACTGCTTTTGTGAAAGAATTTTGTCTTATATTTACACTGTGCCCAGTGTAAATATAACACTGGAAGATGCCAGGGAATCTGGACAAAGTAGCCTAGGTCGGCATCTGGAATGCCATGTGGCAAGTCCATGTGAATTGTGTGCAAGTTCCTGGGTTCATCTGTCAAGGAGATGTTGAGGGGAGCAAAGGTAACTGATTCAGGGGAAGAGGCTTGGTGTAGTTGTGAAATAACCTCAAGGTTACCTGGAGGATTTTACTCTCAGAACACCTCGCTATTGTGGTCTCTGTACCACAGAGGTCAGTGCTTGTGTTTGCTGGGGGTTCTGGCATCATGTAGCACTGTGTGTGGACAGCCTCAGGGGTACCACAAGTGTGAAATTCTCTGAAAACAAGAGCGAGGCTGTGCAGTTTTCTATCTCTTCATGAAACAGCCTTTAAAAATCCTTTGCTGAGTCTACAACTCAGCATAGACATGCCATTTAGAATGTTTCCTTTGGTTCTTTGTTTACAGATTTTTTCTCCCTCTAGCTTTATCTGGTTTATTTCTCTTCTCTCTCATGCTCTGTAATTTCTTTTCATTACAGCTTTTGAATCGAAAAGACAAGACCACCTTTGAGAAATTGGACTACCTGATGTCCAAAGAGGATAATTATAAGCGGACTCGGGAATATATCCGAAGCCTGAAGATGGTGCCCAGTATTCCCTATCTAGGTAGGAGTCTGAACTTGCTTATTTTATGTGTGTGTGGGTTTTTTGTTTGTTTGTTTTTTGAAATATGTTCAATGCCAAATAAGGTATTTTTACAGTTTCTAGTTGAGAATTTTCCAGGAAGCAGCAGGGGTCATGGATAAAGAGGCAGTTGGTTGGCTTTTTGGGTTGGAATTGGCTGTTGATATTTTTTAGGGACAGGAACCTTGGCGAGGGGGAGAAACAAGCAGTGTTCTGCCTCTTATGCATGTGCTTTGTGAGCTCCAAGCTCCCAGGCGGCAGCCCAGACAGGTCATACTTACAGTGGAACGACTTAACTGCACCATCTGCTTCCTCCTGAACTGGGGAACCCCTCTGTGCTGGTTCTCAGGCACTATTAGTGTATTTCATAAGATGTGTACAAACTGGATTATAGTAATAATTATTAATTCTTCTATTAGAAAATAATGTATGTTCACCGTATAGAGTTAGGAAAGGAAAGTGACTATTACTCATTATCCTAAAGATACTTTATTCATATCTTGCCATTTATTTGGACATATATAAAATACTTCTACCCCATCTTGAACACCTAATGTTACTATTCACATTTTAAACTATGTAAGTTGTTTGTATGTTTTACAGTGAATATCATTGCAAAAACTTCTATATATGGTTATGAATATTACGTTGCAGTAAATTCCTACATGTGTGATTAATGAGCCAAAACTTACACAAAAATATATGCCTTTTCCTGTATCTTCTCAAAGTACTCTCTAGAGAGATTAACTTACACATTTATTAGAAACTGATGGAATTACTTCTGCATGTCTAAGTGCTGCACATTTTGCTGTTTCTTTTTTTCTCTCTATTTTAAATTTTTAAATCATCACCAACTTGATGAGTGAAAAATGCTTCCTGTAGTTTGAACATTGGTATTATGTGAATTTTAGAAAAAAGAGTAAACTAAGGTTTTAACAGCACTGTAAACTAAGCTCTTATAGAAGTGCTGCCTGGTATTTTTAGAGATCCAGTACAGTTTTTTGGAGATACATCTTTGGCAGCTTTTAAAATATCTTCCATGAGCATTTTAAATTTAGATTTTCTAATTCTTTAAAAGGCAACTTGGAAAATTTGGGTTTTATAAGGAAATTGTCTATTTGATCCAAGTTTTCAAAATTATTAGCATAGAGTTTGTGTGTATGTGTGTACATGTGTGCATGCAGGCACATGGTACCCAGTATTGAGCCCAGCACCTTCACATTGAGCTGCCTCCCCAACTCTTTAAAAACTTGTTTTTAATTTTGCGACAGGATCTAAGTCACTTGAGTTGCTCAGGCTTGGCTCAAGTTTCAGTCCTCCTGCCTCTGCCTCCCAGGGTACTGGGATTGTAGGTGTGTACCACCAAACTCATCTTCCATTTAATTTTTTAACGATAGTGTATTATATAATATTGTCCCATAAATTCAAGTCTCTATGTGCATATAGTTATATTGCTTTTGTGTTCCTAGTAGTTTATATTTTTGTTTTTTCTTTCCTTTTAAAAATTTGCCTTGCTAGAAATTTATCTGTTGGTCTTTTCCAAAAAGTTAAATTTTAGACTTATTATTGGGCACACTGTTTTCTGATTTTAATATGTTGTATTTTATCAATCTGCACTTAACACAGAATGTATCTTTAAATCGATGATGAAGCATTGTAATATTGCTTCATTGGCACATAGAAAAGATACATCTTTAAAAGAATTTGATATAATTTTATACTACAGAAACAATGAAGTCATTAATATAGCCTCCAGTTGCTCCTTTTGTTGCATTCTGCATGTTTGATGTTGATATCCTCAGTGAGTTTTAAAGTATTCTATAGTTATAGCTTCAGCTTTTCTTTTATTCAAGTACTAGTTTTTTTTTAAATTTCAAAGTCTTTATTTTTTGAACAGCTTTACTGAAATAATTCCTATAGAAACCATTGCAAGTGTACCATTCAGCTTTTTTTTCTTTTGGTATAGTCCCAAAGTTGCGTAGCCACTACCATAGTCACTTTTAAGCATTTTTATCATCTCATAAAGAAATCCCTTCATCCACTGGCAGTCACTCCCGTTTCCCTTTAGCCATCCTCCTCCCATCCTCACCACCTAGGAGCTACTATCTACTTTCTGCCTCCAAAGATTTGTCTGTTCTAGAAATTGCATATAAACTGAATCATGCCTGCTGTTTTTCATGACTAGCTTCCTTCTTCATGTTTCCCAAATACATCCACACTGAAGTAGAATCAGTACTTGATTCTTACTGCCAAATGATAGTCCATTATATAGATACTCTGCAATTTATGTATCTATTCATTTGATGGATGTTTGAGTTGTTTTTAGTGTTTGGCTATTATAAATAACACTGCTATGAATGGCCTTTTAAAAATTACAATGTTTTTACGTTGGTTTAGAATACATGGCATGATTTTTTAAATATTTGAGATTTTTCTTATAGCTTAACATTTAATTAGTTGTTATAAAGGTTTCATGGGTCCTGGAAAAGAAGGTGTAATCTCTCAAATTATTTTTATGGTTGCATTATTATATTCAAATTATTGATAACGATCTATTAATAACAGAAATAGCTGTTACAGTCTATGCATCTTTAGTAGTTTCTGCCTTATGCATTTGGTATATAGAAATTTATAACAGTTATACTTTCATTATGAAGTGGCCCATGCAAAAACTTGGTTCCAAAAGCCAGGCGTGGTGCTGCATGCCTGTAATCCTAGCAGTTGGGAAGCTGAGGCATTGCCATGAGTTTGAGTCCAGCCTGGGCCACGCAGTGAGTTGAAAGCCAGTTTGAACTACATAGTGAGGCCCTATCTCAAAAAACAAAAGCAAAAAAACTCTTGGTTCCAGTTTGTGACTTGGTTTTACTTCATTGGCATAAATTGTATGGCACCTATTTTATTCTTCATTTGCACTTACTTTATAAATCCTTGACTGCATTTTAGATTTTAGTATTCTAAGATTCCTTGCTTTAGGCATGATCTTTGCAAACAGAACTCAGTTGAACTCAATCATAAGAGACTTTGTCTTTTTGTAGGGGATGTAACTCTTACAGTTATTTAGTCTTATGCCATATAATTGAATTGACTTTCATGCTGTGCTTTCTTCTTTCATGCTTTCCTTGTTCTCTTCTTCCAGCTTGCCATAAGCTGTAGTGCCTTTCTATTTGTTGTCTGGCATATCCTTCCTCAGGTCTGCAGAGGAAGGGCACAGCTCCTGAGTCCATTCCACTCTGT
Source organism: Cavia porcellus (assembly GCF_034190915.1). Lineage (NCBI taxonomy): Eukaryota > Metazoa > Chordata > Mammalia > Rodentia > Caviidae > Cavia > Cavia porcellus. The sequence goes on from NW_026947484.1 coordinate 201,335,440, forward strand.
GCAAGGCTACCAAGCGAGTGATGGGATTTATGATATGGGAGTGAGGGTAGCCTGGGCCCACCACTGGTTCAGTGGGTGGGGTGCTCCGGGATGGTTGATGAGGCCTTTTTTCTCTAAGAGGAGTGATCATGAGAGCTTCTGGGTAGTATCTGCTCGCTGTCTGTCTTTTGCTTGGCCAGGCATTTGAATGCATTATCTCATTGAATGTTCACCATAGCGCAGGCTCTGAGAGATTACCTAGGTTCACATTAACTGGAAAGTGGCAGGGCCAGGATGACACCCAGATGGCCTGGCTCTAAGCCTAAGCTCTTGACACTACCCTCTCTTGACTTCCTGTCTCTACTGTTCAGGTCATTACTTTCCCAGCCCTGGCCCACCACTGTATTTCCTGTGCCATTTGTGACTGTTTGGGCACTGGCACTATGTGAAATAGATGGACATCTTCTCTCTTTCTTGTGATGCAGGGCTGTCTTGGGCCTCCAAGGGCATTGGTGGCCTGCACCAGCCTTTGGACTCCTTGCCCCTCACAGCATCTGGACGGATGCAACCCTCCTTGTTCTGACCACCTAGTTTTGGCCACCTCTTCCTGACAGGTGCTTCCCATTATCCCCTAGAGGCCTGCTTCCCCCACATGGCCTTCCTGCCCAGGGAGCTGCTGCACTTCTGTCCCTTCAGCCTTTTGATGATTCTCCTCTCTCCTCAAGTCAATTGGACTGCCTTTCTCCCAGTGGCCCTGAATGACTGACGTGTACAAGCCCAGGAAGGAACTGGAGGTGCTGGCTCTCACGGCTCACTCTTCCCAGGGCAGTGTGTGAGGTTTTAGCACTGGAGCCCTGCAGTTTGCACTCCCAGCTGTGGAGCAGTATCTCCTTCTGGGGGTTAGTGGGGCATCTATGGGAGGAGGGGGCTTGGGCTCCACCTACCCCTCCAATTTTCCAAACCCAGGGTGTGGATTCAATACTAGATTCCTTCTGAAAACCCAACCTGTCCCAGGGATAGATTTGTTTATCTAAAGTGGAATAGTTACATAATTCCTGGAAAGTACAATATAGGAAAAAATGTCTGAAACCATTTGTTTTTCCCTTGGCAGTCTCCATATGGGTCCTTCCTTACTGGGAGTGGGAGGAGCTTAGGTCCCTGGTATTTCAAGCTGCTTTGTGTGTTTTACAGCTCGAGACTGTGCGTGCTGCTTGGGCTGTTATTTACCTTTAATAGCAAATGTGACTTTTATTTTCATAACAGTTCTCTTATTCCTCTGTGGAAGGTTTTGTGCTAGCTGGGTTCCTGTCTCTTCTCCACGTAAAGATGCCCTGGTGGAATGCTAGCCGTTGTTCCTAACCGCTGCGTGGGTGTGTATTCCAACTCCTTCAATGCAGATTTTAGAGCCAGTTGGCCACACGTTGATGTCCTGATACCTTTGTGAAACATAATTTAAAAAACACTGAGGAAAACCTTTTACCTTTAGAAATCTAAGATTTTGAATCAAACAGTTTCATCTAAATTACTTCAGAGTGTGAACATGGTATGGGGAAATAGGCCAACTATTTGCAGCTAATTAAATACCTAATCCTTATTGAAAGGATACCAAGGCAGGCAAAGAGCTTTGAAGAATGGCCATACCACTTACTTCCAAATAGCTGCATTGATTTAGGGGATGTTTGATTTTCACTACTTATTATTTCTTCCAGGAAATCACTAAATAAAATTAGTAATATGATAGATTTTAAATGCTTTAGAGCTGATTCTAAAAATACCATAGTAGTATGGAAAATTGTGATTTCTCAAGGAAAAAAAATTAGGTGTCCTGACAGTTCTAAATAGTAACAAAACATTTAAACATTCTTGGTAAACTTACCCAGACCTTTAATATGTGAAGCAGACTTCTAGAACTAGAGCTATTTCTTCAAACACAACCAAACCCTTCCATTTTTTAAAAAAAGTAAGCCTTTATTTTCAAAAACAAATTCTGAAGTTTAAAAACAAAGGCAGGTTGTTTGAGTATAAATCACACAGGGTTAAACTGTCAAGAGATCTAGAAGAACCCTCAAAAAGAAGTGACCACTGGTCAAAAGGAAGTATGTAAATCTGATGCCCCAGAGTCCCTGTAACAGCAAGGTGAGTGAGGGGCCCGAGCGCAGCAGGTGCCGGTGGGTGTGGTCTCACTGTCATCTCTGACATTCAGTAGCTCGAAGTCCAGCCCTGACCACTGGAAGGAGAGCAGAAACTAGAAGCAAGCTGAGCATTTCCAAGGGAAAGGCAAAGGAGCAAACAGAAGAGCCCCCCACTCAGTGGGGTCACCAGGAAAGATGAACAAGCAGGGCATAGATGGGGGGAGGGGAGGGGAGAAGCTTATGCAAGAGCCCTGAAGTGGGGGAAAACATGTTTGTTAGAAAAACTGGCTGGAGAGTGGAGGATGAGGGGGAGGTGTCATGAGAAGCAGCTGGAGTGGAAGAGAGGGGCAGATCACTGAGGAGGCACAGAAGGAGGTGAGCTTGGGCTCTGACCCGACAGCACAGTAGGGAACCAAGGAAGGTTTAAGCAAGGGTACAACTGGATTTGGATTTGCTCGCATACATCATCTTGGCTATAGCACAATGAGTGGCTTCCAGAAGATTCTGTTGGAGGCGGGAGACCAATTAGAGGATCATGTATAAGCCTGTGATGAGTCACTGTGGTGCAGAAAGTGCTCGTAGGGAGGGAAAGGCCTTTGTGGTTAATTTTAGAGCAAAGCCTTGGAAAGACTTGAGACAGCTGTCTGTAAGCGTAGCCTTTTACCTGATAGAGACCCGTGGCGTGGCCCTGCACTTGGGCTTGGAGGAGCCACACATACACTTGAGCTGTGTGGTCCTAAAGTGGAGGTGAAAGGGCAAGCCTGGGGGGAGGGGCAGCAGACTGATGTCACAGAGCTTCTGCTTCCTGAGACATGGGTTTGAGCGGCTGTTGCCTCTGGGAGCTGCCATCCCCTAAGAAATCTGACAGCAGCCATGTTGGGGATGCCAATCATGTTATCCAGCTAACCTGCTGAAAAAAATTCCCCTCCATGTGCAGGAAATCCAGCCTTTTTCAATCCCTACCCCACATGTTTCCAGGGATCCCCCAGGAATACTTGTTTGCTCCATAACTCCTCCCTTGTTGTTGGGTGCCTCCAGCTTTCCTAGTTAGGCTCTCCAGCTTGCCCCATGTGGAGCCAGGCTTCTTCCTCACCTGGGTGGCAAGGCTGGGGCGTGTGTAAAGGGATGTCACAAAGAAAAGCCAAAGCTTGGATTCAGATATGCCCTTCTGGAGTCATGGCCTTGCCTTCTCCTCTTGCCTGCCCTGATGGCCTGATACAGCAGGGCCAAACTGCTGCCTCCCCTTCCACTGGGGGCCACTGTCAAGTTTCCGTTCCCTAAATGGGGTCTTTCAGCCCTCTCTGGGATTTGCCAAGCACGAAAAAGCTTCCCTCTGACACCAAGCTCAAACATGGCTCTCAACCAACAGGATGAAGACACTGTCCCATCCAAAATGCAGGAAACCTTTTTCATTATTTTGTAGAGTGGTTAGCTAGATATTGTTTCAAATTTCTTCTAGAAGGGAAAAAATTTCCTGGGATATTCTCCAGGATTTCTTGCAAAAGGCCAGTAGATGTCATTAAAGACCCCCATTTAATAAACAACCTCCAACTCCTAGCACACACAGTTTGACCTCTGACTTAACCCAGCATCATAGGCCAGGCAGATACCAAGTTTAACTCAAGACTTCATGTGCTTAGTTGGGGTTCTGCCAGGCCTTAACTATTAGTACATCCTCCATCAACATAAGTCTCCATGGTGATAAACAGTGGGAGGAAAACATGAAGGTCAGGAAGGGAGCCCTCAGGGGCAGGATGGCTTCCTGCACGCCTCTGCTCATAGCTGGAGCACCTTGGTCCTTTGTCCCTTCTGGAGTGTGGGAGGAAGGACCTCCCCTCAGTTCTTTTCTAGATCAGGGTTTGTAATGCCCTACCCTCCAGCCTAGGAGATAAGAGCCCAAGTTCTTTGTGTGCAGGAAGAGTGTGATTTTGTTGCAGACTCTACAGAGTATTCTCATTTGCTGACTTCCTTTAGTCTTTGAATCTGTGTTTAGAAACTAATAATAATTTCAACAACTCATGTTTATTCTTTTACCACGTGACAGGCACTTTCTGTACATTATCTCATCAAGTCTTCCCAACAGTCCTTCCTCTGAGTCACTATATTTATTTCATAGCTACCAAGTATAAATAAAATTCATATTAAAGGTGACTACTTTCCCCTTCCATGTTGAGTACTTGGTTTTTTTTTTTTTTTTTTTTGTTACTCCCTCATGAGTCTCTCACCCCAGGAGCATTCAACTACTATGTGGTTGCTGAGAGGCCCATGTGGCAGGGGACCAAGGCCTGCCAACAACCACAGAGGGAGTTTGGTAACAGGTTCTGCCTAAAAGTCAAAGCTTCCAGATGAGACCTCAGTGGCTCTGCCAGCCACTTGATTAAACTCTCCAAAGAAGCTTTGAGCCAGAGACACCCGCTTAAGACACAACCCAGATTCCTGATCCATAGAACCAATAAAGTAATATGTACTGCAAGTTTGGGGGTATTTGTCATATGGCAGTGGATAGATAGCTAGTGCATCTCTAGCCCACGCTGTTGCCCAGTCTACACTGAAACAAAATCCATCATCACTCCTCGCGCAGGACTGTAATTGATCCCCAAAGGCAGCAGGAAACTCGAAGTCCCTCTCAGAAGCTAGTTTTGAGGAGAGAAACTCTTATCAGTTGAGGAAGTGGCTGTCACTTTGAGAGGCAGTGAGTTCCTGTAGCTCTGTAAGGAGCAGGGCCTGGGATGACTGGCCAGGGCCTGGAAGGCCATCTTCAGAATAGCTGTGGCTCATTAACTGACGCTTCCTGGGCCCAGGGCACCAGTGTGTGCTGGTCTACAGAGGCCCACATCACCTTTTCAGGAGGAAACAAGGAGTCTGTTCCATGTCACATCCAGAGAGACTGGACCCAGGGATGGCATTGGGTCCAATGTTTAAAAATTTAAACAAATTTTTAAAATTACCAAAGCAACACATTGTTTGCTATAAAGACACTAAAAATTAGTCTATAAAGGAAAAAGTAAAAATCATTTTCTTCTTCTGCACCCACTCAAGCACCAGCTACTAGCAACTGCACATGTGCCATTCCAGACATTCCCGGCCACATCTACAATCTGTATGCCATGTATGGGAGGAGGTACAATACTGTGCTTTTTAACCAAAATGGGAACATTTTGTTTGTGTTGTTTTGCACCTTACTTTATTTCCAACTGAGAATATCACAGATCCTGTGCAGTGACAGCAAATGTGGGACTCCATCATTCTCTCTGTGGCCTTCATAGATGCCTGGGTGATTTGCTGGGTTTTGCTGGATCTGTGCTGATCTGTGTAGCCATGGCCTAACTGATAATCACTGAAGTGGTTTCTCCATTTTACAGGTGACACTGTGGGAAACATCTTTCCACCCATGAATATATTCACCCATCATCATTCTGAAACAGGCATGTTAGGTGCTAGGCGTGGAGTGGCTGCTGGGGCATAGATGGGGGGTTGCGATTTTCCTATAGCCACTGCTGGGAAGCTGCTACAAAGGCTGCCTTTGCCTTCTACCCACTGTGTGGGCCTGGCTGCTTTTCCTCCTCCACGTGCCAGCTGTTGCCAGTCACCTTTTACATATGTTGAAGTGACAGGTGAAAGCATCTTTTAAACATACAGTTCTCTATTTGTCAGTTCTCTCAGTTTCTGGTCAGGCCTCCCACCCACCTGACCAGTCACTCTCTACCTCTGCCTCTGCTTCCTGACTATCAGTCCTAATCCCTCTCCCTGTGTCCCCAGCACAGCATTCACTGTCCTCATCCGTGAGGAACAGCTGGCTTTGGTTTCCTGGGCAGAGAGGCCAACCTAAAGCCTACGTCTAGCACGTGTGTCTGGGACCTGCGCAGTATTCTGGACTTTAGGGCGGCTGTGTGCTTCTTCCAGCCCTTTCCCCTGTCAAGATGATGAGGGTGTAGGCCCCTGTCATCATGTGCCTTCAGAAGAGAACTCTAGGGCAGCTGTCTGCCCACTCTGAGATGTGCCTTAGCTTTAGTGGGAGAGGGGGCAGCCCTTGACCAACCCCTGGGCCAGATTCATTATGACCATCTGTGAACAGTGCACAGGACAGCCAGACAGCCATCCACCCAGGAGGGGCCGCATGTGGGAGTGCTTTGGGAGGCTGTGCAGATGGGAGGTATAGTTCCAGTCAGGGTCCTCTGTGTGGGCTCAGCTGACCCAGGATGTCCAGGTCAGGAGACACAGGATACTTGAATGCCTCAGGGATAGTTGGCACCAAGACCTGTGTCCAGGGCACAGGGTGAAATTTCAGGTAAGAAGTGGCTCTGGTCTGACTCTGGGATCTGAATGAGGCAGGTTAGCAAGCCTCGATCCTAGATGTGTGAAAATATGAGCCGAGCTGTCACACCCACAACCCGGTTACCAGACAGTGTAGACTAGGGCTTGGGCCAGGAAGAACGAGTATATTAGGTGACAGCCAGACTAGCCTCAGGTAGGACATGAGTGCCAAAGACAGGTTGTAAGACAAGTGGGTCTCTGTCTCATAGGAATAAGAGAACCATGGGGCGACTGGTATTGACCCTGGCAAAGGACTCCTAGAAGGGCCCAGAAGCTGGAAAATATTCTCCATCCCTGCCCCCGGTTATTCTGTCTCCATTGTGCTCAGGCAGATTGGGCACACAGCCATGGACTGGCTTCCTGATAGCCAGCTGTTCTGCAGACATGTGTGATGTCCATGCTCTGGCCAGGAGGCTGCATACCAGCATGGTTTTCAGATGCAAAGTTGACTGATGATGAGGGAGATGTGAGCCCTGCTGGTTTCAGTTCCTCCTTGGGTGTGGTGAGGTAAGGACAGAAGAATCAGACCAGCTTAAATTCCCATTGTTTCAGGCCGCCTGTTCTTGGAGGTCACTTTTGTCTTCGAGCCTTCATTTTCTGTGTTGAAAGCATACTCATAGGACCTACCTCATAGGGCTGTATACGAATTTAGAGACATGCTTGATACTTGGGATGCAGAACGCACCAAATAGATGGTAGATGGTGTTAGTGTTATACAGAGCCAAATATAGCAAGGGACTCCCCAGCAGCAGAGACCTTGCTGCCATTTGTATATAGAGACTGTTGAGAAATTCAGCACACGTAGCAAGGGTGGGAAAGGCCCATCAGGGCAGAGCCAGCTGTCATGTTTAGCGACCCAACTGGGCTGGATGAGTTAGTGTATACTTTTTTGGGAGAAAGAAGGGGTCAGCTTGGGAGGAGCTGGTGAAGAGGACCTCAGCTGATGAGTAATGGAATAGAATTCATCTAGCTGGTAAACTTTGGGCTCCAGAGAGGAAAGGGAGCCAGTGACAGCTGAAGTGTAACCTAAATGCCTTTTTATAGAGAGACCCAGTCCATAATCCCTACTTCCTTGGGAAGCTGGGAGCTGCCCCTGCCTCTCACCATTGTAGTCCCTCAGCAGCAGTGTTCATTCCACCTGGCTCTGCTGCAAAGCCTATCAGATCGGGTGGACACCCAGCATGGCTGGCCAATCGTGTCCTCTGCCTGAGAGTTAGCAGGAAGTGTAAAATGTGGAGACCAGAAGACCAAGAGGACTGTGAGCTCAGGATGGCTGTCTGCTCCCGTGTGCTAGGACAAGCAGTGAGAATGGATGAACAGTGAGAAACACAAGAACAACCCTGTAGGAAGAGGAGAGAAAAAGAGCCAGGAAGGGGGCGACCTTGCTTCTTGAAGGGACTCCAGGCCGTTTCTGGTTCCTAGCCTTTATGAGGCCCAAGTACATCTCTCCCTGCCCATGGACTTGGGAACACATCTCATGTCCTTATGTAACCTGGTTATTAAACGAGCTAGAATCAGTCAGGTGTAACATGAAACCAATCTTATTTTCTTCCAGTGTCCTCTTGAGCCTGCTCGGTGGATGATTCCTTTCCCAGCAAAGCTGAGAAATCTTCCTGGTGTCAGACATGACAAAGCCCGGTCCCTTCTATCAGTGCCACCTTGATTTCAGACAGTCTGGGCTTTGTTGACTTTCATATGGGTAACACATGCGCTGTCCATGGAGAACCCATGCTTAGTAGAACTCCTATGATTGTATACTTTAAAAAGTGGCATGGCAGTACACTTAAGAGGCTGAGGCAGGAGGATCACCATGAGTTTGAGGCCAGCCTGGGCTACATAAGCGAGTTCAAGGCTGACCTGAACTACACAACAAACAAACAAACAAACACAAAAGGTCACTGGCTGGGATAGAGGAGGAAGGTTGCAGTGGATCTGGACTGATTAGACTGCAGGGCACTGACTGGTTGTGTTTTCTGGTGAGGCAGCTCCCCTTGATAGCCAGCCTCAGGCCCCTGAGCCCAGCTCCCGTCTCATAGGCTGCTGCCAGTGACCCAGCCTCTTCCTGTCTTACTGGAGGGAGAATGGGCTCCACAGTTCCGAGAGCCTCTTTCTTCTCTTTCCGTACAGCCAGGGTATGGTTTGGACAAGTCTCAGCTTTGGGTGCTGGTGGAGGTTGCAGGAAAGCCCTGGGGTTGCTTCACAGTGTCCAGTTTGACTCGGAGCTTGCCACTCTGGGGCTTGGACCCAGGACGGGTGACCAGCAAGGACTCCTGAGGGCACAGGTAGGGGCCACATGGGAAGAGTGTGCTCCAGACATTGTGGGCCTGTGCCCTGTGCTGAACCGTCTCATGATTTTACTTAAAGAGACATCCATCTGGGAGCCCCAGGAAAGCATACTGAAATAGCAATGCACTACACAGGTACATCCACGTAGCACTGATGGCTTTTATTGCAGATTCATGTCATTACAAGGGTAATCTGGGAATATATTAAAAAAAAAACCCTCCCTTTTATATACATGAAACATGCTACATGATACACTTCTGAGAAATGCTGAGGTAACAGGCTCGCACCAGACGTGGACAGTACCAAACACCCCACACCTCACAGGCCCAACCCCTATACCCTTGGGAGGGTCTCGCCCTCCTGACTCATCTCTTGCCCTGGCTTGGCAGTCATCCTGGCACTGTGGGGCCCAACAGGAGTTAGGAAGCTGCCATGCTGCAGAGCACCCCCCGAGGGATCTGGGGGCCTAGTGATCCAGCAGCTCTTGAGAAGCAGTCAGTTCTGTGCGTGGCCCCTGTCCTCCAGAAAAGCATAGTTCACAGATTAGGGGCCAGCTCTGACTTGCCCATGTTGGGACCTCCAGTCCATAGTCTTGTTGGGACCTCTATGCCCTGGCATTAGGTTCCCTTCATCTGAGTGTCTCTGGCAAGGTAGACTGCTACTCGTGCAGAGGTTAAAATGAAGTAGAAGCTGAAGTATGAGTGGAGCATACAAAGCTAAATACATAATCTATGTGATCACTGCTGTAGCTTTTGGTCTGGCCTCCCCTTTTCCAGCCAGAACCCAAGTCCGAACTGTTTTCTCCTCAGAAGTAGAAACATTTTGCCAGGAAAGAAGGTCTCTGTGGCAGCAAAGGTAGACATGGGTAGCAAGAGAAGAGGTGCCTCAAACAACAGTGAGCAGCCAGGGGCAGAGGCTCGGGAGGTGCTGGGTGAGTGTAAACGGGATGGAGGGGTGATGAAGAGTCCTGAGAATGGGCAGGCGTATAAATGGAGAGAGAAAGGAATTTGAAATTCAATTAGGTGCTCCCGAGGGTTCTTAAGAGAGGAACCCCTATGCCAGAGATGAGCCTGGAGCTTGGAGCTTGGAGCCTCATAAACCCTCCTGAAAGAAGCCAGGCACACCAGTGCTAGGCCATGGATTAGTCTTTGAACTGGTGCTACACAGCCTGTGATTTGCCTGTAGGCACAAGTCACACAGCAGTAAGGAAATGGTTTATTCTAAGAGCAAAGCAGTTGGTGTCAGCTTCACCATCTGAGAACTGAATAGATTATGTAGCTAGAGTATAATATGGTCTAGAGAACGTTACATGGCAAAGCCATGTGTCTCTCCAGACAGCACGAGGGGTGTGTATCTAAGTGCATACACATGAGGTGTACACATAAGTGCACAGGGAGGCTCATGCACTGGATACTGTAAAGACAGTCTGCAGTTGTGTTTTTATTATAGAGACTTCTGTTTTTTAAACAGAGTTGTCAGCAGTCCTGTTCTGTTCTGTTCTGGAAACATGAGGAGCTTTCTGGTGTGAAGAAAAGTATGAGGGACAGAGAGAGAACACGGTATGTGTTCCATTCCATTATCTGGCACAGTGACTTGGGAAAACAGAATCCAGGGTTTGAGTCCTCCCAGCCCCGAGAACTGGGGAGGAGCTGCTTGTTGTGCTGGACCTGCGAGGCCAGGGTGGGCTCCTGGAGGTGGCCATACCAGGGCAGGAGGGGAGCAGGTTTAGTGGAAGGTGTTGGGGTTGGGCCGGATCATCATCACCACTTTCTTGAGTGAGTAGGATCCTCCTCGGAACTCAGCCCAGTAGACCCCATCCTGGTAGCGGCTTCGGTAATGGCCTCCACGGTACCAGACCCCGTTGAGGTTGGAGTGGGCACAGGCGTTATACCACCAGCCTCCCTTCTGATAGTGAGCGCAGTTCCCTGCAGGAGAGAAGAGAGTCAGGAGGTTCCAGGCAGGGTGCTAGGGTCTCCCCTGAACCCTCTCTCAGAGGCCTTCTGAGCAAGAGCACTGGAAAGACAGACCCTGTACAGCAGAGGTCAAAACCGGCCTTTGTAGCTGCTCAGACCTGCCTTGGAGGCTAGGTTTTATAACCAGCTAGCTGTGAGTGCGCAGGCAGTGGCTTAACCTCTCCCACCCACTGCGTTCTCATCTGTAAGAGGAGGGCCGAAATCAAGCCTGCCATGTGAGGAGTAAGTGAGGGCCAGTGTTTAAGGCTGAGCCCAGGCTCCTGCAAAGGAGTCCTGCAGCAAATGGAAATGGAAATGGCCGGGTGTGTGGGGGAGAGAGAAAGGAGTTCTTCACAGGAATTTTTAGAGTTGAAAGAATTGGATCAGGAGTCTTTATGGAATGACAAAGGAAGTGTTTAAGAAGAAATGCCCTTCTTCCTTCCAGCCTATGCTCCATCCAAATAACTTTCTGTGTTATTTCATAAAAAGAGCTATTTCCATGAAACTCTTGGCATTATCACATCATGCTGAGCCTTGCTGCCAAGGACAAGTAGTTCAGAACAATGAGATGCGTGGGCAAGGTGTGAGCCAGCGTGCAGGGACATCTCTCCCCAAGCTGAAGGAGGGAGAGGAGCCACCGTCACGGCTGCGGTGGGAAGCCTGGGAGGGAACGTCTTCCTCAGGAAGGGGCTGCCCTGTCCACCTAGAGGTTGGAGGGCTTGATGGAGCCAAGCCTGTGGGATGGGGTGAGGGGGTCCCAGGCAGCCTGAAGCAGAAAGCTGGAGAGCCTCAGCCCCAGGCACTCAGGTTTCCCAGGGCAGGAGGGCAGTTCTCCTTCTGGGCCATGACTAAGGCCACAGAGTGCAGAGATACAATGATGCCTGTATTGAGCAGGGAGAGCCCTTGGCACACCACAATCAGAGTCCCATTTGCCAGGGGAGGCCCCTCCTGCACTCGCCCTGTACTTCAGGGTCCGGAACACATGTGCGAATTTGAAGTCACAAAATGTTCCTATATGCTCCCCAACAATTGCTGCAGCCACCATCACCCCCATCCCATCCTATCCCAGGGTCCGACAAGCACTGAGGGCCCTGCTTCTGCCCTGCTGTCCTAGACACCACAGCAGCCCTAACCGGAGAGCCCTTGCTGCAGAAGGAGGGCCTGTGCCTCCTCAGGGTCCCTTCCAGCAGGGTCAGTTCAGTGTCAGTGAGTGGACAGAGGTGTTCGTGTGGTATGAAGATGGGCAAGTCATGTCCCACCCTTCCCCTGATGTTAGAGTGTGGGAGTACAGATGCCTTGGGGACCTGGAGTGAGGCACCCTCACCTCATAAGTAGGTGTCAGGTCATTTTGGGAACAGTCTACAGTACTTGTTCCCCATTCAGACTAGGACTAACCAGGAGGATGGGCAGCAGGGCTCAGGCTCGCCCAGCGGAGCAGACTCTGCCTCGGCCTGGAGGTGGTGCCAGCATCTCCATCCATCACCAGAGGGACTTGTCTCAAGAAATAGATGTGGGGCTTGGGAGGCATCAACCATGGGTGAGGCCAATGTCTGCACCCAGGGCCAGGCCCTGTTTGTGCACCTTACAGTGTTCTATGCTTGTTTTTACTTGATAAAGACTTTCTAGTAAACCCTGTAGTTTGAGGCCTGTGATCTTGGACAAATCATTCATCTCTGGTTTCCTCTTCATGGCTTCCTTTCAGTGTTACGTTAACATTACATGCTAATAGCAGTAAGTAAACAGAGCTCCCTCTCAATGTCAAGTCCCAGACAAGGCACTTGAGGTACCTTGTCTCCAACCTCCTCCCTATGCTGCCCCTCAGGTATTGTTCTTACTTTCCGATGGGGAAACCCTCAGGGAATTTGTGCAGCGGGCCGAGGACATAGCTTCAGAATTCAGGGTCTATGGCCTAGAATCTGCTGGTCTTTGTGCCCCAAACAGGGAGATGAGCAGGGCACAGTGTGGCACAGGAGTGAGTTGGCTCAAGGCGGCCCTTGTAGATGTGATTTGTGCACCTGTGTTTTTCTTTTTATAAAAGCCACAGTGACTCAGCTTTGCAAAGGAGATCTGAGAGCAGTGGGCAGAAGTGTCCTTCAAGAGACAGAAACGGGTTCAGGCAGCTTGGCGTATTGCCCTGGACTCTGGAGTGAGGGGCTCTGGCTTTGGGTGACCTCTTTTTACTTCCCGAAACCTGGCTTAGACTCCACCTTCATACCTGTGTAGACATCATGGTCTCTGTCAAGGGTGGTGAACTGCTTGCCGTTGTGCCAGGTGAAGGAGTCGCCTGCGTTGCCATGGTAGCGCCCCAGCCGCAGCTTGTAATACTCGCTCTCTGGCTCCACACGGAAGCTGGCATATTCTGCAAAGACCTTGCGGCCGGACCAGTCCTCCATGGTCACCAGCAGTTTATAGTTGCCTTGGTTGGTCAGCCAGTAAATGTTCTCCAGGCCTAGCCAGTACTCACCATCAATGTTCCCAAACCCTTGCTGTGAAGACCAGGGAGAGTATGAGTGTGGAACCTGCAGTGGCCCAGCCAGTGTCCTGGCAACCGGGACACCCACCACCGTAAAACAGCCTGGGAAGTAAGCGGAGCACTAGGAGACCTGAGTCCTTCAGCTCCATGCCCTCCCTCACCTCACAATGGCTCTGTGACTTTTTGGGTCATTTCACCTTTCTGAGCCTTAATTACACATCACTCAAACATGGAGAGTATGCAGAGCTCTTAGCCAGGCACTACCTGCAATGTCACCATCCCCACAGGGCTGCTGCAGGAGTGTGTGTGATGTGGTCATTTGAAGCCTGGGACACAGAAGACATGTGGCCAGCATTTCTTGGACAGAGCCCTCGCCTCCCTGAGCCTCAGTTTCCTTCTCTGAGGATGTGCCATTCCACCTCTACTACATCTGATAGATGTGAGCTGTGACAGATGTGTCATAGCTACCAGGGCTCCTCCTAGGTCTGAAACCCAGTGGTTTTGTTATGGTTTTTAACATGTAGTTTTGAGGTAATCACTTGAGTAATGGCTGCCAAAGTTTTGTAAGCGGATGGATGTATTCATAGTGATGATCCTTGTTATGTAGTAAACTCTCTGTGTGTCTGCACTCTGATCAGAACGTTCCCTGAGTTTCTTTATCAGTCCTCACACTGACTCTTAAGAGTGAGGTGCTGTCATTGTTCTGTTAGAGTGGACAAGCCAGGACTCAAGCTAAGACACATCTCAAGCACTGTGCTGTCCCACTCCATGAGAGAGGAGGAGTGTGGAAGAGTCTAGGAGCCCACAACTTAGGAGGGTGAGGAGGAGAAGCAAGCAGAGACAGACTGATCAGGAGGTGGGCTGGGGCAAGGAGGAATGAAGGAGACAAAGAAGGCTACATGACAGAGCCATGTGTGGGGGCAGCATGGCTCATGGTAATGGAAGTTGTGACTTTGGTTTCAGGGGCCTAAGCTGCAATCATTTCTTTGACACACTGCAGCTGTGCAGCCATGGGCAAGAGACTCCTCTTCCCACCCACAAGCAGTACCCTCTCTGAGGGTTGCTTTGAAGCTAAATGAGGTCACAGCCAAGAGCCCTGCATAGTTTCTGCCACATAGCAGGTGCCTAGTGACCTGAGCTCTTTAGGCCACCTTCAGGCCTTTCAGCTCAGTCTGTGTTTAGAGAAGTGAGTGATGTGAAGCTGATACCTGGCAGCCTTTCCTACTGTAAGAATGAGCACTATGGTGCCCTGGAAACTGGGGAGCCTGGAGGATAGGCCTGCAGTTAAGTCCAAGGTGGTGCCAAATATCCAATGGGAGCCTTTGAGGGAGTTTTCCAAGGCCTGGGCGCCTCAGACATGTCCTTCTGGGCTTCAAAAACAGGCAGTAAGATGCTGCCCACACTCCTGGCGCAGTGAGGGGATTCCTACCCTATCCTGTGAGACACTGGTGGTCCAGACTCTCAGTTGCTATCTTGCAGTAGGTGCTGGCAGCAGGCAGGGAAGCGGTCTGTCTGCCCCACGCAGATGGGTTTGCAAAAATGCCCTTGTCTTAGTTTTTCTTGGCTCGGTGTTGACCACTTATGGCATGGACAGGCCTTGCTGGGTCTTACCTTGTATGTCTCCCAGTTCCTGAAGAAGTTGACAGAGCCATCCAGGCGCCTCTGAATGACTGTCCAGCCCCCAGGGTCATGTCTCTGGTCACACCACACCTGCATGAGGCGATTAGTGTTCTCAGGCTTCACCAGGTAGATGGAGCTGGTGTCATGGCCGTCCTCCAGGGCCTGCAGACAGTCTCTCCATGGGCCTAGGGACACACAGGTGTACATGTCACATACTGCCTATTTCCTGGCCACGCTACACCTGTACCCCAAACAGCATAACCCCTGGAAGGGCTCCAGCGGGGAAGCACAAGGACCGGGCTGGACCCAGAGCCCAGCTCTGTAACTGGAGGCTTTAGGATGTTTCTGGGAATTACATATTGGTCCCCCAGTGTCTTTTGGAGACCAGATTCCTTTCAACTCAACCTGTGTGTTTTCTAGAGAAAATGCAGTGGCCAGATGCTTAGAGCCCATGTATTCAGACATCTACAGAGCCCTGAATTTGGAGGTCATTCTACAGGCAGGCCCATGGCTTACAGGATGAGGTCTGGGGCACATACAGTGCAGTGCATGGCTTTCTGCAGCTGAGACCAGAGGGTTCTAGGAGCCTGAATAGCTGTCACAGGTCTTTCAGCCCCTTCACTCGTGGCCCCAGACTCCCCATGTTTTGAGTGGGTCATGTCAGCAAGAATGTACAGACCTGAATCACCAGCATCCAGACAGGCGGAGGTCTTACTGATCTGAGGAACCTTTGGGGCTGAGGAGGGGGTTTCAAAGCCTAGTCATGCCACCACATAGTTTAAAATTTTTTTAAAAATCTGCATTTTGCTTCAGTCTTTTCAAATATTCTCCAAATTGAGAATGGCTAAGATCAATAATGCTAAGAAAATTCCATCTTGCTCTATTGATTTCTATGTTCAACAATCTTTGTGTTCCTGACCCCACAGGGACCGAACCGGGTCCTGAAGGCCAGGGGAGCGCGGAGCTGCCCCATGGCTAGTGAGGCCCTAGACAGTCCTGTCTTGTCCCTATGTGTTGGGGTGAAGACCAACAGTGACAGGCATGCTCAGCTCCAGCCTCTCAATCTTGCAGTAGGCTGTGGCTGGGCTCACCTAGTCCCCAGGTGATGGTTATATATGCAAGGCTTGAGTCTGAGGCCTTGTTAGACTTCTCAGGTCCATCTGGAGATCTTGTAGTTGTGTGTGAGCACCCCGGGAGCCTGACAAGAAGGTGGGAGCTGCCTTGCTCCTCTGTCAGTCCCTGGGGGCCCGTTCAGTTAACTGAGCTCTTCCTTTCATTCTCCAGAGGCCTCTTACCCATTTACTTCTTTCCCAGCCCTCTCCCCACATGGAGGATGGGCTCACTCCTTCCTTCTTTCTGTCCTACCTCCCTTCCTTCCCTCCCTGTTGCCCTCTTCTGCCCCTCTGGCTCCACTTAGTATCTGTCTTGGGGAAGGGGAGGCCTAGATCTCCAGGAAGGAGAGAAACCTTTTGGTTGTTTTTGGCTAGAGCCCCAGAGCCTGAGGCATAGAATAGGAGTCTGTCCCTGACAGCTGAAGCAGAGCATGGTAGGTGTAGGAGGCTCCTAGTTCTTCCTGAGAGCAGCACAGGAGGGGCCATTTGATGGGAGTGCTGGTCACCAAAGATCCAGCAGTAGCCTGCATATATACCACTGAAAGTAAGTGACCAGGCTCCTGGAGATCATCAGATGGAGGGACACTCTTTATAAGGGACACGGTGGATGGTGGCTTTGGAGATAACTGGGAAGGTGGCAGTTCAGCCTTGCGACAGCCTGTGCTGCCTTAGCGTACCATCGATGGTTTCAGTATTACCTTTGGCATTCCTGTAAAGGGCTGCTTTTAAAAAGCAGGTGTTAACAATGTTTTGGGATCTCTGGTTCCTTTCAGAATTTGGGGAAAGCGCTAGACTCTCTGTTCTGAAAAACACACAGACTTACATAGTTTTGTAAACAGTTTCAAGGCAGATGGACCCCAGGCCCCTGCTTATGAACCCTAGCTCTAGGAAAGTCCTGACTTGAGTGGCAATAATAACAATAAAATAGTAACAACAGTGAATCCAGCACTTCCTTCAGCAAGCCCTGCCTGGGTGCTTCCACCCCTCATCCTGACACCCCTGGGAGGTGTCAGTGGTCTCCCCATTTTGCAGATTAGGAAATTGGAGCCTGAGAACATTAGGGGACACCATAAGGCCATATGGCCAGTGAGAGGCAGGGCAGACCTGGCCCTGAGTGGTCTGCATGACCCAGAGCCCACATTCCATAACAGCCAAAGTACACTTGAGGGTCGGGGTCCAGGCTTGGAGCTCTGTGTCCTGAGGGCTGCTCCTTACATTTTTATTCTGTTAACCTGCCAGTCAGCCAGGTTTAAAAAATTATAATTCATCTCAGTCAAGATGTGAAATCTCTTTTTTAATCGTTATTGATAATTTTTCCCCCTATGTCTTCTCCTGGTAGCCTTTACCCATGTTTCAATTGCTTGAATGTATTCTTTTCTCTCTTATTCTTTCTTTTCTTAGGAGGCAGGTAGAGAGGTCTGGCAATTCTTTAAGAATTTTAGAATCATGGTGTAGCTATAAAATAGTACCAAAGTGCTTAACATCTTCTGCTGTGAGGAAAGACTCCCCATGTCCCTGCACTTCCTGTGGCTCTGGGACCTGTCGGCTTCCATCAAGTGCCATGGCTCCATTTTCCCTCTGAGGCCGTTGTAGACTTCTACCAAATCACCTGCATTCAAATCGCCTACATTTCCTTTTCTTACACTAAAGGCACTAAGGGAAAGATAAAACACATAAATGGTGGTTGAAAATTTGTCTAAGAAATAGGTTGTCCTGAGAAATTGGCAGCTGGAAAATGATTGTGTGGGTCTGTTACAATGGTTTAGTACAAAACAGGCTGCTCTGGTGAGGAGTCTATAACCATAACATAAAACAGTGCAGGGATGACTCTGTCCCTGTCATACACAGAGAAGCCCATGATGCAGGCCAGGTTGATGAAGGAACCATGATTGAGGAGGTTGGCACCAGGGAAGGACTCCTGGCACACAGACTCAGGGCCACGGCTCCAGTCTTAGTTCCTGCACCCACTCACAGGGTGACCTGGGGAAGGTTCCTCTCCAAGCCTCAGAGTCTCGGTTTCTTCTTCTATAAAATGAGAAAAGAACACGAGCTGTCCTGAGAGTGACGCCAGCACAGAACACTCCAAGTCTCACCGGAGCAGGTGCTCAGCAAAATCTCTTTATTCGCTTTGATACCCAGAGGCTGACTTGATGGAAATCATTCATCCCTTCTCCTTCAGCTATACATTACTGGTTTTGTTTTGTTTTATTTTTTATTTCCAAGACTAAATATAAGATTATTTACCAATAGATATTTTCTACAAGTTGTACTTTAAAAGTCAGAATTTCTATGAAGGCCACAATGATGTACTGAAGAAAAGAATGGAAATCTTTTTTGTCAACAAAGCTGGATTTTCAGTGTGCAGTAGGCAAAGTGCTTCCCTTGGCACAGGGCAAGCACCCAGGCAGTATTTACTTTGGCTCCCCTTCTAAGTGTCGGCTCTGCCCAGAGCACCAGGCCAACACTAACTCAACAGCACCTAGGCCCAGAGATCATGAGTGCCCCAACCTCACCTCTATAAAGACCACATTTACACCATAGCTGGAATGTTCCACATGAAGAGCAGCCACCATGGCGAGCTGAGACTGTGGTTCTCACAGGGGCCTCAAAGGTTTGGGAAGTGTGCAGGACCAGAAGCCAGTAGGACAGGGCAAGATCCTGGCACTCAGGAGCATAAAATGTGCAGGGCTCAAGCCTTTGGATCCCAGTGCCAGTTCTGGGAAGTGTTGGAGGTGATCTGGTGGGGTGTCCACACCCCCTTGCACCTACTCCCTGCTCTCTGAAGTTCTTGATGGAGGCATCAGGTACAGAGGGTACACAGCCTCCCAGGAAACCATGGACCACCTTCTGGATGGCCTCCAGACAGCACCTTTCTGGTAAAGGTTAGTGGGGGCCAGTAGCCAGGTCAGGTCTGGACTGTGGTCAGCTCCTGTCTCCCAATCTCTGCCCCTCAAGACTCAGTGTCGAAGTGGGCTCACAGATTCCACCTCCTACCACCCTGAAAGGTAGCTTGGTGAATGTCTGGTGGGGAGCCACCTGCAGCTCCTCTGAGACTAGGGAGTGGGGAGATGGAAATGGGCCTTCGTGGGCAGCACAGTTCTGTCCCGCTGTGCTCCAGGAATGGGAGGAACAGAAACAAGTGACAGGCCCTACATCCCCTAGGCCTAGTTCTGAGAGTCAGAACCCCACTGCCTTAGGCTTTGCAGAGCCCTAATGGCCTGACTGTCCTGGGAAACTTCCGGGAATGGTTTAGTCCCTACTGTGGGCCCTGGGGACAAGCTGCTGTGATATCACCAAGCCACCTGCTGTTAGAACTGTATGTAGGTATTGAGTATTCTCATAGATGATCTACCTCTAAAAATTGTTTTCACCACGCCATGAAACATTTTTCTAACAGAAGTGATTGTTAAAAATTGGATCTGATATTTCCTGCTGCAATATGTCCATCTGAATGCCAGAGCATGCAGACTGCTTAGGTGCGAGTTCCACCCTGGCCAGCATCAGGACAGACCCTGGCATCTGAGATAAGAGGTCCATGGGCTGGGTCTCTGAGGACTAGACATGTCTGATCTCCAATCTGTTTATCCACAAGTTTGGTAAAATAATAATTGGATCATGGCCACATATATTCTATATCACTCACTACTCTTCAGCAACCCAGAAGCCATGGCCTGAACACAGGAATCACCTTTCTGTTTGTGAAGACACCTCTGGGTTCTGCAGAGCCACGCAGTCCACATGAATGTTACTTCCAGTCATTTCAGGAAAAGAGTCCAAAGGCTCCTGCCTGCTCTTCAAGCTGCTTTCATGCTCAGGTGGCAGGCACAGTGCCCTGGGTCAATGAGTTTTTCAGGAGTTTATGCAAATATTTGAGGCCTCAGTAAAACTTACTGGCTCTAAAATATGAAAACTACAAAAATGGAATTTATTGGTATATAATTAAATTCTGCAAAGTGTAACATATTGTCAAGTTCATTAATTATTAAATTTAGCCTTTATAAAAATGCCCTTACTTTTGAAAACAGTTTGTAGGTTACATTTTTCTCACTCCCTAGGAATTCCAGAATACACCGATGTCTGCTGAGAAATCAGAGCCAACCATAAATTAATTGAGTTACTCTTGGCCAAATAATTTCAAAAGAAAGCAAAGTTATTCAAATCCTAACTATACAGTAAAAATTATGTTATATGTGCGAGATGGGTATACTTCAGTGTATTTGACACAATTTGAGACCTCCTGTGAAGGCCTCAGAAGGGCCCTATTTGTGTTTTTTGCTCTCAGGATTGAATTGTTGCAGCATCACTTTGCAGAGGACACTCTGAGAAGCACAAGTGCCCCTTCTTGGTTTCCAGCAGCTGTGCAGAAGAAACAATTTAAGAAAGAGCTTGTTTTAAAAAAAGAAGAGCTGGGTGTGGTGGTACATGCCTGTAATCCCCAGCACTTGGGAGGCTGAGACAGGAGGATCAGTGTGAGTTTGAGTCCAACCAAGGCCACCCTGAACTACATAGTAAGACACTGTCTCAAAAAGACCACAAATTTAAAAAAAGGAAGCATAAGAGGCTAGACTGGAAAGGCTGGGGTTGTCTCACTGTGTGCATAGATGGGCAGCTTGCTGGGTTTTCTGGGACTGGTAGGAGTGGGGCAATCAGACACCAGAGACTGGTGAGGACAGCTATTAGTAGTGGTCTAGGCT
Source organism: Cavia porcellus (assembly GCF_034190915.1). Classification (NCBI taxonomy): domain Eukaryota; kingdom Metazoa; phylum Chordata; class Mammalia; order Rodentia; family Caviidae; genus Cavia; species Cavia porcellus. Next base: position 201,356,002 of record NW_026947484.1, read on the forward strand.
ACCCAAATGAGAAGGTCAGTGGACCTGGAGTGGGCAGTACACAGAGCCTCCTGAGGAACATTCATGAGTATGAGCAGGGCTCACAGTTCAGGGGAGGCACATCATGGTAGAATTTATCAGACCCTCAAATGCTGGACAAGTGGTTAATGGTCCCTAGTTGGCCAATTTATCAACCTTTTCCAAGGAAAGGCACTAGTGCCCCTGGTGTTGCGGTTTGTGTGTAGGTGTCCCCCCAAAGCCTCATGTACTTTTAGATGGGGCTTTTTCAGAGGTAACTGAATCTGGAGTTTGTGGCTGATTCATGGTTCAATGCTAGGATTAAGGGTGCTGGAATTACGGATGTGAATTGCTGGATCAGTCTACTAACTGGATTGGCAACGCCCTAATCCCAGCAGTCTGGATAAGATAAAAGGGGCAGAGAAAGGCCTGTCTCCCCCTTCCTCTCTTGTTGCTTTTGCTCTCTTCCACCACCATGAATGGTTGCCCCTCTGCTGTGTGTAACACTGCCTTGGAGCCATCTGATTATGGACTGAAACCTCTATAAACTGAGCTAAATAAACCTTTCCTCCTTTTAACTTTGGGTGTCAGGTATTTTGTCCCAGCAATGAGAGAAAAGTAACTAAGATATGTTGTTCCTTAAAGAACCTGTGTTGGCTTTTATTGATCACCTTTTCATCTTCTAAATGCTCATAAACCCTCTTTGTACTCTGGTTGGTTATTTACTGGGGCTGAACCACAGCCAGTTGATATGTAATGTGCAGCATTAGGTCCCTTTTCTCTTTCTGAACAGAGAACATGTATCTAGCACCAAACCTGGTGTTTTCAATTTTATGACAACTGCTGGCAGTGCTCTGAGATCATATCAGTCTCAGTGCTCTGAGATCATGTCTCAGCTGCTTCATCTTCTCTAGGAAGCTTTTCCTATTCCCAGAAGAGCTACTTAATCCTGCCTAGGGTTCCCCAAATGCCTTATGTGTTTATCTCTGCTTGAATTTGGCAAATGATGGCCACTGTGTGCCAAGAGCCTTTACCTGTCAGGTGCTGTTTCATTCTATCCTCATGAGACCCTGCAGAGGCAGCTCAGAGTGATCACACACCTGAGAGTGTAGAGAGCTTGGTCTGGAGCTCAGCTGTGCCTAGGTTCTTCCTGTGCACTGTCACCCTGTCACCATGGGTTCCTCTGGGGTACGTGTACTGCTGGGACAGTGAACATGTACTGATCCTCCTTCACGGCTGGATGCTCCAGCTGCCTTCATACCTGCTCTCTTCTCACCAGCATGAGCTCTGTTCTCCTAGTTGTCCTCATCCTGTCCTGTCTAGCTGGAGACCTCTGAAAACAGGGACCCTACAGCAGATGATCATTAGCATGCAAACCAAACCATGACAGAGTCCTACTTTTGGGGAAAATCTGGGCTCTCTGCAGTGGAAGCTTACGTGTAATATTTGCGACAGCACCAGATGATTGGACTTTTTGTACTTTTGGAAATTACCCTAGAAATTCCAACTAAAATACTTAACGTTTAGAAATTCAAATAAAGCTGTCATTTAAACTACAATTCTATTTCCACAGCAAAATTTTTCTCTATATGTACAGTAATTTTAATCTATTGTATTTTTAAAAGTCTATTAAGGCAGGATCACTTAAAAAATAACATAAAATTACCCAGGTTTTACAGTCCCATTAACTCATCTTGAGATGGGAGTGTGTACAATTAGTTTATTTTCAGCATAATCTCCATCCAAATTCAACCCAGGGAGGGCTGAAGCTGAGGCAGAGGTGATGTGGGGACTAAACACTCTCCAGTGTCCCACAAGCAGGTTGCCTTAGCCTGATGCAGATAGAAACCACAGCGTGTGTGCTTGGTTACTTTTACAATAATGACCTGGCCACTGGCTTCAAGAGAACCAACAACCAGAAAGATATCTTAGACATTTGATAGTGTGGTGCTAACTTGATTTTGCTTTCTTTGTTTTTTAAGAAAGTTTTTTGTGGTCTTTCAAGGTTATAATATAGTCTGCTATGTAAATTGCCACAGTGTTCCATTTGTGTGACAAGCAAGCTGACCACAGATGACCAAGGTCCAGGATTTTTTACATTACTTCCAGTTTACCAAGTACCAAACTATTGGGATTTCCAGACTCTGAGATTCCAGATCTCCAGGCTTCTAACAGTAACAAGTTGATAATCTCCTGTGGCTGCAAAAGGGCACTTAGCCCACTGTCATCCTTGGAAAACAGCCTGAGGCAGGGAGGGATAGCTTTCCGTCACACTCAAAAGCTCTTTGTGATCCATTCTCCAACTCAAGGGAGGAGGAAGACCATCCCCCAGAACTGTTCTCCTTGAGTGGCTTTTGTTTAAGAAGGAGCTAACAGAATGAATGCTCTGTGAAACATTACTGCATTATGTAGTTTGCAATGAATTTGGGAATCCTATTTTGTTTAACAAATCATTTTAGAAAAAAGAAAGCATGGTAGAGTAGGAACAGAGCACACTCCAGAGGCAACAGACCTGTGTGGCTTTCTCTTCAGCCTCTGCAGCCCCAAAAGTGGAATCTGATTCAGGGCAGCCACAATCACCCCCACTCACCCTCAGCACTGCATCTCAGGCCTGGGAGCCCAGGCTGCTGGAGCTGATCCATCTGCCCCCAAGACCAGCATCTTTTTCCTGGATTGAGGTTTATTCACCCCCTGGGAAGAATGGAAGCCTCAAGGTCATAAACTTCATTTTCTATTTGAGCTTACTGTTGTTCTGGGGAATCACTGTCTACTGTACATAGCTCCTACTGAAATAGGGTAAGTGAGATCAAATACGGGGGAGAAATGTACTCAAGAAAACACTCGACATAATCATTTGAGTCTTCCCCTCTGGCATCTGTAGTGGGGGGAATATGTTTCTATGTGTGCCTCGTGTTGTCAGCGGAGCAGAATGGCCCCAAGAGAAGATCATAGCTATAGACTTTGTAGATGGAGGGTCAACCTTGAAAGATCCTGGGACCTCAGGCTTGGTTCTACATGGAAATAATACCCAGAGATGTGTCAAGACTGGATAGAAATTAACTGTTAGATTATCCTGCAGCCTCCTAGGAGTCAGGTTGGTGCCTTTGTAAGACACTGTATGTCCTGCAAACCAAGGGAGGGTCACGTGGCCCACGTGGGCATGCAAACTAGATTCTGTGCTATGAGCACAGTGAGTGTTTTACCTTCCACCAGCTGTTCCCAGAGCTCTTTTTCAGGGAGCTGCTTGGAACCCCCAGGGCAATGGAACAGTGACTGAAGATCACGTCTCTGGCAGCTGGCACTAGCCAAGCATTCAGAGTGATTTTCATACCAGTTTCCTTCCAGCCTCTCCATGGAAATGTACAGAATCCTTGAGTGGCTAAGAGTTTGTTTGAGCCTTGACTGAGCCACATACTAACTATGTCACCTTGACTGAGTTACTTGACCTCTCTGAATCTCAGTGTCCTGTGAGTTACAAAGCCAAGGAACAATCTCAGCTTGCACAGGCTCAGTGATACACTATGCTAAGGGATCTGTGGGGTCCCGACAGTTCTACTAGTTTATGATTTTACAGCTCTTTCTTTATTTCCTAAGAAGCAAACTGAGCTGTCATGTTCTTTCACAGAAGGGAAAACAGCTAAATGGCTAGAAGTTCCCACTCTTGCTAGGTTTTAAAGATGCATTTCCAACAAAGCTTTGGTGTGCAGCTGATGGCACGCTGTGTGTTCTTCCCACTGTCTCTTGGACAGGCATTGTGACAGGAGCCTGGCACGGGTGGATCCGCCTGGGGTAAGATCAGTCCTGTCTTTTCTCCCTGGCACCTATGGCTGTCCTTTTTAACAGCAATACCAGAACCCACGGGGTTACAGTTCTGGCCTCAACACAAACCACCCAAAACAAAACGCCCCAAGTCTGGCCAGCCCTGAGACAGACAGGTCAGAGCTCAGGTGGAACACCAGGAGCTGCTTGGGCCCCTCCCCGCTGCTCTCAGCAGGCCCCCTGTCACTATCTGTCTATGGCTAGGCAGTAAGTGTGTTGAGTGCCGCTTCAGATAAGGGGCCTGGCTGCCTTGTCCCCTGGGGAAGGGCATGCTGTGGGCTGAGCAGTTCAGACAATGGGTGACAGAGCAGTGGCTCTGGGGTTGCTGGATGAAAAGCTGAGAGGATGCCAAGGTCTGGGTGCAAAAGTGCTTCATTTCAAAGGTGTTTCAGAGTAATGTCCTGGGAATAAAACCTCCTGGGAGAGCACAGAGAAGGTTTTGTCTTCCAGCATCAAAACCTGCCCAGTTCACAAGCCTTATAAGAGCTCTCTGAGCTCATGCTCAATAGCGCGAGGCCATCTGCTTTTTCCTCCCAATTAATCCAACCTCAGGAAGGGGCGGGGCTTTCCTACAGATCCTTCTCCTCCCACCCATGTCCATGTTTGTGTGGAAGCTCAGTGGTGAGATGGGACACAAGCAATCTGTTGCTAATGATCAAGTACCAACATTTGGGGGGAATGCTTTCTTTATTATTTTTTTTTATTGTACCAAGAATTGAATTCAGGACCTCACACTTGCCAAGTAGGTGCTGTTACTGAGCTATATCTCCAGCCCTTCAGAATGCTTCAAAGGAAAAAAATTATTTCCATAATTGTTGTACTCTAAGAAAATACCTTCATTATTTTGTGTATTATAGCAAACCTGCAATGTGGCTTACTAAATGTGTTTTTTTATCCTTTTTCCCTAACTGATATGTTAAGTGACCTAATTGATATGTTGAGCAATACTCTCCTCTGTAAAGAATTGCAAGAATCTCACCTAATTGATATGTTAACCATTGTTGCCCTCTACAAACTACAGAAGTTATGCTAAAACAAGCTAACAAGGGTTGTTAATCACTGTTAGGTGCCTCTATTCTCCGCTAAAGAGCTAAAGAAAACTAGGATGGCCCACTAATTTACACTTGTTTGAAGTAACTTGTTTATGTGCAGGGAGATTTGCATATGAGTTTAACCTTTTTACCTAACCTTGATTCCCTTTCCAGCAAGATAGATACCCACCGTTTTCCTGTTCTGTAGCACGCCTTATTGCCTCCCTCTCCCCTCACCTATCTATCTAGGCCATAAAGAATTTGGGTTTCTCGTGACCTCTTCCCGACCCGGGGATGATCTGTTATAAAATGAGCCTGCCCCAATTTTAAGAACTGTTTAGCTTCAAAGAAATTACCGGGAAATACTATGGCCCAAACCCCAATCGGTGCTTTCCTTTTGTTCTGTATGCATCAGATGAGTTAGATATCAGATCTTTGTAAAACTTAAGTTTCAGCTTCTTGTAACTCTTGACCCCTTCGCACCCACTAGCGAAAACGAGCTGTCCTGGGATAATTAACTCTCCACTTTCTTCTCCAAATATTGCTGCAGATGTGCCACTCCGAGATAATGTCAGTCTGTAGGATGGGAGTAATTTGAGAAACACCAGAAACTCCCAAGATTGTCAGAGCTAAGTGGACAGCAATACAGTTTCCAGACTCGGGTCAACAAATTTGATGGCTCTGCAGGTTTCTTTGTTTCTCCCCCCCACTTTTCCTCCAGCCTCTTTTTAAAATCCTCCCTTTAGTCTCTGGGGGACAGTCTCCAAATTGGCTCCTGGAGACTGGTCGCTAGGCCTGGAAATAAAGCCTTTGCCACCTAAATTTTCGGTCTCTTGCTTCCTTGGATTTTATACCGGGGCTTGAGTTATAACAATAATGTAACCTTAATCATTCCTTTCCATACCATGTACTTTCCTAAAAGGGCTTTAAGCATAGGAGCCTTGGTTACACAGCTCCCGGGCCCCTTTACTTGTCCTACAGCTCACACTGGACTGTGAAGAAGCAGGAATCTGGGCCTACTGAAAGGCCAGGACCATGCTCCTGGGTCTTTGCCCAGGCTCATCTCCATCAAGTGCCTACTGGTAACTTGATCTCCCAACTCTCAGGTCTGCCTGTAAACTCTCAGAAGTCCCCACCTTTCCCCTCCCTCTGGGCAGACTAGGCCATGCCACCTTAATGGCCCCACTGCTCCTCATGTGTTCCTCTGCAGGGTGCTTGGCACACTGAGGTATTAACACAGTGGCCAGACAGCTTAGTGTTCACTGCACTCCCAACTTCAGGAGCTCTGTTAGGCTGGCCATATGAGTTCTCAGTGTTTCAGAAATTGGACCATGCCAGATAGCCCCTCTTAGAAAACTCTCTTGTCAAACCCAGTATGCTGGTGTTAGAGAGAGAAATGATGGAGATTGGATGGATTCCAGGTACATTCAGGTATCTGCCACCTCCCCAGACTGAGTTCCTGGAAATCAGAGACCATAGTTTTCAAACCCCACCACCACCACCAATCTAGCCCTATGACAAGCATAAAGTAGGGCTTGGCCAGTGTTGGCTTCACCATGCGACAAAATTATATGCTTGACTGAATTTCCATGACAATCCTGTGAAGTTCTAGATCTGTCCCGATTTCACAGAGAGAAAATTGGGACTCAGAGGAGTTGAATACCTTGCTCATGAACGAACAGTGAACAGGGTTGGGCCTGGTGCAAACCCGGGTCTTTCATCTTACATACTGTATCTACCAACATAGTTCAAGCCCAGGAATGTCCTGAAGTTGTTGAGCTAGAAATCAGAGATGTTTAGGCAAGAGGAAATCTGCTGGGTAACCATTGAGACCTGCCTGACTCATGTCAGGATTATAACCACATTCAGCCAGGTCTTCCTGTTTTGCCCTCTGGGTATTCTGTGGAGACAATGCCCCCTTCCCTCAGAGCCTCTGAAGTAAAGCAGGTATGGTACAAACTGACCACCAATCAGCCATTGAATGTCACAGCTGAAGAGGGGTTGTTTATTTCAGTGTCCTTGTTTTTAGACTAAAAGATCAAGGTTAAAAGAGACACAGCTTACTAAGGGCCCAGCACCTGCTAAGCACGCTTTTTGCAGTATTTCATTTCATGGATCTGTTAGTTGGAAGACAATTAAAATAGAACCTACCTGAAGCTTCAGGTAAAGTCCAGAGGGACAGAGCGACTTGCCTACATGTCCCAGAGCTGATCAGTGGAGGAAACAGGGTCTGAACCCAGGTCAGTCTATTCTAAGAACCCACTCTCAGCCCCTCATGCCTACGCCATGTCTTTCCTTTGAGAAGCTCTGCCCTCTGTCCAGCCAACCTCCCCCTCCATGGGACAATGCCACCATTAGCCATGGTCCTGCCTACAAGTTCAGGTCCTCTCTGGAATTAGCAATAATAAATTGGTCTTACTGGTACCAGTGGTTATTTTTTAAAGTGAGAAATACATGTAAAACAGGATGTTTTCAATAAAAGTGCTGTATCTCCTTGCTTATCCAGCAAAGTGGTACCCACAGCACTTAGAGCAGACACATGGGCGGCTTCGGCAGAGAGAATCTAGTTCCCACATGGCAGCCCACTTGGAAGGCTGCTGCCTCCTTGATGAGTGAGAGGCCGAGCTCCAGGGAGCTGGCAGGGGAGCCTCTGGCCTGCAACCCCAACGTTGAGGATTTCTAGAAGCTGTGAGTACAGAGTAGTTAGCTCAAGTTTTGAAGGAAAAAGGTCTGAATTCAAGTATAGCTTAGGACCCCAAACCTGTAAGATCATTGCTCAACCTGTCTCGAGGGAACCGTGGGGTTAATAAAGTCATATACCCAAGCTTCGCAACTTGCTATGGCTGCATTCCTCCTCTGTCATAGTTTTACTATATTTTAGGATGGAACATGCATGTGAGAGTAATGGAAGCCTCATTATATCTTAGGCAGTGACAAATCGTAGGAAACTGCTGGGCTCCCTGAAGCACCGTTCCGATCCCTCAATCCCTGTGACGTGTTAACATACCTTTAATGTGATAATGCTTTACTTCCCCTGGCCAACTGCCAATTGGATGACATTTACAGAGTGCCAGCTCTGGGCCCTGCACAGTACACAAGCCTTCAGGAGCAATATCCTGGCAGCTGATACCAAGCATCTCATGTAGAGCTTGCAAAAATATGAGCCTCGCTTCCTTCCTTTCAGAATCCAGTGGACACTGGCCCTCTCCTGAGCCCTTGTTTCCTGGTTTTACCTTTCAAGCATCCTTCTAAGCAATATGGTCCCTCTCTTCTACCCCCTGGCTCCAACAGTTGGCCCAAGGGATTGCTAGAGGATTCCACGAGCCCCTGGCCTGGCCTCAGTTAGTGATGCTCTTCCTCTATCAGGTCAAGAGAGACCTGATGCCCAGCTAAGAGGCCCATATGGGAAAGGACTTACCTGACGGCTTGTCTGTGGAGGACGGGAGGCTGGTGAGGGCAGGCATGGTGGGCAGAGGTGGTGGCAGCACCTTCAGGTTCTGGTCACTCTGGATCTCATTGGTGGAGATCTGGTTGGTGATACGGTTGTAGGTGGGTGGGTGGTAAACCCGGGGTGGGGTGACAGGGGGTGGCTGGGGCATGGGCCTGGCAGCGGGGACTCTCTGGCAGTGCTCCTCAAGCTGTGCGATGACCTCTGACTGATTATGGGCCAACGTGGCCAGGTGCTGGTACTTGTGCTCCAGGTCCTTGTACTTGCTGGCCAGCTGCAGCATGTCAGCCGTCTGGTTCAGGATCCTGTTCTCCAGTTGGGAGAGCTCCAGCGCGTTGTCCCGCTTGCGGATGATCTCATGCAGGAGCTGCATGTAGAGCTGCGTGACCCGCGAGTTCATGTTGCGGCTCTCTTTGCGCAGCAGCTTCACCTCGCTCACGATGCCGCCGTCCACCTCTACCAGCTGCTGCAGGGTCTCAATCTGCCGCTTCTGCTTGAGCAGCTCATTGTTGAGCAGCTCCAGCTCCTGCTTGTGCACACGGTTCTCCAGGAGCACCTCAGGCTCCTTGGAGTTGACACAGATGGCACCAGTGACCCGCTGCTGGGGTACGATGAAGGTGTAAGTACACTTGTCCTGGGACTCACCTGCTCGCTTATACCTGTTGAGGTAAATAAACTCACTCTGTGAGCCCTCCTCAGTGCCCTCAAAGCCATCCTCTGAGCCTGCAGCAGCTCCCAGCGTGGCCAGCAGTCCCAGCCACCAGCACGTCATGCACAGTGGCCGCATGGTTCTTGCAATGCAGTAAGTAGTTACTCTTTGTAGTTGTATGAAAGCCTGGAAGTAGACAGAGGGGAGAATCAGTGAAGGTCATCCCAGCCAGCACAGGCTGCCATTATGATCCCATCCTTCTTGTCAGGCAGAGTGTTCCAATGCAGCTTTGGGAGAATACATTCTGTTCTCCTGGAATTGGGGGTGGCATTGGGGGAGCAGCTATTTTGGAAGCCTCAGAAGGAGATAGCAGGGCCCAGAAGAGATAGAGAGGAGAAGGGGGGTGGTGCCTGGAGTCTTGAGGTCAGAGTTGTGGCTCTGCCATTCCCAAAGCCTGAGCCGTCCCTGTGTAGCGCCTGCTATGGGTTCTCCTTTGCTGGGGCATGGCCTGGCAGTGGACACTCTCTGGTAGTGCTCCTCAAAAGCACTGAAGCTCTTTGGGGGCAGGTCCTGGGTCTGACTTAATCTTTTATCTCTGGAACATGGCATGGAACAGGCTTTCAGCAAATGTTTGCTAAACTAATGAATTGCTAGACAGAGTATGGAATGTGTTCAGTGTGGAGTAGACAGCGTCAACAGAAGAATGTGTCCAGTCCAGTCACATAGCTCTTGTCTCTGTGTTAGCCAAAGTACAGAGCCCCAAACAGGAACAAACAATCAAGCTCTTCTAAATCCAAACATTTGCAACAGCCAGTGACCGCACAGTCCAGTCATTGCAACATGATTAAATCAGACTAGGGCAGAAGATAGGCGCATGACTCTGGACATGCTTCAGGTCTGCTCCTGGGCTATTCATCCCTTCTCTAGTGATACATCAAACATTAGAGTGTGGAGGACAGTGTGACAGCTGCTGGAGACAAAGCTGATAAAGGACCCAGCCAGCCCCTGTCCTCACAGGGCTTCTGCAGCATCACAGGGTCCCCAAGTGCTGGGAACCACAAGTGTCATGTGCTGCAGGAGGGAATCATAGGGAACTGACCTAGGGGGAGGGGTCAGGACCACTTCCTTGAGAAAGTGACCTTAACATTGACCCTCGGGGGATGAGAAGGAGGTAGATGGACCATCCAAGGGGGTGGAGAGATGTGTACTGTTCCCTCCTCTGGTCTCTTGAGGACAGTACTCTCACAGTCCCTGGCTCTCCTGTGCCATTGCAGACTCCTTACTGCCTGCTGCTGTTTCTTGAATGTACTGAAATTCTCTTGACCTCACAGCCCTGCTCTGTTCCATTTGTGTGCTCCTCAGTTTGGCAAACCCGTCGAAAGAGTGGACCACACTCAGAATTACAGGAAGCTCCTGTCTTTGATCCCTGTGAACCTACCCCTTGAGCCCCAGGCCCCCAGCCACTCTGGGCACTGCAGTCAGTCACTGGTGGTCAGCAGCAAATGGCTGCTCCTGCTTACCTCCTCACCTGGTTTACCCTCATGCTCTCGCCTTAATGTCTCGAGTCTTTTGACCTTCTAAATCTCCTCCTGGCGTGGATCACCCCGTAGTCTCTGTTTGACCTCACAATCATGTATCCAGTGTTTCTTTTGTATCTTCTCTCACTGTCCACTGGGCATCTCAGTTCTACCTATCCTGTTTTTCACCATACCTCCATCTCTACCTGCTTCTCCCAGTTTATCTATGCCAACTCTATTCTTAGTTACTCAAGTCAAACCCTGTGAAGTGGTCCTCAACTCCTTTCTCTCTTTAATACCCCACATCTAGTTATGACATACTAGAAACATTCCCAGAATGCTCTGCCACCCCCAACCCAGTGCAGCCTACCTTCACCCTTCACCTGGACTATTGCAGTCATTTCCTAAGGAGTCTCCTGCCCTGCCCCTCCCTACCCTCCTGCTTATCCTGCCTGTCTCAGCAGCCAGAGGGAGCTTTTACCAAAGTCAGACTGGATTGCTCTTCTCCTCAAAACCCCACTTTGGAATGAAAATTAATGATGGTCTCGGGCCCTCCCTGACCTACCTCTGCTCCCTCTCACATCTCCTAGACCCCTACCCTCCCTCCTTGGACACCACCTCCACACATTGGCCTATGGTTGTCCCTGGAGCTCACCAAACACACTTCTAGCTCAAGGCCTTTGTTCTTGCTATTCTCTATGCAGAATGCTCTGCCCCTCTCTTCTTTGCTCACATCCTGGCCTCTATCAGGTCTTTACTGAAATATCACCTTCTCAGTGAGACCCTCCATGTCTACATAAGATTGTGACCTCTCTATCCTTCCCTTCAGAGTCCCTGTCACCATCAGATGCATGTCATCACTTTGCCCCATGGGGTTCTCCATGAGGGCCATGGTGAACTCTACTGTGTGTCCAGTGCTTAGCACATTGCCTGGTGTGCACAGGTGCACAGCTGTTTGTTGATGGAATGGAATACGCTCCCACCACCAGTTATGTTGCAGTGGGGAGTGCTGTGAAAAGGGATCTGAGAACTGGGGTGTCCATGACAGGAATGCCCAGAGGGCAGAGCTGTGTCAAGGAGGGCTATGGAGCAGATTGGTTAGGAAATCCATAATATCTGTTGTGTAGTGCCATCTACCTGACTCTGAGCTGCTTTGCTATAGTCTTGCTTATGACATCCTCTGATGGTAGATACTATTGTTATTTTCATTTTACAAAGGAGGAAACTGAGACTCAGACTAAATGACTTGTCTGGGCTCACAAATCTAAAAGGTGGCACAATCCATCACTGGTCTGGGGGACACAGACTTTCAAACTCATATGACTGACTGTCCAAAAATAAGCTTAATCTGGTATAGTAGTAAAAACAAGCATTAGCATGATTGTTTTCTGGTTTTACATTCATCTATGCTAAAATATTAGATATGGCACAAGACTGAAAGTCTCCCTGGACTGCTGGGGGCTTCCACAAGGAACCCCCAGTCTCCACCTGGTGCTAGCCAATGTGCAGGTATAGAGCAGACCTTGTGCTTCACACCACCACCCTACAGTGCTTCCAGCTCTTTCATGTAGGCAGAGAGATATCTGAGTGCTTGTGATTTGGGTTTGGGGCTCTGCTGGGAGGTAGGCCACAGTGACATCAGTGGAAACCAGGCAGCATTTGGGAGTGTTGCCTGGTTTCCAAAGCACTTTGGCTGCTTTGATGCTGGCAGCCACACCTGCCCCAGAACAACAATAGGGAGGAGCTGAGCTTCAGGCTAGGGCAGCTCCTCACCTGCTGTGTCTGGTGACAAACACCTCGGTACCACTGGGGCCTATCCTCTGCCTTTGCCCAAGACATTGCTAGAGGCCAGGGAGGCACCTGGCTCCAGGAAAAGGGTTGATTTCCAGGCCTTCCCAGGTTTCCATACTCTAGAGACTGCTCTGTTTATCATGGAATTCTATCCCTTCACAAGCATGGGTTCTCAGAGTTTCCCAGGAAAACTCTTTTCCTTGACCCTGAGCTCCCAAAGGCTGAACCACCTCTGTGGAATGGGGTGATCCATGTAGGTAAGCAATGTGGAAGGTTTCAGAAATTAGAGATTGGAATGACACGGTAGCCACGTGATAATACGAACAATCAAATAATGGTAACAGTACAGACTAAGAGTAAAGAGCACTGAGGACAGGACAGGCAGCAGGCTGGGTACTTTTACCACCTCCTTGATTCCCTACAGTTGCCCTATGATACTACTGCTCCCCCATTTCAGAAAAGAAATCTTGACATAGGTTACAGAGCATCCCAGCCTAAAAGCAGCATGCTGGTTAGCCCTAGCACCCTCCCCAGAGCTCCCTCGTGGTAGGAGGCCAGACACATGTGTGATTTGAGACTGCAGTATCTGGAAAGACCATTTCTTTATTGTTATTGTGAGATTGAAAAGTAAAACAAACTTATGATGGGTTTCAGGTTCTCGCGGCCCTTTGTGGGCATAGCAATTTATTTGCTTACTCCAGCTCTTACAGCTAGTTATTAGTGTTGTACACATTGTGAGGGTGAGGAAACAAGCTCACACAGGTGCCAGGCAGTTGGCTCAGAGGCACACGGCTAGTGTGGGGCCAGTCTTGGAGCTGCACAATCATTCCGGGTGTCATTGTTCTGTCTCCATAGGACCTGGGCTTTGAGTGATTTGGAGCTTTCTGCCTTGCAGGAAGAAAGGAAGGGAAGGAGCAGAGCACTATGCTGGGGGCTTGACGTGCATTGGCCCTGGTAACCAGGTTTATTATTCCCCCATTTGACCAGTGGAGGTGCTCAAATCCAGATTAGGCTCAGTGACTTACCCAGGAACACGCGGGAGGTAAGAGCCAGAGCTGAAGCAACTAGATGCCAGGCAGCCTCACGCCAGGGGGATACTCCCTGTGCAGCCCTTGGCCTCCAGGCATTTATTTTCCTTAAAGATTTCAGCCCCCTTGACTTTTGCTAGTTTGGCAGTTCTGAAGGGGCAGCAGTAATGAGTGTGTTTACTCTTGCTCTCTTGATATTTATTCAACTAATTGCATCCCAAGAGAAATAACCCCCAGCATTCCAATCATCTTAGGCCTGGAGAAGAGCTCAGCTCCAATCAAAGTCTTGCTCCTCAGTTTCTTCCTTTGACCATCAAAGAAAAGTAAATGCAACTGTTTTCCTTGGCTTCAAAATTAAAGTAAAAATGACTCTCAAAATTGCTTTTCCACATTGTATTGTGAGGAGTTTCCATTGTACATGGGCTTTCCTCCCCGCCAGTGACTGCTCCATGTGACTGCCTCTGCACAGGGCAGGCGTGGGTCCTACCCAGCCTCTGGCCTGCGTGGTGGGGCCACACACCTTGTGTCCACATCGCTGTTGCTACCATGGTACTACAACTGAGGCTCTGGGCCACTTTTAGGCAGAAGCATTATCTTGGTAAAATGGAGCTGTGTGCCCTGTGGGAGAATCTCCTGACCCAGGGCCACTTCTGAGTTCTCACCCCAGGGTCAGCAATGAGAAAAATTTAAATAATAAAAAATGATAACTACAGCCAATTACCACTGTGGCACAAGCGCTCTGTACACATTATTTCACTTAATCCCCCCAACAACCCTGAAAGAGTGGCCCTGTTATTCCAGACCCACTCTATGATGGCCGTAGTTGTGTGCTCTGAAATTCTAGGGCAATGATGCCTTTTAGAGCTTTTAGTAATAACGAACACCTGGCTGTGGCACGAATGCCACATTTGCCACCACTGCTCCAGGAACACAATGCACATCTCTGGTCTTGTATATATATTATAGCTGTTTTCCAATTCTCACAAAGATGCTTTGAAGGATAATACTTTGCAGGTGAGAGAACTATTGAGATTTGAATCATTTGCCCAAATCACCTAATTACTAAGTAGCAGGGCTGGTAACAGAATCCCAAAATACACTCCAAAGCAGACTTGCTATGAAAGTACCAATGTGAGAGCAAACCCAGTAGAATATTCTCTTGCCCTTTAGGCAGGAGGAGGATGGGAGCACTCTTGGGGTCCCCAGGACAGCAGACAGCATAGTAACCTCTGAATTAAGTCGACTCTCAGGAACTGTTCATCATTGTCCAAGTTGCACCCCTGGCTGACAGACACACAGAACACCGCACCCCAAGGCCAGCACCACACACAGATAGTGGCTGAGGATGAATCCAGACCAGAGGCATCCCAGCCCTGCAGGAGGCCTGAGAATTGAGCCTCTGTCAAGGAGCAAAGGCGTCTAAACTGCCTGGCCCAACCATACCAGATTAGACCCTCATATCTAGGTTCTAGAAAGCTAAAAACTCAAGCTGTGTTTGAGTCTGGTGGACCAGAGCATGAGTCAAGATGGTAAACCACTATCAGGACAGAAAAGAGACTAGTGAACATTTAAGTGTTGACAAACAGTTGCACCTTTGAAAGACTTGGTGTGTTGGCAGAGTAGCATCAAGCCAGCTGCCAGACCAGGAAGGACACAGGAGAGAGATAAAGGAAAAAAGCCAGAAGAAAAGGCACAGGAGGGCTCAGCTGACCTATAGCCAACAGTAATGACTGGTGTTTGTTATAAACTTGTGTGTGTTTCTTTGGTTCTCACAGCCTACTACATACAGGACCATAGATCTTGGCTGGCCCAACCTGAGGCCTGTGGTCCTGTGTGATTATTAATAGTGTCTTTTCTTACTCTCAAAAGTATCCTGATCAGGCAGCACATTATATGGCCCCCTTTCCTAAGAGAAAGGCATTATCTGCTCTAAGCATAGAGGAAACCCAAGAAAGGTTGGGCTACTGCCTGTTACTTGGAGTAAATATGGGGTCTGGACTTTAGCTGACATTGTCAGCCTCATGGCCTCAGTCCCACCAAGCTCATCTCTCCAGCCAGTATGAATAAAAGGTGCCTGTTTGTTTGTTTGTCCAACAGCCAGGATGCAGATTATTTCTTACGCACTGTTGACTGATGGGTAGAAATGGCTTTCAGGTCAGCACAAGGGTGAGTTTTGTTGAATGTTAGAAAGAGCTTTTGATCTTGCAAGTGGTGAAACCCCAGAATGGGCATGTGGATGAATAGTGGCAGCCTCACCTTGGAAAACCTGGAGAAGAGACTGTGTATTATTTGTCCTTGGTGATTCACCCACAGCTCAGAGGCTAGGGAGGGAATAACCAAATCTCCAATTGCCATCCCTCCCAGCCCTGTGTCCTGTGAATCATCACCACCAAAAGTCCATGTGGGCACCCAAGGAGGCTGCAGCCTGTTCCCAAGTCCTGCTGCCTGCCCAACTTTTATGAGACCTATGGATGAACAGTTTGTCCCTCCATCAAGCCTTCCATCACTCATCCATTTAGCCTTCCCATTTAGCCATTGCGTGTTACTTCAGCCCACAGGAACACAGGCATGAACCAGAGAAACTGATAGTCCAGGACTGGAAGTCTTCCACATGTGTCTGGAGACGTGACTGGGCTGGGGAGGGGGTGCCCACGACTGGGCTCTCATGTTCCTGCCCTGGGTAAGCTGCTGGCTCCACAGAAGGGCTGAGCCCGTGGAGGAGGGTTGTGGTCACACTGTGAGATCATAGGGCAGAGGGGATGTGGTTAGGCAGTGGGGAGCTCATAGTTGTCTTTGCCAGGGAAATAAGGATACTGCTGTTTTTCATGGTACATGTTTTTGGGAACCATTTTGAGATTTCACCAAAGTCCATGCACTGAGCCCTCTCTGCCAGGAGCCAGGGCCAGCAGACCACAGGCAGGGAATCTGCAGAAGCCATGCTGAGTTGGCTGCTGCATTTCCAGGAGTGCCTGGTGTGCTCTGGAGCCTGAGAACTGGGGAGCCCCACATGAGAAGAAGAGTGAGGGGCTGGGTGGACAGCACTCCCTTGGGTGACTGCCTGTGAAATCCAGGCCTCACCTGAAGCTGCTTTTCTGGGCCAGCTGAGCAGATGAAGTCACTTGCCCAAGGGCACAGAGCTGCCAAATGGTAGAGCTGTGCTTGGAGCCAGATCTGTGTCCTCCAGAGCCAGCTTTCTTACCCACACAATTCTACCTGGCCCTGGCTTTGGGTGCTGTCTCCCCTGTCATCCATACTATGCTCACTTCCAGAACCATCTTTCTCACATTCACACCTGGTAATGTCAGCATTCTGCTCACAGAAGTCCCCTGCCTTTGCTCATGCTGTGCTTTCTCCCCCACTGCCCCACCCCTTGCATGCCTGTCTTTCTTTTTAAGGTGGCCTCTCTCTCACGGTAATCTCTCTGTGAACACACACATTTACAGTAAGGTCCTTTCCTTCTAGCTTGCAAGAATAGCTATAGCTGCCTTCAACCCAGCATGCAGGGCCTAGACTGCATCTATCTGCCCATGTATCTGTCCCATATTGTAAGCTTCTTACAAGCAGGTTGAGAGCAGATTCCCCTCTGAATGCCCAAGACCCAGGATGGCACCAAGGCTAATAAACAGGAGCTCAAGGATTGTGTTCATTCTACTTTCCCGAGTGTTTCCTCAGTCACAGGAATAGGGGTGCAGTGGAGTAGAGGTAGAGCAGAGAAAAGGAAAGAGAGGAGGTATCCACCAGGGGTTCCCAGTACCAAGTACTAATCCCTGGGATGACACCCAGATATGGTGGCTCAGTGGGGCCTACTCTAGCCAGGCTGGGGATTGGGAGGCGGCAGGGGAAGAGAGGTGCCCTAGAAGAGCCTCCTGGCTGAACAGCAAGGAAGGGGCTGTGATGTTTGCTGATGGCACAGTGTCTTGCTTACATTCTCATTGCTGAGACAAAATACCCAACACCCAAAGTTAAAGGAGGAAAGATTTATTGTAGTTCAGATCCTGTAAAGGCTTCAGTCTGTAATCGACTGGCTCCAAGACAGGGTGGTATAGCCAAGGAGAAACAGCACATGGTAGGAAGAAAAGGCAGCAAGCTACAAGCAGTAACCACAGCAGCCCTCTTTCTCTTCCTTATATTCTGTCCAGGCTTAGGGTAGGTAGCACTTATACTCAGGCAGAGCACCCTTAGTCCTAGCATCACACCATAATCAATTCTAGCATCTCATCCTGAGTTCCAGCATCACACTCTAGATCCTGCCACCTCCAAAACGCTCCACCTATGACCACATAAGGCCTTGGGAGGACATCTAGATACAAACCATAACAGACAGGCTAGTTAGCTTGTAAGTGTGGGCTCTGAGGTTTCCAAGTGGCTTCATCATTCCAGGGCCTCATTCATTCCACATATCCCTTCTCTGCCTGGCTGGGGTGGGTTTGGAGGTTTGGCAATGACTGAGGCACACACGGCCTTCCCTGGCAGAGGGTGGAGTGGGACCTCCTCATGTGGGACTTTGGGCAGCTGGAACATAACAGAATTCCTCCTGGAATTTTCCACAGTGGCCTTCACCCACATGCCTGAGGACTGGGCAGTAGAGGGGACCAAGACTCTCAGGCTGCTGGCCCCAAGATAGGCTCATTTCACCAGGGAACAGACCTGACACAATGGCTCAATTGTCAGAGGCCTGGTTCTCCCACCCAACATTTTAACATTCCTGAGACCAGAGTGTGTCTCACAATTGATATGTACATGGAACATGACTTTGTAATATCTTGACCCCCCCAAACTCCCCCCCAAGCTGTTATTAAATCAGTCATAAGACTCACAGTCCCTATGAAGAATATAGTTTTGTCATAGAAACCACCCCCAAGTGAGGTTTCTGATGTAACCTATGTATGACCACAAACTCCAAGATGTCTATGATGGAATAATCCTTCTATTTAGGGTGTTTTATAAAAGACAAGAAAAGATCTGCTATTCAGTGTGTTGATTTTTTTTCGTGAGGCTTCTGCATTGCAGTTTGTGCAGGCTGGAATGGGTGGGCTAGAGTGAGCAAGGGTCTGGGTTTCAATGCTTGCTTTTTGGCCCCTGTGGACTATGGGAGAGGTATTATGCCCCTAGGCCTCCACTTCTGTAAAACGTTTCCACTTCTGTGAAATGGGGCAGTACTGCCCATCTTGAGGACCCTCTCAGCCCCACAGGCCTCTTCTTTACAGGCGGTCATACTATTGTGTGCTTGTGTTGTCACTTAGCATCTGCCTGGCTCATCCTGCTGGGCCATGGACTCTCACGGCAGAGCCCCACCCTAACCCATGGGTTGTCAGTTGGGAACATTCCACGTTAAATGGGCTATGATTCAAAAGGCCAGAGGTTGAAGGTACCTGCTCTGGGCAGGGCTGCTGTCTGTTCTTTTGTACTACCAGTGCCATCTCTCCCATGCTGTCTCAGGAACTGCTCCAGGCCGCCCAGTGAGCTCCACTTCTGCACCCCTAAAGGAGTCTCCAAGTAGGGCGTGTTGAAAATGAATAAGTGGCATCTAGTGACACAGACAAGCTTTTCCCTGAGGCCCTGCCCCCAGAAGCTGGTGCCAGATCTCTGATGTCAGGAGAGTGGCACTGTGTACCCAGGCTGTAAGAGGTAAAACAGTTGTGCTTCTTCTCTGTCACAAGTGGGTGTCTGTGGATACCAAGCTGTGCACAAAACCCATGAGCACATGGTCTCACATGGAGGGTGGTACAGCACCTGTAGGTCAACGATGGCAGACTCAGCTGCATAGGACACAGGGCAAGGACCCAGTGATAGCATCGGGATAAGAGGAGTTGAGGCACCATGAACAAAGCAGGGGGATTAGCTGACAGAACCCAGGCTTGGAGTCAAACAGCCTTGGGTTCCAGTTCTACATAATCACTTGACCTTTGGGCAGGGTAACTTCTCTGAGCCTTGGTTTTCTCATCTGTAAATGGAATGTTAAAACTAGAACCTACCTCCTAAGGTTGCGGTAAGGATGAAATGGGACTAAGTACGAGTCTCACTTAGCCTCCTGGATACTTTGTAAGTCACTGTGAGATCCTTACTCTGCCTGCAAACTTGGAGCAGTGCTGGCGGTGCCCCACTGGATGTGTATATTACATGTTTGTGTCTGTTCCCCTGAGACTGCCTTTATTGAGAAGCAGTTAATCAGTTTTTGTTCGAGAGTCCCAGGAAGTCAGGCAGAGCACCTGGCCAGTCTCAGTGAAAGCCTGAGCCAGCAAGAGGACCAGGAACCATCATGCTCCAGGCCACAACAGGGAAATCTGTGTCTTCCACAGCCCCAGAGGGCTGTGCTAGAAAAGCACATATTTCACAGCAGCTTTCAAAATGCCCAAGAGCTCAGAAAGCCCCTGCAACCCTGAAGCCACAGGACAGCCATTGTCCTGGGCTCAGATCCATCAGTGTTGCATGGCACAAGATCTACCACCATGGCCAGGCTTGGTGGCAGCACCTTGTGGCCTCTCCTTCTGCAATTCCAGGATGGGCCTGGCTGTTGGTCCCAGTGCAGCTTGGAGGAAGCCCTGTGTTCTGTCCCCTGCAGTTCTGGAGGATGCCAACAAGCAGATAGTAGTGCTGGTGGGGTGGTAGGATGGGCAGGTTTGGGGGCTTTGGTCCCTGTGTCTATACTTTTCCTTAGTGTGGACCTCGGGGACTCAGACACACCATAGTTCTCTGCTCAGAGCAGAGTCCTCAGAAGACAGTGGTAGTGTCCACTGAATTGGCTCTGCCTGCTGGAACTTTGCTGAAAACCATAGCATGGGTTCTTCTGTGTGTCTACAACAGGGAAAGAACTTAGGTCCCTGTGCTTCCCTCTGTGTGGTTCGTATTGTTACGGCTCACAAAAACTGGTGAATGATGTTTTCTAAGTGTTTGCTGCACATCAGGCACTCTGCTGATGTGACTAAGGTCACACGTGTTCCCTCTAAAAATCAATGGTGTGTGGCTCAGAAAAGCCCTGATGCCACCCTACTGGGTCAAACCCTAGTGCAGCATGGACGAGCCACACAGACTTTGGCACGGCATGGCATTCCGCTCCTACCTCAGTTTCCTCACCTATAAAGTGCAGGTGGACAAGTGTCCACGTTGTAGAGTGGTTGTGAGGATTCTGTGAGTTGGTGGGCACCTGGCCCAGCTGTTTCTGAGGTGGGTATTATTGTCTCATTTCACATACGAGGCTTAGCAAGGCTAACTCCTGCCAGAGCTGCTTGGCTAGTAAGTAGAAGAACCCAGACCTGAAGCCGGCTCGTGACCTGTACCCCACTCTGCCTGCACTTGGAAAAATCCATGTGAGGAGCAATTGGCCTGCTTCAGAAGTGGCGTTCTTAACTTTTCTCAGAGCCCTGGTGGAAAGAGATCGGTTTCTGAGTAACCATACTGGCCCCTGGGAGCTCTCCTAATCCCACACAGAGGCAATAGCTGACCCATGACACACATATCACAGAGCAGAGGGAAGGATCAGTGAAGAATTTCTGTTTGGAAATGTTATCTAACCATGAGGGCTTTCAAGGGACTTGGTATGTGGTAACTGCACCATCCCTGCCAGGCTACCAAGGAAGCCAGGTCCAGCTGGTGAGGGACCCCAGGGGCCCTCCAGTGCTAGGAGGGGTCAGGCACCCTTGGGCATAGAGGGAAAGTTAGGGCAGCACTTTGCCCCAGTCACAGTGGCAGAAACTTGTGAGTGACACGTCCTGTCCAGCGCAGGCAGAAGGAAGCCTTGGCGCCTCTCCTCACCAGCTGGAGGGATGTGTGTGAAGGCTTTCCGGCTCGGGAAGCTTTGGGCCAGGGCCTGGCTGCCTCCCGACTGCTTTTGCTTCTGCGTTTGCCTTGGCGAGTTCTCCATCCTAGAGGCAAAGGAGCCCCAAGCCTAACAACACTTGCCAAGCCCTCCACTACCCTGTTGTTGCAGTCAAAACTCTCAGCCCATGGCCTCCCAAAACACAGCTACACACACACACACACACACACACACACACACACACACACACACATGCGCGCGCACACAAATGCACGCATGCACGCACACACACCAGCTGCTGCTGCTCCTGCGCAACCAGGAGCCGCCTGCCTTCACCCCAAAGGCTCTTTGTCTGGGGCTCACTGATGAAGTCCTCAACTTCCCAGCCCACGACTTTGCACCCAGCCCTGCCCTGCCCAGGTTTTCACAGTGCTACTGGTACATCCTTGTGCAACTCCAAATGAAAGCAGTAGTGACCCCTGTGGGTCAGCTGCACACATCCCACAGCTGGAGGGCTCAGAGTGGCTAAACCCCCAGCCACGGGGGAGAGGGGCAACTGCTGCGACTGCCCCTGCCCCTTTTGCCAAAGAGCTGGCTCCTTACCTCGTCCTCCTGCTTGGCTCCCAGGGTGGCTCCTCACATGCTTCACGGTGGCCGTCAGCGGGCTAGCCTGTCCATGGACTCTAGGAAGGAACCCAAGTCGCAGGCCGCACTGGCAGCCCAGCAGCACTGCCTCACTGGCCTCTGCCGGCTCTGCCTGCAGCCAGCTCTGCAGGGATGGGGCGATGGCTGATCGCAACCTGCTTTTGCTCACAGCGGGCCGGGCAGCTGCCTCAGTGCCATGCTCTGTAGGTCTGGGGCTACGGCAGTACCTCTCAGGGCTTCGGGTCCATCCCTCAGGCCGACTGCAGCAGCCTCATTTGAACTCCCAACTCCTTTGTGGAGCCTTTACATGCCGCCAGAGGAAACTGTGAACACAGCCTGACCCTGGTTGGCTGCAGGCACTTTTCTCCACCCACCAGTGCAAGAGGATCCCCCAGGCCCCAGAAAGGCTCCAGGCCTCCCCTCAGCCCCAGACAGGGGCGGGCCGCCTAGTGATGTCACACTAGCTCCAGCCCCAGCTGGCCCGGCCCCTCCCGCCTGCTTTGGCAGCCTCCGCGGCCCCCTCCTTTCTTGGCACAGGCTGCCTGGCTGACTCCACTCCCTAGCTCATCCGCCCCCCCAAAGCCTGGGCAGCTCCAGGGCGCCCTGCAGAGGCTGAGTGCATCCCTTTGCCTCAGGTAACAGTTTAGATCCACTACAGCTGTGCTCACAGCAGCCAGGCTCCTGACCGCTTCCTGCTGCGCACTGCCCCACAGCTCTAATCTGCAGCCACAGCTCAACCCCATAGCCTCAGTCTTGTCAGCTCCCTCGTTTTCCTCTCCAAACCCTGAGGAAGGAGGCCCAAGGCTGAGCACACAGAAGCTGGCAGCATTTGCATGAGATAGTGGCTGGGCCCACAGGCTGGGAGGGTGCAATGGAGAAAGTTGTTACTCATCCCCAGATCACCTCTCGTCTCCCTTCCCTGCAGCAGTGAGTCAGTTACCACCAGCAGTCTACCTCACAGGGCTGCCTTGAGGGTTTGCATAGGCTCAGAGATGCTGCAGGATGTGTAGGCTGGGCTCTCACACTTTAAGCCTCTGCTATGTGACCCTGCCCAGCCTTTGGGGTCTCATCAGCTGAGATTTGGAGAGACTTCTAGGACCAAAGCTTGGGACCCATTGGAGCCTTCAGGAGACGCTGCCATATTGGAGCACAGCAGTTCATGGAGGAGAGCAAGAAAGGTGTCAGATGCCACCACACAGGCATTCTCCAGACTCCTCAGCTTGTCAGACCAGGCTCTGAGGGATCAGAGGAGGGCAAGCCCCACAGGTGCCCCAGGGCATAGGTTCATCCCTGTGCTTGAACTGTGGGAAGTACTGCTTATATTACTGTCAGCAATAGAGTCTTTCTCTTGGGGCCACACAAGTCAGGGAGCAGAGATAAGCCAGTCCACTGTTTCATGTCTAAACTCCTTAACTGCAGATTCCAAAAGTGTAACAAAATGGTTGCTGCAGGCTGTTGTCGAGTTTGGTGACGTTACACAGCAGCAGTAATGGGAACAGACCCTTACTCCAGTGGAACTGTACAGAGCACTGAAGGGGAGCTGAAAGAGCCACTGAAAAGTTTTGAACATACAGTGTGGAGACTTGCCTTTGTTTTGGTTGTTGAGTGGAGACTGGCCCAAGGGGAGGCACAGACTAGGGTTTGGAGCTGGTCACACAGTCAACCATCCTGGCAAAAGAGGCGATGGTGCCACAGCAGCCCTGGGTCTGGAGGAAGTCCCTGGGACCATCCTGCCCTCTGGGACCACATACAGCACAAGCCCACTGGTTTCTATAAACATTCTCTTTTCCTAGGTCCCATCAGATAGGGGAAAGGACACCAGGATCTTGCCCATATTTTCACAACTCTCTGCCCCTTTGGTAGCTCCAGGAAGTCACATGCCATGCCGAGAAGAGCTTAAAAATCTCTGAAGTCAAATCTAGATCTGCCACTTACTACCTCTGAGTCTCACCTTCCTTCACTGTAAAATGAGGACAACATAAATATCTGTCTCACAAGGCTATTGTGAAATTGAGTAAGATATGACACATGTGTTAGTGCATAGTTCAACGACTGTTAGGTGAAACAAGTTTTATTTCTTCCTTCACTGGGCTGTGAGTACCTTGAGAACCCAGGACAGTCCTGTTGTATGACCCCAGTGGAAGACAAAACTGATGACTGCGGCTGCGGAGGGTGAATAGCTGTGCTGCCAATCGTCAGAACTGGGTACATATCCCAGCCCTGCCACTGACCTTAAACAACTTTCTTATTCTCTTTGAAATTTTGTTTCCACAGTTATAAAAAATCAGACATGATAATACCTTATGCTCAGGGTGAGTGTGAGGATTGAATGAAAGAATGCACTCAAAGCCTGGCCTTTGGCAGGCAGTGCTCCTGCCCCTGTGCTTCACTCTTCCCCTGCCACCCAGAGCATCTCCCTCAGACTTCTAAGTTGGCTCCCAGAGCTCAGAGCCACCCCCCACCACATACACACCCTTCCAGGAGCTCCACCTCACCTTTCCACAGGCTATGGAACACAAGCGTCAGATGACTAAAGCCTCAGAGGAGAAAAGAATCTTCACTTTCATTTTTAGTTTTTACCAGGATGAAAAATGCATGATGTTTACATAGTAGCAAAATACAAAAGATCTAAATATATGTACCACAATTTGTATAAAGGATTTCATATGCTTTTCATGTTTTATCACCTTTCTAACAGGGGCAGTTAATTTTTCTATTGGAAATGTTGGGACATTCTATTGAGATACTAGATACATGGCAAGAGTATGTGTTTGGAGGAACTATGTGTATACTGTATTGTGTAAGATGCACCTGGGACGGGCCGCTTTGCTGCATCTTGCTGCCTCAGAGTCCTACTGGCATTTAAAGGTTTACCTATTCCAAACTGACACCCCATTTCAACACTTGTAAAATGGCTTTCCATTGTCCTGTGGCCAACACTGCTGCTGATGAGAAGTCAGCTGCCTTCCTTGCTGTTATTTCCTGTTACACAATGAATCTTTTTCCTCTGGCTTATTTTTTAAAAAAGATTTTTGTATCTTTTGGCAGTTTGATTATGATGTACTTACGTGTGGTTTGTGAGTCTTTTAGATCATTGGATTGGGAATTTTTTTTCCCACTAAATTTGAGACTACAGAGGCAAACCTTTTAGAAATGAGTACCCAGGCCTGCCATGGTGGCACACACATATAATCTCAGCACTCTAGTGGTGGAGGCAGGAGTGTTTTGGCAAGTTTGAGGCCAGCCTGCCTCAGAGTGAGTCCAAGGCCAGCCTGAACTACATAGTAGACCCTGTCTTAAAAAAAAAGAGAGAGAGAGAGAAAAGAAAAAAGAAATGAGTGCCCAAACTGTAACCCAGAACACACTTATTTATCACAAAGTACCAACCCTGCAATTAAACCTAAATGCTGAGGTTTTAGTTTAGAAAAACAACCCATACATTAACATCTTTTGTCTTAAAAGAAAAACAATGTGCTTGCCTTAGGTTCATCACCACTGCTGTATGGGAAATTGTTGACCATTAGTTCATTTTATGTATATATTTTTTTATTTTAAAAAGGATAATTTAATAAGGGAATATAAAACAGAATAAAACCAATCAAAACAAATCAGTGTAAATGATACAGGACTTCAAAACATTACAAAATCAACACTAGTTACCATAGAGCCTTTTGTTGTCTCCAAATAGCTGCAGATACCTTTGGGCATAGTAAAAATCAAACAGAACAGAATAGAATAGAAACAAAACAATGAATGCAATAAAGGACTTCAAAACAAGCCAATAGTAAATCCAAAATGGCTACCATAATATGTCTTGCTATCTTTCAAATAGCTGCCTTCAGATTTAACATAATGAAATGAAACAAAAGAATAAAACCCAACCCTACAAAACAATGAAAATGATATAGGACTTCAAAACAAGACCATAGGGAATCAACAATGGCTACCACCCTCAGGAGATCCCTCTAGATGCCACATTGTGTATTGCTATCCTCTGAACAAGTGATCAGACCACTGACCCTAGACTGCAAGACCAGTGAAACACCAGAGCACCACAGGTATCCAATTGCATTTCACCTCAATACCTATCACCACAGGCTGTGTTTCTGTGGGTCATGGTCACTTATGGGTGTGTGTGTGTGTGTGTGTGTGTGTGTGTGTGTGTGTGTGATGGTACTTCTTGTTTGCCAGCCCAGGTGCCAGAAGGGATTGGTGTCTCACTGACTCCACTCTTGCAGAACCAGTACATGTTCTTTCCCTCTGCAGTCCACGAATTTGACCATTATTTTAATCATTCAGATTTTTTTTCATGCTCAAGTCTCCCTCTCCTCCTCTTCTTGAACTCAGTTTATACATAGATCATTAAAGTTCCATTTACTCATTTTATATATATTTATAAAACTATATAAATTATAATTATATAAATTTATATATTTTCTTGTGCTTCAGTTTTGATCATTTCTATTGCCTGTCTTCAGCTTGACTAATTTTTCTTAATCAATGTCTAACATATTGCATCTGAAATACCTTGCCAGAGACTGTATTTTTGGCTCTAGAATTTCCATTCATATTATTTTTATGGTTCTCATTTCTCTTCTGGGGTTCTGTATCCAGCCATTCATCCTGTCCTTCATTTCCTGAAAATTCCATGTGTGTTTATAATACTCATTTTTAAGTCTTTGTCTACTGGTTTTAACATCTGTGTCAGAGGTAGACCTGACTTTGTTGATTTGTTCTCTCCTGACTGTGGATCACATTTTCCTGTGTCTTTACATGTCTATAGTTCCGTTGTATACTGGATATTGGGGGTAGTACATTGAAGAGACTGTATCATAATGTCTTCTTTTAAAGAATGTTATTTTGTTCTAGCAGGCAATTAAGTTACTTGATTTTATGGAGCTTGGTGTTTAGGCTTTGTTGAGCTAGGTTCATTTTTGTTTTTTCTCATAGTGTTAGGCATTATCTTTCGTCCTGGTATTACCATAGACATGGCCTTCGTGGCATTAAATCAAAAGCTTAAGTATCTGCCAAACCATTCTAACTTGTCAGGACTCAAATTCCAAATTTATTTTCACAAAATTCCTCCTACATCGATTCCTGTGGTAGTCCTTAGAGTCCTTCTCTACCTGCAGGTTAGCTAAGAATTTGAGGGCAATTTGTGCATTAATATTGGAGATGACACTTCTGTAGCTCTCACTTTTCTTTTACCTCTTCCTCTCAATTTCCAGCGTGAGAATTCAGTTTTTCATCTTAGAAGTGCGACTGCTATTACTATTACAGGTCTGTTGTTCTGTGCAGCTCCACGCAGTAGGAAGTGCCCCCGTTCTTTCTTCAGGGACCATGTCTCCTTCAGCATCTCTGCTTTTGGTTCTTTTCTAGTAGTGCAAAGTACTTGTTTTCAATATACGGTCCAAAATATGTCATTGTTAACCAGAGAGATTGGTTCAGTACGGTCTGTTCCTTATCTAAGAAACTGGAGCTTCCCACATCCAAGTGGAATTTATCTTCTCACCTGTCCTCCTGCCCTCCCTCTGTTGTTGGTGCCCACCATGAAGCTGTTGACAACTGGTGCTTCTTAGTCCAGGGTCTGCCTGCTCTTGGTCATAGTCTGTTTAGAAATATCAGTCCTAGGAAGTCATAGATGGGTTCATCTCAGGGTACTACCTGGGCACTAGAAGATAAAGAAATATGTTGTTCTCATGCATCTTGTTATAAAATGTTGAGTGCATCAACCTTTTATTTTATTTTAATTCATTTTATCCTCGTTTTACTTTGGACCTTGGCTATCTCCCATATACTGAAGGCTTAGGTCCCACCTTGTTATTGGGGGTGGTGGAGCCTTTAAGAGGAGAGGCCTGTTGGGAGGAAGTTACAACACTAGGGATGTGCCCTTGAAGGAGCTATTGGGGTTCCAGCCCATCCACTTCTTATCTCTTTGCTTTCTGATGGCCTTGAAGTAAACAGACTTCCTTTGCCACATCCTCCTGCCACGACATATTATGCTGCTACAGGTCCAAAGCAAGAGAATCAAATGACCATGGACTGAAACTTGTGAAGCTATGAACCAAAATAAGCCTTTTGTCTTTATAAGTGGATTATCTCAGGTACTTTTTCCATAATGAATGAAATCTAATATACCTCTTAGGATTCTGTGAGGGAGATATTATGACTCCATTCTACTAATAAGACACTGAGGCTTAGGAAACTGAAGTTATTAGCACCAGATCAAGAAGCTAGGAAGTAAAAAGACTGTGCTTAAAACCTGAGTCAAGTTAGGGGGAAGACAGTCATCCTGAAAACAAACTGGATGTCAATTCTAACACATTTCTTTTTCTTGTTTTAAGATTTGCGGAATCAGGATGAACCTCACAATCAATGTCATACCGTAGTCTATTTGGCAACTTTTTTCTTTCTGCAAGGAAATAACACATTTTACAACTGAGGATGTCCTCTCAGATTCAAGAAAGTATGGCAGTTTTAGTCATCAAGGCTCCAGTGAGGGTGACCCATGACTGAGGGATGAAAAGGCAAAGCCCCTCCTGTCAGGATCAGCTGGTCTTGGGGAGGCCTGGAGCATCAGGAAGCCTGTGCAACTGCCAGGAGCTTCCATCCACCCAGATGTCGTAACAGCTGCCTCTAAGTTGAGAGTAAGCCAGCTGGTCCCTCCTCCCTTGGAGGCGTGTGTCGGTCTTGTGACCAGCTGCTCCATGCTGAGGGAGCAGGCACATGTTCTCTGGTTCTGGTGAGGAGAAGCTAGGAGACCTGTGTTTGCAGGAAGTTTCCAAGGCAGCGCTACTGCCAGTGTCACAAAGAATATGCAGGCCCCATGGAAAATCCTCCGAGGACACTGTCTGTTAAACACTTGGCAGACAAATGGGTCCAAATGTTAGAATGAGGTGTGGGCTCAATTTAAAAGCAGCTCTGAGAGCCTGCTTTTGGCTCACCTGTGATCCATTTCATTCCTGACTTCTTAACCCACCTGTCAGGGACAAAGTCAGATAGCACCTGTCCTCAACTGTGGACATCATCTGACAGTCAAACACGTTTGTTATTCAGTCAGTGAGTACTTACTAAGGCCCACCTGAGCACCAGAGTTTGGGCTCAAGGTCAATTTACCCAAAGCCCATTTGCTAAATCTTTTAATTTACTGGTTTTCATTTTGTCTCTGCACAGTGATTTAAGGAGTGTTCATTCAGCCTCATCCCAGCTCTCTTGTCCTGCAGCTAAGCTGGGCCCCAGCCCCAAGAGGGGAGACTGAGGACCAGCAAGCATAGAGACTCAACTCATAGTTTGCTGGCTTTCTTTGTTTCTTTATAACAAAGACTTCACAGAAATTTTCCAAAGGTACTTAACATCATCCCCATCCAATATAAATTTATTAAAAACCTTGTCATTTCTGGAACCTGATCTGTTGGCCAAGACCCTTGTCCCAAATAGGTGATGAGGAACTGAGGACAGTTTTAATGACGTGGGGGAGGATCGTAGCCCCTCACAGATACCTGCTGAAACTCTTATCCCAAAGAGCACTCAGGCTGTCCCTGGCCTTGTTTACCTTTCCAGATCACAGGGAGGCAGCTGAGCAGATAATAGGTTTTCCAAATCTCTGATGGAACGCGTGCCCCAGGAATGAGAGCAGGGGTTCACAGGCAGAGATGTGCTCATGACCAGCCAGTGGGAGTGCAGCAGGGAGGTCTCTGACTACAGGTCTGGGGTGAGGAGTTCCAGAAACTCCACACAAGACCTTTGGGGAGCCCTGTGAGCCAGCCCCTGCCCTCCCTTTGCCCTCCGTGGACAGGGCCAGATAAGTCCGAGCTCTGAGGGCGGCCTGAAACCCTGGAGAGCTGAATGCTCTCTGTGTACCACCTAGATGTGCTCTTTGGCACCCTGCCCAGTGCCCGCAGGCTGACCTATGTAGGTTGCCTCAATGAGCTCTCTTGCCTTCTGGCTTCAGGTTAGGGCTGACCACAGGCAGGCGCCAGCAGATGAGATGGTAGGAAGGGAGAGAGGGCCGGCATGTTGACAGTCACCTCCCTGCTGGGCCATGGCTGACTTGGTGGTATAGGGAGTTGGCAGGCCTGGCTTTAAATTGCACCCCTGCCACTTATTAACCATGTGAGTTCTGAATTCATCTTGCCTCCTTGAGTCTCAGTGTCTTTGTTTATGAGATATGAGTGAAAACTATGATGACTCTTAAAAATTTAGCACAGTAAAAGACAAGTTGGCATTCATCCCCTTCAAAGGACTCACCTTAGCTTTGAACACATCCATCGTCCTTGCCGCTTTCTGAAGCAGTTCTAGACGTCCTCCTTTGTGGAGGGTCTTTAGTTGTGCATTCATGGCTGCCTTGACATCCTGAATCAGTCGAAAGCATTTACCTTTCATGGTCATTTTGACTTTGGGGAAGAACCAGAAGTCATATGGGGCCAGATCTAGTGACTAAGGAGGATGAGGACACGCCGTGATGTTTTTATGAGCTGCCATTTTATGGCCCAGCACTTGGCAATGGCATTCATTGTGTTTTTTATACCTCATAAAGACACTCATGAAAGAGGATTTCCAGAACTGCTTCAGGAAGTGGCAAGAATGACAGGATGTGTGTTCAGAGGAAGAAGTAGGGTTTTGAGAATGGCTCTTTGGGACACAGTGGGAGATCCACAAGTGCCTGCTGTCTTCCTGCAATAATTTGGAGTCCCCATTATCTTCGCTCCTCTGAAGGTCATCAGTCACTTTATGTATTTCTGGAGAATTTTCCTGTTTTGGTTTGTGTATCTGTCATTATCTCAACACCACCACCTTGAACCATGCTAACAGGATTGATTATCTGCCTCTTCCTTTACCCACAGCCCATATGGGAAGTCTGCTTCAGCAAAGTGGAAAGTCTTTAAGACTGTGGAAAGCAAGCTGTGGGAAGACAATGTGCACACATGCAGAATACTCTCAGCCGGTACTGAGCACTCACTGATCTTCAGCCCTGTGAAGTGGGTTCTTTATTTCCCAATTTCCAGATGTAGGAACTGAGTTAACCGCCACACATTGGGTCGCAGGTGAACAATGGTGGTCTGGCACCCAGGGATCTATAGCTCGGCCTCTGGGTTCCTAGGGCCCAGAGTGAGACATGTCAAGTAATTGACTAGATACCTGGAAAACTGCAAGACAGTTGCTTTGCACATGCAGTGCTTTAAACTTCCTATCCATCTGTGAGCCCTATCCCACAGGCCACAGACACACACAGCTGCACATGCACACCGGCTGTTCACACTGTTGGCCTCTCCTAGGTACTCAGTCATGTTGAATACACTGACTTGCCTGTGGGGTGTTGGGGTGGGGTGCCATTTCTCGCAGGAATATCATAAACCCCAGGCAGCTGTGCTTGTTGCTGCATTTCCAGCCCTCCCTGGCACATACTTTCCCTTCCCAGCCCCTCATTCCTCATCTGTTGCTTCTCATCACCAGCTAAGGTCCTAGACTTCTGATAGAGATCTTTGTAAATGGCACTAAACTAGTTTCAGGGGCTCTCCTGTGAGACTGGTGCCTGAGCCTCATCACATCGGCCCTGGGTGCTCCAAGGCCTCTCTGTCACAAGCATGTTGACATTTGTTGTGCACTCCTGTGAGCCTGGCTCCAAAGGAGGCCTTCTACGTGAATTGTCACATCAAATCCTCAAAACAGGACCTTCCAGGAGTGGTCCCAGCCTGCTGTCCACTGCAGCT
Organism: Cavia porcellus; assembly: GCF_034190915.1. Classification (NCBI taxonomy): domain Eukaryota; kingdom Metazoa; phylum Chordata; class Mammalia; order Rodentia; family Caviidae; genus Cavia; species Cavia porcellus. Next base: position 201,387,393 of record NW_026947484.1, read on the forward strand.
GATGAGGTGACAGCACAGTAAGGTGAGGGAAGCAACATCTGTGCAGTCTGGATTTGGATCTGGGCCTCTGGAATCCAAAGTCCATGTACTTAGGCTTCCAGCAGTGTGAAGCGGGTGATATAGGGAGGCTCCCTACCCTGTTCCTTTATCTGTGAGATAGTGCTATCTGCCCAGGGCCACTGCCAAGGTCAGCTGCACATATACCTGACACAGCATAGTTGGATTCCTCTGGGCCACCACTTCAGCCCACCTTGGTCCATGGTACTATGAACTGAGTTTACAGAAACCTTTAGCAGGGCCTCCCCCTGAGTTTGTGATGCTGAGGTCGAGGGTGTGGCCTGGAATTTGCATTTAGTGCTAAAAAGTTTCCTGGAGGACCACAAGTCCAGACTGATCCACCAGTGACCATGACCCCTGATAGCTGCTTTGTGTGTGGGGTGCCTGGATAGCTGACTGGGGGTTGGTGTGATGTGGGGAGTGGGCTTTCTTCACCTAATTCCTAGAAACTGTCTGTTTTGCTTTTTCCCTCTTTTGGTGTCACTGACCCTGGCAAAAGGCAGTGTTTATGCAATATGGTAATGTCTGAACTGTGAACCAAGGTTCACTTGACCAATGTTATCAACATGTCCTGATTCCCACTTGCTTTCCTGGTCCATGCAAAAGATAATTGCCTTACTTAAATTCCTTCTATCCCTTAACCACCAAAACAATGAAACACCTTCCAAGTCACTGCCCTGACTTGCTTCACATTCCATCTTCAGCTTCCATGAGAGTGTGCTTGGTGCTCTTCCCTCCTGGCAGGGTGGAAGGGTGACTGGGCCACCTCATTGCCTTGAGGCTCCTATATCCAGCCAAGAGCTAGGCCTGTGCTAGTGGGGGTACCAGCCAGTATTGCTATTAGCAAAAGCAAAGAGCCTGGTGGCACAATGATGGGACTAGTGCCAAACCCAGGGCTGGCCCTTGTAGCTGGTCCATCTTGAGTAAGTAGCTTGCAGTGTGTGCCTTCATTTCCCCCTTTCTAGATCACAGATAAACTTGTATTATGGGTTAGACTTGAGTGTGAAATTACAGGCAGCAAGCTGCTTACCCCATGGAAGTTCTTCATTTTATTGATCCATTGACATTGTCATCATTGTCATCATCATCCTATTGGGCAGGCTAGTCTGCTGGTTTGGAGTGTGGGCCCTAGACAGACTTTTGAGTTTCAGTCCAGTGTTTCCTTGTCCACAGCAGTCCTCTGGGCTCAAGAGTGTCCCTCTGTAAAACCTCACAGCATTCTTATGACCACTGAGAACATGTGTATCGGGCGCTTCACTGTGTGGCTGGCCCATGGTCAGCACTGACTCTCTTCCCTTACACATCTTCGGGGCCAGTGGCCAAGAGAGCAGCCTAGCCTAGCAGGAGGGCAAGATGCCCTTCTTCCTGACCCCCAACTCAGTGCCCCCAGGGGAGAGCTGAGCAGCCTGGCAGGGGCATGCCCTGGGTACAGAACCATCCCCAACTTCTATGGTGGCACCGTCCTCCTGGTAGCTCTGGGAAGAGCCGCACAGCCTCAGTGGGAAGTGCCCCATTCAGCTGCGTCTGATTCTCTCACTGCTCTAGAGCAAGCTTAGGGGGCCAGGTGGCATCTTCCTCCCCTGCAGCGGTGCCTTCTCCAGCAGATGTCCATCCCCTTTTCTGCTGCCCACCAGGCTGAGGCTGCGGGCGGTGGGGTGGACCTAGTGAGGACAAGCCCCTGTCCTGCCCTCACCTTTCATCTCTGCCAGGTCTCTCTGGAAAGCCAGGGTGTTGGCCCCCTCAATTTTCAGAGAGTCTTTCTACACCTTGAAATCCACCCTAGGGGACCCTTCCTGCCCACCACCCTCCCCTCTTTAATGTGGAGCTCAGACAGTCCCAGTTTCTATGTGTGCAGAAGCATTTGTAAACAGAATGCTTGAGCCGTGACTTGCTGGAAGGGGTGAATCTCAGCTGACACCCCAGACACTTGGCCTATTTTGGGCCTACTCTTTCCTGCCAAGGTCTGTGGTCAGATGTTCATCTGCCTCCCCCAACCCCCACCAACACCGACTGTGGGGGTCTAAGAAACTTGGAGGAGCCAGTTTCATGTCCCTTTTCTGCCTGAATGTTGGCCCGGCCCAGCCTCCCGTGCCTGCAGGGCTCCATGACCCATGCCTGGGATCTACTTAGTAAACGCTCTTGTCCCATGCCCCCCGTGAATGCCGTGACTCAGCATGCACAGAGAGGAGCTTCACTCGAGAAAGAAAGCATTCACAGCCACCATCCAGCTACATCCAGTGCCGCCAGCCACCATGAGACAGCAGCCCTGTCCTGTCGGCCAGTTGCCCTACATGGATGGGGCCCCTACCTCCACAGTCAGTTTTGGTTTCTAGACTAAATGCAGCTTAAATTCTAATGAGGACACCTCATTAATAATATGTGGCAAGTAAATAGAACTGTGGAATTAAAAGAATACCCACTCAACAAAATGTGTCTTCTCGGCCTGCCTTGATGCTGTGCTAGGCTCCTCAGCAGAGCTGGGAGCAGCCTGGAGCACCCTGAGTTGAGGGCCTGGGTCCTCACCACACCAAGACCCTCCTCATTACCTTTTCTTGACTCTAGATTTTGAAAGTGTTTGTAAGTGGTGATAATAGCTATGAGTACTGCGAAGTCTATGGCCGTGCTGTGTAGGTAGGAAGTGAAGTTTTCTTAACATTTTTCTTCCTTTCTTGATGGGCTGTGATGATTGTAATCTCCATCATATAGTCTTGCCTGGGGTCACAGTGCAGGATCTGGCTCAGATCTTCTTACTTTGTTACAGTGTATATATATATATATATATATATATATATATATATATGTATATGTATATAAAGTAGCTGCTTGTACAAGTAAAAATAAATGTACTCCTTGTTAACAAAGTCACAGCTAATTTTAGGCTAATGAACAGCCTAAAGTAACTGTGTAGTTTGTCAGAACAAAACTGGACTGTGATCCCTTGCCCAGCCCAGTGCAGATTCTCCCACCCCAGTTCCTGCCCATTGATTCAGAGGTGGCTGGGTGGGGCCCCAGCTGGGGGTGTGCTGCAGTAAGGAGGCCAGGATTTGCAGCTGAGTGGTGCTGAGGTGAGACAGGTGTGCCTCCTGCGGGAGGCACTGGGTATGTGCTGCACTTCAGGCCTCAGCCCAGGGGAACCTGGGAGTGTCCCAGCAGCTGAGCAGCTGAGCTTAGAGGCGGCCATGTGTTTCCAATCCCCTGCCCCTGGTGGGCAGGAATAAGATGGGGACACTGGCACGTTGAGTCCTATTGGACACAAAAACTGGTCTCTAAAATAGGGATTTATGAAGGTGGAAGCCTGCGGAGTCCAGGATTTGGAAGGATTTGGGCACTGGAAAGAGTGGCCAACCCTCTTGTTCCAGTTCTCAGTGGTCCTAACAGGACAGGAACCACCCCAGAATTTTCTGAGGCTGGCAGACGGAAAGGGGCTGCAGAACCACGTAACCCAGAAAAGGGGTCAGGAACATGTGCTTTGTAGAACAGGGGGCTGAGTAGAGTTGGACAGAGCTCTCAGGTCAACGTTCATGTTGAGGAGCCACATCATCAGAGGGTCCTGACCAGGGACCCTGCCCCACTGAACAGGGGCTCCTGTGAACAGATCTTGAGAGGGCGGGCTTCATGCTGGGTCTGCTAGTCGCTGAAAGGCTTAGGAGAACATTTCAGAAGACAAAGACAGGGTGCTCAGTAGAGTGCACCATCCTCTCCCTCAGCCTGCCTCTAGCTCTTGGAACCTTAAACAGCTGGCAGAATGGGGAGGAGACGAAAGGAGAACCCAGATGGATTTGGAAGGGAGTTGAGTCAAGTTTTCAAATAAGCAAAACCTAGTCTTAAATCTTGAAGTTTTGTCACTAGACTGTTGTAATCATGGAAAATGACTGCAAAGTTGCAGACTCTGGCCCAGATTTCATTTAGGGATCTGATGTGGAAATTGGGGAGTGAATGTTGGAGACAATAAACCATTCCATGTTTTTAGCTCCAATAAACCTTGACAGAGTAGTAGTAACCATCATCACCCAATGCGACCCCAGGTTGGGAGTCCCTGGTGTGGCAGTCCAGAGAGCCTCTGCCCACTGTGTGGTAGAGGTGGCCGCCCAGCAAGGAGGTCCGAGTGAAGCTGGCTTGCTGGCCCTGCCAGCCAGGAAGGCCCATAGCCACAGAGGTGATTTGGTGTCACAGGAGAACGGCCAAGTAGGAAGCAAGAACTGGGAGCTTCATGGACTTTTCTGTTTCTTGCCCTCTTCCCTGAACCTGCTGGGAACTTTTACAGGCATCCTCACCCTCTCCGCCTAGCACTGCAGGGGTGGAGTCCAAGTCCTACTGCCTCGGGGGAGCTCTGCAGCCTCCGGGAGCCTTATTGCTCTGCCTATGGATCGCAACAGTTTGGGGCAGTAGGGTCATTGCCAGGGTGCAGTAGAGGCAGCACATGGGATGCTGTGTCCACCGTTGGCCCTAGAAGACGCTGCATTTTGAGCCTTCACTTTCGTCATCCCTTTGGGCTCAGTCTGCCTCATTCCAATGCATGCTCCTTCTTGCTGTTGCTGGGAGGTGTATCAGGGGTTTGTAACACTGTGCTGTACTCTTCCTCCTTTGGGCTTCTCTTCCCCTTTGTCGTCACCCTTTTGTTTGTTTTCATTTTTTGGGTTTTTGAGGCAGGGTCTCACTGTAGTTTAGGTTGGCCTTGAGCTCACTGTGTAGCCCAGGCTGCCCTACAACTCATGGCAATTGTCCTGCCTTTGCCTCCCAAGTGCTAGGGTTCCAGGCATGTGCCACCATGCCTGGCTTGTCATCATCCTGGAGGGGACAGAGTGGTGACTTTAGTGGACTCCAAAATGGAAGAATAATCTCAATGGTTAGCACTGTGGAAACAGATGAGATGGTCACAGAAATGACCAAAAATAGGACTTTGTTTTTCTTTTTTTTGAGACAGGGTCTTACTATGTTGTTCAGGCTACCTGGAACTCCTAGGTTTAAGCCATCCTGTTGCCTCAGCTTCCTTAGGACTATGTGTATGTACCACTCAAAGTGAATCTGAACTCTTCTCTTCCTTATTTTGATCCTAGAGACACAGGATCACAGGTTTGAAATTAGCTAGATCCCACAGGATCCCATTCTCTTTCTCTGTAATTTGCTGCTGGGGCATGGGCCCTGCCTTTCAGCTCTGTGCCCTTACAAGGGATGGAAGATGATCCTTCCCTGAGAGCCAAGGCCAGACCTCAGGGCAACAGTGTGCTGTCTGGACTCGCCCCTCAGAGGCAGGTTTGGCCAAAAGGTGGGTCACACTGTCCTCTGCTGACATGAGACAGACCTGACCAAGCAAGAGTTGACAAGCCATCTTGCAGTCTCTAGCAAGCTGCTGGCAGGGGCAAAAGCTGGAAGAAATCGCCAAACTTCCATTCCTGGGCCACACTGATGAGTGAGGCCTTAGGAGGTTTTCACTGCCAAGGCCAAAGCTAGCTTCTTCAGGCCACTGCCACTTAGGCCCCTTCTTAGGAGGGAACCCCTACTCAGCAACTGCACAAGTGCTCCCAAGCCCAGCCTACTACACGCATAGCTGTGCTGCTGCAAGATCAGCCCAGGCAGGCAGGACCAGAAAGACAGACCAGTCAGAAAGTAGGTGCCAAATAGCCAATGATGTGTCCCAGTATCTATGAGATCTGCCCTGGGCCACCTGTGACTAGCAGATGGACCAAAGAGGGTGGGTGGTTCGGCAGAGCAAGGGTAAAGGGGAGGAAAAGACGTGTGCAGAGACGTGTGCAAATAAGTCCAGGCAGGCATGGGGCTTCACCCAGTCACCACCGCATGCATGTGACCCAGGCCTCTGGGTCTGCATGGATAGAGCAGCTTCCTGGAAGGTACAGTAGGATGGCAGAGCTGTCCCCAGACCTTAGGCATTTGTGACTACCTTCCTAATTTCTATTAGCTCATCTTTTCTCTTTAAATCTGTTTTACTCGTACTTGTGATTTCTACCATTTGATGAGCTCCTGGCTTTCTAATGCATATTAAAATAGATACAAATCTGCATCCTTGTGCCACCTGCCATCTTCTTTTTGGGGAATAACTTGGAGATGACACCAAGGCTTGCCCTAACAGGACATCTGACAGTATGACACCCTATTTACTTGCATGGGCCTTCACAAAGCCTCTTAAAACAGTGCCAGCATTTAAAACAGTTCCTTGGTGCTTACACAGCCTGGCACCTGTGCACTCCGTGGAAGAGGGAACCCTTGAGCCTTCAAGCCATAGAACAACCCACCAGGACCACTTAGCAGTATGTGCTCAGCCCAGATGGAAGTATGTGTTTAGATGAGGGCTGTACCTCCGTCCTGATTACCTCTCAGCAATCACATTATAGGTAGTTACTCTTCAGTTATACTGTTTTGTGTTTTCTAGAATAAACATTTAAAAAATATGTTTTTAAACCTTAAAAAATTATGACAGACATTGAAGGTACATAGATAAGCATAGGACTGGCCAAGGAGTCCCTGATGGAGGTAAGGAGTACAGTGATATGGAGAACAGGCTGGCCTTGTCACCAGGCAAGTCCTGGAGAGGAGGATGGAAAACTAGTGCAGATAGATAGGGCCAGGAGACCAGGCTGTTCATTGGGAGGCAGGGTACCCTCAAAGAGGACAGCTGGGGTTTGGGTGGGCAGCAACTGTGGGGAAACCCTAAAGGGAATGGGAAAGTCTAGGGGGCAGTACCCCACTGGGGAAAAACCTGGGGTTCCATGGTGGTGGTTTCCCACAGCCGTTCTTAGCAATCTATATGACAGCTGGGAGGTGCCTCTTGAGGTGGGCACAGGTTGGGCCTTGCTGTTTGGCATCTGGTAGAGGACAGTCCTAGGCCTCAAGGTGCTGATCGGATTAGTGTTGAGGTGATGAACCTCTGGGTAATCTGTATACTGGCAGGAAAAATGAGGGACAAAATGAACTCAAGCTTGAGACTTGTGCCAGATCTAAATTCCTAACATACTCAGCCCTCAAATCTTCTTCAAGTGTAAAAGGTTCTCCACCCTGCAGCAGCACAAAGCTGCCCCCTCCCTGGCCATCTTGCTTCGCTTGCACAGATGCCACCCTCGGGAGTTTTCAGCTCTGGCTCACCCTGTGCCACTCCAAGGCTGCCTTCTGCCAGAGAAACCATGTGTGATCTCAGGCCAGAGGCCCAGACACAGAGTTTCATGGGCAAATGAAACTTCAAAAAGAAGCTTTGGAGACTCTCCGGAGGCTGCCAGCTTTTTTTTTTTTTTTTTTTTTTAATGTCAAGAAGTGAAAAAATAAACTATCAACATCATTTCCTACAGAAAGGAAAATTTAGACACCAACTTATAAGCAGGGCATAATCTTAGCATAAAGGGTCCCCCCCCAAAAAATGACAGTTGACAGATTTTGCTGCTGCATTTTTAAGTTTTTAAAAAGTGTGTTCTTCTTGTTAAGGTTTTGAATATAGATATTTGTGGCATAAAATTTTATTGCCTGGCTACCTGTGTGTGGCTAAACCATTGCTCTAAACTTGTCTGTTGGGATATGCATCTCATAGCCCATTCCAGTGCATAGTACTTGTCACATTCATTTGTGGAAAAACCAGCCTCTCCCAGGTCTATGGGTAGGAGTGGGAGGGGCACTCTGACTTCCAGTGCTTGGTTTGGGACATTCTGAGAGCACCCGGGACACAGGCCTTCCCTCCAGTGCCCAGCTCCTAGTATCAGGCCTACGGCCCTCACAGGTAATGGGGCCCTTCCGGAGAATCAGCAACTCGGTGATTGTCCTGACAACCCCCTCCACAAGTGTCTGGGAGCCCTGGTCTCAGGCTGTAATCTGGGCAGAGTCTGAAAAGGGGAGGTAACATGTACCATCCGGTGTCTTGAGCACCTCCAGGGGTCTATGAGATGACAAATCACACAGAGCCTGGGATGGGGTCAGTGGTCCACCTCTGGTGGCCTCTGGGTGGCTGGCAGAGGAGTACACATAGGTCCTAGTGGGTTGGTGGGATGGGCAGGTCCCCAGACCATCTCTTTGGGCTCTACCAGGTACTGTGAGTCATAGGCTTCACTCGATGTAGGCTGAGAGCACACAGTGGTCTGCCAGTACCATAATAGAGAAGAGGTGGGTATATTTCCTGGTATTTGGGGAAGAAACCACTGTTGTTTGGTGCTTGTTGACTTATACTTACATTGTCTGTGTGTGTCTGTGTGTGTTGTTACACTATGAAGATTGTCTGAAAAATAAATATCAATGGCTGGAAGAAAGTTATATCTTATTTTAAAATTAGCACATTCCTTTGTTTAAAATATCCCAACAACTATAACAATGCTATAAAACTTTTAAAAAACACTTAATGCTGGAGGGTTTAGCTCAGCAGCACAAGTGTCTGCCTGGCAAGCACAAGGTCATGAGTTTGATCCCCAGTACCAAAAACCAAACCAAACCAAAACAAAACAAAAACACTTAAAATCCTGTGTTCCAGTACTTCATATTTCCGTATTTTTTCCATGCACTTTAATTTTCTTATCTGTTTCTCTATTTGACAATGAAGTGTTTACAGTTTTTGTTGTTTTGTAGATTTCCTTATAATAAAGACCTTTGTGTATACCATGTTTTCCCTTCTTTTAGAATTATTACTTCAGAGTAAATTCCTAAGAGGTACATTACCTAGTCAAAAGATACCAACACTTTTAGGCTTTGGAAACCCTAAAGTTTACCACCTTATTCTGCTACAGCTGTGTGTAGATTTGCTGTTTCATTATATTCATGCCTGCTTTCTTCACTGAGTTTATTTTCACTGTAATGATATGATAGATTTTCAGATGGTAGGCTGTTCCTGTTAACTTATGTTTATCTGATCTATTTCTCTGCTCAGAGCTCCTAAACATTTTTCTCCATAACCTTGTGCCATGAATTTGACTGATGCCTGCCTGCTCCCTGACACAAAGCCATCATGATTGTGATTCTTGAGGATGAGCATCCTTCCTTGTTGGAGTAGAAACTACCACTATAGATTTTAAGAGAAAAACAACTGGAAGATGCTTAAACTGTAAATAGGTTTGGTCATACCTTTATTTGGTTGAGGTGGTCTCAGTAATGAATGGAGACACTCTTTCTCTCGGAGTATGTTTATGTCTTATTTGAATTATAGGAAACAACAAAGTTAACATTAGCACATGTATAATTTAAGCCAGAGATAAAAAGTCCCCACCAAGATCAGTCCTCTTCTTTCCAGGCAACCCATCATTATCCAGACAGTGGTCTCTGAGCTGGGGCACTCTCCCAGCTGGAGAAAGTCTGGAGGATGCGTGAGAATAAACCCCTTTGCCCTTGACTTGCCCTCTGCTCCTCAGATACCTCGTGAACCAGTCTCAAGAAGGTGAGCGACGACTTGGGTCAGGAGTGGGCAGCTTGAGATCAGCCCCAGGTTCCTCCCAGGGCCTCTACTCTGAAGTCATCTCCAGTGGCACCAGAGGCCTCGACCCTCTTGTGCCTTCCTTCCAGGTCTTCTCCTCTCTGCTGTGCTTAACCTTGCTTGCCTGCAGGGATGGAAAGCTCATCCCTCTGGCTTCCTCTCACTGGGCCTTGGCCCTTCAGGTAATTCCTGACCCGGTCAGCCTTATCTCCCAGCCCCTATGGACAGTGAACACAGGAACACAGCTGAGCTTCCCGGAGTGTGCACACGTGCTGATTTTAGATGGCACTGTGGGTAGCCTCTCCTACTTAAATCACTAGTGTTTCTCTTCATGAAATTAGCACATCAGATCCATAATATCACTTTATTTTTTTTTCTTAACTCCATTGAAAACTGATATAATATCACTTTAAAAAACTAAGTTAAAAAGAACAGCTTGACCCAGCAATTCAACTCTAAGTATGTGCTTGAAAGAATAAAAAACAGATATTCAAACAAAAACTAATATACAAATGTTCATAGCAGCCTGTTCACAGTAGCCAAAGGGTAGAAACACCTGATAACAAACAGAGAAGCAAAAAGTAATATACACACTCAGCAGACTACTGCTTAGCCACAAAGAAGAAAGAACCCCTGATTAGCGGTACAATTTAGCAGAGCCTTGAAAATATTATGCTATGAGAAAGAAGCGAGACACAAAAGGCCTCATATTGTAGGATTCCATTTACATGAACTATCCAAGGTCAGCAAATCAATATAGAGGGCAGATTAGTGGTTGCCAGGCTGGAAAGGGGAATGAGGAAATGTTGGCATTTCCTCTCTGAGTGAGGGAAGTGTTCTGGATCAGGATAGTGACACTGGTTACAGAGCATCATGAAGGTCCTAAATGTCTTTAATGGTCAGATTTATAATATATATTTTTCTGCCATTAAAAAATATAGTAATATAGGTGCTGCATTGGGAAGAATCATGAAAGTGTTATGTAAACGAGTGAAGTGAAAGTAACATTAGGGTAACCAGAGCAAGATGAGAAAGAGCATGGTGGGGCCCTAACAGCCTGGGTTGGGTTTGGGGGATGATTTTCATATTTGAAATCCGCTTTGCTGGATGGTGGACCAGCTACCCATTGCCCCGCTGCATAAAGGGCTGTGTCTGCAGGTTCTCGCTGCAGGCCCTGTGGCCGCCTGATCTTTTCACTCAGGGGTCCTCTTCAGCATCACACTGGGTCATCTCCTAGTGCTGACACCTGCTACTCTGGGTTTTCAAAAACAGAACGTTTGTTACTCTTAAGCCCATTTGTCTACTCTTGAAGGTCCTAAAGTCCCTCATCTTGATGGCTGCCTTCCGGAATGAGGTGACACAAAGCTTTGTGACCCATGGTATGGAAATGCATGGAGGAAAAGTAAACTTTTTTGCTCTTGAGCAGCGTTCTGATTCCTCCTTTGCTCTAAGCAGTGGCTCTTTAGCTAGAGACTCAGCCCTGGGAAGTTTGTGGCTCTCTGTAGATGTTCTTAAATTCCAATGCCATTGTAGGCATAGTAGTTTCCATTTAATGAGATTTGGGAACCAGCTCAGCCACTTACCAGCTATGTGGCTTTGGGCAAGTTGCCTAATCCTTCTGACCCTTAGTTTTCTTATCTAGAAAACATGTATAATGGCATTTACTCAGATGGAGGGCTGAACTTCTCTTTCATTATTCTTTTATTACAGTTTTAATTAAATTATTACTTGTGCAGTTATTTGTGTACTGTCTGACATCTCTGTAGGCTCCACCAAAGCAGGGGCTGTGTTGGTCTTGTTCCCTGCACTGTTCCTGGCATAGGGAACATGCCGGGCCCTGGAGACACATTTGTTGAATAAAAGGATGAACTTATGGCTGAGAAGTCTTTCTCACAATGCTTGGCAAACAGTAAATACTGATGGATGTTAGTTGTTAGTGGTAGTGTTATAATTGTCATTATTATTGATGTAGTAAAAGCTTTCATAAAATAACTCTGATTGTCACAACAGCATTGCAACACTGGAATCATGCCCATCCTGCCAAAAATGGAAATGGAGACCTAGGTGAGTTAAATAACTTGTACCAGTTCCTTAGAACTGCTGACTGCAAAGCCCATAACCTGTCACTAATCTCCACACTAGGTACAAACCCCCACCCCTTCACATAAACATGGAGCCATGTCACCAGCAACATGAAATTCTGTTTTCTGAGCACATATGTCTTAGCAGTAGAGCACAGTTAGTGGGAGGCACTGCAATCCTTATGGGTTCCATATGTGAGCAGTTTCGGTTTTCCCAAGACCAGCAGATTCCCAGGCTGCAACTGCCAGCCCCCACGCATGTGCAGCAGGGCTCCCCGGCTGTGACCCACCTACCTGAGGTGCTCCCTGCATAGCAGCTCCCTGCAGGACATGGGGCCTCTGTGCGAGGGAGGCAGGACACAAGGGCAGTGTGTGGAAGTGGAGTCCAGCTTCTCTTTTCTCTGTGGCCTAGTTCTGCCATTTTCTACCAGTGTCATCTCCATCACACTGACCATTACTGAGCAGTGACCTTGTGCTTGCTTTAATCCATCCTCACCTTACAGGAAGGGGGCACCATTTTCTCCAGCTGCCTGCTCACAAGGCCAAACCAGAGGGGCAGAGAGGCCAGGGAACTGTCTTAAGGTCACTGAGAACAAGGGGAAGCAGAGTTGGCCCTTGGCCCAGACTGCTTGGCTCCAGGGTCCCCACCCTTCCCAGGCTGGCTCCAGAGGGCTACTTGATCCTGGAGCAGCTGCTGCCATTCTGACCATGACTGACTCCTGTTTCCAGCCCAGCTCATGACACTGGGATCTAGTGTTGCCTTCCAGTGTGGTAGCTGAGAGCCGTCCAAGGGCTCTGCTGTGAGATCTGTGCAGGGCAGTGCTGACACCTAGGTGGACCCTTTACTGAAGAAATCTTTGGCTCCAGAGACCTGAAGCCTGTGACATGGTGGAGCCAGGGCCCAGGAGCTGGTGACAGTGAGGTGTGATGGTTATAAATCAGACTTGTCTTCCTGAGCTCTTTGTAATCCACTTGGAACTAAATCCTAAGTCCTTTTCTGGCCTGGAAATGCTTCAGGTCCCCAGAAGGACATCTGCTCTCTCTGAGGGCAGAGTCTGTGACACCACCCTCCGGCCTGTTCTCATCGTCTAAAGGGGAAGGGCCACACAAACCAGCTCTTAGCCATAGACGCAAAGTTGAGAGGTTCATGGCTGAAAAATAGGACCCCTGAGGTCCACCCAGCTATGGTCAGTGACTGAAAGGAACAGAGCTGTGGACAGGCAGACCTGGGCTCATAGCTTGTCTCCTTTAGCAACTGGCCAAGAGGGTGGGCAGAACACCGTGCCTTTCTGGATCTGTTCCCCATGTGGATGGGTGAGTAATGATACTTTCCTCGGAGCCCTGTAGGTCGATGAGCTGAGAAGATGGAGCTGAGGCCTAAGGTTCAGGGTCCAGGCTGAGGCCAGTCCACCAAGGCGGCGCAGGCTTTGCACACTTGTGCTGTGACAGCTGCATTTGACCTTAGAGTCCACCAGCACTATCCAGTTGGACACAATTGTAAAAGCCACCCAAGCACAGGATTTCTGATCCAGCAGCTGGGTGGCCTCTGCAGAGCAGGATTCTGGGCTTTATGGACCGTTGATGAGGGAATGGGGCCCAAGGAATGTAATCTGTTAACAGCAAATTCAGAAGTTGACGTCTTCTGCTGCCCTCAGTCTACAACAGCGAGACAGCCCCATGGGTTTGTATGGAAAAAATGAGCATTGACCACATTATATGGAACCCAAAATCATATAGTGTCTCTTTGGATCTTTATACCTAGGAACCATAATTAGTAGGGAAAAATATTTTTCTTCCTAAAAAAAAAAAAAAAAAGGAAATCAAAGGAATTGACAGATCGCCAGGGGTCCTTTGACACTTACTGAATAGAGTCCTTTTTGCCTTTGAGAAGCCCCCCCCCCCACAAGCAGCAGCTCGAGAGGCCAGCACTTCCCATAGAGCATCCCAGCTGGTCTGGGGGCATGGTGTCCGACATTCACTTGGAGAGTCAGGGTCACTTTTATGAGTTTTTGCTTTTTGGGTTTTTTTTTCCTTTTATCTTTGGAAGTTTTTGTTTGCTTAGTTCAATTTTTTAAGTTCAAATCCTTACGTGGGATGTGTCCAGGGCTGAATCTCTTTCCTGGAACCTGGTAAATTGTTTTGGGGAAAATGCATTTCCTGGGTCAGCTCTGTTCTCAGGGGTCTGTATTCCCTTATATCTGTCTTCACTTGCTGTCCCTTTGGCACTGAGAGAAGGCTTGACAAATTGACCCTCCATATCCGTGATGCAAGTTCCCTACAATGTCACCTGGCTCCTTATTGCTTCTGGGGTTTAGTTTTTAATTTGTGGGGTGTGTGTGTGTGTGTGTGTGTGTGTGTGTGTGTGTGTGGTTGTTGTTGTTGTTTTGTTTTTTATAGCGTTGGAGTGGAACCAGTGCCTCATGAGCGCTGAGCCACGCCCCAGTCCCAATTCTTGGTGTAAGTTTCCCTTCATCCTTTCCTTATCACCTTATTGTCCCTATCAGTTATCTCCTATTATAGAAGCCTTGTCTGGTATACCATGTTCAAAAGAGAAGATATCTTGGCACTCTCCCCAAATACTGCAGCAGAGTCTTTGGGGCAGGTAAGCACTCATGCCCTGGTCCTTCTGCATGCAGTGCAGCACCATGACTTACTGGTATTTTCTTATGGGCCCCTTTGTTGGGTTTTCTTCCACTGAATGTACCCTTGTATGTGGTGAAATCGATCCACCCTTTGGGTTTATCAACAGGCAGGCCTTTGGTTTCCTGCCTGGGCACTCTCCAGTTCTTCTTCTGGGAGCGGCAGTCAGCAGTGGGTATGAGACTGTGGAGCACAGAGGGTGAGTGGGAGCTTTCCAGGACCCTCAGAGCGGCTCCTGCGGGTGGAACACTGTCACTGCCCAAGCCTTGCAGTTTGCATAGACCTGGATCTCTGAGTCTGGGGGCAGACCTGGGTGGGCAGACTATCTCTGCTTCAGGACATAAGGTCTAGATTTGCTCAGTTTCTTTCCTGCACATCTGTCCTGTAGTATGTTAAATTTCTTCCCAAGTTCTAGCAATAAGGCTCCAACCTTCATCTCAATATGCGAGGGAGTTTGTATCTTCTTTTTTTTTCTATCTATAAGAATGTTCATGATAAGTCAGGGAGATTCTGTGAAGGACTGTCTAATCCCTTCTGGAAGGTTTCCAGAACTAGCTGTGTACCCTCACCCCCCCCCCTCTTAAAGGCTGCATTAAGTGTCTACTTTACCCAGACCCTATGCTGACCCCTCTTGTTTGTATTACCTCCCCAAGTCCCCACTGCATCCTTGTGAGGGTTACAGGTACCAGCTCCATTTCCCAGATGGAGCCAGTAAGGTTCAAGCAGTTGGATGACACCCCAGAACTTCAACACAGGTGTCTTGAGTTTCCATATCTTTCCTTTAGTACATTAGGGGTGATAGAAAACCACAGTGAATATTTAGATTTTGAAAGTGCGTTACAATAAAGGACACATTGCCTTTAACCTTCACAATACTTCCTCTTGCTTTGAACACATTTATCTCATCATTCTTGTCACCTTCTGAAGCAGTCCTAAAAGTCCTGTTTCATATCTTTAGTTGTACTGTCATGGCAGCCCCAATGTTCTGAGCATATTCAAAAAACATTTACCTTTCACGATCATTTTGATTTTGAGGAAGACCCAGAAGTTGCACAGTGATAGATCCAGTGAATAAGGTGGATGAGGATATACCATAATGTTGTTATGATCCCATGTTTCCATTGGATGGCACTCAGCAGCAGCGTTCACCTTTTAGATCACACCTCATAAAGATACTCATGAAAGAGGCCTTCCAGACCTGTTTCAGAATCTGGCAAGAACAGTGGGATACGTGCATTCAAAGTGAAGGGGAACATATTTTAGAGAAATCAATGACAATGTGTCTTTTACTCTAATAATTTTTTTTTTTTTTTTGGTACCAGGAATCAAACTCAGGACCTTGTGTTTTCCAGGCAGGCCCTGTGCCAATGAGCTATATCCCTGGCCTGTAATAATTTTTTAATTGAAATAGTCATTGTATGTTTGATCACACCTCAAATGTATGGAACTGGTATGACATATAACAGAAAATATCTGGGGCAGGTTACCTAACATCTCTGGAGTTGAGGAGAGGCTGACAGAGGAAGATAGCTTAATGAACTCCAAGAATTTCAAGGATATTCTTGGGACCTAGGTATTTATTTTAATCAGTTTCATGCCCTTAATTATGTGTGAATACCTCTCAGATACTTCTCTTCCTTCTGCCAGGCAGTGACTTCCTGAGATCAGGGGCTATGCCGTCTGGTTCTCCTCAGCACTCTGTGAATACAGTGTCTGTTGCGCTGCGCTCTTTCTCATCACTGGATGGGTTTGTCCCTCTGTCCTTTCGGTTTCCCCACCCTTCAGTGACCCACCACTTTTCCTCAGGCTCTGCTGTTCTGAGTGAACAGCAGACGTGCTTCCCTGCTACTTTTCAGTTGCTCTCTTCCAGAAAAGCATCCTCTGATGATGTAACCAGGGTGTCCTAATGAGGTTACCACTGGCCCAAAGGCTGCTGACACAGCCGTGAGCTGTGAAGGTGGAGCTGAATAGAGTGAAATTGGTGCTGGAAAACCAGCCAAAGTAGAAGGTCTCAAAGAGTTGACCAGGAACCCAGGACCCAGGGATCAAGATTTTTGGGTCATTTTTCAAGGGAATGGAGTCTGGTAAGGAAAGGAGTGGGTGGCCCTCCAGTCTGAAGCAGGACCCAGGCAGAGATGGCCCAGACTGTCCTCCACCTGGCCATCTCCTCATCCCAAAGCAAGGCTCTTCCAGCATCCCTTGCTAGTGGGGCAGAGAGGCTGAGTATTAGGCCCATCCTGGGGATGGCTGACCCTGACTGCTGAGGAGAGTTGGGAGGGGAAGATATGAGTCCAGAGCCTTCTATCCACAGTGTGTCCTGGAGAAGGGTAGCACCTACAGAGTTAGCCCCGCCACTGAAGGGGCTAGAGGAGAAGGAACCCCTGCCACTGAAGTAGGTTTGCTAGGACTGTCTTGTGAAGACTCGTGTCCTCTAACCACACAAAAAGGTAGGGAAAGACCAAAGCACATGAGCCGAAAACCACAAACAGATGAGTCGCGGGTGCCTTCTTCCCTCTAGAGAACCCAGGGAATCAGTGTTTCACTGCAGCAAAATGAGGAAAGCATTTGCTCTCAGAAAGTGAAAATCAGTGTGGATCTAGCTAGCTCTCCAGAAATCTGTTGCTTGTTTCCCAGAGAATGCAGGGACTGGTGACTGAGGTTCCAAGGATGGTGTTTTGTTACAGTTTCCATTGAGTAATGAATAAAGCTGACTGTTTTTACATTGGCTGCCATTATTATTTTTGGTGTCCTTAAAGACGAGGTGCAGTGTGGCCACAGATACGTGAGTACATTAGTGGAAGCGGAAAATACACTGGCTAGTAAAGCGGCCGTCTGAGCTCACTCCCTGGCCGGGATCCTGGTGGCCTGGGACGTTCAGGGAGCCTTTCTGTGCACAGTAGCGAATCTCAGAGCCAGCATTGGAAAGACAAGCTCTGGAGTGTTTTCCTTGGCACCAGGGCAGGCTCAGTTCTACCCAATATAGAGGCAGGTTTCCGAGGCTTTCACTGGGGGAATCATCTTGCATTTCCTTTTGGTGACGTTAGCTCCTCTGGAAGCCCTTTATAGCATGCAGAAAAATAAGGGTATTTAGCTTGGAGATAGCAGAGCCTGGGGCTGTCCCAACAGGGTGGTTGTGGAAGGGTATGCCCTGCAGCCGTGACCTGTTTTTTCCACTGGGCAGTGGAATTCCAGGGTCCAGGTTGGAGACCTGCTGTGGCAAAAGAATAAAGATGTTACACGGGCTCAGGTTGGCCTCCAGCATTTACTAAGCCCCTTCTCTAGTCTCAGCTTGGCACTGGCCCTATAGGACACAGCTGGGTGGGGCACAGCCCTGCCATCATCATTCGTAGTATGATCAGAGCTGTGACAGAGGGCAGGGCAAAGTCCTCTGAGAGCCAGGGGAAGAAGGAAGACAATGGGGCTCAGGGGAATGAGGCAGAGAGCATGTTCAGAAGGCCACCGGGCAGTCCAGTTGAAGGGGAGGGAGAGACAAGAGGGGCTGTGTGAGCCAATCCCAAGGGCCACGAAGGCTCTGTGGCAGTCCAGTCTCATCGTCTCCTGGGGTTGAAGAGTCACCAAGTAATTTTAAGGGGGAAGAGCATGATCTGGTGGGATTGAGAAAGATCACAGGGTGTAGAAGGGTGTAGATGTGGAGGGACTGGAGGCAGGGCCGAGAGAAGGTGAGGAGGAGTCTGTCCAGGGATTTGGGATCATAGATGAACATGTTCATGGACACAATCTGATGGCCAGGCCTTCCGCCGAGATCTAAGCATGTCAGAATGTCACCTGGCAAAAGGTGCTTGCTTCGTCATTAATAGAGAAGAAAAAGAGAAAGATCTTGTTCTTTTCAATTTCTAAAAGTAGTACAAAGTTGTAAATAAAGGCCGAAAAAATATAAAATTTTAAAAAACAGAAAATAACCGTAAATAAGTGTAGGCAGAGAGTTCATAAACATAACTCAAACTGAACGGGAAATACTTCAAAGAATCCACAGCTGGGATCTCACCTTATTAAAAAGTTTTTTCACAACAAGAGAAATCACCAACAGAGTAAAAAAACAACTCACAAAGTGGAAAAAACTTTAGACACAGGACTTCTATCTAGAACATATAAAGAACTGAAAAAATTTAGACCACCCCAAATTCAAAGATCCAGTCCAAAAATGAGCATCTGAGATGAATATGCATTTCTCAAATGACAAAATAAAAATAGCAATAAATATATGAAAAATACTCAATGTTGGTCATTTGAAAGATGAAAATTAAAACAACATGGGGATTCCACCTCACCCCAGAAGGAATAGCTGTCATCAGGAAATCAACCAACAACAAATGCTGGAGGGAAAAGGATATATAATATATAGTATCACAGTTAAGAGAGTTATATTACTAATTATATTACTAGTTATATTACTAATTTCTATTAGTTCACTGAAAAGAAATGTTTGTACTTACATTGTTTGATCAGTTTTTCTTGCCTATATCTTGTAGTCTGAGCATTACTTTAAAGATAACAATTGGCAATGTTATTAACCATTATTACTCTCTACTATCTTGTTTTGAAATTTTGTATCATTTTTGTTTTCTCTTTAAAGTAAAAAAGAAACAAAGAAAATAACCCTAAAGTTCCATACTCAAGGATAGTTACTGTTAATATTCTTTATGTGTACCTGTCTCCATAAATCAACATAGTCATGCTTGATTAGTTTTCACTTACAATGAACATCTTCCCATGTGAGTTTTTATAAATATATTTTTCTTTTTAATAGCTGTATGATATTCTACTAGTTGGGTATAAAATAATTTATTAAACCATACACTTACACAACTATAAATTGCAATCAATGCTGCAATGAGTATTCCTTGTTAATAGCTGACAATTTGTAGAATACATTTCTCAAATTGCTGGGTCCTAGAAAAAAATACATTTAAAATTTTATAGATTCTTCTAAATTCTTTTCTCAAATTTTCTATCAATTTATACTGTAGTTAGCCTTGTACGGAGTGATTTTCCTACACTCTTGTCAACACTGAGTGTTATCGGTCTTCTTTTAAATTTTATTTAAGGAGAAAAAGAAAAAAAACAAAAAGGGTACAAGTAATACAGAATTTCAAAAAAAATAAACAGTAGGAAATCACTAGTTAATAGATTACATATTGTCATCTTAGAAATAGTTGTTCAAGTTACAAAATTAAAGCATATAAAGTAGACTTTCAAACAGTGAGACTGCAAACAGTTTTGTTCAGTGATCCAAAAAAACTCAGTAATATGGTTACCTATCTTATACACTTAAATATACATGCAGTTATATCCTTTAGAGCACTTCCTTTTCCTCTATTTTTTACAATGACAGTTACACATTTTGGGTTTTATTACTGCCACAATTCTTCTTACTTTTCTTTTTGAAGAGAATAAAACCAAATGTGACATAATAAGACAGAGTCAGTCAAATCAAAAGGATGGACATAGTACATAATGTAAAAACAGAATACAAGGAGATCAATAGTGGTTACCGTAATGCTTCTTGCTATCTTAAAAAGAATTGCTTATATCATCAGTTATAATAAAATTGAACAAAACAGTAAAGAGTAAAACCAATAAAATCAAAACATTGGAGACATTACAGGACTTCAAAAGAAGATAATAGTCAAACCAGAATGGGCATCATAGTGAATCTTATGGTCTTCAAAGTTGTTGCCTATACTCTCAAACTTGGTACTAGCAAGCAAAACAGAATAGAGTAAAATCAGTCAAAAACAAGACGTTGAGAGCAATACAGGGTTTCAAATCAAGTTAATAGGAAATCAAAGTGGGTTGCTATAATATATCCTGCTATTTTTTTATTTATTTTTTTCTATCGGTCTTTTTTAACTGTTAAATATTTTGTGTTTTACTGTGTAGTTCCTTGATTATTAGTGAGGCCTGGGCATCTTGCACCACTTACCAACCATTTATTCTCTTCCAGAAATTGCTTATCTTCTATTTGCCCAGGACATGTTTATTTTGTTAGTTTTCTATCTTAATATATTGACCATCTTATGAATTGTAGATGTTTTTCCAACTTTGACCTTTGCCTGTCACATTTGTATATGATATTTTCTTTGATCATGTAGCAGTATGGGTGTGTGTTTTTAAATGTTTCACATTAGTTTTTTTTAATGACTTGTGGGTTTTGTGTCATGTGAAAACTTTTGTGTACTGCAAGAATATAAAGTGATTCTTTCATACTTTACTCTAGTACTCGTCTTAGGTTTTAGTCTCCAATTCATCTGCAATTTATTCTGTTTTAAGGAAAGAAAAATCCAGCCGGATTTTACCCCGATACCATTTACTCAAGGAATTCATCTTGAAATATATCCTCCTGTTACACTAAATTTCCATATCCATAAATGTCCATCTCTGGGTTCCCTGCTCCGTGTCATTGCTTTATCTATCTAATTCTGTGGTAGCGCCACCCTGCTGAGAAAACAGAGTCACAGCACACTTAAGAATACGCGCCTTTCTTTATGCAGTCAAGCATGATCTGTGTCTGTGTATTTATCAGATGAACAGCAGAATCCATTTTGGGCTTTGTGAAATTTATGCATTAATTGGGATAAGAACTTGGTCATTCTTCTTTCACAAATGTTTTGTTTTTATCCCACATGAACTTTGGAATCGTAAGAAATTTGTACATTAATGAAGCCATAATTTACATCCTTACAATACATATTCAGCACAGTTCTCATCTAGGAATATTATGTATTTCTTTTTTAATTAGCTTTTTTGTATACTTTTTTTATACTGATGTTTGAACCAAGGATTTCCCGTGCATGCTGTACAAGTGTTCTAGTCCTGAGCTGCATCCACAGCCCTCTTTATTTTATTTTATCTTGAGACAAGGTCTCAACAAGTCACTCAGGCTGGCCTCAAACTTGTGATCCTCCTGTCTCAGCTTTCCAAGTATCTGGGATTACAGATATGTGCCACCTTGCCTAGCTTCTTTCATTTTCCTAAAATATTTTTACTCTCTTAGTTTTTGTTTTTAATCTCTACATTCTCGTTTTATTTATTTGCATCTTTATTAGACATATTTTCAATACACAGTGTTTACATCCTCTGTGTAACACTGGTACATATACACAACATATCTTAATTCCTTTTTTCATTTCCTTTCCCTCCCCTTGTGCTCCCTCCATCTCTTGATCCCTTTCCCTTTGGAAAAAAGATCTGTCTCCCTGCTCCCTATAATCTCTTTTTTATTTTACTCTTTTTTTATAATTTGGGTTTCTTGTGTAAGAGAAACCATGCAATATTTAAGTTTGTGTATCTCATTTATTTCACTAATATTATGGTCCCAAGGTACATCCATTTTCACACAAATGACTGAAGTTTATTTTTCTTTATAGTACAGTAGTATCCACTGTGTATAAATGCCACATTTTCTTGATCCATTTATCTGTTCATGGACTTATAGGCTGCTTCCAAGATTTTAGCTATTATGAATTATACTACTATAAATGTAGTTTGCATGTATTACTGTAATACGATGTCTTTAATTCTTTAGAGAAGATACCTAGAAGAGGAATAGTTGTGTCAAATGAAATTTCTAATGTTATTTTTTTGAGGAAGCTTCATACTGGTTGCCATAGTGATTGTACTAGTTTACATTCCCACCAACAATGTAGAAGGCTTCCTTTTTCCTTACAGTCTTGCCAGCATTTGTTATTATTTGATTTCTTGGTGGTAGCTGTTTTGTCAGGAATCTCAGGGGTGTTTGAGTTTTTATTTCTTCAATGATCAGAAATGTTGAACATCTTTTCATGTATTTATTGGCCATTTACACTTCTGTGCAGTGTCTGTTCTTTTTACTCGCTTATTTTTTTTATTGGGTCTTTAATTGGGGGGGTCTGATTTTTTTATTTTTATATATTCCAGATATTAGCCCTCTCTCTGAGGAGCAGCTCACAAAATTTTTTCCCCATTCTGTAGGTTGGTTTTTCTTCTGTTGTGCAGAAGCCTTTTAATTTGATATTATCACATTTGTTGATTCTTGGTACTGTTTCCTGTGAAACTGGGGTTTTGTTCAGAAAGTCTTTGCCTATGCCTATGACTTCAAGAATTCTTACCTATTTTATCTTCCAGGAAATTATTTCTGTTTTAATAGTAATTCTTGATTCATTTTGATTTTAGTTTACTACCTGTTGAGAGATGGGTCTAGATTTCAGGCATGTGGAGAGCCAGTTTTCCCAGCACCATTTATTAAAGAGGCTATATTTCGTCCAGTATGCATTTTGACCCTTGTCAAAGATCAAATAGTTGAATGTGTTTGGGGTTGTTTCTGTAGCCTCGGTTCTGTTGGTGCTCATGTGTGTTTTTGTGCCTGTACCATGATGTTTTGGGTTGTTTGGTTGTTTGTTTTTATCAGTATAGCTTTGTAATGTAACTTCATATCCAGGCTTGTGAAATCTCCTGCTTTGCTCTTGTTACCCAGGATTGCTTTTTCTGTGAAGAATGCTGTTGGTATTTTGATTGGGATGTTGTTAAATCTGTATATTAGTTTTGAAAATACGGTCATTTTGACTATATTGGTTCTACCAGGAACAGGGGTATCTCTTCATTGTCTGATGTCCTCTTCTCTTCCTTTTTCAGGGTACTGTAGTTTGTGTGGTAGAGATCAACTTTTATTTTAATCACTTAAATGTTACACTCTCATTGCAATAACTCAAATACAGAAAGACATAGAGAAAAAGCTCATTTTATTATGAATTTCACATTTATTTCAATGAAATAGATTCTTCAAAGGAGTAACAAGCCCATGAATGTGTGCAAATTTAATTTTAATTAATGTGATATAATTTTTCTATCAAATAAGTGTATTTATATGAATCTTTCACATTTCTGAGCATACTGCATGTGTTTTATAGTTTAGTAGTTACTGTGGATTACCTGTTTTGTTCCATTACATTTTCTAGTTGACTAGTGTGTAAGAATGATACTGCTTTATATATTTTACTTTTAAGTTAACTCTGTTATTAGGTTTAATGGTTTTTTGGTTTCTTATTCTAGATTGTCTAATTATATAACTAATATGATAACTAGACATATTACCTGCAGATGACAAAGTTATATATGTATTCTAAATATTTATTCCACATTTCTTTTTCTTATATCATATTGGTTTGTGCACCCAAAATAATGTTACAGCAATATTACAGGGTTTCTTGACTTGTTCCTATTTTATAGAATTTCAGTATTAAGAGTATTGTTTAATTTCCTAACATACATACCTTACACATTAAAGAAGTCTATTTCTAGCTCTCTTTTATCAGGACTAGATATTAAGTTATCAGTGTCATTTCAGCATTCCTTAAGATCATATGTTGAAATATGATTTCACCCCTGCAAAAACCTGTTTGGTTTATTATTCTTTTAATATTCTGTTGATTTAATTTGCTAGCGTTACTTTGAAACGCTGATGAGTTTTGTTTGGAATTAATGAGCTTGGTCTTTTTTTTTGTACCAGGAATCAAACTCATGGCCTCACACTTGTCATGGCTTACATCATTCTAAATCCCCAAGCTCTCTCTCTCCCTCTCCCCTTCTCTCCCTCTCCCCCTCTCTCCCTCTCTTTTACCTCCTTTATGAGGTTTTCGTATAATGATTATCTTAGGATCATAAAAAGAACTGCAAATATTTTTCAATGCACTTAAACAGGTTAAATAACATTGTTTTATTTTGAAGGTTTATGGTGAGTTGTATAAAACCATCAAGATATTGTACTTTATAATAGCTTTCTCAATGTTAATATTTTTTCTTAATTGGTAAATTGAAAATTTTTGCGTCCTCTTGAGACAGTTTTGAGATGATAAATTTTCTTGATAAGAACCCATTTCATCTACATTTTCAAATATGTTGATGAAAGTTACAACTTTTAATATTTACTCCATATTTGAAATTATATCCCCTATCTCATGCCTAATATTGTATATCTGTGTTTTTTCATTTTTCTTAGCCACAGGATTGTCCATTTTATTGATTTTTTTTCAAAGAATTAACTTTTGGTTTTATCTATCACTCTAATGAACTTTAGATTTTTAAAAAGTTCCTTAATTCTGCTTTTCTATTTTTAATCATGTTCTTTCTTTTGCTTTGTCTTTTTCTTTTTCTAGTTCTATATAATAAACACTAAGTCCATTAATTTTTATCTTTCTTAATTATTAATATTTGCATTTGAGGCTGTGGATTTTTCTTGGGATAGAGACTTTGAATCCATGATATGAGGATAGTTTGTGATTTAATTTCTTCCTTCATCTCTGAATTATTTAGTGTTTTTCTTTACCAAGTGATTATTTTTTAAAATTTGTTTTTCCTTCTGGGGCAGGGGAGGGAATAGAATTGTGCCAGATCCACCAACACCACATGAATTAAAAGTGTGGGAGGTATGATTTCCCCTAGAGGAAAAGAATAGGGAGTAGATGTTGGACAGATAAAAGTGTCAGTTTCTTTTCTTTTGCCAATAAAGTTGTTGAGGGATTAAATAGAATGGTACACAGATCACGGTGTGCATCACAAAGCAAGCCCAATAACCATAACAAATTAACGCCCCCCCCCCATCCTTCTGATCAGAACCCAGCACATGCTACACCAGCCATAGCGTGGGGATTGCTTGCAGCCAGTCGCTTACCTACTGGCACCTGCAGGCAACCCCCAGGAAGTCCGTGAGAGGGATCTATGGTGAGTCCTCATTTCAGGTCGGAGTCTGGAAGTGATTTGGCTCCTCTGGACCCCAGGATTTTGTCCAGGCTGCAAGACTTTGTCCATGTGCGTTTGTGATTCATGATCCACAACACCAAGTCACAAATAAGGGCATTTGCTCGTCCAAAACAGCACAGCTTCTCACTACTTGACCTGTGACTGCCAAGGCCAACCTGCCCCTTCCAGCAGACCTGGGAAGCATTTGTGTTTGTGACCGTAAACGTCCCACAGATTCTTTTTTAAATGAATTACGGATTCTTTTTTAAATGAAGATTTGTTCTCAAGTTCCTGTTTTGTATGTTATTTATTAGCAGGCACTAATTAATACTCACAGACCTCATCTTCTCAGGGAACCAGTGTTGCCTGCAGAAAATGGAATTGCTTTGTTCCCTCTTTAAAAAAAAAAAAAACAACAACAAAACTATGTCACACAACCATAACAAGCGACGGTACTGTCATTTCATTTGGAACTTAAAGTATAGGGACAATTTACATAACTGAACCACATGAGTATAGTTCCAAGTGCCTGCACTCATTTCTGAAGTCCGAAAGTGGTCTTTTCAAGGCAGAGCAGGAGAGAATACGGAAAAAATTCTTTCACCTCCAACTTTGAAAAAGAGAAAAAGGAAAAAAAATTGAAAGTGTTAGATGGAAATGTGGCACATGTTTATGCTTGGAGAGATTTTTCCTCTCAACACAGCAAAATTTTCCTTATTGAAAAGATAGCCATGTGAGAAAAACCAAAACCAGACTCAGGCTGGAAGGGAGACGGGGTGGCGATGGGAGAACAAGGGTGCAGTGAGTCCATGAGCTCTCAGGACGCTTGGAGCCAGCCGCAGGCTTTGGCTGAGAGAGGCTGCAAGCGCGGGGCTTGTGGAGGGCTCTGTGCCACCAAGCAGAGCATCCCTGGGCTTCAGAGCAAGGGTCTGTTTAGGAGAGCACCTCCTTTGTCAGCCTGTGTTCCCTCCTCGGGGCCAGGATGTCCTGTGGACACCGCTGGTGGGCAGCCTACATTCAGGTCAGGAAGTGGGGCTAGCCACCCACCCTGGAATGGGGTCAGGAAGCAGGGGGAGCCACACAGAGGGCTCCACAGCATGGCTGCAGACTGCCCACCACAGCAGTCTGGCTGGCACTCATGTGGCAGCCACAGCAGTGTCACCAAGCCCTGTGGGGCATGGAGGAGGCATAGAAAAGACGTGTGGTCCAGGAGGCTGTCCCCATGGGTGGGACAGTACAAGCGGGTGCCAGCTGCCAGCCATGTCCTCAGGACACAGAAGAGTTCCTCACACCCTCAGCCCTGTGACTGGGCCAGCTGGTGCCTCCCAGCACCCAGCCCTAAGCACTGATTTTGTCCTGAATCTTTGAAGTCACTTCTGAATTCAGATCTTGATTCCCTCACACACAAGCTATATGGTCTTGGCCCACTTTTCCTCCTGCACCTCAGTTTCCTAACCTGTAAAATGAGGGGCACCAGAGTACGTGCTATGCAAGGCTGCTTCAGAGGGACCTGATACAAGCCGTGTTCATCCTCTCTGTAGCAGCGGCACTGTGGCTTTTGTGGCCATTTCACCCATTGTGTCCACACCTCATAGTCCAGCTCAGTTCCTGGCACTGTTCAACCCCTAGCTGCCAAAGCCTAGGCTGTCCCAATTACTGTTCATCATCATGGGCCAACAGCACAGTGTCATCTGCTGTGGCAGTGACCGTCTAACTAGGGATAGGCGCTGCAGTGTCTGGCTGTGTTGTCCCAACCCAGACAGAAGCTCCCAGGCCTGGTCCAGCTGGGCAGTGACCCCACGTGGCTGGCATCTAGGCACCATTCATGGTTATGGCATCCCTCCCACAGACATCCTGCTGCTGCTCTGAGTGAGGCCTTGCAAGGGAGCCAGGTTGGGATCAGCACAGCTTCATAGCTACTTTGGTGGTCCAGGGCCTGGGCCAACAGCTCCCTTCATCCACTGTCATTACCCACATTCAAGTCAAAGAAACTGAGGACCTAGGAAGTGCAGTAGGTGACAGAGCCAGGGCTCTAAGCATCCTGGCTCCAGCCTCACACTCTCACACCATAGCTGCTTGTCATGTGGCAGAGCTGGCAGAGTTCCCAAGCTTGGAAGCACTGGTAAGCCCAGAAGGATAGAAAGGAGGTGGAGAGTAGGAAGTGGTAGGTTAGGGATTGGGTGATCATGGGCCTACCATGAGCCGTCTTGGAGAGTGTTGACTCCAAAGAAGCCAGGCAAGGAGGATCGTTGTCTGGGCCCTCTGGGCTCAGCCATGTCTCCATCTTGCCTCACCAGCTGCCAGGTCCAGAGGTTATGGGTGATAGAAGGAAAGACTAACGAAGTGGTAGTCTGGGCAGACCTGCCAATGCCACTTCCCTGCCCTGGGACCTCAGGCAAGTGGTGGGTCTCATTTGGTTTCAGTTCATTCCTCCACAAAACACAGCAATAACCTGGCCAGAGCTCTGGGCATGATATCTAACATGGTAAATCCTTGGTAATCATGAGCTGTTATCATCATTACTTGACTCTTGGTGTCTCTTTCTTCAGCTACAAAATGAGGATGATAATAAGGGCTTCACAAAGTGATCATATGGGTTAAATAAAACATGCATTCATCCTTGCATTCCCTTCTTCAGCTGGGGTTTACTAAGCCGCTCCTGGGAACTCTGTCCCAAGCACTGGGACTCAGCCCTTCTTGCTGCAGGAGTTTAGGTCTGCTGGGGAGTCCGGTGTGACACGTACAAGTGAAATACATGAGCATCCACGCATGGTTGTGGTGAGCGCCAGCTACACAGAGGGCTCGGCACGGTGCCTGGCACAGTGCCGGCGGGAGGTGGCTGTTCTTAACCATGTCATTATACTTTAGGCACATAAATATTTTCCTGGTATAGAGTAATACCAGGACACACAGAAGGTTTCACTGGATTTGTGCAGTGCTACCTATTAAAGATTCTCCACTTCTATGGCTGTGCTGGTTGTGGGATTGAAAGACTGCCTCATATGGAGGTTCTGTCCACACGTGGCCAAGGCCAAGGTCTCCCCAGATTGCTGCCTGCTTTGGGAGGTCCACCTTGTCCTAGCTTCTGTAGTCTTAGCTTAGCCTCTCAGGACTGGAGAAGTAGGTAGGCTGCTGGAGTCTGCATGCTGGGAATTACGCACTTCCTGACAGCGGAATTTACTCCTTTACGCAGTAGTGAGCCCCCAGGATAGAAGGACTGAGGGTGGCCTAAGCAAATGGTGTACCAGTCACTTCTGAGTCCTAGCTTTCCAGTCTTGTCTGCAGAGTGTTACTCAGGAGCCACCTTAGGATGCAGCCTGGGTGCGTCCTCCACACTGAGACGCTAGTTGAGGAAGGGCCATTCCTTACGTTTCCATGATGGGCTGGTGGGTGGGCAGGAACAAGGGTGCTGCATCCAGATTCCCACACACTTGCTGTTTGGCCCTGGACAGGCTTCTTGGACTCTCTGAGCTTTAATCTTCTTCTTCCTGGAGTTAATACAGGCATTCCTTGTTTAACGACCAAGTTACATTCCTACATCTAACTGAATTGGTCATTAACTGAATTGGTTATTCAGAATACAGAAATGGTCAAAGGAAATTCCAACTTGATAACTTTGCTTTTATCTGCATTACTCTTACGTACAGTGCTGTAATGTACAACAAAACAAAACTATGGTACTGTACTGTATAATAAATCAGCAAGAATTATGGTGCTATATAAACAAGGGTACTATACCCAAAAGAGACATGGAGGCTCTATAAACAACATGTACAGGACTGTACAAAAAAAACCAGGTTGTAAGTCCGAACAATGGTTAAACATGCAGGTCATTAAGCAGCAGTTTTCCTCTCTGCCCTTATCGTGCTCTGCAGTTTTGCTGCTCCTGGGTGGAGCTTCTGCCAGCCCCTCTGAGTCAGCCAGGCTGAAGTCTGCAGGCTGCTGTGGAATCGCTGGGCCTCTGGTCTGCATCCCTCCACCAAGTGCTCAGCTGTGGGGGAGCTTTTTGTTGTGGCTGAAGCAGGGAGGGATTTTCAGAATTGCCATTGTGGAATCCTTGGGGAGGTAACTGAGTAACATTTTTAAGTGGGGAAGAATCAAGAAAGGCCAAGAGGAAGAATAAATAGTGGATTCAAATCTACCAAACTTGGAGCTTATATATAAGGGAAGTTATTTCTAATTATTAAAATTTTGGCAGATGGTAACACCAGAAGGAAAGGAAATGGAAACAGCTCCTATGAGAAGTGCTAGCTTATGTTTCTGTGATTTAATGGTTTCCCGTAACAATATGTAGCTATTTTTAAAGCAGATGAATGACTCATGGTATCCAGTACCAGTGATCCTCCTGGTGAGAGGACACGTGCTCAGCAGAGAGGGCAGGCCTGGTTTCAACTCGTGTCTCCAGCACTTAGCAGCTCTGTGACTTCAGCAAGTTATACATCTTCTCTGTTTCCCGGTCCTCTGCTCTAAGATGGATTGTTGGAAGCACAAATGGGTGATAATGAATGTATAATCATTAGTGCAATGGTCATCCATCCATGCCAAATTCTATTATTAAGTACCAGATTAATTGCTGTGTTTGTAAAATTTAATTGGAAACTCTTAAGGCCACAAATTTTCTGCTGGTTGCAGCTTTGGCTAGAACATACTTCTGCTATGCAATATTCTCATTGTCATTGTCTTTAAACAAGTGTTAATTATGAATTATTAAAATTTTCTTTGATGTGCATGTTACTTATGAGTGTGCTTATATATGTGCCTGTATGTGTGCTTTCAAAGAGAACTTTTTCTGTATTTAAATCTGAGATGCATTATAGGGAGGTCAAAAAATTGGACAGGGGGCTGGGGATTTAGCTCAGCGGCATAAGCACCTGCCTTGCAAGCAGGCGGTTGTGAGTTCAATCCCCGGTACTGATAAAAAGGAAAAAGACAAAAAAAAAAAATTGGACAATATGCCATTCTGGGCTTTTCTTTGTAATCTAGTATAAGTTAATTGCAAGTACCCCATGTATATTTGAAAAGAGCTATATTTTATATAAAACCAAATGTATTAATTTTATTACTCTAATATATATATATATATATCCACAGATACACACATGCGTGTATGTGTTTGTATATCTATATGAGATATGATTGAAACACAGCTAATGTTTACATTTTAAAAATGTATTACAGTCAAAGGCACATTGCCAAATTCCCCTTCGCTTTGTCTTTTTTAAAGAAATATAAAACTATTGACCACTGCTCACCATTATTTACAGTAAAGTAAACAATATACAGTAGGATAACATTCTGACTACCACAAAGTTACTTTCCTGACTTCTACTGAAACAGTAACCCAAATACTGAAAAGACTGAGCCAACATGGAAGGAACAAAGTGGGATTAAGAAAAACATGCAGCTCAGTAATCTAGATTACAAATTTGTTCACTCATTTATTCTAGCAGGTCCTAAACTGTGAACATCTCTAGCCACACAGTTGGTTTCCATGTGTTAAGTGTTAGACATCCACGAATCCTGACCTTTGGGTACAGATTTCAACTTGTAAAAGAATGAATTATGAGGAAATCGTTAAGAGTTGTTATTCACCACCTCGGATGCTTATGTACCAGGTCCACCTTATTTCACTGGACCTGGCACTGTGCAACTTATGAGGAAATCGTTAAGAGTTGTTATTCACCACCTTGGATGCTTATGTACCAGGTCCATAGTGTCTTAACAAGTCTTCCTCAGCTAGTTCAAGTAAACTAGATTGTGACTAGCTACCTTATTTGAGTGGGAAGTTGTTCATATGATAAGGATTTTTCTTTTCAGGAATTTTATATTTATTTATATACACACAAATAAAAAACTCAGAATTGTCCTTAAACCTGTGAGCTAAAACTGTGTCCTAACTGAGTTTGACTATGGACAGTTTTCCCAATATTTAGAAAAGCAAAGAAATGTATGAGCAATCATGTGGTTTTTCTGATAAAGGAAGCAACTAAAAAAGCTTTTATTTGTTCACATTATTGATGCGAAACAAAACCAACAACTGCCCCAAATGCTAACATATTAAAGTTGATTTTTATTAGAATGTTGTTTTTTTCGCACTAGTAAATAAAAAACCAAGGCAGACAGACACATGGTGTAAGTTATTGTGCTTTATTTTCTGGACAAAAAAGTCTCTCTTCATAAAAAGCAGTTACAATCTGAGGATGTTTCATACGTGCCTCTCTTGCCAGCCTCAAGGAGCTTCATCTGAATCTCTCCATTTCATGAGGAACATCACTTCTCCACTGCTTTTTTGTGGCACTAACTACTTGTTCAGGATCAAAATTCTAGTAAAGCTTATAGGTTTGTCAGCAGCCTCTCTTTTCTTTTTTGATTTACTATCATCAGATTGACTGTCAGACAAAGATTTTCTTTTAGTACCATCCTTTTCTTTACTGACTTTTTTTTTCTTTTTGGAAAGGGTTTCACTGTGCAGTTCAAGCTGGCTTTAAATTCACTTTGTAGCCCAGGCTGACCTCAAACTTGCAACAGTCCTCCTGCCTCAGCCTCCTGAATGCTGGGATTATAGGCATGCGCCATCATGCCTGGCTTTTTTGCTTTTTCTGTTTTGTGTCTTTCCCATTTTTTGCAATACCATTTTATTGGAGGCCATATTTTAGTGCAGACTTGAAGAGTTGTTATTCACCACCTTGGATGCTTATGTACCAGGTCCATAGTGTCTTGGCCTGCGCACCGGCAGCTCTGCTGTCATCTGGGAGAAGGGTCTGGGTCCCCTTCACTTTGAACACACTTCTTCTGTCATACTTAGCGCCCCTTGAAGTAGTTGTTCTCAAGTCCTCTCTCATGAGTGTCTTTAGTTGTGCTCTTGTGGTTGCCTTGAGGTCCTGAACTGATTTGTTTTGTGGTCATTTTGAGTTTAGAGAAGAGCCAGAAGTTGCACAGTGCCAGGTCCAGTGAAATAAGGTAGACGAAGACAGTGTAATGTTATGAGCCTCCTTTTCTGCTAGACAGCACTTGGAAATAACATTCAACTTATTTTTTATCACATGACATGCGAGGGAATTTTCAGAACTACTTTGCACAGTGGAAAGAAAAATGGGATAAGTGTATTCTAACCAACAAGGGATTAATGGCAGTGTGTCTTTTACTGTAATAAATTATTTATTTATTTATTGGTACTGGGGATCAAACTCACTATCTCGTGCTTGCCAGGCAGGTGCTTTTGCCATGAGCTAAATCCCTGTGTAATAAATTTTTACATTTTAAATATTCACTATGTTTTGATCATAACTTGCATATAAAGACATATATAAGTTCCCAGAGACATACCCTAGACTTACCATTCTTGAATTCACTTCATTCCTAGCAGCTTTCTGTTCTGTGTGTTTCTTCATGTATAGAAATTTGTAGTTGTTGAATCCTTCTCCTTGAGCTATGCTTTTCATTGATACTGACCACTCCCCTTTGGCTTTCTCAATGTTTTCTGCCTTGAATTCTGCTTTACATCATTCCTCCTGTCCAGCCCCCCTTGTCTGGTGGATATAGGGTCAGTGCTTATAGAGGGTTGCTGGAAGGACACGTTATCTGCTGTCCATCCACATCTTCAGACAGTCTGAGGGTGGCCCTGACACCCGCCAGTCACTCAGAGCTGTGTAATGAGGCTACATAGACAGTCTTGCCTTCACCCCTAGCTGCATTCCCTCCAGCTCATCACTTGCCTTACATAGCCATAGCCATGTTTTTATATCATGCCTTATTTTCTTTTTAAGTGCCCTCAGGAGAATTCTCTGTCTTAAGTTCTTTCTACTGAGGACAATTCCATTTTTCATTTCTTTTTTCATCTCTTAATTTATGATGTATGTGCGTGCATGCTTGTGTATGTATGTGGACAGATGGACAAGGAAACACACCAATAATGAAGTGAATAAATAAAAACAGAATTTACCCTAAAGGTGTTCTCCTGGGCATGACTCCTTGAACCTTATTAGACTTCATTAGTTGGCTTAAAAAAGAGAAAGAGAGCATTTATGTCATTCATGTCCTGTTATTTCCATTGGAGTTAAAAACCTTGCTGGAGAGTAAATGAACTAGAAATGCTAAAATCTGCCAGCATCCATTTTGGTTGTTGCTCAGATGTTTGATTTACACTTTAGCAGTCTGCATAGAAAGTAGTATTTTTTTTTTTTTGTCTTTTTAAATTTTTATCGGTACCGGGGATCGAACTCACAACTGCCTGCTTGCAAGGCAGGTGCTTATGCCGCTGAGCTAAATCCTCAGCCCCTAGCAGTCTGCATAGAAATGAGTAGTTAGAACTGGATTAAAGTCCAAAGAGTATCTTAGGTTTCTGTCAACTACTCTTTAGCCTTCACATAGAACTGGGCTCTTTTGCACTGTTTTGTTCTGATTAGTTGTAAGCACCTACCATAATTAAATGTCTTCTTTAATTTTAGGGATCTATCTTCTGGATTTAATCTACATCGATTCTGCATATCCTGCTTCAGGCAGTATTATGGAAAATGAGCAAAGATCCAATCAGATGAACAATATTCTCCGAATAATTGCTGATTTACAAGTTTCCTGCAGCTATGGTTAGTACCCTTGGTTGTTGGAATTGTGAAGTCTTGCCTTACTGAAATGTACATTCAGCACTTTACCAGTAAGAAGGCTTCAAGAAACCAGGTAGTCCCTGTGAAGCTCTTGATTTTAATATCATTTTAATCATTTTATCATTTAATATCATTTTAATCTCTTGGTTTTAATATCAAACATATACTAGATCCTTTACATATAGGATTGATTTTTTTCAAAGACTGCAGACTGGATGTGACTTTTACTGTTTTACACATGAGGATAATGAGGCTACAAACAGTTGAGTCATTAAGATCACACATCTAGGAGTAAGAGTGGTGAACAGCAGAGGAAAAAAACCTCTCCAAATTTTGGTGTCCAGATCTTGGGATACAGCAACATGAGGAAGAGAAGAAGGAAAGAAATGGGTCTCATGGACACAAGAAAGATATGAACTGAGACTTGAAGACCATGGAGAGAGATAATTCAGGAATTACCCCGCCAGAGGAAACAGCAAGGAGGGCACGCAGCCACCACCCGTTGTGCACCGGCAAAGGCCACACGAGCCAAGCAGAAGCAGCAAGGAACGGCCTCGTCCACCCTCACACCTTCCTGTAAGCAACCAGACATGACACAGGCTGAAATGATAACTGAAGTAGGGAAATAATATGACATTTATGTTGTTGGATTGACTTTGCAGACCTGGGTAACTATTTAGAGGATAACAATATGCAATATAGTAACAATTGTGGATTTCCTACTGTCCTATCACTGTTTTGTTTTGCTTTGTTTTGTTTTGTTTTACTGTTCTATTTTACTCCCTTTAAAAATAATCATAATAAAAAAATCACACATCTAGTGAATGGCTACATGAAGGTCTGCCTGGCTCATAGGTCACTTCTTCAAAAAGCAGGGTCTGGGACCAGGTTCTTTCTATTTGTGGCTCCACCATCTCCCATGGCCCGTCCTCCACTGGATCTAGCTGGTAGATACTGGAAGAGAGGGAAGCATACAAAGTTGGGCCTTAAATGCCAGATCCATTTTGTAATCGGGGATTGCAAGGAAAACAATTTTATTATAGGACACATAATTTATATTATTATTTATAATGGTCACCCAAGAAGTCAAATATAAGGAAAGTGCAGGAAATCTGTCCACCTACTAAAGACCTAGAGAATCCAGCCAAGGGCCTGGATCCCATGGCAATGTCCTGCATGAGTTCAGCTGAAGACCTAGAGCCCATGACAGTGGCTCCTGTGAGTCCAGCTGGAGGCCTAGAGCCCACAGCAATGACTCATGCAAGTCTATTTCACGGATCTGTGCTGGGAAGGCCCAGAGGTCAGCAGTGGAAGCTAGACAGTCTGTGCCGGTGGGATGGAGGATCTGTGCTAGTGGGCTGAGGGTTCTGCACTGGAGCCAAGAAGTGAAGAACTCCCCCCAAAAGTGCCATGGCCATCATAACAACAATGAGGTCCCAAATTCCTCTGATGTTGAGAACAGTTGAGTTCGTATCAGGAAGCCAGCATGACAAGTTTCTCCTAGAGATTGAGCAGCACACCATCTTCTCATCCAGAGCCAGAAAGTGATGCTCAGTGTAAGGACCAGAGCTCCCTCAAAGTGAGCTGCAGCCATTCTCAGCAACAACAAGATCCTGAGCTCCTCTGATGATGAGAACAGCCAAGTTCATGTCAGGAAAGAAGCTAGACAAGCCCCTCCAGGAGAACTAACAGCACCAAACAACAACAACACAACTTTTCCCCTCCAAGTCTCTTTTTTATTTTGGCACCAATCCTCAGGTGGGCCATCTGCAGTCAGCACCATGCTGATTCAGTTTAGCTGGTGTTAAGTTGACCGCCAGTCAAGTTAGGACTGCCAGTCCATCACAACATGCAAGCATACATCACTTCTGCCCACTGAGGCTAAGAATATAATCCAGCTATAGGAAGGAGGAAATGATTTGGTAAATTCCTGGCTGGGTTCTGTTCATACCGCGAGATCCAAAGTGTGACAGTGACAGTGGGTGTCTGGGATAATTGGAGGAAGAAGTCATTAGAAACAAGTTCCAGGCACTGAGTAGTCAGAATACCGGTGGGCCATCCCCATGGACTTCATCCAAGAAGACCTTGGACTTCGGGGTGTGGAGCCTGCCCATGAGTCAGGTGCCTTAGTCCTTATGAGTGAGAAGGAAGGATTATGTGGCCAGGGAGAAGACTGCAGTGAAGGGGGACAGGCAGCAGAGCTTAGGAACATGTCTGTGTGGAGCAGGGGCTTTGCAAGAATGGTGAGAAACAGCTTGCCCTACCTGTCACACATGGAGTGAGAGAACCAGCAGCCTCCAGGCAGGGGTGCCACAGAGAAGCCAGCATGGGTTCGCCAAGGCAGTGCCCACTCACCAGCCAGCCCCTCCAGCAGTGTGACAGGGCACACGGAGCAGGTCAGCTTTCTCCTGACAGTCACCTGAGTTCCCAGTGCAGGCCTCACCTACCCAGGAGTCTGCACCCACACTGACAGCAATCACAGACACAGCCCTGGGGCTCAGACAGACTCAGGTTCAAGTCTCAGTGCTGTGCTTGGAGTCGCTTTCTCCTCTAAATTTGCTCATACATGAAAATGGGACTGTGGTGTGCACAGAGCCTTTATGAATGTCATCGCCACTTGCACCATTGTCATCAGCTTGGAAAGCACACGCCATTATCCACATTTCAGAAATGAGAACACGAGCTGTAGAAAAACAACGTGACTTCAAAATTTCGCAACCAAGGGTCTTCAAGGGCTCCCACAGCCTGGAAAGTGAGAGTCCTCCCCATGTGCCTCTGTTCCTTTTCCCTCCTCCACTCCCCCTATCACCCTGCTTGATGTCTTCTGTTCTACCCGGTGGCCCTCTCAGGAGGAATTAAGTGAGCAGGAAGGTCTGTGGAAAGCAGCTGACATCAGTCACTCCAAGAAAGAGAGGAGCACAGTATAACACAGGTGGCCTGGGGCCAAACCCTAGCTCTGCCCCTTCTCTGGTATGCAACCTTTGCCGAGTCCCTCAGTTTTGTACTCTGTGCAGTGGGGGTATGATTTCTCTTATGTGAGGTGGGAATGAAGATTAGAACAAACTGATCCACAAGTCACCTGGTGCAGAGCCGGGCTCAGGTGATGGGCCTCTCCCTTTTCACCCAAGAATTAGCAGCTCTACCTGTGGGCTGGTGTCCAGCTAGGCTTCCACACCCGGCTTGGTGGTTCTTGTTCATGTCACACAGGCAGTGAGCCGGTATGGGAGGCTTGCCTAGTGCCCCAGTGGAAACCAGTTTGGGAACAATTCCATTCCTGGTCTGTTCTGGAGGTCAGGTGCCTGCCATCTTTCCCCAGCCCTTGCTCTCTGAGTGGAAGTCTCTGCTTTCCTTCCTGGATAGAGAACCAGGGTGGTCTCAGAGGGTAGTGTCTGTGACTCAAACATTTGGGGCCACTCACTGAGAACAGAGCCAGGCTTGGCTACCCTGGCACCTGTCCCCAAGGTGCATCAGCATCTCACAGAAAAGCAAGCGAGCCTCCCCATCCAAGGAGTGGCTAAGTCAGTAACTCCTGTGCTGCCCCTTGGACCCACAGAGGGGAGAGACTGAAACCTCTGGGTCCTGTCTGCCTCTTGCAGATCACCTCACCACCCTGCCCCATGTGCAGAAATACTTGAAGTCTGTCCGCTATATTGAAGAGCTCCAGAAGTTTGTGGAAGATGACAACTACAAGTAAGTCCCCCAACTCCTGAGTTACGTGTGCCCGCCTACTGCTCAAATCCCTTCACACGCCTGGTTCTTGTTGCCATCCATGCCCTAGCACCCACAGCACTGCATGCAAGTGAGATCTCCCTCCCCTTCCACCCCACATTGGTGCTGTCTGCCCATCCCCCCATATCTACCTCCATCCCAGTCCCTTGCACCCTTGATTTGAGGAAGGTACATTCACTTCTCACTGCAGCTTCCCATGCAGCCTGAGGGTGGGGTTGGGGGGGTGTTCCCCAGCTGTGCATGGTGCTAGCTTGGCACTTTAGTTCTTGTAAGCAGTTCCCTCACATGTGGCGCTGGGTAGGACAGCTCTCTGGCCATCTTTAGGTCAATGAGCAGAGTTCTGCAAGCTCCAATTTCATGGATGGAAGAAGAGACAATCCCCTGTGGCTCTCAGCTCCCTGTAGGACTCACACTGGCAACGTCCTGGCAACAGCACTGTGCAAACCCTTTGGGGAGACTTACTGCTCAAAAAGACCTCTCAGCCTTCGGCTCATCATGTATCTACCCTGCGCCAGGTTTTGGTTCTTTCCCCTTTGGTAGCACCTGGGAATGTATCCAGTCTTCCTGTATTTGGAGATAGATTTCTTATGTCAGCGTTGTCTGCCACAATGGGCTGGATGTCTTCTTGGCTTATTTTGAATTTGAGGTCCACTAAGAGCCTCAGTACTTTTTCATATAAGTTGATTTCAAGGCTACTCTCAGCCACCTTGTAATTGATCATTTACTACCTAAAAAATGTCAACTCTATAGATATTCTTTTAAACTGTATCTTACTGGTTGCTTTCAGTATACCATGATTTCTTTGAATGTTGTTATCTAGTATGTGTTTTAAAAGTTTTTTCCGCTTTTGGATTTACTAATTTGATCTTCCTATTTGGTATTCATCTAAGTCAGTAAAACTTTAAAGACCTGTGGCCACTAGAGCCACTCACCAGGATCTTGGTAGTGGCTGTTCAAACACCTCCCTTCTCTCAGTCAGCTCTGCAGGAATGGACTGCAGCCCTGGCTGGATACCAGAGCCCCCAGGGCACCTTCTCATCATCCAGATGTCTTGGCAGAGCCTGAAGATTTGTCTTTTTTCAGAAATCTCTGTGTGTTTCTAATGATTGTTGGAAGTATAGACATAATGTCATATTATTATAAAATAATTTGTCAAAATAAAAAATATGAGATTGTGATCTGTTATATAATAGTAGCAGGAAAAGAAGCCCACATATTACCATTAAAATTACGTTTATTACAAACTGAGATCATTTTATTTACAAAGCATTTGCTATTCCTGAAAAGAGTAGCCTAAAGTACAAAGTTATTCCCACTTAGGTTTTATTTTCCATCCCTTTGCCAAGCTTTTGCTTAAAGAGACAGTACTTTTTCATTAGCACTAATGTGCTTTAAGGAGAAAAATGATCTATAAATACTGACCATGAAGCAATCCTTAGACAAGTGACAGGTCGTAATTACTCCTTCCATTCTGAAGGATATCAAGCACTTCTAAGACTCCACGCTAAAGGACATCAGCCTGGAGTTTACAAAAGGCCTTTGTTGTGGATGAAGGGGTGTGTGTGTGTGTGCGCGTGTGTGTGCGTGTGGTGTGTGTATTGCATTCTCACCAGCCCTAACCTCTGTAGAACATGAAGGACTCCATTCCTGGGGGGGATCCTCATTCTGAATGGCAAGAAAAAGAAACAGGCAGGCTCTGTGATTGTGCAGGGGGAGCTTCTCTCCGCAGCCCGCTCACACCTGGAGACTGGCTCCTCACCCCCACGAATGCAGCAGCTTTGCTGGGACACTGATGACACTGTATTCCTAACACCTGCTCCCATCTGCTTTGAAATATTGCACCAAGAGGCTTATTTCTTGGCCTTTAGTCTAAGTTATTGATATGAGAAAAAGGACCCAAATTCCCACCACCTAGAAAGCTGATCATTAGCATTAAGTGAGCATAATTTTGGACATTTTTCAGTGCATAAAACATACATAGAGAAGGATGACTAGCTGAATGTATGCAAGGATGGAATTTATTAAAATTGGGTCTTACAGTGCTTGCTATTTTTACTTAAAAGTATTTTAGTTCAACTAGAAAAAGGAACAAATAAAAGCTAAAGAATTTCTGTTCTTTAAATAAATATTTCTTTGCTACAAGAGATATTATTTCCCCCAAAGAGCCTCCTAAGATTCATAAAAGGGCTCAGGAAAAACATGGAGCGTCTGAGTCAGGAAGTTTGCTGTAAGTACATTTCTGCTGTGGACGGTATCAGCTGGCTCTGGTTATAAAAGATGAGACTATTACCACGGCTCCCTGCTTCACCTCTGCCTTGCCCTCCTCTGGTTTTTTGTTAGCTTTGTTATTATTGGACCACATAACCCAAGTTTATAACATAAACATCATGTTCGGGAATCATAATTCCTACTGTTTAGTATTTTTAAACGGATACAATTCTTACCACCTGTTGTTCCTCCTCAGCATCTCCTGGAGTCCTTATTCTAAATCAATCCCTTACTCAGCTGGATTTCATCAGGAGCAGGCTCTCCCCAACCCCCTCCCTGGGCCTGTCTTGCCTGAGTCCCCCATGGAAGCAGCCACATTCATGAGGCCTAGCCTTGCTAGCAGCTCACCTCAGCTCTCTCCCAGGCCTGCAGACCTGGGCTGTTGCCCACTGGCATTGGGTGCTGCTCTAGTGAAGGCCGAAGCCAGTCAGTTTCCCCCTCTGAAAGTGGGTTGTTTGGTCTGCTTGGTGGGTGAAGGGTTCCTCTCAAAAGCTCAAGCAGGGAAGTCTTCACTAGAAGTCCTGCCCCAGTCCCTCCCTTTGCTGCCAGCAGTGCCATTGGCTTGTAGCTTTGACATCTCCTGACCGTTTCTTGGCTTCTGTCTTCAGGCAGGCATGTGCTGGGGACTTTCTGTCCTCCTCGCCCATTAGTTCCTTTCTAACAACTGTAGTCACCTCCTCATCCTCAGCAGTGTTTGGTGATCTGTTTTCACTTAGGTATTCAGCCAGCCCTGTCCGTTAGAGTCTGTGATTTGGGGTACCCACCCCCAACCTCCTTACTGGCCTCAGTCTCCTGCTTCATTTTATCCTTCTGTTTCATCATCTCACTTTTCAGATTTGGTTGTGTTTCACCCATGTTCCTCATAAGTTATTCCTCCATTCAAAACACTGGGGAGAATTTTCTCCACTCCCAGACCATTTCATGGGTTGGGTGCAGGCACAGCCCTCTCCCCCTTTCTCTGTCCTCCTTTTGGGAGAGGAGGTGTGCTGTGCCACTGGATCATTTCTTTTTATCTTGTTCCCATTTAGGAGGCTCTGTCTGGATGCTCCATGGCTCTTACACAGGCAGGAAGGCGTCTGGCCATCCTTCCATGTGTGGAGAGGTCTGCTTTCTCCTCCTGCTGCTGGGAGACCCAAGAGTTTTTGGATTTCCCTTCTTGTGTAATGTGGGGGAGTAGAAGGCTGGAGTCAGTAGACCCAGGAAGAGAGCTGTCTGCTTCATGCATGTGGACTCGGGTTTCCTTCACCTTGCTGGGGACTGTCTCTCCTTCCAGAAAGGACTATCCTTCATTCCCAGTCTTGCCCATGAAACCTTTATTTACGTCAGAGTGACCCTGCTCTGCCACTTGCTAGCCATGTGGATTTGGGGAAGGAAGTTACTATTCCTCAGTCTCCTCATTGATAAAATGCACCTAGTTTATAGCCTCATCAGCCAAATTAACACATCCTGCTCAGTAAACCATGGGCCTGGTTACTCACCATTGGTTCTTCAGTATGGAAACGCCTTGGAGGCCTCCAGGGAGGTGACTGTGCTGGGGGCCAGATCTCACGGCACTGCAGGGTTCTCTGACTTCTGCCGCCAGCAACAGCTGTCCCTTTCCAGCCTGACCATGCATCTGTCAGTTCGCCTGTGATAAGCCACTACCCATCTGATCTTGTGACTTTTGTTTTCAGATTGTCGCTCAGAATAGAACCAGGAAGCAGCTCTCCAAGACTAGTCTCTTCCAAGGAAGACCTTGCAGGTATTGTAGCCACCTCAAGTGGGAGCAAAGCCAGGAATAACCCTGGGCAGGCCTTGCCCATGGAGCTAAAGGGCACAGCTGAGTGTGCAGCACAGCAACTCAGCTCTCCCTGCTCATGGCTCCTGTGCCCACCTGCCAGGCTCCTAATCTTGTAGGACCTCTGCAAGATACCTCAATTCTGGGGCTCCCTAGAGCAACCTGGGACAGAACAACCCCAAAAACACAAGATTAGAGCCCCAAGGTGGGAACAAAATGAAATATAGAAATCCCGAGTCTCCGGACCACTTGGACCCTTATAAATCAGGGGTGCACCAGACTGGAGCATGTGTGCCACCAATATGTGCACAGGATGCCTGAAATATTTGGTGCCACTAGATCCAAGGAGCTCATCTTCCTGGATTTATTCTCCTGTTGAGGAAACACACATACACATGCTCCATAATGGCAAGGACTCAGTCTCTACAGTCAAGCCCAAGCTCTGCCATTTCCAAGCTCTCATCTGTAGAATGGAGCTAAAGCCCTTGCAGGGTGGCTGCAATTACCTGGTGAGTTCCAGCCTGGAGAGTGCTCCACCCACATTGTGAAAGTGGCACATTGTGAAAGTGTGCTTGGTGTTACTACCATCATCACTCTCGTCATGGCTGCTCTATTGGTTGTCCAGCCCACTCTCAGTGACCAGGGCTGACCTCTACTGCTGGCAGGAGGGTGGGGTGGGGACAACAGTACCTCCTCCTGACTTGAGCTCTAGTCGAATCAACCTGGATCAGGCCACTTTAGATAAGTGTCTTTATCCTCCACCCCAGGCCTCAATTTTCTTATCTACAAAATGGAGATAATAAAAGCAACATCCCAGCAATGTTAAAATGTCAAAAATGAGTGCTATTGGGAGGATGCCCAGCACAGCATGGCACATGCAGTGACTAGAAGGGGTGAAAAGCTGCTGCCCTGGGCCTGCCCAAGCCCTTCTCTATACTTCCATGCTAGCACGTGTCCTGGTAGGCAAGGACCACAGAGCCTGCAGTAGGCCATGCTGCAGCCTGCTGCAAGCCCCACCCTCAAAGCCTCTGTCCTGCCCTGAATTCACTCCTTCCCCTTGTCTCTTCCACTTCTGCTAGCTGTGTCTTGCAAGCTGGACCCTGCGCTGTTACCCTGGGGCTCATCTGGTAACTTGGAGAGTGAAATGCATCTGTCTTCAGAGCCTTAGGAGATGCTGTTGTCCTAATTTAAGACAGAATCAAGTTTGTGTTGAGCAGCTTGGTTTCTATGAGGCTTCCCTGAGTGCAGTGTTGAAATGTCCTCCACTGTCTCTATACCTGCTGCCTTTTCCTGACAGATGGCCAGTAGCAAGGGAACACTTTGGTACTGATCCAGTCTCTACCTTCCCATCTTAGACCTGTTCTAGGATCCTCCCCTAGCAACTTATTCCTCCAAAATGCCCAGTACTTCACACTCCACCTGCAGAGTGGGCACAACACACACACCTCAACCGTGGGGCTGTTGTGGAAACTTACTGGGACCACGTGCCTACAGCAAGTGGAGCCTGACCCGGAACACCCCCGTCAGGCACAGCTTTGTCATGATGGTACTGTGATTCTCAGTATTATGATTCATCCTCTGTCCCTGGTTCAGCCTTCAGGTTTTAGCTAAATGTCACTGTCTCATAAAGCATTTCTGCCAGCCCCAGACCTAATCAGGCTCCATTTTACAGGGGCTGGCAAGCTCTGGGCCATGTTCAGCTCTGGGCCATGTTCCTGTATAGGATGGAACACAGCCGCCCGCCCACTGCTATACTGTCTGTGTTTTCTTTCACTCTGCAATAGCAAGGTTGAACGATTGGGATGCAACCAGGGTTCTGAAATGCCTAAGAATACTGTCAGGCCTCTGACAGAGATGTGCTGACCCCTGTATGACAGCTTCCTTCCACCAGTGCTCTGTGCCACTCGTGCCTGCATGCATGGTACATCCCTCCCACTAGCTGCATGCTCACATGCCTTGAGTCTGTCTTCCCACCAAAATAAGGGCTCCTGAGAGATGGGTCCACTGTGGAATTCCTAAAGCCCAGTATGTAGGGGCTCTGGACAAAGGACTGTGGTCACCTGCCTTGCCCCTTGGCCCTGTGCCCCAAGCACCTGCTGGGCCTTGTGGGCACCTGTTCTTGGAGGCAGCTTCAGCATGGGCTGACTGCTGACTCTGCATAGCCTTCAGGAGAAGTGCTGATGCCAGCAGCTTTCTACACAGTGGCGTAAGCCCCAGCTCACAGGAGTATTTTCCACCAACTTTCAAATCCCTGGCTTCAGCCTTGCAAGCAGGAGGTTAAGATTCGCTTAGATAGCCAGAGGTCTGGGGAGTGTCTGAAGAGCTCAGACATTCTTAGAGGCCCTGGCTTCCTGCTTGCAGCCCCAGAGGACAGAGAGGGGGGTGCTGTTTCAGCCTTGGATCATCAGGGTACTCTAGAGAATAGGACCAGAAGGGCAGGACCAGAGGGGCAGCTCAAGGGAGCTTTTCTGGGTCTGGCAGTCAGACTGAGCCACGTGGCAAGAGCTGAACCAGAGTCAGGGACAGGAATGTGCCTCTTGCAGTCCTAGGAATGGGAGGAACGCAGCCTCCCTCACTCCTCTGGAGGCGGGTTTAGGTTCCAGTGTGGGGTTCTTTACACAGCCACATATACCACACCTGCCAAGGAAAAGCCCCGTGGTGTGCTCTTTTGTTCACTCAAGGCTTGCGTGCTATGGGCCCACAATGGCCAAGCACTTGCAAGGAGCCAGGCGCTCAGCACAAGTAAGGCAAGACCCCAGCCTCCTGGAGCATGCATCTTACAGTGGGAGAGGTGGACCGTGTGCAGAGCCGAAAGGAGGCCCACAGGAGTGAACCGAGGGGGCCAGGGGACTCTGCCTCTTCTCTACCC
This sequence comes from Cavia porcellus, assembly GCF_034190915.1. NCBI lineage: Eukaryota > Metazoa > Chordata > Mammalia > Rodentia > Caviidae > Cavia > Cavia porcellus. The sequence continues at coordinate 201,431,545 of NW_026947484.1, forward strand.
GGCTCCCCTGCCTCTGGGACCAGGAGGCCTTGACCCTGACACTGAGAGCAGCTGTGGTCTCATGGGCTTGAATCTCTCTTGAGTAACATCAGAAGCGGGGTCCAAGCTGTGGCTGTGTGGTCTCTGGGATGGCTTCCGTACCCTGAAGAGAGCTGCCCCCATTTTCCACCCTAGGGAATGGCTATGTGGGCAGGTTTGCCCCTAACAAAATACACTGTGAGAAAGGAAATGGAGAAACCTCAGCTTCTGAGTGTGAATAAAAAAGCCCAATAATGCCATGTTTTCATCCCCTACCCCCGCCCCGTGTAATGTTTAGTTCATGTAAGTGAACTAGAATTTTCCTGGAGAAAAAAAACGTACAGAACAATGACCCCCTAGAGAGGGCAAATAATGTTTGTATCCCTTGAATTGGCGGGAACATTTCCAAATTTTGCCAGCCCCATCCCCACATGGCTTCCCCAGTGGACAGAGTTCCCTCAAGATTCCTGGGTGGCAAGTCAAATCCAGGAGACTCAGCCTGGGCCGCTCCTCTCTGCACATACTCTCAGGACCACACTCAGACGTGCCTTGCTGTCTCCCTGTTTCATTGCCTTGTAGCAAGAGTCCTGCTCTGGGTTCAGACAGACCTGAGTTCAAACAGAACCCAGCTCCAGCACCTCTGAGCTGTACAACCCCCGGCAGTGAGCTTGGTCCCTTGGAGCCTCAGTTTCCCTGTTAACAGCAATGTTTTCTGCAGGCTCTCACCCCAGGCCTCTGGGAGCATTCCCTGAGGTGGTGCCAGAAGACCTGCTCATGGGTTTGCACTACTAGCCTCTTGGGGGTTAGCTCCGGGCTCTCCCAGCAGACTCTGATGTTGTCCATATGGGCAACAGGGTGAGGCAGCTGCCCAACCATAGGAAAGCAAGCCTGAGGGGCTGTCTGGGCTCCTGCTCACTTACTTACTACTATGGCAGGTACGGCTGCCTCGTAATATGGCCACCTCAGGACCAGCAAGATTCTGCATGGCAGCTAGCTGTCCCCCAGAGGAAATGTCCAAGAAGGGCAAAAAAGAAGCTATATTTTAGCCTTCGAAGTCATACAGCCTTACCTTGGCCTCCCCCAGTGAATCAGGAAGCCACAGGGCCAGCCAAGGTCCAAGACAGAGCAGGAGGGACTTTGTGGGCACATTTTAATAGCACCACTCCAGCCAGTGACAGGAGGAAAACAGGCTGAGAGATGGGATGCATCATCATCCTCTTCCTCATCCTCAGCATCAAAGCAACTTTTGCTAAACACAGACTGTGCCAAGCACCATCCCAAGCCTTGCCTTGGCCTCCTCTGTGCCCTGACCCCAACCTAGTGAGGGGGCCCTGTCACACCTGTTCTGCAGGTGAAGGCACCTAGCACGTGCCCAGCCTCATGCAGGAAGGAAGTAGCAGAGCCACCTGCTGAGTGCAGAAATTTGCCCACCTCCAATGCGAATAGGGGGCCAGTGAGAGCCCAGGGCACTCTAAGATCTGTCCTGGCTGCCCTGTGTACCTATGCAGTGTAAGTTAGCCTTTGCCCTGAGTGATATCCTGTCATGTCCTGCTTTCCTACAGACACTTTGAATCACACGCTGTCCCCACTGGTCCTCAGATGCTAGTTCCAGGTAAGAAGTAAAACTCCAAACCTGATATGTGTTAAATCACCTCACCTCACCCTTCCAGGCCTGGCTGCTTATGGCAAGAGAGCAAGTGTGGCCTTTATGCTCCCTTAGCATTTCTCCACGTCCCTGATATGCTGCCACCGCCCAGGGTGGGACACAGTCTCACACTGGTTGCTGCTCTCTTGGGGCATGGTGCAGTCAGTACCACTGTGCTTCCTTTCCTGGGCACTTGCAGGTGTGCGTCAGAGTTTCTATGAAGTCCTCAGCCCAGCAGATGCAGGTCCATTCCAGGGGCTTCCATGGTTCCTTCTGCAGCCCCTCAGAGTCGATTGCCTACTACTAGCTGCTGCTCAGAGCCCCTCAAGCCCTTAAGTCCATGCCAGATCACCTCACAGGCGCCACCTTGTTCCATGGGAGGCCTTACCCACCCTCACCACCACAGACCTGTGAATGCAGTTGGCTCTTGTGGCTACCACTGTCCTCTGACTGTGGCCATCTTGCATCCCAGGCCTGAACAAAATACCAGAAGTCCCTTGTGTAGCCTGCCACTGTATAGGTTCCTTCAGCCCCACCAAGGGCTCTCTGCTTGCAGAGGAGGAGAGCAGCCATAGACAAAAGGAAAGGAGGGCCTCTCCTCACAGTCCTCCCTCCAGAAACCTTTTCTGTCTTCCAAGTGGTAAAAGGGCTCCCTCCTCCAGGGCCAGAAAGCCAGTCACATGAAGGCCAGGCAAAGGAGGCAAAACTCTCACTGCTTCCGTCCAACCGAGCTGCCCTGCTGTGGCCTCTCTCCTCACAGCTCCCTGTGGCCTGGGAGTGCAGCTTCAGTCGTGAAGGGGGTCCATGGCATGCTTGACCCAGTCAAAGAACAGTCAGGTGCCATTTTCCAGAAGGAAATGAACCATAGCCTGTGTGTGGTATGGGAGATAGATCTTGGCCAGCAGAGGGCCTATGAGAGTTGCATATGGGAGAATCTGAGAATGTGTGTGAACTTGAAAGTGACTGACTCCTGGCTCCCTGGGAAAACTGGCTGTGAAGGGTTTTTGCAAACATGAACAGACTTTCTGTGCAGACCCGCCCCTCTCATGTCCCTGAGAGGCAGACCCAGAAGGGTCCAAGTCTCCAGACTGGGAACAGGGCTCCTGCACAGGCGCTCCCAGTTGGTGCAAAAGCCCACCTTGCATTCTAGAGGCTCAAGCGGCACTGGTGGGAACTCCAGGAGACACAGTCCTCATACCCACCCCTCGAGCACCATGAGAGGCTTTGTCAGGAGGAGGGGACAGGCTGTGAACCCCTGCCTCAGCCCAGGCAGAGGCAGGGTGGAACGCAAATCTCATGACTGCATTGAGCAGTTTCCCCTCTGCCACAGCTGCCTCCCATTAATTTCTGATGTGTGAGACCTGTTCCCTGTGAGCAGACCAAAATAGGGCAGTGCCAGTCCAGAGCAGGGCTCAGAGGCAGGAGAAATCTGTAGGAACAAGCTCCCAGATGGGCGGTGTACCCTTTTTAGCAGCCATGAGTGCCACAGCCATCTATCCAGGGACCTCCAGACATTCCATGATGGATTTCATATGTCCTCCCCCAGCCCCCACAACCCACTCCCTGAGTGCACACCACCTTGGCACAATGGGTTACTCCAAGACCCCTCCCTTCCCACCCTGCATCCACACAGCCCATGGGCTCAGGTCTCCGCCACAAGCAGGTGCTCTCAAGCAACAGGGAGCTTCCCAGGGTGCCCTTCTGAGTGCATCACTGTGCTTTCTCCTCACGAAACTCCGGGTCCTCAGAGGCCACCAAGCCTTTACATATGCTGTTGCTTCTGCCTGTCACTGTCCATGCTGGAGCTGACATACCAGCTGGGATGTCAGACATCCCAGAAGTCCCCTCTGAGTCTCCCTCCGGGTTCTCAGCTGCACTGTACGCAGAGATCTCTGGCTCAGAGGCTGCTCAACCTGGGCCAGTTCCTGAGCTTCCCAACTGCAAGCTCCACATCATGAAACTGAAATGGCCACACGTTCTGCATGGCGATGGTACCATGAGCCTTAAATAAGAGTACAGGGATAGCACACCTTATAGATACTCACTGAAGGTTAGCAGTTTTTGTCACCATCGGTATTGGTGGGCTCACACCACTCAGGCAGCTGCCGTAGTGATCACTGTCATCCCCTGTCAAAGCTTGTGCCTCTCCTGGGAGCAGATGCCTGGCTATCCTATGAGCCCCGTGAAGACAGACCATCATCTCTCAATCCCATACTATGGCGCCAGCACCAACATGGCCTCGTGCACAGGGTGCAGTAAACATTTGAGACAGGAGGAGGGAGGCTGGAGATAGCACCCCCATTGCTGTTCTGCAGATGCAGACTTAGGCTCAGAGGCTGGGGCCACTCAGTCTGTAAGTGCAGACACAGGGGAGCCAGGCCCATCTGCCTTCAGGGCTGCAGTCCTTTGCCATGCTTGTTCATCAGGCTTGATAAAGACCCCTCCACGGCCATCATTAGAGGCCCAGTGCTTTTTACTCTTCCGGTCAGTGAGTGGTCTATTGGTCAGTATGTGGTTTCTTGAGAGAAAAGTAATGAAAACCAGATCTTTTTCAATATATCTTGTTCCCCACAGAGACTGTCAGTTCTCATATGTTCCAATAAAACTGCTAAAGAAACAGCCACTTAAAGCACTTTAAAGATTATTCATGGAAAAATTATGCAGAGGAAAAATACAGCAATCCTCTGAGATAGTCAAGCCCCATGGTCAGTTTTTCCAGCTGTCCATGCCATATCAGGCGGGCAGTAGGGACTGCACTCTGGCCAGGGTCCCAGCACATTAGCACCACCCCACCCACCCTGCCCCTGCCCAAGGATATGATAAACTTGCCAGCTGCCCAATTCTGACACAGCCCCAGAAGACACGTGTCCCTGGCAGTCACGTGGGGGCCACCCCAGGCTTGGCCAGCAAGAACCTGAGGCATTTCAGTAGCTGAGGGTGTCACTTACTGGCAGAGAGGTCCCTCATCTGGGTCCCAGCTGAATGGAAATTCTTCTACTTCTGCATCAGACCCAGCTGTTGGTCAACAATGCAGAAGGCGGGGGAGGGGGCTGGGAGAGAAGCGTCAGCTCTGACACTGGGCCCTGGGGCCCTACCCTCTCCCCCTAGCTGGCCCAGGGGCATTTGAGGTCAGACAAACCTCCCAAGGGTCCAAAGCACAAAGGAGAGGGGGCCCATCCTAGCCTAGTCCTGGAGGAAGAATAGAGGGCTCAAGAAAGAGACCAATGGGCTTGCAAGGACCCAAATTGGAAAGCAGAGACGGGGCAGGCAGGCTTGCTGTGTGTGGGAGGCAAGTGGGACAAGGAACAGCCCGCAGAGGAGCAGCACCCTCCCGTGTGGCCCTGGTGTGCTCTAAAGAGGCCATGATGAGCCCATGAGCTAAGACACGAAGTGTTTTACCAGTCTGGCTCCCAGTTGGTGCAAAATGAATGGTAGGCCTCTTCCCCTTCCCTTTCTCAATTGTAGCCTTTGGACCTACCTAAATGCAGGTTTCCCAGAGGAGCTGTCTCCTGCTTGCTGATCCTACACATATGGTCTCTCCCTGTCCCTTCCTCTTGTGTCCAGTGTCCAAGCTCTGAACCACTGGGTGCCTCCCTTGCCAGCCAAGGAGTGCTGCTGAACACCCTCCTCCAGCACTCTGCACATATGCAAGCTGGCCCTCTAAGAAACTGGGACTACTAAGAGTGCGTGCCTCAACTATTACAGCGAGAGCGAGGCAAACAGCAGGCACCAAGTGTGCAGTGCTGAATCCTCATTATTTCTGCTGTAACTCCAGGACCCCTGGGCTTCTGCTTCAAATCACATGGGGAGGAGCAGTGCAATCTGACCTTTAGAAATCACTTTTCTGCACCAGGGTGGGAGCCTGAGTGACTCAGGCAGTGGGACTGTAATCCTCTTATATGGCTGCTGATAAACAAACCCGGTTCCACCCTCTGGATTCTTCCCCAGCAATAGTGAAAACCAAAACAAAGCAGGATGGTTTTCATTCTTTCTTTCCCTCTCTGGAGCAACTACATGGCCTGGCTGCCTGTAGCCCAGCCTGTAGCTCAGGTCTTCCCCAGGGCACCTGCCGAGCTGCCCAAATCCCCAGCAGCCAACATAGCAAGAACTGCCAGGGTTCTCTCCAGGTAGCACTGACAAGAATCAGAGCCTCAAACAAGCTTCCACTGTGCAAGGGGAAATGTGCACAGAGGACCATGCAGGTGCATTTCAGCCACCCTTCAGTTCCCAAAGTCCTGGCTCAGGGACTTTGCCTCTCTTACTGGATTGGTCTATGAGATCTTGCTTTCCACCTTAGCAGAACTGGGACCCCAGTGGGCTTACACAACCACCACCCCTGCTGTCAGCCTTGAGAATGGGTGATACAGGGTGGGGCGGGAGAGGGGCACTGATGAGCAGAGCACTGTGTAGCTCCTTTACACTCTGTCCCACCTGTGACAGCTGAGTGGGCATCTTACCCCAATCCCCAAGCCTCTCCCCACCCACACTCCTCTGATCCCTGCTCTGTTCTATCTCTCTCTCTCTCTGCTCTGTTCACAGGCCCCTCTGTGGGCTCCAGCTCAGCGCGCTTCCGCCGGAGACCCACCTGCCCCGATGCATCTGTGGCCGGCAGCCTTCCCACACCACCGGTCCCCCGACACAGGAAGAGTCACAGCCTGGGCAACAAGTGGGTGACGGAGCAGCCCTGCTCCTGGGCTTCTGACTTGGCATGGGCATGAATGAAGGACTGCTGGGAGCCCTCACCTGAGGCTGAGTCCCTTCCATACCCCTCCTGGGAGCTCTTGGTGCCCCTAGCTGGCATGCTGTCCTGAGCCTGGCATGAGTTGAGGAATCACTGAGAGCACTGGTAGCATCATCCATTCACCGTTCACTGAGGCTCCAGGCTCTGCAGCTCATGGAGATACAGAATGGATGAAGGAAAGGGAAGCAACAGGAGTTCTAGCAAATGCGCCCAGGCTCTGTTAGTAGCTTTCTTATGGAGAAACCCAGAGTCTAGGCCCAGTGGGTGCCAGGGAATGTTGCCAGGCCACCATTTGTTGTCTTGTGGCATCTGCACAGCAGTGAACCTGCTGGCTCACCCACCCCATAGGGCTGTTAGCTAGGGGTCAGGGCTAGATCTCAGTATGACTGGGGGCAGCCATGCCATAGCTCCTGGGCATTGGGTATGGACTCCTGAACAGATGGGTCCATCTCCCTCTCTCCATCCTTTCTTCCCTGCTTGCCTTCCTCCTTCCTCTCCGCCTGCCTGCCTGCCATCTCTAGTCACGCCCAAACCAGCCCTGGCTGGCCCTAAGGAGTTGAGGGCAGGAGGAAGAGAGACACTCTCTGAGTTCTCAGCACTCTTAGCCCTCCGCCTGCCCTGCCACACGCCCACGGGGCAGGAGCCCACTGAGAGGAGGCAGCGGTGTTATCACACGTGGGGTAAGATGAGTCTGGCGAGGGTCACAAGGCCATGTCCCTTGCGATGGTGAGGAGGTGTGGGACCAGGACTGGGCCAGGTGCACGCAGCTCCAGCCCTGCTGCAGCCTCGTCATTCACAAGCCTCATCTTCATCCTGGAAGCAGGCAGGGCAAGCAGCATTGTTTCCCATGAACGGGCGGAGAAACTGAGGCTCCACAAAAAGATGTGACTTGCCCAAGGTCACACCTCCAGAGAGGGCACAGCCTGGAAACCTGCATCCAGCAGTGCAGCCAAGATCGCTCCACGGCTAAGGAGCTGTGCCTTCTTTCTTCCTTTCCGTTTCCAGTATGATGTGTCAGTTGAGTGTAGTTGAGAGTAAAAGTGCGACATTCCCATCGGAGAAGGCCAGGCACCTTCTGGACGACAGTGTCCTAGAGTCGCGCAGTCCCCGCAGGGGCCTCACCCTCACCTCCTCCACCGTCACCAATGGACTCTCCCTAGGTAAGCGTCTCCAGCCTGCGCACCACAGGCAGGGGGCCTAGGCTCAGCATGTGCTCTGTGTCTGTCTCTGTCACAGTGCCACTGGGGGCCCTGGGGGATCCAGCGGCACCTTGCTCCTTGAGAGGTGGCTCCCTGCAGGTGTACAGTGGAGCTAGGAAGCCTTTGCTTCCTAGCCTTCTGGAATTGAGGACCCAGGGGGTTCTTATCTGAATTGTAGCCCCAGTGTTTCAGGCAGGGGAAGAGGCAGCCAGACATACACTTGAGTGTGAGCCCCCAAAGCCCAGCTGCTGCCACAATGGCATTTCTGCCTCAGGGGAGCCCTCACCCCAGGACCCCACAGCGCAAAGCAAGGAAAGCTTCTTGGCACAGTGACAGGGTGGCCACTGGGTCTTCACTGTGTACTTAATGCTGCAAAGCTAGAGGAGGGAGGATGGAAATGCGATCTTCAGGGATGAAATGACATCGATGAACATCAGCCAGAACAGTGCTTGTGTCAATGGAAGGAACAGAAGTTTGGCACAGGCCGAGAGGGAGGTGCCGAAGTTAGGGCTGAGGCTAGCCCTGAGCTCTGGTTACAGATCTGTCCCCCTGTGTCCCCAGGTCAGCTGAGGGCAGGTGGACACCAGTAGTGTTACTGAACTGATCAGACCAGTGCCCCTCTGATGGTACCCAGGTGCCTTCCCATGTGCCTGTGCTTCTGTTATTGGTGTGTCTGTGTGTCTGTCTGTTGCCTTTAGCAGGGAGTTCTCTCAGGTCTGGGGTGGGCAGGCAGATGCCATGCTGAGCTTAACCTGATGAGGACCGTAGGGTAGAGGGCCAGGAACATGGGGTAGGTGGGCAAGAGGAAAACAGGCAAAATCGCATGTACTAGTCTCAGAGACTGTGGGCTGTCAGCCCAGGAGACAGCCATCTCCCTCGCCTCTGAAAGTCTGCCTTCTGTCCTCAGGGGCCATCCTATGTGGATGCAGGCTGTGGTGTAGGATAGCCTTCACCAGTGCCTTCCAGGGCCTGCAGGAGCCATGGAAGAGCCTACTAGATTTCACATGTTGGGGAGAAGCTAGGTGGAACAGAAATGCAAAGGCTTCCTCCCCAAGACTTTGCTGTGTTGAATGTTATGAACACTCAAAGACTGTGGGGTCCCCCGATGGATCCTTTTTCCTTGGAATATGGTATTGGGAACAATGGGATTGGGATTCTGAGGAATGCACTCTGGGAAATACAAGCCCAAGAGTGCTTGGCTGGGCCCCGAGCATCTGTGTGACATTCAGGAAATTGTCTTCACTATGCCTGAGTCCAGGCCTGCTATTCCAGAGACAGAAAACAAGTCAGGTGCTGTGTGTCCAGCATCCAGATGCAGATCACAGAGTTGTTTGGTCCTGACTCTTCAAGTCAGAACTCACAGTGTTTTTCTGCTTGGGGCTGAAAAGCCCTAAGTAAGTTGCCACATGTGCACAGACCCCATTTGGAGCCAGACTGGTCTGTCCCCAGCACCTGTAATGAGGGCCACTGCTCAGAATGATCCAAGGGCCTAGGACTCCTCCTTATCCCTTCCCTATGCCAAGCCTTGCTTTTATTTCAGTCAAATAGCCCTGAAGCTTGAGCCTCTGCAGTCTAAAACAGTACAGAGGCAGGGCACACGGATGCTGAGTGACAGAAAAAAATCTCTCCTTGGATAGCTCCTAGAAGTAGGTGGCCTGGTCCAGTCGTCCTCTGTGCCTCCCTGGGCCAGGGCTGTGCCGGGACATTCTGGGACTTTCCAGAGGGCTCTGTCAAAGAGGGGCAGCCTAGCCTGGGGGCAGACGAAGTGTGTTCCAGCCTTGCTTCCCCTGAGCCAGCAGGGACAGTGGTGAATTCCCATCAAGCCAGGTAGGCCCAAGGTTCTAGGCCCCAGAGGCCTTCAGCAGGCAGTGGGAAGGGGCAGAGGACCCCTGGGAATGGTGGTACAGGACAGGCCTTTCTAACCCTCTAGAGCAAGGTCAGAAACAGTGGCAAAAACTTGAGTCATGTTGTCACCCACAGGGTCAGGAAGTTGTGAGCTCTTCAAGGCCACTGTGCTCACTGATCTGTGTTCCTTTTCCAGGCAGTAGTGAGAGCTCAGAGTTTAGTGAAGAGATGTCTTCAGGGCTGGAAAGGTGAGTGTGGCCTCAGCATGGCCTCATCCCACAGAGGTCTCAGGACCAAGGAGCTGGAGGCAGGCTCTGGGCACTGGCCTCAAGAAGGGTCCTGTGGCTCCTCAGCGTGGGCAGGAGCGTAGGACCGTGGGTGTCCAGGCCTCCGCATTGTGAGCAGCCTCACTTCTCTGCCTCACTTCAGTCAACTCAGGAGTGCTTCCTGGAGCAGATCTGGGAGCAGACTGGCTGTGCAGTGCAGGTTCTGGACAGCAGGACAACACCTGTTCTTCTGATGGACATGTGGCTCCACCTGGTGGGCTCTAAGAGTATTGCACCCACACTCCACCCTGCTGGGCACTGGTGGCAAAGGACTGGCACCACTGCCATGCAGCCTCAGGTTTGACTCCCTGTGCAGAACCTATCTGCCTAGGTACACAGCCTCCAACTCAGGAGTTTACCTGTAATATGTGCTCCCGGGCCAGTCCTGGGGGTTAGGAAGATGGAGGTGCCACGAAGGGGTGACCCATGGCTGCAGCACCGGTAGAGGAGGGCATCAAGGTCTGAGGCTAAGCAGAAGGAAGTCCAGTGATGAAGACTGTTCCAGGGAGGCAGGCGTACCTTGTCCTTCAGGGTGAGGCCTCCACCAGTGTCTAGTGGCCTTTGCCCAAGTACCATGCTCTCATACATGTTACACATCTATGCACACTCATAGAGCTCTCACAGTGCATGTACACAAGCTGCACACTCACACATGTGCACATACATATGCACATGCTCACAGTTGCACTCATGGACATGAATGCACACTGATGGTTACACAGTGTCATGTGTGTGCATGCAGGTGTGCACACTCCATGTAATGTAACATGCATACATGCACCAATTCAGCTAGAGGCTCACATTTAGTTACATACTCATGTGCACATGTATACACACATGCACTCACAGCTAAATGTTCTTATATGTGCACATGCACACACCTGCACAGTTACACAAATACTCCTGCAAATATATATGCACACGTAGTTACACATGCCCTCACAGAAATACACTTGCACATTCACTCAGTACACACTCATGTGTACATACATGTACTCTTGGTTATATGCTACACACAGGCACATGCATACGTATACACACATGTATATGCATGCATATATACAACTACACCTACAGATGTACAGCACTACATTTTCTCATATACCCTACATGCACACATGTGCATGCATGCATCTGTATATGCACATGTATGTACACATTCACATATATGTAAGTGTATACTCATAATATGCACATCACAGTACACACACATGTCCACAACACTCATACTCCTGCAGTGCTGAAGCTGCTGTCCCCTAACTATAGAGTGACTAGAAAAGAGGTTGTTTCTCTCTACCTCTCACAGGGCAGAGGGGCCATCAGGTGATCAATGTACTGAGCACTTCCTGTGTCCCAGGGTCTGTCCAGGCCCTGCCATGCATGTGCATGAACTCCCTGCACCTCCACCACAGCCATGAGTATTGTCCCCATTTTGTGCACAAGGACAACAGGGTCTGGCTGAAGTGATTTGCCTGCTTCACACTCATTTGCCAAGGACAAAGTTGACCCAAAGCCACACCCTTCTTCCACCAAGCACCCCTAGATTGTCCCATGCCTCAGTCAGAGGGCCCACACTGACATCTCTACAGGGCGGGCCCCAGACCAGCCAGTCAGTCTGTCAGTGCAACTCAGGGTGACGGCTGGGAGGGGGAGGTCTGCACTTGTCCCAGCACTTCCTTGGAGACCTTTGCTCTGTTCTCCTTGGGGAGCTCAGGCTAACTGGCCCCCGGCTTACCCCGCAGTAGGAAGGAAAGGCCTCAAGGGCAGACTGCAGAACTCCCAGGCAGTTGGGACACCCAGGTGTGCCCCTGGGAGAGGGCTACAGACAAGCTAGCATCTCCCCTGGTCACCGGCCCCTCAGAGGACAGCAAATGGAAAACACCCAGTGGTGAGATCCGGAACAGCAACCACTCCTGAACCTGTCTGTTCATTCGTTCATTCATTCATTCATTCACTTGTTCATTCCTTCATCTGCTCATTCATGCATTTCTTCATTTGGTAGTTGTTTATTAAGCAGCTGCTTCCTGCCAGATACCATACAACTTGATGAGAGTGTAGTCTCTATGGTTCCCAATAAGTGCCATAATTGAGCTTGGTCTAGAAAGGAGGAGGGTGGGGGTGAATTCATTGCTCCAAGGATGCAGCACTGTGTCCAATGCATGAACATTTTATGGTACCTAAACCACTGTCCACCTGACTGTCTGGAACAAGTACCTTGTGGCTGTGATCTCTGAGCACTGACTTCTCAGTGATGCATTGTGCCCTGCCTCCAGCAGCTGTTAACTGCCTTGCATGGAGGCTGTCCTGCTCCTCATTGTCTAAGTGATGTAACATTTGGCCCATGACCTCCTGGGTGAGGGGGACAGAAGCCACTTGCTTCACAAGATGGCAAAGGGTACAATGAAGACCCACTCTCGTGCAGGCCTGTTATCCTATGCCAGCTGCTGTAGCCTCCTGTTCCTGTTTTCACCCTGCACCAGTCTCTGCTCCTGTTCACAGAGAATCCATGCCCTAGAAAGCAGATGTGCGTTCCAGTCTTTCCTGCAGACTCTGCTGGAGCACTGGAGGGAGTTCCTTCTTTCATTCCTCACAGCTGAGTCACCATCATGTTACTCCTGAGTCTTCTTTATGGCTTGACCTTTGGGCAGCCCCCCTGCATTCCATCTGCATCTGCTCTTTGAAGGGGAGTGGATCCCTGGGTATCATCCTCTGCCCCCCACACACACACACACCAGCAACTGCCCAAAAGACCTCCCTACTCATGGCCGTCCAGCTGTCCTCACAGCTGCTACATGATCACAGCTTTCTCTGTATTGTCTCATCTGCTGGAGCAGATAAAGGAGTGCATCTGGGGTTACAGGTTCAGGAGAGGGCCAAGCTAGGGCCTCCTGCAGCTCTGAAGCTGAGGGGCATGACCTTTGATGGATCAGCCCATGCCTAGTAAAAGCTTGTCTCAAGCCAGGTAAAAAATGGAGCCAAATGCATAGCAAAGTAAAGGGCAGGGAGACACAGCTCTTCTGGTTGAGCACATCTGAATCACTGTCAGTGCCACCACAAATAAGCAGGGGCAGAGTTCCCGCTGTCTGCACTTATTTGGTCCCATCTTGTGAGTTTACATGCTCCAAGTTTATACACATAAATGTCAGTGCCAGGGCTTAAAGGTGGTTTCTTCATTGTCAGCAAGACCCAGGCCACATGTGCCCAATGTGTCCCCAAAGTGGCTGGCATCAAAAATGCCTGCATTACCAGGTGTGTATGCCTATAATCCCAGCTGGGAAGCTGAGGCAGAAAGATTGCCATGGTCACCCTGAACTGTATAGCAAGACCTTGAATTAAAACAGACAAATAAAAAAATGATAACCTATCTCGGCTTCCACTGGAGCAGTGGACCACTGAAAAAGGACACACCCCATCCAACTGGGATGTGGAGTGAGGGTGCAGAGAGCAAAGGGGTCACCTTGCTGTCCCCACATCTGCAGAGCCCTGGCAAAGTGAAGACACTGTGGGCTGAGGAGGGGCAGCATAGCTGGGGAATATTCGTCACTTCTCAGCTCCCTTGGAGGCCAGAGTCTTCATTGTTGGGAGTAGCGGGGTGGGGCTGGGCCCTCTTTTCTCTAGACTTTACCTGGGACCCCTGCCCCACACACCACTTGCCCAAGGAGGGAATAGAGGGCCCTTGAAAGGGCCTGGAGCTGGCACTGGGCTGGGCTCCAGCCGTTCTCAGACTCCAGAGAAGCCAGGAGGCAAAGGTGCTCAGGACAGCAGCGGGCGCCCTGCTGACTGTGGGCCTGACCTGCAGGTGTGGGCACATGGCAAGAGCAAGAGTGCAGGTCCAAGGGACAAAATATTTTTAAAGAGGAACAGGATGGATTATAAAAGTAACATAGATGTGTGTATGGAAATGCATACTGTGCTGTCGGTCGTCTTGCTGATTTGTAGTTGGAGGGTTGTTGAGGGAGGTTTTGTCCCTCAGACTTCCCAGATTTTCCACAGTGGGTAAATGTTTTCTACCCAGACAGAAATTAGCATCCAGTTTTTTAAAAGAAGATGTCATCAGACATGATTACTGACCAGTTTTTAGGAAGCAAAATAGGAAAGTGTGTCACAGATCATTACAAAGCCCTCGGCATCCGTTTTCCGTGTGACAGTGCCAACCTTGTGGAAGTGTCCTCTTGTGTGAGATCAGACTGTGACAGGAATGGTGGAAAGAACAGGAGAGAGGTGGCCTCAAGGACCCAGTAGCAGTGGAAGCCCTTACAGTGGGACAGGGAAAGGGAGAGGGGAAACAACCCATACCCTTATCTGACGCAGAAGGGCCTTTTCTTGCGGGGACCTGGTCAGAACTCACTGAGCCTGGAAGGAATCAAGCTAGCTGCACAGAGGGCCATGGCACAGTGGAACAGGGCACAGTGGTCATCTGACGGGGAAGAGCTGTGTTGCCTGCAGGTCCAGGGGTGGCTCCTATAGGAGATGGCTGCTGAGGTCCAAGGGCACTTGGTAAAGAGGACCCTGGTGAACCTTCGGGGGCATCCTGGGACCCAAGGGGCCTGTGAGCTCTGAACCATGTCCTGGATGGGAGAGGTGGCCAGGAACACTCAGTCTCTCTAGGAGTCCCATGTGGGAGAGAGAGGTGAGCCCTGTGACATGTCCTGTTTTCTTGAGTTCCCAGTGTACCTCTGCAGCAGAGGCATGGCCAGTAGGTCTAGGGGGCCTGGGTCTAGGCCACCTGTGCTAGCAGTCCCCTGCACAGCATCATCCTCTGAGACTCAGTTCCTCAGTGTGCAAAAGGGGTGTGCACCATGCACACTTAGTATGCAGGTGGAGCTGCTCCATGGACGAACCAAGGTGGGGGCTTTTAATTAGGAGCTTCCCTTTTGACACCTCTTACCAGCAAGAAAACCACCTACGGACTCAGGCTGGGCAAGGGAAGGAAAATCTCCCCAAGTGGCAGTTCAGTCCTATGGGCAGACTGGGAAAAAAGCACTATCCTACGAGTGCCCAGGATGGCCTCTAAGAGGCACCGCCGGCAGTTGGCCCCGTGGCCAGCAAGTGTTGAGGTGGTTGGCTGAGGCAATTCCTGCTCCTTGGGAGATTTCCTGGTGGTCTCAGCCGGTGGAACCACCCACTGTCCTCAGGGACACATCAGGAAAGTGGATGGCTGGTGGCGACTGAGTACCATGCCTGCTACTCCTGAAACAGTTTCACAAGATGTGTGTTCCCTTCCTGGGATCGAAGAACTTGGTCAGTGCCCCAGGTTTGCCAGGGCTCAAGATGGCTCTGATCCCTGAAGCCTGCAGTATTTGGGGAGAATTAGGCCACGCTCTGGAGCACAGGTCCCCTCAGTTCCAGTGCAGCTGTGTGCACAGCTGAACGAGGGTGATTCACAGTGGGCCTTGCCATTTGCACACCGTTGAGCCTCCCAAAGCTATCACCTGGCAACCAAACCTCCAACAGGTGAGCCTGTGGGGGACCACTTTGGATCCAAGTCATAACACCTGTCCTTGGCCATGGCAGTCAAGGCTGGAAGCCCAGCCAGCTGCTTTTCCTTGGGGAGCTGAGAACCCCTGCCCACAGCTTCTCTGACCAGGGTCTTTATCTCCTCCAGAGCCAGGGCTGAGCTGTGGCCAAGTCTCTGCCTCACTGTGTCTGTCCTTCCCCCTGAAGCCTTCTCTACCCCTGTCCTGCCCAACAGACCAGATTCTGGGCTTCTCAGCACACAGAGGAGACTGGAGATGCCACACAGCACCCAGGTTTATGTGAGGTGGCTTTACCAAGCCACTGAGCCTCACTGATCTAGTTCTCAATGACCAGAATGGAAATCACGTGGATTTGTATTTCTCCTGCCTGCTTAGCTGTCAGAAGGCTGGGGATATGCAGGACAAACATGGTTCCTAGGGGCCTATCTAGGAAACCTACTCCTAGAGACATTTTTCAGAGAAAGATGGGTGGCTCGCAGAGAGTAAAAGACCTTTAAAAAGCTCAGCAGGAAGGATGTCCAGTGCCCAGTGGAATTCAGGTGGTGCTTCCTGCCTCAGGATGAGGGTGAAGCATCAGGAAGTGGCCAGACAAGCCATAGTGGGATTAGCTTCGCATCTGGATCTTGTGGGTACAGGTAAACACCACTGAAAAGTGTATCACCTGGGCCCTGCCACAGGTACAGCCTGCCAGAGTTCTGCAAACTTGAGATAGGAGGACGGGTGGAGAGCCCAGCTTCTGCTAAGACCAAGGTTCCTGAGGCCTCAACACAATTGCAAGCCAATATTTCTCTCAGCTTCTGTGCTCCCTAGGCTCACAGCGAAGACTTGGGGCTTCATGAATTCTAACTCTCAAATAGCAGTAACCTATTGTGTACCTAACAGACAATGCCTTGCCTAATCTTAGTGATCATGCAGTTGGTGACTCAAGCAGTGCCCTGGCTGCTTCTGCAGCCCCTCCCATGCTTCCTCTTCCTAGTGCTGTGACCTTGGGCAAGTGACTTCACCTCTGCAAGCCTCAGATGCCTTACCCATGAGACAGGAATAATAACAGTGCCTGCCTCACAGTGTTACACGGTTAAGTGTGCTAATAAGCAAATCCTGCTGAGAACATTGCCTGGCACCCATCATTCTATCACTACCATCCTTGATTTCATCATTTCACCACCACCATCATCACCACCACCACCACCACCATCATCTTGGGATCCCTGTGTAACTGGGAACTGGCTGCCAGTCAACATCCTAACTGGGGAAAACTTTCCTTGTACTCCTGGTCTGGGTGGGCCTCAGTTGCCTGCTAGCACCCTCCATGCCCAGATCCACCCTGAAGAGGCAGCAATCAGTGGGACCCCTAAGGACACATGGTGTTCAACTGTGGTCTCAGAACAACGCTAAGACCAGTGCCTGAGGCTCTGGAGTAGGACCCCTTGAGAAATCCGTGATTCCTAGCCTTTAACAGATAGCACTGCCCACACTGATTGCATTTGCTGGTCCAGAAAATTCACCTAAGAAAGCAGGGAAGGATCAGTCCATCTGGCTCCCATGACTGAGGCCCCTCACAACTCTGCTCTGATGTCAATCAACCCCTCCAGGCTGCCCATCACAGCCTCCCCAGCTCACAGCAACAGAAGGATGGCCACCACCCCGCCAGTGCTCCTGAGGGCTGACCGCCACATAGCTCCTGAGAGCAGGTCTGGCTTCCAGCATGGAGCTCAGGCAGGCCATTGGCTGGCCTAAGGGTGGACACTCAATCCCACCTCTAATGACAGGCCAGTGAGGTGGGACATGTGGCTCCCCCACCTCCTTGGTCTCAGTGTTCTCATCTAAAATGCTGTGAAGGTTGACTGTACCTTTCCACCAGGCTGGTTGGATTAGTGTACAAAAGCACTTAAGTAGTACATAGTAAGCAGGTGACAAGAGCCATCAGCTGTGATGTATGGGACAGCGAAAGCGCCTAGGAGAATACCACAAGGAGGAAGACAAGGGACCTTGGAGCTGGCAACCCACGAGACCCTCATGCCTAAGGACTTCATGGCCATTTGGCCTCACAGACACTGGCACAGCCCAGTGAGCATGAGCAGTGGGCTGAGGTGCCCAGCGGAGCTGCCTTTTAAGTAGGATCCCAGGGAGACCCAGGCTGAAGTGAGACGTCGACCAGGCCACAGAGACAACCAGCCATGTGTCTCCGTGGTCTTTCCGTGAGCAATTCCAGCAAGCCAGTATCTCTGCATCGCCAGATCCCTACGTGTTATGCTGGAACAGTGTCCACTTACAGGGCAGGCCTCACTGGAAGATGCAGTTGCAGGCTTTCCACAAATACCTGTTCTATCAACATCTACTAAGTACACAGCCATGGCTGCCATGTGAGACCATGATGGGAAGCAGGTGGCAGCACAGCCCCTTGCCCTGTCTGAGGAGTGACCATGGCTGCATACTGACCTGTCATTGCACTGTCCTGGGGTGACAAGTACTCACAAGGAGGCAGAGTGAAGGCTAGAGGACCAGCGCAGAAAAGAGAGGTTCCCCTCTGCTCCAGATGGCAGCAGCTCAGAATGGGAGTCCAGGTCAGAGTCAGAGGAGACGTCACAGAGGACATCACCACAGAACTCACCCTCAGACCCCACTTGTAAAAATCCTTGTAATGGCTGGGAAGGAGAGCTGCCCTGAAGGCTGCCTGTCACCAGTGCCCCAGTGACATTGCCCAGCTTAGGATGACACTTGAGTGCTGCTGCCACAGTTGGGAGCTTACTCAAGTCTGAGGTCCCAGCAATTTAGAAATGAGCACTGGCAGCATGGTTCTCTGGGCAGCGACTCATCCGCACACTGTGTTCCGGCTTGGGAATGGCAGCTGGCTAGAGTGAAGCATAGCAGGGCCTCTCAAGTGTGCCATAGTTTGTGGTAGGTAGGCATCAGTCTGGGGCCATCATGAAATGCATCACAAAGAGACCCTGGGGGACCAAGTACACGCTGTAGCGCCCCGTCACCTAAAGAGGAGCTGTTGACAGAAGGGGAGGGTCCTGGAGCAGCCATCCCAAGTTACTAGCAAGGCTCCACTGGACAATGGGCCCAAGATGGCCATCAAGAACACTTCTTTCTTGGCTGGAGGATGGAGGCCCTCACTCAGCAGTGGTGTGAAATACCAGCTGTGACAAGCGAAGATGCCCCCACACCACTCCCAGAGGCAGCATCCCAGAGCTGACTATAGACAACATAGGGAACATTTACTTGGGAAGGGCCTCATCTGACTCTGCACAGGAGGCTACATCACCATCTGGCCATGGGGTTGAACCGGCCATAGTGGAGGGGTGGAGCACGCTACAGGACTGGGCAGGATTCCACTTGGGGACACAGGAAGTGATTTCTAAGACAGGAAAGGATGAAGAGGAGAGGGAAAAGGGGTACCTCACTCCAAAGAGGTGGGGCAGGAATCTGCATGCTCCCCTGGAAAGGCTCATGCTGGGGCACGGGAGGGAGAAGAGCCAGACAGAACCCATGAGAAGGACACAGAGCATGGGCTGTTGGATGCTGTGCGGGTCACAGAGCCAGTCTACAGGGCAGCTGGAGCCAGCAAAGGAGTGTGTCCAGAGGAGAGGATACAGCAGACAGACTGACCCAGTGGTGTTCTGGTGAATGGGGTTCCTGCAGATGTCCGTAGGCCCGATGTGCAAGGTTGCACACAATTCTGGGTCTGTGCACACATCCAGTGTGGGCCTACTGTGACTGTATGGGCTGCCCAGCATTTTCCATCAAACATACCAGGCACACACTAGGGTACCTGGGAAAGGGTGATCTTGGATACAGACATGACAATGTACTCCCCAGAGACCTAGAGAATTTCCTGGAGGGCTCTGCTGGTGTGTATTCGCTGATCTGATGGCTCCAGAGTACCAAGAAGTACTTGCAGCTTGAGTGAGAAGCCTGCAAAGGGGAGGGAAGGGGCTGACCCACATTATCACAGGGCTGTCTGGTGTTTCAGGGATGTGGCTGAAACTTGCCCCTTTTCCTCCATAGCAGGGGACGTCTCTATGCCACCCTAGGGCCCAACTGGCGCGTTCCAGTTCGGAATTCTCCCAGAACCCGGAGCTGTGCTTACAGGTACTCATCTATTCCTCTGCTCATGTATTCAGCGAAAACCTTTAGGGTGCTTGTTGAGTTAAAAGTCTGTGTTAGAGGCTATAGAAGGAGACAGAGACAGCCTCTTCCTTTGTGATGCTACTGCCTCAGAGCAGAGGTGTGGGCCACTCTGGGCAACCTGAGTGAGTCATCAGGGCAGCCGAGACTGAGAGAATGATGGGAACTGGCTAGATACCAGCAGAGACGTGGAGGAGAGAAGAATGCACCCACCCATAGAAGGAGCACTGTGAGGCCCTGTGAAGCACGGGGAGCTGGGGACTGAAAGACAGGATGAGAGAAGGGAAGGGGCACATATGAGACGGATGGGGCCACATCCAGCAGGCACAAACATGGTGGCTTGCCCCTCAAAAGCAATGGGAGTGAGGGAAGGGGTCGGCTGTGGGAGGGGACAGTGTAGAGAGTGTAGCAAAGGGAGCGGGGCAGAGGCGGGGCCGAGAGCAGTCAGCCAAAGGAAGACGTGCTGGCCTCCGACGGGGAGGTGGGGCAGCTGGGATGGACAGCCAGGCATGGGGCCCAGAATCGGTGCACTCTGGGGACTGACTGCTTTGTGGGGCAGAGGTGCACAGTAGCAGGCCTGAGAAGGGGCCTCTGGTGCGAGTGAGCAGAAGCACACAGACCTGGCACTCAGGCAGGGCTGGCCTTGCCATGCACTGCTAAGTAATCCCCTGTGGATGGTGCCTGACCCTGGGGGAGAGAGAGAGAGAGAGAGAAAGGGGCCTGGAGGAAAAGGTGTGGGTGCTTCATGCCTCCCTCCTCTACTACCCCACTCACAGACACATGTGTCACCCCACTCCGAGGCTCTGACCAGCCCAAGGAGTAGGTTCAGAGGAAGCCATAAGTGTGTGTCCCAGGAGCAGCCAGGAGGAAGCTGGGATAGAGGTGTCTTCTGGACAGGGCAGCTGCTGCTAGGCTGCAAGCCGGGTTATAGGGCTTTGATCACCAAGTCTAGAGCTTACAGACGGAGGAGGTGGAAGTGCTCAGCTGCCAGGAGCCCTTCCTGCTCTGCAAGGACCTTGGCCTTCCCCTCCTTGGCCTTGCCCAGTACCAGGAGTTCACTTACCTAGGGGAATGCAGCCATGGACTCACTAGTGGGCTCCTAAGGACTCCAGTGGGTGAGAGGGTGCCAAGCTGCAGCTGCTCCGGGCAGTGTCTGACTGGTGGTCTCTCCTCAGCCCCTCCAGCCCATGCACCTGTACCCTGGGAAGCTCGGCAGCTGTGCCCACCATGGAGGGGCCTCTGAGAAGGAAAACCCTGCTCAAGGAAGGCCGGAAGCCCGCAGTAAGTCAGCACGCCTGATGGTGACAATGTGGGCCCCCTCTGAGAGCCTGTGTAAGAGCAGCAGCTGGGAGAACAGGGCCTTTGTTTCTATACTGTAACCTGGGACAGTGACCGGAGCCGCGGAAGACAGGAGGCCAAACTCGAGCAGGATCAGCTCTCAAACTTTATTACGTACAGCGAACCGGACCTAACAAGGTCCGCCACCCTCAACGTTGGTTCCTCTTCCGCCCGTTGGGGGCAGGAACAACCTCTTATAAGGGGAAGCAGTATCCAATCACAGAGAAGCGCGCCTAACAAGCTGATAGGCTAGCGTCACGGGTAACTGGGCAGATATGACAATTTGGCGGGCTTGTTCAGGCCGGGAAGAACCCGGAAGCAGGAAATGGGCGCCATCATAGGCGGCTTCCCACAGGACAGGACTGAGCCGCCTCCTGGAGGCCACATGTGGCAGTGCCTCCACTCAGGGAACACAAGCAATGACCTGGAGGGCAGTTGGAAAACTGGAGGAGAATTTTCAGGTCCTACCACCAGCTGAACTCACATTTCACCAACTCCATGACTCCACGTGACAATCTCAGCCCCTTGCATGACAAGTTGCCCCAGGCCATCTGTGAGCTGCATCTGCAGGCAGCATCTGTCCTGCTCTGGCCCCTGTCTCCCTGTCCACTGCCCACAGGGTGAGCTGGAGAGGCATCTCCTCCCAGTGCCCACCAAGAAAATGCCAAGGCCTGGCCCACCTACCACCTCCATGTGTTCCCAGAGCCCCTGTCTTGAGTTGCCAGTTGACTCTTGAGTGATGAGAGTCTCCCACCCAGATCAGGGGACACTCTGTCACTTAGTGACACCGAGTCCCAATGTATCCTACAGCCTTCTGCAGCATGGGGCTTGTGCCTGTCCTCTTCCACTGACCTGCCCACCTCTCATGGCCCAGAGTGCAGGCCCCAGTGATCCCAAGGCCAGAACCTAAAAGTGTCCTTAAGGCAGCGTTGTCCCAAATGCTAGCTGACTTGAAAGTAGGTAATGAAATCAGGTCAATGGGTCATGACCCATATTTTTTAGTACAGTAGAATGGAAAATTTTCACATGTAGTAGAGATAAATATCATTCCATGAACTCTGTCGCTTCATCGCATGCTTGGGTATCTGTATGCTGTATACCCTGTGGGTCTAAAACCCTTGCTTTCCCTGGTAGCACAAAGGAGCCCTGGGTGGCGATGCAGGGAGCCTGTGCCTTGAAGGCATATCCTTTTCCTGCCCAATGGGGCATTGGCTTTGCCTTTGCAAAACCAAAGCCCAGAACATGGTTTCCCATACCAATGGCCAGAACCTTGGGAATTCTTCCCTTTGCCCTGGAGCAACACAAGCCTGCCTATAGCTTGGCCCTACCAGAGTTCCCACCCCTTAACTCCATCTAGGGCAGCCTGCTGCAGGCATCAAGCTTCTAGACTGTAGCTTAGCACATCTGTATTTTAAGTGCTTTTCCCAGGATTTTCTTGGGCTCAGGTCACCTGACTATGTAGGAATTAGGCCTAAGCATTGGCTTCAACAAAGTGGTCTAAGAAGGAAGGACAACATGAAGAAGTGAGAGAGGCAGGAAGAAAAATCACCTCCTCAATTGTGGGGGGAGAGCCATTGCCAGGGGGGTGGCAAAGGCCAGGGGAGAGAAGAGACTTGAGCTGGCATTGCCAGTGGGTGGCTGCATCTGAAATCAGGATGCCAGGGGCTACCCTGTCCCTCGATGTCATCACTCTGCCTCCCCTTCCTGTGCAGCTGTCCTCTTGGACCAGGTACTGGGTCATACTCTCGGGATCCACCCTCCTGTATTACGGAGCCAAGTCCTTGCGGGGCACAGACAGAAAACATGTAAGTGCCATGAAAAGACCCCCATACTGGAACTTCACCTGGGGAAAGGGCCTCAGGCAATGATAGGGCTGGGGGTGGGAAGGAAGCTCGCTTGGCCAAGTTGGCCTCCCCTGTGAACAGGAAGGCATGGGCCTGGGCCTCCCAGCTGTGTGTTGTTCTCCTCTAGTATAAATCTACACCTGGCAAGAAGGTCTCCATTGTGGGCTGGATGGTACAGCTGCCTGATGACCCTGAGCACCCGGATATCTTCCAGCTGAACAACCCCGACAAAGGTAGGCAGCAGGTCGGGCACCGGGCGCCAGGCTCCAGCAGCAATTTACCCCATCTCCTCTTCTGCCAAGCATCAGGGGCTTCGAGGCTGCTGCATCCATGTGCACTAGGTTTGGGTGTCGCTTGCTATGCCCTCACTAGGCCATGGACCATGACTGAGGTGTCCACTGAGCAGTATGTGGAATGTGTGCCTTACAGAGATCATTTTTGTGGCCTTGCTTTTAGTGCCTGAAATCCATCAGGAGCTATAGCCTCAGGGTGTGGGAACAAAGAACAATTCCAAATACAGCCAGAGCAAAGGGCCAGAAGGGTCCTGGATCCCGGGGCATTTTAGGGCCCCATGACATAACTTGTGCCGTGTCTGCTTCCAGGTCCAAGGCAAACTCAGAACTATGTAATTTCCAAAAACTCCAACCTACCTCTCCTGAGGAGCTTCCTAGTCCCTCCTGGTTCTACATCTCCTTCGTGGCCCTGCTGGGAAGAAAGAGAAGTTCTGAGCACCAAGTGACACACAGAGGCCATAGCTAGTCTCAGTAGCTATGCCACAGAACAAAAACCCAACACTGCTGAGTCTTGGATTCTAGCCAGGGCAACTCACTGCAGCTGAGTCCCTATGTATCTTTCCACATTAACAGGAATGTTCTAGTACAGGTTCGTGCACAGACAAGTTTCTGGGCAGCTTTCTGACATTCAGATTTGAAGCATAGAGATCTGGAGTGGAGACCCAAGATTCTGAAGGTTTGACAGGCTCCCTGTAGGCAGGGTCAGATGATGGTGCTGGCTAGGGGGCCACACTTTGAGGGCCAGATTGCCATGCACTCAGTTGAGAAGCAAAGAAACAAGGTGTACAGGAGCCTAGGAGCTGGGGAAGAGGTAGATGGCCACCCCTGTTGGAATGATCAAGCTCACATACGTCCCAAACACGTCCTCAGCTTGGTTACCACTTGGGTTGGTTTCATTAGGAAGCAAGAAGGCTTGGCCTACACAAGTGTGACTGAGACAACGTGGTCCCATGGACTGTGAGCCATGCCTGGGCCTGAGCCCAGAAGGAAACAGGATCCCTGAACAGAAGGAAATGTGACACAAGTGCTGGCCAGAGTCCATGTGTAGAAATCAAAGAGCTTGGATGAGGAGAGAAAAATCACATCTCTATCTGCAGTAACTTCTTACTCTTTTCGTCATGAGTACAGGTATCAGATGACAAATGTGTTAGCAATACCTAGGATTTCATCCCTGAGGGGCATCATGGATATTTGCCTGTTACACGTGGTTGTGGATATTTCAGAGCATCATGTATGTTCATCTCTCTTTGAAATCACAGAAGACATCAGACAGGCCACTAGATCCGGTTACTATCGTATCAGTATAGTAGCATGCATAGCATTCCAGTACTCAGCTGGTTTTTAGGTAGTTTCCTAACTGTGTTTCAGGATAATTGACTTTCTCTATATTTTATTTTATACGTTGAAAAATATTCTGAGAAGGAGTCTCAAGTTTCCAGACAACAAAGGCTCTGTAGCCCAAAACATGGTTAAAGCTCTAGTTCAGAGACAGCCAGGGAAGCATGGGAGCCACCTACCTGGCATTTCCAGCTCACCTGGGGCTGCTCCTGACCTGCCTTAGTTTAGTCATGCGCGCTCGTGTCTCCCTCCTGCACAGTCGCAGGCTGCTTCTTCGCAGGTGTGTGTGTGTGTGTGTGTGTGTGTGTGTGTGCGCGTCTGTGTGTGTGTCTGTGTGTGTCTGTGTGTTTATATTGGCTGATTAATACTGGAGATGTAAACCCAGGGCTTCACATATGCTAGGAGAAATTTTGTCCCACTGCCATGTGCCCTCTTCTTAACTAATGCTTTCTCTGCCCATCAGGCAATGTTTACAAGTTTCAGACTGGCTCCCGGTTCCATGCGATACTGTGGCACAAGCATTTGGGTGATGCGTGTAAAAGCAACAGGCCTCAGGTAAAGTCTCTTGCTAGAAATCCCCTCCCATTCCAGGGACTCAAGGTCCTTAGGAAACAGGCTCCCTTCTTCCCTCAGAGCCCATCAGCTCTGCTCCTGGGCACTTCTGTGGGTCAGCAGTTTCCTCTGAAGCAAGACACCCCTTGTACAGCCCAGGGCCAGAGCTGGAAAACTCTGGGTCTGGCTCCTGTGTCTTTTCTACTCAAGGAAATGTCACAAAAACACTAATGGGAATACAGGGAGGTGGTGAGGATCAGGTCCCAGCATCTATTGAAGTCATCCCCAAAAAGCTAATATTGCAGGTATATCCCAAACTGACTAAGGGACCTCCCAGCCCACCACCCTTGGAAATGATTGGCAGCTAATGTATTGAAGGCCAACCCAGTGCTGATGAATGGGGGACTCCAGCCCTGCGGGCTTGTATGGGTGTGGGCTCCCTCTGGGCTTGGGATCGCTTCTTCCTCACCCCTCTCCTCATCAGCCATGCTAGCCTCATGCTAAATACTTCACATGCAGGAACCAGCCTGGTCCTCCATCTGGGAGGTAAGGTTCTTTTACTATCTGCATGAGGACTCTGAGGCTCAGAAAGAGGCAGAGCCTCCTTCAAAGTCCCACAGTTAAGACAAAGTGGAGCTGCCTGACTCCTGGTCCTGACCTTGTTCCCCACACTCTGCTGCCCTTACTTCCCCCTTCAGTGGTGCCAGGGCCTGAGGAAGGCAACCCCGAAGGCCAGGCTGACTCCATGGACGTGGCTGTGCCCCCTCAGCACCAGATAGGGGCAGGCTGGAGCTTCCCCTCCCTGCAGCCAGCAGGCAGCACTGGTGTACCTGTCCCTAAGCACCCGTGAGGGATCCGAGGACATCAGGTCCCTCTCCTCAGCCTGTCTGGGAGAGAGCACAGGGCATGGGATAGATGGGGCCACTTGTAGAGGAAGGTCTGAGGGGGCCTCAGCACCAGGCACTGGGCCTGGAAAGACACAGACTTTACCTGCTGGTCACAACACATTCTGCCCTCTTGGCCTCTCGGAGCTTTTCTTGTAAATGGAGGGAGGTCACTAGTGGCAGGTCTTGGACTCTGTCCTCAGCTTGGGCTTGCTGAGGATTCTCAGTTGTAATGTAGATGAGGATGTGTGTGAGAAACTGGTCAAGATTATGGATGGTGGGGCTGGGGATTTAGCTCAGCGGCATAAGCGCCTGCCTTACAAGCAGGCAGTCGTGAGTTCGATCCCTGGTACCGATAAAAATGAAAAAGACCAAAAAAAAAAAAAAAAGATTATGGATGGTAAGAAGCTGGGGAACAAGTATAAAGTCCTCAAAAGACTGAAAAACAGGACAAGCCAAGTACGAGCATAAACTTGAGGTACCACAGAGGGGCCCAAACCAATAGTACTGAGTCCTCTGACTCCCTGTGACAGTGCTAGGAATGTCCCAGGTCCTCAGAGACTTAGCTAGAGGACAGTCACTGCAGCACTGTCCTGGACAGAACAGTGAATAATGGCACTGGTCAGCACTGGGTAGCCATAGGAAGCTGGCACAGCCCTGGGCGCAGCCCTATGATATTGGCAATTAAGAAAAGGGCACAGATATAAGGAGGGAAACTTCACTGGTATTAAAAAGCATAGACAGCCAGGCCCAGTGGTGCACACCTGTAATCCCAGCACTTGGGAGGATTGCTGCAAATTAGAGGCCACCTGGGGTACATGGTGAGTTCAAGGTCAGCCTAAACTACATAGCGAAACTTGATTTCAACTCACCTCAAGATACATATCCATACTACTGTATGTGTGTTTGTATAGGAATGTAAGCTTCCTATAGTAATATACAAGAAACTAATTCTGCAGTCTCTAGAATATATGCACATACACACATACTGATTTTAAGACTCTATGGGTCAAACCCAGGGCTTTGCACATGTTAAGCAAACACTGTACCACAGAGCCACACCCCTGGCCCAGCTCACACATTTGCTGTATATTAACATCATCACCATCTCTGTGACGGGAAGACTGGTGGCTCTGGTCAGCTGTCATCTCAAGGCAATCCATGGAACAAGGTATGGAGGCTTGAATAAGGCTGCCCACATCAGACGACATTAAGGGAGGGAGAACTGGACCCCAGTCCTCTGGAGCTGCCTTGGCCACAGCACCGATCCCCCAGGTGTGTCTTCACTCCCTCATGAGCTGTGAGTGCCTCTTTAAGAGCACACAGTTGGCCTCCAGAGGAGCCTCCGTGCAGGCCGCCAAGTGGTTGCAGACCTGCAGCAGCTGACAGCCCTTAAGGGGGTGGCCTGGGCAGGGTGGAGGAAGAGGCAGGACCTTGGTCTCATCCAGGAGCAGCCAGGGAAGCCCTGAGTGAGGACCTGTGTCCCTCTTCAGGCGAGCAGTCAGGGAGCAGAAGCCTGCACAGCAGGGAACGGGACCAGGTAAAACCAGTGTGGACCAGGTAAAACCAGAGGCCTCACGGATGGAATTTCACCTGTTGGCTAATGCAGTGTCTGAGGCAAACCCTGCCAATTTTTTAAAGGAATTTGTTCAATTTTTATGACAAGAGGAGGGACATGTTTTTCTACTTTGCTTCTTTTATTTCTAAGGTACTTTTAAAAAAAATTTTTTTGTACTGGCACTCGAACTCATGACCTCATGCTTGTCTAGCAGGTACTGTGCCTGACTATATCCTCAGATTTTTAATGTACTTTTCCTCAACTCATCCTCCTCTGTACTGTATGTAACAGTAAAAGGTTGGCAACAACCTAAATACTCAATAGCTACATGTTCCTGAGAGTCACTTGTGTCGGCACACATAGCTGTCAGTTCATTTATTTGTGCTGATCTTTCTTCATTTCTCCCACTAGTCATCCCAGGAATGATTTCCTGAATTTTGCTATCCTGACAGTGCTGCTGTGAACATTCTTAAAACTGTCTCCTGCTGCATGAAGATACATTTTTCCTAATTCATCATTTTGACCAGATTGGTATCAAGATGGGCTTATTTCTATGAAATCATTTCTACCCAAATTCCTTGGAAGTCTGAGGCTGGGTCCACACCTCACCTTGGTGGTGGTGGTCCCCCCAGCAGTCAGGGCTGGGGTCTTGTCCTGGAGCATAGTTATGGAGAAGTCGTAGGGTCTGTCACATCCATATATTTCCTCCTCCTTCTGGGTTCCCACTTGCCATCCTGGGCCATCCCCTAGTGACACAACCCCTCCTGCTGGTGTCCCCTCTGATGTCACACGTATGCCCTACTCCCATGAGGTTTGCTCTCTCCCCACCCTACGTGCAGTTTTACTTTGATGGAAGAATTGTGTTTATAAGCTTATGTTTATAAGCTTGGGATTCTCACCCCCCCCCATCTGTTAAACTCCTGGAGCCTCAGTTTCTCATCTGCCTAATGGCAGTGCCTCTAGTATCTGCCTCCTAGGCTGATGTGAAGATCAGGACACACTGCTCGTGATGTATTCAGAGTAGTGCTTGGTGCCAGGTTAACAAGTGGAAGCTATTATTACTGCCATGCTCTCTCCACACCTGACCTGCTCATTCGCAGCCTGACTAGGAAAGGCATGGTCCCCTCCCCTAGGATCCACCCTCTATCCTTTCCAAACACCAGAACTTTGACAAGAAGCTGAGTTTTCTCTTCTAGGTACCTGCAAACCTTATGTCGTTTGAATAAGTCTCTGCAGGACTTGGCATGACTGAAAAGGCTTCTGGGAGCCCGGGCTGGGCCTGGTGGAGAAGAGCAGCCCTGGGCACAGGCTGTGAGCCAGGATGCTGGGAGCTTTGCAGCCAGACTCAGGGGACATGGCCTTCAGCCTCACAGTCTCAGAGGGCTCCCCAGTGCAGGATCCACCTGTCAGTTCCCAGTGACTCTCATGACTCATTCTGCAGCACCACCTTGCAGGGCAGTGTTTGGACCACAGACTGCACACCCCTGCCCCTCTCTGGACCTCATCTGTCCACCAGCTGCTTCTGCAACTAGAGAGCATTTGGCCCACGTTGGGTTCTCCATCATTCCTGCTGCACACTGAGTGGACAGCATTAACCTGCAAGTGTGGCCAGACAACAGGGCCAGGCTGTGGAGCAGGCCTGTCACACCCCAAGTGCACGGGGCTGCTCACCTACCGGGCTGCCTCAGATTTTGTACACCCCCCCAAGTGTCCTCCACGTGTGTGTGCTGTACCTGTGTGCGTGCGAGCAAGTGTGAAACCTCCGAGAAACATGCATTTTGGCACAAGACTTGTGACATTACACTCTTCATTTGCTTTGAGGCCATGCTTGAACCTTCAGTGATAGCCCTGTCCACCAGGAAAGGTCAGAGTGGGAGCCCAGATGCCCCTGTGTTAAGGGTCCCTTGTGTTCTTTTACTGTAAACAAACAATGCCTTAAACCGTGTCTTGTTTTCTGTTCCTATGGGTGCTATTCATCTGGAAGGCCTGTTCCCTGGGCCCTGGTGCCCTTCCAGGCCTTGTTGCTGTCAGCCCTGCTGAGGCAGGATCTGGTTCCAGACTGCAGACTGGGCCACTGGCCTGCTTGCTTCCTCCATGCCCTCTCCTGGCAAAGCTGGGGCACTTCTCATTGCATCTGCTCCCACCATTCCCATGTGGGAAGTTGTGGCATGTTCTCCCAGCATCCTCAGAGCAGCTCAGAAGCTACCATGACAGTGATCAGCCACAGAAATCACACCAACCTCGCTGTGCAGGGCAGGCTTCCACTTCCCTCGATAATCTCATCCCTTTGCCTCCACCACCAGGGCGGGCCACTGGGGTTCCTGGTTACACTGAGAGCTGAGTGACACTGAGACCTTACACTCCCCTAGTCTTGCCTCCAAATGCAGTCACCAGCAAGTTCTCCAAGTCCCAGGGCACAACTGTTGATGACCAAGCGACAAGAAAGCCAAGCACTGGGGAGTGAACATCCAATCTCTACATATATGTAATGACTGTTTTCAGGAACAATGACCTTTATCTGTCATCTTCTGTCATGCTTTAAAAGGACTTTTTTTTTTTGCACAGGTAGTTTTTACTCACAGTGAATTGCTGTTTATCATCATAGCCTGCCTCTCCAACTTACCTCCCTACCCCATTTTCTTTGGATGTCCTAATCCTGAGAAGGAAACCCTTACACTGTTTTCTGAAAGAGACTGAATGTCTGGGCCTTTGTCCCTTTTGTGGTTTTAAAATTCACAGTAACCAAGCATCAAACTACCCTGAAGAGTGTTTTGGTAAGAAGCTGCAAAGCAACACCATCACTAATAAACTGTGACAGGTCAATTGAAAAACTACCAGAAGACCCATCACTGTATTTTGATCAAATGATGACAGCTTCTCTGAAAATTTAAATGAATTAATGACACAAATAGTTGTCATCAGGGTGGTGCTTTGTGGTTGAGCCTCACAGTGCTCAGAAGCTAACCCTCTTTTGAAGCAAAGACTGGACACTTTCATGCCAAGAGTAACTCCAGAAAGGAAAGTTAATGCTATCAAACCTTGACCACAGCTGCCTTGAGCACCCACCTGTACCTGAGTCCACATGCATGCACTCAATTCTACCAACAACTTCAAACTGACATCCAAGGCTGAGCAACAACGCCAGACACTGTGGACACCTCTGACCTGAACCAGGCAGCGCTCATGTGATAGCCAGTGTTAAACTGACCCTCCCTGTTAACTTCCAGAAAGTCTTAAGTGGACGAAAGTACAAGACTGGAATATCAGCCACTTATTTTCCTTGGGTTTCTCCACTCTTCTAACCCTGTCCTGGTTTTTCACACATGAAATATTACAGATGCTAATCCAAAAACCCCAGAATTTCAGGCTCCCCTAAACCAGATAATCTTCTACCCTTTCCAAGTTTTTCTTAACCTTCACAAACTTTTCTTCTGATCCTAATTTGAAAGAGCACAGTCCCACTCTTTTCAGTGTTTAGTCTTTTCATTAGTAGAGACTGATCCCACATCCCTTCCAGAAATTCTTACCTTGGACTCTTAAAGAATCTATTTGGACTTTGTTGGCAAAAGCCTTGTAAGAGAACTGTAAGAGCCCTGAACACCTCAGAAGACTTTTGTGGATGAAGCTGAATGATAACTGACTCCCCAACAGGGAATCAGGCCAACCCTGTGACTTCACTGCTTATGTTTTCCCAGTGCTGGCTTGTCCCACAAGCAGCAGGTGAGGAGGCCTGCAAGAGAGGGCAGTGGCCCAGGCACAGATCACAGAGCGGGGAGGCCCCAGGTGGATTCTCACCGTGGAGGGAAGTGTTTCTGTCTTTTGCTCTTTGACTGATCACAGTGCACAAATACATATGAATCTCGAAGGTACTGTGTCTTGCATGCATATACTGTCATTTTCTTTCAGTGAACAGATTGTGGTACCCCAAAAGGAGAGTTGTCAAATGCTGTCTACAAACTGAATTAGGTAACTGGCAGTACTGATGTCCCAAGAAGAGCCCATTCACTCACATTGTTCTGGGATACTTTATGCTCCTCTTAATTGAGCATATTTTGTACCCTAAGGTCAGCAAATATTGGAGTATTTTGTGGAGGACAGATTTGGTGGAGAGCCACAGTTGTTCGAAATGTATCCAACAGGAGCACAGCAGTCTTCCCTCCTCTGACAAGACACCCTTTCAAGCACCCAGTCAGATGGAGATGCGGAAGAGGTGAACCCTTGAAGGACTCGCTTATGAAAGAACCTACCCTGACTGCCAGCTTTCTAACGCATTTGATTTGATGATTCCTAAAGCATTTCTTTTTCTTACCAAGATGCCCTGTATTTTGTTAATCATGTGACTCCCACCTCCCAAACCCAAAAAGGTATATCATTGAGGATGCTGTTTTCAGATAAAAAGTAGTCTGTGAGGGTGGGCAGCCATCTGCAAGCCAAGCCCACTGTCTTAAAGCTCAGGTAGGATCCAGGGCTCTGCACCCACATTGCTGATGCTCGCAGCCACCAGGTGATCATTGCCAAAAAACACTTTTTTTTTTTTTTTTCAAAAAACACTTTTATGTGTGATGCCATAAATGACTTCAGTCAATCCCACACGACATTGGCCTATGGGATAATTTCGTGTTTAAAAAACAGTCCCTTTGAAATAATAGGTTCCCTGAGAAAATGCCCATTCATTCATTCAATCATTCATGTCTTCATCCTAATTTCTAGTAAGTGCTTCCCATGTGCCAGGATATAACCAGGATATAAATGATTGAAAACAAGAGATCGCTGCTCTTGTTAAACTGATTGATTAATAAACAAATAATCCCCACCCCAACATATCTCCTGATCAAGACTCTGCCCATCCCTTAGACCTGGGTACAAATCCGGTGCACAAACTCTTCCAGAAAGACTTCAAAGGGCCCACCAGACTGAACAGTCTTGCTTTTAAGTGCTGTTACTGTAGGACTAGCTGCTGTCTGTGTACTGGAGGCTGGTGGCTCAGAAGAGCCAAGCGCAAAGCTGTTGTAGAGTACATGGAGAACTCCAAAAAGGGACTGGAGAGTAGGGTCGGAGTGTTCACAGTATTTGCTTCATAGGCTTCTGTCTTTGACTTCAGTGTTACATTCAAGGACAGCATGAGCGACAGCTGCATTGTCTTGGGTGTTGAGAACTTGTTCGTGGACATTAGTCCACCTCATAGCCTGAGGCCACACCAGTGTGTTTAAACTATGGGCAACCTGCAAATCCCCACCCACTGCAGCAGCGCAACAGATCATCCATCAGTTTTACAACCATCAATTTCTATCCATTTCTGGATGATTGTGACCAGTAATGAAATAATCACAATTAATTTATTAATATAGTGTAATCTTTAATAAATTTCGTGCCAAAATGCATGGTTTTCCACTAAGCATTCAAAATGTTGTGTAGAGAGTAGTTTTCAATTTCTTATGTATCCATCCAAGTAAGTTGAAAATCAGTTTCTTCATTTTAGTTGGGTTCTTGTTAAATTTGTTGCATTCTCCTGGGCTGTTTTTTTCCAGCAGACCCTGCATGCAGTTGTGAAGGACTTTCTCTAATACTTGTGAATTGTCTCACCACAGTAACCACTGAACATCAGCCCTCCGTGGGATTCTTTAGATTTTTGGTGAAGTATTTTGTTACCTCAGTCTTGTATCAAGTTGCTGTATTTTTCAGCTTGTTACACTGATAATAATTGTTTCACTAATTAAATAATGTACAGACATCTTTGTTTACTTTGAAATTAAATGTGTTTTCCAATGAATGTCACTCAATTTATTAAAACCACAGCATTCACTTGGCAAACATTTACTGCGCTAGATACAGGCATGGAGGAGGCATGAGGCCCTCAGAGCTCAGCTGAGTAACCGGAAAGTGAATAACAGGAGCAAGCGCCCTCAGGAAACACAGGGACAGCACTGTGGCCACGCGAGGGGACAGAGGGGGGACCTGAGTGTCTTAGGGAGAGGAGTGTTTGAAGATTCAGTTCAGAGACTGCAGAACACCTAGAGCCTGGGGAGGTCGAGTTGAGGGTGCAGGGAGACAGAAACAAGCAGGATGCAGGTGGGGAGTAGCAGGCCATCTGTCATGGAGTAGGATGGGGGTTCATGAGCTCCAAATGTGAAAGGACATAGGAGCAAGAGTTTATGATGCCAAGCGAAAACACACTCCAGCTAACAAGAGGAAAAGGAGGATGATCTTAAAAGGGTTGGCTCATGGAAACCGGGGGTAAGAACCAAAGGAGATCCGAGGGACCGGAAGAAACAGAGAGCCCTCTACATCTTTCTCTCACTTGGCTCCCTGAGTCTCATTTCCAGGCATCCCCTTCATTCTCGCCGTAGACTGGCTTCTCTGCTTCAAAGTGCAACAGCAAAAAAGGCCAGGCTTTCTGCACAAGCATCTGAAAGTCACCGAGAGAGTGGGCACCAGGATGTTGACAGTAGGATCCTCTGGCCCTATCTTCCTCAGTCTTCCAGCCAGTGTCTTTCTGGGCTGCAGTGGTTGATTCTCTAAGCACGGGCTCCCACGAGCACACCTTTAGGGCTCTGCTCCACTGTCCCAGTCCCAAGCATAGTCACATTTCCAAGCTGTGACAAACCGCTTACTGAAGTGGTCCTAGCTGGCTTCCTTCTCATGACCTGAGTGGCACAGTTACCCAGATGTGTCCCTGTCCCCAGCGACTGTGCAGTGTTGCAGGGCTGAGACCTAATTCTGACCTGGAATCAGGTAAGATCTGCTACAAAGTTGGAAAGCTGTAAGTCAAAACCTGTATGCACAACTAGCAGCCTGCAAAGCTCCAATCCCTCAGCCTTGCTATAAACAGCCACCAGGAGACAGCATTACCTTTGGTTGCTAGATGGAGCGATCTTAAACTAGCACAGACTTCATGGTGGCACATTTGTTTAGCCAGGAGTGCTGGCCTCGTGCAAGCGCACGCGGACAGAGGTGGGAAAGAGAAGAGGCAAAGGCGGAGTCGGCGTTGTGCGTGGGACCGCTGGCGCGCAGAGGCGGGACCTGTCCCAAGGGGCTGTTGAAAGGACAAGCGGGAGAGCGGATCTACAGAACCCCCCCCCAACGTCCTGAGAGAAGAGGCGGGGCTCCAGGGTGGAGTCACGCCTGTGGGTGTGGCGTGTGAAGGCCCTCCCCGAAGGGGGCGGCGCTACGGTTGGAAGGGCCGGGAGGGACCGAGGTAAGGAGCTGAGGGAGCCTATCCGCGCTAAGACGGCCAGGGCCGCACACATCCTCAGTAGCTGAGGAGTTGGCGGGCCGGACCGTGGTCTATGTTGAGGGGCGAGGCCATGGGCCAGACAAAAGTGAAGCTGAGGTGGGCGCTTTGGAGGGCAGGCGGCAGGAACCCGGCGGGCTGGCGCGGGAGGGGCGAGACTGGATCTCGGGGCGTGTCGGGGGCGGGGCTTGGGGCAGAGGCCGCGGCGAGACTGGCGGGCTGGGATTCAGGGCGGGGAGGGGCGGGGCCTTGTTCCGACTGAGGGGCGTGGGAGCTGCTGGGTCCAGTTTGGGGCGGGATCTGGGCGGGGCCTGCGCCTTCGGAGAGACCAGAGGCCGGCTGAGTTGGAGTTTGGGGCGGGTTTGGGGCGGGTTTTGAGCTGGTTAAGGGCGGGGCCTAGGCCTGGCCGAGGGGCGCGGGGCGGGGCGTGGGCTGCGGCGCGCGAGCCGAGCGTCTGACCGAGCCCCGCCGAGGCCCGAGCCCACCCGAGTGCTCCCGAGCCCGCGGCCCCCGCCCGGGGCGATGGAGCGGGAGCCCGGCAGGGCGGCCGCTGCGCTCCTGCGGCAGAAGAGGGCGGCGCTGCGGCGCAGGGGGTGCAGCTTCGAGAGCTCCAGGTACCGCGGCCGGGGAGGGGTGCGACCGGGAGGGGCAGGAGTGAGGATACGGCCACGCGGAGGTGGCAGTCTGACGGTCCCGCACGTGGTGAGGCCGCTACGCAAGAGGGGCCGCCGAGGGGGAGGGGGCTGGGGTCCCAGCAGCGGCCACCCGAAGTCTCGGCCCGGGGGCAGGCCAGGTACGCGCGGCCCGGGGGTCTCGAGCCGGGGAGAACGTGCCCTGCCGGGTTCTTCTCAGGGCTCAAGGACAAGGTCGAGGGGGAAGCCCCTTAAGTCTCCCCTCCGCCCCACCCTTGCTCGCGCCCCGGGTGCCGCACACCTGCTGCCTCGGGTCCCGCCCATCGCTGCCCACCCCCTCCGTGTGGCGCCCCTGGGCCGCTCTAGGAGGACGTTTCCCTCAGCCAGGGTCGCCGACGCCTCTCGCGGCCCGTGCCCTCCTTCCTAGGAGCTCTCCTGGGCCACCAGGGCTCCCACTGTGCTGCCCGGCCTTGGACACGCCCTCCCTTTGCCGGCCGGCCTGGAACTTGGGTGCGTCCACCGGCTTCGGCTTCCCGGTCGCTCCTGTTGGCCTTACCTTTAGCACTCATCCCCTTCCTCGGGACCCAAACGGCCTACAGCCAGACTTCCTAACTGGAGGGGTCTCCTACAGCTGAGACAGTGCGCTCTACGCACTGTGGCGCACCCTTGAGGAGCTCTCCATCGCCCGCAGCAGTGGTGGGGACTGGGGTGGGGATGAGAATGATGAGGACTTGGGACTTCAGCCCCCAGTGAAGCAGAAAAGGTTCTCTTTTGCCTTAATACAAGGTGAGCTGAATGGGGCTCTTTTCCAACTTCAGTCCTGGGCATTCCTGCCCACCCTTGGAACTCAGCAGTTCTGATCTGAGTGCGGGAATGATGAGGACAGGGACCCCTGCTGCCCCAGACCAGGCTGAGGCTGCCCATCACAGACTTTTACAGTGTGCAGATGTGCCCATATCTGGCTGTGGTTGATTCCTCCCCTGTGCTGCTTTGTATCAGCCCTTATTCCTGTCATGTAGGGTCCTGAGACTTTCTCTTTCAGTAGCATCTCCCACCCACTGAGCTCTGTGTATCTGGCAGCTCCTCCACATTTCACTGTGTGTAGTGACCTGGGTGATATGTCTCCCCTGCTAGGTGGGGAGAACTACAGACATAGTGCCTGTCTTCAGGGGTCTTACACTCCTGGGGCTGGTTCGTGAAGGATGAGAACAGGTATACTAAGAGATAAAGCTGAACAGACCAGCGGCTGGATCCCTCAGGCCCTAAGCAGTATTTAGGGTAGTGCTGTCCCGTGGAAGTATTCTGTAACCCACGCCATCTGATCCTGGAGTCCTTAGCACCTGTTGAAGTTGAACCCTTGTAATGTCGCTAGATCAGCAAAGGAACTGAATTTTAAAATATTATTTAGCTTTCAGTGTAATTAACTGTCTATAGCTGGTGTTTGCCATAGCGGGCAGTGACAGTTTAGAAAATGTGTCTTCCTCTGAATGCCCACTTGTCCCACCCTCTCCTTTGTCCGCCTGGCCTCTTGCCTGAAAGACTAAGTGACTTCTTGGCCTCCAAGGTATTGTTCTCCATTTGACACTCCATGATATCTTAACAAGCCTTAAGATAATAAGGATTGCCAGCTTTTCTAATCGTAAAAGTAATTTTGTGGGAAGAAGTTTGAAAACCTGAGAAAGACATAAAGGGGCTAATTACATTTTTTAGTGTCACATAATCGTCATCTGGTCTTTTTTTTTCCCTGCGAATGCATGTATTTACATAAACATTTTAAACTTGCTCTTTCATTTAATACATTCTAAGAGAATTAAATTGCTGTATGCAGTTTTGTCATATGGATGTATTATAAATGTTTCTCAAAAAGTCAGACCTAGCTGGAAAATAATCAGTCTTGAAAGCTAGCGATCAGAAATGCCAGCCCCAGTCAGCCAGTTTTGTCTTACCCACCTTACCGAGTAGCCACAGGCAGGAGTCCTTACCCACAGCTCCCAGTTATAGACCTCATGACAGGGCCTTTGAGAATCTGGCTTAACCACATTTACCTAGTCATCTTGTTGGCATTGGAGGAAAAATTTGTTCCTCTCAGTTGGGTAATTCTCTTGGCTAAATATCCTGTTCCAGCTCTGAGAACTGCCATGCAACAGGAGCAAATTAACGGATGCCAAAGAGCAAGGAATGACCCGAGCATTGGGCATCCAGGCAGATGGCAGGGAGAAAGGCGAGCAGGAAGGCCATCAGACAAGACACTTACGCTTTTAGACAACTTGCCCTGCGTTAACCATGACTGGGGAGGAAGGTGTAGCAGATGGTATTCAAGGAGAAGGGTTTAGAGTGAGCTAGACATGGGTTTAAGTTTCTGCATTTTCATGCATCACCATGTGAACACTTGGGCAAGTTGCTTAATCCCTCTGAGGGGTTCACTCATTTGTAAAATGACCTGTCTGGTAGTGATAGTGCAAGCTTTTCTGGTCATACTGCAGATAGATTCCAGGAATTTCATACTGAGGTACAGCCCCAGCTTTTTTTTTTTTAATTTTAATTTTAAAAAAAGACAGGATCCTACTAAGTGATCAAGTTGCCAAGGCTGGGCTCAAAGTCACAGTCTCCTTTCTTCACCCTCCCAGCATGCTGAGCTTAGGGGCATGTATGCACCATGCCTGGCTTGATGCAAGCTTTAAATGAACTAATTTATACAAAGGGCTAAACACAATGCTAGCCAGGTGTAAGTGGCCACATGCCTATAATCCCAGCACTTGGGAGGCTGAGGCAGGAGGATTGCTTCAAGTTTGAGGCCAGTTTGAACTAGTAAACCCCTGTCTCAAAAAGACAAAAAATGAAAGTAAAATAAACAGTGCTGTGCCAGGAATAAACAACTATTTCATACGAACTCGATATCCCAAGAAATCGATTGGCTCTTGTCCCTTCATGATGATCAAAAAATACTGTCAATGAACGTGAGTTCTTTTAAATTACTCTCCAGTTGCTGAGCACTCTCTTGCCTGAGCTGCATGTACACTGCAGTACTGACACGGTTACATATCAGTAAGGAGTGAGTTTGTCTGGTGAGTCTGAAAGACCAAAGAACTCAACTCTGAATGGATATTGTCTAGGTCAGCCTCTCAGCCAGTTCTCCCAGTGTGATCCCTGGACCTGCAGTGTCGGAATTCCCTGGGCACTGTTAGAAATGCAGGTTCCCAATCTTACCAGGCTACTCACTCAGAATCTGGGACAGGGCTCAAGAGCCAGTGTTCAAGAGCTAGTGTTCTGGTTACCTAGTAAAGTGGTTCTCATCGGGAGGAGGACCTAGGTCAAGGTGGTTAGAATTTGTATTCCTAGCAGGCTCTCAAGTCACGCAAGTACTGCTGGCCCCAGAATGTAACTTTTAAAACCACTCCTCTGAAATAATGCAAGAATCTTTTCTGTGTTCACCTTTAGCTGATCATCCAGCTTTTGTATGTCCCATTTCAGGCTGGGGAGCCCAAAATGATCAAGTAAACCCTTTCACTATAGAGCATCTCTCTTATCTTCCTAAGAGTGAAATTAGAGCTTGTTTTGTTGTCCTCGTGACCATCACTCATGATTCCGCTACTGTAGCCCCTACAGTACTGATGCCTGGGGTTTGGATTCTGGGGAGAGATGGCAGTTTAGACTGCAAGCTGTAGCTTCAGGGTCAGGCGGTTCTTGCTTCTGGCTACCCAATTGTAATCATAGTCTCCCGACAGGTACATCCAGGACTCCTAATGCTGCAGCAGCATTCTGATTGGCTGATATCTGTTCCTTACCAGGAATTAAAAATTTCGGAAACATTGTCAAAGTCTATAAATGACAAGCAGAAAAGAATTATTGATTAATGCCACTGCAGCATGCTGGGTAGATCAAGCTTTGGGGGCAGATATGTCTGCATGCTTAAATAATGTCATCGATGATCTTCATTTCTGGGTTGGTTTTATGCTCACAGAGTTAGCAAGTTAACTACTATAGTCTTACTTTCTGTTCTAGCAAGACAATGGGGCTTCTTAGCAATCCTAGCACATGTCCCAAGGCTGACCTTCATTGGCTATCTTGGGTTCGCTGGTCATTTCTGCACCAGTGACTTTGTTCAGGAAGGGGTGAAGCATGTTAATGGGCTACACCTAGGGCAGGCACTCAACCTGGAACTGAGAGGTTGAATGACTTCCATTTATAGAGACAAAGAGGCCATGATAATCACCAGAAGAAAGTAATTGTCACTGGGTTGATTAAAAAAATTAAAGTGCTTTATATCAGGGTAACTTTTCCAAAATAAAGTCACAGGATTGGGGTTGCTGTATTTCTTTTAATCTCTAGTTGTAAAAGATTAGCTTAGTTAAATGGTGAACTTGCTAAGTTTAGCCACATCTGCTGTAGAGCCCACCATAGAGGATTTTGAGTGACAAGTGGAAAACATATTTTCTTCTTTCCCAAATATTGCTCCCTACATGATGATGTCCTTATTAGTAATTCATGGATCCCACGCCTTTTGGAGAACAAATTTGGTGCCAAGACAAATGCTTCTTTATTCCTTAATGTTGCTTTCCAGGCCAAGATCAGTTTCAAAAAGAGCAGTTATCCATTATACATGTGGTTGCCTTCTTTTCTTCTTCCTTCTGTTTCTTCCTATGCCTGGATCTTATTCTTGTAGTTTTCCAGGAGGCTTCTGTTTTTCAGGTAGTTTTGTAAACAAGTATTCTAATGTGAACTGTCTTTCTAGGTTTCATTCCTCCATATTATGTTGATCTTCTTTTTGTTTGCATCAGGCCCTTAAGTATTTAATCATAAATAAATCTGCTGCTGTCAGTTGTCTTTTAGAACAGCAGTCTTCCTGGGAAAGACTATTAAAAGCTGTCTTGTATTGGGCTGACATAATGGGCTCCTAGGGCCAACAGAAGGAAATTAATTTTCATATTATGTCTGTTCGCCTAAGATCAGGGTAAAAACAACTTTTTATTATTCATTAAGATTTTAAATGAATGCAAACCAGCTTCCTTTCTTGGAGGAAGACAATAGTCAAATTAGTTTTGCTTTAGAAGATTAAGATGAGAAATTACATTTGGTCCTCTGTTTTCTAGAGTTAGAATATCTGAAGAGAGATGAAGTCTGACGAATACTCTAGTAACATTTTATGTTTCAGCTTCTGCTGTGACACTCACTGCTGGGATTTGGGGGAGGTGGTAAAAGTTTAAAGCAACATGAAGATATACACAGATACAGAAAAATGCAGAAATGTGGGAAAATAAAACCAGATGTCTGGTTGTTTGTAAAGCTAGGTTCTATGAGAACAGTAAACATACATGAATTGGCATTGAAATGTGACCAGCCAGAGATTTATGTAAGTGTATGGTCACTGCTGGGTTGCTTGTTGCTTGTGCCATTTGGACTTCTATAACAGAACACCTTGTTAGTAATTTATAATCAACAGAAATTTGCTCACAGTTCTGGAAGCTGGAAAGTCAAAGACCAAGGCATTAGCAGATTTAGTAGTTCATGAGGTCCTCTTCTACTTAGATGGTACTTTCTAGAATTTCCCTGGTGTGCCAGAAAGCTGGATGGGGCTAGTGAGCTCCTTGGGATCCTTTATACTATCATTAGACATCAGTGAGGGCGGAGCCCCCTAACCTAAGCACCTCCCAAAGACCTCACCTTCTAATGCTATCAGATTTGGGTTCAGTTTCAACATATGAATTTTGGAGGATACAAACATCAGGCTATGGCAGTGGTAAAGATGAAAAACAAAGTCCATTAGGCATTTTTCAGTACAGTGCTAATCCTCTGTTAGGCTAATATCTATGTTTCTGATTTGGAATGATACCTGGATATACCTGGATATACATAAATATTAAGTGAGATGCTTCTGGTAATAACAGGTGTTACGGTTTGTGTCTAGAGGTCCTCCTGAAACCTCAAGCTGTCATGGCAGTAGGCTTTTCAGAGGTAACACAATGTAGAGTTTGTGATTGATTCATGGTGAAATGCTGGATTAAGGGTGTGAGTGCTACATCTGCATACGGTATAAGGGACAGAAAGAGGCTAAATTTCTCTCTCTCTCTCTCTCTCTCATTGCCTTTTATTGTCCCTCTGCCATATGCTTCCTTGCCTTGTAGTGAACCAATTATTGACTGAAACCTCTATAAACTGTGACTGAATAAATCTTTCCTCCTTTAACTTTGGGCATCCAGTATTTTGTCTCAACAATAAGAAAAAAGTAACTAAGCAAGTGTGTAAAATAATTGTGTATTTAATTTAAGAAATTTTGGTGGCCATATTTTAAAGAGAGAGGTAAGTGAAATTTAATTTGAATAGTTTAACATAATGTGTCCAAAATATTCTCATTTCAACAGGTAATTAGCATTAAAAATTACCAAGATGATCACTTTTTTCAGTGATGTCTTTAAAATCTAGTATGTGCTCCCAGCACCCCTCAGTTCAGACCTCCATGTTGTCAGTACTCAAGACAATGCAGATGTGAAAAATGTTTGAAAGAAATACATCAAGATTGGTTCTTTATTTTGATCTGTAATGTGACTGTGAATCACAGTGCCGTAGGGAAAGGTTAAAAACAAAAAGAACAAAAAAATATAATTTTTTTTAAAATTTAGAACAAAAGAGATACTGAAGATATTAAGAAAAGGGTATTAGTAATTAGGAAGTTTGGGCTAGGGATACAGCTCAGCAGCACAGCACCTATCTGGCAATCAGAAGGTTCTAAGTTCAATTCCTGGTACAAATAAAAATAAGAAGAAAAAAGTTTAATTGATTTGGTGAACTTCGATTAACTATCAGTATAAATCCCAAGGGACATGATGTGACTGAAAACTTTTCTATTTTAAGGAAATAAGATTAGTATCATTTTTTGAAAAAAGGGGGGGTTGTATTTATATTAAATGTTGCTGATAGGTCAAACAAAATGAAGAACTAAGAATCAACCACTGGGGTTAGTAGCCCAGGGGACATTGGAACACTTGTCCTTTGACAAAGCCCACTCTTCTCTGGAAAGTGAAGATGAGAATCTCACCAGAGCAACTCCAGGAGATCATGACAGAGGACAAATTGAATACAGTCACCTCTTTGCAGAAGGGAATATGAGTTGTAAAATTGGTGGTGGTTTTTGTTTATTTGGACTTTAGGCTTTTTGCTTTTTTTTTTTTTTTTTTTTTGTCTTTTTCCTTTTTATCGGTACCAGGGATTGAACTCATGACTGCCTGCTTTCAAGGCAGGTGCTTATGCCGCTGAGCTAAACCCCCAGCCCCTGCTTTTGTTTTTTAAATATGTTTATGTCTGATAAAAATGATTCAATGAAGGTAAAGATTTCAGAATAAATGAAGAGATGTTCCATTTGAGAAAGAGAAAATTCACCAAGGGTATGGTAGCAGCCTTCCTGCATTTGAAAGTGGCTTATGAAAAGAAGAATTAGGTTCACGCAGCATCTGGCCCTGAGCTAGACATAAAAGCACAGTGGGCATGAGGTGTAATAAGGCTGGGTGGAGTCGGTGCATGGAAATACAGTCCAGCAGGCAGTGCCACTGTTGCTAGAATGGCTGAAAGATGCAGGTAAACTTTTATGTCTGGAGAAGTTAAAGCAGCTGTAAGTTAATGTTTCTCAGTGAGTGCATGTTTTCAGCACACTTCAGGACATAACAGTGTAGGTACCATAAGTAAGAAGACTTAAAACAAGGTTCCCCAGATCAGCAGCAGCCACAGCACCCCCTGCCGCAGTGTAACCATGACCTCGAAGGGATGGCAGATGGTTGCTGTTCTTTGGTTGCCCCTCAGCACCAATTTGCTGCGTGATCAGAAATGCTTAGTGCTTTGACTAAGGTCTCTTTTATACTCAAAAGACAATTTTTCTGTGTCTTCCAGTACAAAGACACAGTCCGGCAGGGTGTGGTGGTGCATGCCTGTAATCCCAGCACTTGGAAGGCTGAGGCATGAGAATTGCTTCAAGTTGGAGGCCAGCCTGGGCTACAAAGTGAGTTCAAGGCCAGCCAGAACTACATACCAAGACCCTGTCCAAAAAAGACAAAAAAAAAAAAAAGACACAGTCCCTTTTTGTGGCCACTGCAGGTAGTACCATTGTTCCTAGTATGAGAAATGTGTGCCCTGCCTGTCACTCTGCACAGGTTCACATCAACTGTTATGTTCACAGCCCAGTCTGACAGGCACTCGAAAGCGCCTATCAGTAGTGATCTATTGCAGACAATAGAATCCATTCTCCCTGGTTTAAGCAGCAAGGGATTTAATACTGATACAGAGAATTAAATACTTACAAAATCACTGGAAGTGCTGGAAAGCCAACTACTCTGAGATTCCAGAACCATTCAGCTTTGCTGCAATCAGGATAGCAAGCTGTCACTTTATCACAAGAGCCTAGCCTGGCTGGGGTGTAGCCTAGTGGTAAAAGCACTTGTTTACCATATTCAAGGCACTGAATTCAATCATCAACACCAAAACAAAGACAACAAAACCCACGTGATCAGTGGAGAAGCCAGGAGCTCCTTCCACCTTTGCTTACTGTGGAACCATACTGCCAACTCTGGTTTGATCCCTGAAGCTCCACTGCTGACTTCAGCGCTCCACAGTGGCCTGTAACCACCTGCAAAAGCAGAATAATGACTTGGACCCTCTCTTGCTCTGCCCAGCTCAGTTCCTAGGCAGAGACTCTCACATGGGGTCTGAATCATGTCCTGCTCTCTGTAACTGTGAAAGGGGTGAAGACATTTAAGTTTTATCTTTCCAACTTTCGCACAGTGCAAGGGCACTGAAGTGGGCACAGAGCAGGTCACCCGAAGTGTGTGCCACAGGCAGTGCCTGTCTTTAGACAGAATAAAACTACTTAGACACACCGATGGGAAGTCAACAGCACTAGTCAGAGACTCCCTGTGCACTGTGGTGCTGCTGCGGAGCTTTATCCGCTCTTGGGTGCTGCTTTCTTGAGCAGGGAAGTAAAAACCAGCACTCTAGCCTCGTCCAGGTGGACAAAGTGAACTTTGCAGCTGTAACTGTCAGTGAGCCCATAGCACAAACAGCAGTGAGCGTGTAAGTGCCTGCCTTGCATTTTATGCCCAGAGAGCAAAGCATCTCTAAAGCACTGCAAGCCAAGTGCCTGGTGGTGTCTGTTCTGTACCTCAGACCCAGATTAATGTTCCACAGATGGATGGCCTTTGCTCCCGTCCTCACGAAGCAGCTAGCTGCCTTCGGAGAGTGTGACACTGTTGAGCAGTCCAGTCCTGAAGCCACCTCACTCAGGAAAGGTCCAAACATTCCAACGTGGTCTCCCTACTCCAATGGATTGTTTTCCAGTAGTCTTGAAATGCGCACAGTCATTTATTCATTCCACCGACAGGCACTGAGAAGATGCTATGACAAGGCAGATGGGGCTCCTGCCCTCATGCAGCTAATGTCCTGATGCAGGGAAATGGACCCTACACATCTGGGACCAAAACACAAATGCTCATCAGGGAGTAGGGAGCAAGCAGGCAACAGAATTAGGAGGCTCTGTATATGGGAGGCGGCAGCTTCGTGTCTACTTGTAGTTCATCCACTGCTCAGTCAGTGGCCAGGTCAGCTCAGACTCCGCACTGACCTTCGTTTGAGGGAAGGTACGAGGGCTGAGTTTGTTTGGGTTCAATGGTTCTCAACAAACAGAACGAGGAGCACGCAAGATGGTGAGTGCTGATGGATGGCTGACCCCTCGGGCCCCTCGTGGGGCGTGGCTGAGCCCAGACAGGGCCTCAGTGTGCTCTAGTGTCTCTTCCCTGTAG
The DNA here is from genome assembly GCF_034190915.1 of Cavia porcellus. Lineage (NCBI taxonomy): Eukaryota > Metazoa > Chordata > Mammalia > Rodentia > Caviidae > Cavia > Cavia porcellus. The sequence continues at coordinate 201,476,376 of NW_026947484.1, forward strand.
TCAGCAGCAAACGCTAACTTCAAAAATGACCACGTTTCCCTCCCCATGCATCGTGATAGGCTGCGGTGCTGAGACTGGAAGCACTGATGGGCTGAGACATCCAGGAAGAGAAAGTGGTCACCTGTGCTTCTCAGGCCATACCCACCCTGAACAGACTGTGTGTTCAGAAAGCCCTGCACTGGAGATGCATGTGCTTGGGGCACCCTCATTACTCTACCAGGGCCTCTGTCGCCCAAGAGCACCTGTGCTGAGTCTCCCTTTCCCGATGCCTCGGCATCTTTGTCCCGGAGCCTTGAGAAGTGTGTTTGTGGGACACTGTGACCTTTGGAGAGAGGCTTCCTCATGCTTTCATTTTCTTGTGGGAACAAGGCCACTGTCTTTTTTTTTTTTTGATCTTCACTGAAATCGTCTCTGCCTTTGCCATCTGCCCTCTGCTGCTGTTCTGCCTGGGCCTGTGCTGGTGGCTGCGGAACAGGAGTGGACCTTTATTCACTAGTAATGTAGGTGGACCCACTTTGACCCCTTTTTCCTGAGCTGTACTTTTGCTAAATACCTCTGGAGAGGTCCAGTGTCAAATACACTTATCCTTCTCTCACCCTTTCCTCAGACCAGGTCACCCGTTATGGTCAGAAAACTGGGGCAATAAAAAACTGCCCATGGGCCTCATCCCTCAGGTCGGCAGTGGTCAGGGAAGGCCTCAGAACAGTCCTGTTTTCAGCAGATCTCCAGTTACAGCATAGACATTAAACATTCTCATACCTCAGTACATTTTCTTCGGTCTCTCAGGCCATAAGTTCCAAGGAATTACACCACTGACCACCGTGGCTGCCACTTTTGCAAGAAGGTCTTTAACTGTGAAGTATTTTAGACAGTGAGACAATAAAGATAAAATATGTACAAAGGTTAAGACAAATATACAGTGTTTTAAATCAGAAAGTTAAGAATACGCAAGATAAATGAATAAATGAACTGAAATTAATGATGACACAGAACTTGAACAGTTAGAAAATTAAGGTAAAAAATCAAATGAAAGTATAAAAGAGAACTCTAAGCATAAAGTTACGGTCAAAAGATTAAATAGTGGGGAAAGATATAAAAGAGCTGACATTCAGATCTTTAAACAAGATCTTAAAGATTAAAAGGCTAGGGGCTGGGGATTTAGCTCAGCAGCGTAAGCACCTGCCTTGCAAGCAGGCGGTCCTGAGTTCGATCCCAGGTACCGATAAAAATGAAAAAGACAAAAAAAAAAAAAAGATTAAAAGGCTAGAAAATAATATGCTATACTACTTTGAAGGCAATAAGATTCACTAAGATACCCATTCTGGTTTGACTATTGTCTTCTTTGGAAGTCCTGTAATGTTTACAATGCCTAAGTTTTATTGATCTTGTTCTCTACTGTTTTGTCCAACTTTATAATATCTAATGAGATAGACAATTCTTTTTAAGGAAACAAGAGACAATGTTGATAACCATTGTTAATAACCTTGTACTCTGTTCTACACCATGTGCTATGTCTATCCTTGGTTTTGACTGACAGCTTTGTTTTGCCATATTTGACTGTATTCTCTCCCCCCCCAAAAAAAGTAATAAGCACTAAGGAGTAATAAAATCCAAAATGTGTAAATTTTGTTGTAAAAAAGAGAGGGAAAAAAAAGAAAAAGAGCTCTAACGGATATAACAGCAAGTGTGTTTAGGGGTGTTAAATAGCTGACTATATCAATGTTTTTGGATCATTGAACACTGAATTTGCAGTCTCCCTGTTTGAATGTCCACCTTGTATTCTTTGATACTGTGATTTGAGCAACTATTTTCAAGATGATAATATGTAATCTACTAACAGGTGATTTCTTACTTTTATGTGTTTTTTTTTTTTGTAGTTCTGTATTACGTGTACCCTTACACCGCTTTGTTTTGTTTTGTGTTTTTCTCTTTTTCCTCTTAAATAAAAAAAAAAAAAAAAAAAAACATGCTGAAGCAATTTCAGTGTTGTGTCTGAGGTCAAGGGGTCTGGCTTTTATCAGGTAAAAAACTAAGAGATTATAAACAATACACAGGTACCATTCTGTAATCTTGCAACTAAACATACGTTGCATTCTTTCTTACTTATCTCTCATTGTTGAGACAAAGTACCTAATGCCCAAAATTAAGGAGTGAAGGTTTATTTAACTCACAGTTTGTAGATGTTTCAATCCAAAAGTGGCTGGCCCCAAGGCAGGTTGTCTCATGCCAGAGGGGCAGCTGTTGGTGAAGGTGGAGGACAGTGGAAAGCAACATGAGTGAAGGGGAAGAGCAAGCCTCTTTCTAGAGCAGGTGTAGCATTCACACATGAACAGAACAGTCCTAGCACTGCACCATGAACCAACGCAAACTCCAGATATGGCTGCCTCTGAAAAGCCCACCCCAGCCCCAACCCCACGGCCACAAGAGGCTTTGGAGGAACAGTCAGACACAAACCATAACAATTTCATTATACTGCTGTGAAGAAATGTCTGAGACCTAGGGGTCAGTGGACGGGCCGGGCATGGATGTCATGTACAGATTTGCAGATGCTAAGAGAAAAGGAATGATAGGAAAGCAGGCTTAACCGGAGAAGAAGGCAAAAGGAGTGCTGTCACGGACACTGTTCATCCCCCAGATCCTCTCAGACACTTGTCTGTCCCCCAACCCCTTCAGTGCTCCTCCAGCCCCACACAGACACCTCATTTGCCCGGCCCTCACACTCTCTGGCTGCCTTGTGCACGTGCAGGGAGCTCCAAGTTTGCTGTCACCCCCACCTCACGGGCCCCAGCTCCAGTGACTGAGGTGGTGGGAATATAAGAGTCTAGCTCCTTGTCTCAGGTGGGCACAACTCTGAGGAATCATTTGCCTTAAGCAGTTTTGTCCAAAATATAAGGCCAACTACATATGGAATTGTACCTTTTCTATGAGCCACATTAAAATTTAGTCTAATACCATTCATCATTCGATTGATGTAAAAACATGTTGATGACATGTTTTGCAGTGTTTTCTATTTGTGCTGTCTTCCCAGACCTGAGTATGTGTTACACATACACAACTCCCAGTCATATGTCATGAGTGGCTACCAGCTTGACAGCACAGCTTCAGTCAGGTCAAATTGAAATCAAAGCCTTAGCTGGCTCCTTCCTGTCCCCTGTCTTGCTTCCTGTGCACTAGGTATCATGATTTAGGAATAAATACAAAGCTTCCCCCCAATAGACACCTGGATTAAGGACTTGGTTCCCAGCATAGCAGTGCTCAGTCATGACAAACCTGAGAGCGCTTACTTGGGGCCCAGTTGGAGGAAGTGGGCCAGTGGGGCGTAGCTTTGAAGGGTTCTCTTGCCCCCAGCCTCTTCTCTCTGCCTCTTCCCTTCTGTCTGTTTGCTGGCTCATGATGTTAGCAGCTTTGCCCCGCCCTCCCGCTCTGTGCTGTCTCTGCCTCCACTCCCCTCAGGTCTAAATGCAGTAGAGCCAGCCAACCATGACTGACCCCTCTGAAACTGTCAGCCAAAATAACCCTTCCTGCTTAAAATTGGTCTTATCAGCTGTTTTGTCACAGTGTCAAAAACTTGACTAATACTTTGAGATTTTGAAAGCATTTTAATCTTTTGCATGCCAGTATTACTGAGCCACTTAGTTCAAGGGCAGTCTAGACTGGGAGATGTTGTCTGAAACAAACAAAATAGCCAGGATTCAGAAAAACAAAGAGGAAATGTATCTTTCCTCCCAAAGCCATACTTTATCTTTACTTATTTTAGTGCTAAGGCAGCTACAGACTCAGATTTAGAAGATTCGGGATTACAAACTGGGTATGGTAGCTCACACATATAATCTCAGCACTCGGGAGGTTGAGGCAGGAGGATTGCCATGTGTTTGAGGCCAGCCTGGGCAACATAGTTGAGTATAAGAGCAGCCTGAACTATACAGCAGGACTCTATCTCAAAAAAAAAAAAAAAAAAAAAGACTCAGGATACCTTTGACTAAAGGCCAACCAAGCAAGCATCAGAATTTCTTGCCTTTTGCTTTGGGTAGAACACCAAAGCCTTTCATGTCTGTCTAGTTGCTGTAAAGGTTAAGGAGCCTGAACCAGCCTGGGGGAAGGTTAACCAGAAATCTGGGTCCAGCACGCAGCAGGTGGCTTCTCCAGCCCAGGACAAGTGCCGAGGAGAGCTGAATCTTCACTTACAAAGTATGAACACGAGGGAGACCTAGCAAGGGGAGAGGCCAGGGACAGTCAAGGGCCAGGGGTCTTGAATCCTACAGGAAGCATAGGTCACTGAAGTGACTTCTGCTTGTGACAAGCCTCAGCCCTGGGCCTACTTGGCTCTACTAGAGCATCTTAGAGTGGGCAGTGCTTGATTCCAAATACCCAGCAGTGGAGTTGCTCCCCTGGGCATCTAGTCCTGCAGCAGCTGCAGTGCCCTCTGCAAACCCTTCCCAGATAGTACTACCGTGAACCACTGGGTCTTCTGTCTTTCACCTTTTCATGATATTTTTAAAGAAGACCTTATAAAGAGCTTGGCACTCTGACACATTCCTGTAGTCCCAAATATTCAGGAAACTCAGGCAGGAGGATCACAAGTTTGAGAACAGCCCAGAGAACTTAGTGAGTCTCTGTCTCAAAATAAAAAGTAAAAAGGGCTGGAGTGGGGGGTGGAGCTCAGTGGTAGAGCTCTATAGGCACATAGAACGTGTGAGGCCCTGGGTTCAGTTCCCAATACTGCCTAAAAGAAAGACAATGTGAAGAGTACCTCTTGGCCAGATGTTGTCCAAGATTGCTTTTTATTTATATTTTTCCATTTGCAGGTAATTGGATTTTGTTGGCTTGTCTGTCACTAGAGAGAGGTGAGGGAAAGCACTGCTAATGGGCTTCAAAAATCGTTCAAAAGGAATGGGGCACCTGCCACTCCTCATAGAGCAAACCTGCACCCCAATCTGCCTTTCCCATCCTCCACAGAGTGGCATCAGGGAAGGGAAAGCATACTCCAGAAAAGCCTTTCTCAATTTATTCCCTTAAACAATCTAGTTTATGAAGTCTGCAGGCATTCACCATTTGCATATTGCATGCAATCCCCCTGGAAATGAGTTTTGATCTTCTAGTTCCCAGTATTATTGCCACTCTAAGCCCTTTGTTCTTCAGTGTGTTAACTAGAAATTAGATAAACCAAGTACTGCTGACCTACCCAAGTGATAGTCATGAGTTCCCACCTCTGTTCTCCAAAAGCAGAAGACTTGGGATGCCTCGGCATAGCTTCCCTTGCCAAGTCAGTGTTACCTTTTCTTCTAAGTAAGTTTGCAATTGTTGAAATGCTGCCTCATCTTTAGATCTGTGTTAGCCCACTTTTCAATACTATAACAAATATCTGAAGGTGGGTAACTTATACCTGAAAAGACATTTATTTTGGCTCACGGTTCTCATCAAAGAGTAAGAGGCTGCATGTGGTTCTGGCCTTGCTGCTGGCAGAGATGGCACGCAGATATGTGGCACAAGAGACAGAGACTGTGCCCGCGTGTCTGTGCCTCTTGTCTTTTTTACAAAGCCACAGGGTGTAGTGATGAGGGTTCAAGCCTGATGATGTTATCTAACCTTAGTGACTTCCCAAAGGACTCTCCTCTGCACCATAGTTGAATTAGGTTTCCACCCTCTTAATACCTCACGAGAGGATTAAATTCCAATTCAGAGGACATGTGTAAAACATACCCAAACCCTAGCAGAGTCCCACTGACCTAATCATGTGGGTAACATAACTCAGGGCTAAGGGGGACACTGGAATTTGGGCTGTTCTGGGATGGCACAGGGCCCCAAGCAGTGTGTGGTGCTCCCTCAGTAGGCACCTGCATCTTAGGAGCACTCAGCCTGCAGCCGCTCCTGGCATTTGAATGGACGGAGTGGGGGGAACAGGGCGAAGCTGGCCTGCTACCTTCGGGTTCTCAGCACCTTTCCAACTCCTTCTGCTTCAGCACAGCGCTTCAACCTCCAGCCCCACTGATGGAGCCGCTGACCAAGGGGTCCTGCGGAAGTCAGATGGCACAAACCCTTCTCTGGAAGGCAAAATCGTCTCTGTCCTTTGGCATCCAGCCTCTTCAGACGTGGCCAACGAAAGACCCTGAGCTAGAGTCCCAGGTCAACCTGTAAGTAAGTAAAAGAAGCAGCGTCTCAGTTTGGGCTTATGTTCACTGTCACTTGAAATCCCTTAGTGCTCAGAAATAAGATGCTTCATACCCTTCAGGGGACAGTGGTGAGGGAGAGGGGAGCAGATGTTTGGTTGGAGATTGCATTTCTGGTTTTTTGCTTTTGTGCCAGGAGTTGAATTCAGGACCTTGCACTTCCCAGGTAGGGGCACTGTGCCTCTGAGCTATATCCCAGCCCTGTATTTCTGTTCCTGATGATGTTTTAGTCCTGGATTTTTCTGGCAATATTCATTGGCATCTACTCTGCGTAGGCCCTGGGTCAGGCTTTATGAGCAAAGCAGACTCAGGTCCTGTCTTGCAGGATTCCAGCTCTGGGATAGGCAGCCTTTGATCACACAGGTGAGCACTGATAACGGTGCTGTGTGCTATGAGGAGGGTTGCTTTAGTTCAGCACACTCAGGTAGAATGCCCCTGTGTGCCAGCAGCTTCCTGGGGATGTAGGAGAAGACGTCTTTCTTACTGTGAAATATGCAAGGAAAATATTCCATTATAGAAGAAATTACAATAACTATAAAAGAGAAAAAACAAATAATAGCTATAACTGGTATGTCAGTAGACTCAGAATCCTTTAGCAAGTGACTGTATTTTCTAGAACCTTAGGCCTTTGTAAAAACGCTAGATAACAGTTGTTAGATGGATGAAAAAGACAAAGAGATGCCACAAAGGCGGGGTACTTGGCTCTTCAGGGAAATTAGAAGTGACTAGGTACAGCAGTATGATGAACTTTAAAACAAAGGAAATGCTTGTCGATTCAGTGAACAAGTGTTTTTGATGCCTAAAGTATCCAGTGCTATTGTGAAGCCAAATCCTGGGTAGGGCATGGATCAGGACCCCTGAGGAGCTGAAGAAACGCTAAGGCTAAGACCCCTCCACCTGCGTACCCATTCTGTGGATCCAGAGTGAGTGAAGGAGAACCCTTTAAAATGCTTACCTTCGAGGAACGTATTTGCTAGTCAAACCTAGATTCAAATCCCTGCCATGGAGATGGACAAATAACAACTCTAGTGGTGCTAGAAAAGTGCTGTCAGAGGAGGTGACCAGCTGGAGGACAGGGAAAGGGTCACAGTTTAACTCAGCTCCACAAGACAAGCATACATCAGGCAGGAGAAGAGGCTGCCGTGGACAGAAAGCACACACAGGACGCAGGCGCCCCTGAGAATGTGTTCTGGCAGTGTAGACAGGCATTAAACCCAGGGTTCTCAAGCTGGGCCTGCATGTGACAGTCACCTAGGAAGCTTTACAATGTGCAGAGGTCTGCACTGTCTCCCCAGAATTCTCAATACAGGAGATACAGCACTGGTATTTTTAAAAAAAACTCCCTAGGTAACTCATCTATGACAAATATTGAAAATATTGCTCTAAAAAGTAGCCACCTGTAGTACAATACATAAAAATAATTGTGCAGCCCCTTTTATATGCCTGTGAGGGGATCTGAACTGTCTTAGGCAATGAGAGTCCAAGCTTTGATGATCTTACAATGTAATGCAATTTGAAATATGAAAGGATCCTATACCATAGGTAAATTTGTGATCGCTGCTTTCCTAGTGGACTCAAAAGTGTTTATGGGATGTCAGTGTCCGCAGATAATTTGGTACTATCAAGTGAAGAATCTATTGATCCAGTGCTGAACCCCAGCAAGGTTGACCAAGCCAGAGCAGGGCCTCATGCCAGCACAGATGGTAATAGAAGACCTGGGCTTCTGGTAGCTGTGATACACTCGCTGAGCACCAGTACGCTATGCTGGGCCTTGTGCCAGGGATCGAGGATGCGGAGAAGGTGTTTCCTCCCACATCATGCAAGTGCTATTACCTGGGGCCCTCCAAGAAGATTCTCGGTGGAGGGAATACTTGAGGTTTGAGAACTCTGCAGGTAGAACTGTGAACAACCTTCATGCACAGAGCAGGCCATCCATGCAAAAGTGAGCCACATTAAAGCCCTTGGGGCAGTAGGGAAACCAGAAATATTCTGTTTGGCTGATGCTTCTTGAGGAGGAGGCAGTGATCTTGGAGAGGTCAAGAGAAACCAGACAATAAAAAGGCACACTGTTGGCCTAGACTTTCTAGACTGGGCATAGCAAGATCAGATTCATATACTGGAAAGATAACTGGTGTCAGTGGGCAGGTAGCTGGGAGTAAGATAAATGTATTGAAAGAGTGGGAGCTGTTAGAGCCTTTCCGGGGAGTGCTGGGAGTGCTGGGACTGACTTGGGAAATACTTCAGAGCAAGGAAGGATGGACCCGGCAGGTGTATAGGTAGTGGGATGAGAAAGTGAGACAGAGTTTCCACTCAGGAACAGAGTGATTGGTCTTGTCTCTGAGAGGACCCAAAGACCAGACAGCACAAAATGCAAGGCAAAAACAAACAGAGATCAAGAGATAAATGCTGTTAAGACTGAGGAGGGACAGAGTTGCATCTTAGGGACTGGATCTTGAAAAGGGAATAGAAATTTCCACTTTTTCTTTCTTTTCAGTAGACTTTAGTAGGCAGAGGTAGGGTGGGGAATATTCTAGCAGGCAAGATTAACAAGGTCAACGTTCAAAGCAGGGTCCCTCTTGGAGCTTGCTTGAGGAATGCGCAATATCCCGGTTTGCCCCTTTTGTGGTGCCACAATAAAAAGTCTGCAATGCCAAACAGGAAACTTTGACTGTGAAAAATGTCGTGCTGAAGCTTGAGGATACTGAGGGACTCTAAATGATTTTGAGATAAACAGGAGATGGTTTGAGTCTGTGAAAGAAAATTCATCTCACAGCTGTGAACAGTGATGCTACTGGGGGGCACCAAAAGGATGGGCTAGGAGGGTCCTTGTTGGTTGCAAATGGTGGAAACCCAGCGTGAATTAACTTCTGCAAGAAAAGTCAGTGCATTTAACCAAACTGAGGAGAATGAGGAGTCTGCTTTCAGGAAAACTAGATCCAAGGCCTCAGATGCTACCCAGTAGACCATTTTTCTCTTATTCCCAGCTTTCCATCTCCGGTCTCCCTGCCGTGCTGCTCCCTGCCTGTCAGTCTCCTTGCCTCCTCCTATCAGTAGCTTGTCACCTCCTGCAGGCTCTGTGGTCCTAGGCAGTCTGCTTTGTGTCCTCACAGCTTTAGATTTTGAGGTGCAAGTCTTCGTTACCAGTGAGAAAAACCTTGTCAAGGGCTCATGCACAGCGTGGCCAGTCTGGCTTGCAGATTCCTTGCTAATTCTTCTGGGAAGTATCCCTTATTAGGGAGACTTGAGAGACCCTTAACTGGTGAGAACAGCCTTGAAAATAAAAAGGTGTGGGCAGGAGGCAGAACAGAATTTAATGGGTTATAAAAAGCCAATAGAGAAGATTTGGGAGGAAAGGATAAGTCTGTGACCAATCAAAGAATACCCTAGAAAGTTATGTCAAAAATGTGGATCACAGGACCTGTTTTAATGAGAATCCCAAGTGATGGGACCGAAATCTGCCCAAAGGTGACAAATGCAACACAAATCCCGAGGATCAAAACTAAAACCTGACTATTGCATTTGCTGATCGGGAGTCCATGGAACGCCTTTGAGACCCAGTGGCCACTAGACTGGCAGATTGTAAGACTCTCGAAGGCATTTCTTACTTTCCCTAGCTTACAACCTCGGGTTCAGCCTGTTACTGACCATATGTAAGCTGAAGTTTCTTCATAGATGGAATAAAGCAAAGGAAGGCTGTTGGAAAACTGGTCACTCAGGTCCATTCTATCTTAGAAGGGTATCAGCCAGGAGGCGGGGTGAGGGAAGATTTGAAACAGACTCTGAATTATCTTCTAATTCTTGTTTATTTCCAGGTCTTCCTGGGGTCAATTATAACATACTGCAATAACTCCATTTCCCCAGCAGGCTGAATTAGTTAATAATAATTTACTTTTGAATCTTTTGAGGAAAAATGCTGTTTATTTAAAAAAGAGCTTGTTACCAGGGTATAGCATGAAGCCATTTTTAAGTTAGACTTAACAGAAGAAACTTCTGTGGAGCAGAGAGGCTGCGCAGCCAACTGGGACCCTTCTCCCTTTCCTCTCTCTTTTGGCATCTCCTCACCCACGAGTGTCCATTCAGGAAAACACTCCTGAGTCTTGTAGACAGTGCCAGGTCTGTCTCAGTCCTGTTGAAGCTTGGCAGTCAGGAGACAGCAGTTCTGTGTGTCACCATCCCAGCTAGCATCTGCCCCTCTGCAGAGCTGACTGTCCCCAAGAGCATTGACCCAAAGTCTGAACTTAGGGACACAGCAGGAAGCCCATCTTGGTGTAGGACTCGGCGTCCTTTACCAGTGAAACCCTGATAGTAAGGAAATTCATTTTTTTTTCCATTTGCCTGACTTGTCGCTAAGTCGCAGCCAAGCACAGAGCAGAGAGGCTGACTTATTGAGGAGTGCTCAGGGGACCGACAGTGGGGAGCCAGACGAGGCTCTGTGTGGTGGGTCTGCTTTTTCTCTCCTTAGTCCCTTGTTCTTACCTGTCTTAACAGAGTCCCTGGCCCATAGAAGGTGCTCATGGAGTACTTATTAGAGTAAGAGGGGAGTGAGGAAGCTGGTGGGAAGACCACTGCAGCAGTGGTCCAAGTGAAAGCAGACAGCGAAACAGAGGGGCCCGGAAACTAAACAGTGCGGTTTACAGATACTGTCACCCGCAGAATGGCGTACACAGGGCTGCACATTGCAGCATGATTAGCAACGGCAAAATGCCAAAAGCCATTTAACTAGGTTAGTAACTAGTTAAGTAAAATACGATGTATCTGTTCAGTGGAATACTCTGCAGCCACAGGAAAAAATACAGGAGCTTTTGGGTACCGATTTGAGAGGATCACTAAGCTACATTAAGGGTGCCGCAGTGTCAGAAATGTGTTCACTTGTCCAGACCCAGCGTGGGCTCAGAGACAGAAGAGCAATGAAAGCAAAGCTTTAATTCATTCCGGCAGGCTTGGCGTCAGCTATGCTAGCAGGCACACCCAAGCTGCTGCAGGCAGCAGTGTAGCCCCTAGCACGCGGGTCCCTGCCCCCGTTTCCCACTGGCCGAGTACTGTGGGGGCATACACCTTCTGGTCACTGCCTGGACCTTGGCCCACTCCCTCTCCAAACATTTTGTGAGTTTAAAGGCAAATGATAAAACCACAGGTGGGTAACTTGTTAACTGCCTGTACTTTTCCAGTCGGAGTTAGCACAGTGGAGCCAACTACATTATCTCCCCATCCCCTTTGTTTAAGGACGGCTGTAGAGATGTCTGTCTTCAGTCACGTCCACATGTAGGTAGGCAGCTTTGTCTGCTAGTAGTTTTCCACTCAGAGTTAAGGACTATTTAGAAAATGGGCAACTTGAAGTTTCTATTTCTCACTTCAGCTGTCAAATCCGTGAATTACATAAGGTGATGTCATTTACCTCTAACTTACACACACTTTCCCATACACTTTAAGTCACTTCGAGATTACTCACAGTACTTAATACAATATAAGTGCCGTACACATAGTTGTTGTGCTATGCTTATGGGAATGGGAACAAGGAAAAAGAATCTGTACATGTGCAGTGATGGTGCAATGTTTAAAAATATTTTCAACCCATTTTTTGTTGAATCAGCAGATGGGAACCCCTGGATGCAGAGAACCAACTATAGCGTCTGCCATTTGTGCAACAAAAGGAGAACGATATGCGTTTCTCTTTCCTTGCAAATGTATACGGCATCTCTCAGAGATAAAAGAAGCAACCCAGGTTGCCAGGAGAGAGAATGGGGGACTGTAAGGGTAGAAGGGGGGGAGGTTTTCCCCTTGCAGCCTGTGTGCTCTTGAGTTTTCAAGCAAGTGAAATAATGAAATAAAGTACATAGATTCAATCGTAATTTGCAAAGGACAGTGTGGAGGGAGCTGCAGCAGGGCCAGGTGACTGGTAGCTGTTGATGTGAGAGAGAAGATTGGAGATGAGCCTGAACTTCAGAGACTGGGGAGAGGGCCACCATGCTTTGCTAATAGCATCAGCAGGGGGTCTGATTTGGGGTGCTTTGTGTTTTGGGGGGTGCTATAGCATTTACAGAACTGTGTCTGGCAATTGAAAGTCTGAGTTTGCAAATGAGGAGAAAGATCCTAGGTAAAGGAGTCACTAGCTAGCGTTGAGATGATACATGAAAGCCCAGCAGTGAGGTCTACAGGGGAGGACGGTGGACCCGGCGTCATTGTGCCTGTGAACTGAGGAGGGGCTGAGGACAGGCTGGTATCCTGAGGCACTGGAAGAGGACTCATCCGCTGCTGCCCCAAGGGACCTGAAAGCAGTGGGAAGCTGGTGTGGCTCTCTGTGCGGACCCTGTGGCCCCTTTCTAGACATCCTCCTGGCTGGTGAGGTGTGTGTGTCTCCTGCAGTAATAATTGCCAAAAGCCATCATTGTCCCCCAAGGAGGTTATGCCATTACTGAGAATTGTGTTCCTTGGACTATTGAAGTCTTCAGTTCTTTCCAATTTTATATTCCTTCAGGACCTGCAACCCATTTTTGGTGCTCACCTCAACTCAAAGTACCATGAGGACACGCTATAAATAGTGATTAGACACTGTTTGCTTTTTAATCAGTACTTTGAAGAAGCAAAAGGCCACAGTTGAGCTGCCCTGCCCTAAATTCTCTTAACCAGCACTGATCTTTCTAATTCCCATTTTGGCCTTGGAAACAGGCTAGTTGTCTCTTGTTCTCTCCCATACTAATAAAGGCTCATAGATAGTTTCAATTTTTCTGCCCCCTTAAATTGAGTTTATCCCTTAGTGTCTTTCCTTTTCTCAGCACCTCCATCACCTGGGTTTCATGATTTCATTTTCCTTTTTGTATTTTTTGTTTTGTTTTGGCACTGAGGATCGAACTCTCGAACTTGTACTTGACAGGCAGGTGCTTATGCCAGTGAGCTAAATCCTCAGCCCCATGATTTCATTTTCTTGGGAGACTTCCCAGTCGAAGCAGCTCAGAGAGCAAACATTTTAACATATCTTTGAAAAGCACAGTTTGACCTCCGAGGCACCACATGAGCTGCTGTCCTCCCTTTGCAGCCTGCCTGTGCCTGAAGAGAGCTGCGTAGAGAAGCACGCGGCGGATCTGTGTCGGGCTACACACTTATAGTACCAGAGTCATTGCAGAAGAAGCCTGGAGCCTTCTGCCCTCTAGGTCACCTCAAGGCACAATTCATATCATTTCTGCAACATTTATTTTTCTATTTGAGAGTAGATTTTTCACATATTGGTATTGGCTATAAAACAATCTGAACACAGTACCCCCCAAAATGCCACATTGGCATAAGAATTACTTGGAACTGCTGGCAACTGAGAAAAGACAAGCAGGAAAGCTCTCTTTCCTCTGCCTAAAGTTAGGGCCTAAATTTCCCTCAGTGAGAGGATGGTGCCTCACTTCCCACCCCTGCACCAATAGAATGGCTCTTTTCATTGGTGCTGAGAAGGCACCGATAGATCCGCATGAACAGACTTCGCTGACTGGTCCTCATCTACCCTCGGCTCCCATGTTCTGCTTTCCAGGGTTCATCATCCCCAGAGCCCCAGAGCCCCAGAGCCCTTCCCTGTGTCTCAGGTCTTCTCCACAGGTCACCATCCTGTGTTAAAGTGGTTATAGAGGCCCCAGTCTAATTATTTCTTTGGGTTTCCCTTCTTTTTTTGTAGTGTATGTAACCATGCATATAAAATTTAACGTAGGATTGCATACCCTTTCTCTCTTAAAGTCTATCTTCTGGTGTAGGATATAAGAGGGTTAAAGAAAACTTTTTTTCCCTGACAGCTCTGTTCCCCAAAGGAGAATATTTTAGACTACAGCAAATTTTAGCTTTCTCCTAGTTTCCTACAAAAAGAGTTTTTCTGTGCTATCGATTCTCAGGTCCTGATGAGGGCTGCAGACGCACAGCTTCCATTGACTTCAGTATGTACTGCTCTCAGGTCAGGCACCATAAGTGCTTCTGCATCTCTTCTTCTTAAATCCAGCAGGAAGGTGCTGCAGTTATCAGGTAGTCTTTATGCATATTATTTCTCTAAGCTTGTAGATTATTAAATTTGTCCAAATTTTGGTTCTATATATCCTTTTCTTGTTTTTTGTGGTACTAGGGATGGACCCCAACATTTTGCACCAAGCTACATCCCCAGCCTTTTTTTTTTTTTTTAAATTTTGAGACAGAATCTCATTGAGTTGCTCCGGTCAGCCTTGAACTCATGGTGATCTCCCTGTCTCTTCTTCCATAGTGCTGGGATTATAAGTGTGTGCCACTGCACCCAGCTAAAATTTAATAATTGTAGTTGATTGACTGTCTAATCTTATAAAGTCAGTCCCACTTAATTGTATTACCTGTTTACCAAAAAACACGGATCTAGACACAGGAAATGCCAGCTTCGTTATGAACCGACAGCTAGTGAGCCGTGTCACAATTTGTTCTTCACGACAGCTCCCACAGCACTTTCTTTGTTCATTCATATTTCTGTCATTGTATTAACCTCTGAAATGAATTTTTAAAATTAACCTCAGGTAACATTTACAGTATTTCTATGTCTGAGTCAAAAATAAATTTCATGGATAAGCTGTGTAACGGATATGAGCCCAGGGATTGTCGCTCCAGGCCCAGCGCTGGAGGCAGTTATGAAATGATGTGTTTACTGTGTCCCTTCCTTAGGAACTTAACCAGGACAGCTGCCCCCTCTCTCCCCGTTAGCTCCTGTAAAAAAGAAAGCCTAGCGAACAGGACCACTTTCAGACTTTTGAAAGTTTCCTGCAGAAGAGATCTTAGTGTACTTTATATGCCCTCAAAGCACTGGCTGGCTGGCTTTCACTCATACATTTGCCCATCACTCAGCAAACCCTGCTAAGAGCGAATTCTGTACCTGCTTTTATGTTGGGTGGTCAGGATGTAGCCTTGAGCAGAAGCAACGAGAAACTCCCATTGTGACATTTAAATTCTGGTGGGGAGACAGATATTGATCAAATACCGCCTTTGTAAGTCCCAGCCTGGTGAGAAGGGGTCAGGAAGAAGTTTGGAGAGAACACTCGAGGTCCTAAGGCAAGAAGCAACTCACAAGTGGAAGGAAAAGAAGGGAAGGAAGACAAGGAAGCAGTGTGGCTGGAGGGCCAGAAGAGAGTGGGGAGCTCGCCAGACTAGACAGGTGGCCGGGGGTGTATAAGCGATGGAGAGGAAGTTAAGGAAAAACAAGGATATAGATATAGGGCCAGCTGGTGGGAATTAAACTGCAGTGGATTTCAACTTGATATAGAAAAAAAAAAACTGTGACAGGAAGTGGGGAGAACTGGAGGTGCAGGGCATTGTCTCTCCTCACTAGTGGTGGTGAGGAGAGGCTGGTGAGACACCCTTCAGGTACCTGGCAGGGAGGCTGCCCAGCCACAGGTAACAAGTTGGACACCAGATGGTCTTAAGTGTGAGCCTGGAAGTCTTCCGAAGTCTCTTCCCACTCAGTGAAGGAAGCAGAGATGAGAGAGAAGTTCCCTGGAGCTTTGTAGAGGAAATGCCTTTCACTGGCACCCAGTGGGTGAGAAAAGAGTGTGTCAGTGTTTCTCAGCCTGAATATAACAGCCTTGCTGATAGGATGTATTTTGGCTAAAAATGCAGATACATAGAGCCTCTCCTGTTGATTGGGGAGGACTGCAGTGGGAGCCAAGCATTTACACATTTGGATTAAAAATTATAAAGCAAACTTTAAAACTTTAGCAGGGAAGAGACAATGACATCATGGTGGTAAAGGATTTCTTAAATCAGGTAAACAAAGACAATGAAGGAAAAGATGGAAAACATTTACATTATTGTACCTACGTGAGAATTTTAAAATGATCTTTCATGATCAAAGATACTAGGAATGAAAGCAAAAGCAGAGTCTGGAAGATTTATCAATTTATTAACCAAACAAGGATGGGTACTCAGAACATATAAATCCCAAACATCAGTTACAAAAAGACTAACAACAAACACAAGGGGTGGGAAAAAGACATGAAATAGGCAGAGCCTAGAAAAGGTAGCCCAGATGGCAAGGAAACGGAGGAAGAGATGTCCCTTGACAACTTAAGCCACACCACAGTGAGACAACACTTCGAGTCCTGTACAGTGGCAAAACTGATGTTTGATAATGACAAGTGTTGGCTAGGATATGGAGCATAGAGGACTCATGAACTGGTTGTAGGCGAGTGAATTGGTAGAAAAATGATGAACATTGTGTGGCCCCTTACAGTTCCATTCTTGGGTGTGTAATGCAGAGATATAGTTGCATTTGTATTCAAGGGGCTATTTAAAAAGATGTTTATTATAGCATTTTTTAAAAAAACATTGGGAAAAAAACATGTCTAACAATAGGAGAATGGAGAAACTGTGGGATGTTGCTACAGCAGGATACTGTATGGCCAGTTAATGCTGTGCATATCTCAAAAGCATATTGCTCTAACTTTGAAGATGGAGCAAAAAAAAAAAAAAAAGCATATTGCTCAACCCAAGAAATTAGTTGCTGAAAGATATGGCTAGTATGATACCCACTAGTATGAAAATGTCAGACATGCTAAGCATTGTAGGATGTTTATGAATAAGTGCATAGGTAGTAGAAATATAAAAACAGCCCAGTTAGTGACTGTGTCAGAGAAGGGGAGGTGAAAATGGGGTGAGGGAGAGGTGCATAAGGATTCAGGTGTCCTCGAGCTGGTGCATATCTGTGGTGCATATCTGTGATCCCACTCCCAAGCAGGAAGGACTTCGAGTTCAAGGTCAGCCTGAGCAGTTTAACAGGACTCTGTCTCACAAAAGGAGGAGGAGGAAGAGGAGTCATGTATCTGTGATACTCGTTACTTGATTCTTTATGCTTTATCTTGAAATAGTTCATAATAAAACAATCCAAATGATTCTGATCCAGAGCTAGGTTTGAGAACCAACGTCTAGAATCAGTGCTTCTCAGATTTCAGTGCACATGTGTGTCCCTGAGAGATCCTGCTAGGACACTCATTCTGTTTCCTCAGGCCCAGCATGGTCACGGGATCCCATATTTGTAACTAGCTTGGGGTAGCAAAATCAGAAAGACCTTGGGGCCTTCTACAACCCTCGCCCCCAGGACCATAGAGAAATCCTGCTCTGGATAGCATGTGCCCCTCAGGGTCGGCACCATTAGGAGCAGATCTTACGGCTCCCAGGAGGGAAACAGATCCTGGAGAGACAGACTTGGAGAGTGTCCCCCACAGACGCAGGCCTGCAGGTGGGTAGAACAGGTGTGCAGCAACATACGGTGACTGCTGAGCTTTCCCTTTCACTGCGTTTCTGTTTAGCACTTTTTGGTCACGTGTTTATGGATCATGTGGAGCAGGATTTCCCGAACCAAGCCATGTTCTGAGTTCTGTCTTAACCTTACAGCAAAGACATCGACATTACTGAAGCGTGAGAGGAGAAGCAGGTGTGAAGACAGTTCACTCTGAGGAACTGTCTTGTAGGCTGTGTCTCCCAGGTGTCCGGATGGGGTCTGCAGCCCAGAAGAGCATGGCAGACCCCCACCCTGGGCCTTGTGTGTGCTTAGGGACTGTTTCACACCTTATCAGATTGGCTACTGACAAGCACACTTCGAGGGCACAACATTTTTGTTCCTGGGAAGTCCTGTGGATGTTGGAGTTTTCATTCCCATTGTATTGTTAAATCGGTAAGAGTAGGGACCGTGCGTCATCAGGTTTAGCTCCTTCTAGAGTACCTAGCACCTTGTAGGTGCTTGGTAACTGTGTACTGAATGAGTCAAGTGATTTCAACTCCAACAGTTTGCCTTTGTTTTGAGAACAGGGTCTTGCTGTGTTTCTCAGGCTGGCCTCAAACTCTCGGGCTTGAGCAGTCATACCTCCCTCAGCTTCCCAAGTAGCTGGGATGATCGGCACACACTGCCACATCCATTTGTTGTCATGCTCGTTTGTGTTTTGTGGCACTAGAGATAGAATTCAGGGGCTTTCACAGTGAGCCACATCCCCTGCCTATTTTATTTTATTTTATTTTATTTTAGACAAGGTCTTACTAAGTTGCCCAAGCTGGGCTCAAACTTTCAATTCTCCTGCCTCAGCCTCCCAGATTGCTGGGATTATAGGAGTGAGCCACCACTCCCAACTACCATGTACCATGTACTTTTAAAATGTAAACTTTTTAAAAAAATAATTATGTATTTGTATGATGTTATAAGAAGGAACATAGAAAGAGCTCGTGTACCCCTTTACAGGGTTCCCTACTGCTGACATCTTTTATAACTGTAGGCCAGGTCACAATTGGGAAATTGACACTGATACAGCCCGCTAATCTTAGGGTTTCCCCGTTTCACATATAATTTAATCGCATGTGTAGACTTCTTTGTCCACCACCAACAGACAAGAAACAGAACCGTTCCACACCTTTAACACCTGTCCTGCTCTCCTGTTTTAGCTGCACCCAGCCCCTCTTTCCCTCTGTGGTGTCATCATCCCAGGAACGTTAAATAGCTAGAATCTGATGGCAGGGAACATTTGGGGTCTGACTTCTTTCCACTCAGCAGAGCTACTTGGAGATTCATCCAAATTGTTGTGTCTAACAGTTGTTAGTTCTTTTTAATACTGAGTAATATCCATAGTGTGGACCTGCTGCAATTTGCTTAACACATTCCTACCAGCTTGAAGCTCTGGCAGCGAGGCATGCAAATTATGGCCGTGTTGTGAACATGTTAATTCTTGCCCTTGGAAGGACATGCATTTTGTTCCCAGTTTAGCACTATTATGAATAAAACGCCCACGAACATGTCTGTGTAGGCTTTAGTAAGTGTGATGCCCTGTTTCTCTGGAATAAATACTCCAGGCTACAGTTGTGGATCCTAGAGTAGTTGCATATTTCATTTTATAAGAAACTGCTATTTCCATCTCCTTGTACAATGTATGGCTGTCCAGTTTCTCCACATCCTCTCTGGGACTTGGTATGGTCACCGCTTTTCATTTTAGAGGTACATTTTGGCAGAGATCATTAGGAAAGGGAACCTTGCAGGCAGTTATCATGAGACTATTAACATGTTCACAGTGGGGCCATTTTAATTCATGTCTCCCTGCCAAGCGGTTCTAAACCACCTGTGGTTCATGCGTGACTGTCCCATCAGGTGTCACAAGACAGTCCTATCAGATGGTGCAACCCTGCGGGAATGTGTTAATACTGTAGAAATGAAGACTAGATGGGCACATAGGTCTTCCCAGAAACTTAGAAGATGATTAAATAATGGTGACACCAGTGTGCTTGACAGTGCATCTGAGAATGTAAAACAGAAAGGAGAGGAGGCAGAGAGAGAGAAAGGGGCAGAAACCCACCAGTATTTAGGTAGAAAAAAAGAGCAGAAGGATTCATTTATTCACAGTTAATTTATTCAACAAATATGTATTGAGCAGTCTCCTGTGACAGTCACTCTGTAAGATGTGGTGGGGCGTGGTGATGGCCAGGATGCCGAGTAACTGGCGTTTATTTAGTGGCTTCCCTGTGCTGGATGTTGTGTTACTTATGAGCTCTTGTAATCCTCCCACAGAGGTAGATGTGGTTTGACTCCGTGTTCTAGATGAGGAAACAAGTGCGAGGTAGAAAAGGAACTTGCCAGAGAGGTCACAGAGGTAGCAAGTTATGGGGAGCTGTCTGGCCATCTTGTGGTTGGTGCTTCTTGCTAAGGAGAGTAAACTGAAGATCCTGGAACAGGGGGCAGGTGGCACTTACCCCCAGAAGCACAGGAGAACAACAGGGAGCTATCTGAAGAGTTCTGATAAGCCATGACCTCTGATACCCGGAACTCTTTCACTCAATAAATCTTCTTGCTTACTTCCTACTTCCTGCTGTCTTCAGAATAGGACCAGATTCTTTCGTTTCATCATTAGAAACTAACATGACTGCATCTCTGCTCTTCTGTGTCATGACATGTCTTCTAAAGGATTGACACCTGATGACTTATGTGCTGTCAGCTATTTTGTACCAGTAGTTAGAAGGCCCCAGGCTTCCTCCAAGCCTACATCTGTAGTCCAGTACAGTTAAAAAGCTTTGCTGACCCTCAGTTGGGGGATCCCTTCTATCTGTCTCTTGCTGTCTGCTTGTGGGGCCTTGGCACTAGAGCTGCTGACATTGGCCTCTCCTATTGGTAGACTGCAAAAAACTGCCTATTCTCACAGATTCTTTCCACTCATCAGGAGTAATCTTGTCACTATCACCGTAACTCTTGCATGAAGGCTAAAAGCCACTGAATCCTGGCTAGTTAGGGCTTGGGCAGTTGAGTAGGGCCTTCTTGGGGCTGCCCGACTCCCTGGTTTTCCTTATTCAATTTCAGCAGCTCTTCGCTCTTTGGAAGGGCTTTACTCTGCTTTCCAGGAACCTGACTTTGATCATGGCAACTTGTCTAGCCTGCTTATAAAGTTGGAAATCTTTGTTCCCACCCCTGGCCATATGTGATGATTTAGCATGGAGGTCCTCCACTCTTCATGCTTGCAGAGTGCGATCCAACACATTAATTTTCTAAAGCAGAAGGGTTTCTATTTAGAGCCTGCAGCACTATGCATGCAGGGAGCTGGAAGCTCCCTATTTCTCTGCACCTGCACGGGTTGGCAGCACACTCCAGCCAGGTTTCACACGTCTTCCCCTATCATAGCAAGAGAGGACCCAAGGCTTTTCTAGATGAGGGCTCCCTGCTAAACCAACACTTCTAGAGAGATGTGGAGTGGAGCCAGGTACACTCCTTCAACCCTGTCCTGAGAATCTTGCTAATTGGCTCTGGGTCTCCTTTATTGCTGCAGGAGGGAGCATTTTAAAACTTTTTTTAAAAATCAGTAATCATTGATGATCAACTCCCCATGTCAGTCCCTCTGAAAAGCCCTGAAATGAGTCCATATTAAAAATAAAATCGACAATAATATAAGCTAACATGTAGAATGGTTTCCATGTAGTACATGTTATGATTAGTACTTCACTTGCTGCTTCTTTTTTATTCTTTATGGCCCTGTGAGTGAGATGGCATTGACAACCACAGTTTAGAGATGAGGGAGCTCATAATGCCCAGAAAGACCAAGCAGTGCTCAGACAAATAGCATTGCACCTCCTCAATTGCTAGAGACCTTGATTGGCCTTGTCCTCCCTTGAAAAGTGCTGCAGAATGATTAACACATTTCCCGGGGATTCCTGGGGCATCTGGAAGAACAGTATTTTTCCAAGTATTGCCCGTGGAACACCTGCAGCAGAATTCCTCAGGCTACTTGTTAGAATTGCAGATGTCCTGAATACAACCTCTTGGAATAGGGCCAGGGAATCTGCATTTTACCAGACTCCCTAAGGGAATCTGCTGGACTCCATTGTCTGAGAAACACTGCAGCCAAGCATTTTCCCCAAAAGTCATGAGACTATGCTGCAGGGTGATAATTTTTTTCTTTAAAAGATCGGTTAGTAAACAGCCCGAGCTTTGTGGACCACAGAGTTTCTGTTGAAGCCGTTCAAATCCACTATTGTGATATTAAAGCAGCCGTGGACAGTCTGTAACCAATGGGTGTGGCTATGTTCCAATAAAACTTTGCTTTCAAAAACAGGCAGCAGATTGGATTGGGCCACAGTTTGTGAACCTCTGATACAGGACTATCCTGGCCACCAGCCCTCTGACAGATGCTTTCACTGTCCTCTGTTACATACAGAAAGCTGTATCAGTGAACATGAAATTGCTTGTGGTAATAGATAAGCCCTGAATCTTAGTGACATAGACTAGTAAGTCATTTCTCATGTTTAGTATAGCCCAGTGAGGGTAATCCTACTTGGAATCTTACATGTGGTCATTTAAGGCTAAGGGCCTTCATCTTGCGGTTTTTATCCTTCATGGTGCACAGAGGCCTGCCCATTCAGCTAGTAGATGATGAAAGAGCACAGATTATTCATGGGAAGTTGTCCTGGGCTGGATCTGGAAGAGGTACCCATCACCCCTGCCCGCATCCTGTTGGCCGGAATTATTCTTGTTTGGAATCCAGAATGAAGTGATTTCTAAGCCTAGAGGACCTGTGCTTGTAGTCCCATACCAGGCTCAAGAGAAAGGAATGGGCTCTGAAAACACGTCCTCATAGCAGTGCTATGAGCCTTGTGAGCCAGGACTGTCTAGACCAAGGGACTAAGCACCAGTGGCCATCGGGGGAAAGGGCAGCGGGCTGCCTCCATTGGTGCTTGCAAGGGGTACTGTTGGGTGCTAGCTAGTGCACATACAGATACCTCCCTTAGTGCCACAGCCGGTGGCTGAATGGCCGTCGTGTGCCAGGCATTGGCATCCTTGTGGAGATCCAGGTGGTCCTTTTCAGGGAGAGAGGGCCATGTGTCATAACTGTCCTGAGAGTATGCTGCAGCCCTTAGAAGTGCACCCCGTGTAGTCCAGCCTGATTCCCCCATGAGCAACCTCGCTGTCTGCAGTGCAGTGGGTGAAATGTAACAGGAAGTGGGACAAATAGAGACTTCTCTTTACTGCTCCCTGGGTTGTTTTTATAGGATGTTGTTTTCCCTATGAGAGGCATCTCCAGGGATATCGAGTTATCATCTTTTTGTTTGGCTGTGGCTTTGGCAGAGTTAGGGAGCTGCTACGTGTCTTGGAAGCCCTTGGTGGTGCTGAGGGCAGTGCAGGGAGGTATCAGAGCCCTGCTTCCCCATTCTTCGAAGTGATCGGCCATTCACACTAGGGCTGCTGCTGCCACCCTCAATTTCATCATGGGCTGGCTGAGACTGCAGCGGCGGGTCGAGGTTGGAGCAGACAGCGTCTGCTCTGCTAAGTGTCTGGACGCTGGAGCCTGTGGTCTCCTGGTAACCAGGCTGTGAGGAAAAGATCTCAGAACTGTTGTGTGGAGCAATCACAGCATCTCCAGGAGGCCTTTCAACCCAGACTAATGTCACAGGCAGAGAGGCCAGACTTAACAGACTGAAATAGACCATGGAGAAAAGTTTTTATTTTCTTCCAGAGACCTTTATTGTCAGTAGAAGCAGAAAAGTAGCCAAGGTAACACCTTTCGGAGCTCCTTTCAAACTGCCTCCTTTGATTCGTTACATATTTTCAGCTAAGGGAGTGAGGCCCACAAAAGGTTAAATTTCTCATATAAGATTAATTCAGCCATTTCTGTGGAATGGTAGAGGCAGAATACCATTAGACTTTCTAATCTCATTTCTCTCGTGCTGTCTTTCTTGGAGCCTATCAAGCAGTGTCCTGGCAGACAGTCAGTTCTGGGATGCTAAATATCAGAGTCAGTCTCTTGCTCAATGTGCCAAGAGTGCTATAATTTAGAAAATGTAGCCTACCTCGTAAGGAAGGATGAAAAGGTATTGAGCGCACCTTTCTTTGCATGTGACATTACAAATGCTTCGAATCTGTTAAAGCTATAATTCCTTGGTGGTTTATTTTCTGTTTTATTAGAGTTGTTTGCATGACATATTACCACCAGAATTACTAAAACGATTTGTATTTTTTGGATCTCTGTTGGCTTCATGAGTACCGTTTGGGGTCCTAAATATGCTAACCAGCCAATAAGCTCTGTGCCTTTAGAGAGTGTAACTGTACCTTCAGTATGCAGATGCAGTAACAGTTCCGTCTTTGTTTTAATTGCCTTTCAGCAGGCATGTGAGTGGCCTTATCTGATCTGAGCCTGTTGGTGGGGAGGGGGAGTGGAGGGAGGGTAGTATTAACTGCTGCTGCATTAAAAACTAAATATACACAGATGTTCAGTTTTTAGATATTCTGTTAGTTCTGATCTTTTTTCAGATTGCTATATAAAAATCTTAAAGAGGGGAGGGGTGCAGACGAGTGGAGCCTGTAGGGATTTTGAAGTTTTTCTTTTTATTTCAGCTTAAAATATCACATTAAATAATACTGGTTATTTTTAAGTTGCATATTTAGGACAAAGAGACTCTCTTAAATGAAAGATAATTACAAGATCTGGTTCAGAAGCCTTGTTCCTTGCTTCAAGTTACTACTGCAGGGCTTTCTGTCCCCTCTGGTAATACACAAATGAAATTATAAACCACCAGTAGCCTTGGAAATTTCAATCGATTCCAAATGACTAAATATTTAATTCAGTCATTGCCTATCTTTCCAGGGATGACTCGGACATTTTTCTTTTTACTGAGGGCTTCATGAAAGCCAGGCTCTGCAATGGCTGCTGGGGACCGAATCTGTTGCGAGGAGGCTCCCCTGCAGTGAGGAACCCGGGCACTGCAAGCCTCCGTTCCATAGCAGCCCTTTTTGCAAATGGTAGTCGATTTTTGCAGAAGGTTTGTGGCCAGCTCGCTATGTATAATACTGATGAAGCATTTTTGTTCCAGCTCTGTCTCGGAAGACCTAGGCTGTAGACGTGGGGATTTCAGTAGGAAACATTATGGATCTGTGGAGCTGGTAAGTTTATGCTGTCTGTTCAGTGGTGGTTACATTGATTTACATGTAGAGACGCTTGCCACACTCGCAGGCCTTTTGTTGTATGTTTACCATTAGACCATGTGAGTACAGTGCAAGGGTTGGATTGGCATAAATATCTATTTAAGGCTGTATTAATATGCTCATTGTTATTTGTTTTTATTGCTATGTACTTTTAATCTTGTGTCTTGCAGTTTGTTAAAAACATGTTGTGGCTTGATGTTTTTCTCTGTTGATGGTATACAGAATTAAATAAAATAATTTGTGAATTAAGAAAGGTAGCATTTTGTTTTTATATTATTTTGTTCTTAAAAGTTTATAGATCTAGTTTTGAAGATTTGAATATGACTACATTCTGATTTTCTGTACCTTTGCCTTCTGGGTATGTGATAGGAGTTAGAATATTTATGAGCTCTTCCTTTCCTCTTAAAAACATACTGGTTGGACTAGATAAATGACTGTAAGTGATGGTAAATATCTGGGACAAAAACATCCACATTTTCCTAATGAGAGATATTGGAGTTTATGGTATAATTTTTGAAAAGAGTATGTTTTCATTTTTAAAAGAGGTATAAGAAAAGCATGTATAATAGTCTCAGGGTTTTTTAAAAGACAGAATTGTTATTTGTTTCCCTTTCAATTGCATGGAAACTTGAACAAATTTGAGAAAAATGTGCAGATAAATTCTATTGATTTTTGTTCATCACTATTAAGAATATTGGTCTATTGTTTTTGTCTGTTTATAAAAACAGATTGCTTATATCTATTAGTATAGTACTCAGTTATTCCTTCATTAATAAAAGCAGCATTCTTATAGGGTTTAAGTATTTTTACTGGAGTTGTGTACCAGTAAGTTCTACTTGAATTAAAGCATGTATTACAGGCTTGACCATATACCTGGCCTGGGACTGAGTATTCTTGAATATATATATTTTTTAAAATGATGTGTTTCTTGTTCTTAAGGAGTTCGCTGTCCTCCAGCTGGGCAGATGAGATACATAAAATATCTAAAGAATGGATTTAGCCATGTGAAAGACACATTGATTGCCTCAGTCACTGCCTGTTTTGTGGTCACTGGTGACACCGTGCCAGCTAGATCACTGCCTCTGCTCGAGGAATGTATGCGTAGCCGTTATGCAGAGTTAGGACTGGTAACCAGTGAGAGTCACACATAGAGGACACCAGGAGCTGAGAGGAAGGAGGCAGAGCCCCGTTCTACCCTGGGATCTTGGGAGGTGGCAGGGAGGCCCTGTGGAGGGCTGTAGGATGGGGGAGGCGGCAAAGAGTGGACCCTAGATAAGAGCAGACAGCAGGATTCTCCACAGGTGTTCCGGACAGTGAGCCAATGGCCCTGCCAAGCAGCGTGGGTGAGGCTGCAGAGCTCAGTGGTCAGACAGTAACAGGCCCTGGAATTGGACAAGCCTGGGTACACACACTCCATTGCTTGCCGCTGTGACCATCATGTTACCCTGCTTCTCAGGACCCCCAAAGAATCTAAGAACTAGTGTTCAAGTCATAGTTCATCTTGTACTAGTTATAGAATTTTGGGCTTCCAGCCTCTGTTTTCTCCTTCATAAAATAGACATACTAGTTTTTCTTCCTTGAAGGATTGGCATAAGGGCTTAAGGAGCTGATTCCCATAAAGCACTTACCACATAAGCACAGCTCATGTTAAGTAGCTGTAGTAGGAAAGATGAGACTCGGTAGCAAAGGTAGAACTTCCAAATGAAGACTTTGGGTGTGGTCCAATAAGTAACACAGAAGCCTTGTGAACTGTGATGATTATGTTGGGGAAATAACTCGATAGATCTGTGGGAACCGCAGAGTGGTGAAGGGTACTTGAGAGCAGGCACCGGAGTCCCCTGGAAGGCTTAGAGCTTACGGAGCACAGGTTGCTGAGCTCCAGACTGACTTTCAGATTCGCTGGGTCTTGGGCTGACCTATGCTCTGAACTTCTCCCAAGCCCCAGACTAGTGTCGTAGCTGTCCAGAAGCACACTGGAGGAGCCCCTGCCTTGAAGAGTCTTAGACTAGCCACCAGTTGTCCCCGCCCCGTGAGGCAGCTCATTGACCAAAAGTGCTTTAGTGCCTCTGACCAAGGTCTTCCTCCAGAGCAACGATTGTATGTATGTTGGTAGCCGACTTTCAAAGGTATTAGAAAATAAATTTCAAATATATATATGTTTAAATTCTGTGAGTAATCCCACCCTCCTTGCAGCAACTGTTCTCATCTCCTTTGGGTACCTTCCAATGTTTACAGCTACAACTTTAGTTTTTATGTGATTGTGATGGAATTATGTATTAGATTTTGCATTCCTCTTTTTTCACTTAACTGTGTTTTATAAATGTCTTCTTCTCATATTGTCTTCAGTTTCCATTTTAAGCTGCGCAGGATAGCCAAACTTGGTGATAAGTATGTGTGTCACAGTTTCTTCCTTTTGTAAAATTAGGTTGTTTCTGGCGTTCTCACGTTAGCAATGACATGTGCAGTGGTGGTTGGTATGACTGAGAAAAATGAAATGAGCAGAGTTCTTGTTTCTTTTGAAATCCTAACTCTGTGTTTAGAAGGAAGGTGATAGTACAGTGTTCCCTGGCATCTGGGGGATTGGTTTTAGGGCCTCCTTGTATCCTTGGAAACCCGAGAACCTATGTAAAATGGTGCATTTGCATTTAATTTAAGTCTTCTATATCTTTTAAGCCATCTCTGCATTACTTACAGTGTCTAATACAGTGTAAATATTATATAGCCAGTTGTTCTACTGTATTACTAGGAAATAACAACAAGAAATCAGTCTGTACCTATTCAGCACAGATGCAGTTTTTCCCCAAATATTTTCCATGCATGGTTGGCTAAAACTGATGTGGAACCCTGGTCATGAAGAACCAACTATATTATTAAATTAAAAATCCTTGTGTGTGCTCTGTGCTGTCACCAAGAACATGGTAAGTGTCAGGCATCCTGGAGCTCAGACTTCGTTGAAGGGCATCCAGGGTTATATAAAGTTGCATTTGTAACATGAACTTGGACTTTGAAGGAAGTAGGTATAAGTCATTGTCATAAGCTTGGCTGTTCAAATTAGTAACGAGGGCGGATTTAGGACTTAATTCCCTAAGTGCCAGTTAGGTATAAACTTGGTAAGAACCTGGGTAAGAACCTGGAAGCACAGATCTCTGAAGACTCATCAGAGAGATTTTATTTTGTTTATTCAGAATTTGGGATTAGGCCTAGGGCCTTCACACTGAGCCACATACTCAGCCCTTTTCTGACTTTTTATTTGAGGCAGGGTCTTGCTAAGTTGCTAAGTTGCCATGGCCAGACTCAAACTTGCAATCTTCCTGCCTCAGCCTCCCAGAGTGCTGAGATTACAAGTGTGTACCATCATAGCCGGGTTCACAGGAAAGTTTCTTAGGCATCATTCAACAGAGCATTTTTGAAGACCTACATATGGCAGGTGCAGTACCCTGCTAGGCATTGAGAGGGAAGGGGAAACCCAGCCAGTTTTTCTCCTTTCATGGAGCTATAGTCTGACTTTGGGGATGGACTGCCTCCAGCTTTGTGTTCTCAGGCTGTGCCTCACATGTCTTCAGCTGGGTCCCTGCCTTAACCTGAGTTTGTTCCCTGCAGGCCCCCACATTCAGTTCAGTGTGAGTGTGAAGTAATCCACCGCAGGGGTCTGGCTGAGCTCCGCAGCTGTAAAGCGCAGAGTGCATGGCTGGGCTGGTGTCTCTGGAGAGCCTCTAGCCCATGTGAGCTCTCATCTCTCCCTTCCTCTGAGTTGTGCAATCCTCCTCTGAAGTCCAGCTCCCTCCCTCCAGTTGCTTTTCCCCAGCAGCCAGAGTGGCTTTAACTCTGTTTTTGTAGTGGTTGGGTATAAAATGCACCATTTTAACCATTTTAATATGTAATTCAGGGACATTCAGCATATGTCTAGTGTTAGGCAACCATCATGGCTGCCCATGTAAAGAACATTTCCCATCATCCCACCCTGACACTGTGTCCCTATTAAACACTAACTCCCCGTTCTTTCCTGAGCCATTTCCTGGTAACCCCTATTCCACCCATTGAGCTGCGTTTTCCTCAGCTAGGTCTGTCACAGAAGTGGGATCCTTTTTCTCCTGGTCTAGTTCATCTGTCATGTGTTCAAGGTTGACCAGAATTTCTTTCTGTTTCAATGGCTGAATTACATCATGGCACATTTCATGTATTCATTCATCTATTGATAGTCCTGGGGTTTTTAGCTACTATGATTAATGCTGCTGTACACACTGGTGTACATATATCAGTTGGAGGTTCTGCTTTCAGCTCTTTAGGTACATTGAGTAGGAATTAAATTTGTGTGATTGTATGGTAATCATGTGTTTTCTCTTTTTGAGGAACTACCAGTCAGATGTCCACAGCAGCTCCAATGTTCCACTAGGACTACCCAAGGGTTTTAGTTTGTGCACATTCTTGCCAACATCATAGTCACACTAAGCAGTGTGAAGTGACATCTCATTGTGGTTTTGATTTGCATTTCCCCAAGGACAAGTGATGTTAAGCATCTTTTCGTGTTCTTATCAGCCATCTGTCTTCTTTGGAGAAATGATTATTCCTTCCTTTGCCCATTTTTAAATGGAATTCTTTGCTTTCTTGCTATTGACTTGTCAGAATTCTTTATGTATTTAGGATACTAATCCCTTAACAGATACACAATTTGCACATATTTGCTCCCATTTCCTCATGTTATATTGAAGAAGTCAATAGCTGGGCCTAGTGGTAAATGTCTGTAATCCTAGCACTCTGGGAGATTGAGGCAGATTTCAAGTTGGATGGTGTCCAGCCTGGAAATTTAACAACTTAGTGAAACTCTGTCTCAAAATTTTGAAGAATAATGATAAACTAGTGAAAATGAAGTAGCCATATACACAAAAACTAATTTCTAGGCTTTCTCTTCTGTCTCATTGGTATAAATATGTCCGATGACAGAATGATGTTTTAAAATTTTGACAACACAGTGTCTTTTCTTTTTTGAAACTCTTGTTTGATTGACCCTTGTACTTCTAGGCCAGACTACTTGCCAGGCTCTCTAGAACCTACATAATCCCTACTCTGCTGCCCTCTTCCTTCTCTCTTGCCAGTCCCCAGCTATGCTAAAACTTCTGGCTAGGGGGCTGGGGATTTAGCTCAGTGGCATAAGCACCCGCCTTGCAAGCAGGCAGTCATGAGTTCGATCCCTGGTACCGACAGAAAGGAAAAAGACAAAACAAACAAACAAACAAAACTTCTGGCTGACTGGTCTCTAGAACACATGTGTTTTGTAGCGGATTCCTCCCTACTCCAGGATTCCTGTACTTGCTACTGGTCCTTAGTGCAGGAATGAACTCCAGTGCATCTTGTGAGTTCAGTGTCACTATCTCAGAGAGACCTCCCCTGCCCAATGTCTAACTCAGCATCCTGTTTATTTTCTTTTTTTAAAATTTTATTTAAAGAAAGACTAAACAAAACAGAAAATAGGTAGAAATAATACATATGTTCAGAAAAAAATAAACAGTAAGAAATCACCAGTTGATGTTTACATATTGTCATTTTACAAATAATTGTTCAAGATACAAAAATGGAACATGTAAAGTGGGAATTCAAACAGCGAGACTGCAAACAGTTCTGTTTAACTGTCCAACAAAAACTTAATAACATGGTTGTCAATCCTATACACTTAAACATACATGCAGTTATCCATATCTTCATTTATGTTTAGATTAAACAAACTAAAGCAGGTTAAAATCATTCCGAAAAAGAATAATAGTATTGCTAGATTTCACATCATCACACTCGGGGATCAGCACTGGGTACTGTAGTGTCTTTTTTTTTAAATTTAATTTAAAGAAAGACTAAACAAAACAGAAAATGGGTAGAAATAATACATAATTTCAAAGAAAAAATAAACAGTAAGAAATCACTAGATGATTACAGATTGTCTTCTTACAAATAGAAAATAAAGTGGGGATTCAAACAGTGAGATTGCAACCAGTTTTTTCAACTATCCAACAAAAACTTAAAAATATGGTTAGAAATCCTATACACTTAAACATACATGCAGTTATACATATCTTCAATTATGTTGAGATTGAACAAACTCAAGCAGGCTAATATCACTCTGAACAAAGAATAATACTATTGCTGGGTTTCACATTATGACACTCCAGGATCAGCACTCGAGTATTTTAGTGTCTCTTTTTCTTCAGAGTATCTGTTCATTTCATCATGTGTCATAAGATCACTTCTTATAAATTGTTTATAGAGTCTACACATGCGTAAGTCTTAACATGTATTTCTATCCTTTCTATATTAGAGGGAGAAACAAAACAAAGCAAAGCAAAGCAAAACATATTCCTATACACATATGAAATGAAAAAAAAACATATAAGACCGTTGTACAAAGAGTTCTACCGTGGTTCCTGTGTTGTCTCTTGTTATCTCCAATAGAATTGGCTGTATCATCAGACATAGTATAATTGAATATATCAAGACATAACAATATTAATAAAAACACAACTTTGTATATAGTATAGAACTTCAAAAACTGGCAGTTATCAAACCAGAATGTGTATCGTAGAGTCTTGTCATCTTCAGTGTAGTTGCCTATACTCTCAGACTTGATACTATCAATCATATCAGTTTTGAATAAAATCTTCTCTGCCTCATTTCTGTTATGCTCTTTTTTTTTTTTTTTTTTTTGCCATCAGTTGTCTGCTTATCTTCTTCATTCTGTTTTCTGCTCCATTCATTGAGGCCTCACTGCCACTGTTCTTGAAATCCTAGTACTTTTCTGTCTCTCTAGAATGCCCTGCAGTGTTCTTTGTAGACTTGGATTGGTGGTTGCAAATTTCCCAAGTTCCTCTTTGTCTTGGAAGCATCTTGTTTCTCCATTAATTTCTAGAGATAGTTTAGCAGGGTATATCAATCTGGATTTGTTTTCTTTCAGGGCTTGGAATATTTTGCTCCAGGCTCTTCTTGACTTGATGGTTTATGTCGAGAAGTCTGCCATTATTCTGATGGGCCTTCCTTTATAGGTTACCTGTTTCTTGTCTCTAATAGCTTTTAATACTCTGTTCTTATATTGAATTTTTGGGATCTTGACTATTTTATGCCTGGGTCTAGCTCTGTTTTGGTTGTAGCTGGCTGGAGTTCTGTATGCCTCATATATCAGAATATCATTTCCTTTTCCTTATGTTTGGGAAGTTTTCCTTAATTATTTCTTTGAATAACCTTTGTAGTTCCTTTGTTTGTACCCCAGCTTTTTCATTCACATTCTTTATTCTCAAGTAATAGATCCTTTTGTCATCTTCTCGCTTTTGTATTGTTACTTCTTGTGTCCTTGTTATTTTTAAAAAGTTTTCCCTTTCATACTCCCACATTGTAAAACTGTCCTCCAATTTGGATAATCTATCCTTAGTTTCTTTCAAGCAGTTTTGCCATCTTTCCATAGAGTTTTTAATTTCCTGGTAATCTCTTTGAATCTGCTTCATGTATTCTATATTTTTTTATATTCTTCATCAAATGGTTCTCTCCTTTGTTTGAATTCCTCCCTTATCCGTCTGTGTCTCCTTGAGAGGTGCTTAGTATCTCTTTTATTAATCTTCTTATATCTTGCTTTACTTGGCTAAATAATTCACTTTTTAACTCATCTATGGGGTCCCAAATATATCTCTTTATGTCCACTGGCTCTGTGTCTGATATTGCATGTTTGCTGTTCTCATTTTCCTTTGTATTTACCTGTCCTGGGTCAGTGTTTTCCGGGTTGGGACTTGGGGACTTTTTGTTGTTGCTTCCTCTTCCCATCTTTTTTGCTTCTTCCAGGAGGCCCCAGTTTCTTTCTTTGTTGATTACAATTCTTCTGAAACACACTGGCTAGGTGACCCTTCCCACTGCGGTGTGCTCGTGAGTTGCAGACAGGGACAGCATATACTGGCCCCTCCCCTCCAAATCAGTCAGGCTGCTGTGGCCTGCACTGTATTACTATGCGCCACCTCCCCTCCAGGTCAGTCAAGCTTCTGAGGCTTCACTGGGTTAGTGTGGTTAGTGTGTGCCACTGCTGTAGGGACTTGATTTCAGATAACCTATTGGGCCTCAGCCAGGTCGCGTGACCCATGCCTAGCTCACTCCACCAATCCTGTTCAGGAAGAGAACACCAGACTGAAGTCACTGCTGCCCCTTCTGCTTGCCAGTCCTGCCCGGTCCCAGAATGTCATCTGCTGGAGCACCCCTTTCTGTGGAATGGCTTCACTTCCGTCACTCATCACAGGTCGATGTAGGCACCCCGCCAACCCAGTTCTCCATTCGGCTTGCCGACCCCCTGAACTCAATGTAACTGGGCCTCCAGTGAGTCGAAGCAGTGGGACCTCAGACAGCTTGGCAAGTTGCGGCGGGATCTCAGCAAGTTACTGCGGGACCTTGGATAGTTGGCAAGTCACCCTCTGCTGCGGGAACACTGAACCTTTAGCTGTTCCAATAATAGCACCAGGACTGTATGTTTGGTTGCTTCTTCTCACCTTAATTGCTTCTTGGGACAAGAGAATTCATCTCCCTCTGTTTGGGGCTCCCCACTCTGTATTATGTTGAATTCTAAGCTGGCTATCTCAGGGAGCCTCTGTAGCCAGTTGTTATCTATCTACCATCTTTGCTCCTTCTCTCTCTGTTTATTTTCTTAACAGTTTTCATCCAATCTGTATTTATCTCATTTATTTATTTACCTACTACTCTCTGATCCACAAGAAGTGAGGATGGAATCCATCTCTGTTGTGTTCATTGCATTTCTAGAACCTGGCACAGGGCCTGGTACAGGTTAAATTCTAATACATTTTTTATTGCTAAACTGATTTCCAGCTCCCTAATCTCCATGGTTTACATGTGTTGCAGCTCTATTTCCCAACATAGTCTCTTCATTTCTTGAATCCTACTTTAAAATTCCAAACATAATATATACAGATTATTCATTTCTTTTGGTGTAGGTCACCTAAAGCTGAACATTGTTTGACTCAAAACAATGGTACTCAGGATGGGGTGATCATTCAGTTATCACCATGGCCTCCTAGAACCACCACCTCAACACAGGTGAGGGTAGAACAAATTGTTTCTGAAAGGAAGGGAGACAGAAGTCAGTGTTAAAGAAAAGTGGGGCTGAAACCTGCAAAGGTGTCTCTAACAGTCCACCATTTCCTTGTGTCGTAGATGATTTAAAATCACCTTGTGCATATCGCTTTCTCTGCTGGTGAAATCTCATCCCTGTTGCTTTAATTAGTCCCATATACGTACAAGGATACAGATTTATGAATTCCCTAAAGGTAGAAATCATGGCTGCTTTTTTACCAGTTTATCTGTAGTATCAAGAACAGTGCTGAGCATTAGTAAATATTGATTGATTGATTGATTGATTGATTGAATTAATGGATGATCCAGTTTGGTTGACTCTGAGAAGTAACTTGAGAAATACAGAAACTAAGTTTAAAAAACTAACCTTAACCTTTTCCCGAATATAGTTCTGCTCATTAGTTTGTAATGTGTTCCACCTAAAACGCAAGCCTTTTTTTTTTTTTTTTTTTTTTCCTGATACATTATCAGTTCCGTCTTTCAGGGAAGAATTTCAAGCAAGGAGCAGCTGTTACACCATCAGCCATTCTTCATGACTTGATATCAGAATCTGTCAGGAAAGGCATCAAATTGTAGCTTTTATTGATCTTTTCTTGGCCTTCAACTCGATGGATGGAAAACTGATGTGGTATAAATGATAAATGATACAGGCACAGTACAGACCTCTCCCTTGCCCAGCCCGGCTGCTGGTTCTCATGCACCCCACCCCTTAATACTTCCAGGCAGTCACCATCTGTGGATGATTTCAGATAAGGATAGAGCTGGGTAGAATATTGTCCATTCATTTTTGACAATATTCCCTCGTGTTGGGAACCTGCATCGGAATGACTCAAACTTGCACTTGGGTAAGCTGCGTGTGTGCACCCCTGCTGTATAGGAAAGACCAAGATCAATGCTTCCCTATGTGGGTGGCCAGATTTTGTTGTTAGGAACCCAGAAAGGCCTCCAAGTATGTCTGGCTTTCGTCCTATCTAATGGCTGCAAAAGGGCAGCTGATGCTAAGCTTGCTAAGCTAAGATTTCAATATTTATTTTGAGTATTTAAAGATTCTCAAAAGTTTTACATATAGTAATTTGTTGTTTGAGGATATTTTGGGTTTGTTTTTGTTTTTTTTTTTTTGTTTTTTGTTTTTTTGTTTTTTTGTGGTTCAAGCTGGCCTTGAATTTGCTGTGTAGCCCAGGTTGGCCTTGAACTCAAAGAGATCCTTATACCTCAGTCTCCCAAATGCTGAGATTACAGGTGTGCACCACCAACCCTAGCAGTACTTTGTATTTTTTCTCAGGCACAAATATGAGTTATGCCTGAGGGAGTGACGTGTAGAAGGGTGGCACTTTGCTAATGAGTGATTTCGCTGCCTGTCCTACATCCTCAACCCAGTGCAGTTTTGCTGTCTCTTGAGAGTTGAATAGGGTTTTTATTTTCATGGCATTTTATGGGCAAAATCATATTCTGTATAGTAGTTTCAAATTGAGAGATTAGTGAAGGTAACTGCATTTTTCCCTGCGGAGCTTCAAAACATCAAGGCTGCAACGTTCTACAGTCGCCACCCCAACTTTGGCATGCATTCTTCAATAATACTGCCGGGTCTCTAAATCTTACATAGCGAGTCAGCTAAGTTAGAGACCCCAAGACATTTGTCTTAGAGTACTCAACATCAGTTTTCCATGGTCTAAAACTGTAGTGGTAGCTCTTTTGGATTTGTTTTATTTTGTTTTATTGATTCTTTTACTGCCATTGTGGCAGCTGGCTTTGAAACTTTACCAGGCTAAAATTATTGTACCCATTTTGTATGCATAGAACTTGATGATCTTAATGATACAATTATTTGTGTATTAGTGTAGAATCAGAAATCTTCTATTATGGTCATTTTATTACTATTATTATTATTAGTTTTAACATTATCAAATGCTTGCCTTATTAGTATTAGTTTTAACATTGTTAAATGCTTCCCATTACCCACTGCTGTGCTGAATACTTGAGATGCATTTACTCATTTAATCTTCTCAAACAACAGCTTGAGGAAAGTAGCATTTGATTGTGGTTTCTTATGTGGGTACTCAGAAAACACTGTGTAGATATCGCATGTATGCTCTCAGAGTTGTAGCAAATGGCAGAGGTGACATTTAAACCCAAAGGACTTAGAAAGGCCCTGCCGCAACCTTCTCACTCTAGGAGCCTGCATTCTTATAGTGTCCTGCTACTTAGTGAATGGCTCCTAAGAAGTTTAGGTTGATTTTTAGAGCAAATATCACTGCCCTTAATCAACAGCATAAAGTAGCTCTGCCTTAGGGTTTAACCTAAATATATCATTTCAAACCGTTTTCTGTCCAGATCTCAATGAAAGCCTGCTTTTATGAAGCATGTTTGTAGAGTTCTCCAAAGAGGTGTCCCTGCCCTAAGTGATTTAAATTTAATTTCTGGATTGAGCCCAGGCATGTGACAGCAACAAACACACTTGGCCTGCCTGCATAGCCCCTCTCAGGCTTGCATCTCTTGATTTGTGCCTTGGCATTGTGCCCTTAACTTATTTTGGTGGACAGAAAGGAAATGGCCAGATGGCTGTTGGTGATGTCTCAAGACAAAACACAGCTTAGGACTTTTCTGTCTGTCGCATGATGTCTCCTTTACGAGGACCCAGGAGCAGTTTTTCTCAGAGCCCAAAACTTCTCTAAAGAAGCCGGTTTATTGTTGATCCTACAAGCAGGGATTATCTTATAAATGTGAAAAGTGTTTTTCTCTTTGTAGTGGCTTTTAGAAGGCTCAGAGCCCTATTTTTGCCTTGCCTGTAACAACCTTAAGAGATTGATAATATGCACCCTCATCTCATTCTCTTGTTTTTAGTTGATTTACCTATATCTGATGTTCCCTTGTTCTGAGTGTGTTGTATATCTAATTTTTTTTATTTTATAGGAAAGATGAGTGGCAGATGCAGGTATTGGATTGACCTGAGCTGTCAAAGTCTCTCCAGGTTGCCCTCACATGCAGTTGATTCTGTATCTAATTTAATTTGTTGAGTAAGACATATTTCAGTAGCTTTAAATCTATTTATTTATTTATTTATTTATTTATTTATTTATTTATTTATTTGGGTAAATGGCAGAGGACACTAAACCCAAGGGTGCCTTATCACTGAGCTACAGCCCTGGCCTTTTTATTTTTTATTTTGAGGCAGAGTCTCACTGTATAGCCCAGATGGGCCTCAAATTTGTGATCCTCCTACATCAGCCTCCCAAGTAGTTAAGATTTCAGGCATGTGCCTCTGTCCCCAGCTGCATTAAATCCTTTTTAAAACATAGGGTAAAGGATAAACAAAGTATTTCTGCACCCAGCCCTTCACAGCCTAATCCTTCCATCTCCCATTGACAGAGGGCTAGTTTGCAGTAATCTTGACTCTGGTCTCCTCCCTAGCCTACTTTTCACAACGGTATGATTTTATGGCCTATTTTCCTTGGATCAACAGAACTCAGGGAGAATTGCCACCACCTGACTAGCCATTTGGTGACCATCTTGAGCACTTAGCTCTCTATTCCTGACACGGATAGTGGTGGCACAAAACTGTTGCAAACACACAAGCTAAACACAAACCATTGAAGAGTACCAGGCTTGTCCTCCAGGTATTCCCAGGCAAAGTCAGCCTCTGGAGGAGCCACCTACATGCTGCTGGCACCACCATGGTCTGTTTCCGAAACTAGAGCTGCCAGCGCCCCTCTGCCTGCCCTCTGTGGGTCATGGGCTACTCACTCATCCCAGAGGTCCCCGGCTTTTCCTTGCTGCGCGCTCAGACCTGCACTCTCTGACCT
This sequence comes from Cavia porcellus, assembly GCF_034190915.1. Classification (NCBI taxonomy): domain Eukaryota; kingdom Metazoa; phylum Chordata; class Mammalia; order Rodentia; family Caviidae; genus Cavia; species Cavia porcellus. The sequence goes on from NW_026947484.1 coordinate 201,513,860, forward strand.
CTGCCCACGGCCTACTTCTGCAGCCACCTGGGCTCAGCTCAGTCTTTGGGCCCTGCTCCTTCCCTTGGTATCCTGGGGTCTTTGTTCTTTGACTCCAGCATCTTTACCAGGTGGTTATGATATAGGCTGCGCTACAAAAACACTTTCAAGTTGTGATCAATGTATAACAGTGTGTTTTTCATACAAGCAGAGATCCAACCATGAGCACACCATTGATTTGGTTAATTCTTCAGTGCAGGCAGTTGAAGTAAAACAGTCTCCTTCCTTGAGTACAGTGGTTCTCTTAGATCCTGTGGGGGTCTGAATACACAACCTTCGTTGGTGCCTGTTTGATCACAGCCGTGGCCTTGCCCATTTCCTGGCACCACAGTGCTCTCTGCCCCCAACCTTGTGGGTCATGGACCTGCCTTGACTTTGAGATTGGTCGGCTGGACTTAGCACTGTGAATCATAAATTATAGCAAAACTAAATCCCATACTTGCTCAGAGTGTGTAATATCACATGGTTTTATATAACCATTTAGCTAAGTAGAAAATATTTTCAGTTTTTTGAAAGTTGCTTTCAGAAATAACTTGTATTTTCTTCTGAATTTGTGCTGATCTTTCATCAAAATTGTAAAATTTGAGCCAAGTGAGGTGAGGCATACCTGTAATCCCAGATTCTCACAGCTTGAAGCAGGAGGATCATAAATTCAAGGCCAGCCTGTGCAACGAAAAACAAAACCAACCAAACACAACAGTAGTATTTGACAGGGTGCCATGAACATCAGAGAGTTGGAACCACTCTTATTTTCGAACTATAGAAGATGAAAAAGAACTTTTATCTTTTTGTCAGTCGTTCACTACATGGACTCTGAACATTAACAGCCCTTTGTTCAGACCCTCAGAAGGTTTGTTTCCCTTTTTAACTTTTTAGCTGCCGCTGGTAGGTACCTTGCAACAGCTTCCCCGTGATTGCAGATCCAAAGGCATTTGAAGTTTCACTGACGTCTGTCTGTCTCGGTGCCTTTGTCCTGAGAGCTCCTCTTGAGCTAGCCTTCTCCCATTTCAAGGCACATGAATCTCAGTCTCCCCCAGACTCATGGACACACGGATACCTGTCCCATCCCACAGTTAGAGCAGCTTACTGCCCCTTTGTTAGAGAGAAATACATCTAGAGGTTGTATCCCTTGTTTCCACTAAGTGAGTTAGGAAAATCACGCCTCACCCCAAAGCTAACATCACCTGCCTGATTGACTTAACCAAAAAGGCTGCTCTCACCCTAGTGCTGTTGAGCTGTGAGTAATCCCTTCACATTGAATTATGCCACCCATTTAATTAAATCAGCTACTTTGGATTGCTTTCTGCAGGCTTTTTGGTCTCAGCTTTTTAATTGGCCCATTGCAGTTATCATTGTATTGCAGTCTTTTGAAACGTAATCTCAGACTGCACTCACTTAATAGATGTGGAGACTTTTTAATTACTGTGGGAGTATATTTCAGCTGCTCACTACCTTCTCGCTTTGATCCCTGCACCAGTTCCAGTTTCCCTTTTGACTTTCACCTTTCAATGCTTCGTCTTCTCGCAGTACACTGAAAATGCGCTTGCCAAGGTCACCAGAGACTTTGCTACTGCCGAATCCAGTTGGCACTTCTTTATTTTCACTTATTTATTTGACATTAATGGAGCCCTGCCCTTTTTTTTGTTGTTTGTTTGTTTTTTGAAACAGGATGTCACTAAGTTGCCCAGGCTAGACTCAGACTCGCGATTCTCCCGCCTCAGACTCCCAGCATATTGGAATTACAGACGAGCGCCACCACAGCTGGCTCTCCACTTTGTCTCATGGGACCGTCTGCAGCACAGGTCCTGCTAAGCACTTTTCCTTCCTGGTGTCACCATGTGCATGTGGTTTTCCTGCTGCCTCTCTGCCTCATCTTCCCAGCTTCTTTTAGGGCTTCTTCTTTCCTGCCTGACCTCTGAACTTGGGTGCTCCCCCAGGTCAGTCTCTGGGACTGTTTTGTATTCATGCTTCCGGGCTGTCCATTCCTGCCCAATGGCTTCAGCTTAAATCAGCAACACCCATATCCGTATGTTCAGTCCAGATCTCTTTCACCAGATTGCTATCCATGGACCCAAATGTCTGTCAGTCATCTCTACTGGGGTGGCCCAGAGGCAACCAAACCCCAGCATGCCCAAAACTGACTTGCCATGGTCCCTCTTCCCCATGCAAAGCCACCAAGCGGATGACATCGCCTTCTGTTTGTAGTGCCACTTCTAGAAGTCAGGATCTCACCCATGTCATCTCTTCCCAAATCCTGCTGGTTCTATGCGCTAATAGATTTCATGGTCAGATTATTCTTTGTTCACATTAGTGTATTTGGCCAATGCCAATCTTTTGAGTGTTTAAGTATATAAATTAATTTAAAATTTCACAACTAGCAAAAGAGATGAGTATACTGTCATCACCCCATTTGACAGATAGGTAACTGAAACTCAGAGAGTTTAATTAATTTATCCAAAGTCACATATCTGGCAAGTGACAGGAGCCCCTAGACACACACTGTCTACAGACTGCTTTACTTTACAGCTCTACGGTCTTGCCATTGTTATACACTATTCCAGTGCCCTTAGAATGTTATTTGAGCAATCAGAAAATCACTTGAGTGATTTGTTTAAAATTCACATTCTGTATGTCTGAAGTAGCTAAGTAGTGTGCATTTTTATAAACTTTCGTATGTTAAAGTGACTTTATTTTTTTATATATGTCTCCTTGGTCTGTTGAAGAGATAGGGATAAGACAGTAACAGCAGTTTGTATGTGGTGGTGGTCAAACCTGTAATCCCAACACTGTGGGAGGCCAAGGAAGGCTGATTGAAAGATTAAGCCCAATTTGAGCAACTTAGAAATTTAGCGAGATCCTATCTCACTAAAAAACAAGAAGGGCTGGGAATGTACTCATAGCTCAGGTGAGGGCTGTGAATTCAATCCCCAGGACTGCAAAAAAGAAAGAAAAAAAAGAAAGAGGAGGAGTAAGAGAAGGATAAAAGAATAAGTTGCTTGGGTTTCTTGAACTCCTTTTTTACTTTTAGTTTTTATTTAATTATTTGGTACCAGGGATTGAACTCACGACCTCATGCTTGCCAGGCAGATGCTTTGCCTCTTTTTACTGTGCAATGTGTCATTTTCTGTCCACAAGCTTCTGGCACTTTCTTGAGAAGGCTTTCCTTGCCTTCTCAAAGATTCCATTCCCTAAGTTCTTGATAAGATTGTATTGAGTTTGTCCATTCCTCAGCTGTAATTAACTGAAATCTGGAGGTTCTGATTTCCCTAATGCTGTAAAGAGCACTTCCCCTCTGTACATCTCTGATGATGTCATCTTTCTGTTTTGAAACAAATTAAGTAGGGGCTGGGGATTTAGCTCAGCGGCATAAGCACCTGCCTTGCAAGCAGGCGGTCGTGAGTTTGATCCCCGGTACCGATAAAAATATATATATATATATATATATATATATATTTTAAAAAAAGAACAAATAAGTAGCATCAACATCAAACCTTCAGTATCTCTCCTACTAAGAAGTCACAGAGGCTGTGACTTCCCAGGCCTTCCACGGTCTTGTTGATGTGCCTTAACGTATGTGACCAGCACACAGTAAACTGGAGCCTTTCCCATTCTTAACACCATAACCTGGGCTCCGGGCCTCTCGGGGCCCTCCTGTCTTTCTGGTGTCCCTGAAATGCATGTCTGCCAAGTCTCTCCTCCTGCAGCATCCTTCCGTGGCTTCCCTGTGGGCCATCATCTTTCACCCTTTAGACCTCTGCAGTTCTTCAAGTTTCTCCGTGGTACCATCACGATTCACACTGTTATTCTTTGCAGGCAGCTTTCTAGTATAAGGGTTGTCTCATAGTATCCCCAGCAAAACTAAGCTCACTGCTGGGGATCCACATATTAACTAGAAGATCGATTTTGCCAAAAACCTAATAAATGAATTTATGTGTGATGTATTATTTTTCTCTTCTCAAATTTTATTACTTCTCATTTTGTGTGTGTAAATGTGTGCAAGTATGTGTGTGATGTGTGTAAACGTGCTTGCTGATACACTTTAATATGCTTTGTGACTATAAAAAGAATACATTCTAATTATAGGAAATTTGAAATATGCTGAAAAGCACAGAGAGGAAAATTAAATTCATCTTTAATCCTACCACCTACCAGTAACTGCTATTAAGAGTAGTATATATCTCATTAGTACTTAAGGTTATGTACAGAATGGAACTATATATTTTTTTTTCACTTAAAAACAAAATGTAATCTTTTATAGGCAAAGATACTTTTAAAAAACAGTTTTTCCAGGGGCTGGGGATTTAGCTCAGCAGCATAAGCGCCTGCCTTGTTGACAGCAGACAGTCATGAGTTCGATCCCCGGTACCGATAAAAAGGAAAAAGACAAAAAAAAAAAAAATACAGTTTTTCCTATCCAAATCTCTTATTTTTTTATTTATTGCTAACTGCATTTTCTACAACCACCGGTAAATGGCATCCTTGTCCTGCCGTTCCAGGTAACATGTTTAAGCCGTGCACAAGGGTATCTTCTTTAATCATTGCATATTAGTCATATCCTGTAGCCTCCATAAGAATGATTTGGCTACTTTAAAAATTTCTGAGTCACCACCTTTTTCTCCTAAAACTTCACAAATTTTAATTTATTCCTGTATTAGTTTTCTAAACCAACTGTAATAGATTTCCAGAAACTGAATGGATTAAAACAACAGAAATAAATATATTCCCTAGTGGTGTTGGAGGCTAGAAACCTAAAAGAAGATATAGCAAGGCTGTGCTCTCTGGGAGGCCTGAAAGAGAACCTTTCCTTGCCTCTCCCAGTTTCTGGGATTGCCGGTTATCCTTGACACCCTTTGCCTGTAGCTGGTGACTCCAGTCTCTGCCTGTGTCAGCACACGGTTTCCCTGCTTGCACCCCTGAATCAGAATCTCCTTCTCTTCTTCACTTATAAAGACACCAGTCATTGGATTTAGGACTCATTGAATCCAGGAAGACTTCATCTTAAGAAATTACTTCTGCAAAAACTCTCTTTGCAAATAAGGTCATAGCCTGAGGTTCTAGGAAGACCAAAATTTGGAGAAAATTCTATTCAACACAGTACAGTTACTTTCTGCCTTCTAGAGACTTCTAAAGAGGAGTCTGAAACCATTCTGATTTCTTTTATTTCTTGTTAACTCTTTCCTGCCTGAATTTTTCTCAGATTTTGGTTTCTTTTTCTTTTATTTAAAAAATTTCCCATAATTCTTCTAAACATTTCTCCCACAGTTAATTTTGCCAAAACATTATATCTCATATTTTCTACTATATCTTTGATTATTACTTTTTGCCCTTGAAACAATAAAACCTTTTTCTCAGTCCTCCACGACTATCTTTTCTTTCTCCTTATTTTCATTTTGCTCCTTTTCCTTCTATCTTCAGCATCGAAAATGATGAAAATAATGGCTTTTGGTTTTCTTTTTCCTTTTCTAATAAGTGTAAGGGTCTCCGCTAGTGCCCAAGATTTCTTAAACTTATGATCCTCCTGCCTTGGCCTATTACATAGCTGGAATTATACATGCAAATACCATACCCAGCTTTACTCTTGTGGTTTTCTTTTTCTTTTCTTTTTTTTTTTTTTTTTTTTTTTTTTTTTTTTTGGTTTCTAAAATTAACCTTTTTTTTTTCCCTCTTCCAATAAAGATTTTTGTCTTTCCTTTGCATTTTGGGGCATCTTTTATCTCTGCCTTGTACACAAGCTTTACACACTATTGCAGAGAGGTTGCATCTTGTCTTCGTGGCGTCAGGAACTGCTTCTCTGAAATTTTTAGTTTCAGAGTAGAAAAAAGTTAAATGTTTACCTCCTTGTTTAATTTTTAGCATCCCTGCAGCATTATTTCATATCTCCCTTGTCAGAGGGTTTTGTTTTGTTTTTTTCTGTTTTGCAAAATCTTTAAACAAAAATGAAGAGCTGTTCTGCCGTTGGTTTTTCAACATCCAGGATGTGTAACCGGCCCTCCGCTGTCATTGTCCTTCTGGGACTGCAGCTTCTCCAAGTAAACAGCTGCCTGACCAGGAACTGTGCAGCTTCCCGATCAGTTTCCAGTGTGTGGTTGGTGTTTATCTTCTGCAGCTCTGCTGGAGTGAGATAGGATTTTCTCCTGTTCTGGCTCTTGGCTGGTGTGAGCCAGAGGCTCCAGAATTACAGTCTGGTTGGAAGAGGAGCACTAAAGAAATGTTTGCTTAACTCTTTACCTGAGCTTGAAAAGATGCCAGCTGTCTGGTGTAAAACCAAGGTAGAGATTATGCAGAGAGAGCCCCCAGCCTCAGCACTGGGTGGCATGCTGGCAAGATTGTTCTCTCCAGGACACTGCTACTGGCACTTATCCTGTCTCTGGCACTGTGGGAAGCCTCTGCCCTCCCTCACGTTTTTTCTTTTTAATTTGTAAGTGGTCACTGTTTGTTAACTGATTAGAGTACAGAAGCACCGCAGTGGACACCTTCATTCATTCTTCTAACAAGCAACGACTGGGCTTCCCCATGACCAGCAGTCCTGCCTTACACAGAACAGGCGTTCTTTTCCTTCATTGCATCTCATAGGAGATTCCGCAGGGCCACCAAGAGTGTGCGCTTCCATGGAGTGCTATCTGGCAGCGCAGACCTCATGGCCCACGTTCTCGGTGCAGATGCTGCTGCATTTACCAAGAGACCAGGCCGTAAAGTGCCATCTGCCCAGGTCTCCGCTCTTTATTGATTTTTCCATAACCATGCTTGAACATGAGTTCATCGACTGACTTCAGGTTTGGGTAACCCCTGCTACACACAGCTCCCCAACGTCAGAATATTAGCTGAAGCCTTGTTGAGCTCAAGAAAAATGCCACTGGGCATCTGCCAAAGGCAACAAACCTGCAACCCCTTTTAGACCTTCAGCCTCCACCATAGATACCTCTGGTCCTAGTGACAGATGCTACTTGAATTCTGCATACTTACAGTAGTGCCCACACCTCACACTATTCTGGCCAATTGAGTCTCAGGCCCGGCTTCCTGTTCCTCATGGTAGTGTTCAGCTTCATGCATAGGCTTCCTCCTGGCCTTTCCAGGAATTTTTTGGGTGGGTTTCTCTCTCAGACACTTGATATTCAGCTCTGCAAGATCCCTCTTCTTTTTCTGAAGGGTTTAGTCAGGGCCACCAGTCTTTCTTCTTCCTCTTCACATCTTGCGTAGTTCCAGCTGGAAAGAGCCCTCCCACTTCTTGCATATACAAGGTCAAATAGGTCTGCTTTTTTGATCAGTGCTGTAGTTTAAAAAAAAATCCTACATATGTTGGAAATCATTTCTCAAAGGTCCTGTACCAGAATAAATTACATTATAGTTCCAGAGTAAATCACATTAGAGCACTGCAGCCTTCCGCAGCTCCTCAGGCAGGGCTGGGCTCTGCAGCTCCTGACCTCCCCCAGCACCTCGCTCGCTTCTGTTGTTATGGCATTTAACCAGGTTGCCTTGTGATTTATCTGTGTATATGTGTGTGTCTCTCTTCCACTGGGATTTGCTGTCCTCCGGGGCAAAGATCACATTGCATTTATCTTTATTAGTCCAGCAGTTAGTATGGTTCTGAAAAATAAGTTCTTAGTAATGTTTGCCAGATAGACAAATGTTTTTAAACAGATCTTTGAAGACTTAAAATCTAGAATTAAGACAGGTTAGTCACTAATCTACTAATTAACTAGTGGTTTAATACTAATCAGAGCATTTCTATTATCACTATAGTGTTATAGTGTTCTATTTATTGAATACCTACCATATCCAGGCACTATTCTCAGTTCATTACATGTTGTGTATTGTTGAATTCTCTCTAACAGCCTGGACAGAGCTATAATCATTGTCCCCACTTTAGAGATAAGGAAACTGAAGTGTAATAATGAAATATTATTTTCCCCAAGATTAGAGAGCAAATACATGTACAGCTGAAATCTGAAATTGACTAGCTGGTCCCTGAAATCTTCACTCATAACCATTCACTTCAAATAAAGGAGATCTGGGAAAAAATAAGAAACTTTTCCTTGCCGCCTCCCCCGAGTTGAACCCAGCTTCTTTGCACTGAGCTACAGCCCTAGTCACGTTCTCCTTTTCTCTCTTTCTTTCATCTTTTTGAGACCAGGGTCTTGCTAAATTGCCCACCCCTGAACTTGCAGTTCTGTCTCAGCCTCCCTGGGTGGTGGGATTATAATCTTGTACTTGAAATGTTACTTTTATTAAAGATGGACTTTGCATAGCCTTTTAGATCTTTTGCTAAGTAAAAATCTTTTTCCTGTGATTTATATACTTGAATGCCAAGTACACAGTGGGTCCAAAACAGAAATCAGGGGAATCCCAGCACTGATTTAAAATGGGAACAAGCACTGACTGACCCAACGAAGTGAGGGGAAAGAGACCTTCTCTTTTGAAAAAGTTTGTAGTCATATTAATATAAGAGATGTTCTCACTTGGTTGCCTCTGACATGAAACTAAGAATATTTTTTATTTATAGTAATTATTATCTTGTATCTTTCTGTTTTTATTTTAAATTACACTTGTAATTTGTTAAATTCTACAAATTTTTAGATGTTACTTTTTTCCTTAAATAAAATACCTGATATATTCAACACTGCTCAGTGGTACAGGACTGAGTTGCACTGTTGCTGAATTTAGAGAAGAGTCTAAAGGTATTAAATCACAGGAATCTCCATTTAGTATATCTAACTAAATGAGATACTGACCCATAATAATGGCCTTGGGTGTTACTTTTTGTACCAGATTAGTAACATAGCTAGAACCACAGAATTATCCTCTAAGAAAAGTAGCAAAGCTCACTGTAATGGCACATGCCTACAATCCCAGCCCTCTGGGAGGCTGAACCAGGAGGATGACAAGTTTGAGCTCAGCATGGGCAACTTAGTAATTTAGCAAGGCCTTGTCTTAAAAATAGAAAAAAAAAGGACTGGGGGTGTAGCTCAATACAGTGACCATCGGTTCAATCCCCAGTACCACCAACAGAGAGACGGGGACAGGGAGAAGGGGAACTAAAAACCATTTGATTTCAGAGTTGCGTGAATGCCCAGGATGTCTGTGGAGCTCTCGGCAATTGCAAAAATGTTTACGTCTGCATTCTGCAGTGTAGCAGCTGCATGTAGTTGTTGAGCATTTCAAATGGGGCTACTGCAACTGAGGAAGGGATGGGGGGCAGCACTGGAAACTGAACCAGGACCTTCATGCTGAGCTACATCCCCTGATTTTTCTCATTGTTAATTTTGAGACAGGGTCTCCCTAAGTAAGTTGCCCAGCATGGCCTCTAACTTGCAGTTCTCCTGCCTCAGCCTCCCGGGGTGCTGGGATTACAGACATGCAGAAATGATTTTTATTTTAATTAATTTACAAGTAAATTTAAACAGTTGCCACAGAATTGAGCAGTCCAAGAATTCGAATGGAAACGCCCACAGTGCCTGCGCGCACCCAAGTGATCGTTCAGCTGGCCTCTTCCTCTTCTCTACGCGCTGCAGCGTTTCCTGGGCGCTGACCTGTCAGTATCTGAATCTGATGTGAGACCAAATAAAGTAAAATCCAATCGAAACTCTGTCCTCAAAGCCAGGAAAACAACTTTGTAGTAGTCAGAATGTTATCCTACTGTATATTGTTTACTTTGTTGTAAATAATGGTGAACAGTGGTCAATAAACAGTTTTATATTCCTTTAAAAAAAAAACCCTGCCCTGTTAGCATTGCATGGGAAATGCATGTTAATTCCCTTCTGCTGATCTCCCAGCAAAATGCAGAAGAAAGACACACTCTCTGGAGCGAGCAGTTTGTCACATGGGCGTCGTGCAGGAAACAGGACCTTTGCCTTCTCAGGGGACCATGTAGGCCAGCGCTGTCTTGGCTGACAGTGTTCTGGCAGCTTCTTTAGTCTTGCGGGCAGCTTTGGGGTATTCAGGTTTCTTAAAGTAATTTCTACTGTGTAGGTTTTCCTAGACAAGCGTTCATTTCACTGAGATTTTTATATTTGCATAGCTTCAGATAGTATTCCCTTAAGATTTTTAAATTTTTTTTTCTCATTTGCAGTTATATGTTCCTTCTTTCCACTGTGCATATTTATCTTTGTCCTTAACTCTGTAAAATCTAGCTGGCCTGAGGTCTCCACCCAGTCCTCCCCGCTCTGCCCTTCTCTTTCTGAGCCTTTCGGGATCCTGTCCCTGCTCCATGGTTCTTCAAGCCTCCCGCTGGCGACAGCTTGGCTCCTTATTGCTTCCTTTCCTGTGTGAGAACGGGAGCATTTAAGAGTGTGGGTTTTCCTATGGGAAGTATCCCTGGCCTCCATTGTTCTCATAGGGTTTGAATAACATCAACTTTGACTGTTCCCACCTGGGGAAAGAGCTTTTTCACATGTTTTTTTGGACTTCAAGTTGTTTTATCCTTTTGAAATTGGTTTTCTCATTCTGTTACATTATGCTAAAGCATGATCCATACAATTTCATAGAGTTTTTTAGAATCTTGTTATTTTGTGTAATTTTATAGGCTTTTTCATGCCTATAAAATTAGATCAGAGCCAGGCATGATGGTACACTCCTGTAATCCTAGCACTGGGGAGGCTGAAGTAGGAGGACCATTGCAAGTTTGAAACCAGTTTGGGCTGCAAAGTAAGCCCAAGGCCAGCCTGAACCACATAGTGAGACCCTGTCTCAAAAAGACAAAAAAAAAAAAAAAAAAATTGGATCAGTATTTTAAAGTTTAATTAATGTTTTCAAAAGTTATGTACTTTCTTCACACCTTGATAAATTCAATATGTTGCTATTAATTTGTGCTTATTAACTTTATTATTTGATTCTTCTATACATCCTTACCATATTTTTTGCCTTGATCTGAGAGAACCACACTAAAATTTCCCAGTATAATTAAAATTTTATAAAATTTTGAATATTTGGGTTGAACTGAGAGCCTTTGCACTGAACTACATCCCTAGCCCTTTTTAAATTTTTTAAATTTTGGGACAAAGTCTCATTAAATCACTATACTGCCCAGTGTAGGTTTGAGCATGGAACTTTACTGCCTCAGCCTCCCAGAGTGCTGGAATTATAGGTCTGTACCACCACACCCAGCCAGTATCTAGTTTTTGTTGATTGTGATCACTGCCTTCCAAAATTCCAGAGTTCGTGTTTTTCGTCTGAAACTTGATCAAAGATTGTTCACTTTCATACATCCAGGATCAATTAAATTACTACAATAATTAGATATTTTCTAAAATTTCCTTAGCCTTTTAGAGTCAATAAATCTGTTGATGGAACTTTTGTTTTGATATTGTAGGTCAGTTTCCACATTGGACATTGTGAACTTGTGGGACTAGGGCAGAGCATTGCCAGTGCGTGTCTAGCACACAAATCAAACAGAAACTTGTCGTGGGACCAGCGGTTTTCTCCTGCGTGGAGTATACTGTAGTTGTCTCAGAATGTCACCCTACAGGGGAATAATAGGGTTACTGCCCTCTCACACCCCACAGTAGGTCAGTAGACAGGGGTCTGCTCTCCACATGCAGGCTCGTGAGGCCATGGTCTTCAGAGTGGGTTCCCAGGACCTCCCTGTTGTTGGGGTTTCAGCCGGGGTATGGGGGAGAAAGAAGCGAAAGAGGAGACGTCTCTCTTCTCCTGAGGAGTAGGTCCATAAATGCCACCTGCCAGTGGAGAGATTGGATCAGGTGGCCCCCTCGAGGGAAGCAGGGCCAGCCCGTGTCCAGGCATAGTTCTGTCACCGTGGAAGATGATTCCCTGGTAACTAGGACTCCACACTGAATAGGGTATGTCAGAGTGAGTGTCTGGATGTGGTCTCAGACCCAGGTGGGTCTAGTAAAGACAGTGTCCTTTCTGAGTCAAACAAACCTCCTTCCAGCAACAGGAAGGATTTGGATTGGCCAGATCAGAGATTTGTGAGGAGCAATTGAAAAACGAGTGGGGACAGCTACCTGGCAAACAAACAGCGTCTCCATGCTCTCAAGGGACTTTTTTCTTTGATAGTGTTTTTCTTGACCCTTGATTCCCTGGGGCACTGTCTCCTCTTGCATCAGCCCATGTGCCAGACTTCAGCAGGCATCAGCCTTCACGGCCACCCCAGCCAGCTGTAGAGTAGGGGGATGGGACCCACTGTGCGCCCACCATCGAGTGACCAGCAGGACCTCCTTCCCATGCACAGCCCAACCCAGGCTCACTGGGGGCATTTCGGGGTTTGATTAAGTGATCCCAACCAGCTTTAGGTATTTGGCCTTGCTTCGGTCTTTCCTCCACCATGGACCTGGTAGCATCTCTCTGGCATTTCTCAAATGAGTAACAAATCCTCATAGAGCTCACCCCCATTTTTACGTATTTCTTTGATCTTTTCAGTAGGCTTTTTGGCATTTGTCTGTCAGACATTTCGTGTTTATCAGTGCTTAGCGAACGTGTATGCTATGCCAGGCAGTGTGCTTAGCTCTGGAACACAATAGTGACAACAACAAACACACTCTGTCCTGCTGGAACCTAGCAGGGCCCTAGCAGAGGGAACACCAAAAAGGAGACTGTATGAACCAAGTAATCACACGAAGCAACAGAAATCTCACTGAGAAATGGAACTCTGAAGAGCACCAGAGGGCTCACACGGGGTTCCTGTCCAGTCACTGTCAGCAGGAAAGGTATCTCAAGCAGGGCTCTTAGGGAGATCTGAAGGATGAGCTGGGGATGCTGCGGCAGGCCGGAGAGGGGCCCTTCCCAGGGTGCGCCCTCTGGTGGGGAGAGGTGGTGCTACAGGGGACTGCAGGACACAAAGACTTGCAGTTTGCCAAAACTACCCTGCTGCAGTGTGGGCAGTGAGCAGATAAGGAGAATGATGGTATCTGGATCAGTCAGGAGTCCTAACAACCATCCAGGTGAACAATGACCGCGACTTTGATGGAGATACAGTGATGGGGAGATGGTAAAGATTCAGAGTTAAACAGATTAGCCTGAGCCCTGAGTTTAGCATCTTGATGGGTTTTGTGATACTGATTTCAGGGGGAGCTAAATTCCTTCTAACCATCTAATCATGAAAAAGATTCCCCCTTTGTTTTTGATCGTCTTAAGTAAGACAAGCAATGTGCTTCGCGTTCTAATCTCAGCAAAGGGAAAGGGCACTTTCCTGGCAGTGTCTGGAGTGCAGTGGAGGATATTTGATTTATGCTTGCTGTGTGAATGAGTGAGTGAGCAGCTGCCAGCTCTGCTCTACCTGCTCGATGTCCTTGATGGGACTAGCTGTTGTGAGGACGACCTGCCAACACCTGTCTCAAGTGCAGCCAGTGAGGGGTGAGTGCGCCCCCTTTATACGGCTGTATGAGCCCTCATGCACCTGTGCTAGTGCTCTCCCCTTGCCAGGCCATTGTGATTGCAGAAGGCTTCTCCCAAAGCCCTTGATACCATCCATATGAGTAACACCACTCCCAATCCTATTTGCTCTTCCCTGTTTGAATAGACAGTGAGTAGATGACATTGACGCTGACTCCTCTGCACTTCCCCTGGGGGAATGACAGTGACAAAGAGAGACAGAAATGTATCTTGCTCTTGTGCTTTAGAATTGGCCTCTGTAAAGTTATCAGATAGTCCACCATTCTGACAACAACTGCCCCAACACCACCCTCAGTTCCAGTAACTTCCTGGAAGGACACATGGAACCCATGGAAAGCTGTTAAACTCACTTACGATTCATGAGAGCCAAGGATGGCTTCGGGAGAGTTCCAAATGCAGATCTTCCAGGTCCTCACCCAGGGGGACCCAAGCAGCGTGGACACTTCCTAACAACATGGATGACAGTATGCACAGGACACTGCCAACCAGAGCAACCACTGACTCATGGCATCCCAGGGTTTTAGTGGGGTTTGGCACATGGACATGAGAGCTAAGGGCAAAGCCAAACTTCTGCACAAGGCCAGTTTCTGTCACTCACCCTGTTCCCTGACAGTGTCTGACCCATGTGGTTGACCTTAGCCTCCAGCCCCTCCTGAGGTAGACGTGTACTCTGTGACCCAAAGCCCCATCATAAAACATAGTGTGATAATGCAGCTTGGCTCAAATTCTCTAGTAAAGAAATGTTTAGGGAAGATACTCCTGAGGTCGGGCGGAGATATTCCCAGGGGTTAAAAGGCACCTCTCAGACGCAGAGGGCAAAGCCACACCTCTGGAAGAGGCAAAATTCTGTTACACTCAGCTCACTGATGTTATGTGGTCTGCTGCTAGCAATAGCCAGCCACATGCACAGAAATCTTCTTCTTATTTGTCTTCAGAAATTACTTTGCAGGTTAAAGAGTGATGTGAAAGCTGAACCTGTTAGATAAAGTAATGATTCCAAATGAGGATAATAAACTTCCACAGTCCGGCTCCAGTGGTCACATCCCCGCTAAGCCTCATAACCTTAGCTAGTGATTTTACCTTTCTCTGCATCCGTTTCCTCGTTCATAACTGAGGTTAATAACAGCACCTACCTTGGTTGTAATCACAGGGCCAGATGAGATCATACATGCTATGGGCAGAAGAGTACATGGCACACACAGAGAAGCAGCACTCGCTGAATGCTAGAGGCTATTTTTATGCTTACTGGTGTCACGAGAAAAATTTGCCAGGCTTTTTCAAATGGTTTCTTTAGGAAAATCTATGGAGGGATGCTCCCTGAAATGTCCCCCTTTCTTTTCATACCTTGATGTGTCTTAGCTACCAGGGCAAGTATGAGATAGCAGTCTTTCCTAGGACACTGGGTTTCCATTTCCTGGAGTCCCAACAGGAAGAAGCACACCTCTATGTGATGTGTGTAGGGAGTCTGCAAGGTGGACATTGCTGGCAGATCTTGGGTGCAAATTGCGAACAGATTTAAAAGATTAAAACAAACCAAAAAAAGATATGTCATTTTCCCAAGTGGCATTTGAGAAATCCAGGAGAAAGCCCTAATCTGGCATGGAAGCCTTTGAAGATGTCCTTTAGCAGGTGTCACCCCACTGACACTCACAAACAGTGTCCTTCCTCAGAAGGGACTCAGTGACCTTTTGGAAACTCCTTATGCTTAACGGCGCACAAGAGCTTCTTCTGATGTGAGCAGACCTTGAGTCCTTGCCAGCCACTGATGATTCTTCAGCCTTCCCGGGAAGGAGCTGAACTTGAGGCATGGCCTTGGGTTTTGCCGTCTTGTCAGCTGTCACTTGTCCCCGTGTGATGTGTATTAGATTGTTTTTCCAGGGGGCGTCGCTTTAATGTTTTCAGCTTTGAAAATTTCGGATCAGATGTGGTGCTCTTGTTTTTCACTCTTACAGGCTAGGTGACCCTTACTCTTACACGCCTAAGACCAGGGACCAACTGCATGAGGACCCAGCCGATAGAGCTTAAAAAGAACTCTTAGCTCCCGGGCGGGGCCCACCAGCTCCTGGTGCTAGGTTTGCCTTACTGGTAGAGGGATTCCTACCGACAGGCACTGTGTATGGCGGCTCAGCTGCCTAACTGAGCACTCTCCTTTCACCTAGCTTATTTCCAGTGACGCTGATGGAGCCATCCAAAGGGCTGGAAGATTCAGGGTGGAAAACGGCTCTTCAGATGAGGTAAGTGTGCTCCCCAGTTCCGGTATTGTCACCAAACTCAAGACTGTGGTACCTGTGTCGTAGCAGTGAATGAACAGCTTGCCTAAATGGAGACCAGGCGGGGGTAAGTAGATAGAGCTTTCTAGAACTTTGCTTGAAGTAGATGTGAAGGCACTCGAAGATGGGTAACATTTTTCTTTAACATCTCTGTCCTAAAAGCATGTAAACACCTGAACATGCTCCCAGCCAGGGACCAAAACAAAATCCACAACATCTTTTTATGGGTCCCTGCTTCTTCCCTTTGCCAGGCCAGAAAGAAACTGGTTCAGGGGGTCGGGAAGAAGATGCAAATTATTAATGTGATTAAGCATCATCTGTATTCAGAGAAACCACCAAGAACAGAGGTCACTGCTGCCTACCACTCCTTGGGTCCACATCCCCTTTCTGGACTTTCCTGGTGTTCCTTGGTACAGGCCGCAGGGATCGCCTTGCTTTTCTTTAACACTGCCCCTTCCTGCCCTCTCCCTCGAGGTCTAGCTGCAAAACTGAAGAGTGAAGTCAAATCCCTGGTGTTTCTGTCTTAGCTGCCTTGCAAGCTAAATCATCATGGTGC
The DNA here is from genome assembly GCF_034190915.1 of Cavia porcellus. Classification (NCBI taxonomy): domain Eukaryota; kingdom Metazoa; phylum Chordata; class Mammalia; order Rodentia; family Caviidae; genus Cavia; species Cavia porcellus. The sequence goes on from NW_026947484.1 coordinate 201,530,069, forward strand.
TTTGGCAACCCCACTTTGCCATCCGACAAGCCTCCTTCTAGTTCCAGCTCTGTCCCTCTTTAATTATATGAGACCAGGAGCTGGAGCCCCAAAGAAATCAGCCTTGCTGTGCCTCAGTTCCTCCACTTTAAACCAAAAACTGTCTCCAGATTATTGGGAAGACTCAGTGAGGTGAGCTTGCAAAGCTCTTAGCACTACGACTGGCACATGGTGAGCGCTCCATACCTGACTGCTGTACTATAAGTGATTGTGCTGGCTGCTGCCAAGCGCACCCACTGCCATGGGGCCCCTTTGCTCCCTGAGCCACTTCTTAAAGCAAATTCTTGATAATGTGCTAGGGATTGAACTTGAATGAACTTGAAAGGCCCCAGCACTCGGTAAGGTGTTACTCATGGTTGCTTTTGGCCCTAGCTTCACACCCCTATTCAGCCAGACACACCGCCTTCCTCGGTGCTATGTCAGGCAGATGGAGGCATCGCTGTCTGGGCTGAGCCCCTGAGAAAGTGCACACTGACTTCTTGCCAGAATGATGTCAGCTAATCCACACGGAAGAAGGAAGTTTGCTTCTGAAGCTTAGAAACAGCCCTCCCAAGTGGCCTGGTCCCTGAGTTGAGATGGGCTGCTCACCAAAGCCAACAGCCTAGTGTCTTGGGTGCTAAGCCAGGAGCAGAAGCACTGAGACCCATTTTCCTGTGCTTTTCAAGCCAAGCCACCATTCTGGGTATCTGCTTTAAGAATCTACCCACCAGAGACCCAGACAGCCTTCTGCCACCAAAAATGTGCAGAACTTCAGCCCAGCCCAAAGTGAACACATTGGACTGTCCCCACTCCACATAAGCACAGCTGTCACCCCTGCCAGGACCCAGGGAACTCAGGAAAGCCATAATGGAGCCTTCGTGTGGTTCTGAGCTCCTCACATACTTTGGCCGTGTCTCACAGTTCTCCCATATACCAGAGGACAGTTTCCAGGACCTGGCCAGGAATGGGAAGCTACCTGTGGCAGTCGTCAGGAGTGGATGTAGAGTAAGGTACTTAGACTCAAATCCTGACTCTACCACTCTTTAGCAGTGGCCTTGGGCAGCTCATCTTGAGAACCATTTGATGGACTCAGTGACTTCACAGGCCCCTGTGGTCTGCTGCAAGCAATACACATCTCTGTCCCACATTGCTTCTCTGGAAAAAATAGCAGAATCAAATACTCTTGGCAGATTTTGTTTCCACCAGAACTACTGAGCATGAGTTCTCAGTTGGAATGCCTTGGTGTTGTTTAACTGTGATGATCCTTGGGTAAAAGCTTTTGGCCAGTGTTAATGTCCAGCTAGAGGAGCCTAACAGCCAGAAGAAAGTAATGGACTGGCTCTGACTTTGTGATCCAGGTGATTCCGTAGGAAACCTCAATAAAGTAGCTTAAAATTTTCAACCCATGAACAAATTGCGGTGTGGTTTCATTACTGGGTTGGCCTTTTGTTTTTGAATATTAAGGGTTCTTCATTTGGTCTGCATATTAGACCTTTGTCAGTATATGATTTGCAAAAGTCTTCTCTCATTCTAGGATTTTCTTTTTGGTTTCTTGATTGTGTCCTTTTAAAGCACAAATGTTTTTAAATCTGATGATATCCAGTTTGCCTGTCTCTTATTTTGTTACTTGTACTTTTGGTGCCGTTTCTAAGAAGCCAATGCCTAATCCAAGATTGCATGGTCATTTTTTATAGTCTGCTGTTCCCTTAAGATAATGTCAACTTGGTCTTTTATTTCTTAAACATAGCCAGTGGAATGGTTTTATCATCTGTGACTGATTGTTTCAATATGTGGCACTTTCATGGCTTACCCCTTATTGTTTCTTTTTCCTCCTGGCAGATGCTCATGGGGTGATATGTTTCTTGTGAGCTTGGCTGCCTGATTGTGTGCTGATTTTTCTTGAGCTTTAATTTTTAGAAATAATATTCAGTTTGCGTTCGGCTGTCTTTTGATACAGAGGATTTCAGTTTGCTTTTGAACTAAATCCTCAGGTGAAGAGCTGTACACTCCGGGGTGGTACAGACTGGATAGGCTGCAGGTCCCTGCAAAGGCCACTTGGCGGTCACCAGAGCTCAGACACTGCTCAGCGCTGCCCTACACAGTGGCGTCCTGCCTTGCAGTCCTAGGTGGCTTAAGTGCTTAGGTTGTGTCTCATGTTTCCCTTCCCCTGAGTGGCTAGCCCTTTGGGACTGCAGCTTACAGTGGGGCCTATCAGCAGTCCCTGAGATCTGATTCTTTGCCGTCTTGCCCCCAAGTCAAGGGTTCCATAACCTCCCTCCTCAGGTCCCATGATTCACTAAAATGACTCGCAAAGTTGAGGAGAGTACTTCCCATTTCTAGCTTATTCTAAAGGAGGTACTTCATGGACAGCCCAAAGGAAGCACTGCACAGGGCAGGTATGGGGTGTGGCTGGTGGAGCTTCTGGTCCTCTGCAGTGCCACCTGCCAGAACCCCAGTGCAGCCACCAACTTGGAACCTCCACACACCCAATTGTTTAGGGGCCTTCTGGAGGTTTGACAGGCAAGACTGAGTGAATTGTTAGACTTTGATGTTCCCTTCAACCCCAGCCCCTGTCCTCTCCCTGCATCCTGCAAAACCACAGAGGGCTCCGAGCGGTTGTTCCCTTGCTGTAGATACCCTGCTTCCTTTGAGGAAGCCTGATGACTCACTAAGAACCTAGCGCCCCTTTTGTCCCCAGTCTGTTTTGGGTGTGCTGCTGTGAGGCTGCGTGGTATAGCAGAGATAATTTCGGAGTCAGCCACTTTACTTTACAACTCGGTATCTCTGTGCCTCAGTTTCCTAATGGATAAGGAAAAAAATGAATCTTACTGTGTAGCACATGACCTTTCCCATCCCATAGCTGACAGATTTGTATACTGTACCTAAGTGCAGGAATTTGCATTGTACACTGAATTTCATGTCATTGCTGTATACCATAATTGCTAATTGTCAGGAGTTTTTTGTAGCATCTTGCTTCTGTCACCTGTCCTATTAGCTCCCCCCACTGAGCGGCTTGCCTCTCCTTCAGGTGTACCATCTACCATCTGTGTGCTCATTCAGATTATTAATTAAAGTGAGTGTGACCCCTGGGCAGATCACAGGGGAGTTCCCTAGCCACTCCATTGCATGTATCAATTAGTAAATGATGGAGCGGAGGGGATAGTCTTCCACCTTTTTACAAATCTGTTCGTTAGCATGGTGACAGTTCTCTTATACACTGTTGAGGGAGATGGAAATTAGTACAATCTTTTGGGAAGGCAGTTAACAGTAACTAAAAGTGTGCATACCATTTGGCCAGCAGTTTTTCTAGGATGTATATTATACAATCATTTAAAATAGCAAAAAATAACATAGATACAACCTCAATTTCCACCAGTAAAGAATGACTGCATAGGGGCTGGGGATTTAGCTCAGCAGTACAAGCGCCTGCCTGGCAAGCATGAGGTCATGAGTTTGATCCCTGAGGTTGTATAAATTGTGATACATTTGCACACTGAAATGCTTAGTTTTAGCTATTAGATAGAAAAAAGCAGGTTAATAGGTCTTCCACATAAAAATGTTTGTGACAGTGTTAGACATGTTCTAGAATGATGTATCCTGTCATCTTATTTTCCTTTTTAAATAAATCTTTCTCCTTCACATTCCACAAGTATAAATAGAGTGAAAAAAGATAGTAAGAAGCTTTTGTGGGCTGTGGAGTTAGATGCAGATAGGGTTAGACTCCCTGGGATGCCCTCAACAGGGCAGACACGAGCAGGAGCATCTACAGCAGGGAACAGCCGGAGTTGGTTATTCCACATCACACCTGCAGGCAAATGGTTACCTCTAAGGGTGCAAGATAAGAGTGGATAGTGACAGTGTTAAAACCAGCTATCTGAAAGATGAACTCATCAGAGTATTTCCTCCTAACTTTCTTACAGATGTCAAATAATGTGTTTCTATTTTGTCACCTACTTAAATAGCTGTAGGTAAAGGTCCTGTACCACAGAAATCCTTTATAAAATAGGACATACTTTTAAAAAAATTAATGAGAATTAAAACCACAGTTAGGTATTACTACACCTATTTCAGAAGTGAAGTTAGAAAACCTGCAGTGCGGTGAGCTAGGCTACAGGATGTGGGACAGCTGGAATTCTGCTATTTTTGCTGTCAGGAGTATAACTTGGTGTGTCCTCTTTGAAAACGTGTTTGGCATCATCTACTAAAACTGTCCTGTGTACCCTCAGTGTCCCAGGGTGTTTGTTCCACAGGAAGGAAGGCTGTGTTCACCAGGGACAGATTCAGAAAGTCCACAGCAGCTTCATACTTAATAGTCAAAGTTACAAACCAGCCAAAAGCCCATCCACTGGAGAATGAACACATGAACTGGGGTATTCATCCTAGGACACAGACAGGATGATAATAGAAGAGTGAACTACTGCTGCATGAGCAGAAAGGATGCGCGTCACAGACATCATGTGGAAGGACCGGCGTTCTGGCTTGCAGGCATAGACAGGGTTTGGTTTTATTTCTATGAAGTTTGAAAGCAGATGGGGCTCAGCTAAGGTAATAGAAGTCAGGTAGCAGTTACCTTGGAGTGTGACTGGGGAAATGAGTGTAGGACACTGAAAGTATTTTCTGTCTTGAAGCAGGAGCGGTTGCAGGTTGTATGCATATAAGAAGTCGTTTGGCTATACACTGGGCGCCCTTGACAGTCTGCTACTGCTACTCAGGCCCGGAGCGTGGGCTCGCTCTTGGGAGTTGTGTCTGCAGGGTCCCGGGCAGAGGGGTTTCTGCTTGGTTCCATTTTGTCACCTGTTCCTTGTGTTATTCTTGTCTTTGCACCTCATCATGTGTGCCTTTAACAAGGGACAGGAGGTGTCTTGCTCTGCAAGATTCACATCTTCATGGGTGTTGGATTTTTCTCCCCCCATTTCAGTTAAGTATTCAGTGAAGATGCAAGTTCAGTTAGTAACTTCAAATCCCTAGAATTAATAGTTGATAGTTAATAGAGGTAGATATGCTACTGCCCTCAGTCCTATCCGTGCCTCCGAGATGTGACTGCACCTTGGCCCTCACTGTGTCATCCCTTCTGTGGCTGCCACAGTCAGTCTTCTGGGAGGGGACAGGCAGGGGCAGGTATGGAGGTCCTCAGTATGCCCCTCTGAGTTCTCAAACATCCCTGGCAGTCTGGGGAAGCTATCAGGTAAGCCCCTCTCAAAAGGTGTGTAAATGCATAAAATAAAACACATAGGATTCTGAGGGAGCCATTGGTGTCATTTGGGGGTCAGAGTACAGATTTTGGGCTGAGATTGTAGCTCAATGGTAGAGTGCTTACCTAGCATGCATGAGGCCCTGGGCTTGGTCCTCAGCACTGCCAAAAATTAAAAATACAGATTCCCAGGGCCCAACCTGAGAGAACCTGACGAGGAGGTCAGCAGTGGGCCCAAGAGTGCACATTTCAGCACATCTGAGAGCAAAGGACCAGTGCTGCTACCTGAGGGAAACCTCTCTGGGCCATGCAGGACTTAGAGAATTCTGAAGTTTAACTGCTGGGACTGTAAGAGTCTCTTCTCCAGGCTCTACCATGCTTTCTATGATCCAGGGCCTTGGGACTGTGACACCAGTCACTGTGGCATCTTGTCTAACCAACTGTCACATAGGGCTGACTGGTGAGCCTTAGGTTATAGCCATGAGCACCCTGGTGGCTTCGTGGAAGATCTGTGGACCAAGAGTACTACCAGGAGTTCCTGCTTATAAAATGCATGGCTGTCAGTAATGAACCATGCAGAAATCCTACAAGGAACAAAATCCAATTATAGGCTTCTCTTGAATCACACCAGAAGCTCACAAGTGATTGAGAGAAAATTCGCCAGCAAGGAGCATGTGGACATTATGAGTAGGTTCATCTTGATAAGCTGAGAAGACAGGACTCACTTGCGCAGGGTTCTGGCCAGGTTTGCAGACCCTGAATTGAATCATGGGAGATGTTGCAAACCCAAGATGAACCTTTAGTAAAAGAAATGAGTAGGGAAGAATGTGACACTCTTCAGATAGGCCAGTGTCATAAGAGGTAGAGTCTGTGGAAACATCCCGGGTACAGGGAATCCTTGAGGCATTCAACAAAATGATCCTGTACTGAGGGGAAAATGCTTCAAATAACATTATTGAGTTGGTCAACAAAATCGGAATACAAGTGATAAAGTATTGTATTGGCATTAAATTGACAGAAATTGATAAAGCTGTATTGTGACTATATAAGAAAATATCTATCTTCTTGAGACATGCAGACTGAAATATTTAAGGATAAAGGGCTTTATTTTTGCATCTGAGTCTTAAATGGTTCAGGAAAAAAATTGTGCGTGAGAATATGGGAAGCAGGGGATGAACAAATGAGCCAGTGAGATGAAGTGTTCTGTAGATGAACCTGGTCCAGGGCGTGTGAGGTGCTCGCCTTATTCTGCAGCTCTTTGCATTGTTATCCTTACAGCTTTTATGTAAGTTTAAAATTATTTCTAAATGAAAGTTTTTATATATGTAGAACACCATTTTTTTTTAAATTTAAGAAAATACTGTAGGAACAGTAATAGAAACTTTAACCTGCGATTTTACTTCCTGGCATGTTAAAAAGGCAAAACAAAAAAGATGCAGAAGATGATGTAATGCCTGAGATTAAAAAAAGAAAAGAAAACACCTCTGAAATTGGAACTGGTTTCACTTGCAGCTCCGGCAATGATTCTCTCTGCATCCTTGGATGACATATTTAAACTCCCAGTCTGCTTCCTCATTGGAAAGGAGGGGTTAAGATAGAATGTTCCACATAGAAGTAGTGGTGGAAGTTTTGGAGATAATGCATATAAAGTGCCTGGCCTGAGGCTTGGTGTTTACCGCCCTCAGTGAATGTCAGTATCTCCAGAGTGATAGCAAAGACAAGAAGCTTCCTGACTCATTTGTAAGGTGACATAACCCTGAAAGCATGTCAGAAATGCACATAGAAAAGAAACAGATCATCTCACTCACAGCTATGATGTACCATTTTTTAAAGTTCAACAGTCTATTAAAGAAATATTGTATATGACTGAGTAGGAAGTTTTCCAGAAATCTGAGGACATTCAACATCAGAAGTGCTATTACTATAAATAATTCATTACATCACTCTGATTCTCCTCCATTTAACCTATTCTCTCAATTGTTGCCCCCTGCAAAAAAAAGGGGGGGGGTTAATAAAATTCAATATTCATTGCAGAGGAAAGGCTCTTTATAAATTCACCATTGAAGGAAACCTCTTAAACACGATAAAGAAACTGATCACAAATATTTAGTAAATTGCTAGAGGCATTTCAAAATCAGAAGATGTATGCCAGCTGTCTGTCTTCTGTCCATGGCGTGATACAGATGTCCGGGGAGCTTCCATAAGATAGCGTTATGCATTTAGAGGAGCTGCATCTCACTGCCTCAGCCCAGACTATGCAAGATTCACACATTTACTGCAGAAGATTCTGATACCTTATGTAAAGGTTGGGAATGAGAATGGTCAGTAATTAGACCTGAGTTAAGATAACTCAATTTCCCCTGAGTTAGGGAAAATTGAGCCTTACTTTGTAGCAAACATTGAAACAAATACTAGCCAGATTAAGTACATAAAACTATATATAACACTATAAAAGTATATGTATTTATATGGAAAAATATACTAAATGAAAAACTTAATCGATGAAACTATATTCAGTGATTCCATTTTGATAAAATATATATATATGTATATATGCATATATATGTTTAGGGAAAAAAATACCAAAGCAACAATAATGCTGACCTTTGGGTAGAAGGTTTTGATTATTTATTCTGTCCATTCATACTTTCCAAATGAGTTGGGTGATTTTATAATACATTTTTTTAATTCCACAAAGCATGTAGACTTGAGTGAGATGCTGTGAGATGTATTCTAGGTGAAATGTGCCTCTCTCCAGGGACACCAGCTGCCAAGTACTATGATGCCTCAGCCCAGAAAACAGGCACTTTATATTCACCAGTTCGCTCAGTTCTCTCTCCTGCACGCTGGGCACCCCAGAATGCTTCTATGGTGTGAATTAGGCTTTTGTGTCCTGTCTAATGAGAACATGTGGTTGCCACCCTTGGGCATAAGCTTTTAGCAGTGAGTTTTTGCTGGTTCTTTGGCCTCTGGTTCATTGCCAGTTTCTTGTTTGCTTTCTAAATAAGCTGCTTAATGGCACAACTTTGCTCCCTTACAGAATGCAACTGCTCTGCCAGGTACTTGGCGAAGAACGGACGTGCACTTAGAAAACCCAGAATACCACACCAGATGGTATTTCAAGTATTTTTTAGGACAAGGTAATTATGCCATTTCAGTGTTTCAGAAGAAAGGTTGTTCAAAATGAAACTGAATGTTAGTGTAATTTCTGGTACACTATGTATACGAAGTTAACAATTTATGTACACTAATGTCAGGGCGTTTCATGTCAAGGTCAGTAGTAAACTCAGAAGAGTACAATTCAGGGTCACAACCCTAGTATTTGTTTGTTTGGTTTGGATTATTCTAAGTTTCAGAGGTCCAAGGGTTTTTGATTCTGTTTTTGTTTGGTAGTCGTATTTGTGTCTGGAGAATCACAGAGGGTACGTACATAATCTGAATGAGTGCTGTGAGACATAAGACAGTGGAAAATAATTTCAGACTTAATGCTAGTATTGCAGGTGTAGTGCATCTCGAACACATCTTTTAAGGTGATGAGAGAGAGAACTGGTTCCGTAAGCTGGGGCCAGTAGAGAACTATAGAGACATTGGCCTGTGGGCTCATGTGCACTCATTCATGCTGTCCTCCAGGCAGCATGCACAGCAGTGGGGTCAGAGGGCGGGCAGGCACAGTCGCTGCCCTCACGGAGCCTGTAGGATGAGTTTGCACCCTGGCTCTGCCATTGTTACATTATTAATGTAGGATCTTGCACGAGTTACTTGTCACTTCCCTGAGACTCAGCTTCCGGTCTGCAATGTGGAGGGATTACCAGTCTCTACCTACTAGGTTTGACAGAAGTTTCAGTGTAACATGCAAGAATACCACTAACCTGAGTGGCCAGCACTTCCCAGGAGCTTGATCACTAATGTACAGTTAGAAAGGAACAAAGGGCTCATGGAACCAGCACCCAAAGATAGCAAATGGAAGTATGTCAGCAACAGAAGACTTTGGGAATTGAAAACCAATTGCTATTGCAGGATTCAAAGTGAGTTAAGAGAAAGTGCTTATCAGCTTAACACATTTGTTTGAGGATGTGATGCTTGAGCTTTTAATGACAGTGATCAGACTCAAGTGACATCTTTTAAGTACTCAGTACAGTATGACTCGTGTATTTGACCACACAGAATTTATTTGGGTGGGTTGGGGAATATAGAAACATTTATAATGAAAGACATCTTCAGGGAAAGTTATCTTCCTTCTCGCTTGCAAGCTAAAGCCCAGAGCGGTGATGACTTTATAGGAAATGTTGCCGAGAGTTTGGATGCTATCAGCTGCAGATAACAAGAAGCTTGATTCAAACTGGCTTGAAAAACAATGAGTAGAACAGAAAACCTAGAGGAAAGGCAGGCCCCTGGATTGGTGGTTTCCAAACTGCAGTGATGTCAAGGACCCAGGCCCTTTCTCATTTCATGCTTCCCTATCCTAAATGAGCCAGTTTAGTCCTCCTCAGAGTCACAAGATGGTTGTATCAACGCCAAGCATCACCTCCACACACCACCTCACTTTAGGAAAGGAAACCTTTGCAGAAGTCCCTCGGCAGAGTTCTCCTTTCCTTTCACTAACCAGAATTTGGGTCACATGATCATCCCTGAAACCAAACACAGGCAAGGGGAAAGGGGCACAGGATTTTCAGCCAGTGGTCAGGGTCTGCTGCTGGCCTGGCCTTTGTGGGATTACTGTCCCCTGAGCGTGTGGGAGGAGCTTACAGCACTGGCTGTGTCCACTGCTGGCTGACTGGAGGAACCAGATGCGGTCTCACTGTTTCTTTTCCAGTCCATCAGAACTACATCGGAAACGATGCAGAGAAGAGCCCCTTCTTCCTGTCCGTGACCCTCTCTGACCAGAACAATCAGCGAGTCCCTCAGTACCGTGCAATTTTGTGGAGGAAAACGGTAAGGACCTGACTCAGGCTTAGAGAGTGACCCTGTCCAGGTACCTTGGCCAGCCTTTCCGAGGGGCTCCTTTCAGTGTGGCTACCCCAGGCACCAGTATGCAGAATTAATTCTGGCTGCGCCTTGCCTCATCCTGTCTGTCCCGCTAGAATGTGTACTCATGGGAGCCTGGAGCAGGTTGCTGTGTCCGCAGTGCCCCACCAGCTAGCACCATGCCTGCACATAAGAGGCACTCTGGAAATGTGTGTTGGCTGAATTAGTGAGTGACACCAAAGTCCAGCCTAACTTCAGGGCAGTGCTGCCTCTATTTATAGAAACACCATGGTATGTTTCTGGAATTTTTCTTTTTAAAAGCAAGCCTAGGGTCAAAATCTCTTTAGTGTAAAGTCCTACACATGAAATTGTTTCCTGCAGAGAAGGATCAGCAGCACCCGCCCACCCCATGCCCCTGCCATTAGGGACAGCCTGCCATCACACACACAGCAGCATCAGAAGCAGAGTTCACGCAGCAATCAGGGGAGACCATGCTGGGCATGCGCACCGTGGTCTTTGCGTTGTTCCCCTAGTGAGAAGTACAGTGCTTTCATCCAGAGCCTCTTATCGTCTGCACCAGGTCGGCAGTTTCCTGGCCTACTTTTTACTTATTTATGTTTATTTTCTGTTTATTCATTACAGCATTCCCATCCCTTCTGGTTTCCATATTCTCTTGAGAATGACTTAGTTGCTTTGAACAAATAATCGGTCTGTTTTCTTTGCTCTCCTCCTGTTCCTCTCCTAGTCAATGTCTGGGTACATGGTGAGAGGGTTACGTGGCCTTGTGGTGACAGATTACTTGGATGGGTCCCCACAGTTTCCCTGGTTTCTGGTGTTCCATGTTCTGATGGGGACTCTGAACTGGGGACCACTGAAACATAAGTAGTTCTTTTGGATCATGAGAAAGCACCTGTTCCTGCACCCATGGGACCATCATTTGCTGCTTCTAAAGTCCTTCTTCAGTCCGATCTCAGCTCTCTGCTGGTCTCCCAGCCTCTCAAAGCTCTATAGCACTTCCCAGCCCTACCTCTGTGAGCCATGGGTCAGATGCAAGGAGGCAGGACCGCCACCTTAGCCATGTCTGTGATCTTCTGAGTCATCTACACTGCCAGCTACTTCACCATGATCCAGGCGCACAGGGATGTGCAATTTGTGGGAAGAGCCCTGCCTGCAAAGCCATCCTCTGGTCCACGCGCACTCCTGGGGCTTATTGGGATGTCCTTGTAGCACCCCACCCTAGCCCCTTCTGGGCCAGTCCTGGGAATGAGGCAGGAAGTTCCTGGCATCTGATCCTTTTGCGCTCTTATCATCTTCCTTCTTTCATGGCAGGAAGAAGTAGGTTTCCACTTCTGCCCCTCTGGGATAGGTTTTTTTAGCATCTTCTTCCTTTGGAAAGTAACGGTGAGCTGGTAGCAAGGTACTGAGGGAGGGATCATAGGACAAACGCTGAAGGAAAATGGGCCGTGTCACAGTGTACAAGCTGGAGAACAGTGTCAGAGATCTGCGTCAGGTCTGATAGGCCAGGGAAGCTTCCAGATAGACAGATGAAGGATGGAAGGGAACTGGCCACATACAGAGTGCAAGAGCAGCCCAGGAATGTTCCAGACAGAAGACTGACAAGTACAAGGAAGACAGGCATGCACTGTGGGTTGCTGTCAGCTGGTCTTGGAGGAGTCCTGGGGTTTAAACTGTAGAGCCACTGAGAGGGCAGCAGGGGCTGCCGTGTACACAGGGTGTTTGTCTCCTTCTATTATGCAGTGCCGTGCCTGAATCCAGTCTCTTACACTGGCCTGAAATTATGTGCCTAAGGCAAGGTGAGTGTGTGCTCCCAGCAAATAGAAGTGCTAGAGAAAGTGGGGAGCTGAGCAACACTGGAGGGGGCAGTTATTGAGCACCATTGGCCTCAGGCAAGCCCTGGAGGCTGGGAGTGGAGGGTCCAGATGTGGGACCTCACTCTCCCCAGTCCCACAAGCTCCTGTTCTATTGGTTATAAAGCAGTTGGAAAAACAGTGAATATAGAACCCTTCTTTAAGAAGCCATGAATACCTCTGCAGGACTTTTTGTAAACATACAGAAAAGACTTTTTTAAAAAAAGATTGATACTAGTCGTAAAAATTCCATCCAGATAATAACAGTGACTAAAAAGAAAATGATCAAAATCCAGCTGCTCAGAGGTAATCATGGCAACATCTTGCTAACCACCGCCAGGTGCATCCAGCCACATGTGCATGTCTGGTGCACGAATGGGGTGGTTTGGCCTGCACTTCCGTCTCCACACTCACTTCACACAGCCTGATGTGCCCATGCACCTGGCTCTGCCTGCACACTTGGTGGCTCCCTAGAAAACCCAGAACCATCCTAATCCAGCATGGACTCTGAGAAGCTGCACTGGGAAGGTGGGGGGAAGAGCTGGGAGCCCTGTGTACCTGTCCACACACGCAGCTTGTAAAGATGTCACTCTCATCGAGGCAGGTACCTGGGGCCTTCACCTGTACCATTAACGCTAAACTGCTTTGAACTTCTCTTTAAAACTGCCTCTGGATCCGGAGCTATAGCTCAGCTCCACTGCACCTGCCTGGCAAGCACAAGGTCCTGAGTTCGATTCCGGGTACAAAAAAAAAGCTGTCTTTGGTGTGTTTGGCAAGAAGTAAAAGGAGACAGGAAATTTTTGCTGCGCAAAGGAGGTGCAGCTTGAAGACCTACTTTTAGGCAGGTTGATATTCCAAATGAGTGACCACAGTATAAGGTCTGGGGCCAGTAAAACACAAGGCCGCAGAAAGAACTTAGGTGTCAACAGGTAGAATCTGGGACATTTGAGAATATGTTTTCCTGTCCTCATATTCCTTCCTTCCTTGAAAATGTTTCACATCTAACGCACTACATCCAGGAAGCCAGTCTGATTTCCTTGGCTGGTAGAGAATCTGCAGGGTGGGCCCTATGCAGGGCGACCTCTAGGGTCCACTGTGAAGACATCTTGCTGCCCAGCCCTGGGGTTGTGACAGTGTCAAGTCTCCAGGGCTGTGGATGTGGAAGTTTTCTTTATGAAAAGAGACACAGCTTGGAAAAGGAGAGGCACTGCCGTTGTTCAGAGCTTGAACAGGGCAGTGGCAAAAGTATACCAAAGACACAATAAAAGTGATAACTCTTTATTTGCCCATTTTGTGCAAGTTACATCCTAAAACTTTAGCCTTGTGTGTGACCAATTTTATGGTTAGTCGGATTTAGGAGGGATTTTAAATGTCTACCTTCTGACAATCGCTTTTGCTGACCATGTAATAGTAAGTCCTTTGTGGAGTCTAGATCTATATTGTTCTTTGCTGAGGATCAGAGAGTAAGAACAGCACTCGTATGGTGTTGTGGTTTGGACTTGGGCTGGTTCATTCAGGCAGCTCTTCACGTAGCCCCTGGCCAGTCAACAAACATTCATTGAGTACTTTTTAAAAGCTGGTCATGATGGATACTCATTTAGAGAGGAAAAAACAGACTTTACCTAGATCAGCACAGATAAACATAAAATATATGTCATGAAAGCCTCTCAGAAGATTGAGGTGATTTCTAGTTCAGCAAGTCTTTAAATTGCAAGTAAATCGCATTGTCAAGTGAAAACTATTTTCTTCTTATGATCTCTGAGGCTTGCTCGACTCTTGGCTCTGAGATCAAATAAATCCCTCTCATCTGGCCCAGGAGCTGGCAGTGGTGGAGGCTCCAGCCTGTGGCGGGTTGACCCCATTGCTTTGAGCCCTCAATGAGGCAACAACACCTCCTGGCAGGAGGAACCTGATGATGGAGGAATCCTAGGTGGAGAACCTGCTCACTTCAGGGCGAAAGAGAGAAGAAGAAACCAAGTCCCTTTCGAGGGCATCCCCCCCTCCAGTAACCCACTAAATCCTATCCCTTAAAGGTTCCCCCTCCTTTCAGGAGCACTACAGGCTGGCAATCAAGCCTTTAACACACAGCCTGTAGGGGACACTTACCAAAGTATAGCAGGTAGCTCAGATGCTCCCCATACTTATACTAAGGCACTAAGGGCCTGTATGTTGAGGAGTCATGCTCAAATCCATGAATGTTGGGGGCAGGAAGGTAGCCAAAGATGCTGTTAGGCCTGAGCAGAAGTTTTTCCAGCACAGAATGTGTTTATTCCTGTACACAGTCCCTAAAGAATGAGAAAGGCCAGACATGAGTCCCTTTCAGTGACCTGATAAGGATTTTTGGGAGACAGAAGTTGCAGACTCCTCACTCATCAGGTGTTTGGACTTTTCCAGGGGACACAGAAAATATGCCTTCCCTACAGCCCCACAAAAACATTGTCTGTGAAGTCCATCTTAAGGTGAGTAAAGGAAAAAACAGCCACCCCTGAGTCGGAGGTCTTTATAAATGGTTTTCCTGAGTCTTCCTGAGTTAGCTTTCCATGAAGCCTTGGCTGCCTGGTGCACACTGGTTTGGCAGCAGCCGCATTAGGTCCATTACTGTCTGCATTTTACCAGGGAGGAAATGGAGGTTCCGGAGAGAAAGCCGAGATCACACAGCGATCTGCAGATTCAGAGCCTCTCTCTGTAGCATCTCTCCAGCATGCATTTGTTGCTTGCTTCTTTTTCCTTGCATTCACTCAGATACTTTGGTTTTAGAAAGAAAAATCAAAGAAATATTTTCATTTTTATACTTCAAAATAGAAACCCACATGTCAGCAAAGGCTGCTCTGAGGAGAATGTGCTTATTCTTGCCAGACAGAAAGTTAAATAATTGGAACATCTGGCTGCGCCCTACTCAGCTGTCCCTCGTGCCCCACCTTCCCACCTCCCTTTCTTTTGCCTGGGTGCCAGCTCCCTTGGGATGCTACCCCAGGGCAGAGGCTGTGGCCTGTTGCCTTGTCCCTGGCTGGGATGTTACAGTAGCTTCTTTGTCAGGCACTTTGCTAAATGCTTTACAGACATTCTCTTGTAAATCTTTAAATTAGCTCCATGAAGTCGACCTATGATTATCTCCACTCACTTACCAGCAGTCAGCACCTCAGAGAGGTGAAGAGATTTGGCAAAGAGCTCACAGCTGGTACACTGCCAAGCTGGGATTTGAACCTAGATCACACGGACTCCAGGGCTCTGGCTGTCCACTACTCATGTCATTTCGTGTAAAGGGTAGAGCTTATCCCACTGCCCTGGCCATTGCCTAGCTATTGGTGCTCAGCTAGGTGGCGATAGGAGATGTTTCCAGTGCCCCCAGGTAACAAGTCATAGCTACAACTCCTGTTTGCCAGGATGTCACTCAGAGCAGCAGTCTTGGCTCCGTCGGTTCAGCACTGCTCCTGGCTGATTAAATGGCATCAAGATTAAGAAATAAAATTTTATGTCCCATTTTCAAGCTTGATTTGGTCTTCAAATTGCAGACCTCCTGTCTGTGTTAAGCCTTCTGATTTTTCTCCAGAGCAGCCTGAATTTCAACAGAGAGGTTAACATTTGTGTTGAACACAAAAATATCTTGCTGCTTCTAAGGAGCTGTAAAATTTAACTCACTGTGAGAAAAATACTTTAAATAATACTAGCTTAAAATTTCTGTTGATCTTTTTCCGCTAAGTGTTAACGTACCTCCTTTCTTCTTTACATTTAAAGATCTGGACTTTTTTAGAGTTATAATTTCATTTAGTTTGGATTATTAAGTCAGGTAAGCCTGAGTGTAAGTCCTAGCTCTGCTAGTAATCAGCTTTGTTAGTCTTAACCTGAGCCTAAATTTCTTCACTTCTAAAATGGGGACAAATAGTACTGGCCTCTTAGGGATTCCATGAAATAAATCACACAAAGCAACTGCTAAAGCAACTGCAGATGCCTGACATATAGTGAGTGTTCTATACGTATTGGTTCTTATTATTTTTACTTTTTACTTGTGACTGTTAGTGCCTAGTGAAAGGGACCCTAGAGTCATCAGTCCACACTGCCCATTTTACCTCTAGAGGAACTTCAAATGTATTAACATTGCATATCCAAATAAATTATTAACAAATACTCTTATGGGCATTTTGCCCTGTGTGGCAGACAAGTTGCCAAAGGAAGAAAGAGATATCTGTTAATCTTACTCACATTTTATCGTTTTTCTAGTAAACAAAAATAAGAATCTGGCCAGGCATGGTGGCACATGCCTGTAATCCTAGTGCTTGGGAGGCTGAGGCAGGAGGACACCAAGAGTTTAAGGCCCCCCTGGACTATATAGTGAGTTCCAGGCCAGCCTGACCTACATAGCAAGACCCTGTCTAAAAAAAAAAAAATCCGGAAGATTGGTCAAGGTCGCCTGAAACAGGTGTTCCTGATTTCCCCCTTTCTCGTGTATGCCATGAGTATTAGCTACATAATAGATGACTTTGATGTCTTCATCCATGCCTCCCTCCCTCCTTTGTTGGTTTGTACCCCCTGTGTGCCAGGCCCTTCTGAGAACCCAGAGGTGATTGTCTGGAAGCTCTTAGTGTCTCTGAAGAACTGAAACTAGCTCCACCTTAAGTTTCCACTGCACTGTAGCTCATTCCATCTGTTCTCTTTCAGTGCCATGAATCTGGACAAATTCGAGAAAGGTCCTAGGGAAATTTTTCATCCTGAGATACAAAAGGTAATGGAGAATTTCTGCTTCTTAATTATATAAAACTGATCATTGTGTTAGGGCAGAACTGACAAGCCATTGGGGGTTTTAGTTTTAGATTCAGAGCAGAATCACTTATGTAGCTTTTAAAACGTCTTCACAAGAGACCCTCACAGCTATGCTGAAAGTGGCCGTAGCAGACCTTAAAACCAGTTAGAAATACAGATGTGCCAGAGCCAGGGTGTCTTCACCACTTCCCTCTGCAGATCCTTAATTTAATGCTTGCCCCACCTCCAAGCCCGGGCCCCCCATCCCCCACAGGTACAAGTCCGGAGGCTGACCCCGGCAGTTCCTTCTGTCTTGGGCCTCTGCACAGGAACACCCACACACCCACACCACCACCCGCCCAGCAACATGTCGAGCCCACCTCTGCTCAGACGTGTCTGCTTTGCTTCCACACAATAAAAGAGGACAAGAAGAAAGATCCAGCAGCATTCTGTCATCCCTCTTGCTGTTTTTTACCAAACAAAAGATGCTTGCAATGCTTTCCCTACAGTTGTGCTTTGAGTTTTCCCATCATGAGGAGTTCTCATGAGCCTCCCCTGCCCTCTGTGCATGATAGCACAGGTGAGGGTCAGTCTCTGCTCAGGGCGTTTCAGCTGCCACCAGCTGCCACCAGCTGAAGAAGTCCCTCAGGAGCCCTCAGTAATGGGCTTTGGGCAGGCAGGCTTCTTAGCAATCACAGGACCCTGAGATGAACAGACCCTAACCGACTGCATTGCAAAGGAAGTAACTTCCCTTCCAAAGAGCTATTTTAAATGTTCTTTGTCTGTTGCTGGCAACAAAACTGTAGTGACATTTTTTGCAACCAAAATCTTTCCAGAAGCAATGTGTGATTAAACTACTTTAAGTGACTGGAGACACCGGGGTGTCTGTGTGTTTCTTCCTGCCTTTTTTTTTTCCTCCCAGTACTGGGGGATCGAACCCAGGCATATTCAATCACTGAACTACATGCTCAGGCCTCTGTTTTTTCCTTCAAAACAATGTCTTGCTAAGTTCCCCAGGCAGAACCCAAATTGCCCTCCCTCTGCCTCAGCCTCCTGAGTGTTGGGATTACAGGTGGGCACCCTCATACCAGGCTGTGTCTTCCTGATTCTCTCCATCATCTTTGTTAGGATATGACTTTCCTAACCCTATAGGGCTATATTTGAACATTTTAAAAAATAAATATGTGTAATCACTCTCAAATTCTTTTATATAGAGATATTTTTTTAAAAATCAGCACCAGATCAAACTAATAATTAGAATCATGCCTTTGTCATATACATCAACAATAGGGCTATATGAAGAAACAGTGTTGGCTAGGTGTGGTGGAGCACGCTTTAATCCCAGCACTCTGGGAGGCTGAGGTAGGAGGATCTCAAGTTCAAGCCTCCCTGCCTCAGAATTTAGAAGTGGCGAGGTGAGGGGAGCTCAGTGCAAAGGCCTTGTGTTCAGTCCCCAGCACTGAAGGAAGGAAGAGAGGAAAAGAAGACAGAAGAAAAGGAGGAAAATGGGTTACTTACAGAAACTGTACTTTCCTGGGCCAAAATTATAAGTCAGGAAACAGCAAAAAGGTAATCTAACTGATAGAGACCAATTCGGGAGTATTTTAAATACTTAGCAAGTTACCTGGGACATTGGCAAACCAGATCACATGGCAGAAGCACTGGTTCTGAGCAGATAAAACCTAAAACAGAAACTGCAAGATAAACACACTGAGTGCAGGTGACATCCATCCTGCCTCTAGGCCACATGCTGAGACCCCAGCCCCAGAGCTCGGCAGCTAGCTGATGCAGCCTGACCAGGGGCCAGGGCACAGAGCTCGGTCCTGGTGCGGAGCTCCTGGCAGCTGTGTGTTTCCCCTGGCCTTTCACCGTAGCCAGTGAGGATGAGCACCACAGGTGTGGGAAGAACGGCCCAGGCTCCTCTCAGCCTCCAGGCCTCACATGTGATTCTGAAACAGTGAAACTGCATCCCTGAGTGGCAGAGATCATGAACTGTGCAGAGAGTTTTGCAATGAAAACTCACACAGTGACTTGCAAATACAAAGACTCCGGGGGGTAAAACAGTGTTACAGTGTTACCTTTTCCCACCTTCCAGAAATAATAAAGATAGCTGGATTCTGCAGGCGGAGGCTTCCTGGTAAATACAATGGAGGCTTGGAGGCCTGGAGGCCGCAAGTGGTTCTTCGAGCATTGCCCAGTTTCCAGCCTCCAGCTGACTAGGCTGCTCTCCTGGGAGCCTGGGGCAAGGAGGAAGGAAAGGCCTATTCCAGCCCCCTCAGCCTCCATCCTGGCCCTCTTCTCTCTCTGGCCTGTGGGGCTCACGGGGCCGCCCTTCCCCACAGCAGAGTGTCCTCTGCTGATGGCTGTAGAGCCTCTGGCTTTTGTGTCTGCTTATCAGCCGGCATCTACTTGCTTAGAAGTAGATTCTGGAAAAATGGAACTTTATGTAATTAGTTTACAGAAATACCAAAAAATGTATGCATCAGGAAAAGCAAACCTTGTATAAATATTTTAATACTAAATTTATTGAGATATAGGTGCTTCAAGTGGTGGCCGTCCAGCACCCCAGCATTTATTAGTGGCAACTGCTGAAGCGTGTGTAGTTTTTTGGCAGTCTTATATCTGTGGAGCGGCTGAGGATGAGAAGGAAGACACTGAAGGTTGTTGTGTGTGCACACTCATCCTGCCTCGGGCCGAGACAGGGATCCCACAGGGACCTAAACCCATGTCCCTACAGGGCCGCAGCCTCACATTGCTGCTCTTCGGAGGGAAACTGTTAGAATCAGGCCAGTCATAAGGGTAAAACCCAAGACCTTTGGCGCCTGTGTTTGGTCATTGTCTTTTTTTGTTTGTTTGTTTGTTTGTTTTTGTTTTTAAAAAATACCCCACCTTGATTATTTTTAAAATATCCTATCAAAAACACTATGAATAAGATCTAGTTCGGCTTTCACCGAAAGCCAGGATGAAGTAATCCCTGTAAGGCGTGGCCATAACTGTCACATTTCACTTGGCAGGACTTGCTGGTTCTGGAAGAACAAGAGGTGAGTAGCTTTGCGGAGCCCTTGGCCCCCACCGTGCCTGCTTGTCTGTACATGCACTTTCCCCTTCTGGAGAAGTGAGACCCTCTGTGGTCCTCACAGCAGCAGTCTACCGAGGGCTTTCTCAAGGGAAGCTCCAAAAACAACGCATAGACAGTCGTATGCAAAAACAAAACTCTTAAATCTGCTTGGAAACATTCAGATGGCAACCTTGAGTTCAGGGTGAGTAATGAGATTTCTATTTCTATCAAGTTAAGTTGGCAGTCTTTTTTTTTTTTTTTTGTCTTTTTGAGATAGGGTCTCCTATGCAGTTCAGGCTGGCCTTGTGCTCACTTTGTAGCCCACGTTGGTCTTCAATTTGCAAGGATCCTCCTACCTCAGCCTCCTAAGTGCTGGGATTAACAAGAGCACGCCACCATGCCAGGCCTTAGTAACATTCTTGACATACAGGATACCAGATACATTTGTTTATGTTATATGAAACATATATATATATAAACATATATATACATATATGTTTCTATTCCCTATTGTCTTTTTTTGTTTTTTAAAGAGATACTGATTTTCTAAACAGATAAACGAACAGAGAGAAATATGCAACTATTATCACCAGGCAGCTGATTAAATAAATGATAGTGTATGCACACTACGCCATTCAGTAAATGGCAGTAGCATTTGTCCAGGTGCTTGGGCCAACCTGGGTAAAATCTCTTAACGCTGCTCTTTCTCTCACACCAGTATCTGATCCATCAGCACATCTTGTTGACAGTTCTTCAGAAAATACCCCAAACCCAGCACTGCTCAGCGCTTCCACCACAGCTGCGGTGCTGCACTGACGCCACCCTGTCTTCTCTCACCTGGGGGCTCCAAGCCAGATTTCTGTTTCTCAGTTTTATTTCCCTCACTGAGGAATATTTTTTGAACTGGCAAGAGTCCCTTCTTACGATGCCTTGGAGAAGGTGTTGCTTTCAGAGCACAGGTACTCGCAGAGTCCTGCAGCTTCCCACCTGGGCTGCATAGGAGCATTTACCCCAAGTCTAGCTGGGGTTAGTGGTAAACCATTCATTGCAAAGATGGGCTGAAGAAGAAGTTAATAAGACTAGTGATGTTCCCAAAAAGTCAGCTACTTTGGTAAAGTGGTGTCCTTGTCCCTAAACTCCTGCTTTGTGTGTTTACCATGTGGAGAGACACCTCGAGAGAGCACATGGCATCCTGTGCTGTGGCGCACACAGGGCGAGGGCACCATAGGAACACAGAGTGCCCAGACCAGAGTATGGGGACCATGGTATCCAGTTTTGAGTAAGACCATCCTTTCCAGTTCCAAAGATTCTTTGGGTATCAGAGAGACTTTGCTTTCCCCTCATGCTCACTTCCCACAGAAAGAAAAATACTTCCCAGCATACTTTAATTCCCAAGATCGTGCCTGCACACTGGCTTGCAATCATGTTGAATGCTGTCTCAGGAAATTTAGAGCCTAACACTTCTAGGTTCTGTACAAGTAGGAGTAATAGAGACGGCTGTTGACACTCACAGATTCCCTCCAGCAGTTACCTCCCCTGGCATCCAGGTCTGGTCTTGCGACCTCAAGAATCTTCTCCTTCCTTCAGAGCCCTCTTGCAGCCAGCTTAGGAAGCACTAATGATGTTGGTTGAGTAGTTTGTTCAAATATGACCCTTTCGGGGGCCGGGGTACAGCTCATGGGTAGAGCATGCGCCAAGTGGTGTACAAGGACCTGGCTTCCCTCTCCAGTACCAGAAAACAGCAGCTTGAAATGATCCGTTCTGGACAGGTACCCCAAACCAAACTCTCCCTCCTAAAGTATGACGTAACATTATATTGACTGATACCTTGATTTGATAAATAGACTGAAGCTCTGTTAGCCATGAGTATTACCTAGATTAGGCCCTGTATGTAGGTTTAAAAACTTAAAAGGGCATTGCAACACCAGTCTTTCTCCTAAATCCAGAGGTTCTGTCTGTAAAATGAAACTCTTTTGAGAGTAGTTTTTCAAAGATATCAGGACAGCAGATTCAGGCAGATTCAGGCCAGAGCTGCTTTGGCAAATGCGGACACATCCTTGTCTGTAAGTGACATGGAAGATCTGACCTGTGGGTGCACAAGTAGCTTAAATACTGCCTTTCTGCCCCTGCCTAGCAGTCTTTTCAGCTCTTCAGCCTGACCCCAGCACTGTGGAATGAAGACTTAGACTTCACGACACTGTTTTTTCTGGGGTCTTCATCTGAAGCAGGAGGGGTCCTCAGCAGGGACCTCATCGTACAGTGCCAGTTTCAGAACAGCCCCATAGAGCTTGGAAAAGCTTTGGCCAGTGTCCAGGTGGCAGTCAGCCCCATCTGTGCTGAGAGCTCCAGCTCTGCTCAGCACGGAGAAGACCATGCCATGATACTGGCAAGGGGTGGAGCTCCACGCCAGCCCTGGCATCCATTCAGTATGAGCTGGAGACAGGCTCTTTTTCCCCGCCTTTCACTTACATTTCTGTAAATAGAAAATGCGGGCTCTGTGGGCTGGAGCCCTAATCCGCTGTTTGTTCATCACTCACAGCTCTGATGAGTGACTTGGTACTTTTGTCCTGGACTTGGTGGCAGTCAGGTCAGCTGGGCCTGATTGTGGACCTCCTGACCACATCTTTATTTGTCCTCTTAATGTAGTGGTTCTCAAAGCAGGGTCCCTGGGAACCTGTTAAACACAGACAAGTCCCAATATGAATTTGCCAAATGAGAAACTCTGGGGAAGGACCCAGCCTTCTGTAAAGAGCCCAGCAGGGGATCCTGAGGCCTGCTCATAGGGGAAAGCACTGTTTCAGGCCCTGCAGGGTTATTCCAAGGTCATCCTTTAGATCCTGGATTCTTTGTGGGTGCTTTGAACAAACCCCCAAGAATGGGAGAGGTGCCAGCATCAAGGAGATAAGTAATTGTTGTCATCACTTTAAGTACAGAAAAAAAAAGTGACAAACTATAGAAACTGGTGGGTACAAATTCTTGACAAAATTGTAAGGAATTAAAAACTGGTTTGTGAGGAAGAAGTGGTCACTCAGAGGTCACAGGCGAGTGGTTTCCGCCAGTGTAGTTTCTGTCGTCATTTGTTGTGCACCAGTCACTGGCACCATGAATATTTGTTCATCTACAAGGTTTTTGGCACCCATGGCAAGCACTGTGGATGCAATAGAAAGTAAAACATGTGTGACCCCTCTTTCAGGGGCTTAGCTTCACATGATCTGAGAGTTCCAGGAGGCACTATGAGGAGAGCAAATGAGTGGTCTGGCGGAGGGTGACCACGCTTTACATCAGGGCTGTCAGGAAAGGCCTCGCCGGAAATTGCTGGTGGAGCTGAGATCTGCGTCATGAGAAGAGCATCTGTTCCAGGCACTGGGGAAAGTTCTGGCAAGGTCAGCTGGAGATCACTTTCCTTCCTCTGGAGAAGAAGGTCACTGGCAAGGTCACTTTCCTTCCTTTGGAGAAATCTGCTTTTGCTCGTGACTGGGTGTCCATCTCATGGGTGTGTTGGGGACAGAAAACTATTAAAAAGCACAGACGCTGGAATTTTCAGATTCTTAATTCTTCCAGGTCCAGTTTTCCTGAACCCTGACCTGCTCTGACCTCCCTCCACTGGTGCATTGGCCCACGCCCTGAGCACTGTGTCCCTGGTCTGTCCCAACCCACTGATCACCAAGAGCCACCCTGCCACGCACACACCTGCTGGTGAATCAAGCATCCTCACAGAGGTTGATTCTCTTTTAAGAATGGATTTCTTTTTACTATGAAATACTTCAAGCATGCAAAAATAAATTTTTAATTATAGGGAATAATGTAATGAAAATCTATAAACCCACACTACCCATCTTAAAACACAGTAAGCCTGCAGTTGAGACTGTTTCTCACCCTCTGGCCCTGTCCCTTTCCCATCTGTCCCCCACCTCCCTAATCAGCAGCTCGGGTTTGTGGTTTGTTGTTCCGCAGGTCTGGGTCTGTTCATCTGGCAGAGCTGAAGATGGTAGACTGCCCATTTGTACTAACTACTGCTTACTTGACTTGCTCTTTTTATGTTTTAATTTTTTCACATCTGCTTTGCGACTTATTCAGATTAAATATCTTTAGGAATTGAGGAAAATGAGCACTTAGTGTAAGTTGCCTACAGTTTCCATTTCTGTTTCTAAAAGAGTCCACAAGACATCAGCCTAAGATTGTTATGTTTGGCTTTGAATCACAATTAGCTTTCCTTTGCTGGCTGGGATTTGGACTTGTTGATGGGTAGATAAGAAGATGTACAGGTCCCATGATTGCTGTGACAATTTGCCTGTCATTCTGCACATTGCCCCAGACAGGACTGAAATCTCACAGATGCTGTTAGTAATGAGATTACAAATGAACAAACAAAAAAAGCATATCATCTTATCTGTAAGCCATAAAAACCTACTAATATAAAGGAACGAGCGAGGCATAGTGGCTCATACCTGTAATTCAAGCTATGCGGGAGGATTGCAAATCGGAGACCAACCTGGACAATTTAGTGATACCCCACCTCAAAATAAATTATAAAGGAAGCTAGGCATGGTGGCACATGCCTGTAATCCCAGCACTCAGGAGGCCAAGGCAAAAGGATCACTGTGAGTTTGAGGCCAGCCTGGGCTACAAAGTAAGCTCAAGGCCAGCCTGAACTGCATAGTGAGACCCTATCTCAAAAAGACAAATAAATAAATAAATAAATAAATAAATAAATAAATAAATAATAAAGAAATGATCTTTAACCGATTAACATTGGAATCCCCCAAGCATCCATTCTGGTGACTATGGTGGTCCTAATTAATGAACATCATATCTCATAACTGTGTCTGCTTTGATGGTAAAATTCTCTTTTGTTTTGTGTTGAAAGGGCTCTGTGAATTTCAAATTTGGGGTTCTTTTTGCCAAAGACGGACAGCTCACTGATGATGAGATGTTCAGCAATGGTGAGTGGGCACTTCCTCCTCTCTGCTGGCAGAAACCTCACCCTGCCCTGCTCATTCAATTTTCATTCAAAATTTAACTGATTTGCCAGGCATGGTGCCACATGCCTGTCAGTATAGCACTCAGGAGGCTGAGACAGCAGGATCACCACAAGTTCAAGGCCGGCCTGGACTGCATACCAATACCCCTGTCTCTTTCTGCACTACCCACCAAAATTGAACTCATCTATTGAGTTGGAATTTTAATCCAAGAAGATACTTTCACAAAATTTCAGGGTAAATTTTGTAGGGCATTTTGTTTCTTTTATCTGGCAAATATTTACCAATCATCTAATTTCTGGCAGTTTCTGCTCCAGGCACTAAAACATACAGTCTAAGGGGAAAAGCACATGAACATGGAAATCAGTGGGAAATCAGTGATTGGGAGAATCATAAGACGGTGTCCTCCTTGTGATCCATTGCATGTTTCATGCTCAGTACCTATTTACAGTTCATGGAGGCAGTAATAACGTTTTTACTCCACCTTACTAAATGGCTGGGTCCCCAGGCTGGTATTTTCCTTCCCTTCAGTCCTGGGAATTGTGAAACACCCTCTTGGCTCCAAGAAGGAAATGGGACTTCGTGTTCTTCCCTACCACACAGATCAATAGAGTGTCTAATTTTCAAGTGCAAGATCTCAGTGCATGTATAGGAAACAAGGCCTTGACTGTCACAATTTTTTCCTGCTCTACCTCTTCCCACAGAAATTGGAAGTGAAACTTTTCAAAAATTTTTAAATCTCCTGGGTGACACAATCACACTAAAGGGCTGGACAGGCTACCGCGGCGGTCTGGACACCAAAAGTAAGCTTGTCTCTTGATTTGCGCTGTTACTGTTGGTAGAATGTGTTAGTTGGCTTGAGCTGTGCTTGTATTTATACTCAAGATGGGGGCGGAGATGGACCAGAGACAACTGGAGGGAAGCTGAGCTTCACCCCCAATCTGACAGGGGTCATTGGACAACATGGGTCCCCAGAGCCCTAGGAGGTGGCAGAACTTCCCACAGCCATAGTCACATGCTGCCTAATGCCATGTCCACATCCAGTGGCAGTCCTGTGAGACTGTATTGCCTGTGACACTGGAGCCGAGGATATCAGTACCCTCTGACATCACACAGTACAGTCACCTAACAACTCAGCCATTCTCCGCAGTCGTCTCTGTCAATCAACAGTAGTTGAGCGCTGACCATATTGAGCTCTGGGGACACAGAGTGGATAAACCAACATGGTCCCTGCCTCTCTATAAGCCTGGAATCCACTGGACAGCATAAATACTAAACAGATAGCTATCAACTGTTTATCACAGCGTGCTCACAGGAGCTAGGAAGTGCAGAGTGCCAAGGGGTGTCTTGTCAAATCTGGAGGCTTACAGAAGGCGGTGATGTTCCAGACAGAAAGGAGAGGGTGATGAGTGGGAGCAGTGAGAAGGAGAGAAGCGAATGCCAAGCAAGTTAGCATCTACAAAGTCCCTGAGACAAGAAAGACCCTGAAAATACCTTTAAGGGAGTAGAGTCTAGGAAGGATGCCCTGCAGACTGGAGAAGGGGAACAGGGGAGACACTGCAGGTATTTGAGGTCACACTGGTGTCATTATGTAGTGGGGCAAGGGATGATGACATAGCTGGTGCCTTGGGCAGCAGCTGCATGGTGTGGAGAGAGCAGAAAGAGGAACCAGGGAGACACAGCTGCCTCAGACAGGAGGTGCTGAGCTCCGTGGCTCAGGCAGCAGGCCGGCAGAGAGAGAGTGCACTGTGAGTTTGAGGGCCCTTTCCAGGGCAGAGGATGCAGGACCTGTGCTAACCAAGAACGGGTTGAAGAGGAGAAGGAACTCAGCGCAGCACCAACGCACTGGGCCTGGTGTAGCCGGCAAGTGGTGGCACTAGCAGTGACACAGAGGATATTAAAGGGCAGCAGCTGGGTGTTGGAGCCTGCGAGGCAGAGGCAGATGAGGTCTCAGCTTCAGATTGGGACTCACTTGGGCCATCTCGTCTCTGTGTAGCATTTCTAGCTATTCCTTGTGCTTCTGCTCTTCGCTTTTTTGTTTTTATCAGTCAGACAATGATGTGAGGCTCCGTTGACCCAAATGTGGCAGGCTTCAAAACCAGGCACCCTTCCCTACCTTCTGGAGCCTCTCCCCCAAAACCTACGTTGACATCATTTCATAGATTCTAAGTTGGAAGCAGTGTGTAAGAACTATACCGGAAGCAGGTTCCCTGATGAGCACAGGGTGGGGGAGCTCTCCGTCTCAGTGTGCATGGGGCGGATCATAGGCACCTGCAAGCTCATCACCAGTGGCCACCGCCAGCCTCCAAAATGGGATCCTGGCTGCTGCCCAGGATTTGCACTTTGAAGGCTTCCTAACATCTTTGAGAGTTAGTTGGTACTTTTATCTCCACTTTGAAATTAAGAAACTGAGGCCCAGAGAATAGTGAGGTGACTTGCCAAAAAAATTATAAAATAATAATTTAAAATAATATGATAGAAGAGCCCTTAGGCTTTGAAAAAGAATAGTAACAGCTAATGAGAACTTGAGTCCAAGACTGCCGAACTCCAAAGCCCATGCTTTACTTCCTGCACTGTTCTGCCAGCAACATCGCTTCCTTTCACTTTGGAAACAGAGCAGTCCTGGTATCCTGTGCACCCACAGCACCCGGAAGTCAGGGAATAGTGTACGCTCTCCTCCTTAGCCCAAGCATCTGATCTCTCTTCTGAGGCCAGGCATGAATCTGACAGAGACCGAGTCTGGAAAGAGAGGCGAGATCTGTCACATAGAAGAGTCAGAGCCCTGCAGGAAGTGGAGCGTAACACTTAGACAATCTTCTATGCTTCTCCTTGGGTGGATAATCTAGCAAGATCTTTGAGAATACACTGATTTTCCCTCATCTACAAATAAAGACTATTTCCATATGGCCTCAGGAGTCTGTCTTTCCACTAAATGGCCACTTGTATCTTACAGATGACACCACAGGAATACATTCGGTCTATACTGTGTACCAAGGGCATGAAATCATGTTTCACGTTTCCACTATGTTGCCATATTCCAAAGAGAACAAGCAACAGGTAGGTGTGAACTCAGGCTCATGGAGAATCGAAGTCATCTATAGTAACCAATGGGGAGAGAACGTCATAATGATCTCATTATGAGACTGTGCATTACTCTCTATGAGTTGGATTCTAGCTACCAGTGTGAGGACCGTTTTTATAGTCTGTATACATCAATTGTCAACAAATCTTATGAAGCTCTGTTTTCCCTAACACTGTCTGTCACATGAAGAAATAAGGGTCAGGGTAATAATGGGCATATATGTGCATGAACATGTGTATGTGGGAATTGTAGACTTAGCTCAGTCCATGTTATATTGCTATAACAACATGCCCAAGGCTGGGTACTTTATAAAGAAAAGGTTTGTTCAGTTAACAGTTGTGAAGACTCAAGAGTATGGTGCTGGTATCTGCTCAGCTCTGCAGAGGGCCTTGGGTTCGATGGTATCACAGTGGCTGGCACAGATGAATCTGCACAGCAAGATGGGGGCAAATGAGATTGAGCAGGAGCATCGTGCTCACCTGTAACAATCTGCTCTTTCAGGGCCTGAGAGTAACAATGGACTTTCATGAGGAAAGCATTAATACCCTTAGAGACTTCCTCACCTCCCGCTGGGCCCCCTCTCTTGACAGCACCACACTAGGCACCTAGCTTCAGCACTGGACCTCTGGGGCCTGCTCAGCCTAGCACCAGACTCCCCAAGACTGTTTTATACGTGTCACCTTTCTTGGTGACTTTTTCAGGGCACCTTCTGTGTTGTAAAAATGAAACTCCAGGACGTAAAATAAGTGGCTCCTGCACAATGGTTGATGTGCATTGTTGTTCAGGTCAGCACAGATGGCTGACACCAAGTGTCTGTGTGGGCTGTGCCATCCTGGAAAACTCCCTGGGGTGCCCCAGCCCCCTCGAGAGTCTGACTCTTCACAAGGGAAGATCTTACCGCTTGGCGGCATTTTCCTGCTACTGGCTTTTGAGGGATTTGGGGATTTCCATTTAGACTTCTATGAGATTTTTAACATTTTTTACACTTGGACAGCATCTAATAAATAAATGTCACTAACATGAATGGACAGTTAGCAAAGATTGGTGTGAAATAGGAACCCTACTAGAGAGTGTGTGTGAGGGATAAGAATGTGCAGTTCCTGTTTCAACAAGGCAGAAACACACAGAGCACACTCAAGGGCCAGGATACCCGGCTGGGATGCGGAGATGTTTTGGGGAGATGGCGGATGGACGGTAGGAAGAGCCAGTGCCATGTGGTGGTATGAGGCTGGAATAAGGAGCTGGTAGCCTTTCTGGGAGGCTGTGGAGACCCATCAGAGACTTAAGTCTGTTCCAGTTACCGAAGGAGAACTCGGTGAAGGACAGGCTGGGGCAGGAAGTGTGTAGGCCCAGGAGGACCGGAAGCGGCTGAGGTGCACGCACAGTGGGTAGGCGTCCTCTGTATGGGTAAGAGCACCAGTATTACCGCTGCCAGACCTCACCTCCTGTCAAGTTCGGGGGCTCTTGTGATCCAGTGGAGAAGGGAGACCACACTGGTCTTCCCAATCATTGTGAATTTGGTTGACTTTTATCATTTAATGATAATATCAAAAAACTACTATTAAACTATTTTATAAGCCCAGCACCAGCCTTTTCAGTGCCATACACTTATCAAAATTGCCCATGCCCCATGGCATAAGGGGCATTGTCCAGAGGGACAAACATGCCAGTTCAAGCCTCTGTCCTGTTCAGAAGTCTTTCTCTTCAAGAGGCTTGCTGATGACCTTATCTGTTTAGGGAACCCATCAGCAAAACGGTGCAGCAGCATTCCCAGGGCACTGAGCTACTCCCAGATGGCCCCGCTGTGCTGGATACTCGGGCTAGCATGAGCTCCCTTGGCCCAGCATCGATAGATAAGAGAAAATCAAAGTTATAAAACTTCTGCCGATTACCAGGGCAGTAATTCAGGTGAGAAGAGAGATGATGGTGAACTCTTATAGTGCTTAATCCTGAGGTCAGCTGGGGAAGGACCTCCCTCCAGCTCCAGTTTCTTGGGGATCTAAGATAACTGGCAAGAAGTTAGAGGCAAGTCTGAATCCTACAGTCTTGTTGGCTTTCTGACCAGCTGGCATCTGGAGCCCTCATGGAACAGCCCTGGATGCACCCTGGGTGTGAGGTAAACAAGCAGGCTTTCACAAGATTCTGCGGACTTCTGGTTTTGCAGGTTGTGATAGGACAGTAACTTCTTCAGTCCCTGTCTTTCCAAGGAGATCAAAGGGGCTGAAAGAGGGATGTTGCTGTCAGCCTCTCTGGGGCCTTATCTTCCTGATGCCCTTGCAGGGTCAGCACCGCTAACATCCCGACTCCACACATGCAGACCCCCACACAGCACTTAGTTCCAGATGAAGGCACAGGTTCAGCCACCCCTGAGCCAGATGGGCACATCCTGTGTGCATACTGCCACGCCCGTGGCTCCTGTCTTTCCATACTCCCTACCTCCCGGGGTCTACTCCACCTCTTTTTTTTTTTTTTTAAAGGAAAAAGAGAAAAAACAAAACAAAGCAGTGTAAGGGTACAAGTAATACAGAGCTACAAAACAAAAAAAAAACTGTAAGAAATCGCCAGTTAATAGATTACACATTATCATCTTAGAGATAGTTGCTCAAGTCACAGTATCAAAGCATACAAAATGGTACAGTCAAACAGTGAGACTGCAAACAGTTGTGTTCAATGATCCAACCAAAAACATTAATATGGTCATCTATTTAACACCCCTAAACACACTTGCAGTTGTATCCTTTAGAGCACTTTTTTTTCCTCTCTTTTTTACAACAAAATTTACACATTTAATTACTCCTTAGTTCTTATTACTTTTTTTTAAGAGAATAAAGTCAAATATGGCAAAACAAAGCTGTCAGTCAAAACCAAGGATAGACATAGCACATGATGTAGAACAGAGTACAAGGTTATCAACCGTGGTTACCATAATGCCTCTTGCTTCCTTAAAAAGAATTGTCTGTCTCATTAGGTATTGTAAAGTTGAACAAAACAGTAGAGAACAAGACCAATAAAACCTAAACCTTGTAAACATTACAGGACTTCCAAAGAAGATTAATAGTCAAACCAGAATGGGCATCATAGTGAATCTTATTTCCTTCAAAATAGTTGCCTATACCCTCAAACTTGATACTATCATACAGAACAGAACAGAGTCTAATCAGTCAAAACAAGATAATGGGAGTATTACAGGACTTCAAATCAAGTTAATAGGAAATCAAAAAAGTTACTATAATATATCCTAATTTTTTTTATTTTTTCCCCTTAATTAAAAAAATCATAAAAAATAATTTTTTTAATGAATAAGGGAGAGATTAAGAAAAAAGAGGACATAACAACATAACAATACTGGTCAAAGCATGACAGTTTCCGCAACCTAGTGCTTCACCACCAAATAACCCGACTTAATAGTAGTTACCATACTGTCTTTTTCCTTGAAATATTTGAATATAACTTCATATACTATAGCTTCAAACATATCAAGTCAGTGTAAAACCATTCAAGTGGATGAAAGCATTGTAGGATATTTAGAACCAGCTAACAGAAAACGAACAATGGTTTCTATATTATCTCTTTGCCTATAACAATTTTTATTTATACTATCACATATAATAAAATCCAGCAAGATACATCATGATAAAACCAATGGAGACAGAAGAACAAAAGCTTGGTGGGACTTCAAAACAAGATGATATTAAATCAGCACTAGCTATTATGATGTCTTGTTTTCTTCAAAATAGCTGTTCATTTCATCACAGGCAATAATATCAAGCAGCCCAGAATAAAGCCATTCCAATTAATAAGTGAAAACTTTATGAAGCTTCAAGGCCACATAATGGGTAATCATGATTACCACATACTTTTATATATTTGAATCATTACTTACATACTTTACCCTTTCAACGTGCCAGTGCGGGTAGCCGGACCTCCCTCCCCACACTCTGCAGATGCTTCCTGGGCTGGGTGCCTCCAACCTCAGGCAGCACTCCATCCAGGCCTCGGCCTCCACAGAGGTCCCTTCTGCTCCTCATGTTACCAGGCAGGGTGGTGGAATCCTTCATAGCTCTGCTCTCTGTCTACCCAGTCTG
Organism: Cavia porcellus; assembly: GCF_034190915.1. Taxonomy (NCBI): domain Eukaryota; kingdom Metazoa; phylum Chordata; class Mammalia; order Rodentia; family Caviidae; genus Cavia; species Cavia porcellus. The sequence continues at coordinate 201,562,052 of NW_026947484.1, forward strand.
TCAGGAAATCTACTGGCTCTGCCTTCAAAATACAACTGAAGTCAGATCACCAGTCATACTGGAGTGACAGCACCTCTGAAATGGATTGTGTATATGGTACCTTTCCTCCCGGGCCTCTATGCTATTCCCCTGCCCCTGACAGTCAGCAGCAGGGGAGCCTTTCAAATGCAGTCCAATCCCGCTGCTTTCTTTCTCAACCTCCATTGCCCCGCTCAGGTGCAAACCAGCGTCCTGAGCTGGCCTTGTGCAATGCCTCTCTTCTCAAAGTCTGCTGTGTCCCGCCACATGAGCCTGCCTCTGTTCCTCTGTCACAGGCCCGTGGGCCTTGGAGTTGCCCTTCCCACTGCTGGGAGCTCTTCCCTACACCTCCACCTTTGACTGCTCAGCTGTGAACTCGGCACCAGGCCACTGCCCACAGCCCTTGGCCTGCTCTCCTTTTCTGGAGCAGTTACTCCCTTTGAGCACCATTCGGATAAGTTCGTGGACTTGTTTGTTCTGCTTCCTGTATATTCTCCTCTTCCTCCCCCCCTCCCCCCACAGGAGTATAAGTGAAGGCAGGGTTTCTTGTCTTTGCTCCTGGCACAGAATAGCAGCACAATAATATTTTTAAATGTATAGACAACCACTGAAATACAACTCATATGCCATATAATTCACCCTTTAAATGACCAAGAGATTTTAGTGTTTTTACAAGATTTTCTAATTATCACAGTCAGTTTTCATTACAGCAAAAATAAACAACCTGTCCCTTCCCTTACCTCTCCCTTTCCGGTCTGTTTTGGTGACCATGAATCTGCTTTCTCTCTGTGATGATTTCCCTATTATGTATAAATGACATCACATGATATATGACCTTTTCTAACTGGCTTCTTGCGATTAGCATATTTTCAAAGACCATCAGTATGATAGTGCTTCATTCCTTTTACTTGCTGAACAATTTCCCATTGTATGGATATGAGCTACATTCTGTTTTTTCACTTGCCAATTATTTTTATTGTAATAAAAAATGCATCATGTAAAACCTACCATTTTAACCAACACACCGCGTACAGATCAGCAGCAGTGGGTCCATTCGCACTGATAGGCTCCCATCCCACCGTCCCCTCCAGGACTCTGCCTTCCTCAGCTGGAAGCCCACAGATGATGGTTCCACACTTCCCCTCCAGCAGCCCAACAGCCACCATTCTGCTTCATGATCCCTATGGCTTGATGCTCCTCACCTCGGTGGAATAATGCAGTCATTTTCCTTTTGTGCCTGGCTTATTTGACTGAACAGAGCGTCCTCAGGGTTCATCCATGTGGAAACTTGTTTCCAGATTTCATTCCTTCTTAGGGATGAATAATATTCCTTTGCATACATGTACCACATTTTCTTTATCCATTCATCTGTTGGTGGATATGGGGCTTTTTCTGCCTTTGGCTATTGTGAATAATACTGCTGTGACCATAGATGGCACACAGATGGTGAATCTTTGCTTTCACTTCCTTGGGGTATACTGCTGGTAGAGCTATGTTTCACACTCTGAAGAACCACCATATTCTTATCCATAGCAGCCGTGCCATTTGACATTCCCTCCAGCAGTGCCCAAGGGCCCCAGTTTCTGGTGCTCACCGATGCTTCACTATTTAGATAGCTGTCTGAGTGAGTGTGCAGAGCTATCTCATTTTGGCTTGCATTTCACCCCTCGTGATTGTAAGTACCTTTTTCGTGTAAATTGTCTATTTACATGTTTCTTTGGAAAAGAGTGTCTTTTGCCCTGCTGTATTAATGTTTTGTTGCTGAGTAGCAGGAGTTGATAGGTTGCAGCTATAAACCCCTTATCAAATACATGCTTGCAGATGCTTTCCCCCACTGTCCAACGGGCTGTCTTTTCACTCTGGTGATAGTGTCCTTTGATGCCTGAAAGTTTTAAATTTTCATGGAGTTCAATTTATTTTGTTATTATATGTGTTTTTGATTTCTTGATTACTAAAGAAATCATTACAATAAACAATAAATACTATTTTTTTTTAATTTAATGAAATTGGGGCCAGGGATTTAGCTTAGCGGCATAAGCGCCTGCCATGCAAGCACACAGTCATGAGTTCGATCCCCAGTACCAAAAAAATAATAATAATAATTTAATAGAATTGAAATTATTCGAAGCTCTATAATTCTTAGTTTCTTCTGGCAAATTGGGAATGAGTCCTTTGATTCCTATACAAATCAGTCAGGGATCTGCTCTGTAAGACTTACTGTAGAATAGAGACTTGGGGACAGGGACAAAAAAAAAGCCCTGTGCAAAAAAAAAAAGCTAGAAGCCCTATAAGAATGTCATCAGAGCCATGTGCAGATATAGCCAAGCAGCACAAGCACCTGCCTGGCAAGCACAATGTCCTGAGTTCAATTCCTGGTTTTAAAAAAGTCTATATTTACATAAGAATGGCATCAGAAAAGTGCTGTGGGCATTGAGGGACAAAAAAATGACCTTTGAAAAGTTAAGGAGGCCTAGAGAAGGTGTCTTGTGCCTAGGCTTGCACAGATGGCCGGATTTGAAATACTCAGAAATCAGAAACTAGGCAAAGTAGCTTGGCTTACTTCTTGCTACGTAATGAACCACTCAGCCAGCAGCTTCCGCTGGTCTCCATCATTTGCAGCCCCTGGCCGCTGAGCTAGATGAGGACACCTGCCCTGTCCCTGCTCCATGCAGTGCCAGGGTCTCCCAGTTGTCCTCTCTTCCTTCTCTGCGGCACCGGGCCTGACTTCTGTCATGGGGCCTGTCATGGGGCCAAAAGCACCTCCTGAGAGAGCAGGGGGGTGAGCTTTGCTACAGTTTGTTCACTGCTGCAGTCTTCAGTCAGCAGTAATATTCAAGGCAACAGCACATGAACCCCACCTTCCAGTGAGGGGTGTGACCAAGAGTCCCCATCGTCAATTGCCATGTTCAGAACTTGGACACCAGGGATCCAGAGGCGTGCCAAGTCATTGCATGTGAGCAGATAAGCACAGGCCGAGAACAAGGTCGGGACAGTGTGACCCGCGGGCCACAGCCAGCCATACCTGCTTCTTCATGCTTTGTCTGTGGCTGCCTTTGCACTCCGGGAGCAGCCTTGTAAAAAGACCACGTGGTTTGCAAAGCTAGAAATACTCTCCACCTGACCCTTCTAGAAAAGGATGTTGACCACAGATCAGATCATTTTAGAAAGGGTAACAGGAGTCAAATTAGACAACATCATTTCTCACCAAGTGTATGCTTTGGAGTTAGCTAGGGCAGGCTGGGGATGCAGCTCAGAGGCAGAGTGCTTGCCTAGTGCGAGCTAAGAGGTAGAAGGAGGGGAGGAACTGGCTGAGGTGTTTATAAAAGTACCCCTTTGAGCCCCCTCCCAGGAATTCTGCTCGCTTCCTACTAAATGCAGATCAAGGGATAATATGTGCAGACAAACAATACAGGCACAGTAGTATAGGAAGAGAATGGAGGCTATCCAGGAGGCAAGGGAGTCAAGGGAAATGGAAGTTCAAATCAGGAGAGGACTGGGAGAGCCAAGACGGCTGGTGAAACATGGGAGACAGAAAGCCAAGGACATCTGAAGGTCAGAGCTCTGCCCTGGCCTTTGTGGCTTGTCATACTGTTATGATTTTTAACTCCGTGTTTGACCTCAGCGTTGTCATTTATGCTTATCACAGGTGGAAAGGAAGCGTCACATTGGAAACGATATTGTCACCATCGTGTTCCAGGAAGGAGAGGAATCTTCTCCTGCCTTTAAGCCTTCCATGATCCGCTCCCATTTTACACGTATCCTGGGCCTCCGCAGATGCTCCAATTCAGCAGCCTCGTTGGACTTAAGATGACCCTCATGACCCACATGCTATACCTGACATTTTTGCATTACTAGAGCCCAGACCTGCTGCTTTAGAATTTTTGCTGTTTCTAATAATTGATAATAATTTCCTAATTATTGCATGTTTCCCTGTTCCTCCATCTGTCCATTAGAGTAGTAAATGGGTTAACTGAATTCTCCCCTGCCAAAATATCTTGCAATCTGTGAACTAAGGGGAACTTCCTACCATCTATCGGTGATAAATATATTAAAGAAATAGGGCTGGGGTTTAGCTCAGTGGCATAAGCGCCTGCCTTGTAAGCAGGCAGTCGTGAGTTTGATCCCTGGTACCGCTAAAAAGGAAAAAGACCAAAAAAAAAAAAAAAAAAAAAATATAGTGAATGAATCCTCAGAGAAATTTGCTTTAGTTATAAAAATTTCTAAGTTAAACTAAATAGCCAAACCAGGTGTGGTGGTGCATGCCTGTAATCCCAGCACTCAGGAGGCTGTGACAGAAGGATGGCCATGAGTTTAAGGCCAGCCTGGACTACACAGCAAGACCCTGTCTCAAAAAACAAATAAATAAATTTTTTAAAAAATAAAAAGCCAAAATAATTTGTCCTGGTTGAACCTAAGCCCTGATAATAGCTGCTGTATAACCTCCTCTTGAGCTTTGAAAATTGATAGACCAGGAAATTTTTATTTGCTTTGCCTAATCCCTATTCAGCTTGTAAAACCAGCAATTTCCCAGGATGGGACTGAAGGTCCCTGCAGGATCAGAACCCAGCTGAGCCAGACCCAGAGGCAGAACCCAAAGGTGGTGACTCCACAGGTTTTCTGCAACAGGCATTTTCAAAATCAGTTCTCATCTAGTTACTCATATTCCCCAGACACCCAATGGAAATGCTCAGAGAGAGGAGCCCTGTGACACATGCACTAGGAATGAATTGCTCTCTGTACTTAAGGCCTAACAATGTAGCATATAAGTATTGAAAAGCTAAGATTGCCAGATACCTTCCATGAGACTAGGAAAGAAAATGGATCTGCTCCTCCACCTGAACTCTGATTTTCTTTCTTCTCATCCCCTGAGCACCATCTCCTCTGCTTGCTTGATTGAAGACTGCCAATTTTTCCTCTTTCTTGCAGCAGTTCTTACAGAACAGAAAGCTTAACTTCTCCAAGTGCAGTGCAGGAGAGGCAGCGAGGTGACTTTGTGGCTGAGAAGTGGCCATTCTCTTTTAGGGTTTCCCTTACTCGAAGGTTTTACACTACATGGGAAGGGTTTGGCACTTCTGTTTCTGGAAAGGGAGGAGAGAGGGTAGTTACCCATGGAGATCCATTCTGCTGAGCCCCTGCGTGGGAACGTGGAGCACGAGGGGCCTCACAGCCCTGTAAGTCCAGCTGGGCATGGGAGGTGGCAGGGGTAGGGAAGAGTGGGAAAGGGTGACTGCTGGGATGGTTGTGCTGTTTTATTTTCTATCTTTAAGACCTTTAATGAGACATGAGTCACATGCTGTATAGTTTATTTTGTGTGTGTGTGCGTGCACGTGTGTGTGCACAGTGCTAGAGACGGGCAAGGCGTCACACATGCTAGACACACACTACACCGAGCTACACCGCAGCAATCATGCTATTCTGAACTTGGCAGGCTGTAGCCCAAGCAGAGTAGACTATAGAAGCCACCAGCAGCCACATCAGCTTGTGCTGTTTTGTTTTGTCTACCAAAGCCAGAAGGAGTGAGAGAGAAGGTGTATAGTGGCAACATTTAAATTTGCTTTCCTTCTCAAAATGTGTGAGATGAAATATGTGACTAATTTCATGTTGGGCTTTTGTTTGTATTTCCAGGCAAGGGAATTGCTCTTTTTGCTCTGTTGGCAGCTTCGTTGTTTAGTGTCTGTCTTCACGTTGCTCTTCTGACAGCTGCGGAGATTTATCCCTTCCCAGCAGAAGCTCACCCAGACGCTAACCCTAGGCACAGCACCCTCACACGCACCCTCCTGGCCTGTGTGTCTAAAGAAGTTGAGCTTCTGTTCCCAGCCAACAGCAACAGGTGCCCTTAACTAACGGCCAAAATAACACTGCACAGGGTTTCTGAAGCACAAGCTGTCCATTGTGAGCACCAGTTGTTGATTAATTTCCTTGACCATTGGCGCAGATATCTTTGCCTTAGTGAGATATGACCAGCAAAATGACAATTACAGGTGGGTGATGACCTTGTCTTACTCTTGTTCTAATCCTCCTGGTGACGCGTTAATTTGGCATTGATTGTGTGAGGTTCAGCGTGCACACTTGCTGACTGATTTACTAGAGGTGCACTCACCTTAGCAAACGTTCTTCAGGGCTGCCTCTCTTCGGGAAAGATTTGCTTGGTGCAGCAGACACCAGGGTCAGGGTTAGCTTGCTATTTTTTGTACTTTATGTGGGACAAGTTTGATATATTTGATCCTGGCTCTTGTTTCCTGAGCCTCTGCCTTCACTTATCCTTCTGTTCTGAAAAATTAATCTATCTAATGATGCCATGATGTTGTGAACCAAATAGATTTTGGGTTTGAATCCCAGCCCTGTTGCTACCTGATTTTGAGGCTTTGCAGAAGCATTTGTCTCCTCAGAGCCTTAAGCCTTGTGTAGAATGAAGGTGACAGCTTTGGTGAGAATCACAGTCAATGCCAAGGCGTAAAATACCAAGTGCAGTGGGCGGACAGTGGCGGCCTTGTCCGCAAACTAGGAGTCAGACCACAGAGGCCTCGGGGACTCATCTCCACCCTCGAAGTGCACTGGCTGAGCTTGAAAGGAGGCCCGGATGGTGGCCTAGGGTCCTGCTGTGGTGTGCCATTCCTAACACACCACATAGTCTGCTGTTCAGAGTGACAGGAAAAATATCAGTGACCTCTCAGCAAAAACCAACTAATTCTGGGATGCTCTCTACATAGGCTGAAAATATTTTCAGAAGAAAGCGTGCCACTCTTTGGCCCACCCTTGCCATCCCCACCGGTGTTTACAGACCACCAGGAATTCAGGGACTTTTTGCTAGTGAAATGTAAGTCTCCACTTGGAAATGTTTCTGTGACTTATTCCACGTCGGAACGCATTTCTTCATATTCCCCAGGGGTGCTGCATGGGAAAAGGTCGTTGCTAAAGCAGACTGTGTTCCATCAGTTCTCAGCCCAGCACACACTCCGTTTTCCGATGGTGGCATGCGGGTTTTCTCCCCGAGTGCTCATATACCCCTGCCTCATCCTGCCCACCTGCCTTGTGCTTTTGTCCCCCCTACCCTCTCACAGTGATGGGACCCTAAATTGACATTCTTCCCTGGGTTCTGATGCAGCCGTCCTGAATCTCTGCACATGTACGTATACAGGTCTTCGTCAGAGTGGGGTGAAGTGGGGAAGAGTGGTTAGAAAACAGGCATAGGGATGGTGAGAGCTGGGGACAGGGGCACTTGTATGACACAGAGACAGAATGTGCACAGGAGCCCACTTGCCCCATGCCTTTATAGCCTCCCTGTGATACTCAGTACCTGACTCTGACCCCCCGCTGCACAGATCCCGGCTGCACCTCCCCAGAGTGCCCTTAGTTATTCTGTCTGAAGGCCTAGGGAAAGGCTACCTCCTTGGTGATCAACAAGCCACTCAGTGTCATCTGCTGAGGCTCTTTGCAGAGGCCCAGCCCACCAGCCCCAAGGTTGTGGCAGTCTCAGCCCGCGTTCTCTGTGCAGACTGGTTTCTGCCTTCTGCCAGGCACGCTGGGCACTGCCTCCCTCTGCTCCGACCTGCATAGAGTCTGCCTAATTCTGTCACTGTTGCCATGTGGTTTGGGAACATTTACAAAAGCTCTTGTCCTCTCCTCTGAGTCTGTCTTGCTCACCTGACCTAAAGGTGGCACTGAGTCCAGGGCCTTACAGAATTCTTCACAGACACCTGCTCCTCCTCTTCTGGTCTTAATAATGCTGCTGTAGGACTGGCCAAGGCCAACCCTGCAGGCCAGGATGAGACAGACCTGTGCTGTCCCTCCTTTGCCTTCTTTTCTCCCTGCCTGTCCTTCACAGCCCTGCAAGTGCACCCTCCTTTGACAACCCTGGAATGCTCCTGTGTCTATCTGCCCTTGCATTTGACCCCTCTAAGGAGTATGTGTCACTTAACCCCAGGCTCAACCAAGCCACTTGATTAGCACTCTTCCTTGCTGCCCCTGGCAGAAGTCTCCATTTGCCCTCCACATTTGTCTTAGGAATGGAGCTGTGGGGAGCTCCTTGACTGAGGCCCCCTGTGCCTCACCACTCACCCAGAGTGTCACCTCCTGTAGAGGCCCCTCCTGACATTAGGAGCAGCACACACTGCAAATCACGTGCAGAAGAGAATGAGTTTGTTTCTTCTTTCTCACTGCCTGTACCTCTTATTTCAAATGCTGGGTCCCACGCTCAGGTGCCCAGAGAGGTGGGGAGGGGAGAAGTGAGTGAGCGATGTGGGCAGAGGGAAAAATCAGGAGCTCAGCTAGGCGCTGCCTTTCAGGTGCATGTTGGCAGAGAGGCTGTTTTCAAAACAAGTCAGACTTCTGAAATCCTTTGTGAAATTGCCCAAGTCTTAAGACTGTGAGGTCCTGGGCTGGGGATTTGGCTTAGTGGCCAACGTACCTATCTGGCAAGCACAAGATCATGAATTCAATCCCCAGTACCAAAAAACAAAAAACCCTTGAGGTCCTTCTGGTCCTCAAGTCCAGAGGATCAGGTAGAAAGCAAGAGACAAAGCTCGGCGGCAGGGAACAGGTACAGGAGCTGGCTGCAGAGAGGGCCTTGGAAGCCTGGGGCTCTGGCCCAGTGCTGTGGTCTTTTAAGCCCAGTTAGTGAGAGGGACACCTGGCCACGCTGGGGACCCAGCTCACCAGCAGAATCCACCCATTTCGATGGAGCCAGATGCAAGTGACTTGTCAACACCCTCTGAGACCCGGGGTGAAGAGAAGCGAGAGTCCATTGGTTTAATTCAGAGATGGAAATTGCAGAGGTTGGGGGACCAGGCTGAAAGGATGCTGTGGGAAAGGCAGGGTGGGGCTGGATGGCCGAGGGCAGGAGAATCCCTGGGGCCAGAAGATGGATTCACAGAGAGCAGGAAAGAGCATTTCAGCAAAAAGACTGGCCTTTCCTCCTATTCAGCCTAACTGTATCATCTAGAGTTGATTTTTTTACACTATTAAGGAAAAAACATATACTCCAATGAAAAAGTTCCAGAAAATAGACACTAGCATTCTGGGAGGCTGATACAGGAGGATCACAAGTTTGAGCAACCTAGCCAGACCCTGTCTCAAAATAAAAAATGAAAAGAAAGGCTGATACAACCCTGGGTGGAAGACCTGGATTCAACCGCCAGTACCTCAAACAGAAAAAGAAAAAACCACATAACTGATAATTCTTAAGAAACATATTTCTGCACACAAGCCCAGCTCATCCCCAGCAGACAGATTACGTCTGAAGAATGCCTGTTTCTCAAGTGTTCCATTTTTCAGTCTACAAACACTGACTTTCTTTTGGCCCCTGTTTGAGAAAGCTAATAATGTGATACATATCCAGCTCAGTGTGCCTAGCAGTGTGCTCTTCATAGTTATCTCACTTAAATGTCAACAGTCCCGTGAGGAAACATGGCTGTCCGTCCCCATTTTAGAAGTAGAAAACCAAAGCCCCAAGAAGCTGAAAGTGTTGCCTTAGAATTCACAGCCAGCAGCAGAGTGGATTGCACCCCACAGCTGTCTTGCCTTCAAACCCCTGACTTCAACAGCACAGTCCTATCCTGTGCTCTCGTGTGTAACTGCACGTTTTACTGCATTGTGTCTTAATGTCCAGAGTCTGCTAAACTCCAGCCTGCAGCCTAAAAACCTCAGTATCCTGCTGAGATAACTGTTACATTTTTCTAACAAAGTTCAGCAAATACACCCTTAACCCTCCCCATGGCATCGGAGGTGGGTGGGAGGTTTGATGTGCGGCTAAAGAGCTGTCCAGGCAGCATCAGTCTCTCTGCTCAGGGAGCCTGCCATCCACATAAGGAGGGGACACTGCCAGGCCCAGGGGCTACATGGGTCCACACACAGACGTGGAGAGTTTTTGAGCTTTCTTCTGCACCAGGAAGGTCAGACCAGTGGCAGGCAGTACCAGTATCAGGAAGCTGGGTGGTGGTCTCTGTGAGCAGTTTCCTTGACAAGAACGTTCTTCAGTGATTCCTGACCTTTGTAATCCCCTTTTTCAAACTTGATTTGTAGTAATTAATGGTGAAAAAGCCACCTTGGAAACCCCAACCTTTGCCCAGAAACGCCGGCGTACTCTGGACATGTTGATTCGCTCTTTGTACCAGGATCTGATGCCAGATTTGCATAAGGTACCTGCATCCATGGTCTCCTTTCCCTCCCATGGGGTCCATGCTGAGTCCTAGCACTGAAGCCCTGCTTAAAGCCAAAGCATCGCTTTGATCCTTGCTGTCAAGACCTTGGCGGCCATCATAGCTGACATTCGCTTCTGGCCACCCTTGGGAGAAGGGTGTTGAACATCCGTGAACAGGAACATGTTTTCCTGAATTTGGGGCTTGTGGAAATCCAAGAGCAGGCCTGGAGCAGGCGGGTGTGTCAGCCAGCTTTGGGGGGTACTGGTCTTAGAAAGTCATATTAAAAGAAACCAAAGGGTGAAACTCAACAACTGTTGTGTGATTGGTTGATTGTTTTTCTCTTTTAGAATATGCTCAATAGACGATCGTTTAGTGATGTCTTACCTGAATCACCGAAATCGGCACGGAAGAAAGAGGAGGCTCGCCAGGCAGAGTTTGTCAGGATAGGGCAGGTGGGTTTTGTTGTGTAACTTCTTCCACGAGATGTGTGGTTGTGAAGCCCATCCTAACTGGATGGCCCTTGTGCAGAGACTTTACATTAGCCTGCTGCAGGAAGAGCGCTGAGATGTCTCTGGGTTGTCATGGAAACTGCAAGTGAGACTTGGGACAGTGGATGTAGCAGTCTGTGAGTGTCAGGGAGGGGAGCTCTCTGTGGCAGTGGGGCTGCGAGTGGTCCAGTGTCCACCTATGGGCTTTCTCTTGGCAAGGAGTATGGACCACCCTCCTGCCTGCCAAGAGGTCTCTGCAAGGTGGGGAGCCAGTTTAGAAATGCACCTTGAACCCGTCCCTGGCAGGAGAAAGCAGAACAGCAGCATCACTTGCAAGAAACCTGCATTCCCACCCCATTACCAGGAAGCATCCTGGCTCCCACCTGTCCCTCTACCCCAGGCCTCAGAAGAAATCATCCTTCCTTGGCCTCACTCCCATGGGATAGGTACATGTCCCACATCTCAGAGAGACAAGGAGGATTGCCACCAGTACAGATAAGGTCTGACTCAGAAATGGACTGTTAAGGAGGACAAATGGATGCAGGAAAGTCCTGTGACCAAGGAAAACTTGGAGCAAAGGTCACCGTTTCCCAAAACAGTTGCTGTGACCCTTGTTTAGTTACTGGCATCTCCTCTGAACCGTCAAGCTTGAGGAGGGACCTGGGAGTCTGTGTTTTTTAATGCTCCCAGGTTATAAGTCATAGTACTGCACACCTATAATCCCAGCTCCATGGGAGGCCGAGGCAGAGGAATCACAAGCACAGGCAATTTGCAAGACCCTATCTTAAAATAAAAAATATAAACAGGGGCTGGGGGTATAGCTCGGTGTTAGGGCACTCACTTACCTAGCATGTGTGAGACCCTGGGTTCAGTGCCCAGTACCACAAAGAAAAAAGGAGAAATCACAATACGAATATATTAACTAATCAAAATGACAGAGTGCGTTTGGGGTAAATGGGCTGGGACACTGTAATTAGGGCTTCATATCTCATTACTTTCTTATCTTCAATCTTGAGTCAGTAGAGCAACCTGAAACTTTAGTCTGAATCCTGTTTCATTATATTTTTTCAAATCAACTGTTTATCTTGCTGTCCTTTTGCTGCCTGATAACAAACCTTAAAGAAATATCTGTTCCATAAGGCACTGAAATTGAAGTCCATTGTGAGAGGGGACGCCCCATCAAGCTTGGTCGCGTCAGGGATCTGTAAGAAAGAGGTAAGCTGGTGATACTTGCAAGCTGATGTGTGACTGTCCTTTATCCTCAGTGAAGGTATTGGAATTCTTGGAGGAAAGTTTGAGAGCAGAAGACTCAGTTCCTGCCCAGGCCTCAGGAAGCCCCAGATCATTTAGCAGAGCCTGTGTGTTTCTGCAGCACTCAGGCCCCTGCCTGTGTGAGTGGAGCAGAGCTGCCAGTCAGCCAGGCCCATTCCGCAGTGCTCCCCAAGCTATACGTGACATACGTCACCTGCATGTCTTGACCAGACCCACATTCTGATGCCATGTGTCTAGGCCGGGGTGACATCTCAGGAGCTTGCATGCAGTTCTTATGCTGCTGACTGCAGGCCCACTCTTAACAGGAAGCTTCAAGATCTGTAGCAGGTTTCTCCAGCTAACGTATGAGTGGGTCAGCCCCAGCTCCTGCTCCAGGAGGTCTAGTGGGCCAAAGGGCTGCATTTCCGACTGATTCTTAGAGGGTGCTACTTAATTTACAGTTCATTCAGCCAGCTGAAATCCTGTGCCCTAGCTACTTTCTGTTTCTACTTTTTCCATAAAAACTGAGTGTTAATAGAACAACAACAACCTGCAATCTGAACAGGCCATGTACATGATGTTATATATAGTTAACCACTCAGAGTCTGTAAGTTAGTCACATGGGACAGTGGAGTACACAGGTACTCCACTAGAGGTGTCCACTGCAAAAGTGGAAGAATTATAAAGACATTTACTTTAATACCAAGGTTATTGGGTTTGAGGCTACACACTGTCAAGTTTGCCTTCAGGAAAATGATGAGCTGAAAATGCAAATGACCCTCAGATTCACAACCAGCTTCAGACAAGACGGATAGCAAAGCACCCTTCCTCAAGGTGTGGAAATTTCCACCACCCACTTGCTCATGTGTGTAGTAGCAGTTTACAGTGTTTCCCAACACTGTAACTACCACGTGTAGCCATATTTAATAACAGTCTTAAGAGGTTGTTAGAGCTCCATGAAAAACAAAAGTCTGCGGACCTGTGACTTGTTCACCAGTGAACAAGGAGCAGCTTCCATTGTTGGGTTCAGTTCACACCCTGCCACGGGTCCGCCTTGGAGAAACACTGCTCCAGAGGACCCTGCCACCTGGTGTCGCTTGGTGTGGCAGAGGCCAGAGTCACACAGACGGTTTCCTGGAGCCATTTCTTTACAAAGAACTGAGCTTTGTCAGCCTCCTGAGTGGCCATCAGGTCATGAGCCAGGTCAGGGTTCTCAGAAGAGCCCTGCCTCGATCAGGAGAGCATGGAGGCCCCTTAGTGACTCTGTCTGCAGCCAAGCCTTCCACCTACAAGGGCCCAGGGTGAGGGGAGACACAGCCCAACCTCAGACCAGGGCCTCTGTGGGGCCAGATCCAAGTGGACCTGTGTCATCCCATGCCCTGCTACCCAGTAGTTCCTCAGCCCTCACTGTCCCTGTGCCCACGATGAGTACTGCACACATGCCAGCCCATTAAATTGTCCTGGCCACACTGGGCATTTCAGATAAAGTTGGGTGGGGTTATAGGTTCCCCTAAGCCCTCCATGAAGCCACAGTGCCCTTGGATCTCTAAACAAAGATGTGCTTTTAGCATAAATATCACAAACTTGTGTCCTCTGGGCAGAGAACACCTTGTTATAAAGACTTGATCATTCTGTCTCACTGTTGTTACCTAATGTGCTGGTTTCTGTCTGTCTCCCAAATGACATTTATATTGGCTTTGCGTTTTCATGTCCTCTTGCTACAAGTCACAAGATCAGAATTGCCAGAATCCTTCTTGGGGAAATGCCATTTCAATTAATGACCCACCCTCAGGTAGCTCTTCAGAATATAAAATGTTTCCACATTCGTTAGCTGATCTCAGTCAGAGCAGTGCAGGTCGGTCTCAGCAGCTAGAATATTGCTTCTGTGACTGTGGATTTGCTAATGGGGAAGCACACTGTTCTCCTCTAAACTGGCGCTAATATACACAGCGGGCACCCTCAGCCCTCAGCATGCCCTTGGAGGTTAGCCTGAGAGCATTCCTTTGGGTACTTACAGACATACCTATCTGCACACAAGTGGGGCATTTCTGGCCCTTGTGTCAGATGCAGTCACAACTTCTTATGACTAAAATGAAAACGAAACCAAAACTCAAGGAAAAGAGTACACTTGGCATGAACAAGCGTAGGGGAACCTCTCCTATGGACAGAGGTTATTTTTCCTTTTAGCTTTCGTAGCCTTATCGGGGTCCATAAGTCTTTTCATAGTAAGACAGTAGTAACCTCTTGCATTGTGTATAATTTAATCTTTTGCTGAATCAGCAGCACAGATCTGACTTTTTATAGTTTGTGGGACTTCCTTTTGTGATATACTAATGTGAATTCTCTGAAGCTCAGGCACCTATTGGCCCAATTTGCAGAAAATATGATCAATGTTTCAACTGTGCAAGGAACATTATTTTATATAGAAAGATGTCATGGTGCCAAAAACGTGAGCTCACCACATTCCTAATGTATTTGGAAAGAGTTTTCTTCTTAAGCTGAGTCCAAGCCAGGCCTGGTGGCATATACCTATAATCGCAGCACTCTGGGAGGCTAAAGCAGGAGGATTACACGTTTATGGCCATCCTGGGCAATTTAGTGAGACCCTGCCTTAAAATTAATAATTTAAAAATAAAGATCTGGGGATGTCTCAGGAGTAAAGCACCTCAGGTTTAATCCCTGGCACTACAAAAGAAAAAATAAGTAAAGTTGAGTCCAGACCCCATGTGGCTCCCACAGGTCATCTGTGTTACTGTTTCAGGCATCCCCTGGTGCATTTCCATCTGGTGGGCTGCGGTGTATTCTTTGTGGTGCACTCATTTTCCGATGCTTGTGTTGCCTCGCAGCCCTGGGAGCCCCAGTGTTTCTGCAGTAATTTCCCTCACGAAGCCGTGTGTGCAGATCCCTGGGGCCAGGCCTTGCTGGTTTCCACTGATGCTGGCGTCTTGCTAGTGGATGGTTAGTGAGTAGCTGCTCCTACAAATGTCTTTATTTGTGTGACTTGTAGTAATTCTAAGGTGGGTGCCCGTCAATCAGCGCTCTCAGACCATATAAATGCATGGCCCACAGGGGGGTGATCAGAGTTGGATTTCCTCTTATAACGCTTGTTCTCAAAGTGAGCAGAGGGGATGCTCTGAACCTTGCATGCTAGAGACAGAGCCTCAGGTTCATCCCTTCCTCCAGCCTCCAGGCTCCTGTCTCCGTGGATGTTAAATTGAAGAATAAGCTCCTTTTCCACCAATACTAATCACAGTCCCAACATTTTATCTCAGATCAAAAAGGAACATTATTTACAGCCACTCTCTCAGGGGTATGCTCTCTCAAAGCCTCAAAAAAATAAAAAAGATTTCTGATTTTGAAAGTACTTGGTGTCCAAAACAAATGATAAAAATCTTAGATAAACAGCCCACTTTGATGGGTATAGAAACAAAAAGATTTTGACAGGCTTCAACTGAAAATAAAATCAAATTATCCAACAGCAGGGAGATGAGTGGGCCTGTGACACAGACCGGCCACAACATCTGCTGCGGCCAGGATGCTCAATAACTGGGTCCCTGGTGGACAGGGTCCCTCCCAGCAGGAAGCCCCTGCGGGTTCTTCTGGACTCCAATGAATGACAGAGGAGCTGAGCGCTGACCACTGTCATTTCCTGGGACTTCAGAGGGAGCCACAGGCAAGAGATGGGGTTTCACAGTCCATCCCCTGGCTGCAAGAGGCAGCTGCACAGTCTCGGTAACCATAGTGTCATCTTAGGAGGCTCCTAAAGCCACCGCTGTGAGAGTAACATGATGGCCTACCTGCAGCAGTCTGCCCTGCTAGGGGAGGACCCTTACCCTCCCGCAGACGCTTGCTCTGTGCCGGGTGCCCTGTGTGGAACGGCACACCTTGCAATGCATTGCTTTCCATTTCCCGTTATTTTTGATACATACTTTAACTGTGTACCCATAACCTAACCATCCATACCTATAACTAATTTAATGACAGGAAATTCATTGAAAACTCATCCATTCAGCACCAAATACTTAATTTGAGAAAAGCAGAGATCTTGAAAAGCCAGGGTTAGGAATTTAGTGTAGTGGTAGTGTGCTTGCCTAGCATGTTTGAGGCTTGGGTTCCAATCCCAGTATCAAAAAAAAAGAAAAGGAAAAAGAGAATCCAAGCTCTTTCTTTTGACCTTTGATTTTTCTCTAATGGAGGTGATTTTTTAAGAGCCTGAAAAATGGGCTGGGATGTGGCTCAATGGCACGGCGCCTGCCTGGCAAGTGCGAGGTTGTTTGATTCCTGGTACACAAAAAAAAAAAAAAAGGCTGAAAAATAATCTGTTATAATGAAAAATATGGTGACATATACCATGGTTGTAGCTGTCATGAGTGGCAGGGGGGGACTGTAGGGCCTAAATAATTAAAAGCAGTAACAGACACATAAATGCAACTTCTTAAATGACAGATGTTATTTTTACTGTCATCCTAGGAATTTACTAAAAATTAACAAAACCCTTAGATTTTTTTGCCCAAAGTACAACCAAAAAAAATTCGTTAAAATTTATCTTTAAAAGGAAGAAAACAAAACTGGGCATGGTGGCACATGCCTGTAATCCTAGCACTCAGGAGGCTGAAGCAGGGGGATTGGTATGAGTTTGAGGCCAGCCTGGGTTACACAGTGAGCTGAAGGTCAGCCTGAATTGCATAGCTAGACCCTGTCTCCAAAAGACAAAAAAAAAAAAAAAAGGAAAACAGACCTTTGGGATTCAGTCCAGTCCTTTCACTTTATAGTTGAAGAAACTAAGACCTAAAGGCATGACGTAGCTTCCCACGATCACAGATTAGTGGCAGTTGTGGACCTAGAACCCAGATGCGATTCCTACACAGGTGCTTTTCCCACTAAGCCAACTACGTCTCATTAAAATTGAAATTAAAGTCTACTCATGTTTTTGTCTTCACTTTAACACAGATTTCCAGAAGTGCAGTCCTGTGTAAATAAGTATGGAAAATTGTACAATGAATGCTAAATCCTCCCCTTTTGCCTTTTTGGAAAAGAGAAAGCATACTGTTAGTGTATTTGTAAAAACAAAACCAGACAGGTTCAAACAAACAAACAAATAACCTGCTTTGCTACTATTTTTTTAAATGTAAAATTCAAACTCAGATTACCCAATTCCTTTCTGAAAATTTTGGTAGTATCAAATAAAAGGAATGCTATGATTTTTCAAGAAATTTTTTCCTCCCAAACTTAGAGGCAGTCACCCTCCCAGGTGGGAGTGCAGACATCCACCATCTTAGACCCATTACGCAGCTCAGTTTTCTCATGTCCTGATTATACCGTGCTGCTCCCCACTTGTTTTTTGCTAAAAAAAAAAAAAAAAAAAAAAAAAAAAAAAAAAGAAGGATAATAAGCTTGAGGCTTTCTTTGTACTCATTGTTGTGCCATAATTCTCTTATTTCTTTGTTTACCTTCTTCTGGCCTGCCCTTAATCATATTACGAATTGTTTCCCTGATTGGATCTGTCCATTTTATTCCAGGCTGAGTTCCACTGTGGTCCATTAGCCTTTGCTTAATTTCATTAGCCCGACCCGCTGAGACTCTACTCTTTTCAAGGTCATTATGAAAAATCAATCTTCTCTGTCCTCAAAGTGCAGCAAAACCTGTTCTGAAGGGAGACGGAACACTGACTAAATGTGCTCCTGCCACGCATTCCAGTGTCACAGCAGCACCATAGGAAAGCAGCTGCTGCTTCTCTCAGAGGCTACAGGGAGGAAAACTTAGCCAACAGTCACTAAACCTATGTGTCACTTTCCCCTGTCCTTACCTCCGCCTGCCTGTGCTATATATAAAACAGTTCATCCATCTGAGACAGATCTAATGCAGAGCAAGTGCTGATTTGTTCTGGGCTCAGCTTGGCCACTACACAGTGTACCTCTGTCTTCCATGTAAAACAAAGGGCTTTTGTCCTTGGTGACCCCACGTGCTGTAGCTGTGACCTCAGGCAAGCTCTGAAGACCGAGTCTCAGGCTCCTCACTTGTTGAATAGGAATATTATAAATACTACAAAGTGGGTCACTGGAACATTTGCATTAAACACCATGAACCACCAAGCACCAGAGTATGGCCCAGAATGAGTCCTTAGTATGAGTTCCTAACCGCTGGTGCTGTGGTTCATAGCAGCTATTTAGTCAGCGCAAGCTAGCGGGAGCCTCTCAGGGTCTCAACAATTAGTCTGCCCAGCAGCGGGGGCAAAGGCCCTGAGAATCAGCTCCTTTTATGAAGGACGAGGGTAGAGGAGGCCAGAACATGGTTAATGAGCTGTCACAAAATCTGCGTTTATTCTGAGAATTAAAGAGGAGCTAAAGCCAAACCCTGTATAACTAGACAACTGGAGGCAAATGCATGTCTAACACAAGCTTAGCAGGCTGTGTGCTCAGGCCAGAGCTGCCCAGACTAGCAAAAGCAGGAGATCCCTCCCCCTGAGGCCTGCTCAAATCACAAATCCTACCAGGAAAGCGCTGCTCTTTCTGGGTGCTGTAGGGTGAGGTACGAACTGCCAGCTACACTTGGGTTTCTGGAAGAGGAAAGACCCTAAGTTACATAGAAGCAAAGCAACCAAACCCACAGCAGAGGCCTTGAAGAGTAAGTGCAGACAAAGGAAATGCGCCACTTCTCTGCCTAAAATGTCCACACTGTCCCTGGTCATCTCCACCTGGCCCTGGCCCCACACCACACAAAACAGGACCTTTGGCTTATCATTCTTTCAGCCCCAATGTCTCCGAGTCCCCAGAAGCAAAGTAAGTGTTAGCAATTTATGACGCCAAGAAGTAACCTTGGAAACAAATCTTGGGTATAACTGACTTTAGTCAGTTATCCAAAATCTTCTTGAGCAATTCCTCTTAAATTGTCCTTTTTTGGGGGCTGGGGATTTAGCTCAGCAGCATAAGCATCTGCCTTGCAAGCAGGCAGTCGTGAGTTCGATCCCCGGTACCGATAAAAAACGAAAAAGACAAAAAAAAAAAAATGTTCCTTTTCCCTGTATTTAGAGAATTGAATTGATATTTTTCTTCACTTATTTTTGTCTAAAAAGGAGATTTAAAATTCTTACATAGAAAAATATTGAAAATTTATTGGAAAACTATTGCTGATTCAGGCACCTGCATATTAAAATAAGGCATCATTGTGTTCACTTTAAATGCAAATTTTTAAATTGTTCTTTCATGAAAAATAGACAAAATGACCTAAGATTTGATGCACTTTGAAATATTACATAAAAATAAGAAAATACTTGAGAGATATGGCTGTTCATATTCTTTTTTTTTTTTTTAACAATATTCAGTCCTGTGGTACAACCCCAAGTTGCTTTTTTTTTTTTTTTTAATGAACTCTGGAAGAAAAACAGTTCTCATGCCTTTACTACTGTGCCTTCTGGAGAGAGCTCTGGCTGCCTCTGGGAAGGGGATATGGGTGCTGCTCCCAAAGCTGAGGAACGGTGCTTAGCTCCCCATTTAGACCTTGGAGAGCTCTACAAACCCAGCCCTGCCTTGTGGAAAGAGCTGGGGGCCATAGCTCCCTGCAAGCAGCTGGGGTTACAATGCAGGGGTCAGGCTGCAGGGATGAGTGACCCGTGCTCCTTTTCCAGATGACCTTCCAGCTGTGCCCGTGTTTGACAGAACCCTGCCTGTGAAGCAGATGCATGTGCTAGAGACCCTGGACCTTCTGGTGCTCAGAGCAGACAAAGGTGGTACCCACTCCGGGTGGCAGCATGGGGGAGGGAGGAAAGCAAGTGGCCCTCGGGCTGACACCAGCTCACTGCAGTCTCACCGCACAGGCCTGTGACTGTCTCTTCTCCTAATGCCAGCACTGGGGTCCCTTGGTGGGTGCTTTTGTTTGGGGGTCGGGTGGAGCAGTAGAGGAAAAAGGGTGAATCCCCAGTTGTGCCAAGTGGTCTGAGATGCCTCCTTCCCTAGTTTCCTCCAGCCTTTCTCCTCACCCTCTAATCCTCCTATCCCTTCCTCCCGGCTCCAGGGAAAGACGCCCGCCTCTTTGTCTTCAGGCTGAGCGTCGTGCAGAAGGGCCTCGAAGGGAGGCAGTTGGGCAGGAGCAGGTCCGACTGCAGAGAAAACAAACTGGAGAAGACAAAAGGTGACTGGGTCTTTCTATTTTGATCTAATTTTTTTTCAGACTGCCGAGATTCTATATAGAAAATAAAAATGAGGAAGAATTGATCTCAGTTGGTTTGCTCTTAACTTGGAAACATCACAGAGCTAGCATCACCATTTTCTTAAGAAGTTTCAAAGATAGAAAACCACGTTGACACCTAGAAAAAATTCTAGGCCTTGTGTCACAGATCCCAGAGGTGAGGTGAGCTCAGTTAACAACTCTGAGTAGAGACTTAGATTGCCAGAGCTTGGATCCCCTCCCACTCTAACCCCTATCCTGTAGTAGGCCAAAGCCAAGGCCACAAACTCTAGCACATAGGGAATGTGACCTTCTTCACCTAATTGCTGGGCAAGTCTTCATTTTCCCTAGTGTCAGAAGTGCCCCTGAGTTGTGCTTTTTTTTTTTTTAAATTCTTATTTTGAAAGTATACAACAGAACAAGTCAGAATAAATCCAACTAAGATCGTACAGTGAAATTGGTACAGAACTTCACAGCAGGTTACCAGGATAACAGTAATAGGTATCACAGTATATTTTGTTATCTTTATAATAGTTGTTCTTTCAATCCCATATATCAAAATGAGATGAAATATAGAACACTATAGAACTTATCAAAACAGAATATTAAATAGAGCAGTACCATTAATCAGAAAAGAGCAAAACAGTAATAAAAATATTTGCCTTCAAAGAAATGGTAGAAGGAAGTCTCCCTTATTTGCTATGGTCAATCACCCAGGAGATGCTCAGATTTCTGGTTCCCACTTGCTAATGAGCGGGGAGGAGGAAGAGAAGGAGGATAGGGGAAGTGGGATATTTGACTCTAGGCCATGTAGCAGGAGGTTCACTATTGCTAAGCAGGGAGGCAGGATGGTCATTTGTTTTCACAGCGTCCTCAGTTCCGACATGGCGTGGATCTCAGGAGACACTGCTGGTTCTCCCCCTGGAAGGGCTGCAGTCTGCCACCCTGCCTCCGCTTACCAGGGAGGGGAGGTGCTGGCTTGGTTTCCCAGAGTCCTAAGTTCCAACATGGCGTGGATCTCAGGAGACACTCCCTGAGTTGTGCTTAATGCCTAGATTTCTTAAGACAAATTTCCAAACTGTGAAGGCATGGAAGCTTCCAGAGCCCCTGTCAGGTGTTGAACAACCTCCATTCTCTCTCCAGGCTGCCACCTGTACGCTATTAACACCCACCATAGCAGAGAGCTGAGGATCGTGGTTGCGATTCGAAATAAACTGCTTCTGATCACAAGGAAGCACAACAAGCCGAGTGGGGTGGCCGGCGTCTCTTTGTTATCTTCCCTGTCTGAGTCGCCTGTTGAAGAATTCCAGTACATCAGGGTAGGTTTTCTCTTTCCCTCGATTCTCTCCAGGCCCGGGTGTCCTGAGCAACGCTTTCGTTCTAGCCCTGGAGCTGTCCCACTGTTCCATCGGCAACTAGGGAGCCCTCACCTCCAGTACCCCAGTTTACCCCAGGAGACAAAGGCAAAAGCTCACTCACCGCAGGGAACACCTAAGGGGGCTGTTCCGGCACTGAGGACAAGTGTGGACCCACAGAAGCTCTGTCCCTGTCGGAACTGCCATCTAGTGAACCATAGCAGAAATGAGCAAATGGATATACGATGGCTGATGGAAATAGGTCCTGGGAATAAAAATAAAGTAGACAGGGGCAGAGAGCAACAGGGCAAGTGACTAGGGGAACTGTTTTGTAAAAGATGTGCCAGGAAGCCCTCCCTGAAGAGGCTGCCTTAGGACAGAGAACCAGATGAAGGATGAAGTGAGAGATGAAAATACCTCAGGAAAGCAGGAAAGGGTCCCTGAAAAGAGGGGCAGCTGCCAAGGGCC
Organism: Cavia porcellus; assembly: GCF_034190915.1. Taxonomy (NCBI): domain Eukaryota; kingdom Metazoa; phylum Chordata; class Mammalia; order Rodentia; family Caviidae; genus Cavia; species Cavia porcellus. The sequence goes on from NW_026947484.1 coordinate 201,583,934, forward strand.
CTGAGGCCTATTGAAGGCACAGCCCAGAGGCACAAGTGGCTGGCACTCAGGGGACAAGGCAGGCAGGTGCCCAGCTACATCCCCAGACTTTTTTTTTTTTTTTTTTTGAGGTAAGGTGATGTTAAGTTGCCTAGGTTGACCTTAAACTTGTGACCCTCCTGCCTCAGCCTCCAGAGTAGATGGGGTTACAGAGTACTATGTTTTAAGAAGATGGTTCTGGCCACTGGGTAGAGGAGAGCAGAGGGGCCAGGAGTGAAAATCAGGAGGCCAGCACATGATCGCAGCTGGAGCTGGTGCTGGATCTGGTAGTTATACAGGTGGGAAGAAGCTGTGGGCAGAGAGGCCTGCTCTCCTCTGCTGGCAGGGCATGCCAAGGCTGGGGTACAGCCCTGGGAAAGAGAGACCTCCCCAAGGTGGGTGCCTTCTGGATCAGATGGTCCCAGCTCTTGTCTTCTCAAAAACAACAGTACATTAAGATGCAGATTATGTCAAACATTGGGTCACTAAAATGTTCTGTGGATGGCTGTAGGAGTTATTTCTGCATAGAGCTAAGGCCACCTGAATTACACATACCAGTTCCTGCTGCTGTTTGGCTTACGGAGACAAAACAGGACAACAGCTGAGTTAAAACAAGTTAAAACTCTTGCTCTAATTAGCTGTCAGGCTTCTTAAGACAGTGCTTAGCAATTTTAATGACTATTCATAGAACATTTATATAATGTCAGCTCCAAAATCAGATTTCCCAAGTTCAAATCTTGGCTCTAAACTCGCCGTGGTAGCACACACTCATCTCTGCTGCTACCCAGAAGGCAGATCATCGGTTCAAGTCCAGGGTGGGCAACTTCATGAGACTCTGTCTCAGGAAAAAAAAAAAAAATGCAGCTCCATCCTAGAATGACTGCACAGCAAGCACAAGGCCTGGTTTCTGTCCCGGTACCACAAAAAAAATCTCATCTCTGCTAGTGTAAAACTGAAACTGTGAACAACTCACTTGACTCTGAGCTTCAGTTCCCTCGTGTGTAACAGTAGCCAGACCAACTTCACCAACCTAGGGTGCAGACAGGCCTGGCACACGTTCAGTGCTCAGTGAGGTCATTAGCAATTATTCCTAAGTCACGGGACAAACAGGAGACTTACAGCCCAGGTTACAGGTGAATCAGACTCGTAAAGTTGTTTCCTGGCCTCCACCCTTTCCAGGAACAAAGATGTGCATACAGGATTACAGAAAGGAGTGTGGGCAGCCCCGGCCCCCTACAGCCCTGGTTCCCAGGGCCTCAGGACCATGGCTGCTTCTGGACAGTGGGCGGGCAGTGGCAGTGCCCTGACAGTGGCTCCTGCATCCTAACCCTCACCAGCGTCGTCCTTGCCCCCACAGGAGATCTGCCTTTCCGACTCCCCCGTGGTGATGGCCCTGGTGGACGGGCCAGTGGAAGAGAGTGACAACCTCATCTGCGTGGCTTACCGACACCAGTTTGATGTGGTGAACGAGAGCACGGGAGAGGCCTTCAGGCTGCACCATGTGGAGGCCAGCAGGGTAAGTTCCAGTGGTACTGTGCCTGTACAATGTAGTGTGTGCTTTACATTGAACCCTGTGAAGTCGCCACTTGTGCCGTCTAAATGATTCCATCTGATGCAGTACCACTGTTCTGTCACCCCACTCAGCTCTTCAGATCTCACCTTGCCTCTCCATGCTTCCAAATAAAAGCAAGAGTCCAGAAGCAGACTAGAACAGAGCACCTGGGATGGGCCTTTGGACGAGAAGCTGGCTCTGTGACCCCACAGACTCAGCCCTGAGGTTGTAGTGAAGGCTGTGGAGCTCCCCACTCCTTCCCGTAGCTGCCCTCTGGGAGAGGAAGACCAGTTCTGGGAGAGGTAGATCCCCGTTCGGAGAGAGAGCACATCAGCTCAAGGGACTACACCTACAGCCTAAGCTGCGTGAAGGAGGGTCCCCTTTGTTTTGGGATACAACCTAAGGGCCCTAAAGCTGCACGGAAGCTCCAAGATGACAGTGAGGGGTCTGAATGTTCTCCCTGGTGGGCAGTGATGAGCCCTGGCCACCCAGAGGCCTGGGACCAGTGTCCCCAGAGACACTTCCCGGACCTGGGCACCACTCAGAACTTCCTGTTCCAGCCAGGAGGCAGGGCAAGGACCTCCCCCAGGGAGTACACAGTTCCTTGTGAACCTCCAAACCCACAGGTACCCTGAGGCCTCTCAGCTGAGTCAAGACCACAGACATCCTTCCAGTTGGCACACACTCATTCTGTCTAAATGTTCGTTAAAATTGCTAGTTGCTATTTTAAGAAGACTTCGTATCTAATTAGAGCAAGACTTTAACAAAACAGGAAAATCAGAAATATAAAAATCGAAACCCAGTGGGGAGGCCTTCTTGTTATCCATCCAGGGGAGGCTGCCATCTCTCTCATCAGTGTTGGTACCCACACTGTCTGTACTTCGAATCATCTGAGGAGCTTTAAAAGCCACAGTGAACCAGGTGTGGTGGGACACCCCTGTAATCCCAGCACTTTGGGAGGCTGAGACAGGAAGATCCCATGTTCAAGCCCAGCCTGGGAAATTTAGAAACTTAGTGAGATCTTGTCTCAAAATTTTAAAATAAATGAAACAAAACAGAAAAGGGTTTGGGAGTATAGCTCAGTGAGAAGCCCTGGGTTCAACACCCATTACTGCTATGTCTGCTCCCTAGAGATGTCACTGGCCTGCCCTAGAGGCATGGGCACAGGAGCCCAGGTGATGTGAGATTCAGCCACACCTGGGAGCCATTAGCATGCTAGTCTGGCTTCTCAACTCTGGTTCTCATCACCTGCAGAGCTGAAAAAAGCTGTCTTCTGACCCCACGCCACCTTATGTAAAAGAACTTACTTGGGGACCAAGATTTTTTATGCCCCTTCCCATGGTGATGCTAATGTAGAAGCAGGAGAATGGGTCCAGCCTGACCCTCTTTCTAACTAAAGGCTTCAAAGACTGTTCCCTCAGCCCTAAAGGCCACAGGCTGCAGGTCAGCTCCCTGGGCTTCTCCCAGCGACCTGTCGCCTCCCCTTCCCACTGAGGAGAAAGGGCCCACTTCCGCCATTTGTGCCTGTGCCTTAGCCCGAGCAGCCAGAAGAGGCCGACAGAGCATCGCCCACCAGGCCTGTATCCCACAGGTCCTCTGCCTGACCAGCTTCCCAACACTTCTGACACTCAGAAAAATCTTGTGGGATTTTTGTTTTGTTTTGTTTTGTTTTGTTCTGTTTTCCTAGTGGAAAAGTCCTTGCCACATTTCAGAGAAACTTTCTGACATGTTCTGGTTTAGAACAAATCTCAAGTGACTAAAAATTATGCCATCTAGTGACCATTCATCAGGGTAATTGTAGAGAAAAAGTTTATTATACTTATTTCATGCGGCAGTTGATTACATATCTTGACAATTAGAATGCTTCTGGATTTTTTCTTTTATGATTTATGAGGAATTGGATTGAAAAGTTTTCATTTTTTTTTAATATAGGAAACAACTCTAAAGTCTTCTATCTTTTCTTCATTGTGCTTCTATAAAAATGGAGGTACAGGCTGGTGTGGTGGCACACACCAGTAATCAGCTCTTGGAGGCCAACACAGGAAGATTACTGTGAATTCAAGGCCAGCCTTAGCTACAAAGAAAGACCCTGCTTCAAAAAAAATTTTTCCCTAAGAGAAAAAAACCTTTTTTAAATACAGCCCTTTCCTAGGTGCTAGCTGGGAACGGTCTAGTGTGCACACTGCGCTGTGGTGACCAATCCCCTGTGGGACGCTGGCCAGCCGGGTGCACACACAGGCAGACACAGTTGTGTGGCTTTGAAGGACCTGGCTGCATACTAGGAGCTGCGCCCTGAAGAAAGGCAGAGGAGATGAGCAGTGTGGTCACTGACTGGGGTCAGAGCAGGCCCCGCAAGAGCGGGCCTGGGCTTTTCCAAGAGCGCTCGGCCCACGCAGACAGCTGGCGGGGCGGGGGTGGGGGGGTCTGCCCTGGCCCTATCATTGAGGAATCAGTACTGCTGTCGGCCCACCACCCCTCAGGACCACCCTGGTGCCCACTGGACTGGGCCCGCATTTTCGTCTCCCCAACTTGATTCCCATTTCAGGCTTCAGCCCACCCCTGTTTCTAAGGCATCCCCAGCTTGAGAGAGCAAAGGTCTAAGAAAGCTACAGCCTAGCCTGGAGGTCAGTGTCAAGGGCACCGCGCCACAGCCTCCTGCAGCCTTCTGCAGCCTCACATCCAGCCTGGCCTCCTTCCCATACCAGGCTCTCCTGTGGAAGGAGCGACAGCCCTCTTACTGGATCGAGGGCTCCACCTCAGCTGGGGGTGACCATGGTACATACCCCAGTTATAGGTACTCTAGGTGGGGCTGGGCCAGGCAGGCTCAGACTTCACTTCTTTCAGTCTGTGTCTGGGTTTTTGACACCTGCTATGTGCTATTTTTATCACTTTTAGTGCCCCAAAAATGATATACTTATTTTTAACCAAATAAAAACTACAAATCCAACATCACTGTCTACTCTAGAACTACATTAGGATCTCTAGAAGCAAGAACCAGATATGTAGGTTTTGTTGTTTTGTTTGGTTGGTTTTTGGTTTTGGTTTATTTGCTTGGGGAGTTTTGGTTTTAGTTTTCATTTCTGCAGTTCTGGGACTAGAACCGAGGGCCTGCACATGCTAGGCAAGCGCTCTACCACTGAGCTACAGCCCCAGCCCCACATGTGGAGGTTTTTCAAGCTCCTAGGTAGAGTGTGATATCCTCACTTGCTCAGGAAACAGAGCTATGGAAGCTGCCACCTCCGGACCCACCCCCAGGGAAGAGACACGTCAGTGGCTGGCATCAAGGCTTTTCACTGTGACAAGTGTTAGAACGGGCTAAGCAAAGTGGCCTGGAGTGCCCAAGAAGATACAGTTGTGTCCAAGCTGTGGTCTCCAGTCCCTGAGGCCCAGGGCCTGAATCTGACAGTCCTGGATCCCCTCCTGGCCTGCTGTCCCTGTGCACTTCCTCCACTCCTGAGGTCACCACCCGCTGTGCCTACTCACCCCAAACACACACAGCTTTCCCACCCAGAGAGAGGGCTGCAGAGTCAACCTTCCTCTGGTCATCATAATCACAGGCATCTGAGAGCCCTGTGCAGAGGACATTGTGGATCTTGAGGGAGCCCCTGACCCTTTACATAACAGTCCTGCTAATGAAAGAGGGGCTTAAAAGGGGAGGCTTTAGAGGGGGCTGTGTGGGAGAGGTGCCCCACAGATGTTTGCTGTATGGCAGGCCCTACACTGAAATCCTTGCTTGTCTTACCGAATTGCCCATCCAGTCCAGCAAAACAGGATCCTGCCTCACAGGTGGAGACAGGAGCCGGAGGCTCAGCCATTTGCTACCCACCGCAGGGGTGGCCAGTGGCACAGGCAGGGCTGGAACTTGGGTCTCTGGCCCATATGGACTCCTTCCCAGACCCAAGGCCACTTCTTGCTTTCTGAGCCCTGGTGCAGAAGTGGTTACAGGGACAAAAACCTCAGAACTATGGGCCCGAGCTCTGAGAATATGTCCCTGAGGTAGATTTAGGGAATTTGGGCACAGAGTAAAATTTGAGGCTCTAAAAGTAGCTTTTGTGGTGTTTTGTTTTATTGCAGTACTAGTGATTGAATACCCTGGAGCCTCACACTGAGCTATAGCTTCAGCCTTTTGTCTTTGTTTTTATTTTTGTGTTTGTTTGTTTTTGTTTTTTGAGACAGGGTCTCCCTAAGTCACTAAGTTGCCCAGCCTGGGCTTGAACTTGTGATCCTCCTGCCTCAGCCTCGAAGGATGCTGGGATCACACCCAGCCACATCTAGATAAAAATGAGTGCTTTTCTAAATGAGACAAAAACCAAGCAATGGAAGGATGATCTGAAGTGGGAGAGGGCAGGAGGGAGATGTGGAACAGGGGCTGTGGGACTCAGACAGGATGAGCCCTGACCAGAGGCCTACAGTTTGCCACTCTGAGAAGACAGTGTCCTGGCAGGGAGGAGACTGTGACAGTTAGAAAGAAACCAGGACTGGAGTTTTAAAATTCAAGAAGCACAAAGTATAAGGCTGGGGATTTAGCTCAGCAGCGTAAGTGCCTACCTTGCAAGCACACAGTTGTGAGTTCCATCCCTAATACCAAAAAAAAAAAAAAAAGAAGAAGAAGAAGCACAAAGGGTTACCTCTCCTCCAAGGAGGCCAGAGAGATGAGATCGCCCCAAACCATAGAACTAAGCCTTTCCTTTGCCTCTTATGGCCTCCTTTGACTGGGAGACAGGACCGGCCTCATGGCCCAGAAAGCCTGTGTGGCAGGAGCAGCCTCCCCGGGGGGCTGAGGAGGGTAAGACAGAGCTGAGCCCCGGGTCTGATCAGGGCTGTGGCACTTAGCACTGGGGGCCTGGAGTGACACCCCCTCTCTGGGTCCCACTTTCATCATCCCTAAGTCAGGAGAAGCACCACCCGCTCCCCAGGCCCGGGGTGGGAGTGAATGACACCATGAAAGCTTCTGGGACCCCGAGCATACCCCATCAACCTGAGGCACTGGATAGAGCGAGCGTGGAGCAGGACCCAGACTTTCCCAAGGGCAGGAGAAGAGGTCAAGAAAGTCCCCAGGGAGAGAGGCAGGAGCACCTTCCCACAAGTGCACCTGACAGCGGACCCCAGCACAATGTGGGTGCTGGTGAGGCAAGAAAGACCCTGCGACACCCAGGCTTCAGCGGGTCAAGGGCCGCTGCCAGAGCTCGAGCTTGAGGACATCTTTCCCCCACCACTACCACTGCCCGTATCATTGCAGGTTAATTTCGTTGCAGCTATTGATGTGTATGAAGACGGAGAGGCCGGCCTGCTGCTATGCTACAACTGTAAGTCAGGGCTGCGCCCCTCTGCTGGCTAGTGGGGAGGCCTTCCTCCCACACCGGGGTGATCGCTGGGTTCATAATTGCACTCCAGTGCTGACGCTGGGTCTGGTTGGGTCCCCACTGTGAGCCATGTGCTGTACCATTCCCTCACTGTGACTGGCCCGCAGTGGCCCCTGCTAGTGCAGCAGTGCAGAGATGAGGCCACCCAGCCGCAGAGCTGAGCAGCCTTCTCAGGGTTATGCAGCTGCTAAGCAGCAGGACCCTCTTTTCGTCAGCACCCCAAATTGTAACCTTTCTTACTGCAGGCTGCCCCACATTCATAGGATGCAAACTGCTTCTAATCTCAGATTTCATATCTTTTAAGATGCACACATACGGTGGCCAGGCGTGATGGCACAGGCATGGCATGGTGGCACTCTGGAGGCTGAGGCAGGAGAATTGCTTCAGGTTTGAGGCCAGCCTGGACTACATAGCAAGACCCTGTCTCAAAAAAAAAAAAATTATAATACATAACATCATTTATGCCCCAAACACCTTATACCTCTAGTCCATTGGTGGTCAACCCATGACAGACTGTTCATAACATTGAAACCTTTAAAAGGTTCACCATCACTGATCTAATCAAAAGTAGTTTTCCACAGTACTCTTAGTACACCTGTACTGTGACTGGGACCCATCACATGAGGTCAGATGTGGAAGTTTCCACTTCTCAACTCAGAAGTTTCAGATTTTGGAGGATCCTGGCTTCTCCCTGCAGTTACCCAAGTCCCCTCTGTAACTCAGTCCCACACACAAGACACACTGTGTGCTTGTTTTGTCCCATGTTCCTGTCTTGGTCACAGACACTTGTGCAGTAAAGGCCCCTTTTAGCCTAGTGTGGTGGTGCATGCCTGTAAACTCAGCTACTTGGAAGGCTGAGGAGAGGATCCCAAGTTTGACCCAGCCTCAGCAACTCAGTGATACCCTGTGTCAAAATAAAGAATAATAAAAAGGACTGAGAATGTAAAGCAGCCTTGGGTGTAGTCCCCAGTACTGCAAAAAATACAAAAGCCTTCTCAAGAAAGCCTCCTCCTCTTCCCTTACCCTCTTCCCACTGCCCCTCTCCTCTCATCCTTCTTCCTATTCCTCCTCCTCCCCCTTCTTCTTCCTCTCTCTCTCTGTCTCCCTCTCTCTCTCATTCTCTTGCTCTCTCTGTCGATCTCTGTCTCTCTTTTGAGACAGAGTCTCACTAAGTTGCTCAGGCAGGCCTCTTGCAGATCTCCTGCTTCAGCCTCCCAGAGTGCTGGGACTGCCGGTGTATGCCACCATGCCTGGCTGCAAAAACCCTTTTAATTGCAGCATGAATCCACTTGTGAGGTGGAACCCCAGGATAATAACCTCCCAGCGCACTGTCCTGGGAATCATATTTCCAGCACAGGAACCTGGGGGTGCATTCAAACCACAGCAGGAAACCTCTGAGAGGGACTGTGGCTCTGCCAGAGTGACAACAGAGGAGGGGCTGAGAAATGCTCAGAACCGATACCCAGCACCTCCCCCTAGCCAGGCGAGGTGGCTCACACCTGTAGTCCCAGCTGCTTGGGAAACTGAGTGTTGTGTAAGTTGGAGCCCAGCTGGGCAATTTAAGGGGAATCAGTTTTGAGTGAATGAATGAGTGAATGGCAGAGGAGAAAGGGAATGGAGGGAAAAAGAAGAAAAGAAAGAGAAAGAAAGGGCCTGGGATGTGGCTTAGCACTCCCTGTACCATGAAAAACAAAAATAAATATTCATTCACCAGTTCTACAGCTTCCTCTGGCTTCAGTTTCTCAGAGCGAGCACAGCCTCCCACAGCAGCAGTGTATTTTTGTCTAACTTTTCTGCTTCTTTATCATTAGATTGTGCTAAATTAAACAACACGGGAGCTGGGAGGGCAGCAGAGAGTCTGTTTAGCACATTCAAGGCCTTGAGTTTGATCTCTAGCACAAAAAAGAGATAGAGAACCCACATAAGTCGATGCTGTGTCAGATGTGGGATCTGAGAGGAAAGGAAAGGAAGACTGCAGCTTGGGCACCCAGGGTGAGCGCATCACTTCTGGAGCTGGGGAAGCTCCCAGAAGAGCGAGTCTGCAGACTGCGAGGCGCCCGCAGAGCAGGCCGGCTGCAGAGGGTCCTGCGGGAGCCACGTGCATGTGAAGGACATTTGAGGCCTCGAGAGGCAGGCGGTCGTCGCCCGTGGGAAGTGGGCAGACAGTCAGAGCTGGCAGAGTAGACTGGGGGCTGGAGAGACAGTGACAGCAGGCGAGGCCCGTCCTGAGAGATGGGTTAGGAGGGGGCGCTGTCCACTGTGCCCTGCTCCCAGCTGGGCCGCCGGACAGGTGTGAGCCAGCCTTTGGGCCCAGCAGTGTTATGGTCATCAGGAAACTGATAAGAGGGACCTGGTGAGTCTTTGGAAGTAGCAGTGCCAAAAGGCAATGCACAGGGCCAGGAATTTAGCTCAGTGGCACAAGCCTGTGCCTTGCAAGCACAAGGTCATGAGTCCAATCCCAGGTACCAAAAAACCAAAAAAACGTAACGCACACTGCAAACTTAATCTCCACCTGCCTTGGCAGCAAGAGATTGAGCTAGGCTGGGGACTTAGCTCAGTGGCATAGGCACCTGCCTGGCAAGCGCAAGGTCATGAGTTCGATCCCCGGTACTGTAAAAAAAAAAAAAAAAGAGAGAGATTGAGCTCCAAGCCTGAAACCCTTTTACAGCTGATGGTAGTGTGTTCACTACTTACCCCACCGCCCGTGAGGTCCCAGCCCCCACACTGCTGCACTGGATTAAATTTCCAATGTGCTTTGGGTTTTTTGGTGAAGGAGGGGGCACATTCAGATCACAGCAGCCAATAAGCAGATACACAGATGTTCAGCTGCTCTACAGGCCAGGATCAATAACATCACGCAGCCGCCCAGTGCTAACACGAAGGCAGTTGGCTGTAGCCAGTGTTGGGGAGGGTGGTGGGGAACAAGCCTCTCACCAGCCCGTACAAAAACTTTGGAAAACACTTTGGCAGTTCATCAAAAGGTTAAACTTACTTCATGGCCATGCCATTCCACTGCAAGTGACACATGCAAAAGAAATGAAAGCCCGTGTCTCCACAAAGATGTGTACACATGTGGCTCAGCAGTGTGCCCTGGCCTAAAATGGGAACTGACCCTGATACCCCGCACGGTGGCTTGCAGGTTCCATCCTCGACTTGAAAGGTGGACCCCATGCCCCTTCCTTGCGTGGCAATTGGACTTGGTGATTCACATCTGTTGAGCAGAACATGGTAGACATAGAAGTGCGAGACTCCCAGTACCGATGAAAAAGAAAAAGACAAAAAAAAAAAAATTAAAAATAAATAAATAAATAAAAAGGAAGTGCGAGACTTCTGGGTCCAGAAGGCACTGTGACACCATCACTGTCTGTGTCCCTCACTTAGGGAAGCTGCTGCCACGTCCTGAGGAGACTTGGGCAGCCCAATGCTGAGGTCCTCTACCCCCTCTGCCAAGTCCCTTGTGAGCCTGCCGTTTTGGAAGCAAAACTGGACGTGGCCCGGTCTTGCCTTCAGATGACTGTGGCCCCACTGACACCTTGACACATGAAAGACCTTGCACCAGCTACAAAGCCACTATGAATTCCTAACCACAAAAACTCTGAAATAATACGGGCTTAGCATTTGGGGCTGCCAAATGTTGGAATATCTGGTTGCCCAGGTTACCTAACTAATTCATCCATCAAACACCTGTACAGGAAACGGTGTGAACTGCTGGTACACATAATATCAACATGGCTGTGCCCAAAATGAGACCGAGAGAAAACAGAGAAATCTAGACAGTGGAGTCTAACTATAGTGACAGCAGACCAATGCTTGTCTAGGGAAAGAGCACAAGGAAGCTCAGCCGGCAGCAGTGTTTGTCAGTGATCTGCATAGTGGTGGTGGTTTTCTGGGTGCATACACAGCTCACCAGTTACCAAAGTGTGCACTTCAGACAGCACAATATTTTGCGTGTCATCAGTTATAGCTTGATACTAAACAAAACATTTACCCATAATTCCACTCATGGAGCCAAGTTACCATTGCATGCATTTCCTTCCCACCTGTTTTGCATAGCTTCACATAGTACTAAGGATGGCATGTACCTGTGTGTATCATCATAGGGTGTGTGTGTGCATGCGGTTGTATGTGATGCTGCTGTTGTTTTTCTCCTCTACCCCCAACATCCTTACTTTGATCCTTACAGTAGAAGATCGTAGCTAGTGCTAGGTGCTTTCTGGCTGTTTTCTGCAGTATGACCTTTAAGCAGAGTTAGGCTTCCCAGAGCCACTACAGCTTATTAGTTAATTATTTTAGCAGCATAACAAAAACTTACTGTGCCTCACTTAGAAGTTTAATAAGCAGATTGCCCAGAGCAGTGATCTGGTGCCTGGAGACAGGCAGAGTGGTGTCTAGATGAGCTGGGCAGGATGGGATTTAAATTGACAGAGCCCAGCAGCTCAGGGAATTATTTTAAGAAATGATCAGCAGGGGCTGGGGATTTAGCTCAGCGGCATAAACGCCTGCCTTGCAATCAGGCAGTTGTGAGTTCGATCCCTGATACCGATAAAAATGAAAAGGCCAAAAAAAAAAAAAGAAATGATCAGCAAACTGATCAGCGGATGAATACTTGATTGTCTGTTCAGGCATCTTTTAGAAAGAGGAAAGCTTTGGAAACTCAAAGGAAATGAGAATACCAGAAAAGATATTTTGTTAATTCAAATACTGCCATACAGCAATTTAAACAGCTCTAGAGGAAAACAGAGAAGTTAAATAATATATAATCCAGAAATAAAAGCAAAAGTGCAAATGACTCTTAAAGTTCAATTGTGTTTCTTAAGATGTTTCTCTCTTTTTTAAATTCATTTTTAATAAAAAAATACTTAACCGGGGCTGGGGATTTAGCTCAGCGGCATAAGTACCTGCCTTGCTAGCAGGCGGTCGTGAGTTCGATCCCTGGTACCGATAAAAATGAAAAAGACAAAAAAAAAAAAAAAAAAAAAAAACTTAACAGAGGAAATACCAATATGTCGTTAATATTCTCCTTGGGAGGCAGGGTCACGGATGATTTTAATTTTCTTCTTTTTGTTTCTCAAAGTTTTCATAATAACAAAGCACAGGAAAAAATAGTAAGTCCCACAAATATGCTAGCTATCAATACAAAACAAGTATTTAATAGCAGCATTCAGAATAAAACAAAACTTCATGACTTACGTGTAACAGCAGTTCCACTGCAAAGTATGTATGAACAAAAAGTAAAGCCAGGTGTGATGTGCACCTCTGTAGCCCTAGCATCCAGGAGGCCGAGGCAGGAAGAATGCTTCGAGGCCAGTCTGGGCTATATAGAGTGAAACATGTGTAAACAGACTTCCACAGGATGTTTGTAGTACCTTTACTCCTGAAAAACAGTAGCAGCAACCTATGAGCTGGTGAACAGAGCCACAAATGGTCATCTGTTCCTGTGATGGATTTTTTTTTTTTTTTTCAGTGCTGGCTATTGAATTCAGGGCCTTTGAACTAAGCCAATATTTTTATTTTTATTTATTTATTTTTTTTTTATTTTGAGACAGAGTCTAGCAGCGTTACCCTAAGCTCAAACTTGTGGTCCTCCTGCCTCAGCTTCCCAGAGTTCTGGGGTTCCCATATAATGGGTTATGACTCACCATAAAAAGGAATGATCTCCCGACCCTTGGATAAGCCTCAAAACACTGCGCTAGGGCCATGCAGATTCACAGGGCCGCACCCCCTATACGGCAGTGTGGCCTAGCTACAGTCATCTAGATGCTGACGCTGACAAAACCAGATGCTGTTGTTTGTGTTGCAGACACTTGCATCTATAAAAAGGTTTGCCCGCTTAATGGTGGCTCTTTTTTGGTTCAACCCTCCGCATCGGATTTCCAGTTCTGTTGGAACCAGGCTCCTTACGCGATTGGTAAGAAAAACCAGCAGAGGGCCCTTCCCCTTCCTAGACATACCTAAACTGCTTCTTCCCGTGTGAGAGCGGGCGCAGAGCCAGCTGCCCCAAACCCTGCCGTGCACGCCCGCCCGTAAGCTGCCTTTTCTTCTTCGGTACTGCACTTATCCTCTACTTCCTCCTTTTGCTCCACCTTTGGGACTGTTGTCTAGTGTTCCTCCTAGTTCTCAGGGCCTGAGCACTTAAGAGCAATAAAATACATTTCTCAGTGTTTGGTTATCATGTCTGGGCCTCCCTTCCTTTTTCTAAAGCTCAAGGGCCAGTTCCCAACCTCAGCACTGACTTGGAGGAGAGGCTCGCTCTTTCCCGTGGCCTCCTAGAATCACAGAGACTTGAACTTGCTGGCCCCTGAATTCCAGGACAGCTCTGTTTTGTGGCTCTAAACCCACAAGCGCGCCTTGCCTTTTGGGATACTGATCCAAGTCAAGGTGGTCCAGTTGGTCCTGTTTTCCTCACAATTAAACCATCCGCTAAGAGGCCTGCTCTGCAGTGCTCTGTGAACAGCAGAGGGGCCACTCCGAGATGTGGGAGCAGCTGGTCAGCCTTGGAGGACAGATGAGAGACAGTCAGAAGGACAGAAGAGAGTGAAAAATTATTCCCAAGCCTTCAGCCACACCACTGGAGATCACTGGAGAAACTGAGGCCAGGGTGTGTCGGTGGCAGATTGAGTCATAAGAGAGTGGACAGGTTCACCGTGGAGAGAGGGCAAAGCTGAGAGGCCGGTCAGAAGGTCAAAGGCATCATAGTGACCATTTCTCAGAAGACTGAGTTTTGACAAAGAACAGACCCACTGAACCCAAGGGACACTGAAGACAGAGAGGAGTAAGACCTGGATGCAGCTAGAGGAGCACAGACAAGCGGCCCAGTGCTAGGGATCTGTGGTGGGCCTTGAAGGCAGGGAAGGGGGGAGGTTTCCAGGCAGGGTGGCTTGTGCTGAGAGAGCGGAGGAACAGCAGGAGAAGGTCCTGCAGGGCCCTGGCAGGCGAGGGGCCGGCGGACGGGGTAAGGGGTTCTGGGGAAAATGGCAGGGGTGTGCCAGGGAGGCAGCACTTTGGCAGGTGAGGCGGCTGTCTAGGAGCGAAGGCTGCTTCAGCCTGGGGTGCCCGCCCACATGGAGGAAGGAGGGAGAAGAGATAGTCACAGACCGTTCCATTGCAGTCTGCGCCTTCCCGTACCTGCTGGCCTTCACCCCTGACTCCATGGAGATCCGCCTGGTGGTGAACGGGAACCTGGTCCACACAGCAGTCGTGCCGCAGCTGCAGCTCGTGGCCTCCAGAGTGAGTAGGACCAGGGCCCTCTATTCGCAAAGGGGCTTCCGGTGAGGCCAGGAACTGTTTGCTCATTAGCTTTAGCCAATGGTATGCTGTGGTGTCACAGTGGCAGAAGATGGAGACGCTGGGAACAGATTGATGGATTAGGTTTTTTTTTTTTTTTTTTGTCTTTTTCTATCGGTACCAGGGATTGATCTCACGACTGCCTGCTTGCAAGGCAGGTGCTTATGCCGCTGAGCTAAATCCCCAGCCCCGATGGATTGGGTTTTCACACGTGGCCTCCCTAGACTTCAAAATGCTCCTTGGTTTTTTGACCAGAGCTGTTGGGTGCTGCTGGCAGTAGGGAAGCACTCAGCCAGGAAGAGAAATCCATGTACCCAACCCACCTGAGATTAGGCAGGTAATTCATGGCACTATGGCCTTAAAGGCCAGTCCAAGGCTAGAACAGTAGGAGATTGCCACAGCCCTTTCTTCCCGGGGCACTCAGTAGCCTCAGGTGGAGTTTGTGCCTGTGAAATACAGCTCATCCTTTAATCTGTGTCTGATAGCATGGTCACTGAGCTAAACCTCAGGATGCAGGGACAGACGTGATGGCCCAGGTGCCTTTCATCACTGGCACGCAGCCACGGAGGCCTCCCGGGTCCTGCCAGATGGGCTGGTGCCCTACAGCATGTTCCTGGTCTCAGTGCTGATCACACTTAGAGGCAGCTGCTCCTAGGGCTTCCCCCAACCACCCTGTTGTGGATGCAGGGCTGGGCTGTCTCTCTGAGGGACACCATGAGTGAGGTGCTGCAGGGCTTAACCCCAGTGGCCAAGGAAATGTGTGTGTGTATGTGTTAACTACAAGTGTATGTTAGTTGACTGATAATCAAATCTCACGGATATGGAAAGCTTTCCATTTGCAAATAATAATAAAATATGTAGTGCTGTTTATCCTGAAATCCCCAGCCAGTTGATTCTTATACTTATAATTGCAAAATACTATAGTTGCTGTTTTAGTTACTTTTTATTCCTCGCTGAGACAAAATACCTAATGCACCAAATTGGAAAGGAAAGGTTTATTTCTTACAGGGTTTTTTTGGAGGTTTCAGTCCATACTCAGTTGACTCCAAGGCAGGGTGGCATAAGCAGGGCAGCAAGTCATGGAGGCTGCAAATGACAAGGCAGAAACCAGCAAGAGAGAAAGACACACCTTCCTGCCATTACATTGTATGCTGGCTCCACCCCTATGTGGGTGTAGCACTGACACCATCAATCCAAGCGCTAGACAATGAACCAGTCACAGATGCACAATGCAAGCGCATGAGGCCTGGGGGCCACCAATATAACCCATGACAGTTGCAGTTCAACTCTGATTTTTCAGTTAACCTTATGTCTCAATTCACTCATTCCTACAATAAGTTTATTATCAAGAAATCTGATATATGATCAACAATTAAACTCATTTCAAAACAGGATAATAGGAAAAAAACACAATTAAACTCAGAAACATAGTCATTAAACTACTTTAAGGTTCAGGAGCATGCATGCGAGCATGCATGTGAGTGTATATGTGTGTGTGTTACTGGGAGTTAAACCCAGAGTCTTCCCACTGAACTGTGTACATCTCAGCAGTTTTTTATCTTATATTTTTAAGACACAGTCTTGAAAAGTCACCTAAGTTGCTCAGGCTTAAACTTGCAATCTTCCTGTCTCAGACTCCCAGAGTACTAGGTTTGCAGGCATGTGCCACCATGCCCAGCTCAACAAACTTTCAAGTTTAATGTTCATTGTTAACAGTTTCTCCATTGCTTTCCTCCATGGCTTTAAGTCTAGACAGTCATAAGCTCTGATTTGTAGCCCTTGTTGATTTCTGTGGTGTAGATGGTCCCGCTATGACTGATTCCCAGCTTCCGGTGTGATGTTGGAAAGAGCTGAGCAGTACTGGCACCATGCTGTACTGATGATGTCATAAGAGCATGCATAAATGTGGTCTAGTAACTAGGAGCCATCGCATCTTGATATTGAGCACTTTTGCTCTTAATATACTTGTTTATATAATTTTTATTTATTTATGTATTTTTTTGGTACTGGGAATCAAACTCAGGACTTGAGCTTGCCAGGCAGGTGCTGTGCTGCTAAGCTACATCCCTGGCCCAAGTTTATATAATTTTTAATACTGGCTGCATTTAAAACTGGCCTCCAGAGTTTCTGAAAGTTGGCTCTCATGAGTCACATCCAGCAGATCCTAAAGCCAGGACAAATGGGCTTCAGGTATCTTTCCGATCTGGAATGAGCGAGATTCATCTCCCCACTGTCGGGACAGACCTGGCTGAGCCCCGGAGGCATATCCAGTCCCCACTCCCCGGGGGTGTCCGAGAGTCCCATGAGCAAAATGTGCTGTATTTACAGGAGTCTGGGGCACTGACTCTTTCTACCCTGATCAGCACATGGATAAGGAGAAACAGCAGAGAACTGAGTCCCTGAAGAAGCCCAGGAGAGTGGCAGGCTTTCCTCTGGACCCCGCTGGGCATCCAGGACTGCACTGGCGCTCCAAGGGTGTCAGGAAGTTGCAGCTGAGGCTGGGCATCCGGTGGAGGCGAGGCCAAAACAGCAGGAGGGCCTGAGGCAGCAGCTGAACACTGACAGCACCCCTTCTTCCCTTCCAGTCGGACATCTACTTCACAGCCGCTGCAGCTGTGCGTGAGGGCTCCTCCGGAGGCAGCTCCAAGGGGGCCAGCGCCCACAGCTCTCCTCAGACTCCCCCGGGCCGAGAGACACCTGTGTTTCCTTCTTCCCTGGGGGAAGGTGAGCTCTAACTGTGAACAGACATTTTAATCCATGCTGGCTTCTCTAGGCCCTTGTCAAATAACCACCTGCAACTGCTGCCTACAGAATGGCCTATAGCCATTTAAACAAAATAAACCTCGCAGGGCTGGGCAGGTGGCTCAGTGTAGAGCACTTGCCTAGCATGAGCATGGCCCTGAGTTCCATACTCAGCATGGCAAAAAGAAGAAAACTCTGTAGTTGGAATGCGGTGGCTGCATCCTTAAGAAACCTGTGATTTAAAAAGACAATCCCATTATGGAAAAAAAAGTGTTTGCATAGGAGAAGGGAATTAAGGGCTAGAGAGCCTCCAGCTTGCAGCCGCTGCTGTTTCTCCTCCGGGATGTTAACAGCAGTGGCTTCCACAGCTAGAAGCAGTCACGAAGCCTGAGCATCACTCAGCTCACAGGCTCTCAGCCAGCCCGGCTTCACCCATGAACCCCAGAGGCTGCTTCTGGTAGGTCCCTGCATGGCTATGAACACAGCGCTTTTTGTAACTTCCCACCACATCGGTCATCCTGATTGCTCACTTAAGATAAAGCACAAGGCTCTCCCACAGGGCAGCTTTTTGCTTTTCTTGTCTGGCCTGTGTTCCTGTGCAAGCATAAGCATTAGTGAGTGCACTGTGTCTAATTTACACATGAAAACGAACCCCCTTGCAAACACAAAACCATCAAGCACCATCATTTTATGATGGGAGAGATCCGTGTCTGACATGAAGTCTGCCTTCACGCTAATTACATTGAGGAAAAACAAATTATTTGGTTGTAAATAACATGAACTCAAAGTTCTCGTGTTCATTTCTGAATCATATTTCAGGTGAAATTCAGTCAAAAAATCTGTACAAGATTCCACTTAGAAACCTTGTCGGCAGAAGCATCGAGCGACCTCTGAAATCACCCTTAGTCTCCAAGGTCATCACCCCGCCCACTTCCATCGGCCTGGGCATCGCTGCCATTCCAGTCACTCATTCCTTGTCTCTGTCTCGCATGGAGATTAAAGAAATAGCAAGCAGGACCCGCAGGGAACTGCTAGGTAATGGCTTTCCATGTTTGAGTTTTCACTGATTGTAAATAGACCAGCTGGCTCTGTCTTGGGGTATCAACCACCTTGAAAAACCATGAGCTCACAGGGCATGATGGTACACAAGGCAGGAGGACCACAGGTTCAAGGTCCACTAGAGCTACATAGGGAGTTCCATGCCAACCCAGCTGCATAGCAGAACACAAGCAGCGACAAAAATGACTTTAAAAAGAAACTTGCTCTTTAAGAAATGACTTGTGTCAATAAGCTATAATACATCTACCTCAGGAATATTACATCACTGTCTCAGCAACAATGATATATGTATGTCAGTGCAGAAAACTGCCCCATCCATGTAAAAGGGGAAAATGGATGTTTATAAAAGAACATGTCTACTGTGATACACTTTTTAAAAATTAAAGTATGTCAGGGCTGGGGATTTACCTCAGCGGCATAAGCGCCTGCCTTGCAAGCAGGCAGTCATGAGTTCGATCCCTGGTACTGATAAAAACAAAAAAGACAAAAAAAAAAATTAAAGTATGTCTGATATCCTAGAAAAGTATCTCCAAGAGTTTATAGCCAGTAGCTCTCAAACACTTTATTCTGGTCATCCAAAAATGGGAACACACTTAGCACTCCTTGAGGTTCCTTGGCATAGGGGCAGCTGTGTAGGACCAGTGCAGATCCCAGGTATTCGCTGTGACTTCCTCTCTCAGTCTGCAGACAGAAGGCCAGCGAAGAAGCACAAAGCTGCGTGATCACTGTCAGAGGGCTGAACTGATGCACAGCATTGTGTTCAGATTTGTGTAACTAGTAAGAAAAAATGGCCTGACATGGTAATGCTGTCTTAGTTACTTTTCTCATTGCTGAGACAAAATACCCGATACCCAAAGTTAGAGGAGGAAAGGTTTATTTGGCCCACAGTTTATAGAGGTTTCGAGTCATACTTGGCTGGCTCCAAGGGAGGGTGGCATAGCAGATGGCATCGCAGAGGAGAAACAATTCATGGTGGGCAGAAGGTAGCAAGCAAGCAAATGAGCAAGAGAACCAACAAGCAACCTTAGCAGCCTGTTTCAGCCCCTTTTTCTGTTCTGTCTAGGCTACCCAATCAGTAGACTGATTTAGGAAATCACACACCTTTAATCCTAGCATCACACTCCTAGACCCAGGCACCTCTGAAAAAGCCCCATTTGTGCCTGCTTGAGGTTTTAGGGGAAACATCTAGACATAACAGGCACATACCTGGATTTCCAGCATTTTCCGCTGAGGCAGGAGGACTGCCATGAGTCTGAGGCCAGCCTGGGCTGTGTCATGAGACCTGTCTCAAAAAACCAAAACACAAAAGCAAAACAAGGAAAAATGGAAGTGACTTGTAAACATGCCCACACCAGGGCTATGATCTTATGTCTCACTGCCAGGTGCCTTCTGTTTGAATGTAGTGTGTTCCTACCAGCTTCAACCACCTGTGGCACCTACATGACACCTCATCTAGCCTGCGACAGTCATGCAGGTACCACCACCACAGTGGTTCAGGCCAGCAGGAGCATGTTAAGCCAGCAAGATGCGGTTTGAAAGCTTTAACTGATATCTAGATGGCATAAAACTACAAGGACAGTTAGCTTCAGCACATCTTGTTCCACAGTGTCATTTACCAAAGACTCAGGGCGCTTGGGGTAGCTGCAGGGGAGGCTTCGACTTTGCAAACCCAGTTCGTTCTGAGTCAGTGCCTTCGCTGTGATGGTAACATCTGTCTGTCGCTATTTTTAACTGTTCCCCTCCTATGAAAGCCTGACTGCTGATGGCTGCGCTTTTCAGAAACCAAGTCTGTGGCTTAGAGAGCGTCACCAACTGCAGGAGGGTAGGAATTTGATCTCCTGCAGCAGACATTTCTGAGTCTCTGTGTTGTTATATTTTGCATTGCATCTATAATTTATAATCAGAAGAGGGAAAACACTTCCGCTAACAGGGAAACCAATTATTTGAATTTTTTTTTTTTTGTCTTTTTCCTTTTTTTATCAGTACCGGGGATCAAACTCATGATTGCCTGCTTGCAAGGCAGGCGCTTATGCCGCTGAGCTAAATCCCCAGCCCATTTGAATGTTTTTTTGACTAAGGTCTCACAATATTGCCCAGCCTTGACTCTGACTCATGATCCTCCTGCTTCAACCTCTCAGGAGAAAATACATTCCGTCAGCTTTCTTCCTAACTCTAGCCCAGTAACATAGCAGTTTCTCAACCAAGAACAAAAAAGGCTTTCTGTGGCATGGCAGCCCCAGGGTAACGATCTGTGACCTGTGATTCTCCCCGCAATCCAGGTCTCTCAGAAGAAGGTGGACCCAGGTCAGAAGGAGCACCAAAGGTCAAATCAAAAGCCAGAAAGCGATTAGAAGAAGCCCAAGGAGGCTCCAAGCCAGGGACAGTGAGATCAACTAGCAGTGACAGGTAAAGAGGATAAAAGCCCCGGTCCAGGACATGGCACTGTGGGTCACAGCACAGGCTCGGCACCCAGTTGCTCTCAGGTCCTGGAGAGCCAGCTGCCAGGCCACAGCCAGACACAGGAGCGGCCTCACCTGAGGTGTATGAAGGGGGCTGGGGATGGCTCAGGGGCAGAGCACCTGCACAGCATGTGCAGGGCTTTGGGTTCTGGCTACAGCACCGTGAGAACAAAAGAATACACTAAAAATGTTTCAAGCCTTTTTCAGCTCACCTCATTGGTGCGAATTTGTGAGAACAAGACTGCTTAGTAGAAGGGCAGGGAACCGGACAGTGCCCAAAGCCAAGCAAGCCTTTTACATGGATGTCAGTGCCACAGAAGTCACACTGATTTGCCCAGAAGGTCTCTGCTGTCCCCATGCATGTGCCTTTGGGGAGGATCCCGAGTACATGACCAAGCTTCACTGGCTCATATTCATGAAGGATGCAGCACTGAGCTGAGCACTGGGACCCGGAGATGACTGAGTCCTGGGCAGTGCCCGTAGGTGCACTTAGGCCCATGAGCGAGGCCCACGGGAGGCCAGGCAGTCACTCCCCCACCCCCACCCCGGGCAGCAGGGAGTGCCGAGGAGCAGAGCCAGCTGTTCACCCCACACCTGGGCAAGGCAATGGGAAACTTCAGGCTGGGCAAGCTTCTCGGTAGCCGTGAGCCTGGCTGAGATGGGTGGGACTCACACCTGCTGTACTCCAGCGCTGGGGCTGGTGATGGGGGCCCCTGCCCTTAGGGCTTTCTCTTCTAGAGTTGAGGAGCAGACAGTAAACCTGTGACAGATGAGCAAATCACTTCAAATAGTGACAAGCGCTACACAGCCATTTCAGAAGTGTGGGTGGCAGGCAGAAGGTCTGCCTTGACAGGGACCAAGGAAGGCTGTGGAAGGAAGGGGCTTGGTGCTGAGTAGAGCGTGAATGATGAGCTAGGGAAACGGCTGCTTTGACCACAGCCCTCGCAAGGTGTGGCCAGAGAAGCAACAGAGAACGAGCGGCCCACTGGGCACAGGGGACAGTGTGCGTTCAGGCTGCCAGAGCAGGCCCTTGCAGGCTTCGTCAAATCATGAACATCCCGGCTCAGTTTTGCTCCAGGAACTAAGCAGCTAAGGAGAGGCCTGAGGAGCTGGAGCCGGCGGGAACTGGGCCGGAGGGCTGCAGCAGGAGGTTGGCCTCAGGTTAGCCTTCCCTTAGCCCCTGGGAGGTTCTAGGCAGTCACACATCGGAAGCCTAAATAAGTCATGCCTGAGGAACACCTCTGTGCCACCTCACCAAGCCTTCATCCTTGCAAAAGCCCATGAGCTAGGATTGGTTGCAGCCAAAGAAGGGGGTGCAGGGGATCCCCGCACGCAGTGCCGAGCACACCACAGGTAGAAGCCAGGAGACAGCTGTGAGGCAGCGGGCAGCAGCACTCAGCAGAGCCCATCCTGTGTTCCTGTGGGGCCCCTGACTATGGCTGTTCTCTCCCAGGATCCCACCAGGCTCCTTGGAAAGTCCTCCTGCCTCTGAAGCCAACCCCGAGGGCTATGACCACTCTGCGAGCTCCGAGCAGGACTCTGTGGCGGACAGAGAGGGCAGCCCGGTCTCAGCGCCGGGCAGCAGCCTCTTCCAGCTCATAGCTTCTTCGGATGAAGACGTTATTGACTTGAAGTAAACTGAGTATGAGTCTCATCTGCCGTCTTTAGTTTTCCTATGGAGGTTTCTACCCTGTGAACTGTTCTACCGTCTTTTCTCAGCAGCACACAGCTTCCCGCCTGTCAGAATCTATTGGACCAAACCTTCCTCACCCTCGACCAGTTTGGGTCTCTCTCCAGTGTCCGGTGCCATCCTCCTTGATCTTTGTTTCTTTCCATTCAGGAACTATCAGTCCCCTTGTAATAAAGGTGTTAGATTTCACTGAGGTTTTAGATTGAAACTTTGAATAAATAAAAAATGTTCATTCTTACTTACTGTAGCTTTTTCTTACACTCTATATACTAAGGAGTTATTTTTTCATTACAGCTTTATGTTACACAGCATGTTGCTTTTATAAAGAAAAGCCATTGCTTTTTGTTATAATTTTTTTCTGCACTAAAAGCCCATTTGAGTTTACTGTGATTGGAACCAGCTGCACCTGTCTGTAGACTTGGGGATGCCAAAAGGTGAGATCTCAGAAGCTCCTCACTTCCTCTTTGAGTTGTTTTAGTTTTTTGTTGTTTTGTTTTGTCTTTTTCATTTTTATCGGTACAGGGATCGAACTCACAACCGCCTGCTTGCAAGGCAGGTGCTTATGCCGCTGAGCTAAATCCCCAGCCCCTGGGTTGTTTTAGTTTTGTTTTGAGACAGTCTCCTATGCAACCCAAGCTGGCCTCAAACAGTCAGCAATCTTCCTGCCTCAGCGTCCCAAGTGCTGGGATTACAGGTGTGTGCCTCCACATCTGGCCTCCTTGTGTCTCTTGAAAAATAAGGTGGAGGAATTTGACAAGGTCCTAAGATTATTTTGTCTGGTTCCACTGTTACTCTGAGATCATACAACCTGGGAACATTTACCCCATGCAACCAAATCCCTGTTCTAGTGTGGTCTGCCTGGCCCTGTCACAGAAACCCTTCTTCTCCCCTGGCACCTGCCTTCCCCAGTTCCTCCTTGGCTCCCTCCTGAAAGCAAGCAAGAAGATATGTGATCAAAGAAGATGGAAAAATCCTTATAACCTCCAGTAAGGAGCCATAAAAGTGTAGAACCCAGTTTCACTGAGATTATTCGGAAAAAATTTTAATTTGTAGGAAAAAATGATAATTTAGCTTTGGCCTTAGGCAACACTTGCCTTTTTCTTGCATCTCTGCTTTGTTCCCTGTGACTGCAGCTCAGAAGACCTGCAAATCTTCCCTGCCAGGGCAGAGGACCTGGGAGATTCTGCACACACTCGGGGGCCTTGCACACTGCAGCAAGGCAGACAGCTCGGCACGACCAGTCCAGGCTGCAGGTGCCCAGGTCCTCTTTGGCATAAGACAAATGTAGCAAAGACAGTGTTCTTAGGTGCACCAAGTGGGCTGCCGATGAACTAAATGGGACTTCTCATTCTTTGCAAGATTTAGCGTTCATTCTTGGTATGTTGCAATGCCCTTTGCACATATGGGGGACACAAAATCAACTGCTGCATCTCAATCCCACCAACAGTTTTGTGGATGCATTTTATGCCTTTTTTTTCCAGTTCTGGGGGGTTGAACCTAGAGCCTTTGCATTCAGCTACATCCACAACCTGCTTCCCTCCATCCCCTTGTCCTGTCTTAATTTTGAGAGTCTAAGTAATACTGCCCAAACTGAACTGAAATTTACAGTCCTCTTGCCTCTACCCAGAGTTCTGGCATTACAGGTATATGCCACACACCTGACTTACGTATTTTTGCTTGCCTTATTTTAAAGTTTCTTACTAAAATAGAAAAAAAGCTAAGAGCTACTTAGAGCAGTCTTCCAAATGGGCAGCACTAAAGCTACTATGATTGGACAAGAGTCACAGATCTTAGGACCAGGTGGGCCTCACTCATTAGGCTGATCGTGCGTGCTTTGCTTTTTCATTGTCGTTGTAGTTGTATTAAGGATCAAACTCACAACCTTGCACTTACCAGGCAAGAGCTTGAGCCATCGCGCTAAATCCCAATACTCCAATGGTGCTTTTCTTACAAAACAGTGCTGGGCTACCGTTCTGGCACCAATATGGACACATTCTTGGGGAGAAAGACCACTAGCCAGGGGGCAGAAAGTGGTTTGCAGGGTTCCATGACTCAAAAGCTGGCACCAGCCAGGTTCCCTACAGCATTCCATGCCTGACTGACTGCTACAGTGAGAGGCCCAGGTGCAGTTTGCCAAGCCCTTAACCCACAGGGCAACGCCAAGGGCCTACGGCAAGGTAGCTCCTGGGCAAAGAAGCTCCCTGGCAGGTGAACGATTACTAAACTGTGGTATGTGCTGCAGTAAGAA
The DNA here is from genome assembly GCF_034190915.1 of Cavia porcellus. Taxonomy (NCBI): domain Eukaryota; kingdom Metazoa; phylum Chordata; class Mammalia; order Rodentia; family Caviidae; genus Cavia; species Cavia porcellus. The sequence goes on from NW_026947484.1 coordinate 201,608,349, forward strand.
TTTACAACAAGCACGAGTGGCTGTTAGAAGACAAAAAAGTTGCCTAAGTCTTGTGGTCAAGATTAAAAATTCTGGCTGCTAGTAGTCAGGTGACTGCAGTGAATCAAGCTATCAGCATTTGAATGCTTAGTGTTTGTTCTTTTATGCTGACAACTCTCCTGAAGATAATGCTCAAGGGCTAGTTAGGATCATCGAAATGCGGTCCTCAGCACCGAGATGGGTGCGGCTGATAGGCCTGCGCCTTGCCTGAGCGCCCCAGTGTAAGCTCCAGGTCTATCTTGGCTTCCGAGGAGAGGAGAAGGAAAGGAAGGTGGCCTAGGGCAGTCTGCAAGGAGACCCGCCCTGCAGGTCTTAGCGGGTAGAGCTGGGACAGGAAGAGTGATCGGGCGCTGCACGCAAGGTAGCACTCAACGCCGAGCCATATCTGCAGGTATCACCCGGGGCTGCAGTCTGGCGGGGGCCCACGAGCTTCTCCGGCGTCCCACTCCCGCCTCATTGGCTGGAGCTAAATTAAGAGGCAGGGCTTCAGGGGAAAAAGCAATTCCCTACCTCCACGCTCCTTGGCTGCTAGCTCACTTCCAAGACAGCGTTCTGGCCCCGCCTCCAGACTCGCATCGCACTCCAATTGGACGGTCTGGCTGGCCTCAAACTCCGCCCCGCCTAGGCCCCGGACCTTCTGTTTTAGGGGGCTGTTCCAAGTGAGCATCCCCAACCGGCGCTGTGGTTCCATTGGTGTACTCTGATTTGAACGGGGCGGTTACTTAGCGTCCTTGCTAATCCCTCCTTGCGTTCCCATTGGCTGCTAATGCCCTCGAGGCGGTTCTGATCCCGCCCCAGCACCGGCCCCCCGCCGCTCATTGGCTGGCTCTCCTGTGAGGCCCGGGAGGCCGCGGTTGCGGGAGCAGCGGCTACTCAGGCGTCCCAGTGGTACAGGTGAACGTTAGCCGCTGACATGACGCCCGAGGACCCCGAAGAGATCCCGCTGCTCCTGAGGCCGGGCGGCAGGTAAGCAGCCCGGGACCCGGTCTCGCCTGCCCACTCCGCGTCGGCGACGCCGCTCACGCCGGATCCTGTCCCCGTAGCGCTCCCCGCGGCCGCCACCTTTTCCTCGCGGCCTTCGCCGCCTCCCTTGGCTCCCTCAGCTTCGGCTTCGCGCTCGGCTACAGCTCACCGGCCATCCCAAGCCTGCGGCGCTCGGCGGCCCCAGCCCCGCGCCTCGATGACAGCACCGCTTCCTGGTTCGGGGTGAGCCGGGACCCCTTGTCTAGCGCCCCTTTACCCGCCCTCCCCGCCGCCCGGACCCCGCCCCCAGAGGCCGCGCGGGTGCGGACTAGAGCCGCACCTGAGCTGGCAATCGCCCCCGCCCAGGCCGTCTTGACCCTGGGCGCCGCCGCGGGGGGCGTGCTGGGCGGCTGGCTCGTGGACCGCGCCGGGCGCAAGCTCAGCCTCATGCTCTGCACCGCGCCCTTCGTGGCCGGCTTTTCCCTCATCACCGCGGCCAAGGACGTGTGGATGCTGCTCGGGGGCCGCCTCCTCACTGGCCTGGCTTGCGGCGTCTCCTCGCTTGTGGCCCCGGTGAGTGGCTCACGGGCTGGGGCCCCTGGGGGCCGACACAGTATCCCCCTTCCCACCCTCAGCACTGCTCCTCCCCGGGAGGAGCCACTGTTGTTACCTCCCCTTTACAGATGAAGCTGAGCTCACAAAGGTGAAGACTTTTGCCCAGGCAGGGGCCACAGCTAGTGTGCAGGACAGTCACCCTGAACTGTAAATCTCCCCTCTCAGGTCACTGACTACCGGACAGGTAGCAGGAAAATCTGATTTATCCTTGGGGTGAGGCTTCTGGGTTCCACTTCACTGCTCCCTGCCACCCCCACACCCTCTCCTGAGCCAGCCAAGCACACCCCGAGGCCCACAGCCCTGCTCACTTGACCCTTGAGCAGAACTCTCTGAGCCATACTTACTCTGCTGTTGGGGACTGTGGCTCCAACAAAGCTGGTTGCAAGGCTTGCTGTGACTTTCTGTTCAGAGAGACCGCACGACTGCAGGCACGGCCCCTGGCCCTCACAGAGTCTGGGGAAGGACTTGGACCCTGGTAGCTGGGATTACTTGGTAATCAGTGAACTGCTGCTGGCCACAGGCATGGACCACTGCCCACCCAACCATCACTCTGATGGAGGCTGAAAGAAGCCTCTAGGACCCTTGCCAGGCAGCCCACCACTTATTTCACCCACATCTACTAGGATGAAAAGGCTATAGATTTTGCTTTTGCTTTTTGTTTTTTTTAAACCAGGGAAACATACACGAGGCTTAGCCATGGGCATAAGGTATGGAATAACCTGGACGTGTGGGTGATGGCCTGGTGGTCCCCCACAATGGCTGAGGTGGGGAGTCTGTATTTCACAGCAAGGGGACCTCACCTTACGGCAGCCTGGCTGGTTGCAAGAATTGGTTGTGGAGGTGAAGCTTGGGCCCCACCCCAGACCCACTGCCTCAGGTGCGCGCCTTGTCACAGGTATCCTTGCATGTGGAGTGAGTGTTGGAAGCTCTGCATTCCATGCCCTCCCTCACATACACACCCGGCGCCCACCCACTGCCCTTTGTCCCTTTAAACACCTGCACCAGAACACCTGGCTGTGGAGCCCAAGGAGGGCTCTGTTGACCAGGATGGCACAGTTAGTGGGGACCCCTGGGCAGATGCCTCAGCTCAGAAAGGCCTAGGCCTGTCAGTTTTAACAACACTTGGCCCCCATAAAGTCCTATCTCAATTGGCTACAGGTCTATATCTCTGAAATTGCCTACCCAGCAATCCGGGGACTGCTCGGGGCCTTTGTGCAGCTGATGGTCGTCACAGGCATCCTCTTTGCCTACCTGGCAGGTAAGTTTGCATGGGGTTTTTTGGTCCGTGTTAATGACTTGTGGCCATTTTATAGGTGTGGAAACTGAGGTTCATAAAGGTCAGAGGCTTGGCTGAGATCACAGAGCTAAAGGCAGAGGTACCGCACCCTGAGAACTTTGTTTCCCTTTGCAGAGGACAGAGAAGTCTAGCAGGAATGAACAATCCTTTGTCAACTCATTCCAGCACTCAATTTTAGACAACATCTGTTATTTGTAGAGGGTAGCAATGGTTAACATATCAATTAGGTCAAGTTCCCAGGGATTTACAATTCTTTACAGAGGGGAGCACTGATTAACATATCAATTAGGTCACCCCCCTCCAAAAAAAGGACACATACAGAACAGTATGGTGGTGTTACAGGTACTTTGGTCATATAACTTAGGCATAACACAAACATAATGAAGCTCTTTTTGCTAGTGTACAGCATTCCCCACTGATTTTAGTCAGTGATCCAAATCATTGGCTCATGTGGTTTTCAGACATAGATATCTGTTTATAATCTTGCCTTTAAAATCATAAGCTTTATAGTTTGAACCCGATCTTTGAAATAGTTTACCAACTTGTTTATAATACAAAGCCCAATAGAAGGATTAACAAAGGTCTTGCAGCTGCCATTATTAAAGCTGTTAACCAAAAGGAGAAAGAAAACCAACATTTAAATTAACTCTGTTCTGTCTGATGACTCCAAAATGATTGGCATACAAGTAACTATTTTTTTTTCTAAAGCCAGACAGAGGCCTCCTTGGGGGTCTCCATAAGGGAGAACACAAGATTACCAGTTACATTTGGCAATCTTAAGCTTTAAAGAGTCCTTGGAGGGAACGACAGTCCACTTATCTGTAGGTTGATCGACTTCAGAGGCTGGGACCTGCTTGAAGTGGGAATAATGAATCCAGGCAGGCTTTCCAGTTACTTTGATAGTGATTGGAGTGTTGAGGACCACAATGTAGGGACCTTCCCATCGCAGCTCAAGAGATTCACAGTGATGCCACTTGATAAGGACCAGTGTCCCAGGCTCCACAGCAGGGCATTTGTCCTCAAAGTGGGCCGCAGGTGGAGGATATTGTCGAAATAACCAGTGGGTGGAAGTCAGAACTGGCTGAAGGGCCTAGGAGGGACTTAATAAGATCTTGATTAGCTAAATCAGATATTTTTTTTCAGAAATCTTAGGGATAAGAGGAAGAGGTCTCCCATATAAAGCCTCAAAAAGGGAAAATTCCAGTAACATAGAGGGTACATCATGCACGCAAGAGGGCAAAAAAGGAAGGAGACACCCAGTTTTTGCCAGTTTCTAAGGCCATTAGTTATTACCATCTTTAAAGTCTGGTTCATCCTTTTTATTTGTCCTGAACTTTGAGGCCAGTAAGCACAATGGAGTTTCCAGTTGATCTGCCAAGCTTAGGTTAGTTTTTGAGTTATCTGGGCTATAAAAGCCAGGCCATTGTCCAACCCCATGGATAAGAGGAGGCCAAATCAGGGAAACTGCTATCAGGGCTGACTCAGACTTAGTAGGCAAAGCTTTAACCTATCTAGTGAAAAACATCATTACTAATAAGTACTCATTTCCTTTAAGTCCAGGCTTCCCCATTTTGTAAAGTCTATTTCCCAATGTTCTCTAGGCATAGTCCCATGTAGTGAGTGGTTGCCTTGGGTTCACCAATTGGCACTGAGGGCATCTGAGGCTCACAGACTGGGCAAGCTTTGATATTAGCCCCCAGGAATTGCTCAAAATTGAGCCACCAAATGCAAGTCTTTTCAAGTGCAAATAGGCTCTGACAAAGTAGGTGGGATCAGCAGTAATGTCAGAGCTATCTCAATCCCCACTGATTTTGTGGCTGCCTTTTGGGCAGTGGTGTCTGCCAAATTATTTCCTCACATAACAAGGCCATCTCCTGCCCAATGGGCTCTACAAAGGATAATAGCCACTCTGCTTGGCATCCAGATGGCAGCCAACAAGTCCATTTTTAATCTTTTGGCCCCAGAAGTCAATAAACACCATTCTTGATAAATGGCCCCATGAACATGGGCAGTAACAAATGCATACTTGGACAACTTGAGGGCCTCAGTGAGGACAATGAGTTCAGCCCATTGGGCCGATGTTCCTGGCTCCAGGGTTTGTTCCCATAGAATCTGAGAGTCTGTGGTAATGGCAGCTCTGGTGACCCACTTAGCTTTATAGATGTAACTGCTTCCATCGGAGAAATATAAAGGAACTCTGAACAGTGGCTCATCTGTTGAGTCTGGTCCCCAGTGCAGTCACGGAGGGGCAAGGAGGGGTCATCATCAGGCAGCAGAGTAGCAGGGTTTAAAGCTGCTGTCTCCTTGGGAAACTGATGGTAGTCAGATCTAGAAGTAATGCCTAATAATGCATGACTCAGGAGTTGGGCAGCCAACGGTCTGGTGGAGCCTTGATGAGAGTCTCCAATGAATACTAGAGGACAATTAAGAGTTTCTTCCAAAAGTCAATTTTTAAGTCTCCTTTACCAGGAGGGCCACCGAGGAAATCACCCGCAGACAAGGTGGCCATCTGGCTGCCACATAATCAAGTCTCTTGGAAAGATAGGCAACAGGCCTCTGCCAGGGTCCCAAACTCTGGGTCAGTCCTATGACTCCTAGAAATTCTTGCACTTGCTTTTTAGTCACAGGGGCTTACATCCACTGGGAGGAAAGAGTCTTATTTTTCTTTATGGAGAGTCCAACAACCAATGTAGTCCTTCTGCCCAGCAGAAACCTCTTAAGCCTGGTCATATAACTTAGGCATAACACAAACAAAACGAAGCTCTTTTTGCTAGTGTACAGCATTGGTGACCTCCTGAGAGGCAGCACACTCATAAGAAATGCACACATCTGCTCTCCCACCCCAACCCTTCATGCAGCCCTGCTGTGTCACTTCATGCCACTACTGACCACAGTAGTGATGACACAGACCAGCTCCCTGTCCTTTGTTTCATTTCTGCTTAAAGTCACGCGTCACGTAGCAGGGACACAATATTTGGCAGTTCTGGATTGAACCCCATGCTCTACAAGCACTGCACCACTGAGCTGCAAACCCAGCCCTTTTAAAATTGTTTCAGTATGTTACCCAGACTGGCCTTGAACTTGAAATCTTCCTGCCTCAGCCTCCCAAGTAGTTGGAATTATAATCATGCACCACCATATCTGGCTAGTAAATTGTTTTTATAAGGAGTATATTCTACAATATGATTTTAAAACATTAAATACATAAACCGGTAGTAGTCATCTCTTATCATGACCAAGTCTTATGTATTGTACATTACCATATGCATTGGGCTGTTACACTAGTGGTAGTAGGGTGATTTGTTTACACCAACGCCACCACAAGCAGGTAATGCATTTTGGCTTAATATTACCATAGCTACAACACACTGAGCGGCTATAAGAATTTTTCATCTTGGGGCTGGGGATTTAGCTCAGCAGCATAAGCATCTGCCTTGCAAGCAGGCGGTCATGAGTTCGATCCCCGGTGCTGATTAAAAAAAAAATTTTTTCATCTGCTCTGTCAGGATCTTAGGAGACCTCTGTCATAAGTGCAGTTGTTCGTGGGCCAGAGTATCACAGTGTGGATCAGCACTGTGTGTCACCGATCGCATGGTGACCACCATTGCCACATGGCTGCAACTGCCGACCCATGATGTCTGTGTGAAGAACAGGAGGGGTAGTGACAGGTGCAGGAATGACCTGCAGAGGAAGTGAGCGCCCCACCTCCAAAGCGAAGGCCCTGGGGTGGCCATGAGGGCAGGCCTGTTCCCCACTCCATCTGTCCCTGCAGGCTGGGTGCTGGAGTGGCACTGGCTGGCGGTGCTGGGCTGCGGGCCCCCAACCCTCATGCTGCTGCTCATGTGGTGCATGCCTGAGACACCACGCTTCCTCCTGTCTCAGCACAAGCTCCTGGAGGCCAGGAGCGCCATGTGCTTCCTGTGGGGCTCCGAAGCAGACTGGGAAGAGCCTCCCATCGGGGCCGAGTACCAGGTAAGGGCCTGGGAGCTGCAGCTGGGGCCCAGGAGAGATGGGGCAGGGCCGGGTGGTATGGCCTGATCTCACAGCCAGCGCACCTGTGCTGTGCTGTCGGGACAGGCAGAAGCTGGCTGGAGCCCCACCTGGGTGGGCCCTAGCCTCAGAGGTCACTGGGAAAGCCTGCACCTCCATTCCTGCTGTCCCGGGAAGAGAAAGCCCACCCTGGACAGGGGCCATACAAATGCAGCATAGAGGACCTGAGACTTAACCAGGGTAGGACGGGAGGTTACATCTGGATGGTGGAGCAGGTGTGGCACCCATACTGTCAGCACTCAGGAGGCTGAGACAAGGAGATCACCTTGAGTTTGAGGCCAGCCTGACCTATGAACTACTTTTTGAGAGAAGTGAGAACTTCTCTCAAAAAAAAAAAAAAGAAAAACAAAAAAGAGATTGTGGAGTCAGACTGCACTCCCTGGCTCTGTGGGGCCTTGGTTTGTTCTGCTCGCTGGGGTCTGGCACCCACCAGTGGTGGTGCCATGATGTGGACCAGAGCCTGTGGGAGGGACCTAGCCAGGGCCTGATCCAAGGTGAGCACTGGGTGTGTTGAAGGGGAACAGGCCTCAGAGAATAGAATGTTCTTTGCCAAAGTCTTCAGGGAACCTGTCTTCGGGGGAAGCAAAGAGTCTCACCTTGTGCACAGGGCTCCTCTGCACACCTGAGACTGAGGTAGGCAGGGACTGGATGCCAAGGCCGCCTCTGAGCTTTAGGAGAGTAGCTCAGAAAGGGGTCGGGGTGGAGAGACACTGACAGCCATGCCCCTCATCTCCCTGGGAGCAGGGCTTCCAGCTGACCCTGCTGAGGCACCCAGGCATCTACAAGCCCTTCATCATTGGCATTTCACTGATGGCCTTCCAGCAGCTGTCCGGGATCAACGCTATCATGTTCTACACGGAAACCATCTTCGAGGAGGCCAAGTTCAAGGTAAGAGGCCTCAGCCCAGCCTGCCTCATGCAGAGTCCACATGGGTGGTGCCACCTCCTGGAGCTCAGGGCCTCGTCACCCAGCACAGGAGCAAGGAATGCAAGAGTCACCTCTGGGTGGCCCCCTGAGCAGTCCCACCCCTGTGTACCCCCAGAACAGCAACCTGGCCTCGGTCATTGTGGGTGCCATCCAAGTGCTGTTCACAGGCATCGCAGCCCTCATCATGGATCGAGCAGGGCGGAGGCTGCTCCTGATCCTGTCAGGTGAGACTCCAGGGCTCAGCCCTGCACGGGGTATCACACGCCAGAGGCCACCAAGGCCCACAGATATAGCCAGACATTGCTTAGGGCCAGGGAACCTGCAAGAAGGGCCATCAGGGCTGCCGCTCACATCAGAAGACAGAGCTGAGGAAGTGGGGGTGGAGTGACTCAGACCACGTGTTCCTCTTTGGTGAGTGCCTTCTCTGAGCCTCAGTTTCCCACTCTGTGTAGTGGGGCGAATGGCAGCAGCTGTCTTAGGACTGAGGTGTGGCTCATATGAGCCTCAGCCTGGTTGCTGTGAGGCAGGGCAGACTCACTGCCCCTACTCTGTCAGGCTGGGGTAGGAAGAGAGGCCGCTTGGAAGTGTCCCCCCAGGCAGTTAAGGCCCAGTCAGGGATCCCAAGCCACAGTGCCAGGACACCCAGCCAACCGTGCTTAGGGAGCCAGGCCTGCCCCTCTGAGGTGCCCAGGCTTCGCTGTGGGGCCCCTGCCCATCTGCAGGCATGGTCATGGTGTTCAGCACCAGCGCCTTCGGCACCTACTTCAAGCTGACCCAGAGTGGCTCCGGCAACTCCTCCCATGTGAACCTCTCAGCCTCTGTCTCCGCTGAGCCCATGGATGCTGGCGTGGGGCTGGCCTGGCTGGCTGTGGGCAGCGTGTGCTTGTTCATCGCCGGTAAGGAGGGTCCCCCTAGGCAGGCGAGGGCCACCATCCCTGTCAGCCCCAGTGTCTTGCACCACTGGGTCCCACCTGACCTCACCCTGTCCCACAGATCCCACCCTCGGGGTTTACAGTTGTGACCACGCATTGGGTTTTGTGTGCCAACCCCTTCTGTGTCCCTTTCACTCAAGCCCCACAACTCTGACCTGGTCCCAGACATAAGGCCTGGTGCCTAAGGAGACAAGCAACTGGCCAGTGCCTCCTACAGGATGGCACAGAGCTGCTGGGACCAGGAGTCCAGGACCCCGGGCCAGTGGTAGGGGAGCTGGGTCCCCTCGGTTCTGTGTGAGCTCAGGAGCCCTGACGTCACCTTCCTCCACAGGCTTCGCACTGGGCTGGGGGCCCATCCCCTGGCTGCTCATGTCTGAGATCTTCCCACTGCACATCAAGGGCATGGCCACGGGCGTCTGCGTCCTCACCAACTGGTTAATGGCCTTTCTGGTGACAAAAGAGTTCAGCACCCTGATGGTGAGTGCAGCCCACAGCCTCCCCCTCGGGCAGCCATCAGAACAGCTTTCGGCCCGGACTGCATGCTGAAGCCCCACAGGCCCGAGGTGCCAGAGTCTTGACGGGACAATGTGGGAACAGATGGCTGGGGGCAGACGAGGAGTCTAGGCTGTGACCCATGAGGGACCTTCAGTCTCCTTGTGGGGAGCACAGCTTGGCGGCCTGCCCCATCAGTGGGCCCAGTTCCACCTCTCTGCGTGTCACCACCGCTCTGACGCAGCCTCCCCAAGGTTGGTGGGAACGTGGACTCAGTGGGTCAGTTTGCTGCCTCCACTGGTGGATGACAAGCTGTGGGCCCTTCCTGCCTACAGGGCAGTCCTGCAATATCTGTGCAGGTCTCTGCTCAGGGCGCCTTCCCTCCGGGGCTGCATGTCTAGGCCAGCAGGGGTAGAAGTGGCCTGGGTCCCTTTCACAGTGAGGGCCAGGGCTGTGCTGGGCTGTTGGGGGAGGGGTATGAAAGCCCTGAAGGCTGCGGGAGCCTGGGACCCAGTGGGCCTGGGGTGCCAAGGAGGGCGGGCTGCAAAGGAGGGAGCAGGAGCCTAAGAGTCACTTGCCAGTCACTTCATTGGCATGGTCTCGCCAGCCATACAGCATGGACGCCTCACTGGTACGTGGCCAGGCAGCAGGATGGGGAGCAGGAGGAGACACAATAGGCATGGCACTGGCAGGGCAGGCTGAGGTCGGCAGCCACCTGAGTGCAGGGGATCTCCTGCCCTATGGTCACAGTCCAATTTGTGTGTCCCCTGTCCACAGGAGGCTCTCAGGCCCTGTGGCACCTTCTGGCTCGCCTCTGGCTTCTGCATCTGTAGCGTCCTCTTCACGTGGTTCTGTGTCCCCGAAACCAAAGGAAAGACTCTGGAACAAATCACAGCCCACTTCGAGGGCCGATGACAGCGCCTTCTGTGAGTGATGCCCCTCCCAGCCAGGTGGGCACAGAGGCCTGGAGCAGCCTTGGCTGGAGCCTGAAGCGCCTGGCTGTGTCCCCTGCCACCTGGGGACTTGGAACACTGCTGAGGGGCCCTGCAGTCCTGAGGGCAGCCTTCTGCATGGTCTCCTCCATGACACTAAAGAGGCCAAAGAGGAGCAGCCTGGCCTCCCAACTGCTGCTTCCCGACTGGAGAAGCTTCTGGAAGCCGAGTACTGGACACACACATGCTGCTCTCATTGTAAGCTCTCAATGCAGTGGCCGCATTGTCAGGAAGGAACTTGTGGAATAAAGATTCAACAGAGAAATCAGGTCACAGCCTCTCTGTGTAATCCCAGAGTGAGAAGGGGGTGCTCCCAGCACTCCCAGAGCAGCCCGCACCCCAGGCCTTGCCCCAAGCACCCTGTGGGTGCCCCTCTGGAAGCCACGCAAGCCTGGGTACTTGAGACAAGTCTGGCTCCTTTCATAGGCGCAGTTTTCTGAATCTTTAACCATTAAGCCTGTTGATTTTCCAAAAAAATTAAAAGCTCCTTTCTCTTTGATTTAATGGAGCCAAAAGGCTTTTACAAATTACTTTGATTTGAGCCAGGGCTTTAGCTCAGTGGCACAGTGCCTGCCTGGCAAGCATGAGGTCCTGGTACCAAATTCCTAGTACCCAAAAAAATACTTTAAGCATTCCTTATCTAAGTAATGTGTCTATTGTAGGAAAATTAGAAAACAGATTTATTTAACAGGAGTTATTTTTACAGCAGTTAACCATCTGCTAGGTACTGCCTTAACTAAGCACTTTACAAATATTCGATCATTTGAATAAATAATAAAATAATTATTCCCAGCCAACCGTTTGCAGAGCTAACCTCTGTGAAGGTTTCAGTTCTGCACGGTAGGATCTCTCCTGACATCCGCGCCCTGGCGTCACTCAATGGGAAGAGGACTGCTCTTCCATGGCACAGCTGGGCCTCTTCTGTCCAGTCTGTAAGGGGCCCGAGAGCAGGAGACTTCAAAGGCCACGGCAGGGCACTGAGGTACCACAGAGCAGTGGGACGGGGCGGGGGGGGGGACTCCAGGTCCAGGTTTAGTACTGTGTACAAAGGCACCTGTGGATCATGGTCCACTCCCTGCTACCGCAGGATTAAAAACATCCTGGAGTTTCCCAGAAGGGGGCTCTGTGGGCAGGAGCATCTTCGGAATAACTAGGTCTGCAGTTGTGTCCCTAGTGCCCGGGCAGCTGTCATGGAGTGGGCTGAGAACTATACTGCTTTTTGATAGCTCAGGGCAACAACGGTACAGACTGAGCATTCCTAATCTGAAACGACTCTGAAATCTGAAAGTTTGGGGGTGTTCTCATTGCTGGGGCAAACGAGCAGACATCCACAAGTTATAGGTGGAAAGGTCGATTTTAGCTCACAGTTCAGAGGTTTCATGGCCAGCTGGTTCCAAGGCAGGGCGGCAGGGCAGAGGGGCATGGCTGAGGGGAAGCAGGCCACAGCATGGCAGGCAAGAAGCAGCAGGTGCCCCTTCCCCTTTTATTCCACTCAGGCTACAAGCCTGTTGGTTGTGCCATCCATACCCAAGGTGGGTCTTCCGGTTACCCACACCCAGAACTATACTAAACCAGTCAGTGGACTAATTTAGTTGTCACACATCCTGAATCCATATTCACACACTGTATGGAGCCGCCTCAGAAAAGCCCATCTCTGAAGCTTTGGGGAGACAGCTAGACACCAGCCATAACAGGGTCCCAACCTAACATTCAGAAGTTGGTTTGATTTTTTTAGGCTGAGCATGGTAGGGCACCCTGTAATCCCAGCTACTTGGGAGACTGAGGCACCCAGACAACCCCAAATTCAAGGTCAGCTTGGGCAATTTAGCAAAGCTGTGTCTCAAAATAAAAAGGGCTGGAAAGGTAGCTCAGTGTTACACTGCTTACCTAGCATGTGTGAGGCCTGACGTTGAAACCCAGTCTTGGAGCTTTGGATTTTGGATGTTCGGATTAGGAATCCTCAACTATAAAGTCTGCACATACTCCAGCAGCCAAGACTATTTCTAAAGACCTGATCCCGGTCATTTCAGATAAGGGATGCTCAGCCAGAGTAGAGATACCACTATCAAAGTGGTTTTTGTCTTTTTGAGACAGGGTTTTACTTTGCAATTCAGGCTGGCCCTGAACTCACAGTAATCTTCCTGCTTAAGCCTCCCAAGTGCTGCAATTACAGGGAATTCATGCCCTGCTCCTCCTTTTAGGAAAAGATTTAATTTTAAAAATACTTTAGGTAGCCAGGCATGGTGGCTCACGCATGTAATCCTAGCACTCAGGAAGCTGAGATAGGAGGATCCTTGCAAGTTCAAGACCAGCCTCAGCTACAAAGTGAGCTCAAGGCCAGCCTGAACTGCATGGCGAGACCTTGTCTCAAAAAAACAAAAAAAAAAAAGGAACATTATTATAAAAGTAACATGCACATGTCTTTAAAAATTCACCTGAAACATAACCCAAGAAAATGAGTCCCACCTCATGCCGGGTCCATGCCAGGGGAAACAGTTAAAAGAGTTTCTGATTTTAGGCTGGGCCTGGGGCACATACTTGCACTGTGATCCCAGCACTGGGGCAGGAGATTCACTATGAATTTGAAGCTGACCTGAACTACATAGACCCTGTCTAAAATGCAAAGCGAAGAATACCTAATACAATGTAAGCCCCTAATACAATGTAAGCTACATATGTGGTTGTGAATAATGACAAGGAAAAAAGTTTGAAGGTGAATCCAGAGGGTTCACTGTGACACTGAGAAGCTCCCCCCACCAGTTTACTCTTCTAAAGCTGACTCAAGAATCCTTTTCTGCAATATAAAAACCACTAATGTGTGGCTTTAAATTACTAATACAGCCAAGCTTGGGGGCGCAGAGCTTTAATTCCAGCACACACCCAGGAGGTGGGGGCAGGAGGATCACCACTACTTAAGAGGCCAGCCTGGACTACATAGCAAGGCCCTGTCTCTTGGAGACAGACAGACAGACAGACTTGCAGCAAGGACAGACTTGCATTTTTTTTTATTTATTTAGGTACCAAGGAAGGAACTCATGACCTCGCACCTGCCAGGCAGGCGCTGTGCCACTGAGCTAAATCCCAACCCTGACAGGCTTCATTTGAGATGGAGCCCCAAGAGGGATCACTGACTCCAAGGTGCAGGACACAGCTCTCCTCCACAACAGAGGGCTCAGAAGGAGACAGAGAACGAGGAAGCTGGAAGCAAACTGCTCCGGGGTGAGGTCATGTGTCTTAGTCCGTGGTCACTGGTCCATAAGGTTCCTTGTGACTCTGGAGCTGAGTGCCCCTTGGCCTGGAACAGTCTGTTCTTTTTTTTTTTTTTTTTTTTTAATTTTATTTAAGGAGAAAAAGAAAAAAAAAAAGCAGAGAAAGGGTACAAGTTATACAGATTTACAGAAAAAAACAGTAGGAAATCACCAGTTAATGGATTACATATTGTCATCTTAGAAATAATTGTTCAAGTTACAAAATTAAAGCTAATAAAGTGGACATTCCAACAGTGAGACTGCAAACTGTTCTGTTCAATGATCCAACAAAACTCAGTAATATAATTATCTATCTTATACACTTAAATATACATGCAGTTATATTATTTAGAGCACTTTCTTTTCCTCTCTTTTGTACAATGACATTTACACATTTTGGGTTTTGTTGCTCCCACAATTCTTATTACTTTTTTGGAAGAAAGTAGAACCAAATGTGACATAACAGAACAGAGTCAGTCAAATCAAAAGGGTGGATATAATAGATAATGTAAAAACATAATACAAGGTGATCAACAATGGTTACCATAATGCCTCCCGCTATCTCAAAAAGAATTGCCTATATCATCAGTTCTAATAAAATTGAACAAAACAGTAAAGAACAAAACCAAAACATTGGAGACATTATAGGTCTTCAAAAGTAGATAATAGTCAACCAGAATGGGCGTCATAATGAATCCCACTATTTTCACAGATGTTGCCTAAACTTTCGAACCTGGTACTATCAAGCAAAACAGAATAGAGGAACATCAGTCAAAACAAGATGGTGAGAGCAATACAGAGCTTTAAATCAAGATAATGGAAAGTCAAAGTGGGTCACTATAATATATCCTGCTATTTTTTTTATTTTTCCCTTAATTAAAAGGATAAAATTAAAAAAGTAAATAATAAAATGGAGATTGAGATAAAAGAGGGCATAACAGCAAAACAGCACAGATCAAGACATAACCATTTAAGCAAAATAGTGTTTCACCACAAGATAATCCCAACATAAAAGTAGTTACCATATTGTCTCTTTCCTTGAAATCTTTGAGTATAAATTCATATACTGTAGCATCAAATATATCAAAACAATGTAAAACCATTTAAGAGAATGACAGTATTACAGGGTATTTAGAATCAACTAACAGAAAATGAACAATGGTGTCTGCATAATCTCCTTGTCTATAAAAGGTTTTGCTTATATTATACTATCATATATAATAAAATTCAATAAGATACCACCTGTTTAGACCAATGGAGACAGAAGAACAAAAGCTTGATGAGACTTCAAAACAAGATGATACTAAATCAGTATTACCTAACAAGATGTCATTTTCTCCAAAATAGCTGTTCCTATCATCCAATCTTCTCTGCTTCATTTCTGTTGAGCTCTTTTTCTGTCATTAGTTGTCAGTTTGTCTTCATTTTCTTTTCTGCTCCATTCATTGTGGCCTCTCTGCCACTATTTCTGAATTCTTTGTATTTTTCTTTTTTAGAATATCCTGCAGTATTCTCTGTAGAGTTGAATTGGTGGTTGCATATTCCCCTAGTTCTTCTTTATCCTGGAAGCACCTTGTTTTTCCATCAATTTCCAGGGACAGTTGTGCAGGATATATCAATCTTAGCTGGAGGTTATTATCTTTCAAAGCTTGAATTATTTCCCCCCATGCTCTTCGTGATTTGATGGTTTGTGCCGAGAAATCTGCTGTAATTCTAATGGGTATTCCCTTGTAAGTGATCTGTTTCTTGTCTCTGATGACTTTTAATATTCTGTTCTTGTATTGGATTTCTGGAATTTTAATTATTAGATGCCTGGGTGTTGCTCTGTTTGGGTTGTAGGTGGCTGGGATCCTGTATGCTTCATACAACTGAGTATCTTTATCTTTTGCTAAATTAGGAAAATTCTCCTGGATTATTTCTGTGAGTAGCTTTTGTAGATCATTTGTTTGTGTCCCTACTTCTTCTTTTATGTTCTTAATTCTTAAGTTATAGATCCTCTTATCATCTTCTAGCCTTTGTATTATTGCTGTTTCTTTGTTATTTTTAAGAAGTTTTTCATTTCATGCTCCCATATTACAAATCTGCCCTCCAGTTCAGATAATCTGTCCTTAGTTTCTTTCAAGCTGTTATGCCAGTTTTCAATAGAGTTTTTAGTTTCCTGATAATCTCTTTGAACCTGCTTCACATATTCTATGCTTTCTCTATTTTCTCCATCAAACAATTCTCCCCTCTTTTTCTGTTCTTCCATTCCACCATCTGTTTTTTCTTGGGCGGTGCTTAGCATTTCTCTAACTATTCTGCTTATGTCTAGCTTCAAGTCATTAATAACTTCATTCCTGAACTTGTCTATGAGGCTCTGGAGATAGTGCTTTATATCTATTGGTGCTGTGTCTGCTATTGCCTCTTTCTCAGGATTGGGGGCTGAGGACCCTTTCTTGTTGCTGCCTCTTCCCATATTCTTTGTTCCTTATATATGCAAGCGTATATAGGAGGCCCAGCCTCCTTCCCTGTTGGCCACAGTCTGATTGAATTGCGCTAGCTAGGTGTTCCTGCCCACCGCAGCGTACCAGGAAGTTGCAGACCAGGCAGCCTATGTGTGGCCCACCCCTCCAGGTCAATCTACCTTCAGGAGCTGGGACCTGGGCTGTGCTAGCCTACTGGGTCTCAGCCAGCAGTGTCATGTAGGCTAGGCACTGCTCACCAATCCCGCTTGAGAGGGGAATATGTGACTGAAGTCACTGCAGTGCCCTGTTCCCGTAAGTCTGCCTGGTCCCAGGATGTCCTCTGTTGGAGTCTCCTAGACCGTGGAAGAGTCCCAGTTTCTCTCACTCACCGCAAGTCAATGCACAGCTCCCCGCCCGTCCTGCTTTCAACTCTGTTCACCGATTCCCGTTCTCAGAGCTTTCGTGCATCTCTCTCCCTGCAGAGCCGATGTAGACGCAGCAGCGGCGGCGGGAAACCCAAATCGCAGCTTCCAATGGCGCAGGCTCCAGCTTCCACACTGAGGCTTTTAAAACTGTTCCTGTTATAGCACCAGGATTGCATTCCCAGTTGGTTTCTCTCAGTCAAGTTCATTCTTGGGTCAGCAGGGCATATCTCCCCTTGCTTATGATTCCTTACTCCGCACCATTCCTGAATTCTAAGCTGGGTCTTTCAGAGAGCCTCTGTAGCTGCTGCCTCTGTCCGCCATGTTCTCCTGGAAGTCCACAGTCTGTTCTATAAACAGGAACCGGGCCAGTCCGGGGCACTGCTGTTGCTGCGGGGCTCAGAGGTGTGCACACCCACACCCAGCGGTGGATGCAGTCTTCTAGTCTCTGAGTTCTTCTGGGATCACCTCGATCCTGGCCTAGCTCCTTCGTACTGCCAATTTCTTTCAAACACCTGCTGGGCGCTGATTGTCCATATTTGGTATGAAGAGCCAGGGCTTCATTGTGGTAGCTGCTGGAGGCACCGCCCTGCCACCTCCCTACCCATTCTAAACCCTGGCATGGATGTGTTCCCTTCTATGCCACCGTCATTTCACTGCCATGGGAAGAGGACCAGTGGGGTGAGTTTAAGTTAGCTCACCATCAATAATTTTTGCCATTGACATAGTCGAGCCTGGCAGAGACTGGTGCTCAAATATTTGCTGCCTCAGAATTATTTCATGGTATAAATTCATCACAACTTACGTCAACCCTGTATTAAATACAGGACATAAGTCAATTCCATATTGTTCCACATTTAGGCTTTCCAGTTTTCTGCTTGTGGATAATTTTCCTATTATACAAGACTTAGAGATGAGAGTGACAATAGGAGATAAGAGATAGGAGAGCAGTGACCAGATGAAATAGGCAAGAAATGAAAGGTTGCCAGGCGTGATGGCACACACCTATAATCCCAGCACTCTGGAGGCCAAGGCAGGAGGATTACCTTGAGTGTGAGGCCAGCCTGGGCTACACAGTGAGTTCAGTGCAAAGACCCTGGGTTCACGGGGCTGGGGATTTAGCTCAGCGGCATAAGCGCCTGCCTTGCAAGCAGACAGTTATGAGTTTGATCCCCGGTACCGATAAAAAGGAAAAAAAACAAAACAAAAAAAAGACCCTGGGTTCAGTCTCCAGTACTGCAGTCAATCGGTTGATCAGTTGAGTGAGATGAGGGGGTGATGGGAACAGTGTGACAGGCGGCAGAGACAGTTCAGGGTGATGGTGGAGATAAGTGAGATGATGCAGCTGGAAACCGCGTGGAACTAGAATAGGCCTTGCCTGGCGGAGTGGAGGTTTCCACAGGAGAACCCCTCAGCCCTGTGCCTACTGACCAGGAGCCTGTGGCAAAGCAGCTCCACAGCCTGCTGGCGATGGCATCTGCGTTTCACAGCCAGCTCCCTCCCCACCCCGTCACCCCCATTGGTCTGCACCAAAGGCCAGGCCACAGGTCGCCAGGTGCAGGCACAGGTCAGGCGGCTGGTGGCTGGCACCAGTCATACCCATCCATCTGAACCAGCCTCTGCTCTGGCCACCACTCTCAGCCACCCCCGGTCTTAGTCCTGGATGATGGAGGCTGCCCGAGAACAGACAGCAGGGAAAGGGAGGCAGGGGAAAGAACAGCCCCTAGACAACCCAGAAATGGTTAGCTGTGCGGGCTAGGAGTGTATCATTTGGGCTTCAAGCCCTGTCTTGGACCCTTCTCTGTCACCCTGGGGCCAGAAGCCAGGGCAGTGCAGGGGGCTGAGGTGGTGCAAGTCAGCACACTTAGCTCATATTCTGTTGTACCACCGCCTGTGTGAGCCAGACAAGTCATTTAACCTCTGGCCTCAGTGTATTCATCTATAAAGTGGACATAATGATGTATCTGACCGTGAGGCTAGCACAGAATAAGGGCTCCATCCATGTTAGCTGCAGTTTCTACTAGTGAGGGTATGGGGAGGTGGTGAGGTGCCTCCGAGGCTGCTTGAGACCATCAAGGGACCTCTGGTATCATTTTAAACATTTCCCTCGCAGGATCTATGTCCTGCCCTGCTCCTCAGCAGCTCCTTCCCGAGCCTCATTGTGGTTGCTACCACTTAACAGCATGGTATGGATCCACATGTCCCTCGAAGGCCCCCTCCATCTCTCTTTGGATCTCCCGCCCTAGTATCTATCCACGCTGCAGGGACCAAGCGCCAGTCCCAGTGGACAGCGCTGGCCCAGGAGCCCGGCAGGCCAGCGGCATAAGAAACAGTACCATGCAGGCAGGACAGAGGGATGCCCAGAGCACAGGTGCAGCAGAAGTTGTGCCTCAGTCGACTCTGGGAAGAAATCTTCACTTCCATGGATGCCCACTACCTCTCTCCTTCCCCCAGAAAAACCTAGTGGGGATCCTGGCCCTACAAAGCAGAGCAGAGAGCCCTATCGCCCCCAGTGACCATGGGCGGAACTACACCCCTCGGTGCATAGAGTGCTCTGCTGCCTCCTGGCAGCCGTGGACGGGATTGCAGTACTAAGGCTGACCCCTCCTGCAGACTCCCATCCCTTAGGGGATTAGCCACTGCTGAGCCTCTATATCAGTCAAGGTTTACCAGAGAAACGGATATAACACAAGATATACAAATGTATAAGAAATTACAGGATTGGCTTACAATGGTCAGCCACAAAGTTGGATGAGGGATTGTGCTCAGGGTGGCTGCACAGTAGAGGCTGAAGGGGACAGCCCAAGGGCTAGACCTCACTGCGCTGTCCTGTGTGAGTCCGTATCAGGAGGCCAATAGGTCTGCGATGGAACGCCAAAGAATCTATGCCCGGATGGGTGTGGTGTAGCACTTGGGAGGCTGAGGCAAGAGGATCCGTACAAGTTTGAGACCAACCTGGGCTACAAAGTGAGCTCAAGACCAGCCTGACCTGCATAGCGAGACTCTGTCTCAAAAAGACAAAGAAAGAGTCTACGCTGGAAGGCTGAACAGTCCCAAGTGGAAGCCGAACAATCTGTGCCCAAAGCTAAGAGACAATGTCCGAGCTGAAGGCGGAGACTGGAGCTCCTTCAGAGAACCAGCAATCAGTCCCTTCTCATCTGCCTTTTATTGTGAGCAGGCTGCACCTCTCAGGTGAGTACAGCACTCACACCATCTTCATGCCCTCCTACCAGGGACCTGGCCTAGATCTCCAATCTCCCAAACAAGTGTACGGCAGAGGCTTAAATAAATGAGACAGGTGGGCTGGGGATTTGGCTCAGCGGAACAAGCACCTGCCTGGCAAGCACAGTCTTGAGTTCAACCCTCGGTACCAAAAAAAAAAAAAAAAAAAAAAAAAAGAACAAACAAATAAACGAGACAGGTGGTATGATTTTAGGGCTCCAATGTGGGTGACAACTCCAGTGATTCCCTTTAAACCCAAAACAATTACTGTGACTTTGATTATTTGGAGACTCATTTCCTTATTCTGATATGTAAAAGGCTGGCTAGGGTATTTCCTTCTCTCTCCAATTGGCTCTAAGCATTGCAAATAAGGCTAGTGGAGGTGCTAATATGCAATATCTTTAGCCAACAGACAGTCCTGTTTCCTCACATAGTGTTCTCGGTGTACAGGATTGAGCACTCAAGACCTTAGAGCAAACAGCTCTGGGAAGGTCAACTGAGTATGAGCCTCAAGATAAGAAGGTATGACTCCCCAGGGCACAAGAGTTTGCCTATCAGAAACCCAAGCGTAGCCCCCCAAAACAATTCCCCTGCTACCTTAATTGGATTATGTAAATTGATCCTTCTGCATATCTTTATCTCCTACAGAAATGCCAATCTTGCACCTGGCCAGCCAGTTCAAATTACTCACCTAATTCCTGCCATCCTTACTATCACTCATCCCTGAGCCACCCCCCTTCTTCACAAGATAATAAATGCTAGGAAAGGCTTAAGATCAAGGCCTTTATTTGCATGTCCTCACAAGGATTGGATTTAGGACCCCTTGGCCACCCTTAACTTGGAGTCTGTCTTGGTGTCTTTACTCTTGCTGTGGGTTGCATTGGTGGTGGTAGATGGGAATCAACTTGCTGGAATTCCAATAACGTCTCAGTGGGATCACAAATGTAAGTTTCTGGATTGTGAGGAAAACTAGAAAGAGGATTACATTACTTGGATGACTGAACTCATTATTTGGGTTTACAATACTCCAGGAGGATCAAAACCCTCTGCAGAGTTCAAGACTCTGGGGCTTAAGACAAGGAATGTCTCTGGGCAGCCCGTATTTATTTAGTTGTTCAAACAAGGAAGGGGTTAGAATTGAAAACATAGGAAACTGAACAGACCTTGGGATTCAAGGACTTTTCCAAGTGACAGATCATGTTTAATTTAGGAGAACAACATTATGTTAATTTAGGAGAAGTATTTTAGGAGAAGATCTCCATGTTGCATTTGCTACAGTCTTTATAGTTAATTGGAGTTGGGGCCTGGTGTCCTCAGCTGTGACCTTATCTTGCCTTTGAGGCGTCTCCTGCTTCTCAGGTCCGCCATGCTCAGGCCATGCCTCAGCCCTGCACGTGTATTCAGTTTCCAGTTTCAAGGCTCCAAACACCCTCCTGTTGCACAGGCTGAGGATGTTACAAAATAAGGACCCTGGCCCCCTGCTGAATCACTTAGTTAAACTTCTGACCTTCTCAAGTTGACAAAATTGTGTCAGCCATTATTATCCACCCCTTGGCAACTTGGCAGCCAGACACATTGCTTTACATGAGCCTCCAGATACAGAGACATGCTTACAATTTTGCCTGACATGTTAAAAATGTCCTGCATACAAACAGAAATGGTACTTATTCCCTCACCAGACTAAAAAGTGAGTTTTCCTTGGTTGATGCTTCTTCTTATCATTTTATAACTTGAACATTATAACACATCTTAACAACCCTTAAAAACCAGTGTTCAGTCCATCAACATTATGTTACATAAAACCAGAACCATATTAGGGGAGAAATAGTACAGTTACAACTCTCTTTTCTATAGCTGATCATGGGTCTTAGCGACATTTAGAAATACCTTCTTCTCAGTGGGTCTTGGTTCTTTGATGGAGTGACCCTGAAGGCTCTGGGCCTTTTGTTATTCTGCTTATATTAGGTCATTCTAGTTTCCCATTGACTTTAGTAACAGGGCATGGTTATACTAAGAGGTGCCCCAAAGGATCTTCTATATCCCATGTATATTCTTTTTCCTGCAATGTGGAGGAGTCGTACAATTTTCCCTTGGTAGTCTGGGTCAATCACCCCTGACACACTGTGACTCCTTGTTTAGCTTGTTTCCTCGGAGAAATGAGGAGACCAGAATGACCAGGGGGAGGTCTTAGCTTCCAGTTCAGTGGTATCATCCTTGTGTTTCCTGGTATAAGCCTTCCCCCTCTGCAACCAAAACTTCTAGGCCAGCAGAACATGAAGTCACGGGGACAGGAAGCAAAAACTTTGCTAGTGGATCACTAGGGGTGATGGTGAGTGGCACCATTCCTACTCCCACCCCTTGATTCCTGGACCCATGAATCCTGGTTACAGGAGCCACAGTACCCTAGGGTGGATGCTGATTCAAAGCATACACAGCATTTCCAAGTACCTTAGCCCAGCCCTGCAAGCTACTGCCACCTAGCTGGTGCCTTAAGTGTGTCTTCAAAAGACCATTCCACCTTTCTATCAGTCCAGCAGCTCTGGGATGGTGAGGGAATGATGAGACCAGTGAATCCCATGATCATGAGCCCCTTGCCTCACTCCTGGCTGCAGAATGTGTTCCTTGCTCAAAGGCAATGCTATGTGGAATTCCATGATGGTGGATAAGGCATTCTGTGAGTCAACAGATGGTAGTTTTAGGAGAAGCCTTATGTGCAGCAAAGGCAAATCCATATGCAGGATTTGTATCCATGCCAGTGAGAACAAAGCGCTGTCTCTCCCATGATGAAAGTGACCCAATATAATCCACTGTCACCAGGTTGCAGGTTGATCACTCCAGGGAACAATGTCTTGGTGTCTGCTACTGGCATACTGGGCATTCAGCAGTGGCTGTAGCCAGATTAGCCTTGGTGACTGGGCGCCCATGTTGCTGAGACCATGCATAACTTCCTTCCCTGCCACCACAGCCACTCTGTTCATGGTCCCATTGGGCAATGATTGGGTGGCTGAAGAAGGAGGCTGACCACTGTCCATGGAATGGGTCATCTTACCTACTTGAATATTAAAGTCCTGTAAATGTCACTTTTTGGTGAACATTTATGTGGGAAACAAATATTCTTATATCCTCTGCCCACATGGAGAGGTCTGTCAACTTCACTTTTGGGAAGACCACAGCTAATCAGCCAGCACCATCTGCATGTGTCAGATTACTCTGGTCATTGTTCAGCTTCTGCTGTCCATTACAGTAAGTCTGGGGACCCTTGACCTCTGACACTCCAGGATCCAGTTGAGCCCATTGCCTTAAATTTCCTAGTTGGGTAGCCACAGTCCCACCATTAGGCCTGGCAGACAGAAAAGAACATCACATCAGGGGTGCTGGGGCTCCACACAAATCTGTTTCTCGAGATGCTGGTGAAGGGTATGTTTCTAGTTTGCCCCAATGTGGAGGATTAGGTTTAACTTGACAGATCCACTCCAGCATTCCCATTTCTGTGAGCCTCAGAATCCCCTCATCAACAGTAAACCATGGAACATCAGACTCCCTAAGTCATTCACAGAGGGCCATCTTTTAAACCATGTTTCTGCCAAGCAGCCAAATAAACTACTAACACCTTCTTTTTTATTTTCTTTTAAAGAGAATAAAAACAAACAAAATAAAACAGAATAAAGCAAATCAAAACAAAACCATGAAAGTGATACAGACTTCAAAACAAGATAATAGGAAATCAACAGTGGTTACCATATTGTCTCTTGTTATCTTCAAAATAGCTGCCCATACCATCAGACACAATAAAATCAAATAAAACAGGACAGAATAAAACCAATCAAAACAAAACAATGAAAATGCTACAGTACTTTAAAACAAGGTAGTAGGGAATTAATAATGGCTACCACCTTCAGAAGGAGATTCTCTATGATTGCTACATTGCATGTTATCATCCTCCAAGTAGATGCTCAGACTACTGGCTTTAGGCCTGTAAAGTCAATCAAATAATACAGGTATAAGTTGTTTTTACTTCAGTGGCCATCACCTCAGCCTGTGTTTCCCTGAATCAGCCAATTGCTTATGGGGGCTCAGCACTCCCTGTCTCCCAGCCCACGTGATGGCTGACCCACAGGAAGAGGTTGGCCCAGCCCACAACCACCGCTGGCTCACAGGAAGGGTTAACACCTTGCTTTACTCCATGAACTGCAACATTAAATTCAGAATCTGTGCTTAAACAAACTCAGCCTGATCCAGGTGTATGTTTTTGCCACCATTATCCCACACTCATACAATCCACGCCCAGACTTGCTCATTAGGCCTCTGCTTATAAGAGTTAGAAACTCAAGAAGTTCTTTGGGAGAATAGCAGATCTCCTCCTGGGTCATGCTATGTACCTCACCCTTTGGAGTCTTTTGCAGTTTGAGCCTGGTTATGGGCCTAGAAGCAAAAAGGTGTATGCATAGTCACACAGGATTAGTTTCCTCAAGAATACTAGGAGCTATCAACACCACATGGGGTGAAACGGTGATGCCTCTGCCATCATGGGTGGGGGAATCTCTTTCTCTGGCAAAATAATCTCATCAGCATCTAGCAACTCAACATCCTCAGCTTCCTCAGGCTCCTCCACACATCTCCATCCCAGTTTATGGGACCCAATTTCTTTCTGATCCTTGCCCTCACCTTTGTTCCAAATACCCTTAGAGGCTGAGCATCAAACTTACATTTTGGTTCAGCCAATCAAATTATGAGGGACTGTGTTTGGATTTCTGCAATCTTAGCATTACAGTTAAAAGAGATTTTCTTTCAGGATACACTGAGAAACTTTTAATTTTTTTCTCTGTGTCTGGATCTGGGAATCTTTGGGCTCTTTATTTTCCTTTATCAATTTTTCCTCACAACCAGAAGACTTTAGACTAACTATGCATGTTTCTAGCTCATAATTTTCTTTCAGTAATTGGTCCAGGGATTCTAAGACCAACCATCCAGCATTGTATTTCCTACTCTGCCAAAGAAATTTAAAATTGTCATATACAGAGTCGCTAATTCCTGACATCTCACAAGTGGTGAATTAGGATAAGCAAATGGATGTACGATAGTTCACACCAAGGACTATCAGTGTACCCCACAGAAGTAGAAAGAGAGACCATGGTGTCTTTAGGTCTCATCAAATTGCAGAGCCAACTTCAGGGTCCCCTGAAGTCATTAAGCAATGGCATCATTATAACTCTGTTTCTCTAGAGCCACTCTGGGTACCAAACTCTGTGTGTCAGAATTTTCTAGAGAAACAAATACAAGATATACAAACGTATAAGAAATGACAAGATTGGCTACATAGCCCCTACCCATACCCCCTTCTGGCTGGGGAGAACCAAGAAGGAGGCCATGCCCCACCCCACCATGAGACAGTTCTTGGGCTGGGAAAGAAGACCCCTTCCCCATAAGCAACCAGCTTGGAGGAATAGAGGCTGAGATGATAACAACTGAAGTAAAGACACAATCTAACGCTTGTACTGTGCATAATTGTATTATGCAATTTCTGGCTGATTCCACTCCTCTTTTCCTCCTGTCCCTCACAGGGATTAAGGTCCTCAGTGTCCAGTTTCCAACAACTACAGACCCCTGCAAAGAGGAGAGAATAATTCACCCTGAAAGATCCTAGGGTTGGGGTTCCAATTATGATGCAGGTTCTTAAAAGTGGAAAAGGGGGCTGGGCACGGTGGTGCACACCTGCAATTCCAGCACTTGGGACTTGGGAGGCTGAGGCAGGAGGATTGTTGCAAGTTGAAGACACGCGTGGGCCATAAAATGAGCTCCAGACCAGCCTGAAGTGCATAGCAAGACCTTGTCTCAAAAAGACACACACACACATGCACACACACATAAAATCATTGAAAAGGGTAGCCAGACCAGGTGGTAGAAGCCTGTAACCCTCTGGGATGATGAGGCAGGAGGATCCCAAATTTGACTCCAGCCTGGGTAACAACTTAGCAAGACCCTGTCCCAAATTTTTTTTAAAAAGGGCCAGGGATGTTGCTCAGTGTGACGACTCTACATTCAGTCCCTAGTACTTCGGGGTTGGCGAGGAGGGAGGGAAAACCACACAGATGACGGCAGCAGATTCCTCCTTGAGGCTAACTTTGAAGACAGAAGGGGCCATGAGCAAAGAAATCCTGGCAGCTTATTCGTGTTGGAAAACGTAAAACAGATTCTCTAGCACCTCTCAAAAGAACACAGCACTGTCAATGACTTAGCTCAATGAGACCGATTTCAGACTTCTGACTTCTCAAATGCTAAACACAAAATTGCAGAAGGCCAAGTTAGGGCTCCTCTCAAGAATAGATGTGGGTGTGGTTTGTCTGACAGCAAATTCCAGTGAGATTCACAGAAGACCTACAAAGTTAAGAAAATTATACTTGCAAAAATGCCACCAGCTGTTATTGGAAGGGACAGCAATCTCCTCCTGAAAAATGCCTGATCAAATATTACTAAATGTGTTTCTGCCCCTTAAAGTACAGAAACCGTATATCCTGCTGATTGATTTTTGTATTTAGCTGCCCTTGTTCAAACGAACTGCCATTTTCTTAGCTCAAAAGCGCCATGAACGAAGGTAGCTGGGGAATAACCTGGAGCTGAAGGATAAGGAGGACAGGAACCCAGCCGCAGCCTCCCAGCGCCAGCACACGTCTGCACATGCGCCACAGCAAACGTTCCCAGGATCCTTGGCGGCCACGTCGCTTCCCGCCCTCAGTTCCTCTCTCTTGGATTCCGCGCAATTGAAAAATGTACAACAAAAAATCATGATGGATAGTGGATTGTGGGAGCGAGAATAAACGGAAACTTCTCTACCAAGTACAGTCCAGGGGGCAGAGCAGATTATAAACTGACAGCTAGAGGAGAAAGAGTTTTGGCCTGAAACAAACTGTAGAGATTTCTGGGAAATGAAGTCCAGTGGGTGGTATGGGCCTCATGCGCATGACCGGAAGTGGCGTCCACTTGGCGCGTCCACTGCCTTGTTTGGTAGCGCCTGGTATAACGTTTCTGAGCTAGGCGTTTGTTTTGTTTTTTGTATTTTTTGTGTTTGTTTGTTTGTTTGTTTGTTTGTTTGAGACAGGGTCTCGCTCTGCAGTTGAGGCTGGCCTTGAACTCACTTTGCAGTCCAGGCTGGCCTCGAACTCGCAGGGATCTTCCTGTCTCAGCTTCTCGATTGACAGGCGTGCGCCCCCACACCAGCATGAGCTGGAGCTTATTGCAAGCAGATCGCCTGTCTTCTTCGAGGCACCCGGCAGCGGCTTTTTCACATATATTCTGCTTGAGGCTTTGCTGAGGGCGTGGCTGTGGCTAGGGAGACGCAGTGTTGCGGGGCTGGGTTGGCCCCCGTTCTAGGGTCAAGCACGGCGGCCTCAGACCGGACCTCAGAGGAGAGGCTGGCGAGGCACAAGAGTTCTGCCGGGGAGCTGTCAGAGCAGCCCTGCAAGTTAGGACTGGGGGGCTGTGCGACGACGCTGACGCCCAGGGAACTGCTAGGAGGCGGGGGCACTAAGTGGGACTCACATGCTGGGAGAAGGTGAGGCGTGACCGAGGGAACCGATTGCAGGAGATCCCGCTTCTTGTTCCACGACGCTCACTAAGCCTTCTGCGTGACCAGGACCAGGTCTCGAGCTATCTTTTCCACTAAGGATTGGGGGACAGACCCTTTTTAAATAAAGAATTCTGGGACAAAATATGTTAAGGCCTGAGTGATCTCTTGAATACCTACCTCTTAGCCCAAAGACTGATAGACTGTAAGAAGGGGGTTCCTGGGAAGAAAGATGGGATGTACCCGGGGAAGACACCAAAGACTTAGCCCCACCCCCACCCCGTCTTCTTTTTTTTTTTTTTTTTGGCTTTTTCATTTTTATCGGTACCGGGGATCGAACTCACGACCGCCTGCTTGCAAGGCAGGTGCTTATGCCGCTGAGCTAAATCCCCAGCCCCCCGTCTTCTTAATTTGGTTTGGTTTCCTTTGTTTTTGGTACCAAACTCACAACTTCTCACTTGCCAGGCAATTGTTTACACTGCTGAGCTAAATCCCTGACCCTGTCTTGGTTTGTTTTTTTGTTTTTTTTTTTTTCTTTTTTATCTGTACCGGGGATCAAACTCACAACTGCCTGCTTGCAAGGCAGATGCTTATGCCGCTGAGCTAAATCCGCAGCCTCCTGTCTTGTCTTTTTGAGACAGGGTTTCACTATACAGTTCAGGCTGGCCTTTAACTCACTTGTAGCCCAGGCTGGCCTGAAACTTGCAGCGATCCTCCTGCCTCAGCCTCCCAAGTGCTGGGATTACAAGTGTGTGCCACTATGCATACCCGACCACTCCAGCCCTTCTTGAAACAGCCAGGGATGCTTATTACATCTGTGCAGTATCTGCCAGGTCTCTTAACCAGTGTTTCTCCGTTGAAGAAAGGATAACAACATTTAACTATTTTGTTTACCTGGAAAAAGTGTACTCAAATAAAATGTTTTCGAAAACACCTTGAATATGGTACAGAACAAATGTGTGTGGAGTCTGTAGCCACCCAGGCATGTGCTGTTGTCCTCTAGATCAAGGTGCCTCTGTATTTGGTCTTGCAGCTGCAAAGTGAAGAGTGCAATTTCACATCCAGCATAGCGTGTAGTCTTCCCCAGAGAACTGGGAAAATAGGCTGGATGAATAGTTACCGTTCTCCCCATGCTGTAAGAAAATACAGTGGAGTTGCATACAACTCAGTAACAAAAGGTCAGTACTGACACCAGTGTCCAGATCTGCCTGTCACGTACTGCAATATTTATTCATCCTTTTAAAGATGCGATTCAGTGGATCTTAGTGGCTTCCCAAAATCATATAACCATCACCACTATTTAATTCCACAGTAATCTCATCACCTGAAAAAGAACCCTCATGCACTGGCAGTTACTCCCCAACCCCTGCCCCAGAAGACCTCAGGAACCACCAGTTTACTTTCTGTCTCTGTATTCACTCAGGACATTTAATGTAAATGGACTCCTATGACAGGCAACCTTTGTGTCTGGCCACTATGATTCAGCATAAATATCCAAGGTTCAGGGCTGGGGATTTAGCTCAACGGCATAAGTGCCTGCCTTGCAAGCAGGCAGTCGTGAGTTCAATCCCCAGTACCGATAAAAAGACAAAAAAAAAAAAAAAAAAAAAAAAAAAGAAAGGTATCCAAGGTTCATCTCTGTTATTACATTATCAGTACTTCTTTTTGTTTACTTGTTTTTTTATTTAAGGAGAAAAAAACAGAAAAAGGGTACAAGTAATACAAAATTTAAAAAATAAACAGAAATCACTAGTTAATAGATTACATATTCCCATCTTAGAAATAGTTGTTCAAGTTACAAAATTAAAACATATAAAGTGGACTTTCAAACAGTGAAGTGTAGACAGTTTTGTTCAATGATCAAAAAAAAAAAACCTCAGTAATATGGTTATCTATCTTATACACTTAAACATATATGCAGTTATAACCTTTAGAGCACTTTCTTTTCTTTTGTACAATGACAATTACACATTCTGGGTTTTATTACTCCCATAGTTCTTATTACTTTTCTTGAAGAGAGTAAAACCAAATGCCACATATCAGAACAGAGTCAGTCAAATCAAAAAGATGGGCATAATAGATAATGTAAAAACAAAATACAAGGTGATCAACAATGGTTACCATACTGCCTCTTGTTATTTTAAGAAGAATTGCCAGTTATAATAAAATTGAACAAAACAGTAAAGAATAAAACCAAAGCATTGGAGACATTACAGGACTTTAAAAGAAGATAGTAGTCAACCAGAATGGGCGTCATAACGAATCTTATTGTCTTCACAGTTGTTGCCTATACTTTCAAACTTGGTACTATTAAGCAAAGCAGAATAGGGGAAAAACAGTCAAAACAAGATGGTGAGGGCAATACAGGGTTTCAAATCAAGTTAATAGGAAATCAAAGTAGGTTACTATAATGAACCCTGCTATTTTTTATTTATATTTCCCTTAATTAAAAAGTAATTTTTTAAAAAAGGGGGATTGAGATAAGAGAGGGCATAACAACAGAACAGTGCAGGTCAAAACATAACCATTTAAGCAAAATAGTGTTTCACCACAAGATATCCTGACATAAAAAGTTACCAAGTATCCAAGTCTCTTTCCTCGAAATCTTTGAGTATAACTTCCTATACTGTCACACCAAACATATTAAGACACTATAAAACTATTCAAGAGAATGACATTATTACAGGGTATTTAGAACCAATTAACAGAAAATGAACAATGGTTTCTGTATAAGCTCCTTGTCTATATAAGCTTTTGCTTAAATTATCATATATAATAAAATCCAATAAGATACAACCTTTTAAGACTGATGGAGGCAGAAGAATACAAGTTTGATGGGACTTCAAAACAAGATGATACTAAATCAGCAGTAGCTATTATGATGTCTTATTTTCTCCATAATAGCTGTTCCTACCATCCAATCTTCTCTGCATTTCTTTCTTTTTTTTTTTTTTTTTTTTTTTTTTTTTGTCTTTTTCCTTTTTTTCATTGGTACTGGGGATCAAGCTCACGACTGCCTGCTTGCAAGGCAGGCGCTTATGCCCCTGAGCTAAATCCCCAGCCTCCTCTGCCTCATTTTTGTTGAGCTCTTTTTCTGTCATTTGTTGTTTGTCTGTCTTCATTTCGCTTTCTGCTCCATTCATTGTGGCCACTCTGCCACTATTTCTGGAATTTTGGTATTTTCCTTTTTTAGAATATCCTGCAATATTCTCTGTAGAGTTGAATTGGTGTTTGCAAATTCCCCTAGTTCCTCTTTATCCTGGAAGCACCTTGTTTTTCCATCTATTTCTAGGGACAGTTGTGCAGGATATACCAATCTTGGCTGGAGGTCATTATCTTTCAAAGCTTGAATTATTTTCCCCCACACTCTTCGTGATTTGATGGTTTGTGCCGAGAAGTCTGCTGTAATTCTGATGGGTGTTCCCTTGTAAGTGATCTGTTTCTTGTCTCTGACGGCTTTTAATATTCTGTTCTTGTATTGGATTTCTGGAATTTTAATTATTATATGCCTGGGTGTAGCTCTGTTTGGGTTGTAGGTGGCTGGGGTCCTGTATGCCTCATACATCTGAGTATCTTTACCATTTGCTAAATTAGGGAAATTCTCTTGGATTATTTCTGTGAATAGCTTTTGTAGTCCATTTGTTTGTGTCCCTACTTCTTCTATGTTTTTAATTCTTTTTTTTTTTTTTTTTGTCTTCTTCCTTTTTATCGGTACTGGGGATTGAACTCACGACTGCCTGCTTGCAAGGCAGGCCCTTATGCCGCTGAGCTAAATCCCCAGCCACCAGCCCTATGTTCTTAATTCTTAAGTTATAGATCCTCTTATCATCTTCTAGCCTTTGTATTATTGCTGTTTTTTTGTTATTTTTAAGAAGTATTTCATTACATGCTCCCATATTACAAATCTGCCCTCCAGTTCAGATAATCTATCCTTAGTTTCTTTCAAGCTGTTATGCCAGTTTTCAATAAAGTTTTTAGTTTCCTAGTAATCTTTCAACCTGCTTCACATATTCTATATTTTCTCTATTTTCTCCATCAAACAATTCTCCCCTTTTTTTCTGTTCTTCCATTCCACCATCTGTTTTTTCTTGGGAAGTGCTTAGCATTTCTCTAACTATTCTACTTATATCTTGCTTCAGGTCATTAATAACTTCATTCCTGTACTCATCTATGAGGCTCTGGAAATAGCCCTTTATGTCTATTGGTGCTGTGTCTGATATTGCATGTTTCTCAGGATTGGGAGCTGAGGACACTTTCTTGTTGCTCCCTCTTCCCGTATTTTTTGTTCCTTTTATACAAGCGTATATAAGAGGCCCAGTTTCTTTCTTTGTCGGTTAGTTTGTTTGAATTGTGCCGACTAGGTGTTCCCGCCCAATGCAGTGTACTAGGGAGACACAGACCTGGGCAGCCGATGCTGGACCCGCCCCTCCAGGTCAACCTACCGAAGGCTTCACTGCTAGGGTGCACCTCCAGGCACTGGGACCTGGTTTGGGCTAGCTTACTGGGTCTTAAGTCAGCGGCATCACCCAAGCCAGGCACTCCCCACCAATCCCGCTTAAGAGGGGAATATGTGACTGAAGTCATTGCAGCATCCTGTTCCGGCTAGTCTGCCTGGTCCCAGTATGTCCTTTGCTGAAGCCTCCTACTCTATGGAAGGGTCCCTGATCCGCTCACTCACTGCAGGTCGATGCAGGGCTCCCAGCCAGTCCCGCTCTCAACTCCATTCACCACTTCCCACTCTCAGAGCTTTCATGCCTCTCTCCTTGCTGTGCCAATTGGGACGCAGCAGTAGCTGCAAGAAATTCAAATCGCAGCTTCGTGGCGCGGGCCCCAGCTTCCGTGCTGAGACCTTATCTTTTCCTGTTATATCACCGTGATTGTGTTTCCAGTTGGTTTCTCTTTAGTTTAGTTCATTCCTGGGTCAGCAAAGTGTATCTCCCCTTGCTTAAGACTTCTCACCCGGCACCATTCCTGGATTTTAAGTGCAGTTTCTCAGAGAGCCTCCAAAGCTGCTGCTATCTATCCGCCAGGCTTTGTGGCCAATGGTTCAGTTCATCTAGCTGAGGAAATTTACTTCTGCTGTGTTGTTTTTGATCATGAAAAAGTATTTGATTTTTTAAGAGGCTTTTTCTGAGTGCAGCAAGATGACCAACCTGAGTTGTTTTCTTTTGTTCTATTCGTATGTGGTATGTGGAGTCAGCCTTTCATTCCTTTGACCCGAGACTCATTCATTGCTTCTCCGGATGTGTCGTAAAGGTACAGAGCCACTGTCTCCAAAGCTTAATAATGAGGTGACATTAGCTCAGCAGCATAAGCACCTGCCTTGCAAGTGTATGGTCATGAGTTCAATCTCCGGTACACCAATAAAAAAAGACCAAAAAAAAAAAAAGTACAGTAAATAACCAGGTGACATGCCAGGCATGGTGGCTCATAATCCCAGCACTCGGGAGGCTGAGGCAGGAGGATTGTTGTGAGTTCGAGACCAGCCTGGGCTGCAAAGTCAGCTCAGCCCAGGCTGACCTGCAGAGAGAGACCCTGTCTCAAAAAGACAAAAAAAAAAAAAACAGGCAACATTAATAAGTCATGTCCTCACCGGAACATCGAGGAGTACAGATCTCAGCACTTGAGTGTCTGTCACGCTCTCATCTGCCCTATGCGTGAGGTAGGAGGGATGGGGACCCTGACCTCCCACCACAGGTCTGCAAAGCCAGCCCATCGCCCCATATCTGTGGTGTGATCTTTGAATCCCTCTTCATGGTGAGAATTGGGGTCCACTCATGCCTGTGTGTCCCTCCAGCACTGCCTTTTCCAGGGGAGAAAAGCACGGGACAAGGAGTAGCTGCCACTCTTCTCACAACCAGGCCTCAGGTAAGCGGTAGGTGGACGCTTTTTTTTTTTTTTTTTTTTGGTACCAGGAATCAAACTCAGGACCTTGTGCTCTCTAGGCAGGCACTTACGCTGTGAGGTCCCCGGCTGAGATGGACTCTCCTGGTACCTAAATACAAACCTAAATACACCCCCCACCTAAATACAAACCTGCTTCATGTCTCATATGGAAAATAGGAAAAAAAAAAAAAAAAAAAAAACTACAAACCACCCTTAATCTCAGAGACAGCATTTAACACTTAAGAGTTGTGGCCTTTATATTCTCATTTCCCCAAAATGGGTTTGACTTTGAAACCTTTTTATTTCCACATAGCAGAATTTTATGAACATTCTCCCATTTCAATGAGCATTCTGTCAAGCCATTTGTTTTTTCTTTTGTATTTTGTTTTTAAAGAGAGTCTCACTATGTACTTCAAGCTGGCCTTAAACATACATTGAGCCCCCCCCACCAGCCTCCCAAGTGCTGGTATTACAGGTGTGTACCACCTTGCCTGGCCCAAATCATATTTTTTTTTTTTTTTTGTCTTTTTTTGAGACAGGATCTCTATGCAGTTCAGGCTGGCCTTGAGCTCACTTTGTAGCCCAGGCTGGTCTCAAACTCGCAACAATCCTCCTGCCTCAGCCTCCCAAGTGCTGGGACTACAGGTATGACCCACCACACCCGGCTCTCTAGTACATTATTCTAGCTCTATCAGAGAGTAAGAACTCTTCTCCTTTATTCTTGACTTGATTAGGTAATGGTGTGTTTACTTTTATTTTTTAAAACTTTAGCTCTTGAAGGGGCTGGGGATTTAGCTCAGCAGCATAAGCGCCTGCCTGGCAAGCACGAGGTCATGAGTTTGATACTTGGTACAAAAAAAAAAATTAGCTCTTAGATTTCCTCATCACTTAGTATTTTTGTTTTGTTGTGTTTTTTGTTTTTCAAGACAGGGTCTCTCTTTGTAGTTCAGGCTGACCCTGAACTCACTATCCCAGGGTGGCCTCAGAATTGCTGTGATCCTCCTGCCTCAGCCTTCCAAGTGCTGGGATTACGAACTTGCACCACCATACTCATCTATTTTCTTTATTAGTTCCCGGCTTTTGCTCTCTTTAGTTATTTTAAAATTTTTTGGGAGGCTGGGGATTTAACTCAGTGGCATAAACGCCTGCTTTGCAAGCAAGCAGTCGTGAGTTTGATCCCCAGTACCGGTAAAAAGGAAAAAGCCGGCTGGGGATTTAGCTCAGCAGCATAAGCGCCTGCCTTGCAAGTAGGCAGTTGTGAGTTCCATCCCTGGTACCGATAAAAAGGAAAAAGCCAAAAAAAAAAAAAAAAAAAAAAAAAAAACAGAAAATGCAAAAGAAAACTATTTTTTTTTTAACCTCTTGAGTTGAAATCTTAAGGGATTTTTGGTATTTTTCTCATTTACACTGGAATGTTTTGGCTGTGGACAGAAGTAGTTCTGGAAGTCCTCCTCCACAGTACGTCCGTGAAAATGTGACTGCTGCTGGCCAGTGCAAGCACTGTCCGAGGGGAAGGCGATGTGAAAGCTGGAATGTCTCTGTCCACCTTGCTCCCACCTCTCCCCCTTGTCTGAATGACTGGAAAAGGTGAGCATTTTGAATCATTTGGAATGAAGCACAAATAAAGACATTCATGAAAGGGGACTTCTAGAACCAAGCAAAGGGGCAACACCTGTGATCCCAGCTCTCAGAAGGCTGAGGTAGGATCACCAGTTTGCGGGCAGCCTGGGCTACATGGTGGGACCTTGTCCCATAGAACAAAAGATAAAAACAAAGCACCAAGAATGATGGGGTGTGTTCAAAGCAAGAGGGAATATTCTGAAGATTAAGACATGCCTTTTACTGTAATTTTTTAAAATGTCAACATTCACTTTCATGAGGCCCTGGATTAATTTCCAGTATTGCCAGAAGATAAACACATGTGGACCACACTGCTCATCATACGTAGTCCCAGTGGGGTGCCTCTTACAAGAATGCTGTCTCTGAGCAGGACCCTGCTAGGTGCTTGACCTCCTCCCTTCCGCCTCAGGATACATCAGACTTCCGCTGGGGTCCCCTGCCAAGGACTGAAGGCTCAGCACTTGGTCACAGTGACCCGTCAGCTTTCTAAGCCCACCACGTGCCTGGATTGAACCGCTGCATTCAGCCCGCACACAGCCCCTTGCTCAGCAGAAGGCCTTCCTGCAGCATCAGCTAGCTGCGGCCTCTGCGGTACTTGCTCTGAAAATCTGGCTTTCCTATCTCTGCGCCTGGTTATGAACACTTAGTTTTGTTTTCACCATTTAACTACCAGGGACCTGTTAAATTTTGCCTACTGATAAAAAGTATATGTTATACTTTCTACTTTCCATTTTTATCGGTACCAGGGATCGAACTCACGACTGCCTGCTTGCAAGGCAGGCTTACGCTGCTGAACTAAATCCCCAGCCCCCTCCAGGGTGATTTGTAAGAGAGGTGTTAAAGGGTGCTCACTGCTCCTGGGGCCCTCTAAGGACCTTTGTGGCAAACAAGCACCTTCACTCTGCTTTCCCCGTGGCTGCACCCCAGCCTGTTTTTGGGGTGCACATGAGTTTTCCTCAGGTCAGCTCCTCTGTGCTCCTTAAGTCCCCCTCTTTCCAGCTAGGGTCCTTAGCTCCCTGCCTGACCCCTCCTTGAGGCTGTTTCACTCCTTCCAGAAATGCTTACCCACAGCATGGGGCAGTCTTTCAGCTGCATCTGCTCAGCAAGTGCTGGCTGAGTGCAGTGGACCTCACAGGCCTGTGTCCACCTGAGTTCTGGCTGCTGATGCGGATTCCCATCTCAGAATCTTTCTTCCCCCTTGACAAGGGACTCCCAGTGTCCTGGCATGAACTTACAGTTGTAACAAAAAAATAGTTCTCTGGATGCTGGAGATGATCTAGGCAGGTACCTGCTCAGATTAACAAGCATTTAAACCAGTGAGCTCCTGACACACCCAGTAGTGACTGAGTACACTAACATCCCTGCAGGTTAGGTGCTATTATACACATTACAGCCGAAAGCCTGGGTCTAAGTGCCTGGGCAGGACTTGGCCTTGAAAACTTTTTTACCGGGGGCTGGGGGTTTAGCTCAGCGGCATAAGCACCTGCCTTACAAGCAGGCGGTCATGAGTTCGATCCCTGGTACCGATAAAAATGGAAAAGACAAAAAAAAAAAAAAAAAAAAAAAAAGAAAACTTTTTTACCTCAGCCTCCCTAAAGTGCCAAGATTCCAAATTTGAGCCACTGCATCCAGCTAGTGAGCTGCTCTTTAAAATTCACTTAAACCTTGTAATTAGGGGCTGGGAATTTAGCTCAGTGACATAAGCACCTGCCTTGCAATCGTGTGGTCTAGAGTTTGATACCTGGTATGGATTAAAAAACAAAACAAAACAAAAAAAAAACCCTTGTAATTAAGTCACTTCAAACCTTACCAAGAACTGTGAGCATGAGAAGACGCAGGACAGCCTGGGCTCTGGCAAGAACAGAGAGGACTAGGAGTGTCAAGGACCCTCATGGGGATGGGAGGCTCAACCACTTCTTCCCCTTGCCATCTCAGTAAAGGAGGAAAGCAGGTTTGTGGCAGCACAGCCCGAGTCTCTGAGAAGCCCTGTTGGTTTCTGGTTTATAGCAAAAGTGTTCTGGGTGACTGGAGGAACCCCTACACCTGTTCACAGCAGACCCAGGCCAGACTCCTTTTTGGACTTGTGCAGCCTGAAGGACGCCCCACCCCTCTCAGGCCTGGCAGCTTCTGCAATGTCCCCAGGGAGCCAGGGCCAAGCGCCAGTTTGAGGCCAGTGCTTTCACGGAGCCCCTCCAGGTGCAGGGCCAGTTCCTAGTGCTTCCCACATTGCAGGAGTTTCATGGCCCTGACCCATTCCCATGCAGCAAGTGTGGCAAAACCTTCAGTTACTGCTTCCCGCTCTCAGCATCAGAGCAGCCTCCCAGGCACCCTGCAGGCAAAATGGCAAGGACTCCCCCCACAGCATCTTCAGTGCCAAGGACCTAGGGAACCCCACACTCTGAAGTCTCCAGCCCAAGGATATAAGTGAGGAAAGAGCCTTGGCTGACTATGAAGGCGAGTTACATGTAACCCCGCATCAGGAGGCAGGGTGTTTTAAGAAACCCAAGGATGGAGAAGTCAAAACAATGAGCCGTGGAGACTGGGGCCAGGGAAATAGGTTGGCAGCACAAGCTTAAGATCCCAAGTTTGATTCTCAGTTCCCGAAGGGAAAAAAAAAGAAAAAGAAAAAAAAAAAAAAAAGCTTAAAAAGTGATGCTGGGGAGGGAGCAGGCGAGTTCCGGGCTGCAGCAGCCTTATTCCTGATGGAAGAGCTCTGCTCGCCTACTTTTGTCCTGTGCAGACCTGAGCACTGCCTGCCCATGCCCCTAGTTTGTCACCTGGCACCATCTCCAGTACACACCACAGGCCTGCTGGAAGGGACCACCTGCTCAGGCTTCATTTCTCCCACGCAGGATATTGTTTTACTTCATCCACTCTTTCAGCCCATACCTAAGGTGATTTAAAGGAACTACCAGCAAAATGAGTGCAGGTCTTTTCTGGTACCCATAAACCCTTGCAGAGAGCACTTCAAGCTGCTTAAGTCTGTCCCAGGGCCAGGAAGAAACTCTAAGGCAATGAGCACAGGGCTGCAGGGAACATTCAGGTGAAGCCTGAAACCAGGAAACTACCATACTAATGTGGAGGGCAGGCTGCAGTTACCACACAGATGCCAGTACTCACAGGGCTCCAGCAGGGACCAGGCATTTGCCATCAGTGCCTGAGCCCCTGGCTGTGCTAATGGTGTCCTGGTTCCCAGATTAAACCACTGGAAGTGAAGGGCTTTCTGCCTAAGAATGTTTAAGTGTCTGCAGAAGGCAATGCTCAGTCCCATACAGAGCAGAATGTCACCCAGATTACCTTACAGGTCCTGCCACCATGGCCCCACTAACCACCCTCAAGCAGGCAGGCAGACAGCTGGCTGTCAGACCATCTTTTTATTGAACTGTTATTATGCTTCTTAGCTCTGTGGAGAGAAAGAAGGCCCTGTTAGTGACAGGCATTCACCCAGCCCCTGGCCTCACCCCCAAGTGAACACACAGCAGTCACTCACAGCTGGGCACTCCACGGCGCCGCTGTTGATGTCATCTATGATGTCGTGAGGGTGCCGGTTGTCTACATTGCAGCCCACAGACTGGGCAGTCCCCAGGATCTCTTTAATGGTTCCTGCAACGAAGGAGTCCATCAGTGGAGTTCTTCTCTCAACTCCCCACAAATCAAAAACAGATGGGTGAGGCAAGGGAGGGAATGGCACCCCACACTCTAATGTACTCCCTAGCGCTCCCTTCTGAATCAGGAAACTTGGGCTTCACTCAGGTCTCCCCAATGCCAACACCCCACCTCCTGCCTGCTCTTACCGGAGAGTTCTCTGGCTAAAGACCGGTGCCGCATCTGGCGGGCAATGTTGACAATCTCATCAAAAGTGATATTTCCACTGTGTTTAACTGTAGAATAGAAAAGACTCAGTAAAGACGCTGTCACAAGCCATGGCAGAAGGACCACACAGCGCGGCCTCCCACCTGCCTTGGGCTGTGCCCATGCTCTCGGCACAGGGCCGCCCACACCAAGAACAGCCCTGTTTCCTTAGCTGGGGTCACTGTCAGCTCACCACTGGATTGCACCAGCCAACGGGGAAGTGGTCAGGTGCAGTGGCGGGTGGCTAAGGGAACCCAGGGGTACATTACGACACCATCTGTCTCACACAGGAGGGACCAGTAGTTTTAAACCCCAAGCTTAAGTCACTGGTAAAGTGCCCAGTGTACTGATCAGAACTATATGGCCTCCTGACCACAAGCCACTGCTTTTCTCAGGTGCTTCTTAGGTGCCCACAGGTCATTAAACAGCTGTACCCAGCCACCCCAGGTTTCATCCAAGTGTACCAAACACTGGGTGCACAACACTGTCACAAGCCACTCTGCAAGCAACCTAAGGAAATAACAACTCACTGTTTTTCTGCTTTTTTCTGTCTCTCGGCGGCTCCTTGAGGGCTTTGATGATCAGGGCAGAGGCAGATGGCACCACCTCAATCTGAGGAAGGGATGGAGATAGTAAGTGGTCTGCCCAATGCCACATATGTGACGGGTTGACATCTGAACCTCTCTATGCCTTTGCCAGGTCCCTGCTCTTGACAAAACCTTCCCACCACTGCACCCCACTGGTGGGAGGACCCTGGATCCAGAGTCCCAGAGAGCTACTGCCTCTGCCCGCCCTCAAGCCAAGCACAAGCAGCACACACCTGAGCCTGCCTGTTCTGAATGGTCAGCTTCACCGTAATCCTCAGACCCTTCCAGTCACCAGTGGCCTTGGCGATATCATCACCGACTTTTTTTGGAGACTGCAGAAATAAAAGTTATGTAACCATGGCATGCCCAGAGCCACCTGAAGCACCTACAGGTACCCAACTATCGAGGCACCACGAGCCCTGTTTAGTATGAACAGGACAAAGGCTGGGGAATTAAATCTTGCAGGATCACGGCCACAAGTACCAGGTCTCTTATGCTAAAGACCTTAGTGGTAAAACACCCACTTTCAACCCTGACCTCCCTAGAATCTCCCTGGGAGTTCTAAGGATGCCAGGCTCTCACATCAGGCCAATCCAAGCCTGCTGTTAAGAACAGAGATCCATTTCCTATTAACTTGATTTGAAACCCTGTATAGCCCTCACCATCTTGCTTTGAATGATTTTCCTCTATTCTTTTTTGCTTGATAGTACCAAGTTCGAAAGTATAGGAACTGTGAAGACAATAAGATTCATTATGATGCCCATTCCGGTTGACTATTATCTTCTTTTAAAGTCCTATAATGTCTCCAATGTTTTGGTTTTATTCTTTACTGTTTAGTTCAATTTTATTTTAACTGATGATGTAGGCAATTCTTTTTAAGATAGCAAGAGGCAGTATGGTAACCATTGTTGATCACCTAGTATTTTGTTTTTACATTATCTATTATGTCCATCCTTTTGATTTGAGTGACTCTGTTCTGTCACATTTGGTTTTACTCTCTTCAAAAAAAAGTAATAAGAACTGTGGGAGTAATAAAACCCAAAATGTGTAATTGTCATTGTACAAAAAGAAAGGAAAATAAAGTGCTCTAAAGAATGTAACTGATTATATATTTAAGTGTATAAGATAACCATATTACTGAGTTTTGTTGGATCTTTGAACAAAATGTTTCCGGTCTCACTGTTTGAAAGTCCACTTTATATGCTTTAATTTTCTTTCTTTCTTTTTTTTTTTTTTTTTTTTGCTTTTTATCCGTACCGGGGATC
The DNA here is from genome assembly GCF_034190915.1 of Cavia porcellus. Lineage (NCBI taxonomy): Eukaryota > Metazoa > Chordata > Mammalia > Rodentia > Caviidae > Cavia > Cavia porcellus. The sequence goes on from NW_026947484.1 coordinate 201,648,763, forward strand.
AAACTACGACGGCCTGCTTCTAAGGCAGGTGCTTATGCCACTGAGCTAAATCCCCAGCCCCCTATGCTTTAATTTTGTAACTTGAACAACTATTTCTAAGATAACAATATGTAATCTATTAACTAGTGATTTCCTGTTTTTTTTTTTTTTGAAATTCTGTATAACTTGTACCCTTTTTGTTTTTCTTTTTCTCCTTAAAAAAAAGAACAGAGATCCGAGCATTTGCTACTTTAAAATTCCTCAGTGACCTAAACAGTGTCCCTCCTTGATGCCGGCAGAACTAAGGGCCAAGGAGACAGGATAAGACAATGTTCAGCCAAAGGAAAAACGCAATGGGGACAGGATCACTGAGAAAGCAACAAGCCGCTATGCCTGCCAGGACCCCTAGTCACCTTTTCTTATTGGTGCCGGAATCGAACTCAATACCTTGCGCTTGCCAGGCAGGCGCTGTACCACTGAGTTATATTCCTGGCCCTGCCCCACGTTATCTAATATTGCTGTGCCCAAGTCCCCATCCAGGAAAGAAGATAATTAGTCGGCTGCTCAATGTCACCAGACTCAAGCCCCTCCTTACTCCAGCTCTCAGGAATACTAAAACCAAAAGGAGCAGTTAGATTACAATGCCAAGTCTCAAGTTTCCACGTGTGACATTTATGGTGGCCAGTGCCAGCACAGCAGGGAACGGTCGCGTTTGCACAAACCAGAGCTCAACTCTGCTGTCACGTAGGGAAACAAACGACCCTCGGCGGGGGTGACTTACCAGACCCAAGGGGCCGATCTTGGGGGCCAGGGCAGACGTGGCGCCGACTTCACCACCGGTGCACCTCAGGTACACTGGGAGAGAGGGAGGGTTAGAGCCTCTGCGGACCGGGCCCGACCACAGGCTTCTCCCCACGCCAGTCAATGGCTATTCTCCGAGCAGCGCCGAGCCTCTGCCGGGAGGTGCAAGCGGCCCGGGCAGGCACGCAGGCTGCAAGGCCGCCGCAGGTCGTCCGGTCCTCCCTCCCCATTTACACGCAGGGCAGCTGAGGCCCGGAAAAGGAAAGCCCTGTCCCGGCCACACAGCGCCGGACAACTTCTAGAAAGCGCGGCCCAGGAGCCCGGCACGAAAACACATGCGGCAAGGGCCGCAGGAAGGAGCGAGGAGGCTCCATCCGCAGCCCAGGCTGCAGCTAGGGCACGCACCGACTTTGATCTCGTTGGGGTCGAACTTGGGCGGCATGGTGGAGGCGGCTGGTGTCGGATGAACCCGGATTCGGGACGACCGAAGAAAGTTGCACCTTTGCCTCCTCCTAGCCGAAAGCCGAAAGGCCGGAAGTTCTCCTGACCACGCAGGATATAGGCAGGAAAACACTACTCTCGCGAGAATGACTGGCTCCGCCCATTTCCCCCCACCCGAGCGACTCCCTTATCGCCATGTTTCTAATGGGCAGGTGACTGAAGCTGGCTGCAGGAAAGTCAGGTACCGCGGTGGGCTGGGGCTAGGGAATCGGAAAGGGTGTTCAGGGAACTTAGTTCAGGGAGCATCAGAGAAAAGGGGTCTTCTGAGAACCTGTGCCCTGCTGATCCCCATGTTTCATTATCTTGAGGGTCACTTCGGGGTTCTTACCTCTCAATCCCAGAGCCCCGCCCATCCCTTGAAGGGTCCGCAGCCCCACTCTGAGACCTCAGAGTTTGACGCCTACGGGCTCCTTCTCACTTCTTGGTGATGTGCGCCTTGTAGTTATCCAAACAACCTATTCTGGTCTCAGTCCAGTCCACCTCTTCTACCATTCCTTGGTACCCAGCGTCTCAGACTTCGTCGTCCTGATTTCCATGACTTCTTGAGATTTTGAGTTTCGTCCCAGCTCCTGCGTTTCAAGGAAACCGGACTCGTGCTCTGCCGGTCCCGCGCCGATCCCGCGCCCATGACCAAGCCCTCTGAGTGATCGGCCAGCCTTGGAGTCCCTCCGAGGTTCCGAACGTCGGGGACCTCACAGCCCACATAGCCAGGTCCGCCACTGCCCAACCCGGCCAGGAAAGGATGGGTGTGGTTCTCCCCATCAGGGAGGACAGTGAATGACAGATAGGCATCGCAGAGCAGAGTGCAAAGAGCTGACTGGGATGGTGAGGAGCCACAGCCACCGGGGAAGAGGTTGGGAGAGCTGGACATTGGGAAGGGAGTGAAGGAGGGCGTCATTGGGGAGCAGAAGGGTAAGCGCAGTCATCAAGGAGGGGTCAGGAAGCCATTCCACATCCCTGCAGACAGGTGGATGACCTGCATTCCCTGAGCCGGCTCTGCAGGCCTGATAGCCTCCCCAGACAGCCCATGTCCCTGTGAGCAGACACCTGTGAGCTCTGCCCACCCTCTGAAGACCTCGTGTGTGTCAGCTGCTTCTCTTTTCTTCCTGGCTCCTGTAGTAGTTAGTGCCTGAATCAGTGTTTGTCACATGTGTGGTGCTTTATAGCTTCCACTTACTGAGCATTTGTATGTGCTAGGACTGTGTTACGGACTTCACATACGTGAAATCATTGAATTCACATGGAACCCAATGTCACACTTTCTGGTTGAGGAAATGGGCTCCCAGTTGAACAGAAGTGACAGTTGATGGGTGGCAGACCTTGGATTTAAACCATGCTAAATGATTGTTTTTTGTCCCATCACTGTCTTTTATCAAGCATGGATCATTGCAGATACTGTGCAGGGCCTGGGCAGGCAGTGAGCACCTGGCTTCTGAATTGAAGATCATGTACTTAGTGTGTGTTATTTGAGGACCAAGTTGTTAGGCAAATTGCACAGGACTTGAAAGACTGGTGTTCCAGGCTTGTTTTGCTGCAATCCAAAGCATAGAACCAGGTCCCCGAGCTTACTGGAGTGTCATTTTCTTCACTTGACACAGGGCTGTGGTGAGAAGCAAATGGAATAATAACTGAGGGTGGTGAAGTGGCCGAGGAGGAAAGCTTTTTAATTTTCAGTTGACTCATAGATCTCTTTGGGTACCAGTTGAGGTTCCCAAGTCATGGTTGGCTAGTACCACCATGACAGTGTGGCAAGGGCCAGGGGTGACCCAGCAGTTGAGACTATCAGGGAGCATCCTTGGAAAGCAATTGAGGAAATGTCCCTAACGAGGAAGAGAGATGCAGCCCAGAAAGGGAAAGGGTAATGCCAAGGTTTCCTTCCACCCTACCCTACAGTTTATTGTTGCATCAACACAGAACAGAGTGGCAAGTGTGCAGTCTGGGGCCCAGGATGGTGACGGGCAAGGTGTCTGGTGCATGGAGCTCACTGTCCAGCAGGCCAGCTGCAGGGCTAGT